>NC_080644.1:5917500-7305833 GCF_027579445.1 Ammospiza nelsoni | reverse complement strand
AAAAAGAAATCACTCCCAGCCCCCAGCAGAAATGCTGGGTGTCCACTTGCTTTCCTCTGAACAGCTGCCACTGTGCCCAGTCCCCTCTGGCAGGGGCTCTTCCCAACTCCTTTGTGGAGGGCACCCATGAGGAGCCAGGTGAGCACATGGCACAGCCCTCTCCAGGGACAGTGCCCAGCCTCAAAGCCTGGCACCAGGGTCAGTGCAAGAGCAGCTGCCCAAAGCTCCAACCCAGGGTCAGGTTTGAGCAACACAAATCCCAAACCATGAGAGACCCCTCTCAGGGGTACCGGGGCTGGAAGTGACCCGCAAAGAACACGGAGGCAACTCCTGGCCCTGCACAGGACAGCCCAGAAATCCCACCCTGTGCCTGAGAACCTTCTCCAAGCTCCTTGAACTCTGTCAGGCTTGGGGCCATTACCACTGCCCTGGGGAGCCTGTTTCAGTTTCCATCCCCCCTCTGGGTGAAAAACCTTTTCCTAATATCCAACCTAAACCACCTGCACACAGCTCCATGGAGCCCCCCAGGTCCTGCAACCGATCACCAGAGACCACAGATCAGAGCCTGCCCTTCCACTTTGCCTGAATATTCACAATCCAAACTTTATTGGTTTAACCCAAAAACCTCAGTAAGAAAAAACTAAGCGATCTCACACACATAGGGTTCCATAATCTTATCTTACTCCTCTCTTACAAACCACATTTTACCAACAGACACGCTGCTCCCGGTCCCAAGGCACAATTAACTAAATTACAGCGGGGGCAAGGCTGACCAGCGCTGCTTCCACAGACTGGCGTGCACAGCCGTGAGAACGACCTTCCCTCCACCCAGAAAGGCCCAGAACGGAGTCCCTGCGCAGCCGGGGGAGGCACCGAGCACGAACAGGCCTTTCCGTGCCCCTCCGCATCTCCCCGCTTCTCCGGGCAGGGCGGGGAAGAGGCAAGATCGAGCAATTGAAATCAGTAACACCTCCACGGCCCGAAGGTGCGAGCCGGGAGAGCTGGGGGAGGGGACGGCTCCCGTTCCGCGGGGCTCTGCCCTTCCTGCGCGGCCCCGGGCGGCCCCGCACCGGGCTGGGGGCAGCGGGGCGGCCCCTGCACAGCCCCTGCCCGCTCCCCCCGGGCACTCGGAGCCCCTCCGAGGGCAGAGGGCGGCGGGCCGTGCCCTTTCCGCCGCACCGGACCCGCCCGCTCTGCCCGCTCCCCCTCAGCGCCGCCGCGGCCCCACTCTCCGGAGGGGCAGCCGCGGCCCCCCGGCCCACACCGCGCCCGCGGCGGGGGGGGCGGAGGAGCTCAGGAGGCGCAGCGGCGCCTCCCCCCCGCCGCCCGCTCCGCCCGCCACCGCCGCGGGGCCCCGCTGGGGCGCCGGAGCCGCCGGTACCTGGCGCGGCCGCTACCGCCGCCGCCGCCGCCGCACACAGACAATATGGCGGAGGCACAAGGCTCGGCCGCCGCCGCAGGGACCAGAGCGAGGCGCGCCGGAAACGGAAACCGCGCGGGCCCCGCCACGCGCCGCGGGGGCGTGCGCAGGGAAGGGTGGAGCGCGCCGCGGGGTGCTATGGGAGTTGTAGTCCACGGTGGTGGCGGCAGTGTGCGAAGGGCGCGGGTTTGTTCCCGTTCCGTGTCCAGGTGTGTCCCCGTGAACCTCGGGAAGGTGGCGGGGTCCGTGTCGGCCTCCGCAGCGCCGGCGAGAGGCCCGACCGTGAGCGGTGGCCGCTTGGGCCCAGTCCCTCTGCGGGGCTGTGCGCGGGACCCGCCGCCAGGGGGCGACTGTGGCCTGTGGAGGTGCCCCGGTACCGGCGCTGCCCCGGCCCCTCCATCGGGCCCGGTACCGATCTTTGCCCCGGTCTTTCCCACGCCATTCCACGGTCCTGTCCTGGCCCTTCCACAGCCCTGTCCCCGCCGTTCTTCAGCCCTTCTCTGGCCCTTCTATCAGCCCTTTCCCAGCCCTTCCACCGGCCCGGCCCCGGCCCTCCCAGACCCCGCGGCCGCCGCAGAGCGCTGGGGTCCCGCCGGCCTGCGGGGTCTCGGGCGCTGTTCATGGAAGGGGCTCATCCCTCTGCTGAGCCCGCAGCCGGGCCAGCAACCAGGCCAAGCCTTGACCTAGTCCAGCGCCCTGTGACCTTCTCTCCCTGCCTTTCACCTTTTTAGCCCAATTTCTTGCCGTGCAGCTCAGGACATCACTTTTTCCCCAAAGTGCAAGAGAATGGTCCACCGAGCCATCTGGCACAGGCTGAGCTGGAGGAGACCCCGAGGTGGGAGGAAAAGCATCCAGGTTCAGCCTGAGGATGAGCAGGAGCCTGGGCTCATGGCACACTAAGACCATGGGGACATGCAGCTCCGGGCTGGTCACCGTCCTCCCACCATGTCCAGCCAGCCTGGAGGGGAAGGGGTTGTGCTGAGCTATGTCTGCACCCCTTTGACCCCCCCAGATCTCCCCATGCCCTTCAGCAGAAGGGAGCCAGCCAGGCCCCCCCTCACCTCGACCTCAGGGAAAGCCGAGCACGGCCAAGCTTCACCCCACTTCCCTCCCGGTGTGGGAGTCTCCCCCAGGGGAGGCCGCTGGCCCAAGGCTCGCGGCCCCTCACCCCGGGTCACTCCCATTAGGTAAAGGAGCAGCTCGTCCTGGCGGGGGTATCTCCCTCTCGCGCTTTCCTTGTATTGTACGGGCCTGGGTCATCGAGGAAATCTTACAGGTCCTTCTGCTGCCGAGTGGTCACGGGGGAAGCCCGGCCCCCTTCCCCCCATTGTCAGCGGCCGGGCCGTATCCTCGCTCCGAGCCCCGGCCCCTAAAAATAGCTCTTTGTCAGGCGATTGTTCCGACACCTTCGCGGCGGCATTGACGTGGGCCGGAGCGGGAGAACGGTGGGGTAGGTGGAGGGGAAGGGCTGGAGGTCCCCCCTGGGAGCACTCGGAGGATTTGCCGCTGATAAGGGCCCCTGTTGTGGGGAAATGGGCTCCCGGCGCGAGGCACGGTGCCGAAGGCCTTCCCGAGCCGCTGCTGCCTGCTGGTCACCTCTGCCCCAGCTGCCCCAGCCTCCTGCCAGCCCCACACCGCTCTGGGGCACCAAGCAGGGGAAGGGTCTCCCCAGGGCATGGGGGGGATGGAGCCCTCCCAAGACCCCAGCTCAATCCTGCAGTGTGGGGTCAAGCCCTGACCCACCCAAGCCGGCTCCCTTGTGTCCAGCCCTGTTCACCCCCAAACCAGCACCATGGGGTCAAGCCCTGTTCCCCCCACACCAGCTCTCTGGGGTCAAGCCCTGTTCCCCCAAACTGGCTCCCTGGGGTGTCCCTGTCCTGTTCACCCCATTGGGGCCAGGGCAGACAGGAGCAGCCCTGGGGGAGTGGGGATGTTGGTGTATGGGATGGCCACATTTTGGAGGGTTCAAGGCTGTCCCTGCAGCACTGTTCCTGACCTGAGCATGTGCAGTCATTCCCTGCAGTGAGACCTTTTCCCAGCCCCTCTCGGAGCCCCATGTCCAGCCACGGTGCCTGTTTGACTGAGTGTGGGCCCTGCCGTGGGATCCCAGGGAGGCAGCACCACTGCAGGGCTTGTGCTGGGAAAGGGGCTGTGCAATGGAGACATCCTGGGACAGCCCCTCCCTTGTCATCCACTGCCACCCACTGCCAGCTGAAGGTGATGACCCCCCCGGGCCCTCTTCTGCCCAGCCACCCCAGCTGCAGAAATAGGATTTTATTTCCCATGAAGAGGTTTGGATTAAAATAACCTCCTGGCCCAGATCCCTTTTTTCTGATGTGGCTGGAGATGTTTGCCCACAGCCCTGCTGGGTATCCAAGCCTTGACCCTCCAGGCTGCTGTCCCCATGGTGGGGACATGCCTGTCCTCAGCCTGCCCTTCAGGGACGTGTGCCTCTCCCATCCATGCCTGGCCTTACTGACTCAGAGCCTCTGGCCCTGCTCACCTGCTGCCCACGGGCTGAGCTGAGCCCCCAGGGCCGCTGGCCATGGGGCAGGGCACAGGGCCAGCCCTGCTCTGATTACCCCCAGCGTTTTTTCCTTTTTCTTCCTTAATTTACTGAGGGCTAAATCCAAATATTACAACTTCCCCTCCGCGCCGCTGGTTACGCAGGCGGCCCCGGCCGGGCATTGTCTTATTGTTTGCAGAGGGAAGCTCCAGCGGGAGATTAACCTGGCGTTCACCCCGCGCCACGGCCTCACACCCTGTCCCTGCTGCGGGGCCCGTGTCCCCAGGGAGCCCACCTGGCACGAGGTCCCAGCAGGGAGAGCAGCTCCGAGGGCTCCTGTGCATGGGGGGGACGTGGCGGGGTGGTGGCAGCCCTGCAGCAGTGCCCACTGCACCCCTGGGATGTGTGAGACCTTGGGGCATTCTTGCTGTGCATCCCTTGTGGTGGGGAGGACCTGGCAGGTGTCTTGGGGGTCTCAGGCAAACCCTTTGCCCATTTTCTTCCCAGGGATTCTTGCAGGATGCTGGAGGGTCAGTACAGTCTGTGTCTGCTGGCACAGGGAAGCTGGGACTGCCCAGCACCCCCACCTGGAGGATCATCGTGCTGTTCCTTGGTCGTCCCATCCCATCCCATCCCATCCCATCCCATCCCATCCCATCCCATCCCATCCCATCCCATCCCATCCCATCCCATCCCACCCCATCCCTCCATGATCCTTCTCTCCACCCTGCCCTGGGCAGCAGAGATGTGTCACCCTGTCCTCACTCAGTGCCATCTGGACCTTGGGAGTCCCTTCTCAGTCCTTCGCCCCCAGGTCTGACAGGGCTCAGAGTGACCTGTGACACTCAGTTGATGGCTGTCACTGTCACAGGGAGGATTCCCCAAGCAACAAGCAACTGAGCTTTGCTCCAGGAAACACTGGGGGCTTTATCATGAGCCTCCACTCTGGGGAAAACCCAGGGAGGGTCAGGCAGCACCCAAAGGTGTTGCCAAAGGACAAGGAATGAGTGGGGCTGAATCCTGGCCCCAAAATGTGTCTTTGTGTCCTCTATCCCTGTCTGGCTCCTCTTGCTCCGCTGACTCAGATTCAGACATGGTTTGACTCCCCAGCCCCATTCTGGGGGCGGTGGGTCAGGGTTAGCAGCACTGCCCACGGACTGCAGGCTCTGCCTGACGCCTGTGCCCTCTGTCTTCCCACACCCCATGGCCAGACTGACCCTCCTGTGTCCCTGCTTGGCCATGGATCCCTTCCCAGCAGCACAGCAGCACCAGGGGCTCTCAGGTCCTGGCCCCTGTCACTGGGGGTGAGCCCCAGGCTGACCCCTGCCCACAGCTCCTGTCAGACCAGACCCAGCCTCATCCGTCCCACCACAAGGCAGCTCCCGGCACCCGCGGGTGCAGCCCTGCTGCATTCCAGCCTGGCTGGCCAGCCTGCGGGGAGGCTGAAATATTTGGGAGGGGAGTGGAGAAGGGAAAGGGGAAAAAAATAATAAAATAAAAATCTATAAAAAGAAAGTTTAAAAACACAAGTTAAAAAAAAATAAAAATACCAGGCGCGGAGTGCAGCTGCGGTTCTGGTTCCAGTTCCCAGGTGATGTCAGGCCTGGAGCCTCTCCAGCCCTGGCCCCTCAGAGACGGTCTTTGTGGGTTCAGCACTGAGTGTTTTTCCTTCCTGAGACTCGGGGACACCTTCCTGTCTCAGAGAAAGCAGCCAAGAGCCTTTCCAAGGGTGTCTGCACGCAGGAAGGGGAGAGGATGGGAGGGGAGCGTGGCTGGGCTCGGCCGGGGCTGCTGGGGAGCCGGCGGTGGCCACAGCACTCACCCCTCACGGGGCAAAGGGGCACCCGGCTCCCATCGGCCCGGCAACTCTGAGTCACTGCTTCCCCTCTCGTGGTGCTGGGAGGGGCTGGAATGTACTGGGACCCACAGGCTTGTCACTGGGACACGCTGGGAGCAGTGGCCCCAGTGCTGGGACATGCTGGGATCCATAGCCTCAGCTATCAGTGGGATGTGCTGGAATCCACAGCCCCAGCACTGGATGTGTTTGGGTGCCCAACTTCTGGACCAGCACATGCTAGGACCCAGGGCTGTTACACTGAAGCTTGTCCTGGGGTCACTGTGCCATCCTTGGCACTGGGGTGTGGTGACATCCATGGCCCTAGCACTGGGACATGCTGGATCCTGCAGCCTCGGCACTGGGATGTACTGGGATGCATTGCCTTTATACTGGAGCTTTCTAGGGCCCCAGTCTCTGGCACTGGGACCTACTGGATGCACAGCTCCTGTGCAGGGATTCACTGGGGCTCATGGTCTTCATATTGGAGCTCGCTGAGGCTCCAATTGCTGGCACTGGGACATCCTGGAACACTGGTGCTCAGCCCTGGGACATACTGGGACCTCTACGCTCATTGCTGGGACCTGCTGTGCCCCCAGCACTGGGACCACCAGCCCTTGCTGACCCCCTGGGGGCTCCAGAGCTGCTACTTCATGAGCACAGTCCCTTTTATGTGCGGGTCGGGTTGTTTGCAGAGCACAGCATCCCCCACGGCCCCTGCCCCCCGATAAACCCGGGGGCAGGGTCTCTGTGTCCCGGGCTGTTTGGAGAATCTCACGGCTGTTTATTGGGGTCTGGGACACATTAGCCACGCTGAGAACAAACCTCTCCCACCCACCCCGGTCCCTGCTTGGGACCAGCTCTCACAGCTGCACTGCACTGTCAGCTCCATAAATCAAACCCGGGGGAGGGAGCCTGGGGCAGGCTCACCTCGGTGAGCCGGGGGCCAAGAGGTGCTGTGGGCTCTCAACAGAGCCCCTGCCTGGGGCAGGCTCCAGTGGGACCCCCAGCGTGCTCCCCCTGCTCCATGCTGGCTCCAGGACCTAGGGAGACAGGGCAGCTCCAGTTCTGCAGCCCTTGGGGGAGCCCCCAGCTGCCCCATCCACAGCTGCCTCTGCTCCGTGGGACACGGCGGCCCCTGGGAGCCGCCAGCCCCAGCACTGCACCATTCCCAGGCTCAGCTATCTGCACTGGCCAGCCAGTCCAGCCCCTCAAACAGAATCCCATGTGGGGATCTGGCCTGGGAACCCCCCATGTCCCCATCTGACCCCGTGCAGAAGCTGCTGCTGCCTGCAGCCCCACTGTACAAGGCTCTGCATGGTCATCGTGGTGGCAGTGGCAATCACAGTGGGGACAGTCATTGTGCTGGTGGCAGCAGCGGTGATGGTGGCAGTGACATCGTGCCAGTCATGATGTACCAGGTGGAGGGCAGGGCACCAAAGCAGTTACACCAACCCTGACCCACCACTTGGGCACTCATGGCTGCAGCACGGGGCTGGCACTGCCATCCCCATCCCATGGCATGGCACTGACCCCCTTGGGACTTCTGCAGCCTTTGTGGGGCTAAAGCTGTCATCAGGGCCTGGGGACACAGGGACAGCTCACCCAGGGGTCTTACCCATGTGGGTAGGGCTGAGATGATCACACTGGTTCCAGCAGCACAGAGCAGCAGTGCAGGGCTGGGGCTCCAGAGCCATCTTGGGGACCCCACCTCACCCCACACGGGGGTGACAGGCAGGCACTGGCCCATCAGAAAAATAAGGCTTTATTTTCCAAGCGGCTGCACGTGCACAACCAGCACCCCCAGGGCCACTGTCCCCCCGGAGCGCCTCGACGCCGGCCGCACACCGGCCCCTTCCAGTCCAGCCCCGGGGCGCGGGGACCCCTCCCCGGGCCTGCCCCGCGTGGGCAGCCTCGGCCACGGGCGCGTCCTCCCGCCCCCCTGGCGGCTCCAGGGCCAGTGTCGGTGTGGGGCCAGCCTGGGCTCGGCCGCTGCCACCTCAGGTGAGCAGCTCCCTCCCTCCCCGCTGCGGTCTCTGGGCTGGCGTGCGCGGGCTCCGTCTGCCTCCGCCGCTGTGTCAGGTGGGCGCTGCCGGAGCCCGGCTCATCTCCGCGACACTCGCAGGGGCGTCACCCCTCGCACCTTCAGGCAGTTGCCCCCGAGGTCCCTCCGACTGCCCTGCGGAGAGAGGAGGAGGGAGAGCTGCAGGTACTGTGGGGTGTCTGGGTGTGGGCGCCCCGCTCCTGCCCGCTGCCCACCACACCGACCCCTCCATGGGGACCCACTGTGAGATGGCTCAGTCCTGGGGTGGCTCTGTGCTGCCTGGAGTGGACAGACAGACAGATGGGGCTACGCCTGACAAGTGGTGGAGTGTGTGGCTGAGGTGGGTGCTGTGGTGGAGCCCTTCAAGGTGGGTCCCCCTTGGCCTTGTCACCCTGCAGGACACAGCCCCCATGGCCGCTCAGCACCGCAGGGCTCAGACCTGTGGCAAGAGCCAGTAGCACCCCAGGACAGACACACAGCCCTAGACAGATCCACAGCCCTGACAGACAGAGTCCAAACTGGGATGGGGAGATTCAGCTCTACCTTGCAGTTTATGAAAACATCAGCCCAGTACTGCCCAGTATGATCCAGCACAGACCAGCATGGTCCAGATTTAGCCCAGAACATTCCAGTATAACTCAGCATGGATCAGCAGAGCCCAACAGAGCCCAGTTCCAACCCAGCCTATTTCCAGCCTTGCACAGCCAAGCATGGTCCAGTACAGCCCATTTCCAGGCCATTTCCAGCACAGCACAACCCATTTCCAGCCCTGCCCATTTCCAGGCCTGTACAGCCCCTTCCCAATCTCAGGGCTGGGATGCAGAGTCAGATCCCAACTCAGCTCCCCCATTGCCCTCCAGCAGGAGCTTCCCAGCCCCAGTGCCTCCACAGGGTCCCCTGGGGATCCAGCACTGTGCCAGACCCCTGGATCCCGCCCCAGGAAGCAGCTCAGGGGATCCCAGCTCTGCCAGGGACCAGGGCTGCAGGACCCCAGGAGGGCTGGAGAGGCCGCTGAGGGGGCAGCAGGAGCAGGGGAGCAATTAAAAATGGAGCAGCAAAATGTGAAAAAGCTCTGAGGGCTGGAGTGTGACCCATGGCTGTACTGCTTGGGGGCACACATGGGACAGGGGACAGCAGCAAGTACAGCAACCCCTGCTCACAGCCCTGCCAAGGGATGTCCAAGAGGTTGGGCAGCTTCCAGCCCCTCACCCGGCACCCCAATCCTGCACAGATGTTCCTGGGTCAAGCACACCCTGGCACGGGCAGCAGCGTGGGCTCACCACAGCAAAGGTGTCCCTTGAGCCACGGGGTGCTGGGGGGAATCAGCTGGGTGAGCAGGACAGGGGTGCTTTGCCATGGCCCAGCTCAGCCATGTGGGAGCTGTGCCAGTGGTGCCAGCAGACCCTGCATGGGAACACTGGATGGGGAACTCTGGGTTCCCTCGGGGGTGTCTGCTGGGCTCTTCCCGTCCTCATCACATCAGGGAGCTGCTGGAGCAGCCCTGCTGCAGTGCTGGTGGGCTGGCAGGGCTGGGTATGGAGATGGGGATGGGGATGAGGATGGAGAAGAGGTCAGCCAGCGAACTCAAGCCCCCCTGGGACAACCAGTGCCGCCAGCTCCGGGGTGATTGTTTAACCCCTGAGACCTCCCAGCCCGGATGGACGTGGGGGAGCAGCCCAGCCCTCTGACGTGAGCAGGAGCTGTAGGCGTGTGGCTACAAGCAGGATTTGGCCAGGAGCAGCCAAAACCTCCAGTGGGAGCTGGAGCCAGAAGCTGTGGTTCTCACTGAGCCATGCCAAGTCTCCTGCCCCGCTCAGGCCAGGCAGGGTCTGCTGCCCCCCATTCCCTGGGCACATGCTGAGCCTCTTGCCCCGCTCAGCCCAGCAAGGGACCCTAACCCATCCCGGAGCCCCGCTCACCCCTTTCCGCTGGTTGCTGAGGCAGAAGGTGCAGATGCTGCGGGGCTGTTTGCTGTCCAGGTCGCCCTTGGCGCCATAGATGGCACTGAAACAGGGCTGCCCGTCCTCGCAGCCCTCGCCCAGCAGCAGCACGTTGGCCAGGTGGGAGATGTAGCTGGAGGCCAGGCGGAGCGTCTCGATCTTGGACAGCTTGCGATCCACGGGCTCGGTGGGGATGAGGGTCCGCAGGGCGGTGAAGGCCGTGTTGACGCTCTGGGTCCGGTCCCGCTCCCGCGCGTTCGCCGCCTGCCTCTGCTTCACCATCACCATGGGGCCCGGCTTCCGCGGCAGCTTGCGGCGAGCCTCGGCGCCCTCGCAGCAGCCGAACGACTGGTCCGACGTGTCGCTCTCGCTGCGGTTCTCCTCGTCCTCCGAGAGCATGCTGAGGTCGGGGTAGAGCACGCGGGCGGCCACGGGGCGCAGCATGGTGAAGGCCATGTTGGGGCGCCCGCCCGCACCCCCGGCCCCGCTGGGGGCACCCCCCGGGCTGCGGGGAGCCTTCCCCCGCCGGCACAGCTGCGACGGCGGCTCCGGGCGCCTTCCCGGGGCTGCTCCGCCGCGGCTGAGCAGGGCTGGGACGGCTGTCTGCAGGGGGAATCGGGATTTATACGGCCGGGGAGGGGCTGGCTCCGGAGCCCACCCCCAGCCGGCCCCCCGAGCTCCGGCCAGCGGCCAGCGGCCAGCGTCCTCACCCCAGCCCTGGCTCTGGCCACTGGCCTGGCCCCGCTCCGGCACGCTGGCCTGGCTGCGGGCACTTGACCCCGGGTCATGCCCGCGGTGTAACTGAGCCGCGGCAGTGCCCGGGGCACTGTCCGACAAGTGCTCCCTGTGCCGTGGCCTCTGGCACCTGCAGAGCAATGTCATACACAGGCAGCGTGTCCCCAGCCCCTGCCTGGATGTCCCTTGCCAGCCCTGGGTCCCACACAGGGTGGCATGAGAAGAACCTGGGGCACAGGTGCTGGGATGGGGAAGGCATTCAGGACAGGGTGGCACTGGTGCAGTGCCAGGGTGTTTATCAGAGGAATGCCAGAGGGGGACATGCTGCTGCCCACACCCTGCCATGCCCCCTGGGACAGGGGCTGTGCCCAGGAGGATGCCCGGAGCAGTCAGGGAGCAGCAAGGGCAGGCAGCCCCGCAGAGATGCACTCCTTGCTCCTCTGTTCCGTGCCTGGGAGGTGACAGGGACACACGGAGAGGCAGGGGCAGCACTGCCGGCAGCGCTGCCAGGAGCATTTCCTCCCGCTCAGGAGGAAGGTGTGTGCCGGCAGTGGAAACACGGAGTCTTTTCCTGAGAGGGGAGCGATGAGCTGGCAGCAGCGGGAATCACCGGTGTCCTGGGAAGGGCTGGGGGTGCCCCCAGCCTCACTATCGCTCCTTGTCCTTCCTTGGCACTCAGTACCACAGACAATGGCCCTGCTCCTCCTCACCAGAAGGGTCTGTGCGGGTCCCACTCTGCCCTCAGCCCCCCAGCCCTGAGCCCAGCCCTCCCAGGAGCAGGCAGGGGCACAGCCAGCTGAACCGAGCAGGCAGGAGGCTTCCTGCCCGCCTTCCTCCCCTTCCTCCTCCTCTGCGGTACTCCAGGCGCGATGAAGGTCAAGCGGCAAAAACACGTGGAGGGCAGGACCTGGCTCCGGGCAGATGGCCCAGGGCTGCTGGGGATGTGGCTGGGAGACTTGGCAGTGCCAGCTGCAGCCCCCACTGTCCAGCAGCTCCACAGCCAGAGAGGGATGCTGGGGAAAATCTTGGAGGCTTGCCAGGGCTGAGAGAGTGGCCATGGGATATCACAAACACCCCAGTGGGGTGCCCTGGGGGCCACAGGATGGGGTGGCATCATGTTCCTCGGTGTTCCCTGGGCAAAAGCAGATTGCAGGACTGCAGCTTGGGGTATGGCTCCTGGGGTCTGGGTCCCTCCATGGGCTCTCCTACTGCTTCCAGGGCTTGTGGCTGCTGGGCCATGACAGAGGCAGCTGTGCTGGCTGGCACAGGAGCCACTTCACTGCCTCCCACCCTGCTGGCTGTGAGCAAACGGCCCCTCTGCCCCCCGCAGGGCACAGGCAGCCCTGGCTGGCGGGACCCCCTGCCCTGTTTTCCTTCACCATTTGTCTGCCTGTGCAGAGCCTGTAAATCACGCAGTGGGGGGCAGAGAGAGGGCCTGGGGGCTGGTGGTCTGGCTGGGGCTGGGGACTTCTGGGGCTGCACCAAGGGCCAGGGGTCCCACTGGAGCAGGGGACATGCAGGGCCACACCAGGGGCTGGGCACGTGCAGGGCTGAGCAAGAGGGCAGGGACCTCCTGGGGATGAGGATGGGCAGAGGTCTGCACTGTGGCTGCAGTGGCAGCTCCACCATGCATCAGTCTCCATGAGGGACCCCAACCTTCTCCTGTAGCAGCTGCCCAAGTGCAGAACCCCACAGAAGGGGACGTGCAGCAGTGCTAGGGGCAAAGCTGAGGATGGGCCAGCTTGGCATGGCAGGCAGGGCTCAGGCAGGTGGCTGTACCCCCACTCTGCCCCCCTCTCACCCCAGAGCCTTGCTGAGCCATGGCTGGGGGGCCACGGCAGCCCCTGGCCCTGACAGGTGCTAAGACGGATGGCAGGGGCTGTGTACTCAGCTGCACGTCCCACACATGGCCACCAGCTGGCAGGGACAGGCTGGGGGGGTCACCCAGTCCCCACACCCAGCCAAACTGCCCCAGGGCTTTTCTGAGGGGCACGGCCATGTGTGGGGTGCTGGTGGCCTGTGGAACATAGCAGGGCACAGGCAGGGAAGGAGCAGCAGACAGGAGATGGCTCAGTGTGGGGTGGGGACAGCACGAGTGTGTGCCCATGAGTGTGTGTGGGGGTGTGCAGCTGCACACATCTGTGCATCCCCGCATGCATGGACGTGTGCACAGGGATATGTGTGAGTATGGGGCTGTGTGCACGTGTTTGTGCAGTTGCACATGGCTGTGTGCCTGTGGGTGCCACATAAACCCCAAATGCCACCACCTCCTGCTGCAGTGACGCCTCCGTGCTGGCACAGACGTATGTACGTGTGACCAGATGCTGCAGACAGAAGGATGGATGGACAGGAGCTGTCATGCCTGGCTGGGAGAGCAGCAGGAGCCATGGGAAGCAGGGAATGCTGCCGCCTCCCTGCCTGTGCAGCTGCCTGTACAGGCTGTGGCTGTGGGGCAGGAGGACGTGTGGCAGCAGCCAGGTTTTCCTGTGCTGTCTGGCAGGCATCTGGTACAGGCCATGAGTCCTTGTGCCTGGGCCCCCCCAGCTCCCCCAGCACTGTGGCCTGGGCCCTGACTCAGCTGGGCAGTGTGAGGTGCAGCTGAGGCATCACAAACCTTCTGCCAGGACATGGTGTGGTTTGGCACCACAGCTGACCCAGCCAACTAACCAACCCCCGGGCAGAGAGCAGCACCAGGCAGTGGCTCAGGCATTCACGGGACCCTGCATGGGACACAGAGCCTGGAGGGGACATGGCCTGAGCACGGGGATGCAGCCCTGACTCCATCCAGCCAGGCTTCTCCTGCTTGCTGGGCATCATGGGGTCAGGGTGCTGGGCACTCTGAGGGCTGGGCTCTGCCTCTGCTGCCAGGGAAATGCCCCTGCCCCCCACACCAGGGAGTGTTTATCTTGGAGGTGATACTTAAGTGTAAGAAAATAAACAGGGAGCAGATGGGGCAGGGGCCAGGGCTGCCCCTGGCCCCGCGGGAACGCTCCAGCCCTGCTGGGAAAACACCACGGCCAGCGAGGCAAATGGATTCCAGACCCAGGGCAGAGCTGGAACATGTGGCCACCAGGGCACTGGGCCTGACCCTGCTGAGCCCTGGTGGAGCAGTGCTGGACTGATCCATTCAACTCCACCCCACCCCATCCCATCCTACCCTGTCCCATCATGTCTCATCCTATCCCACCACAACCCATCCACGCCATCCTGCCCCATCTCATCCCACTCAGTGCCCCGAATCCACAGCCCCTGACCATACCTTGGCTCTGGGGGTGTCCAGGACTGCCCCCTCTGCCTGTGACCCTCCAGTTTCAGGGTGCTCAGGCCAGTGAGGACACAGATCTGGGAGCTGCCCCATCCCAAATGCAGTCTTGTCCAGCTGAGCCCAGTGAGGCAGGGGTCTCATCCCAGGGGAGTGTATCCCTGCTCCCCAACACTGGCAGACCAGAGATGGCAAATCGGGGAGCCCCCGGAGCCCCCTGGGTGGGGAGCAGCAGTGAGTGCCATGGGGATTGGGCACTGTGGAACATTTGAGGAACAGGAGATGGATCAGGGCTGTGTCAGGGTGACCTGGTGGGTCCCCAGGCAGTGTGGGAAGCCCCAGCCCCCCCTGCCCCCGGGCTGTACCTGAGGGCTGGGGCTGCTGGTCTGGAAGGCATTACACGCCTGTCGCGTGGGGAAGTCTGTCCCAGTTCCGGAGCTGGGACCCCTCCCCACTCAGCCCGGGCTGGGGGGAGCCCACAAAGCTCCTTTGTTCCTGCCCTGGAACGAATGGATTGGAGGCAGCCGGATCGGCTGTCAGCCAGCGACACCAGAGACCCCGCGGGTCAGGCAGAGGGAAGGGGGACAGGTGGAGCACGGATAGATGGAGGCAATGCAGGGACCATTCCTGTGCCAGCCAGGGGCTTGTGGCACCAGCAGCCCCTGCCCACACCATGCCAGCCCCATGGATGCAGCAGTCAGCCCTGGAGGTGCTCACACAGCACCTCAGACCCAGTTCTGGTGCCAGGGAGCTCTGGGAGGGATGTCAGGACACCCTGGGACTGGCACGGACCTTTGGCACTGTGTGCAGGGGATGGCAAGCTGGAAAAGCAGATCCTGCAGCAGGCTTCTCAGATGGAAGAAGCCTCCATGGCTTGCAGGAAAACGAGCTGCAGGATCTGGGCAGCCTCAGTTCATTCCCACTTTGGAATTCCCAGTTCTGCCGAGCTGCCTCTTATCCAAGGGATGAGGGGCACAAGCCTGGGAGAGTGGGGCAGACAGCTCTCATGTGAGATGCCCAGCAGTGGGGGCACACAGGATATGGGCAGACATCAGTCCCTGCCATGGGACTTCCATTTGGGAGCACTCTGGAAATGCCCACATTCATTGCCCCAGGAGCTGCCGCAGGAGCTGCTACCTCCTGCCTCCACACCCCCCCCCCCCCCCCCCCCGGGCTCTCTAACAAGAGGAAACTTTTTAGCACGCCACAATTCTGAGGAGAAATTTATGGCCCATCAGGGAGCCGCGGGCCAGGGCTGCTCTCGGTGAGTGCTTGCAGGGCTTCCTCCCGGCACACAGCTGCCTTCATGCGGCGCATGCAGCTCTGGAGTCTCCCTCCCGGCCCTTCCCCTCGCCCAGCGCCCCCAGCCCACCCTGCTCCTCCTCCCCAGCACGAAACGTGGAGGCAGCAGGAAATTGTGCCCTGTCCCATGCCAGCACTGCCAGCTCCTGCCATGCAGAGGAATCAGCCGTGCCCTCCTCTCCCATCCCTAGGGGAACTGGATCCCTTCAGGAAGGAGCGTGGCTGATGGGGCAGAAGTGTCCGGCCGCAGTTCCCATCCTTCTGCTGACTCACGGCGTGCTGAGTGAGTCAGTGGCCTTTCCCCTCCCTGGATGGAGGCTCTCGACTTAAGAGGGATGCTGGGATGCCCAGGGGATGCTCGAGGCGTTTTTCCAGGCTGCACGTGGGGTGAGGACGTGGTGCTTGCATGGCAGGACCACATGAGTCCCCACAGCTGAGCCAGAGCTGACCCTGAATTCAGCTCCATGGCAGAACATTGTCCTGTCACAGCATCCATCCCCCAGCCCAGCATCCATCCCCTCACAGATTATTCATCCCCTTGCAAGGCCTCTGTCCTTTTACTCTGTGCCCACAGGTGTCAGGCCACCATGCTGTGCTATGTTGGGCCACTGCATCCCTGCTCCCAACCCCAGCACCCTCTAGCAACACACCAAGGAGCTGCAGAAGTTTTGATAATCTTTATTCCAGGTGCAGCAGCGGCTGTCCCCACCACAGGATTTTGGAGATGTCCCCCATGAAGACTGGGACACTGGTGAGCCCAGAGTCACTGAGGGAGGGCTGGGGACTGGCCATGCCAGGTCTCTTCCCTGTGTCCTGATTCTGTCGTGTCCCAGTTCGCCTGTACCCCTTCCCGGTTCAGCTGTGCCCCGAATGAGCTGTGACTCGTCCCAGTTCCAGTGTGCTCCGGTTCCGCCATTCCCGCTTGAGCCATGCCCCGGTTAAACCCATTCCATCCCGGTTCAGCTATTCCCGGTTGAGCCGTGCCCCGGTTTAGCCTGTTCCATCATGGTTCAGCTATTCCCGATTGCGCCGTGCTCCCGTTTATCCCACCCAAACCAGTCCATCCCGTCCCGGTTCGTCCCGTCCCGGTTCGCGCGGTCGCTCCGGGCGGCGCAGCGCGGCACAACAGCGCCACCTGCCGGCCCCGCCGGGCGCCTCCCGGTACCGGCGAGAGCCCGACCCATCCCGGCTGCCGGGACCCGGGGATCTTCCGAGTCTGGGGACCCTGACCCATCCCGGCTGGAGGGACCATGGTGACTCCCCAGGGCTGGGGACGCCGACCACATCCTCATAAAGGGCTCACGGGTCGGAACCAACAGGGATAGAAGGGGCTGCTGGGCATCCTCGGGGTGCTGGGCTAGCGCAGGTGAGGCGTGGAGGAGCCGAGGTAGGTACGGAGGTCGCTGAGGGTGGAGGGGATGATCTTGGCGGGGATGGTCTCCCGGCGGAGTGCCTGGTGGGCAGCATAGCGGTGGCAGCCCCCGAAGGAGTAGAAGTAATCGCCGCCCTCACTGCCTTTGATCCAGAGCACGTCGATGGGGGGCACCCGCTCGGGATCCTCCTGGGAAGGGGAAGAGACATCCAAGAGCAACACACCCCGGCACCCCCATCCTGCCCTGACACCCCCCGACTGTGCCAGGGCTTGGGCGCTGACAGCTCCCCAGCAGCGCCCTCTGAACGGGTGCAGGAGGGGCTGTGCTCACCTGCAGGGTCTCCATCAGGCTCTGCACCTTTCCCGGCTCCAGCTCTGACGGGATGGGCCGGATGAGGACCCGCATGGGCACGTTGTGCACGGCCGAGATGTGCTGGGTGTGGATGCTCCTGTCCTCGGCCTCTGCCATGGCTGTGGCTGCCGGCCGGCCTTTGCTTTCCTCCGTCGTGCTCAGCCGAGCCCTGCGCTCTGCCCCGAGCAGTGCAGCGCCCAGCCGTACCCCTCTACTTCCTCCTTGCCCGGCCATCGTCATCGTCACGGCCTCCGCCCCGGTGTTTTGCAGAGTCACAGTGAAGGGGCAGGACAGAGTTCCGGGCCGGGTGCCAGAGCCGGCTGGCCCGCTGCCTGCTCCGGAGAGCCCGCGGTCAGGGCTGCCCTCGGCTCCTCCCTCCCCTGGGACGCCCATGGGCATGCGGCAGCTGAGCCCCCCCCAGGTGTGCTGGGGGTCCCTGTCCTGTCCCCTGAGGGTCCCGCCTGGCCGGGCCGGGGCACTGAGGATCATCCTGCAGCTGAGAGCTGGGATGTGCCCCCCACCTGCCTGGCTGTACCAGGAACACATCCCCAACCCAGAGCCCCCTCCCTGCTGCGCTGACACCTATGGTGTCCACAGCAAGGAAGATGAGGCATGAAATAACTGCAGAGCTGAGCGGTGATGCTGGGATGCTCCACAGCTGGGCAGGCATGGAAGAACTTCAGCCCTGAGTCTGTAGCCATGATATTTTCTTAGGATCCTTAGGATTTTTCCTCCTGAGAAGCTGAGAGGCCTCAGGAACAAAATGTAAACATTGATTATCTGCTGCTGTGGAATGCAACAGGTGCATCTGTGATTGGTCTCATAGAGTTGTTTATAATTAATGGCCAATCACAGTGAGCCAGCTTGGACTCTCTGTCCAAAACACAACCCTGTGTTATCATTCTTTCTTTTTCTATTCCTAGCTAGCCTTCTGATTAAATCCTTTCTTCTATTCTTTCAGTATAGTTTTAATATAATATATATCATAAAATAATAAATCAAGCCTTGTGAAAAGTCAGATCCTTGTCTCTTCCCTCATCCTCAGACCCCTGTGAACACCAGCACACTGAGTCTTTCTAGGTCGTTTCTTCAGACCAGTGCTCCAAACGGGGAGAGGCTCTCGGGAGGATCAGGGTCTCCCACCCCTCTGGCTGCTGCAGGGGACACCCTGAATCCACAGCAGGGACACGATGACAGGGGATGGCTGCTCCCAGTGCCCTCACCCTGGCTCTCTGGTGGCATGGAGGGTCCTCAGCCCCAGAGCTGACTCAGAAGCGTGCAGATGATGGGCAGGGATGGTTTTGTGAGGCTCTGGAACTAGTTTCTTGCAAGGTGAACCTGGCAATGACTTTGTGGGTGAAGGATTGCACTGATATCACTGGGAGCCCGGGGCTCAGCTAGGTCTGTGCTGACAAGCTGCATGCTAGAGATAATTTGCCTTTCTCCACTGGCACCCACATCTGGGAAAAGATGAGGAGAGAGGGGTGGGGAGCAGGAATGCCAGTCTCCCCTGGGAGCGGGGGCTCTACGGGGTTGTCATCACTGGCGAGTTCAAATAAAATGTGCTCACAGAATCCTCCCCATCCGGGGTGTGTGAGCATCACCGGCGCCCTTCCCGGGCTGCCCGCCGGGCTCCGCGCCGCTGCCGGGATTCACACGGGATTTACTTCCAGGTCAGCGCCCCGCCGCTCTCACCAGCAGGGTGGCACCGCAACCCCTCCTTGTCACAGCAGGGGCTGTCTGGCTGCTGCCCACCGGCTGAGGGGCTGGCAGGGCCATGTGGGCACCGTGGAATGCTCTGGGTGCCCAACGGGCTGCCAGGACATCGCCCCTCCATTTGGGGCAGTTCTGTCCAGGATGCCCCAGCCCAGGAGCGGGCACAGGGCACCGTCGATGGGCAGGGTGGCAGCTCGCGTGCCACCACCCGCCACCGCCGACACAAATCCCACAAGACACATGGTTAGTGGCAGAAATCCCTTTTATATCCCTGAATTGCATTACAAGTAATACTGCGGGTGGCCGGATCTCAGTAGACTTGTCATACTGGGGCTGGCGAGTACAAAACCTGGCAGAAAAAATCTATCATGCACGGAAAATTATTGCTGTAGTATCTGCTATTTACAGGAGAGAGGGGCAGCAGCGCAGCGCTCCAAGCCTGCCGGCCTCAGGACACCGCGCCCCGCGGGACGGCGCCGGCATCGCGGGCAAAACCCGGCGGGTGCCTGCGTGGCCAGGGCGATGCTCATCCCCTCCGTGGGGTGCGGATGTGTGGTCACCGTGCCGTGGCAGCGAGAGGACCATGACAGGGACATCCCCACTCAACCCGTGACCAACACAGGCACCGAGGCAGCGGGAGGAAGACGGTGCAAGGGAGGAAGACGGCGCAGGAAGACGGTGTGGGGGTGCGCGAGTGCGGCCCCGCGGGTGCCGGGCTGAGTCCCCGAGTGTTGGGGACCGGCACGGGCTGATGGGGCTGTGGCAACTCGCGGCCCGAGGTAGGAAGCGGAGGCGTGGGTCGGGCCCCGCTCCGGGATGCCGTGCGCGGAGCTTGCTCCGGGGCGGGGGCGCTCCGCCGGGAGGTTGCATAGAGTGGCTGGTGTGTCCCCGCTGGGCTGGCGCGGGGCACGGAGCAAAGCAGGAGCCCGTGGAAGCAAGGAAGACAAAAGATAAGGGCTTTGCCTTTGTGGGTGGCTTGCAGGACATGCAGCCTGAGCTGCCGGGCCAGCTTGCGCCCTCCTGCCTCCGTGCCCGCCGCTCTGGGGGTCCTGTCCCCGTCCGTGTCACCGTGGCTGTGTCCTGGGCACGGCAGTTCTGCTGCAGCTCTGCCACCTCCTGCGAGCCAGCGCTGGCATGGCCCGGCCAGTCTTGACAAATAAATAGTGAAAAGCATAAGTTATAAATAATATAAATAAGAACATTTAAATAGACTCACCCAAACTTTACAGCTACTCTGACCCCCTCCTCCTGAGTGCAGGTGGGGGGCAATGGCGAGGGAGCCGGGAGCCGGCTGGAGAAGGGGCTGGGGACACATGGGGGGGTGGTTGGGAGTTTGGGTACTACCTGCCCAGGGCTGGGTCTCCAGCCCAGCTGCCAGCCCAGCCCTTTGCATGGTGAGGGGGCTGCACCTGCCTGGGTGCATCACCGTGGCAGGGGCCAGTTGTGCCTGGCCAAGCTGGGAGCTGGGAGCCAACGGAGGTCGTGTCCTGTGAATCTCTGCTGGAAGCCCCTGGCTCCTCCCTTGGCTCTTCCCCTGACTCCAGGGCTGCGGATTTGCAGTGCCAGGGTGAACGCTGTGCCACGGGGCAGAGGGGCAGCCGGGTGCCCTCTGTGGTGGGCTGTAGGGACCCGGGGCTTCAAGGGTGACTGGTAGCCCTGCCCTCTGTCAGCCTCAGTGGCCATCAGTCCTGCTGAGCTGGCAGGAACACCAGCCCGTGGTCTCATCAAGATTAGGGTCAAGGAGAGGGTTTGCTCCTAGCGGGGAGCAGAAAAGTGTCTTTTCTCCCCCAGGATCCCCTGGGAAGAGAAGCAGCAGCTCTAAATAAATAATAGTAATAAATTAAATAAATAGAGGTGAAAGTCACAAGCTAGGGGAGGGGAGGGAAGTCTCTCCTGGGTCGGGAAGAGGTCCCCAGGTGAGTCCCCCGCAGAGAGACCTGCCTGGCTGCGGGGGGGCTCTGGGACCCAGGGGAAAGGAGCTGGGTCCCAGTGTGGGGGGGACCCCCTTCCCAGGGAGCAGATGGGGAGTGAGTCTGTGGGGATGTGTCCTCCAGACTGAGCACAGCAACAAACCAGCTGGCTGCAGCTGCAGGAGTGCTGGCACGGGGACTGGGATCAGGATGGGGACAGGATGGGTTGTATAGGGGAATAGGGATGGGCACGGGATGAGATGGGAACGGGGATGGGGGTTGGATAGGAGGATGAGGTTGGGAAAGGGGATGTGCCACAGGGCTCGGGGGGCTAATTCCCTATTGCACAGCTGTGTTCGGAGCCCTTGAAGCAGGCGGACTCGTAGTGCTTGTTGAGGTACGACTTGAGGGCGAAGGTCTTCTCGCACTGCTTGCACTTGTAGTGCTTGAAGGCGGAGTGGGTCTGCATGTGGGCGCGCAGGTTGGAGCGGTCGGCGAAGGCTTTGCCGCAGTGCGAGCAGCCGAAGGGCTTCTCCCCGGTGTGCGAGCGCATGTGGCCCTGCAGCAGCCAGGGCCGGCTGAAGGCTTTGCCGCACACGTCGCACTTGTGCTTGAGGTTGTGGGTGAGGACGTGCATGGCCAGGGCGGGCATGGAGACGTAGGCCTTGCCGCAGGTGGGGCATTTCCTCGCCATCTTGCTGTCCAGGCTGCGGTGGGTCTGCTTGTGCCGGCTCAGGTTGGAGGAGGTGGCGTAGGTCTTGCCGCACTCGGGGCAGGAGTGGCGGTGGCTGCCACGGCGCTGGCTCTCGCTGCGCCGGCGCGAGCGCCCGTCCGTGATGAAGAAGGCATCCATGGAATAGCTGTCTGTCACTGCCGCCTCCCCGTTGAAGTAGCGGGCGGAAAAGCTGGACTGGGGGCTCTCGGGGTCGCTGTACTCCTCGTGGCCGGGTGCGTAGGCCGGGTCTGCTGGCGGTGGTGGCAGGCCTTGCTTCTTGTCAGTGTCATAGCCGGCTGGCGCCAGGCAGTGCTGGAGGTACCCTGTGGGGACAACACAGTGGGGTCACTGTCCCTGCAGAGCAGCCACACCAGGGACAGGAAAAAGTCACAAGCTAAAATTTCCCATAGAAGGTGCAAACCCAGGGTTGTACCCCCACAAACTGGTTCCTGTCTGTGCTGAGCCACTGAGCACCAGAGCTGCATTGTCCTGCCCTGGCTCCTGCCTGCATGTGTTAGCAGGATGGGTCCCATCCCGCAGGGCTGCCTGAGATGGGAACTGGGGATGGAGCTGCGGATGGTCCAGCTGCGCCTGCCCGGGCTGCGGGCAGCCCCCAGGGGCTATTAGCTGCCAGACAGCTGTCGGTGCCGGGAGCTCATTGTTCACCGGGGCCGTGCCGGTAATGAGCTACGCTCGTGGGCAGCCGGGATGAGGGGGATGAGGCTGCTCCAGGCTCCCCTTCCTCAGCAAAGGGGCTGGGAAAGTCCCCCACCTCTCTGCTGTCCCCACAGGGCCTATTCCTTGCAGATGGGACAGCACCAGGAGGGCAGCAGCATCGGGTCCCTGGCCTCCTGCCAAATTGAGCGATGCACAGCACCCCAGATGTGGAGCCAGGCTCGGCTACCACTCCACTGGCGTCACACACATGTGACATTGGTGCAAGTCAGCTCATGACTTGCTCCGTATGTGGGTCTCTCAACCTGTGTCAGAGCGGGCACTGCGCTGGCATCCCGGTCCCTCTGAGCTGTCACACAAAGGTCACAGCAGGAGCAGCAGTGCAGCCCCCCTTCCCACCAGGCCAGCAGTCCTGGGGATGTACTGGCATCCCCCAAACTGGTCCCAGCAATCCCCTGCCTTGTGCACACTGGTCCTTGCAAGCTGTTTCAGAGGGCTCATCCCCACTGATAGTGGCAGAGGGGCTATTGGGGGCCTGGGGTCTGCACAGCTGGGCTGACCCATGCACACCGTGGGGCACAGGGACATCCCACCACAGCTGCAGCTGAGCATCCCCTAAATCCACACAGCCCCTGGCAGCACCCACGGACCCCTTGGCAAGCAGTGCTGCCGTTTGTCCCGTGGTGGCCAGGGGTGCCCATTGTGGGGAGGGGGCTGTGGGGCAGGGGCAGAGCCGGGCCCCCCCGTCCCCCGCGCCGTGCTGACAGCGCGGGCTGTGCAGAAAGCGCTCTGCTCAGCAATTTCTCACGCTGCCTCCGAGCATGCAGCAAGGTTATTTCCAGGAGAGCAGCGTCGGCAGCTTCTGCCCAGCTGCAGCACATCCCTCCCCCACCGGCTCCTGGCTGATGGGGGGAGCAGAGGACCCCCAGACCAGACAGGCTTGGTACCCCGGTCCCTGGCAGGGAATGCCCCCCACGGGCCGGGGAGCACTAGAAAAGGGGGGACAAGCGCCGCAGCGGCTGGGCACTGTTAGCTTGTGCATGGATCAGGCCCATTCCCGCATCCTGCTCCGTTTCCCAACCCACGAGCAGCCAGGACTCTCCATCCTATGCAACAGAGCCCCCGACCCACGGCCAGCCCCTCTGTCTGGGCTGCCCCGTTGTGGGGCTGTGCCAAGCCCGGGGAACTCCGAGCCCTCCCCAGTGTTCCCCCGCAGGAGGACGGGATTCCAAGGACCACGGGCACCCCAAGTCCAGCCTTTTGCACCCCTCCCGCTGCTGGGGTACCCCCCAGTCTCCCCCCCGCTCCCCGTGTCCCGGACGGCGCCGGCCCCCCCGCGCTCCCAGGGGGGCTCGGGGCACCGCTGCGAACAATGAAACCCTCCGGCACGGCGAGGCTGCCGCCCCCCGCCGCCCCCCGCCGCCCCCGCAGACCGCTTGCTCCTCACCCCCCAACTTGCCGTGGGAAGGAGCCCACCCCGGTGTCCCACGGGCGGGGGGGACTCGGGGCTGCCCACGGGGCTGATGCTGTCACGCAGGGGATGTTTCCCCAAGGACCAACTTCGGCAGCGGCCGGTGGCCCCGGGGACAAGGCGACAGCGAGGGATGACACACCCCACCCCGCACCCCTCGCCCGCCCGCGGGACACAACGCGGGGACCCCTCCCCGTCCTGCCCCGCGTCCCCCCGTGTCCCCCTCCCGGTGCCCCGCCGGGCGCACAGACAATAGAGGCGGGGGGGCCCCTCCGGACCCCCGGCCCCGCACTCACCATCGCCGGCGGCGGGGCCGGGCAGCGTGTAGGGGGGCTCCAGGGGGGCGTAGGGGGGCGCAGGGGCCCCGGCGGCCGGGAACGCCTCCGCTTTCAGCTTCTTCACCAGGAAGGAGCGGGGCATGGCGGGGCCGGGCAGCGCTGGACACCTCCGGTACCGGCACCGCCACCGGCCCCGGCCCCCGCACCGGCGCCGGCCCCCCCCGCCCCGGCCCCGGCGCTCGGCCCCGGCGGTGCGCACGGAGAGGCGCGGGGAGGCGAGTGCGAGGGGCGGGGAGGTGGCAGGGCGGCGAGGAGGAGGAGGAGGAGGAGGAAGAGAAGGAGGTGGGGAAGAGGGGGAGGAGGAGGAGGAGGAAGGCAGGCGGTCGGGGGGGGAGGGGGCCGCTTCGCCCGGCCGCGCCCGGAGCCCCCCCAGAGCCCCCCGAGCCGCCGGTAGCGCGGGGTGCCCCTGGCATCACGGCACTGTGGGGTCCCTGGTCCCTCCCCCTGGTTCCTCCCCCCACCCCGGCCACGGACAATGGGGACACAGGGGGACGGGGGAGACGGGAGGGGGGGGCACATGCCTCTGCCTCCCACCGCCTTTGTCTCCCTGCCGTCAGTCCCCGGGGCCAGGGAAGGACGGGTCTGCCGGGCGGGAGTCCTCATCCCCATCCCTGTCCCCTGCCCCATTCCTGTCCCTTGTCCCTTGTCTTGTCTCCATCCCTGTCCCTGTTCCTGCTTCTTGTTCCTTTCTCCTTTCCTTGTCCTTGCTCCCTGTTCCTATCCCTGTTCCCTGTTCTCATTCCCATCCATCTTCCCTGCTCTCATCTCTGTCCACAGACCCTTTCCACTGACCCCTTTCTCTTTCCCTTCTCTTTCCCCTGTACCTTCTTCTCTGTCCTCAACCCTTTCCCCTCTTCCCTGCTCTCATCTCTGTCCCACCTCTGTCCCACCTCTCTCTTGTCCCCATCCCTGTTCGCTTTTCCCATCCCTCTTTTCCCACCTTCTCTCCCCTTCCCATGTCCCTGTCCCAGTCCCAGTCCCCAGGAAGCACCGTGACCTTCGCAGCCACAACAATAGCCGGGCTCGTGGCAGTTCATTGTTCCCGGCCAGAGCCCCCACTCCTGCTCCCCCCTCGTCTCACTGGAGCCCCCACTCGCGCTCCCCCTCCTCTCTGCGCTCCGCTGCAGGCAGCTGCTGCTCCGGGGCTGCCTCTCCTGCAGTGGTGCCAGCTGAAGGCCGAGTTGTGCCATCTGAGGGACAGTGGGTGACACGGGGACCTGGCAGGCAGCTGGCTGTGCTCTCTCTGAGCCTTGTGCAATGCCCAGAGTGTTGCAGCACTTAATAAGGATGGTCCCTCTGCTGTCACCGCAGGCAGAGTGCTGGCATGGCTGGCACGGGGCAGCCCTGGGCACACCAGCCCCTTTGGCCAGGGATGTGGCACTGGGTTTGGGGATCAAAAGCAGCATCCCCACAGGCAGCACCACGGGCCTGCCTGCTCACAGCCATGTCTTCTCCTTCAGTTGTGCCTAGAGCCACATCTGGAGTCTGCATCGCAGTGTCCCTGCTCACTGCTTTGTGTGGTACTGCACAGCCCAGGGCATCCCACAGCATCCCACAGGATCCTATAGCCCAGGGCACCTCACAGCCCACATCCTAGAGCATCCCACAGACCACAGCATCCCACAGCATCTGATACCCCACAGTATCCTACAGCATCTGACAGCATTCCACAGCTAAGTGCATCCCATAGCTCACAGCACCCCCCGTCCCAAAGCATCCCATATCGACAGCACCCCATACATCCCACAGGATCCCAGGGCTGCTCCCCACGTGGGCTGGGGTCTCTCCCCTTGCTCCCGCTGCCCTTGGCCAGGGACTGCCGGCAGCACCACGAGTCCCATCTGTCCCTGCAGCGCTGCCCTGACGTCAAGGCTCCGCCAAGTTCAAGGTCACCTCTCCCGCAGGGCTGCGGCCCCGAGGGGACATCGCCTGCCTGCCGGGCCGCTCGCGGCGTCCCCCGCACACACCCCGGGCTCCCGGCCTCTCCCTGCTCCCTGATTTATCTATCCGTGCGTGTGCCTGCTCTCTCCTGGAAGGCACGCTTGCAGAACGGGCATTACTCACGCCCTAGTTGGGCCTGCCTGCCCGCTGCCCGCCCGCTGCCCGCCCGCTGCCTGCTGCCTGCCTGCCCGCTGCCCTGGGATTTTTGTCTCTCTCCAGGCTGCGGTGTAATAAGGGAGGTAATTAAGTGTAAAAGGCAGGAGGAGGGAGGGCTGGGAGGGGGGAGCAGCCCCGGCTCCTTTCGGAGGCAGGGGACTGCGATAATGTATGGTAATAACCGCAGCCAGCCCTGCCGAGCTGATAGCGCTGACGGCAGCGCCTGGGCCCCCCCAAACCTGCCCCCGCCACTGTGGGGAGGGGGAGCAGCGCCAGAAGAAAGGCTCAGCCTTCCTCCACCGGGTTTGTGCCTTCCTGAGCAGCTGTATGGAAATAATTCCCATCGGAGGCAATTGTTTCCCCGACAAGAGGGAGGGGGCTGCGGGGGTACTGTGGGTGAGGGGTTTTGGGGGCTCCCAAGGGCAGGATCATCCTCTTGAGGGGCAGGAGGAGAGAGGTCAGGTCCCTACTCCAGCTCCCAGTCTACCCACAAGGGACATATCCTGCTACTGGAATGA
Source organism: Ammospiza nelsoni (assembly GCF_027579445.1). Taxonomy (NCBI): domain Eukaryota; kingdom Metazoa; phylum Chordata; class Aves; order Passeriformes; family Passerellidae; genus Ammospiza; species Ammospiza nelsoni. Next base: position 7,279,626 of record NC_080644.1, on the reverse strand, counting down.
GACAAGCTGCCCCGTGGTGCCCCCACATCTCCCACTGGTCCTCAGCTCCCCCATCCTCCTTGGATCCTGGACACGGGCTCTGGGGTCAGCCAGGATCTGCCCGAGGATGCCCACTAGTGCCAGGAGGCAGAGCCCCCACTCCTGCCCTCCCTGCTGCCTCAGCTGCAGGACCCCCCCAGTGCCAGCCTGGGGGGCTGCTGGCCATTAGGAATTCCAGTCTCGTTCCTCCCAGAGGCGGCCGGGTCGCAGCCGGAGCCCCGAGGTGGCTCCAATCCGTGCTGTGGTGCTGCCGCCAGCGCAGGGAGCAGATGCCAGACAAAGGGCCGGGGACAAAGGCCCGGCTGCCTCGTGCCCCAGGGAAGGGGCGCAGGCGCGTGCAGGGCACGGGCGCTGTCCCACCCTGGGGCTGCGCTGCCCTGACCTCCCGTGCCTGCCACGTCCCAGTGCCACCCTGCTGGCAGGGCTCGGGCACAGTGAGGTACCAGGTGGGCCAGCCCTGGCACTGGTGCTGTGCCAGCCCTGGGCACTCTGCCTGCACTGCTCTGGTGCGAGGCTCTGCTGCGGCTCCCCTCCAGCTCTGCCCATCTCAAGGTGCAGCGGGGCTGAAATGGGGTGCAGGGGGGCACAGGGCTATGGGGATGGGAACACAGCAGAGGGTGGCAAATATCACACGTTGCTTCAGTCCCACTGTGCCTCAGTTTCCCCAGCTGCTATTGGGGGTCTTGTGAATGTTCCGTGTTGCCCCACCATCCCCCTCCCCATGGCCGCCTTTGTCCCCAGTCCCCCCAGCTGGCTGCAAACCCCCTGTCTGGGGGCAGCTGCCACAGCACAGGGCCAGGAACGCCACCGGTGCAGCTGGGGCTGTGCCCACCCGCAGAGTCCAGGGGGGCTTTAGGGCACGATGCCAAACGGTGCCAGACCCCCCAGGGGAAGGGGCTGGGCATGGCCCCAGTTGAGAGGTACCAAGATGGGGGGCAGTGGCACAGACAGCCCCCTCAGCATGGGGGGTGCAGGCAGCAGGGAGGCAGAGGGCTGAATAAAATAAAGCAAAACACCTTCTATTGTTTTCACAGGATGGGAACACCCCGTGCCCCGGCTGGGAACAAAGCCCTGGAGATGCTGCGCCCTGGCAGAGTCCATCAGGGAACTGTGTCTGCAGCCGTCTTGGTCCCAGCGCTGCTTCCCAGCCAGCCAGCCTTGCTGGTTCTGGGAGTTCATGCTGGCAAGAGCAGCGATCTTGGAGCGTCCACCCCACTCATGCTGGGCACGGCAGGTTGCAGTAGTCAGCAGATTTGAAAAGGCCATAGATGTTGACAAGGGGGAACATGAGCAGCGCCCCCAGGAGGGAGCCCAGCTGCTCCAGCACCCCGTACCACACCAGCGCGCTGCGGCTGCGGCTCCGCAGGATCACCCCGGCCATCACCTTCATGTAGGAGAGTGTCCCGGTGAACAGCACCCAGGAGAGGACCTGGTGGCACAGGTGGAAAAGTGGTCAGGGCCAGGGGTTTCCCACTGTGGGGACACCATGGTGAGGTCAGGTCCAGGCGTGGTGTCAAAGACCTCCCTGAGTGAGAGGGGAACACTGTGACTTACGATGATGACATCACCCCACTGGGACTGCTGGAGGAGCGGGCAGGGACTCATCACTGCAATGGCCATGTTGTAGGCACCAAAGCCTGTCCCTGCCATAGTGAGGAGGACCATCAGGGTCAGGGACCTGCAAGGGACATGTGAGTGTCACTGGAGAGCACTACCTTTCCCTGATGAGCAGCACAGACATGCAGCACATTCCGGCTCCTTGTATCTCAGTTAAAGATATAGATGCAGCTATTAGCTTTATACTGCTTCTACTTATCCTCCACACAGAAATGTTGCAGCTCTATTTCTTGAAGTTTGATATAAAAGATAAGCACTGAGAAGATGCATGAAAGGAAAGAGGCTCCATCTTCCTTTCCTGAGGTGTCTGTGATGCCAGGGCATGGTCACCCCACAGGCCCTCTCCCAGCCTACACTCCCAACCCTTGCAAAGTAGGGCCCCCTCTTGGGGCAGAAGCCCCTGCAAGGTGTGCACCCTGCTGCAACCCCCAGGGCCCTGCAACTCACCTGCTGGGCAGGAACATGGCCACGATGCAGGCCAGGGGGTTGGCCATGGAGCTGAGCGTGGCTGCCAGGTGGTAGGTGGTGTGCCCGTAGGGGAGGCAGGAGTAGGACTGCACGGATGGCAGGACCCCGTTTGTCAGGGCGCTCACCCAGGCGATGAGGAGGTAGATGAGGGTGAGCTGGGTTAGGGAGTAGGAGACCTTCTGTGGCAGGATGTCCCCAGGTCCCTTGGGATCCTTTGGGCATGAGCAGCCTCTGCTGAGGTGCGAGTCAGCTCCCTCATCAAGGATCTGGTCAAATGAGCTCAGCACAATATGGCTGGGAAAGAGGTGCTGCTGGGAGAGCTCCCACACCTTGGGCTGCCGGGTGAGGAAGAAGAAGGCCAGCAAGCAGGTCAGCATCATCGCAGTCATGAGCAGGAAAAAGATGAGGGTGGAGAAGTTGGGTGGGAGGTAGTGTGTCTCCAGATGGAAGATGGTGCTCTCCACGGTCTCGTTGCCAGTAGTTTTGTTGACTTCGTAGCTGACATTGGTGCAGGTGGAGATACCAGAGCCCTGGCCCAGGGCAATGAGAGAAGGGATCAGCCCACTTAGCCCTTCACCTATGAAGAAGGTGTTCGTGTACTGGGGCTGCAGCTGCATCATGAAGGGCAGGAAGGTGACAGAGGAGGTGCAGTCCACCAGGGCCAGGAAGAAGGTAAGGATTAGGAAGGAGATGCTGTGGGATGTCCCAGCAATGACGGACGTGTGGTTCCAGAGGAAAGCCAGGAGCAAGCAGGCCACGACACCCACGGACACGATCGCATAGATGACAGCCACCTCCTTCAGCAAGCCAGGCCGAAAGCGATTCATGAGGGTGACGAAGAGTGGTCCCACGTTGGCCATCTGGATGATGACGGTGATGTAGGAGGGGAGGTACCACTGCTCCGGCAGCACCGTCACCAGCAGTGGCACCTCCACCCACAGCCCGTTGATGGCCACCCAGGAGCCCATGCCGAAGGCACAGGCCAGAAGGTGGGTGAGCAGTGCCATGGCTCAGGGCTGGGTGCCTGGGCCTGCGAGCGACGCTGCTGTGCTGTGGGGAGAGACTTTGATGAGTGCTGAGGAGAGATCTGACCCTTCCAGATCCTGGCCCTGTCCTCCCATGACCGCTGCCTGCGTTGGCAGAACAGCTTCCCTCTACGTGCCGTGGGGGTGTGGGGCACACAGCCCAGCCCAGCCCAGCCCCCTTTGCCCTCTGCAGGCCCTGTGGACCCCTCTCCCCCCTTGAAGTGATGACACGGTGTCCTCCTGCCCTGGGTGTGGATCCTGATGAGCTTCACCTGGTCTCATCCCCGAGCACTGGGGCTTGGCAGCAGCAGGTGCGCTACCCAGGAGGGCATTGAACCTGTGCCAGCTCACGTAGCAGCTCCGTGTCGCCTGCGAGGGCTCGGCACGGCCGGGTGCAGGGGGAAAGGGGCTCTCACCTGGGGGCTGAGTGGCCTGGGCAGCTGCTCTGCAGGGAATGGACGCCTCGTACCTCCCACTGCATCTGCAGGGCAGGACGACACCGCGCCCGTCCCCTTCCAGTCAGGACCCGCGCGATTCCCACACGCTCCGGTGGCCGCGGGCGCCAGGCCCAGCAGCCCAACCTGCAGCCCAGGCTCTGCCCGTACCGATCAGCTGAGTCAGCCGGGCTCCGGACTCATCCCTCACCCGCTCCCATCCCGCTCCTGGCAGGAACTCTCACGTTCCGAACATGTCCCTACGCTTCCGTGCCCCCCCAGCGCCGCGGAGCCGAGTCCAGCCCTGCCCCGGGGCGCTGAGGCCGCCAGAGGAAACTCACGGGGCTGAGCCTGGCGGGAGCACCGACCCCGCCATGGCCCCGGCCCCGCGGGAGGCGGCGGGGCTGCGGCGGGAGCCGGGAAGGAAACGGGCTCCGGTCGGGCCGGTCCCTCGGCAATGTCCCAAGGGAAACTCACTGCGCTCTGGGGAACCGGCAGCACCACGCGGGCGGCAGCCAGTCCCGGCTGCCCGAGCAGTGACGTGAGGCGGGCGCGTCACCACCTCCGGATGCGGACCGGTGACAGCCTGGCCCTGCTCTGCTCCTCGTCTTGGTCCCGGCTGGCAGAGTCCCCAGCTCAGGGGGGTTATTATTCTTGGCGGTGTCCTGGACTTTGTCCTTGTCCCTGCCTGAACTGCATCCCACCTATCACAGACTCTTCTTGCAGGTGCAAGTGTCAGCCGATGACGGTTCCTGTCCCCATCAGGATCTCTGCGGGGTCACGGGCTTGGCGTGGGGCGCTGGGAACCTCCGAATGTGGGAGTTGTCCCACCTCGGGACACTGCGGGGACCAAGCCGCGAGCCAGCGGATGAGCCATTTGCACCGGCCGGGAGGTGACACGGGTGAGGACACGGACCCCAGGTCACCCCCAGCAGCCAGCCCCCCTCTCCCAGCCCGGACCCACCGCCCCGGGATGCCTCATGGCGGCTCTTCCCCCAGCACCCACCGGGTGTCGCTGGGAGAGCGGGCTGCAGCCCTGCAAAACCCGGGGCTGCCTTCTCCCTCCGGCTTCCCCGCCTGCTGCCCTGCCCTACCTGTCTGCAGCGCTCTTACTGTCCCTGTCCCTCCGGGGGACTGCAGTTTTCTCCTCCACCCTGCCCTGCGCCTGTGGGAGCACCCATGGCAGCCAGGACCGTTGGGTGTAGCGGGGACAAGTCTTGTCCCCGGGGCTGCAGGGACACTGGGTGACAGTGGGGGGGATGGTCACGGTTTGAGGTGCTGCTGCGATTTAATCCCAGCACGTGGCTCAGACCCCCTCAGCTGCTCACTCACACACACCCGGTGGGATGGGGTACAAGATGGGGAAAGATAAAATGGTAAAAGGGACTAAACTCACGGAGCAGCTTAATAGAAAAATCAAGGATATCCTATAGTCTGGGGTATACCGGGGCAGGGGGGGAAGGGGGAGTGGCAGAGCTGTCCCATCCACGTCCCCTCGCAATTTCTATGTCCCCCCAGCGCTCTTACTCACTGGTGAGGCAGCGGGAGGAGCAGAGAAGTCCTTGGGGGTCTGTGTGCAGGGCTCAGCCAAGATCAGACACTCCTGGGTCATCAGCACTGCTTTCAGCACAACTCCAAAACAGTCCCGCCCTGGCTCCTATGGGCAGAATGACCTCTATCCCAGTCAAACCAGTACAGGACTCCAGGGAACCTGGAAGGTGGGGAACAGTGCAAGGTGCTGGGGAAAGCAGGCACAGGGAGCTTGAGGTGGGCAGCTGAGGTCATGATGTGTCCATGGGTATGGGGACAGGGAGGGTACGGCAATTGTCCTGTGTTTAATTTGTCGGCACAAAGAGGCGGCTCAGCCGGCAGTGAGACCCTTCCCAAGGGCTGCGGGGCAGAGGCAGCGGGACCCCCGTGCTGCCCCTTCACGCCGCTCACCCAAATGCACCGGACGCGTGCTGCCCGCCCCGGCTGTGCCTTCTCCGCCCCCTGCCCGCCCCGCAGCTGAACTCCCGGCCCCGGGCCCCTCGCCCCTCCGCAGCCCCGGCAGATGCGAGCCAAGGCCCCGGAGCAGATGGCAACATTTGGTAGCCGAGCGGTCCCTGCCTGCGGGACTTTGCTGGGCTGTGATGACCACCCCTCCAGGTAGCCCCCTCCTCACCCAGCCAGGGCTGGGGAGCCCATCGCAACTGCAATGCCAGGGGGTGCAGAGGGGATCCCAGGGTGGGCACACTGCCCATGCCATGGGGGTAACCGGGTGGCATGGAAAGATCAGCAGCTCAGCAAAGCAGGGGTCTGTACTTAAGCTCAGCCCTAGCAAGACCCATTCCCTAATATCTTCTTCCATGTGTGAGCAGTGGGGATGGACTGCCAGGGCAGAAGGTGGCTGCTGCTCCATTGCTGGGGGACAAGGGGACCCCTTCACTCCAGGGACTGCTGGCCACCGTATTTGACAGGGTGTGACCCCCAGACTTGGGGACCTGCTGGCAGCTCTCAGCCTGGACTCCGGCAGCCCCAACCTTATTTGCATTCCATTTCCATGTGAAAGGAGCAGGTCAAGTTGAAAGTGGAAAGGCTGGTGGGGGGCAGCGGGGAAGGGGCCTCTGCCGGAGGTGAGACCCCAACAAAAGGGCCGGATCCCCAGGGCCCAGCGCTTGCCTGGCCATGGGCTGCGGCCACGGCCCCACGGCAGCCGCCATCTGCGGGTCTGTGCCGCTGCCACCACCGGCCAGACAAAGGCCTCGTGCCCAGCATGTCCCCATCTGTCACCTCCCTGGCTCCCGGATCCCTGAACACAGACCGAGTGTGAACATCTGGGTGCAGGCAGCATCCTTCCCTCTGCCCACAAGGAATGGGGGAATGCTGGGTGCAGTGGGTGCCTCCCCATTCTGTCCCCATGTCCCTTCTGGAGCAGCTCTGTAGAGCTCTTGCTGGGGAAACTGAGTCAGGAGCAGGTGGTGGCTTATCCTGGGTCTGGGCATGGCAACAGGCTGGAATAAAACACTGGGAGTTAACACCCAAGATGAAGGGGCTGGGGACCTCTCAGCTCTGGGGGTGCCTGTGTGTGTGGGGGTGCCCACACTGCCGAGCCCCAGCCCTGCGGCTTGGCAGGTGTTGCCAGGCACCCGTAGCTGCCTCCACCCAGCACTTCCAGGGGGGAATTGGCTGCTGAGTGTGTTTTCTGCTCATTGGCAGCTTAATTTAGCATCCAGGAGGTCCTGGCAGCGGCACGAGGGTGTCTGTAGAAGGTGAGAGCAAAGGCACTGCCAGCACCTCCTTGTCCCTGTGTTCACAAACACAGTCCACGTGTTCCTGGGGCAGAGTGGGGATGCTGCACCGGGTGCTGGGGGAGCATTCCTGCAGGAGGCTGCCCTCCCAGGGCATGTCCCGGGATGCTCCCGGGGAGGGCGAGGCTTGGGGCGCTGCCTGCATCCAACGCCCCGCTCCAACGGGCCAGACGTGCCCAAGCAGCTCCTGCAGCTCCTGCCTGCGCCTCGGCACCCGTGGGGGGACGCGGCCTGGGGCTCTGCCCTCGCCCACCAGCTGGGATTTTCTAGCTGAGCCCGTTGTGTGAATCTGGGCTCAGGGCAGCCCTCTGGCTCCCAGACTGTGTGCTTTCCCTGGCCCTTCTCCCTCCACCAGCTCCTTGTCTTGCTCCAGGAGCCGTTTGAACAATGCAGGGCTGTAACTGAGCTCCACAACATGAGCCAAATGCTCGTTCCCTCTGTGCAGAGCTGAACAGAGATGCCTGGACCATGGGGCAGGAGTCACCCTGGGGCTGGGTTCAGGCCAGCAGGTCCAGGTGGCTGCAGGCTTGGTGACCCTGTTTCAGTCTGTGACCTCTCCTGCTATCCAGTTTATTTTCCTATGTTTTGGAGTTTGTTGCTGCTGGGTGAATGGGGAAACAAGATGAGATTTCCAAATGAGACCAGGCCCTGCCAACTGACCATACCAATGATATGAGGAAATCTGGGCGCCCACAGCAACGCTGGGAATTTCCCCTGTATCCCTGAAGCCCTAACCCAGCACTAGCACCCTCTGCCCACAGCGAGCAGTGACATCCAGAAGAGTTTTGGATTTGTCACTGTGAGCACCTCAGGCCGTGTGTGCACCCAGGCTGCCCAGCTGGCACCGCGGGCTGAACCGGCACCCGGGACGTCACCGGGCACCGGCGCGCTGCGTGACGCAGCCTGGCACGGAGGAGGAATGCCCTGTGCTTTCCATCCCATGGGAGCGCTGATTTGCCTCGGAGGGCGTCCTCGCCCGGCGCTGACTCAGCCGCAGCAGAACCGCTCCAGCACCCTCCAGCCTCCGTCAGCGGGGAGACGGGGAGGACGGGGCTGGGGAGCAGGAGGGTGGGGACAGCAGGACACCATCGGGACACCCTCGGAAAGACAGCACGGAGAAGGAGGTGGCAGCTGATCCGGCCGACGAGGCTCCCACGCCGCAGGGCCAATCCAGGTGGGTGGCAGAGGTGGTGCTGGTCCCGTGCTGGTCCAGTGCCAGCAGAGCGGGGCTGGGTGAAGGGGTCACAGCCGTGTACCCCATGTACCTCTGGAGCAGCTCCTCCAGGCTGGAGGTGGCCTGGTGTGCCATGTGAGCCTGGCTGGACTGCCCACCCCAGGAGGGAGAGGAGCTGGGGCCACACTGGGCAATGCCCAGAGCTTGGATCCCTGAACTCCAGATGGGTTTGGGGTAGGGGATTGTATTGCCGAGTTTTTGGGGCTGTTTGGAGGGTGGCTCCGCTCTCTCTGCTTGGCTCGGTGCAGCCCAGCTCGGTGTGGCCGTGCCAGCGCCGTGGCTCATCTCTGCAGGAATGTGGAGCAGCAGGTTGTGCCCGGCCGGGCTGTCCGTGCCGGGGACGGGTCCCCACTCCGGCCACTGGTGGCTGTGCTGTGGCTCCCGTGTCCTTGTCCCTGGATTTCACAGCCATCTCCTCTGTGGCTTGGCTGAGCATCTGGTACAAGGCTGAGCTCCAGTGCCTGACATGGGGACATTTTATCACTTTGCCTTTCCTGGGGGACAGTTTTGCACCCCTGTGCTGAACCGGGGAGCCCTCCCTGTGCTGGGCACAGGTACAAGGGCAGCGAAGCTGGCCATTGGCACAGGGGCTGGGCAGCACTGCACCCGAGGGGTTGGGCAGAGGGGTGCAGAAAGCTGCCCCAGGAAGGAGGCAGGAGGATCTGTGACAGTGCTGGGACCGTTCCCAGCTGTCACCACGCCTGGCCGCCCCCCTGCAGACATTTTCCAGGTCAGGAGGCAGCATGTCCCCCCAGGCAGGGGATGAGGACGGGGAGAGGGGCAGCCAGCCTCCCCCATGGCCACTCGTCTGTCACAGCGTGTCAGGGGGATGCACCGTGAGCTGTGCAGGGATCCTGATCCTGCTGGGGTGCAGATTCTGGGGAATCCGGCACCCGTGGGCTGGTAGGGGGTGCAGACATGGCTCAGCTGTGGCTCAGCCACGGCTCGGCGGGGCTCTGGGTGCCAGGGCTGGCTGCTGCCGCTGGGACAGGCGCTGGGCTGCTCCCAGGAAGTTTGTACACGCAGGTGAGCGGGTGACGGTGGCAGCTGCCGGCTCGGGGCTGCCACGGGAGCAACTGAGGCCGCAGCACACCGGCCCTGCCCTGCCCACCTCTGCAGCCGGTGAGTGCTGGGGCTTGCTGTCACATCCTCGGGCTCATCAGTGCCCCGAATCGGGACCCTCAGGAGGAATCTCGGAGCAGCTTAGGAAGGGGTTGGGGGAGAGGGTCTGACCCACATATGCTCCTTTGTGCCCTGCCGCTGCTGAGCCCCTCTGGGTATTGGGGGTACTCTGGGGGTGTCCACCTCTGGTCAGGGAGCTGCAGAAGGGTGTAGGGCTGGTTTGGGTGCCCTCCCCCCCCTTTTCGCTGTGGGCGGGCTGGTGCGACCGTTGTGGCGGCTGCGCTTGTTGGGGTTGGCAGGGACCCAAGGACACGGGTGCACAGGGCCTCACGCTGCCCCGAGCAGCCGGGGAAGCACGAGTGGAAACCCCCGTGTGCTCCACTAACTTTCCAAGGAGCTCCAGGGTGAGAGCAGGGAGCCTGCGAGCAGCCTCGGAGCTTGCGAGAGCTGAGGGAACAGCAGAGGGAGCGGAGCACGGAATCCACCGGCCCGGCAGGGTGGTGGGTGATGGAACCCTGGGCATGGGGGATGCACTCCTGGGGGCAGGCAATGCACCCCTGGGCATGGGGGATGCAAGGATGTAGATGAGGCACCCATGGGAGCAATCAGTGCTCCCCTGGGAGTGGGAGATGCACGCCTGGGTGAAGGAAATGCCCCCCTGGATGTGGGCAGTGCACCCCTGAGCACGGACGAGGGGCACATTCAATGCCCCCCTTGAAGGGGGAGATGCACCCCCGGCACCTGCGGCTCGGGCAGAGCATCGGTGAGGGGCGCTCGGCTCTCTCCGCCCCCCTCTCTCCGCAGGGCGCCCCTCGCCGCGACCGGGGCGCCCTCCCCGGCGGCGCCATTGGCCCCGGTGCGGTTTGAAGCAGGCGTGCGGCGCGGATTGGCCGGGGCATTGTCGGGGAGGCTCGGCGGCGGCGGAGGCGTGGTGACCGCCTTCAAATAGGCAGCCCGGAGCCGGGGGCGCAGCGAGTGCGGTACCGCACAGCCGGGGCTGCCTTTGTCTGCCGTGGGGCCGGGGCGCGGGCAGGGGCAGCATCGCCGCCGTTCTCACTCCGGCCCCGCTCTCACTCCGGCCCCTTTCCGCAGCCCTGAGCCCCTCGCTGCCCGTGGCGGCCGCTCCGCCGTGTCCCGGTGCCGGCACGGAGGATGCCCGTCGAGGCGCTGCAAGCCGGTGACACCATGAAAGGGGTGACGGTGACGGCTCCTTTCACCTCGGCCATGCCCGTCCGTATCCTCCGCAAAGGTCCCGCGTATTTCCGCCGGCACGCCGAGCCGGGGGCCGGGAAGCCCAGCGCGGTGGAGAGGCTGGAGGCCGACAAGGCCAAGTACGTGAAGAGCCAGAAGGTCGTCAGCACCAGGCAGGAGCCGGTGAGGCCGCTGCTGCTCAAGCAGCCTCTCTTCACCCCCGGGGTGCGCCGGGCTGTGCTCACCCCCAGCCGCAGGGCACCCCCGGGGCCGCGCCGCGCCGATGCCGCCAGCCCGAAGACCTCCCTTGACCTGGAGATCCTCAACAACCTCATCAACCTCTGTGACAGCCCCTTCCCTAAGGCGGAGAGCCCCCTGGGCAGGGAGTGCCGGTGGCGGGCGGAAGCTCCAGCGGTGGAGGGGGCTGTGAAGCCACCGGAGAGCCCGGCCACCCCCAAGCCCCCCGGCAACGTGGCCGTGCGCAGGGTGGACGTCCGTCCCTGCGGAGCTCCGCGGAGCCCGGTGACACCGCTGCCCGCATCCCCCATCCCCGGTGGGCTGCCTGTGACCCCGTCCCGGAGCTCGCCCGCCTGCCCGGAGAGCGCCCGCCGGCAGCCGCTGCTGCACCGCTCCAAGTCGGACCTGAGCGATCGCCTCTCGCGGGCCACCGCCGACCTGGAGCGCTTCTTCAACTACTGCGGCCTCGACCCCGAGGAGATGCAGGACATGGGGGCCGAGCGCTTCGCCCGCGCCAGCTCTGACATCGTGTCCCTCAAGTTCCACAGCGTGAGCACGGCCAGCTCGGAGGGCGGCCGCTCGCCGCCCAGCGCCGCCACGCCGGAGGGGCGGCCGGCCGAGCGGGTGCCCTACGGCATCTCCATCATCGAGCGCAACGCCCGCGTCATCAAGTGGCTCTACGGGCTGCGCCAGGCCAGGGAGCCCCAGCAGGTCTCCAATGTGTAGCAGTGCCGTGGTGGGCACCGGGGCTGGGTCACTCATAAGTGGGCACTGCTGGGGACAAAGCGCTGGCTGTGCCCTGGGAGGAGCAGGGACCTCTTGGTGGTGACAGGACCCTGCTGTGCCACAGCATCACTGGCCTGATGTGGCCAGGGATCCATGGTCAGACCCCTGTGCCAGCACTGGAGAACCAGAACCAGGTCCCCCAAGCCCATGGGAAGGCAGAGGACACGTGTCCCTGGGTGTGTGGCTGGTCCTCAACACCCACAGGGCCTCAAGTGTGGCTGCCCTGCCTGTCCTGCTGGCAGCTCCTGCCTGTCCTGCTCCTCACCAACATCCCAGGGTGGGGTGCAAGGGGCTGGGTCCCCTTGCACGGAGCAGGGACACTGTATCCGTGAAGGAGCTGCCCCTTGCAGCCTCCACGGAAGGAGTCCCACTGCCTGGGGTGGTGGCCACATCCTGGTGGTCCCATCTTATTGCTGAAGAAAAGCCTGGTGCTTTGAGGGGTGAGGGGCAAACCTGACCCCCTGCTTCAAGCTGCCCAGGGCTGTGTGTCTGTGTCAGTGTCTGCAGGTCCCTGTGTTCTCCTTCCCGGCTACCAGTGGGCAAGAAGCCCCCACCATGCTGGGCCTGGTATTTATGAAGACAACAGTTCCTCTTTTCTACTCTTTTCCTTATGTTTGATCTGTAAATAATAATAATAATAATAATAATAATGCAGCCAGTTTTATTAAATGCCTGTGTTTTGGAGGCTGTGTGTTGTCTCTTGGGGCGGTGGAGGTTGGGATGGTACAGGGACTCTTGGGGTGCCTGTAGCTGTGTGGGGCTGTGGGTGCTGAGTGGTGGTGGATTTTGGGGTGGGACAGGGACTCCTGGGGTGCTCTGCAGGGCTGTGGGTGCAGAGGGGATGGGTGCTGGGAGGCAGTCATGGGTTCCATGGTGCAGCGTGCCAGCGCGGGGCCCGGCGGGCACGGCAGGGCGGAGGTTGGGTCTGGCAGGTCCCAGCAGAGCCCCAGCTGCTGGGATTCCCCTCTGTGCCACGCACCCTCCCCTGCCTCCTTCCCTCCCTGCTGCAAAGCTTGGCCCGGTCCCGGCTCTCCAAGAACTGGAGATGGGGGCGGCAGTAGCAGAGAGCTCCCAGGTGGGCTGGGATGAAAGCGGGAGCAGGGAGAGCTTTGAAGATGAAAAGCACCCGTGGTTCTCCCAGGGCAGCCTCACAGGGCACCACAGCTCTCATGGCACGTGTGCCCTGCAGTCACCGTGCTCCTGATGTCCCATGCAGCCAGGTGTCTGCTGGGGAAGGTGACATCAAAGCCACCAAAGCACCTGCACCCAGGGACTCCACCTGGAGCTGGACCTGCCACTGCGTCCCTTCAGTGACAGCCCCCAGCAGCTGCAGGCCAGGGCAGCACCATGGGCCCCTTGACTGAGGCTTCCATCCAGCACCGGGGGTCCCCAAAAAAGCTGCCATAAAGAAGAATTTACCACCCCAGCTTGATTTCTGCGCTGTTGCGTGTCCGCACAGATCCCCTGCTTAGGGTGCAGGATCCACGTGACTCCTGCTGGGTTATTGTCAGGTCCTGCTGTTGGGAATGTGGAGGGCAGGATGTGGTGTCAGGACGTGGTGACAGGACACGAGGATGGCATCTGGCTGTGAGTCAGGCTGATGAAGTGACACGCACACCCAGGGGATCCTTAATGACGGCACATGGGGCACTGGGTGCCTCCCCAGGGAAAACACCCCAGAAACCAGAGGGTGACAGGGACCCTGGGCAAAGCCTGGGGACAGGCTTTGCCCTTGGGGAAATCTCTGAGGGAACCAGATCCTCACTGGTGGCTGGGACCGGCTGTGCTGCCGGATTCCTCAGCGTGGTGTGTCCCAGGGCTTGGTCTAAATTTGTTGCTATTGCTAAGGAGAAGGTGGGGGGGCCACCAGTCCCCAGCCAGGCAAGGACTGAGCTGCCACATGTCCCTCAGGTGCTGCCAGTCCTTGGTGTGGCTCTGGTGTCCCATGCTCTGCATGACTGGGACCTGCCATGGCCATCCAAAGCCCTGTGTGCTCACGTGTGCATGCAGGATGTCTGTGTGTCCATGTGCACACGTGTTTGTGAGCAGTATTTTGATGTGCACACGCAGATGCACACACAGCAGCCTCGTTGCTGAACCAGGAGTCTCCATCTGACCCCCACCCATGGGACTGCCAGCGTGAAACCCTGGCACAGACATGTTCAGACACACGTGTCTCCCCCAGAATGCCCCCCCGTTGCATGTCCCCACTGGGGACAGCAGGACAGCCCCACTCTCCCTATCACTTTCCCTGGCAGCTGCTTCCTGGTGGCTCAGGTTTCGTGGGGAGCACAGCTGAGGCCATTGGTTATTTATATTATATTATTTCCAGGGAGGAGGGACAGCCGGGGAAACGTCCATCACCCTCACCCTGTGCGCTGAGATTCCCCACGGGTGCCCCATGAGCAGGCAGGAGGTGCAGGCAGGCAGCCAGCACAGAAGGAAAACCGGCAGCACCGCCCCCCGTGTTTTCCATTTTTTAATTATTCCCCACTGATGAGCATCTTCAGGAAGCGCCAACAGCGTCACGTGCTTTAATCAGCGTTAATTAGCGGGTGCCTCGGGACAGTGATGAGGGCAGGCAGCAGGAGCCCCCCCCTGCTGCGTGCACAGCCGGTGTCAGTGCCAGCACCCAGCACCCAGCACCTCCCACCCCTCTAAGCCACAGCCCCCTCCCCATCCACGACCCCCCAGCCCCTTCCTGCCAGTCCTGGGGCCCTGCCAGCCCCTGCCACTGCAGTGTCTGCTCCCAGCAGGGCCTTCCAGAGCTGGCCATTGGCCATCCCAGGTCCCCATGGAGGTCCCCAAGGGCACCTCCTGCTCTTCCTGTCCTCTCTAGAGCTGGAGAAGCCCAGCTCCATCCTGTGAGGAGCAGTGCCTGTCCTGCCATACATGGGGACAGTGGCTCGGGCCATGCTTGGAAGGGGACAGCCTGTGGCCCTCTGCATGCCTGTGTCTGGATGAAAGGGGAAGGAGGAACCACCAGCCCCCATGCTCATCAGGATTCCTGTCCCATCCAGCTCCTCTAATCCTGCAGGAAAGTGGGATGGTGGGGGATTTACAATATCCAAAACCAGTGAAAAGGCAAAGCCCCCATCATGTCCGGGGTCCCTTTGAATGCACATGGTCCCAGGGGTTCTCAGAGCCCCTTCACTGGGGAGGGTCTTGGAGCCCTGTCCCCAAGATCAAACCCTGAGGCCCAGCAGAAATTCATGGAGAGAAGCTGAGGTGAGATCAGGGGGTTTCCATGTGCTGGAGCCCATTTTGGCTGGTCTGGCCTTGTCCCACTCCTGCAGCTCCTGCAGCTCCAGCTCCAGCTCCTTCACCCCTGCCCATGGCTCCTCCAGCATGGCCATGGTGACACTGCAGACTTCTGAAAAATGGGATAAACAAGAGTAAAAAATAAACTCATGGCAAAGGTTCCCTGCAGCAGCTGGGACATCTCAGCCCCAACCATCCCTTGTCTGTCAGTGTGGCACTGCCGTGGGCACGTCAGAAGCTGGAGGGTCGGATCATCATGCGGGTGCCCTTCAGGGAGTAGCTGGGCCCCTGGAAGTGGTGCCAGCGGATGCCGTTCAGCTTGCGGATGTTGTTCCGGGCTGGGTAGTAGATGCCATTCAGGTTGGAGAGGCCACAGGCATCAAACCACCATCCTGTGGGAAGAGACAAGGGCAGGGAGGTGGCACTGCAGGCTGGCACCCACGGGTGCTGCACGGGGGTGTCCCCCTGCTCCACTCACCTCCCGAGAGCATCTGGGCACACTTGCACAGGCAGTTGTCGTTGTCGGCATCACGGGTGCTGAACTGGGTGCCCTGCAGTGCCAGGCCACTCTGCTGCCCAGCTGTGCCACTGTAGTCCTGCAGTGACAGCCTGTGCCCATGGGACACAGCCACTGTCACTGCCGGCTGCCAGGGGGTCACAGAGCCCAGCACTGCTCAGGGGCTGCCATGAGCTGGACACAGCACAGAGGGATGGGCAGAAATCCTGCAGTGCCAGCCTGGCCTCCTGTCCTTGGCCCCCGAGACTGGGGTTGTGGAATGCTGGGGCAGAGAGGGCCCCCCAAGTCTCCTCCAGTCCTCTTGCTGGGGGTCAGCTCGATGCATGCATGGCATGGATGGTGCATGGCATGGATGGTGCAGGGCATGTCTGGGGGCTGCTTCCACCTCCAGCCCAGCAGTGAAGGCCCCCAGCTGCTTTCCACCCTCCTGCCCATGGCCAGGAGCACATGGTCATGGCAAGATAAGCATTAGGAGCACAGCATCTCTTTGTGGACATGGACAGCCTGGGGATGCCCAAGACCCCGGGAATGCCTGGTGGCCGCAGCTTTGTCACCTCCCTCAGTGCAAGTGCCCAAGTTGCTCCCACTGGGATGGCAAATCCCACAGCCTTGATGCAATTTTGTACATTAAAAATCTACTTCTCAGAAGCCCAGGGAGAGATGAAATTGTCACAGCAGTGTGCCTGGCACCTGGCACCATAACTACACCAGGACAACCCAGTGAAGCCCCAGGTGATCCTGCACTTCCCACACCCAGCCCTGCCCCCTGGGCACTGCTGCCCGCAGGGCTTGGGGACAGTCAGGGATGGGGAGTGCTGGGTGGCCGTTCCCACAGGGTTTGGGGACAGTCAGAGATGGGCAGTGCTGGGTGGCTGTTCCACAGTGCCTCTCCCCTACCTGTAGAACTGCCGCTCGCTGCCCAGCTGGAATTTCCCGTAGTGGGCATACACCTGGCCGCCCTCCCAGTCCTGCAGCTCCACCCGCAGGGCGTAGGGCACCCGGCTGGTCAGCAGGTGCACGGCCTCATTCCCCAGCCAGTACTCCCCCGACGCGTCCCCAAAGCCCTGTGGAGCAGCGGGGCGGGTGAGTTCAGGGTGCCTGGGGCCCCCAGGGTGTCCCCAATCCCCAGTTAGACACACACCTGCTTGTACTCCCTCCAGCTCCTCTGGAAGCTGAGGCTGCCATTGGCACGGAGCTGGATGATGGTCCAGCCCCCTCGATCCGTGTCCATGTCACAGAATGCCTGCAAGGGAGAGAGGGACAGCTGGGGGTGGCTTGGAGTGGGGTCCAGGTGCATCCCTGACAGGCTGGGCAGCTCAGTGTGGGTGCTCTGTGGGTGCTAGAGCTGCCTGAGGGGTTGACGAGGGCGTGCTGTGCCCAGTGCCTGCTGAGGGGTCTCTCCTCCCTCCATGGCCGTGGGCAGGGGCTGGGGTCTGGTGCTTATAAAACTGCCTAAAATCAGTTTTCTGCCCTCATTTGGAAGGCTGTGCCAGCCCTGCTTTCATCCTGTGGGTGCTGCCTTCACCCCTGTGCAGCCCCCAAGGCTGGAAGGGGATGGGGTGGGGAAACTGCCCCAGGATGTGCCAAGCAACAGAGGGATTGGGGTGGGGCTGGTGTGCTGGGTGGGCAACACTCCAGGGTGCAGCAAGGGAGACCTCTCTGGGCTGTGCTCACCTTTTTGGGCTCGCTGAGGTTGGCAATGTGCAGGGTGTAGATGCCACTGGCATGGATGCCCGCCCGGTGCACCTCGGCACAGTCCTGGAATTGCTGCTCCTGCCCAGGTGACGTGGCTGTGACAGGGGGGACAGTGAGAAGGCAGAAACCGTGATGGCCCTGCAGCCCTGACTGATTTTGCTGCTCTTCCCTTTCCCTTTGTGCTCACGGATTATTTTTTTATCTTCTGTGCCATCTCCTGAGGGCTGAGCAAGGCAGCTGTGCCAGCCTCATCCCTGGGGGTTTGCCATGGCTGGGAATGGCATCAGGCTATGGACCCAGCCCCTGGGGCTCCAAGCTACTCCTTGGTTGAGACGAGTGGATCATTTTCTAGCGGAAGGTGCTCCTGCCCACGGCAGGGTGTTGGAATGAGATGAGCTTTAAGATCCCTTCCAAACCCAAACCATTCTACCACTGAGTGATTCTGTGATTTTGAGGTGAAGTCACTCAAGCTGAGCAGACCACAGGGGGCACCCTGGCTCGCTGCTGCGAGGACACGGAACTTTCCCAGTGCCCCCGCTGTGCCCGCACACCCCGCTCACCTCTGCCCTGCGACACGAGGCGCACCAGGCTCTGGACGGACTGGAGGAGCTGGAGCTGCTGCCGCTGGAGCAGGCTGGTGTTGGCACTGGCAGCCAGCAGCGTCTTTTCCATCTCCTCGATAGCGCCGCTCTGCCGGCTCAGCAGCCGCTGCAGCTTCTCCTTCTCCGAGTGGGCCCCCGCCAGCTCCGCCTGCTGCTTGGTTTCCATCTCCAGCACCCGCCCCTCCAGGATGCTGGGAGTGGGATGCAGCGGTGATGGGGTGGCAGAGCGGTCCCAGGGTGTCTGCAGGGACCCACTGCTGTCCCCATCCCCTGCTGCACCCCCTGAATTGCACCCTCACTTCTGGGACGTGCCCAGCCGGGGGAACCCAAAGCCCGGTGGCCGTGCTGGGGCTGTGCAACCCCCCAGCGACCACAGCCAGCACCTGGAGGGGTTCAAGCCCCTCAAAGTGCAGTGTGAGGTGGGAGAGACCAGCCTCCCTGTGGGGTCCAGGGGCTGTGGGGGTCCCTGAGCCGCCCCAGCCCCTACTTGTTTCTGTTCTGCAGCTTGTGGATCTCATTGGTCTGCAGCAGCAGCTGCTTCTCCAGCTTGGTGGTGGACAGGAAATTCTCCTGGAGCTGCATCTCGATGCGCCACGTCTGATTCAGCACCTGCCTCGGGAGCAGAGGGGACCCTTGGCAGCGGCACCAGGGCCACACCACACCCGAGGTGTCACCAGGCTGGCCAGTCTCGGCCACACAGCCCTGCGCCACACCAGTGGTGCATTAAACCCTGGTCACCTCAGGGCATCGCTTTTATCTGCAGACAAACCGTGCTACCCACCACGTCTCAGGGTGGCAGGGAAATGGGGGCACACGTGCTGTACCTCTCAGGGTGGTGGGACATGGGGACACACGAGCTGTACCTCTCAAAGTGGCAGGGACATGGGGACACACAAACCATACCTCTCAGGGTGGTGGGACATAGGGACACACATGCTGTACCTCTCAGGGTGGTGGGACATAGGGACACACATGCTGTACCTCTCAGGGTGGCAGGACATGGTGACACCCCAGCCGTACCTGTGCCTCCACGTCGGTGAGCTTGCGGCTCTGCTCGGCGCTGCGGTTCAGGAGGGAGCTGCCCATCTCCAGCATGGCCGCCGTCTGGTTCTGCACGGCCGCCTGCTGCAGCTCGGCCACCTCCGGCTTCACGCTGCTCTGGATGTAGCTCTCCAGCTGTGCAGGGAAGGGAGGGTGCAGGGGTCATTTGGGCACCTCTTTGGGTTCTGTCTCAGCGTCCCAGCTGAGCCTGGCACCGCTGGGCACAGCCCTCAGGCACAGCCCTGTGTCTCCGCAAGGCTTGACCCACCTCGGGGCCCTTGGAACCTTATCAGAGGACAGAGGGAGCTGAGCTGCTGCAGGGGAGGCTCCTCAGGCACCGGCTGCCAAGATTCCTGGGCTGTGGTACCAGCTGGAGCCTGGCATGGGCTTCTGTGTGCCCAGGTGTGCTGGCGAGCGGGGGCTGATGCCCAGCCAGGGTTGCCTGTGCCAAGCAGCCGGGCAGGGAGTGGCTGGCACTGCCATCAGCACCAGCTGCCAGCCCCAACCACTGGGATACAGAGGGTGAGGGGACACGGTCAGCCAGGGAAGGTCAGTGTCCGGCACCCCGTGCTGCCCCACGGCGTGTGAGTGCTCGGGGCTGGGAAGAAGCTGCGGCTGCGAACACGGCTCGGACACAGCTGAGATGACGCTTCCGCTTTCCCAGCCCGCGGGGGAGCCGCCTTTCCCAAAGGCTTTGCTATTTCTGGCAGCCCCGCCATGAGGTTCCCATTGAGCCCCTCCCCAGGGCGATGGCCTCGCTGGGGGCACGGTCCCTCGGCGGGGCCGCGGGCAGCGGAAGGGGCCGCCCACGCTGGGAAAGCAGCCCCGGAGAGCAGGGGGGACCGGGGCTGCCCCGCTCCCTGCATCCCGCAGATCCTGCTCCCTGCCTGAGCTCCCCGTGGTGCAGGCAGAGCCCCTCATCCCCCTGCATCTTGTGGGGTTGTGGAGCAGAATCAGCAGGGTTGAGATGCTGCTCTATCCCCCTGCATCTTGTGGGGTTGTGGAGCAGAATGAGCAGAATCAGCAGTGTTGGGATGCTGCTCTATCCCCCTGCATCTTGTGGGGTTGAGGAGCAGAATCAGCAGGGCTGGGATGCTGCTCTCTGGGCAGTGTGGAAAGCAGGCAGGGTGCTGGGATGTTCTGCAGCATGGTGGGAATGCAGTGCTGCTGGGATGTTTGGCATGGTGGCAGGCAGGCAGCAGTTCTGGGATGTTTGGCACCATGGAACACCATGGCAGGCAGCAGTGCTGGGATGTTTGGCACCATGGAATACCAGGCAGGCAGGCAGTGCTGGGATGTTTGGCACCATGGAATACCAGGCAGGCAGGCAGTGCTGGGATGTTTGGCACCATGGAATACCAGGCAGGCAGGCAGTGCTGGGATGTTTGGCACCATGGAATACCAGGCAGGCAGTGCTGGGATGTTTGGCACCATGGAACACCTTGGCAGGCAGGCAGCAGTTCTGGGATGTTTGGCACCATGGAATACCAGGCAAGCAGGCAGCAGTGTTGGGATACTCAGCGTGGGAGTGGGGCCGGCAGTGGGCCAGGGCACAGGGCTCTGCACTTGTCTGGCATGATGAAATCTCACTGCTCCCTCCTCCTCCTCCGCACCAGGCAGTGGCAAAACCATCACCCCACGCTGAGCATCCATGTGGGGCAGAAGGGTCTTGGGGCAGGAAGGTCCCAGGGCTGACCATCCCAGCCCTGCCTGCACCCGTTTCCCTGGGGATTTTCCCTCGCAGGAACGTGC
Source organism: Ammospiza nelsoni (assembly GCF_027579445.1). Taxonomy (NCBI): domain Eukaryota; kingdom Metazoa; phylum Chordata; class Aves; order Passeriformes; family Passerellidae; genus Ammospiza; species Ammospiza nelsoni. The sequence continues at coordinate 7,259,315 of NC_080644.1, read as the reverse complement.
TCTCAGGGAGGAAGCAGGGAAAGGTCGGGAAGCCGCGTCTGGAAAACATTTCCCCGAGCTGAGGGATTGCTGGAGAGTTTCCCTTTAACCACGTCGTTAATCTTGTTGCTTCACAGGGCTTGGGGAGGCCTTTTCTCCCTCCCAATCTTGCTTTTTTTTTTTTTTTTTTTTTAAATAAACATATCTGTGAGCTGAGGGCAGAACATACCCAGAGAAAAGGTCAAGCTGGCATGGGGAAGCTGAGAGCCCTGGAGATGGAGCCCTGGATCCTGGCCCCAGCAGCTCCCTGGGAGCTGGAGTGGGGCACAGTGTCTCCAGGCATGTCTGGCATAGGGGACACAAGTGGGGCAGGCTCTGAGCCAAGGACAGGGAATCTGGGAACCCCCCTCCTTCATCTCATGGGTGCTGCTGTGAGCTGGGCTCTCCTGGCCTCAGACTCATTTCTGCACCATAAGGGCAGAGCTGCTGTGGGAAAAGCTGTGGTGCTGTTTTGGCCACCCCAGGAGGAAACTCAGCCACTCTCTGTGCCCATGCTGGGATCCCACTGCCCACAGCTGGATCATCCTGTGCTGCCTTCTTGCAGCCACATCCCTCCCCTGTGCCCCAGTTCCTATCCTGCCCTGGCATTTCTAAATATTTCACAAGCACCAGCTCAGGAATCCTTGAGTCACAGGTGGGTGGAAAACCCTTCACCTGCTCCCCACACTGCTGCGCACATCCCAGGGTGAGCAGCACCAGCCCCTCAGGCACTTTAGAGCTGCCAAAATGCCCCCGCCCTACTGGAGACCCCATCCCACCCCGAGTCCCCCCCTAGACCCAGCGGCACCATCAAGTGTTTGTGTTTGAACTAAAATTAATTCCTCCTGAGACACAAGTGTCCTTGTGTGCTGGGTCCTGGCCATGTCCCCACCACGGGGTGCGTAGTGGGGAGGGTGGGCCAGCCCCAGGGTCATGGATGGGGCTCCTGAGGGAGGCCCAGGAGATGCCTGAGGGGACCTGGAGAACCTCTTGGGTACCAGGAGATCTCCCAATTTCTCAGCACCCTGCAGGGCTCCCCATGCCAGGGCAGAGCAGGCAGGGATGCAACGTTGTTTACGAGCTGTCCCTGAACCCAGTGCCTCTTTTGAGCCCTCGTTTGTTTGTTCAGGACTGGAGTCTGACCAAAACAAGCGTTCTTGGGCAGCTCTGCTGAAATTTGGGAAGCTAAGGAACAACAGCAAAAAACAGAGCTGCAAACTGCCTCTAAAAGGAGAGAGCCATGCTGTGGGATGGGATGGGATGGGATGGGATGGGATGGGATGGGATGGGATGGGATGGGATGGGATGGGATGGGATGGGATGGATAGAACAGGATGGGGACGGGGAAGGAATGGGGTACTGGCTGCCCAGTGCTCCACTGCTCTGTGCTCCTTGGGGCTGTGGTGAGGGGCATTGCTGCCCACAGCTGTCCAGATGTGCAGTCCCACTTTGCCTGTGGCTGTCTGCTCTGGACAGGGCCATGTGCAGCTGTGGTGGGACCCTGATCCCCTGCCTTGCTTGGCCATAGAAAAACTGCCTTCATCCTGAGAGGGCACAAGGACACCAGAGCACAGGGACCCCAGGGCACAGGGACCCCAGGGCACAAGGACCCCAGGGCTCGTGTGCACCCAGCAGACCCAGCAGGTTCCACAGTGACAGAGATTTGGTGCCACCAGCCAGGTTGTCACTGGCCCTGCTGACCCCTCTGCAGCACTCTGGGCTGGCTTCCAGCAGAGCCACGGTTCAGCGTTTTCCCAGCTCTTGAGGAATTTGTTCTCTAGGATGGCTGAGGGGACAAGGGAGAACGTCCTGCACGTCCCCACTGCCTGCACTGTCCCGCACAGCCAGGGTGGCTCCCCAAGCAGTGTGGCTGGCACAGGCCATCCCCGGGACCCCCACTCAGTGTGTTGGCCCCATCCTGATCCCTGAGTGCTGCATGGGGACATCACCCAGGAAATGGGACTGCAGAGTCACACAGGTCCCATCGCAGCCTGGTGGCACAGCACAGGACAGGCATGTGGCTCTGCTGGGTCAGTGACAGCTGGGGACAAGCTGCTTCCCCTCTTATCAGTGCAGGTACCCAGTGTTCCTGGCACGGGCTGTGGGGCTCAGGGCCCCCGGGGATGTGTCCCTTGGGATGAGCTATTCCTGGGTCTGACGCAGGCAGCCACACTCAGCTGGGGGGGGCTCCAGGAAGGAAATGCTGCTTCCTGCCTCGGGCATTGGGGACGGGGTGAGCCAGTGGGGGCTGGGGGTGGCAACCCTGTGGGTACACAGCCCCTCTGGGGTGGCACCCCACTGCTCCCACACAAAGTCTCACCAAGTGCTGGGAGCTTCTGCAAAGCCTGTAGGAGGGAAAACGATGAAGCTGGAGAGATTTTGGTGGCCCCTGCGCTTGGGACCCTCTCCCTACCACTGGCCAAAGCCCTTCCCAGTCTGCTCGCCCAGAACGTGGAATGCTGATCCCTGAGGGATGCTTGGCACAGCTAACCCAGCCAGGACCATGAGGAGCCCTAAGGCAAGGATGGACAGGGAATACAGCCTCAATGGGGGGGAGTGCTCTGGGCGAGTGACCTGCAGCACCTGCAGAACCCACAGCAAGCATCCCCTCCGTGCTGCTCCAGCTGCACACCTGCCGAGAAAAGCTGACCTGGATGCTCAGGTGGGCACAGGCCCCAGTGCCCAAGCTGTGCCCCAGGGATGCTGCACGAGCGGGCGCTGCACCCACATCGCTGCCCACACCGCCCCTCTGCTTGTCCCCCCGCACCCCCATCCTGCCCCGTACCTTCAGCAGCCACTGGGTGCTGTTCTCCAGGATCCTCTCCAGGTGCCGCAGGCGCTGCGCAGCCCCGGCGGTGCCGGCGGGCGAGTCGCGCTGGAGCAGCCCGCTGGCGGCCCCGGGGGCGGCGGGGCACGGCGGGGGCTCGGCCTCGGGCAGCACGAAGGTGTAGCTGCAGTGGCCGTGCTGCACGCGGTGGTAGCGCCGGCGGCCGCCGCCCTCCAGAGCCCGGCGCTGCGCTCCGGCAGCGCACAGAGCCGTGGTGGCACAGGTCAGCGCCACCAGGCCGAGGCTGAGCGCCCGCATGGCCCTCACGGGGGTCCCCCCGGGGCCGGGTGACACGGCCGGGGATGCTCGCTCCGTGCCGGGTGGGTCAGTGGGCGCTGGCCGCCGCCTCCGACCGCGGCGATTTCGGCATTTCCTCCCTCTGAGCCAGCGCTGGCCGCCCCGGCCTTTTATCGCCAGCCCTCGCAGGGGGAGAGGGGAGGGAAAAAAAAAAAAAAAAAAAAAAAAAAAAAAAAAAAAAAGAAAAACAAAGGAAAAAATCTGTTTAAAAACAATACTTCTATCTTTTTTCTTTCCTCTGGGTCCACTGCGGGGAGATCAAGTTTCACACGTGATCTATAAATGTCTCTCTCACACACACACACATATACACACACACTCAGTCGCGCACGCAGCCCCGTCCCTCCCCCGGGCGTTCTCTGCACAACTCATCGCACGTCCCGGGGTGGGTGGATGGATGGATGGATGGATGGATGGATGGATGGATGGATGGATGGACAGCGCCAGGGCAGCACCGAGCGCTCCCAGCCCCGGCCCTGCACTCCGCGAGTGCCCCCGATCACCAACCCCGGCACCCCATCCCAGGCTCCTTCCCGAGCCCCGGCTATTTATAATGCCAGCGGGAGCCAGGCCTGCATTTCGCTGCTCTGGCCGTGGGATGGGCCCGTGGGGAGCAGGAGGAGGGAGGGCTGTCCGAGGCAGGGCTTGGCAGGACACAGACACAGCCAGACTGTGCACGGGGCTCGGCGTGCCCGATCCCGGCTGGGTCTGTCGGAGGCTGATGACCCCAACCACAACTGGGGGCCACCACCTCTGGCAACCCAGGGACTGGGAGGGGATCTAGGCTGTGTCCCCAGGAGGAGACAATCCCGGTGGTGGGAACAGGCTGCCAAGGGGATGTCCAAGCATCTTAGCAGAAGGGGATTTTCTCCAATACCCAGAAAAAAAAACCCTGGTGTTTCCCAATCCTGTGGAATGGCAGTCCCAGTGTCACACTTGCCGCTTCCCCCACAGCTGGCTCAGTCAATGTGCAATGCTCATTAAAAACTTGAACTAAAATTTTTCCCCAGTACCCCAGTGCTGGGGGGCCAGGGCAGGGTGTCCCCCCACAGCGACCCGAGCTGCAGAGCTGTGGAATACGGGATTGCATCGTGGCCATCATAGCCAGCATCCCAAGCCCCCGGGGGCAGCAACTCGTGGGAACGGGGAAAACAGGGACGCAGGAGAGATGCCGGGGGTTTAATCCATTTATTGTCATGAAGCGATCGGAGGCGATGCTCCAGCAGCTTTGTGCCGGCCCTGGGGCTGGCTCGGTGCTGACACCCAGCGCTCCCGTGCTGAAGGGTCTGAGCAGCCCCCGCAGCCCCGACACCCCCGGCCAGCCCCGGCCTCCCCCCGCTCCCACTCTGGGCGGGGACGGGGAGTTCGCACCCCGGCAATCCCCAATGGCAGAGCTGCCTGCGGCTGGACAGCGACTGGAGCACTCACACGGTACATATCCCGACAGAGCCCTCTGTGCCTGGGACACACACAGCGTGACAGGGACGGATAGACTGGGCTCAGCACCCCACGGTCACGCCCTGGTGATGGCTGGGAGGGGGCTCAGCACCCCACGGTGATGGCTGGGAGGGGGCTCAGCACCCCACGGTCACGCCCTGCTGATGGCTGGGAGGGATTTGCAGCGCTGCTTCCAGCACATCCCAGTCTGGGGTCACAGGATGCAGCAGCATCCCCTGCCTGGGCTTGCACTCACACTGTGCCTCTCCCTGTCTGAATACAGACACGGTCCCCCCAAATTTCTGTGCCCACATCCAGCTGGGAGAGAAGCTCTTTGAGCCTCTCTGTGAGCCTGAGGATGGCAGGATTTGGCCCTTGAGGGTGCTGAGTGCTGGGATGGCATGGCCCCAAGAAGAGTTGTCAGTCTAGAGGTCCAGCTGCCCTCGGAGTCCCAGGAGAGCAGGATTTGTCCCTTGGTTGTGCCAGTGGGGACACTGAGCACCAGGCTGGGCTGCTGTGAGCAATGGCACAATCCCCAGTGGGGCCCCAACCCAGGAGTGCTGCTGCTTCCCATGCCTGTGGCCGAGGATGGGGGACACTATCCAGCACCTGGAGCAGCTCAGTGCTGCACTGTGCCCCCTAGCCCTCCCATAAAATCAGGGCCCCGTGGAGCCAGGGCATCTCCCAGCCCTGGGGAACACTATCCAGCCAGGCATCAGCTTCATTAGCAGGGTCCAACCCCAGTCTCACCCCATCCCACCTGTCTGGAGGAAGGGATGGAGCAGGCTAGGGCAGAGGGAAGACCAGAGGAATAAAGGAGCCACCCCCTCCCCAAGCCCTAGGGCTTTGCTTTGGACATTGCAAATTAGATTTTCTGAAAAGGAAATGTTTTACAGGCCATAAATTGTCTCGAAAGAAAAGGGGGATGGGGGGGGGGGCAGAGAAAATTGTGCAATTTTTTTTCCTTTTTTTTTCTGTGGATGGAAAACCAGGGGTGATGTGGCTGGAGCACCGTGGCAGGAGTTGGCTGGGAGCTCCTGCCATGGTGCCCCAGCTCCCGCGCTGGTGCCCGCTAGGTGCCCGTGTGCCTCTCTGTCTTCGGCTTCTTCTGTCGCTTTTTGCCTTTATTTTTGGGTTCGGTTTTCTCTGTAACAGAAAAAGGAGAAGAAAAGGAGCACTCACTTGTTGGCCAGGCAACATGACCTGACCTGAACCTCATCCATGGGATGCTGATCCCATATCCTCCCTCAAGGTGTTAGTGCTGGACCCAGGTTCTGATTTTGGGGACCCCAGAGCCCCCTCCCAGGCATGAAACAGCAGTGTGGGTCTGTGTGTGCTGATGGCATGGGCACAGGGACACTGGCGTGTTGTCCCCACATCTGCCATGGCTGGACTCTCACTCCTGGTACCCCCAAATCCCCAGGAATGGGGTGGGGCAGCTCAGCCCAAGTGGAAGCTGCCTGGAGAAAGCCCAGCTCCTCCCTGAGCAAGGACTGTGGGTGCTGGAGGGGGGCAGTGGCTGCACCCACACCCCACAGCCATGGCACAGCCGTGCCCAGCTCTGCCCTGATGGGGAGCCTGCCCTCCACCACGGGACCCAGTCACCCCTGGGGGGATTTGGGCATGCTGGGGAGCAAGGTGGCTTTGGGGTGCATCCTTGCACAGCTGCTAATTCTCTCTCCCTGTGGATGCCCTCCATGTGTGGATGGTCCCCATCCCAGTGGCACAACCAGGTGGAGCCTGGCTGCATCCCAGGTCAACCCTGTGTCAGCTTTCCAGGGTCAGGCTGTTGTGGCACAAACCTTTGCTCACCCCAAGAAGCTGCCACACACCCTCCAGCTGGCTGAGACACCAAAAAACCAGGGATTCAGGATAAAACCTGCTGTGCCATGGGCTCCATGGATCAGAATGGTTGCCCAAAAAACTGGGCAGCTTTGTGGGTCCTTGCCCCCTGCTCCCACTCCAGCTCAGTGTTGTGAAGGGCACAAGGGACCACGACTGCCCCTGGTGCTGCGTGTGCCAGCCCTGTTGTCCCCATCCCTTCTGAGGGCTCCAGTTCTTGTCCTGGCTGGCTCTGAAGCCCTGTTTCTCAGCTCTGATCTCCAGACAGCTGCCACCCACAAAGGAGAGGGCACGGCACGCACGCCAAGCGTCTGGAGAGCGGGACAGACACCCAAGGCAGATTTACAGCAGCGCAAGGGGTTTGTGCCACGGCCAAGCGTGGCGGCTTTTCCCTTCCAGCCGCCTGGATGGCTCAGAAGTGGTGGCACAAATCTCTCATCACACGGTCGGGTTCGGCCGCCTGCCCTGGCTCGGCCGGGCTGGGGGTGCCTCAGATGCATCAAGTGAACTCCTCGTCCTCCTCCAGCATCTGGATCCCATAACCCAGCACTTGGCCAGGCGGGCAGGAGCCTGGGAGCGAGGGCAGAGACACGCTCTGCCGTGGCAGGGACTGCAAACAGCCTGCCCAGGAGAGGGGGGACATGGAGGGGCTGCTCCCTCCTGACGGGGTTGCCTGGGGGGCACTCATGGGATTCCTTCTGCTGGGCAGGGGACAGGCCTGTCTCTGAAGCTGATCCCAGACAGCAGCCTCAACAGTAGAGTCCTGCCAGTTCCTGGCCCACCACTGTAGCCCCACGGCTTCCAGCTTGCAGGAGCACAGGCAGAGGCAGAAGGCCAAGCATTTTTCTGAGGTGCCAGTGCCTTCCCAGTAACTTCACAAGACGAGGTGTCCCTGAAAGACAGGCACAGCACTTCCTGCCAGTGAGATGCACTCTTTGCCAGGCAGGGCAGGGCGCAGGCATGGTGCTCCAGGACACAGTGCTCTGGAGCAGCCTGTCCTCCCACACTAAATTTCTTGCATCAAATTGTCACCAGCTCTGTGGGTCTGGAGCTGCCACACACCAGCAGGGAGGAGAACATCCTTAAAATCAAAGCCACCTGGCACCCCAAAGACGTGAGCTGAGACCTGGGTGGGGAAGGGAATCAGCTCCTCTGCACTGTCAGCAGGAAAATATTACTTATGATTGATGCTGCTGGGATGAAACCTCTCTCCTGGCTCCGTGGCCCTCGCCCAGCACGCACATCCTCTGCTGCTGCCCCCCTTCTTGATCCTTTTTCTCTCCCCCCCCAGTGCTGTCCTCCCTGATCCCTGCCACGCTGGCGGTGCCGGCCAGCTCATCCCAGGGCTCAGCGATCCCGCAGCTCAGAACCGCAACCCCGGCTGGCTCAGATCTGCTGCCAGGCACTTCACTTCGGTATCTCATGCATCCCCTTTCTGCCAGTTATTAAGTGGAGATTTATTAGGGTAGCTCCAGTCCAGGCGCCTGCATCCAAAAATGACATCAGCCCCGTCCTGGTTCCCAGCGCCAGCCCTGCACCCGTGCACGCACCGCCCGGACAGACCCTGCAGCCCGTCTGGTGTGGGAAAGGTGGGGGGATCCCGGAGCCAGAGAGCCCCCAGCCTGGCAATGAGGTGGGGGAAGTGCAGGAGCATGAGTGAACATCTGGCCAGATGAGCCATGGAGGGGCACTGTGCCCTGGGGTGTCTCCCAAATCTTTGGCCATCAGAAATCCCCTGGGTGATGCCCTCCTGCTCCACGAGCGTTCCAGTTTTTAGGGAGCTCAGAGGTTTTTGCAGGAACCTCCCCTGTGTGTCTCAGCCCTCCTTACCCACAGCTGCAGTACAGAAAGCCTCCCTTCACGTCGTGGCAGGATGGGAGCTGGAGCTTGGCAGCCTCATCCCGCCACGGCGGTTCGTGCCAGTGCCCAGCCCAGCCCAGTCCAGCATGGAAGGGGACAATGGCTCGTCCCAGGCAGTCCCGGGGACTGCCAGGTGGGAGCAGCCAGCCCTAGGGCTGCTCAGCACATGTGCCTGAGATGACGGCTTTACCCAGAGTTTCAGAATGCTTGGGAGATGACAGCATGGTTCGCCGGCCACGGCCAGACCCCTGCTGCCACCGTCCTCCTGCAGCGCCCTCACTTTGGAGGGACGCGGAGCTGTCCCCAGCCCCGGCGGCACGGTGCTCACCTCCGGGGCAGTGCTTCTTCATGCGGCACCTCCTGGTCTCCAGCAGCGCGGGGCAGGCGGTCCCCTCCTCCCGGGCAGCCTCGGGCACCTCCCGCACCCGCGTCTCCACTCCCCACTTGCAGCCGCAGGTGCGGCTCTCGTGGGTGCAGGCGCTCCATTCGCTCCACGGGCCCGGCTCGCACGTCTCTGCAGGGATAGGCACGGCAGGGATGGATCGGTGACCCCTCGGAGCCCGGCACATCCCCGGGCACGGCGGGCAAGGCTGCTTACCTTGGCACTCGCGGGTGCCGGGCTGTGCCGCGGTGCCGGGGGGACACTGCCGGAAGCACTGGCCCTTGTACAGGTAAAACTTGTCCTTGCACTTCATGCAGAAGTCTCTGCTGAAGCAGCTCTCGCAGCTGGGCGACCTGCACTCTGCCGGGAGGGACGGCGGTCAGCGGGACCGCCCGGGGCACCCCGGCACCCACCGGGTACCCCAAACCTGCGGGCTCCGGGCTGCGGCTCTGGGCGAGGGAAAAGGGGACGAACCCCCCAACCCGGACTCCCTGGATCCAGCGGCACCAGAAATGCCGTGGGAAATGAAGCCACTGCCCTTCCCGCGGCACTGGGACCCGCAGGGTGCCGAGGGGAGCAGGGCAACCCCCGCTGGATCGGGACGTACTTGTGCATCTGTTGACCTCCAGACCCCGCACACCGAAGTAGCCCGGGGGACAGGTGTGGACGCACATCCCGTACTGGCGGATGCCGTCCCTCCAGATGAGCAGGAAGAGGCGGTGGTGGCAGGTGATGCAGCCATTGTCCTCAGAGCACAGGACGCAGCCCGTGCAGTTCTCCAGCAGGCCAGCACTCGCTGCGGGGACAAACGGAGGAGAGGGGCTGTGACACAGGCGCTGAGGGGGGCCCCAGCCCCGTGGCCTCTCTCTGACACACCAGGGGGACAGCGCTGTCCTGTCTCCCTGCAAATGCCACCCCACCTCTCTCTGCTCCTCAGATCCCCACCTCTGTCCACACTGCAGCCAAGGGACACACGGAGCCATCGCTCCCAGCTGGGTCAGCACTGATGGCCTCCAGCACTCCAAGATCCAGACTGAGGGTTTGCCCGTGCCCAGCACTGCCCATGGGTGACAGCCTGAGCCACACCCCAAGCCAGCCATGCCCGTCCCGTGGGAAGTGGAACAACCCCCGGGTCAGCGGGTAGAAACATGATCTGACCTGGATTAATCAGTTGATGCCTCTTGAGTGTCAGAGGACAAAGGGCATTTTGGATGCGCTCAAGAGGAGCTGAGAAAAGAATCTGTCTGTTTGCTCAAGAGGCTCTGCTGCCTCCCCGGCTGCCTGTGCTGCACTCCCAGGCTGTGGGAGGGTGACTGACCCCAGCGTGGGTGACCTCTGTTCCCAGGGACAAGGACAGGGTGCCAACATCCACCAGGCCTCAGAGACACCACCAACTGCTCCTGCTCTCTTTTTCTGACAGAAAAGCCACAAAAGGGAGCACTGAACTCCTGCATGCAGGCATCCAACACCTTCACCATGCCCCTCTGCTGGGAGCTGTTTGGCTCTGGCACTACAGCCTGACAGTGCCAGAAGCCCTGGTACAGCATTCTTGGGACCTGGGCTCTACAGAACCACAGAACCACAGAATGGTTTGGGTTGGAAGAGACCTTCATGACCATCTCAAGCCCCCTGCCATGGGCAGGGACCCCTTCCACTACACAAGGTTGCTACAAGCCCGAGCCACCTGCCGGGTGCTGCCCAGCACAGACAGAGACAGCCCTGGGAGCACTGCCTGGCACTGGTCCCTCTGACCCCAGAAGCTGCACCAGAAGGGTCCCTCAGCTGTGGGGCTGGGGCAGAGGTGCTGGGAGGCCGGGGGGATGCTGGCAGAGGATTCTGTCAGACGATCATGGTGGGCAATGCCTCACAGCCCCGTGTGCTGGTCCCTGGCACGAGCCAGTCCACGGTGCTGTGGTGCCATCAGCTGTCCCCAAGCTGGCTCATGCCAGTCCCTTCTCTGGGACACCCTGTCTGGATGGCAGCACTGCCAGGAGCCCTCATTAGAGCTGCATCTGCTGGGAGCACTAATGAAGCACCTTGGATCCATTAAGTTGTTATGGTCTCCGTTACATATTTACCAAACGCTGACAACATTTGTGTTCCTGGCTGCAGCTGGAGTGGCTTCCCTGGAGACCCGTGGATTTACGAGCCTCTTTCCCTTCCCTAATTCTTTTTGATATTTAGTGGATTTTGCTGCCCTCCTTCCACCTCCAGCCAGGCCAAAGAAGGTGGGGAGCCCTGGATGGGCTCCGGGGTCTCCTTCCTTTCACTGGCTTTGGAAATAATCCCATGGTATGGAGCTGGGAGAAGTGGGCGATCCTCCTCCACTCCACAGTGCTGCTGGCATGGCACACACGTCTCTGCCACCAAGGGTGACACTGGGAGCCAGCACAGAGAACACCAGGATGTGGCTCACTCCAAAACCATGGGCTTGGGGATTTGGAACAAGAGGGGTTCATCTCCTCCTGTGCCGAGGTGATGGCAGAGGGCAGGGCTGATCTGGGATGGGCACTGGGCATGGGGCACAGTGGGTACCTGAGTTTGCTGGGCATAGGTGTGACATCCCCCATCTCTGCCCGCCCTGTGCCCAGTCCTGCTGGGAACCACGAGTCCCTGGGGCACTGGACTGCCCAGACCAGAGCTCCCAGTGGCAGTAGGGAGGCTGTGGGGTGTTCCAGCATCTTTCGTGGCTCCTGGACCCTGTGCTGGCTTTTCTGTGCAGGTTATCCCAGGGTATATAACATGTCTGGGGTGTGAAGCCACATCCAGACCCCAGGCTGCCAAGACCTGAGGCCTTTGGAGCATTGTGCTACCCAGCATCAAGCAGTGGTAGCTGGAGCCCCTCGTGGTGCTTGGCTGTTTCCCATCAGGGGTGTTTTGGCCCCCAGCCTGGCCACCCACATCATCACCCACACCTACTGCCTCCGCATGCCTTTAACATGGAACAACTTCAAGGGAAGCTCTCCAGGCTCCAGCCCTGAAAGCCCTGGTCCTGGCAGGTCCTGCCCCTACCCTGGCACATGTTGGCCCCAAAACCAAGGCATTCCTGGCACAGAGCTGAGAACCAGCCCTGGACCCACTGCACACAGCCAGCTGGCACTGCCTGGCACTGCCCGGTGAGGGGACATGAGCCAGTGCCCAATGGAGGGGGCACATGCCTTGCACAGCCCCAGCACACCCTGCCCTTGCCCAGGCACTGAGCAGGGGCTCAGCTGGTGCCTCTTCCTGGGGAAAGGATGGGGCAGGGGACAGGGGACAGGCAGTGCCTGCCGTGCCTCTGAGCATCCCTCCAGGGGGTTTTACTCCTAAGGCACTTAGTGTGCCATGCAGAGAAATGAATTATCAGGAAATCAGCCCATTTTGCGCTATCCCCACTGTGTCTGGCTCTGCTGGGGTTTGCAGAGCTGGTCCCAGTGCCAGCCAGTGTCCCTTGTCCCCAAAGGCAGGGCTGGCACCGGGCAGGCAGGGCTATGGGGCTGCGCTCTGCATCTTCCTGCCCTGCCAAGCCAGCGCCGTGCCACGCACCCAGGGGGGAGCACAGACGTCCCCAAAGGGCTCAAGGTGAGGGGTTGGGGGCAGGCTGGTGGCTGGCACCTCCAGCCCTGGTTCACAGCTCCTTCCTGGCAGGACAGGCAGCCCTGTGTCCCAAAGCCACCCCGCAGGAGCCGAGCGCGCTGCGCACACCGTACCTTGCTTCTTCCACCGGTTCTGCGTGAGCATTTCCATGGAGCTGATGAATAACAGCAACATGAATATTATCCACTGCATCTGGGCAGGAGTGGTGTCGGACAGGGGAGGAATCAAATCATCCAAGCGGCTGGAGGGCTCGGCTCCTGCCAGAGCCGGTGAGGGTGCTGGGAGGGCGAGGAGCGGCTCCGGGCTCACACCATCCCAACCCGAGCTTCGGACACACAGCCACACTCCAGGGCAGCTTCAGCCGGCGACAGTGGGACAGGCTGGGGCTGTCAGGCCCGGGGAGTGCTCATGGTGACGGGGAAGTGCTGGCTGCTCCAGGGAGCTCTGCCTTTATAGTGAGTGTCAGCCCCCTCTCCTCACCCTCCCTTTCAAAATAATAATAATCCTAAAAAAAAAAAAAAAAAAAGTAAAAAATCCCCCAGCAGCAACAAAGCGACTGGCAAACGCCCTGGCTGGATCCCCCCGGAGCGCTCCAGCCACCACCTCGGCTGGGAACCGTCCCGCCGTCCCGCCGCGGTCCGACTGTCCCGCTGCCATCCCAGCGCCGGGGTCACAGCGGAGCCCCCTGCGATTTTGGGGGGGTGGAGCCACGAGGGTGACGCTGCCTGTGCCGGCCCCCCCTGCTCAGCCCCCCCAGCTCATCCCCCCAGCTCAGCTCCCCCCGGATCAGCCCCCCAACTCATCCCCCAGCTCAGTCCCTGCGGCTTAGCATCCCGCTCCGAGCCCCCCAGTTCAGCCCCCCAGCTCATCCCCATGGCTCAGCCCCCCAACCAGCCCCCTGGCTCAGCCCCCCCGGCTCAGTCCCCCGGATCAGCCCTCCAACTCATCCCCCCAGCTCAGCCCCCCGGCTCGCCCCCCCAACTCATCCCCCCAACTCATCCCCCCAACTCATCCCCCCAACTCATCCCCCCAACTCATCCCCCCAGTTCAGCCCCCCGGCTCAGTCCCCGCTCCGAGCCCCCGCAGGGCTGAGGGGCCAGTGCCACCCCCGGGCAGGGCTGAGCCCCCCGGTCCCCGGGAGCCCTGGTGGGTCTCTGGCAGCTCCGGCGGCGGCCGCGGCTCTGCCCCGGCTGTGCCCAGGATCGCAGCTGACTCTGATTTTCCGAGCGCTTCTTAACTCACCTCCCTCCGAGCTGCGGGAGCGAAGCTGAGCCGAGCCGAGCTGTGCCAAGCTGTTCCAAGCCAAGACGGGCTCACTGCTCTGTTTTGGGCTCCCATGTGGCTGTCCACACCCCTTGTTGCAGGCTGTGCTCCCCAAAACTCACCCTAGGGGCTGTGCTTGAAGTGGGGTGCAGGACAGGAGGGGGACACCTCACTGGCCAGGTACCCAGGTGACCCTACAAGCACAGGTCCCCATCGTGGGAGCCCCACATACTCGTCCCATCATCCCAACCCTGTGCCAGGAGCTGCACCCTGGAACAGCCTGGGGACCTCCCAGCCAGGGCTCCAAGGCCACCGGCCACCAGTGACAGCCCCAGCAACAGCACATTCACTCCTGTCATCACCACGTGCAAACCAGCACATGGTGCCCCTCTCCTGCCCCCAGAGGGGGCACAGAGAGACTTTCTGGGCACACAGGATCCCCCTGAGGACCCTGGGGCAGATCATCATCCACCTGCTCATCCCACACGCCAGAGAGCTGCAGGGCTTCTTTCCACCGGGGATGCTCTGGGTCTGCATTGCCTGGGATGCTCTGGGTCTGCACTGCCTGGGCTGGGGGTGCTGAGAGCCACCAAACTCATTGCACCAGAGGGAACCACCCATGGGGCTGCAGAGGATGTGTCCATCTGTGTCCTGGGGTGTCCAGCCATGCCTGGGACAGTACACTGGGGTTAATCTTCTCTCTACCCTCTTATTTCTCCCTCCTGTTTCCCTTCTTTCCCCCAGCCCCACTGAACCTCCCTCCCATCCAGCACTGCTGCATTTCATTCCTGAAGGGTTAATGATCAGACAACAAAGGAGCCATTTCAGACCCCTTTGGCCTCAGTGTAGGAAACCAGGAGTAATAACTGAGGAAACCAGGAGGAATAATGGTTGGGATCACTTCAGGTGTTTTTTTTTTTTCTAATTATGAAATAAATTGAAAAATTACACGTAAAATGCATAAATTGCAGCATCTGGCTCAGACGAAATTTCCATAAACAACCAAACCTGCAGCATGGCATCACCATCAGGAGTTTGCAAGGGCTGGGGCCCATGTGGACATGGGGATGGTGCTGCCATCCCAGCACAGAAGAACAGGGACATGGCAATGGCACCGGGGATATCTGAGTGTGTCCAAACCCTGGCTGCAGGCAGCTGCATCGGTGTGGATGGCAGTGACTGGGATGTGACGTGGATGCCACAGGGCAACGAGCTTCCACAAGGAGCTTCCACAAGCCCTGTTGGGTGCCAGCACAGCTGCCCTGGAGCCCATAGGGAATTTCCTTGTGCAGACCTGGAAGGCAAACACTGGGCAAGGGCCAGGGAAGCACCTCATTGCAGGTCACGCTCTCTGGCTGCTGGCACAGGTGAGCGGATGTGGCACAAGCCGTGCCAGGGTGACCTGTCACAGGAGGACGCACTAATTAGGCATCTCTTGTTAGTGCTGGATCCTGGGGGCACCACGTGGCCATTGCTCAGCTCATCCCCAGCTGTTTGGGGTCAGGGAGGATTTGCCAAGGGTGGCAGTCCCCATGCCCCTGCTGCTGTGTGCCAGGCATCCCTGAGAGAGCAGAGAAACCCACACGTTTCCTTTAATTTGTCTATTTATGACAAATCCTGCCGTCGGTGGGAGGAGAGGTGGTGTCTGCTGTTTAACCGGGCACCTGGCAGCCCTAGGGGTTGTGCTGGGAGGGGTTTGGGGGCTGCGGGAGGGGCAAGCCCAGCCGATGGTGCCGGGGCTGACTCGGGGATGATGCCGGGGAGAAGCGAGGCTGAGCCGCGGGTGCCGCCGGCAGCTCCCGGCTCCTCACGCAGCCCCGCTCCGCGCCAGCACGAAGGGAATGAAATGTTCCTCCTCCGTCTTCCAAAGCAGAAGGGAGAAAGTGTCCAGAAAGATAATTTGGAAAGCTTGTTTGACACTTGAGCACACTTTCATCTTCGGAAAAATCTTGGTGACCTTCCAAAGCTGCACCGCCTGCTTCCCGGCACGGCAGGCGCCCCAGGGCACACGCCCATGGCACCATCCCAGGGGCTGCTTTCGGGATGCTCTGGGTCTGGAGGGGACAGCGTGGTCCCCCCGGGCCCACAGGTCAGCAGGGATGCAGTCACAGGGGTGGTGGCACAGGGATGCAGGTGCTGGGATGCAGGCAAAGGGATGCAGGTGCAGGGATGCTCCTAGGAAAGGTAATAAAGTGAAAATAAAACGTCTGGAGCTGGCTAGGAAGGGGCAGGGGGATGGAGGGAGCCCCTGGGTGAGGGCGGGGTTTTCTCCACAGGTGCCATGAGCCCTCAGCAGCCACGAGGGATCTTCCCCAGTGCATCCCAGGCGATGAATGTGGGTTTGATCAGGGGAGAGTTTGAGCGGATGGTAGTGGATAAGGAAGAAAAATACTTGGCATTCCTCTCCCATCATAACAAGCCCAGATGCTTGGACGGTGGCAGCCCACTTCCCACAGGAATGGAAAGTCACAGCTGCTCTCGCGCCAGTTCGGCAGAGGCCCTTTCCCTGCGCTGAAGAAAAGCCAGCTCCACCTCACGCTGCACCACAGCCCTCGCTGGCACCCCGTGACACTGCTCCCTCCATCAGCCGGGTGCCTGGGGGTGGCACTGCCCATGACCCCGCTCCAGGAGAGCTTGGAGCAGGGAAATGTGGTGGGAAAGGCCAAGTATGGATTTGCTGCTGCTGTGGCTGGTGCTCCTTGCCACATGCCAACACGTTGGGAATACCTGGACTAGCACAGCCCTGCTGATGCCGTGGGAAGCATTAATAGGAAGCAGCTCCTGTCTGGTCAGAGCTGGTGGGAGCAATTCCAGCCTCCTGGCAGCCCAACTCACCACCTCCCATGCCAGCACAGAGCCAGTGAGGTCCCTCAGTGCTGGGGTGCCATCAGCTCTCCCAGATGAGAAGGAGGGCATAAAGGTGGCTGATTTTAGTGCTGACATTGCCAAGTGCAGCCCACAGCATGCTCATGGCACATTTGCTCTTCCCTCCTCCTCCTCCTCTTCCTCCTTTTCCTTCTCCTTTTCCTCCTTCTCCTGCTCCTCCTTCAGCCATTCCTGGATTTGTGCCACCCGCCATTCCTGCTGTTCTCAGGGAATGTGGCATCCCAAGAGGCTCAAGATTTGCCATAAATCACATCCTTCATCCCAGAGCGAGCTCTGGAGCTCCATCTCTCTTCTTGGCTCCTCTGGTTTGCTCCAGTCCTGGATGCCAGCGTGGCTGCACAGCCTTCAAGTGCTCCAGCTGCCAAAACAGGAGCAAAGCCCAAAGAGGGAATTGGCATCGAGTGGCACGGAAGGCCAAGGGGCAGTGAGAGTAGGAGAGAGAGCCGGGAGGAAAGGGAAGACGAGCAGTGAGATGGGAGGGAAGGGCTTGGTGTGGAAACCGAATTCCTGGTCCATGTCAGCAGAGCAGATTTCCAGTGTTTATTTTATCTCTTTACTTGAGCCCCTTTGAGGCAGAATATATTAAATGGCCTGACTTTATATAATGGAAATAATTGAAACAATACTCCTGCTTCCAGCCGCAACGTGCCGTGATTTCAGCCAAGAGTGGCCAGCCTGCTCGAGGTGGTGGGGACAGCCGCCGCCGCCGCCGGCAGCGCTTGTTCGCTGGTTATTGTTGACACATGTCAGCGTCGCCTTCCAATTTCCGTCCAGCTGTCAGAGCGGGGAGAACGCCCGCGGCTGGCGCGGGGCGGGCTCGGCGCCGGCAGCACCGACGGGCGCGGGGAAGGACAGCGTCCCCGCGTTGGGATCTCCGCTCCATGGGGCTGGTGGTTATCCCAAATGGAGGCAGTGTTGGGGCAGCGGTCTCAGGTAGCCAGGTGAGGATTGTGGAACGTGGAGAAGCTTGGGAGGATGGAGGGTGTTGACCTGTTGAACTGGGATCTTCAATTCGCTGGAGGAGGCGAAAGGAGGAGGTGAATGTGAAGGCTGGGGGTTGTTGAAGGTTTTATCCAACTCCGCCCCAGCAGTGGGTGATGTTGGGGCAGCAAAAGGCCCCCAGGATCACTGTGGGAAAGCACTTGCAGCAAGCACCATCCTTGAAGCCAGCATCAATCTCCATCCCACGTGAGCCACTGAAACTCTGTCACTGAAAATCTGTCACTGAAAATCCGTCATCGCTCCTTGAGTGGAGCTGAAGGGATGAAATGAGCAAACATGGTGGTGAGAGTCACCAACACTGAGCCAATAAACCAATTCCCATTTGTGGGCACTGCAGGGTTCCAGGGAAAAGCTGGCAGGAGGTGATAGTGAGAGCAACAGCAGGCAAGGTCTTCGAGGAACTGCAACATGGTGTGAAAAGTGCTCCAGAATCTCCTCTCGCCATTGCAGCCACTCTGGCTGTGCACAGTGGGGCTCAGGGAAGGTTTCTCCAAAGAAAGGCAGGAGATGGGGCTTGCAGTGTAGGACAGGGAGCCTGGGGTTTGGGGCAGCTGGACTGCAGATTCCTTTGCTGCAGGGAGCTGGAATTCCCCAGATGGGTTGGGTGCTGCTACTGTGCTCAACAGGACCCTCAGCCTGGGCAAAGCCTGCTCTCCCAGCAAAGCCAAAGCATCAGTGACCATGGAGCATCCTCCTCTGGGCCAGATGTGCCTCTGCCTTCTCTGCAATGAAAATCATGTGTTTGTTACTGGAAGGGAGCGAGGCAGCGGCATTTTAGTATCTGGCCCTCTTCTATTCTCCTAAGAACCATATATGCCAAATTCCAATAGATTTTTTATTTTTTTTAATATTTGGACTATTTAAGGAAGCTATTGAGAAAGACAGATGGAAGCATCAGTCAGATGGATGTTCCTGGCTCCACGTGAGACAGCTCTCAGAAGTCCCATTCTTTTTCAAATAATTTTAATGTGACTACACAGTTCCCTCTTGCACATCATTCCCCAGGAGGGTAAATCCTCTGACTCTGGTGGATGACTCTCACCAGCTGGAATTCAGCAGAAGACAAAGGCTTTGAGCAGGCTGCTGGTTGGGGATGGGGAAATTCCCCCCTGCAGCCACAGAGCCCAGGGAGGGCTGTGGAAGCAGCCACTGCAGTCGTGGCTCGGGTGCCCAAGGCCAGCACTGTCCATGCCCTGCCACAGCTGCAGCTCCCAGAGCATGTGCTCTCACTCAGGGGATGTGGTGAGAGGCTGAGGTGATCCTGGGCAGTGGAAGGCAAGCAAGGTGCCCATCTGTGTGCCCTCAGGGAAGCAAAACTTGGGATATGTGGCTGCACCTGCACCTCAGCTTGTGCCAGGGCTGAGAGCCTGATGTTGTTGCAGGCCTCACTCAGCTGGGACTTGGCCACCGAAGGCTGTGATGGTGTCTCTGTCTCAAAGTTTACTTTTAAGCCATTTTGCTGATAATCCAATCCCAGTGTCTCAGCTCTGTGAACTGCCCTGGATCCTCTGGTTGCAGTTGAACGTGGGCTTTCGCAGCATCCCAACTCTCACGGACCCTTCCTGGCAGCAGGATGTGATCATTCCGTGACAAAAGCCAGCGGCTCCTCAGCTCCCGCCTGCCCTGGCCAAAGCTGCAGCAATGTGCTCATGCTTTGGACACCAAGCCAGGAGGAAACAGCGTGTCTAGGAGCTTTGTCCTTTGATGGACCCTGCTGTGCTGGCACGGGGTTGGGAAACACCCAATTTCAGTTCATGGTCCACAGGAAATGGAATTTGGGTCTTCCACAGGGACATGGGTCCCTCCTCACCCTCCCAGCCTCAGGATCCATCCTCAGTCCTGCTGACATCCCAACTCCTGGCTCTGTCCCTGGGTCTCTAGGGCACTGCCTCTCATCCCTCCCCTCCAGAACAATCCAGGAACGTGGCACAGCAGGGCCAGCCTGGACTTTGGTCACCAGCTGTGGCTGCCAGCACGCCAGGGCCGGCGGCCGTGTGCCATGGTGACTTATAAAGGCTTTTTTTCAAAATTAATAACAGAAGAAACACAAACTTTAATATTTCTGAAGTGAAAATGGAGTGATAATTGTATTTAGCCGACATTCAGGAAAATTATTACCACCTGGCAGCCCCATTTGTGGCTGACGTCAAAGAACACCATAAACCACCGTTAGTTTGGAGAACACCAGGGGAAAAAAAAGGAAAAGAGCAGAAATAGTGACCTTTGTATTAAAAAATCCAGGATCAGGAGTGTCCTGGGATGCTGGACAGAGCAGGTCCCCAGGGCCTGTTTGTCATCAGGAGTTTGCCTAACACTCAGGAGTGTCAGCAGATATGGTCCTCAGAGGTTGAAGGAAAAGGCATGGAGAAAAATGTTCCCCTCTTCTTTTTATTTTTTCAGTCTTTTATATCCTGTTTATGCCATAAACAAATTCAATTTTCAGGAGCTGGAATAAAGACAAAGCCTGAGCTGTTTAAAATGGGTTGTGGGTAGCTCCCACTCGAAGCACACAGAGAAGGTTCATCACCTCAAAAAGCACCAAATTGCAGGAGTGTGGAGAAAAGGGGGTTGGAGTGGGATAGAGGAGCTGAAGCAGTGATGCAGAGGCGCCAATTGGGTGCCCTGAGCCTCATGCCCACTTCTGAGCATCCCATGCCCACTTCTGCTGCAGTTGGAGGAGGGATACAGGGCATGGTCTCCAACTGGTCCCCAGTGCCACGGCCGGGCACAAAGCCGTGGCAGCAGCCTCTGGCTCATGGAAAGAATTCTTCACTTGGGAATTTGAGCAAAAAAAGATTAAATGAAGTAAAAAATGCATGTCACACTATGAAAGCAGAAAAAGAACGTTTCCAAACATCCCCAGCCTCCTCCGCACCCCGCACACACTCCAGGCGCTCTCAGCTGCCTCCTCTCCTTCCCACGGCATTTTGTTTTGGGGGTTCATGGCTCCCCACCACAGGGGAGAGCTCTGTCTCAGCTCTGAGGCAATCACAACATGGAGAGACATCATGGCCTGGTGCCCTCGTCTCTTTCCATCCATCCCCCCTCTTCCCTGGCTGTCTGGGAGGCTCCCAACAGAACCAACCTGGCCATCCATTGCAGTAGGGAGGTTCCAGCACCTTCCTGCAGGCAGAGTTCCTCCTGCTGAGGTCCCAGCCCTGGCCTAGGGGTGCTCTGGGGTGCAAAGGGTGATTCCAGTCCCAAGGGAACTGATGCTGCTCAGAGTTCCCTGGAGACAGGGAATAAACTTGCATCAGTTCTTTGCTGGAGGATATTCCTGTGCAGGAAGAGGGGTCCTGTGAGGATCACAGCAGTGCACCCCATCGATGGGGATTTCCAGGGTCCTGGCACAGCAGTGCTTTCCCACTGTGGGCCTGGAGCAGGGCTGATTCCAGACATCAGCACTGAGGAAAAATCTCATCATACTGTGGCGAAAGAGCAATGTGTGGCATGGCCTCCCCAGGTGCAAAATGCCTCCTCCCTTAGGAAAAGGGGATAATTAAAGGGTACTGATGTTTTGAGCTGTTTAACAATGCTGGTTTGTTAATTTGAGCCCTCCTGAAACACCGCACAAGAATCCCTGTGCTCCCACACTCCCCCAGCCAGCCTGACAGAAGCAGGGCCAGCAATGGTTCCATCAGCCAAAGCAGTTCTGGCTCCAGTGCTCCCAGTTCCAGTGGAGCCCCTGGGATGGGGATGTCTGTCTATCCCCACATGGGGATGAGCCCCAGCTCTGCTGACAAGGGCTGGGAGCACCTGGGCTTGCAGCAGGTGTGGAGTGTCCCTGTCCTTGGCCATCCCAATGGCATCTCACTGAGCCTCAACCAAACAATGGGAGATCCCTGAGACCACAAACAAACAGCATTTGATTAGATTACTTTGTTTTTCACATTTCTTTTCTCCTGAAAAAACAAAGAGAAGAGGAGAATTCATATTTCCTGTTCTTGTGAAATGAATTTGCCAGCATGTAGCAGGGAAAGCAATGCTGGTGGCCTGGAAAAGTCACCACCTCGTGACTCTAGGGGCAAAGAGGAGCCAGGAGGTGGCTGGCATGGAGTCTCCACACCCAACACCTGCACAGGGGCACAGGCCAGAGCAGGGAGCTCTTGCCAAGGCTGCAGCTCCTAACACAGGGTGCTGGGAAGAGGCAGGATGGCATGGCCAGGCCAGGCTCAAGCCCCAGTGCTGCCAGGGTCTGAATGTCTCAGCAAAGTAGCAGCAGTGCCCAGCCAAGGCTTCAGGAAGCAATTTCAGAAAGGGCTTGGTGTGGCCTCTCTTTTCCCAGATCAAAAGCTGGGATCTGCTCAGCAATCCTCCTCCACCATTTTGCCAAATTGCCTGGAGGGGTCAGAGGAGCAGAGTGAGGCTGATCTGAGAAGGCCTCAGCACCCTAGGGTTAGGGAGAGGATCTGCATGGGCAGAGGAATGTGATGGGCAGAGGGATGCATCCCTGCATCCCCACAACCCTGAATCTCTGCATCCCTCCATCTCTGGGACCCTGCATGTCTGCTTCCCCCAAATCCCCACATTCCTGCATCCATACATCCCTCTATTCCCATATCCCTGCACCCCTGCCTCCCCACAGCCCTGGAAGGCTGTTCTGTTCTCAGCTTATTCAAACATCCTGTCATTCTTCCCAGACACTTGGTGCTGCTGCTTGTCCAGCACATCCTACTGCACTGGACAACTCTGCAGCCCTGGCATCTTGCTCTTGATCAAAGTTACACATTCACTGAATATTTTTTTTCCATATTAATAATGGCTAAATTGTGTTGCATAATTATTTTCCACATCATCTCTCTTGCCTGGTGCTGAGAGGCACCAACCACCCTATAGATCCCTGCATAGCTGTGGTAAGGGTTGGGCACCCTGGTGCTACAAGGGGGAGTCCTTGTCCCTGGTCCCTTGAGGCTGGAGATGCTGCTGGGTTTGAGTTTCCCAGTCCCTGGATGTGTTCAAGGCCAGGTAGAATGGTCTGATGGAAGGTGTTCCTGCCCATGCCAAGAGAGTTGGAACTGGATGATTCTATCATTCCCAAAGCTTCCAGTCCCCTCCTCAGTGCTGCTGAGGCCCCAGGAGCTCTCAAAACACTGGGGGGTCTCAGCCAGACCTTCACCAGACACCGGCACAGCCCCTGCATCCTCCACCACCCCTCAGGCAGGCTGCAAAGGGGAAATTATGCTGGAGAGAGGCAGGATGCAGCATGCCAGGGGTCCTGTGCCAGGCAGGGACGTGGACCAAGGTGCAAAAGTCTGTGGGGGACTGGCAGCAGGATGCAGCACCATCTCCATCCCTGGAATGGGCCCTCCTGCTGGTTCTGGGGACAAGAGCGGCTGCGGGCGAAGGGAGCAGCAGTGTCAGTGCACGGCCAGTTCCCAATTTGCACCAGCCTAGAACAATGACAATGACAATGGTAGAAATAAAGAGATGAAAAATGTGTCTGTGATTTGAAGAAGCTGGAAACATCCAGCACAGGGGACAGAGGGCAGGAGAGTGGCTCCTGACTGGCCATTGCCCTGGCAGAGAAAGGGGTCCCTAATGCCTCCAAGCTGTGCAGCCCTTCATGGAGGGCAGCCTGGCTTTCCACAGTCACAGCTTGGGAATAATTCAAAGATTTTCTTGTCGGGAATTTCTTGCTGGGAGTGGCTGTGGGCTTTTATGTCTGCACCAAATGACTGTGAGGGGTTGGAAAGGCAGGCAGGGGCTCAGTGGAGCCCCATGGCCTTGTGCAAAGCATCCGTGTCCTGCTCCCATATGGAGAGCAAAGGAAAGGGAAAGGCTGAGTGGTGGCAAAAACCACAATCATCCAGGCCTCAGCAAATGGCAGGTCCCACTCAGGCACCCGTTCTGAGGCAGCGGCCACATCTCTGCCAGCCTGGTTTTCCATCCAGGATGAAGTGGGAGCAGGAGGGGGCATCAGTGCCAGACCATCCCCGGTGCCTGCCATGACAGCACCACCCCACAGCTCATCCCCTTCTTGGGCTCTTCTCCTTTCCTCCCTGGAATTTTGCCCTCCTGGTTGTTTTTTCTTTTTTTTTTCTTTTTTTTAACTTTTTTTTTTTTTTTGTAACATAAATTTTTTCATAGCCTTTAAACACTGTAAAATTTAATACAAAGGAAATTAAAAAACCCAGAGGAACTATTCTCAAAATAATTTCACAATCCGCACACATCCCTCAGCAAATTGAATTTGTAGGAAATAAAGAACAAAATATGACAATAAAGGGCTTCTAAACAAGTCCTAATGTGTCACATATGGAAGTGCAAATGCCAGCCTGTGTGCAGGCACTTGGCAGAGGTGGGTGGCATGTGGGTCTGGGGGGCACAGCTCTGCCACCCCCCAACACTGCTGGGAGTCCCTGCACTCCTGGGGGCAGCTTGAAGGAGCCAGGGGGGTTTTGCTGCCCCAAACTTCACATTATGAACCCTGGCTGAGCATGTCTTTCTTCTGTCCCAGCAGCTTCAGCTCTGGTGGCAATGCTGACAGCATGTCCTGCTTCATCAGCCTGGATCCTGACCAGTTTGTGGCAGTTAATGGGGAAAACTTCAAAGGATCTGAATTAGCTCTGCCAGGGTCCCACAGGGTGAGCTGGGAACCTCCTGCCTCAGAGCAATGCCCACACCATGACTTCCCCATGGCCACTCTGCACCCTGGGGGCTTGGTGGTGGGGGGACATGGGTGCTTACTGCACCCCCCTCCTCACACCCCCATCCCACACACACACCCAACCCCATCCACCCCCAAAAAGCTTATCCTTCCCAGATGTTCCTTGTCCAGCTGTGGCTCTGCTTCTCCCCCTTGTTTTTTTCCTCTTCTATTAATAAACCTGGCACCTGAAGAGGAATTTTCCCTGTAAACACCCAGCCTCACACTTTAGTGACTTTTGTTCCGTGTTTTAATTAATGAACTGGAAAAAATGTCAATTGTTACCCACCACGGGCACGTGTGTCCTGCACGCTGCCAGAGACAGGTCCTCCTTGCTCTGTCCCATGCTGTGGTCACAGGGCAGAGCCACCCTGCCCTTTGCCAAAGGGAAAATAGGGAAATATCTGGAGGGTTATACCCAAATTGCTGCTCCACTGCTGCATCCACACATGGCACTGCTTCAGGGGGATCTCCCTTGCCCAGATGCCCCATCCCAGATGGTCAATGCTGCTGGTTTACCATGGTGCAGCCCAGCCCACCACGACTGAACCCCTTGCACCCCCTCACCATCCCCAGCCCCACTGGGCAGCATCTTGGACCAGTTTCACCAAGGAATACTCCCCATCAGCCGGGAAGCCAATACTCCCTGGGAACATTGCCTCATCCCAGCCGTGCGTGCCTGGGATGGGGAGAAACGCTGGGGAGCTGCAAAAGGCATCCAAAAATTAATGTACTGTCTGCAGCAGCGCTGGGGCTGCAGCCCGGGGGAAGCGCCCGCCGTGTGGCATGGAAGGAACTGCAGAGGAAAGGGTCTTGTGAGGATAGCGGGAGCTGCGCGGCAGGAGCAGCCTTTGCTCTGCAGCCTTCCCGCAGCTCCAGGATAAGCTTGGCATGGGGCTGGCTCTTCCCCCATATGCAATGCCACCTCCTGCTCGCCCCTGCAGAGGGAAGGCGCTGCCAGCCCTGGAATGCTACAGCGGTGTCCCCGCATCCATGCACCCCCACCTCTGGTGCTCTCTGCGGCCGCCGTGACCTCGGACATCTCCCCCGGCACTCGGAGCAGGGAGCAGCGCTGCATCCCGGCTGTGCTGCCGGGGCTCAGGCAGTGAGCAGAGGCCAAGCCCGTGTGGGCAGTGCAGACAGGCAGCCCGTGGGCAGGGCGCTGCCCGTCTGGGGCTGGGACACCCCGGCAGCCAGCTTGGGACACCCCGGCAGCCAGCTGCTCCTGCTTTGATGTGGAGTCCCTGAGGCTCCGCACAATGCAGACTGGGGCGGGATGAAGCAAGGGTGATTGATTGTCTTGTTTTGTTCCTCCAAGGCTGTCCTGGACCGCTCGGATTCACAGCTGAGATCCCCCAAGAGCAGGGGCTGGCAGTGTCCACCCAGGCTGCAGGGATGGGGCTGGTGGGGTGCAGGCTCTGGCTGGAGGCAGTGGACTGGTGGTCTGAACTCTCTGTGCCTCAGTTTCCCCATCACCACTGCCCTCTTGGAAGGTCTTGGTGTCTCTGGATGAAATACATCCCCTGAAACCATCATCCATTACTGGGCATCCCAGTAATTCAGGTCAACAACAGGAGCATAGGAGTCCTATCAAGGGTAAACCTCATTAGGACTTGAGCATGTTTACCTTCGAAAAATGGAGTTTAGCTCCATCCAGTTGATGAGTCATGACTCTGTGCGATGCACTCCCTGCAAGCAAGGTTTCCACCGCAGAGCTAACAGGCTTTTCTGGGAAGCACTGGGGTTCTGGGTTTCCTAATTATTTTCAAACCCTACTGGCAGCCTCTCTCTGACAGGGATCATGCCTGCTCAAAGCGCAGCACTCAGGCGTGTTCAGAGTCCTGAAGCACTGACTGACTTTAGCTCGGCCTCGCTGCTGAGCGCTGGCTCTCGCAGCCCCAGTCCCTCCTCCTGCCCGAGCCTGCCTGCATGTGGTTTGCATTTCTTCCCCGGAGAAAAAACCCCTTTCTCCTGCCTCAGTGTCATCTTTCCCTGGAATTCAATTTAGGATAAATGAAGGGGAGGCCAAATTTTCACAGAGTGACTACCTCCCTTCTCAAGGCAATGATGGCAGTGAGGGGAAAAGCCCGTTCCAGGAACCCCTGCCCCGGTCCACATCCCTTGGCACTGGTAATTTTAGTCACAATCAGGTGCCTCCTTCTGAGCCAGTAAGCCCTGAGGCACTGAGCAGATTGTGGAGGAGCTACTCCAGTGCTGCTGGCTCTCTCTGCTATGCAGCAGAGGATCCAACCTTTCCCTCCCACCGTGTGCTAGGAAACTGCTGCCTGCATGGAGCAGGACAGGGATTTTGACAGAAAACATGGCAGTGCCATCCATCACCCTGAGTGATGAATGGGGGGCTTTCCCATCCATGGGAGAGGAGCAGCAGGAAGCTGACCTCGAGGGAAGCAGCAGCCTGCAACACCTGAACATCAGTTAGGGATTATCCATGGCCCCTCCCTGCCTTCTCCTGTGAGACTCTGGGTCATACCCAGCACGCAGAGCACAGCCCAGGGGTGAGCCAGCTGCCCTGGCCGTGCTGGCTGCCCTTCCCAGCACAGAGGGCTCATGGGCTGCCAGCGGGGCGGGCGGTTGGGAAATCTGTTTCCTCTTCTGCTCGTTACGACACCACAGTGGGCGCATGCAAAGGGAGCAGTGAGGCAGTGGGAAAGTATGAAGGTCAGGGGAGGCTGCGGTTTGTGTGACGGAGGTGACCCCAGCTGATGTAGCCTTTTACCTGCTCCAAGCACCGCCATCCAGCTGGGACAGCTCCAGCTACTGCCTCCCCTGGGACATCACCCCTAGCCACGCTCTGTCAGGGAGCAATATCTCCACAGATCGTGTTCCTGGGTGAAAGAGGGAGGAAAATGGCCAAGGGCAGCTTCCTTGGTGCAAGAGCTGGGCGTGAATCGTCATGAACACGTGCGAGGCATCGGGGCACGGGCTGCTCTGAGTGCTTTGCTCAGCTCTCACAGGATTGCTCCTGCTCCCAGCCAGGCTCCAGCAGTCACAAAAAGGACATGGCTGCTCTGACAATGGCACCAGCGTGCCCAGCAGCCGCCCTGACACACTCGCCTTGCAGCACAACTCTGCCAGCTCTGCAATCCTCATCACCTCCTCAGTGACTTGGCTGTTGATTCCAGCCGGGGACGGGCTCTTGGTACCTCCCACGCAGTTTGCGGGCCCCTAACTCACATTAGGGGGCTGCTTTCATGTGGCCAGTGGTTTTCATCATCACTGTGCCATGGCGTGAGTGAAGCACGGGAGTAGAGGAAGGAGACAACGGGGAGGCAGGCAATGTGGGCCAGCGTGGCACCGTGAGTGCTGGAATAACAGCTTTGATGTAGTGGCAGTCAGCCCCAGGGCCACAGCTCAGGTATGGCAGGGCCCTGGCTCCCAGGAGGGTCCCGTGGTGAGGGGATGCATGGAGCCATCCGGCATTCCTCACTGCTGTGCCCATGGAGAGGCTGATCGGGCTGAGGGAGACTTGGCACCAAAAGTCACTTTCCAAGAGTGTCTGGGGCAGCTGATACAACACAGTGAGGGAAAATAAATCAAGGATGAACATGGAGGTGAGGCCACAGGAGGACAAGCTGAAGGCTGGGTGGGAGCAGTTAGTGAGGGGTGAGAGGGTGGGGAGTGGATGGTGGGTGAACAGGGATGGCAGAAATTTGGATGGGAAATGAAAAGCTCGGCAAGCACTCAGCAGAGCTTTGGTGTGATCCTGCTGAGACCAACTGATCCTAAATACCCTGTGCTCCTGCACCTGCAGGAACCTGTGCTGCAGCCCTGCAGGAACATAGAGGGAGTCCAATAGCAGCAGTGAGATACAGGACTCCAGATCAGGTTTCTGGAGGGAGATCTATGATTTCAAACTCTGCCTCAGAACTGGGCATTTAAATGGAGTCACTGGTAGCTCCTGGCCCACCCAGGGCCGGGCTGTGCTGGGAAAGTGAAATGTGGATGTCATCAAAGCCTGAAACCGCGGCTGCTGCCCAGGAGTGAGCCGAGCCATGGGGTGGAAATGCTGCTGCTGCTGCTCTGAATCACATCTGAGTGATGGAGAAGCTGCGGCTGAGGCATTTCCTGCTGCTCCCAACTCATCCCCATCCGATGCCTCTCTCAGGGAGCTCCTGTGCTGAAATCCCAGCCCGGTGGAAAATCCACAGCAGCTTTCCTGATGAGTCCAGCTGTCTTCCCTGATGAAAGGAGTGACAAAGTATGGCAGGAGGTGTGGTGTCTCCTGGTAGTGATTCCCATGGGACCTGCCAGGCTGTGGTCGGTTGTTCAGCCTCAGTGACTTCTTGAGAGGGAAATGGAAAGAGCGAGCAGTGCGAGTTAATTAATTGATGCATAATGAAGTCAAGATGAGCATCCCCCAAGGACCTGAAGCTCAGATTAGGAAAGCAGCAGATGATGGTGTTCCCTGGCTTTGTCCCGAGCCCCAGCCTCCTGCCAGCCACGCTGAGGACACTGGCTCTGGCCCAGGGGCAAGGAAAAAAAGCCCCTGAATGCCTTTCAATGGCAAATTTAATAGAATTTAGGTGTCATAAGCACTGTGACCCAGACAAGGAGTTATGGAAGGGATGAAATAAACCCATCAATGGCTTTTTGGTGCTTTGATCCCTTTGGTGTCAGCATGAAGGCTTGCTACAGCAGAACAAGCAGACCCAGAATGAACTCAAATGCTTAAATGCTTTTCTGATGACAAGAAAGAGCCAGGAGCAGGGAAGGAGGCTCAGAGTGACTAACCTGGAGGTTGCTGGATGGTGCTGGGCAGACATCCTTCACAGGATCATGGAATCCTTTAGGGTAGAAAAGCCCAGTTAGATCACTGAGTCCAACTATTGCCCCAGCACAACCAAGCCCACCAATACCCCTTCTGGCAAAGAAATTTTCCCTAATATCCAACGTAAACCTCCGCTGGTACAACGTGAGGCCGTTTCCTCTTGTCGTGTCTCTGTTCCCTGGGAGCAGAGCCTGACCTCCACCAGGCTGCACCCTTCTATCAGGGAGCTGTAGAGGGAACCACCCTGAACCTCCCTTTCTCCAGGTTGAGTCTCCCCAGCTCCCCATGTGCTCCTGGTGCTCCAGCCCCTTCCCCAGCTCCATTCCTTTCTCTGCTCCAACCCCTCAATGTCCTTCTTGTCCTGGGGAGCCCGAAACCGACTCCAGAACTCGAAGAGCGTCAGCAGAGCCGAGCACAACAGCCCCGCGGCCGCAGGCGGAGGCTCGGCCCAGCGCAGCGGACGGGGGCCCTCTAGCGAGGGGCGGTGCGGGCTCGGCTCCGCCCCGGCCGCCGCAGCCATGGCCGGTTTGGAGCCGCTGTACGCCTGGGCAAGGCCCGCCATCTCCCGTCCGCAGGACGCTCTGGTCTGCGGCATCCACTGGGAGCTGATTCGGCACGGCTACCGCTGCCTGGGTGCCGGCGACCAGGTACGGCCCGAGCCGCGGTGCGCCGCCGCAGGGGCCTAGTAGGCCGCGGTGAAGCCTCGGCCTTTCCTAGCGCCGCTCGCCGGCGCCGTGCGGTCGAGCCGGGCGACCGCTGCCTGGGCCAGGGGAACTGGGCGGCGCCGGCTGTGTTGGGGGCACCCGGGCCGGTGCGGGGCCGAGGGGCCTCAGTACTGCCTCTGGGGGGCTGCGGGGCGGGGGTGTCCTGGTGTTGGGGGGTCCCGGTGCTGTAGGGGGGCCCCACTCTTGGGATAGTGGTGGTGCTGAGAGGATCCCAGTACTGGGGGCACCGAGGGTCCTGATGCTGGGGGATGTCGCAGGACAGGAGATCCTGATGTTGGTGTTGATAACTCCGGGAAGCGAGTTAGTATAGTGCTAAGTTGGAGCTTAGTGGTGAGGCAGAAGTCTGTAAGAAAAGGGAGGTGTCCAGTCCAGTGTTGAGGAGGAAATGTACTGGGGCAATATCAGAGGGTGGGGCAGTCTAATTCTGGACCCAGTGCTAAGATGGGGGTTTAGTGAATTGGGATCCTGACGGGTGTTGGGGAGATGTGGTGTTGGAGGGTAATGGGGAGTGCAGGGCACTGTCACAGCAGAGAACTCTCCCCAGTACCATAGGAGGGGACTGTGTAGGGCAGGGCCCCTGAGAAACACTGATATGGGGCTGGGACAGACATAATGACAGCCTTCCCTCATGCCCCAGACAGCTCTGTATCATGCTGTGGAGGTGAAAAGTGTCTGACAGCAAAGAACATTGTCTCCTGTGTGGGTATTTGTGACCTCCTCCTGCTGGTCATGTCCTCCTCTTCCCTCTTCCAGTGCAGGGATGCTGTGGGAGGCTGGCAAGCAGACAGGGCCAGCCTGTAGGAAATCCCTGTTTGTCCTGTCAAAACCTGGAAGGCATTGAGGGATCCCCTCCCAGAGACCTCAGTTCCCTCCTGTATTTCCCTGTGCAGCCAAGACAAGACCCCCAGCCCTAAGAGGTCGTGCTGGGCTTCTGGGCAGGGTCTCAGCAGCCTATCTGTTCCATTGCAGCCAGGTCCTGAT
Organism: Ammospiza nelsoni; assembly: GCF_027579445.1. Lineage (NCBI taxonomy): Eukaryota > Metazoa > Chordata > Aves > Passeriformes > Passerellidae > Ammospiza > Ammospiza nelsoni. The sequence continues at coordinate 7,228,784 of NC_080644.1, read as the reverse complement.
GAAAGGAAGTCAGAGCTGTTGCCTGCTGGCTGGGAAGCCAACAAGGAGGTGTACACACTGCGCTACAAGTCCATGGATGATGCCTATGAGCTGCTGCTGAAGGCCATCATGGTGGAGGACAGCATGATTCTCAACGTCATGGTGAGCACATATGTGGTCCCTGTGGGTTTGAAGTCCTTTGGCTGAAAAGAGCACCCGGGACAGTTTATTAAATGTTGGCTTTTGCTTGTTCTGCCTGGAAAGTGTGTTTGTTCCTCAGGATAGGGCAGACCCAGGGGGTGTTTTTGTGTCAGATGTGGCCCAGCATGAAGCTGGTCAAACCCTGGCTGTGTCAGGGCAGTGGGGCAGTTGGCCTTGAACAGTCCAGCGCAGGAGCTGCCCTGCTTCTGTCCCTTTCCCAGCTCAGGACTTCTCTGCAGCCCCCAACAAGCAGCTGCTCTGGGTGGCTTTGCTCAGTGTTCCCCCCTTTGCAGCCTGAACTGGGAGGGGGAGCAGGGAAAGTCTTGCTGTACATTGGGGTTTGCTCCTGGGGATTCAGGCACAGCACAGGGATATGGTGGAAAGCAGGTGGACCCCCATTCCTTGTATCCCAAGCCTGGGGCTGTTGTTGTACCTTCTGTGTCCCTCATTCCCAGCTCTGCCAGGCTGCTCACTCTGCTTTACCTGTGCTTTTCCCAGGATCGCAGATCTCAGAAGGTTGCAGATGTGACCTTGGCAGTGGCTGACTACATCAACTCAGAGCACCTGGACGATTTCCACAAGTAATTTCAGTTTCCTGGTATTTTCTGCAGGAGCAAATTTCTTACTGGCATGGAGATGGGGGCAGAAATCAGGTTGGGACAAGCTGGAGGACTTACTCCTCAGTTCAGAACCAGGCCAGCCCTGAAATGCAGCCAGACCTCTGTTCCCTGCCTTCCTCTGCACTGGCACGAGAGATGTAGAGAACAGTGGGATCATGGGTTGGAGCCCAGGGGAAGGCCACCCCACCTGGGAACAGGCCAGGCCAGCACATTTATTTCCAGAGCATTGTGCTGGGTGGACACTGCCCAGGAATGTGACAGCTTCAGCCACATTTGCAGTGTCATGTGCTTTCCTCCAGAGCAGACTGGTTGGGTTGGAGCAGAAGGGAGTGGCTGGGTGGCACTGAAATGGGGTAAATGGTGTCCTTGTGTGTTGTTACCCTCTGTGCTGCCAGTGGGGGACATGTTTTGTGCCAGGGACACTTTGGGTTTGTCTGTCCCCTCCCCGTGCCTGTTGCAGTTTGTTCAGCACCCCATGTGCTGGTGCCATGGCCACCCCACCCCACTGCCTTCCCTCTCCTTGCTGCAGGGTGTACAAGAACACCGAGGAGCTGAGGACAAGAATCACTTCAGGCATCATTGTTCCCCTCGGGCCCCCTGCAGGAAAGGGCAGAAAGGAGCCTGAGCCCAAAGAGGATGTGCCCTGGGATGAGAACCCGCTCCGGCTCCCTCCCCGGCAGCCCATGGGCGCAAGGGCCCCACACAGGTGAGGAGAGAGTGTGTGCCTGCTGAGAGCCCCCTGACAGAGGGGATGTGGCCCTGGCAGTGCTCCCCAAACTACACATCAGGTCCCCATCTTACACATGTGGGATGGGGAGTGAAAAGAATCCAGACCTTCCCCAGCTGGATCAGCCTGGACACTTGGGTTTGATTTGGTTGTTGGAGAGGGATGGGCTGCTCTGCAGCTGCGTGTTGGACTGACAGACTCAGGAAGGAACAGGCAGGGGCTGGGAGGTGAGGTGTGGGGTGAAGGACAGTGGCTCTGCTCCTGCTGGCTGAGGGACCATTGGGGCTGGCAGAGCAAGGACACCAGTGGGAAGGACAGCGCCATTGTGTGGTGGAGCAGCTTCTGGGAGGGACACCGGAGGTGCACCCAGCACCAGTGTCCCCACACTCTTGAAGTGGGATTATGTCTCTGTCTGGGACATGCTGGAGAGCCGGGCCTAGCCCAGCACTGCTTAGGGATTCCCTGAGATGAAAACTCCTGATATACGTGGACAGCTCCTGCTCCAAGCAGTGGGAACAGCAGGGGGAACAACAGGGGGAACAACAGGGCTCCCTTTATCTCAGCAAGCTGCTGCCACACACATCAGTGTCCTCATCCAGCAGCACCCTGGAGCAGGGAATGCTCCCAATGGCAGCCCCCTGCTGTAGGGCCCCACAGATCCCAGGGCCCTCCAGGTATTGCACTGTTTGCCATGGGAGAGCACCTGTGGGCACAGCTGCATGCAGCCTCTCTGCTCTTCCTGAACATTTTTCTGTGTCCCATGTTTCAGGCCTTCCCCCTTGAGTCCCTTTGCTGTTGGTGGAGAAGACCTGGACCCTTTTGGGTGAGTATGGCTCTTGAAGCACACCCTGCTCTGCATTTGGGGGATGTGGGGTAGTTGGAGACCACCAAAACATATCCAGCCAAGTATCTCTGAGTGGGGGCAGTTGCTCAGTGCAAATTGTGAGGGACCAATTGACAGTTGCTAAAGCTCAATATGGTTCTAATGTCGTAATAAGATCCCGTCTCTTGCATAGATGATAGGTTGCAATCTGTGTCTGTTTAATAATCAGCTTGTATTCATTTAACACACAGTAATTCCTGCAGTAAATCAAAGCTGAATACGTCGTTAAGTGAATGTAAGCCTCTAATTTAAACCGTTACCAGCTGCTGTGTCTCCAGCCCAGCAGTCTGCAGAAGGGGAGGCTGAAAGCCGAGTTCACAGATTCTCAAGTCCTGTTTCAAGCCTCCCGGCTGTCTGAGGCACTTGGAGAAAGCCTGGGCAGAGGCAGGGCTGTCTGGGAGACTGAGCTTCATAGATACATCCTTGATATTTGGTTTGATGAGGCAAGGAGAACCTGTCATCTTCCACTCTAGTTAAAAGCACAGAGTCAGACAATAACCAGCTTGTGGTGTCGTTGTGGAGTGTCCTGCAGCCCAGAGGAGACTCCTCTTTGGAACCACTCTCCTGTGGGGATGGCATTTTTTCCCCTCTTGCAAGACTTGTTTCTCCATGGGTTTGGCTAGAAAGGGACAGCTAAAAATGTCCCTGCTCAGCTGGAAAGAGAGGCCTGGAGCTGGGGGAACTGGAAGGAAACCTGATTGCACCAGGAGAGGGGATTCATTTTGAGGGAAGGGTGTCCCTGTTTCTCTTGCTGCCTCCAGCGCTTCATCAGAGATTTTCTCTGTAAATGACAAAAAAAGATGGTAAATGGAAGCAGATTTGCGTGCTGACACCTGCCAGTGCCGGGACTGGAGACCCAGACTCCTCGGAATATGCTCATGGGACCTGGCTGTCCCGGGGCACTTTGGGCAGCTGTTCTGGCCTAATGGAACTCATTAGCACGGTTGTTAATGACTTGTACGATGGCAGCGGTGTCCGGAGGCTGCAGCCGCATTTGCACAAAGCCGACCGTGAGGAATGGCGCTCGCAGCGTGGGGCAGCTCCGAGGAGCCGCCGTGGCCAGCAAATGACTTCCAGGCAGTTCTCTGGAAAGGCTTGTGGGAAGCCAGCCGGCTCTTGCAACAGTGCCAGGGCAGGATGGGAAGAAGAGATGGAATGTGGGTCTGCAGAGAGGGCAGGCAGGTCTGGTGCTTCTTGAGGGAACAGCCAGCACCTCTGTTGTGGAGATGGGCTGAGAGAGCTGAGGCTGTTCAGCCTGGAGATGAGAAGGCTTCAGGGACACCTTAGAGCCCTTACAGTGCCCAGAGGGAGTCCCAAGAGAGCTGGAGAGGGACTTTAGACAAGCACTTGAAGTGACAGAACAAAAGGGAATGGTTCCCACTGACAATAGGCCAAATTAGATTGGATTTTGGGAAGAAATTCTTTGCTTTGAGGATTATGAGACCCCAGACCTCTGGTTATCCAGAGAAGCTGTAGCTGCCCCAGCACTAGGGGTATTCAAGATTGGATGGGGCCTGGGACAACTTGGTCTAGTGGAAGATATCCCTGCCTGTGGCTGGGAGCTGGAATTAAATGAGTTTTGAGGTCCCCTCCTACCCAGACAATTCTGGGATTCTCTGCAGGGCTCTCTGTCTTCCTGCCATGGGCTGCTTCACTGGCTGGTCTTGGGAGCTTTCCTTCCCACATGCCATGTGTCAGGTTAACCCCATGTTCCCATGCTCAGCATTTCTTCAGTTCTCTCCAGTGCCAATCTCATCTCATTCTCTGCCTTTTCTCTCTCCAGAGGTCGGGGTGGGGGAATGATTGTGGATCCTCTCCGCTCTGGCATCCCGCATCCTGGCATTGACCCATCCTCGGGCATCCCAGGGCGGCTTCCCCCAGGAGCTGTTCCACCAGGCGCCAGATTTGACCCCTTTGGCCCCGTAGGAGTTGGGCGATCCGGGTAGGTCCTTGGCCATGCTGGTATTCCAGCCTGCTCCCAGCCTGCCACTGGAGCCCAGCTCATCCCTGTTGCTGCAGGCCTGAGCTCTCACTTCTGTTTGCTCTGAATTTCTTTCCAGGCCGGATCCTGACCACCTTCCTCCTCCAGGCTACGATGACATGTTCATGTGAGGAGTCCCCACGTGGCTGCTCATGCACAAGTTTTCTGGGAAGCAGGGGCACTTTGCCTCGTCACTCCTGTGATCTTTCCAGCAGCGTTTTCCTTTCCTCCATTTTGGGCCACATTGCCTTGTGTCCCATCAGCTATAAAGGCTTCCCTGTTTGCAGAATGGAAGAGGAGGCAGTAGTAGGTCATTTCTTTCTCTGCTCCTCTGAGGGAGCTGTTTGCACCCAGCAAGGTGGGAGTGTGGGGTGTGGCTCTCTGGGAACAGCCTGGGTGCTGTGGGATATCTCTGCTTCTGTGGGGTGGCAGAGCTTGCTGCTGGGGTCCCACAAGTGGTGGGTGTGAGAAGGGAGCTCAGCTCCTTGCTGCTCCTCTGCAGGAAACCACAGCAACCTCCTGAAGGGGACAGTTGGAGTAGGCTCCCCACAGAGTAGGGTTCTCTCTTACTCTGAATCTGAGCAAGGCACTTATTGAAGGGCTGGAAAGCCCAACCCACAGGGTCTCCATGGGCAGACCCCCAGCAGCAGCTGGGATTACAGCTGTGCTTGCTGGCTTTGAAGAGCAGCACCAGAAAAGCCTTTGAAGTGCATGAGAAGAGACATAGATTGAATTCCTGGCTCACCTTGCCCCCTCTCTTCCCTGAAGCCACGGTGTTTTTCATCCCTGGGGTGTCTGTGAAGCCCTGCAGGCAGTGTGGTGAGGGGTGCCCACTGGGCACTACATGGATCTGGAGTAAGAGGGAGGGAGCTGTGCAAAAGAGGTTTCTCAAACATGTTTTCCTACTGCCAGTGTTGTTTCGTGTGGCTCTGCCTGGATTGGGGTGGATGGGTGAGATCTGCTTGGCTTAGGCTCCTGAGCTCTCTAGAAGCCTCCCTTCCCCAGAGATTCCCCAGCTCAGTTGATTTGGGCCTGCAGCTCATCTTTCCCGTCAGGGGCTCAAACTGTTTTTCTTCTCATGTCTGATCTCTTGGAAGAATGTTCATAAGACTGAAATAAAAACATGACAACAGTGTTGTACTGGTGCATACTGGGGTGGCCCCTCTGTTCCCTACTGTGCAAAGGGAAGCCCCAGAGCCCTCCCCAAGGCAGAGGATTCACATTGGGAATTTGCTTTGTACCTTCCCCTGAGCAGCAGCGCTTTTCCAAGAGGATGTAACTGTATTAGGAAAATGAAGTGGAGAGCAGCCCAGCCCTGCTCCTGCAGTAATTGCCTCTCCGGGGCATTGAGTGCTGTTGGAACACTGCACACAGCTGCGTTGGCAGAAATATAAAGGGGGAAGGGATCCCCACATCTATCTCTTTTCCCAAAAGGCTTTTTCCTTTTAAAACCTCTTTGCCTACAAATGCAGTTAATAAAGCTGTGTTATGGTGTGTGTGCCACTCTGGGCCCTGCACACGTGGGAGCAGGGAAGACCAGCTGAAGAAATCTGGTGCTGGGAGGAATTGGAGCAACTCCTGCATCTCCCCAGGGCTCATGCATGGATCCCCATTCGTGGAGGGGCTGGTTCTGAGCCCAGACCCACTGCATTACCCACAGGTTTTTTGGGGGAAGTCCCAGCTGCAGACGCACGGGTGGGCTGTGGGCAATGCCCATGACCAGAGCAGCATGGGAGGGATGGAGAGAGACCCAGGCTCAGTGAGGCCACTGCTCTTTCTTGTCCCCTCTATCCACAGCTTCCTTCCAGGAGAAAGAAGGTCTCAAATGGGGAGCTTCTGGGGTTGAAAGACTGGATGAGGGATGCTGCTGGAGTTGAAAGACTGGATGGGGGAGAGGAAACAGCTTTGACCTCATCGAGAGGCCCTCTCTGCAGGGGGCGGCTGTTTTCTGTGCCTGAATTAATCATGTTCTGCGACCTACCAGGAGGGAGAGGCGCAGCCGGCTTTGATGGGGCTAATTAAAGCGAGTCAGCGCGGGGAGAGGCTGCGGCAGGGCGAGGAACCGGCTTTTGTCTGCAGCGCCCGGCCCCGGCGGCTCCGTGGTGTTGTGCAGCTGGGAAACAGGTGGCAGAGGAGGGGAGTGGGTTCCAAAGGGGACAAAGTGTCTGCTGCAGGCCTTTGCCTGAGCCTCTGGGCTCCCAGGGCTGAGCCATCCACTCTCCAGAAAGGATGAGTAAAACGAGACAAGGATCCTCCTCTCCATGTCACGGGACAGTGGGAACAGGAGAGTGCCCCCACAGTTGCCACTAAAGGAGCTGGAGCATGGCAGAGGTGGCTCCTGAGGACCAGTGATCCCAAGCACATTCCATATTCCATCTGTAGGGCTTGTGGCCAGCACAAACCCCATTCCCTGAGAATGGCTGGAGGACAGCTGCCCCCATTGTGGGTTTGTTCCACAGGGGATGCAAGGGCCAGGTCTCCCTTCAGCAGGAGGGACAGTTCAGGCCCTCAGCCACGTGTCCCTGTCCCCAGCACTGCTGTTTGTGCCCCCAGCCACAGGAAACATTAGCATGCACGGGAGCACAGTAACACACCCCGCGTTAATTTTTATGGGGAGGCTGCGAGGAGCGGCTGGGGCTGGATGTGCGGTCTTGGCACAGGCTCAGCTCCCTCCTCCAGCAGCAGCACTTCCACTACACGTTTGAAGAGAGGCACTGGATTATTGGTAATGGCTCAGGATCCCCAGAGAGTCCTTCAGGCCATCTGCCAGCCCGCCCAGCCCACAGCACCTGCCTGCCTGCTCCCGATGGGATGGCAGAACCCCCGGCGTCGCTAATTACCCTGCAGCCGGTGCTGCATCCTTGGATCCTGGGTACAGGGAAGCCGTGTGTGTGTGTGGCCCAGCAGGAAAACAAAGCAGCCCCCATGATATGGAACTGGGAAAGGCACTCTGGACCCTCCCTGCTTGCTTTGCTCACTCCTGGCACAAAGAAATACACCCCCAAAACACCAGCACTGTGGGACTGGAGAGCCATTGACCCTCCTTCCACTCAGGCTGCACAGCATCAGCCTTTCCCAGCCAGATTTTTCTCAGCACTGTGAAATATTTTGGAATGCTTCCTACTACTCCCCTGCACATTAAGCACCGCATGCTAGTGCCTCTTTCCCAGTGCCTGCCAGAGTGATGAAGGGACAGCCAGGTCAGACAGCTCCATGTCTCTCTTTCACACCCACCCTACATCTCAGGCTGGGGGAGGTTGTGTACGAGATCACATCCCAGCCGTGGAGGTCTCAGTGCAGAATCTACTTTAATTGTGCTGTTCCTTCACGGTTTGTTCAATGTAAATATATCTCTATATATGTAGAGGCTTCCCCTAGTCCTGCAGGGACTCAAGGCAGAGTCCAGCAATGTGCTGACAAAGCAATAACAGCCCCTTCCTGCAGTTTCTTGAGCAGCCTCATGGCCTAATCCATGGGAGTATTCCTTGTGCTCACATACAGCAGGTGCTTAACAGCTGTAACCTTCACCAGGCTCAGCTTTTCATCCTGAAAACACTCCTTCCATCTTATTTGAAGCAACAAAAAAGGGATGAGGATGATTTCTCCATCTAACGGGTTTATTTTACTAATCCAGAAATGCAGGGCCAGTGCTGAGTTGCAGGAGGGACATCTGCCTTCTCAGGGCAGAGCCTTGCTTGGAAAGACTCAGAGCTCCCCCTTTCTCCCTTTTTTCTCTTCTTCCTTTTTCTTCCCTCTCTTCCCTCCCTCCCACAGCATCACCCCCTCCTCCACCCTAGAGTTCCTCAGTGACAGCCACAATGACATTTACCCCTCTGTGTTCTCCCTGGACCCTTCATTTGGCCCCTCAAATTAAAGCCATTTGTCCCAAGGCTGTTGGGGACAGGCAGTGTTTGTCTGGGGACAGTGGGGCACAGCCACCCATTTCACTCCAAGTGTGGTTTCATCCCAGGGAAAGGTGCCTGGGTGCCAGGATTGCAGTTGTGAGGTGATTTAAAGTTGTTCCCTGGGATCTTACAATAAGTACAGAGCGTGACCAGTGAATGTAAAAATCCCTTTTCTTTGTGTCAGGCTGTCTGGAGGGACTTGTCCCTGCCTGAGAATGTCTGAAGTGAGTAGCTTATGGGATGGATTGAAAACTGGTGGCAGTTCATGATAAACAGCACCTTTTGTGGGTCTGCATTTTCCAGTGGGATAATTATTTCCCTTTCCCAGCACACTGCTCATACCCATTTCTCTTTCCACAGAACATTGTGCTTTAATGACGCTTCATGTTTAATTCCCGAGATGCAATTTTGCCTTCACACCACAGACAATGGCCTTGAATCAGCAGAAAGGCCAGCCTGGGAACACCCCAGCAGCAGCACTGCCAGCTCAGTGTGGGACACAGCCACCACGAGGCACTGAGAATCATCCACTCTCCTCTGTACAGAGCACCATGGGTTTGGAAGAGGCCATTCCAGGGCTGCTGGTGGTAGTGGGATGCTTGGCACGGTGCAGGCATGTCCTGGCCTTCATCCTGCTGTGCGGAATCGAGCTGGTGGGCTGTGAGGGCTGGGGGTGGCAGAGGGCTGGACCCCACCCCACAGGTGGTGGGCATGCTTGCTGCCTCCTCTTCTGCCCGGAGCAGTGCAAGCACCAGCGCTGTGCCAGAGTTTTACAGGAAACTATTGCTAAAAATGGTCACTGATGGCAGAAACAGGTCTGTAGGGAAGAGCAGTCAGGTCCTGGCTGTGGGAAGGAGCTCAGCCTCACATCCAGCCCAGGCTGCAACCGACCATGGCACAGAAATCCCATGGCTGCCTTGGTTGTGCCACTGCCATGATGCTGGTGGCAGGATCCCATCCCGGAAGGTGCTGGGGAGGCGACAGGAGGTCCCAAGGCCATGCTGTCCCAGTGCTGGTGGCGGGGAACAACCCGGGCCAGGGCCATGCAGTCTGGTGGAATACCCCAAAGCCTCATCAGTCCGGTGCTGTTGGGCCAGAGCACCGTTCAAGAAGGGTTCAAGGAGGTGGGAATGGTGGCTGAAGGCTTGTGGAGGCAAAGTTTCACCCAATGGTATCGGTGTTGGGAGTGCAGCAGGGGGACCCCGTTTCTGCCAGTGGCGGGGGGTCCCTGGGGTGCGCACAGCTAGGAGCCGGGCCCCTCGGGGGGCTGGGCTGGGGGGCTCAGCTGGCTCTCGAGCAGCGCCCGCGTCCCCTCAGCTGACAGCCTCCGCAGTCGCAGCCGCACCGAGCCATAGGTGCCCCCGGTGCGGCGGGCGGCCCGGGCGCGGCGGCGGGCGGCGGCGGCGGCCAGCAGCAGGGCGGCGAGCAGGAGCCCGCCCAGGGCCAGCAGCGCCAGCCCGGCCACGGTGCAGCGGTCGAGGCGGGCGCGGAGCCGGGCTGCCCGAGCCTCCAGCCGCTCCATCTGCCGCGCCGGCACGGCGGGGTCGGGCCGCGCCGCCCGCGGAACGGCCCCCGCCAGCACCACCAGCGCCGCGCCGCTGAGAGCGCAGCCCAGCGCCAGAGCCAGCCCCGGGCCCGCCGGCACCGGCCCCCCCGCGCCCGCACCGGCCCCCGCACCCGCCGCCGCCGCCTCGTCCGGGCTCCGCAGCTCCGCCGCCCGCGGGGACGCCATGGAACCACCGCCGGGCTGCACGGCCGAAGGTGAGCGGTGGAAGCGGGACGGGATGCTCCGCTGGGTCGGAGGCGGGTCCCCGAACCGGGATGCTTCCCCAAAGCAGAGCCGGACCCCGAGGGCGGGATGCTTCCCCTCCCCGGAATCTCTTTCCGTGGCCGGGCTACCAGCCCCACCCCGCAGGTCTCCGAGCCGGGCTGCTCCTCCTCCTGGGATCCCGCTCAGCCGAACCGGGCAACCTTCGGAGCGGCGACCCCGCCCGGACTGTCCCCCTTCCGCGGAACCGACCCCCGGACCGGGGTGTTCACCTTCCCTGAACCCTCACCTGCCTCTCCGGACCGGGTCGTCCCACCTGGCTCTCCTCCTTCCCAAACCAGGCTCCCACCGCGCCACCCACCTTCCCGAATCCGTCTGAAACCCCCTGTGGGGACCTGTGTCCCCGTGACTCCACTAAATTGCCCCTCACCGGACCCTCTTCTCCCGCCGGGGTCTGCCCTCCCGTTCCCCGCTCGCGCACCGGGCTGTGGCCCCGCTCCGCGCACCGGGCTCCGCTCCCGCTTCTCCGCTCGGTCTCCCCTCCCCGCCGATGCCCGCACCGAGCTGCCCCGCTTCCCCTCCCGGTCCCCCGCGTCGGGCTGCCTACCCCCGCCGCCTCCCCGGCTCCCCGGGCAGGTGCCGGTGCCGCCGCGGGGCGGGCGGTGGGTGCCCTGAGCTGCGGTCGCGCACGGCCGCCGCACGCACACGCACACACACACACGTACGGGGGGCACACACATGCACTCGCATGCACACGCCCGGGTGCACACCGGTACCCGCTGTGCACGGACCCTGTGCGACAGGGACCCCTCTGCGCACCCCTCGGCAGCGCCGGGACCCTCCGTGGGCACCCCGGGGGCTGCGTGGGGAGGGGCTCTGGAGAGCACAGAGCACCACGGTGGGTTTTGTGTGGGGTGTGCCTGGAAGACGTGCCCTCCACAGCCAGCAGTCCCCTGTGGGACATGAGGTGGAGCTGGGCTGGCGACACTGGGCTTGCAGCATGAGCATCCCCAGCACCAAAGACAGCAGGGAGAGGTCCCATATGGACGTTGCCCAGGCTGCCCCCAAATTCTCAGGGAAAGTGGGGGTTGACCTGGGTTTGGGCCAGGTATGACATGCCCCAGCCTGGGACAGAGGAGCTCCTGACCCCTGCAGTCCCACGACAGTCCCACTGGGCTTAATGCCCCCCCCTACAGACACACACACACACACACACACACACACACACACACACACACACACACACACGTTATTTATTCCATTTTTCCTAGACCATTCATGTCAGTGCCTGCACTTTTCTTCTCCCTGACCTGGCACCAGAGCCAGGCACGTGCCCCAGCAGCGACCTGCTGGCAGCCACACACTTTCCCTCATTTGTTAGTACGACGCGGTCTATTTCCACATTTGGAGCAGTGCCTGGAGATGTGGATATAAATCCCAGCAATAGCGGGTGGGCTGCTGACAGCTGCTGGGAAGGTTTGTCCATCACTTTTCCAGTCCCTTCAACACCTTCACATGTTTCCAGTATATCCAAAAGCACACCCAGTGCTGCAGGTGCTGGGTGAGCTCAGTGCTGGGACTGCAGGGATGATGTTTGTGCCCTGCACCCTGTCCCCATCGTGTCCTGAACCCTGTCCCTGCACACAGCGTGTTCCTCTGCAGCTACACTGGGCTCTGTGTTACCCATAGTGTCTGGGCCCTGCTCTGTGTGGAGATATCAGATGGGAGTTTCTTGCCACCTGTGTCATGACAGGGCAGGGATTTTCTCTGAAGTCTCTGTCAGGTACAGCTAAAATGGATTAAAAAAGGTCAGAGAGTTTTAGAGCATGCCACACAAATAAAGAGGTGTTTTCTGAGGGCTGGACAGGTGCAACACGATCCAGGCTCAGCACCTATCCAGGCACAGTGTCTATCCATGAGGCTGACTGGAACACCCTAAACCAACACATGGCACCTTCTCAGTCTCTGAGCTGCAGCAGGGGCATGGAGCTGCCATGGCAGGGGGCTTGGAATGAGATGATCTCTAAGGTGTCTTCCAACCCAAACCATTCCGTGACTTTGTGACTCTGTGGAACACAGAGGCTTCCCAGCACAGTGTCCCCAGAGATGTAGCCAGAAGTGGGCCAAGAAAGAAGCAGAATTAAAAATAAATGTAAGTGCATCCTGACACGTTAACTACATTTAGAGAGTCTTTAGTACCAACCCACTCCGCAGGAAGGCAAGAAATGCTTGGAGACAAGTAGGTCATGGGACACAGATTGTCCCAAATCAGCAGGAAAAGATGGATTTGGAGCAGGCAGGCATATCTCAGTGAACAGATGGGCAGGAGCAGATCTGCTGCCTCACCATCGCCAAATTCCCTGGGAAGACAGAACTGCCACCAGTTTGCTCCTGAGCAGAGCTGTGGTCAAGCCCTCTGTCCTGGAGCACCCAAGCCCTGGGGCTGCCCGTGCACCCAGGGATGCCAAGGCCAGGAGCCTGGCCAGGATGGGGATTTGTGAGGCAGAAGCAGAGGTACTCCTGCTGTGGCTCCCACCTGCCTTCATACAGGGACAGGCTGAACCTGTCATGGGGTCAGGGCTCCATGCTGCCTGGGGCTGCTCCTGCACCCCAATCCCACAGCAATGCTCGAGAGGCCACCTGTGAGGGATGAGGTGGAGGGATGCATCCTGCTGGCATTGCTGCTGCCCCAGGATCCCAGTGCCATTGCTGGATGGGAACTGGAGGGGACCCCAGGCCTTTGAAGGGGCCTCAGGGTAGCCCAAAATCCTTCCTGATCCTGAGGATGGAGACTGGCAAAGGCCACGCCATCCCCAAGGTGCTGGCACTAAGAGAAGGAGAGGAGAGGCTGAGACAGCCAAGATCTATGCTGCCAGTGCAGGAGCAAAGAGAGGAGAGAGACAGCCAAGGTCAGAGGGAGCACTGCCAAAATTCACAATGAAACTGCAGGAGTGCTGGAGGGGAGTGACAGACGACTTGGAAAGAAAAGGAAAGAGGAGGGGGTGAAGGAGTCTGGGAGATGGAACAAGGTGAAGGAGCCAGACGGGGAACCAAGGATGGGAACATGTAACTCCTCAGACAAAATGATTGAACATGGATGAGAGGGACAGCAAATGGGAGCCTCAGGCAGGCAGAAGAGGACAGCAGGAGCAGGAATGTGATGGAGCTAGACCTGGCTCTGTTCCCTAATACAGCCCACTGCAGCACAGCCCAATTTTGGGGAGTGCACAGCTGTCTGGTGCCCACTGACAGTTCTGACCCCTATCCAGCCTCACCACCGAGGTGAAGTTTCATTCCTGCCTCCTTAGCATTCACAGCATCCCATGGCAGAGCGAGGACTCGCAGCCAGCACAGCTCAAGGTGACTCAGAGGTCAGGGAAACAGCAGCCAGGCAATTCAGGAGCTGGCTCTACATCACCATGAGATCCAGCAATTTGGGACGACCAGAGATGCCCGGCACATCACAGCCTTCCTGCCTGACACTGCCAGTCCCTGTGTACCCCAGACACAGCATCCCAGTGCTCCCCATGGATGAGAGGGGGTTCTGATCCAGCAATCTGCTCCTGGGAGCTGCTGCCACCAGCAAGGCAGGTAGGGCTGGACTTGAGCCTTGGTGCTGGGGAGGGCTGGAGCTGCACAGTGGGCAACAGTGAGGGTGGTTACCCTCTTGCAGGGCATGGAGTTCTCAGACAGGTTTGGTGCCCTGGATGGGTAGTGGATACCTGCCCCTGGGCTTGTGGGAGGTTCCTCCGAGTCCCTGTGGGGATACACCACTCCAAGGATGATTTATAGCAAAAAATCGCTCTCCTTCCCCAAACATCTGAGCCCCAGCCCTAAGGCAGCTGGAGGGATGGAGCCCTGCTTGCCACTATGGCCAGATGCAGAGCTGCACTGGGATGAGGCTCAGCACTTTCCTGGTGATAATTAAGATCTCATTATCTTCAGCTAACACCAGGGAGACAGGGAAAACCTCAGGTGCCTTGTGATATGGCAACAGCTGATGCTCTGGGCTGTGCCTGGGAGCTAATGGGAGCCTCGCTTGTTCTGCCTGAATATAAAGCATGAAAAGCACAAAGCAGAGGGTGAAAAACTATTTTTCTTCCTGACTGGTGACACCTAAGTGTGCAAACACACTGTCTTCTCTCAGGGATGGCTGGAGCTGACACAGACAGATGGCTGTGCACCTTTTGCCTTTCCTCCCCTGCACAGAGGTCTGACCCGAGGCTCTGGTTTTTGTCTTTTTTGTTTGTTTGTTTTGTTTTTGTTTTTTGTTTTGTTTTCTTCTGCAAATTTCCTTCACCAGGGGAGTTTTATCAGACGTGTCTGGAGCCACGCAGGAGCTGCTCACCTGCAGAGAAAGAGATGGGGCGGTGTCTCCAAACTGGCTCTTGGAACGTCAAGGGTGAAAGGGATTGGGAGAAGAAGGGGAGGGGAAGACAAGGAGAGGAGAGGAGAGGAGAGGAGAGGAGAGGAGAGGAGAGGAGAGGAGAGGAGAGGAGAGGAGAGGAGAGGAGAGGAGAGGAGAGGAGAGGAGAGGAGAGGAGAGGAGAGGAGAGGAGAGGAGAGGAGAGGAGAGGAGAGGAGAGGAGAGGAGAGGAGAGGAGAGGAGAGGGAGAGGGAGAGGTGGATGGAGAGAGTGAGATCGCTCTCCACTCTCAAGAACCCAAAATGACACATGCGACAATGTGTTCCCGGGCACGCGAGGCTCCTGCTGCTGAGCCCCAGGAAGGAGGGGCCATTGACGGCGGCAGGTCCCTGCCGAGGGCTCCGTGGCAGTGGACACGGGCCCTGGGGGGCTCTGAGGGCGGGCCCGCTGTGCAATCCCCTCGGCGCCTTCCCGCCCTCGGCCGAGCCGTGGCTGAGGCCTGAGGAGGGTCCGCCCGCCCCGCCGAGCCCCCTCAGCGCCGCCGGATCCTCCTCGATCCCCGGGGCTCCTCATCCCCGCAGGGCCCCTCAGCGGCCGACTCTGCCCATCCGTCCCTCAGGATCCCGCTAAGTGCAACGCGTCCCTCCTGGCATTGCTCAGGCCCCCTGTCCCCTCAGCGTCTTGGTCACCCCATCCCCTCAGGTCCTGCTAAATCCTCAGGGCCTGGCTGGCTCCCCCTGTCCCCTCAGGCACCACTAAATCCACCCTGACCCATCCTTTAAGGATCCTGCCAAATCCCCCCTGCCTGCCCTCTGAGGGTTCTGCTAAATCCTTTCATTCCCTCAGTGCTCTCAGGGTTCTCCCATTCCCTCAGCGCCCAGCTGGGTGATCCCAGCCTTTCTGGATCCCACTAAATCCTCACATCCCCCAATATCTGCCTGGGTGCCCAGTCCCCTCTGATCCCATAAATCCTCTCATCCCCATCAGTGCCTGGTTGTGTCCCCCCATCCCCTCAGATCCGACTAAATTCCTCCTTCCCCACAGCAGCCGACTGGGTCCCCCATCCCCTCAGATCCCATTAAATCCCTAATTCCACTTGGGGCCCCAGCACCCATCTCCTGTTGCAAGGGGAAGAGCTCAGGGAATTTTGTCAGGGCTGCCCTGAGACCTTTTGCCAGGCACCATGTTCTACGTCCATTTGCTCATCAACAAGCGGGGACCACTGGCCAAAATCTGGCTGGCTGCTCACTGGGAGAAGAAGCTGACCAAGGCACACATCTTTGAGTGCAATTTAGAGGCCACCGTCCAAAAAATCCTTTCCCCAAAGGTAGGCTGCAGCATGGGGAGGGATCTCCTGCAGAGTCCTGGGGTGGAGCTGTTGGTCTCTTGTAGAGAACTCTGTTATTTCTGTGTAATATTTTAATGGTTTTGCCAAAAATACTAACTCCTGAACAACCTTTTTAAAAATTTCAATCCTTACAGTTTGCTATAGCTCTGCGAACCTCTGGACACTTACTCCTGGGGGTGGTGCGGATTTACAACAGGAAAGTAAAGTACCTCTTGGCAGACTGCAATGAAGCTCTGACCAAAATGAAGACAGCCTTTCGTCCAGGTATACACAAAATTCAGCATTTTTTCATCTGTGTCCTCTCATTTTAAAAGTTAATTTTCGGATATTTCTGTTAAATACACATTACTGACCCCAAAAGAAACTGACCATACTATCACCTACTGCTGGTCTGGCTTAATTTACTGCCATTTCAGATCTCTGACTACCTTAACAGAAGCAGTATCTTAAGTGGGCTTACAAGAAGATGCTAGAATTCAGCCTCCATTGCTGAATAATTAATTTTAATTTCTGATGACACCAACAACATGTCTAACAGTGTCAGTGCCAGACCTGACAGTGTGTTTTGAGCTCTAGCCATGTAGACAGGGAGAAGGGACCTGAGATGACTGGAGCCTTTTCCAACAGGCTCTGTATTTGTCATACTTAGGCAATAAATGGGAGGCACTGTTGTCTAAAAAAAAAGCCTGAGAACAGCAGTGTCTACTGCCAGTTTTAATGTGCTTTGTGACCTGGTCTGTTTGCAAAATAGTCAATAATTACTCTGCATTATTCTCAAGGATATGATCACAGAATTATAGAATCACAGAACCATTTAGGCTGGAAAAGCCCTTCAAAACCCAGTCCAACTGTTCACCCAGCACTGCCAAGGCCACCACTAAGCCATGTCCCCAAATACCACGTCTTTCAAATCCCTCCAGGGATGGTGACTCCAGCATTACCCCAGGCAGCCTGTGCCAGGGCTTGAAAACCCTTTTAATGAAGAAATTTTCCCTTAATATGCAAGTGAAATCTGCCAGCCACAACTGGTGGCTATTTTGGAGAGAGATCCTACAGCAACTTGGAGGGCACCACACAGCTCAAGAGCACCCAACAGCACCACTGCTGCAACAGAGACTTTATTTACCTAGAGAAAAGGGGGGAGAAGAATCTCAGCAGAAGTGGTAAAATGCTGAAAAGGGATGTTCAGGGATGCTGTGAAATCTGCATCAACAGAAATAGACAAAAGTGATCTGACTTTGAAATTAACCCTGTTCTGAGCAAAAGGCTGGATTGGATGACCTTGAGAAATCCCTCCTCTCGTGAATTTTCCCAGGATTCTCTGATTCCCAAGTAATTGGGAGTCTGAGTACATAATTATTTGCTGCTGGAGAACAGTGTTATGGAGACAGAGCAGAGGAAAGGAAAACACAGTGGTTCATTTGCAGTGCTGTGAAAGACTCTGGGCTAGACATCAGCTGGGAGAACCTTCCAGGGACTTAAAGTAGCTGCTCACCAACACGAGTACTTACATATTTCAGGTCCTGTTGCAGCAGACTCTTTTGTATTTGTCTGTAAAAAATAGATCATTTTAAGGACATGGAAACTGAAATTTCACTTTTGGGTGCCTAAGCTGTGCCATTCTGTGATTTAGAATGGCAGCAGCCCCTCCTGACAGGTTTATGGGCTTATTATACCTACTTGGGAGACAGCACTACTTTTATTTTATTGATACTTATTTTGTTATGTTGTCTGTTTATTTCAGGTCTTCTTGACCTTCCAGAAGAGAACTTTGAGGCTGCTTATCAGTCCATTACATTACCTGAAGAATTTCATGATTTTGAAGCACCACTACCAGATGTAAAGTAAATGCCTCCCCAGTTTTTATTCATTCTTTTAGAATTTCCAGAAGTAAAAGCTATACACTTGCTGTTATCTGATTGAGACTCAGATTGGGTTGTTTTGATTTAATAACTGAATTCTCCTAAATTCTGAGCTCTACAGCCACAGGCATTGTGCTTTGGTTGTTTTCCTCAGTCCTTTAATCAACAGACCTTCACAATGGAATAATGTCTTGAACTTAGTCTTCAGGATTTTAAATTGTCTGCGTGAAGGATGCAAACAGCTTTCTGAACCCCAAGAGAAGAGATAAAAATTAGTATTAATCCTGAAAGATGTGGCCAGTAACCACACAGTGTTGCACTGTTCCACTGGGTAGCTTCATTTTGTTTCTGCTCCACTGCTCTCTGGGGCTGGAGTGTTTTATCAGCAATAGTCAGCCTGGCTCCTGAGAAAAAGCCAGCACATTTCTTAGGCTTTTTTGACACAAAGCAGCACTAATGTAGAAAACTGATAAAAACCAGGAGGCTAAGTCATGTTTCTGATGGCTCTAGTGCCTCAAAGGTCCAGGACAGGAGATTTCCACTGAGGGTTGCTCTGTACCTCCTCATAAATATGGTTTGATGGGATCAGTAAGGGTTTATTATTTTGTAAGTACAGCTGCAATATAATACACTTTATTCAAGTGCCTCAGTGTGCTGACTCTTTAAAGGTGCCTTTTCTACCTGCCCAAAGAATTGTGTAATTTGATTTAAAAGATGTTTCACTAATTAGTTGCCTTCTGACAAGGGTCTGGTAGGTACCAGGGCTTGGATGGGAGCAAAATCACAAAGGCCCAAGTTTAGTGGCAAAAGGGAGTGGAGAAATATGGAGATAAAATTGTGATAAAATGCCAGGATTGAAGGCTGTGTAGAACCAAGTTTTCACATTCCAGCTGAATGCTCAATGAGTTTCAGTTCACTCTCTATTTTTATAATGTTTTTTTCATTCAGGGCCATTGATGTTGCTGAACATTTTACCTTGAATCAGAGCAGAGCTGAAGAAATCACACTTACAGAGGATTATGAAAGCAGTATACTTCTCTGTGATAGAAACTTTGGTGAGAGTAGTTGAGAGTAGAAGAATTTCATAAGGGGAAATGTGTTTTATGTGAAACTTTTATGTGAGCCCTTTCCATGTGTGAAAAAGCTGTGATTAAAGGTCCATTTGTTTCATGCTTTTGCTGATTGGGCTATCATGCTGTCTTAGGTTTAAAATTTTGTGTAAGCAATATAATCTGGTGTCAAAGACTGAGAACCAAACCAAACATTTCCTGCTTTTACTAAATTAGCTAACATTGTTTATTCTTTATTCCATTTGAGGTATGGGGTGTCTTGTAACCTTTAAAAAATTACTTGAAACATTAGGAAATTGATACATCTGAGTTTACAAAACTCAGACAGATGTGGGATCAGGAATTGTGTGTTCCCTCAGATGAAGAAGCAGAAGCCCTGAGGAGACAGAGCTTCTTTGAGGGCAGTGTCCTGACGAGCAGTAACAGTCTGGTGGCAGATCCCAACTCAGCCAGCACCAGTGGAGACAAATCTGTGCTGCATGAAGATGTTTACTGCTTCCAGGATGACCATTTTGGGGATGAGGAGGATGCTGCAGATATGATTGGTAGGGTTTGCCACAGGCAAAGAGAATTGGTTCCTTTCCAAGTATTTTCATTCTTACAGGAAAACAGTCAAGAGAGCAGCAAAGCGATTGTTGTCAAACATAAATTCTCTGTTAGCTGTTGTTTCCATACATATATTTTTACTACTTGTCACTAAGTCTATGATCACTTAGACACTGCCAAGTCAAATTGGTTTAAAGGCTGTATTTCATTATTTTAGAATTAAAGACATTAAATTTATGCTTAATGTTTAATAATTAATTTCTGTTTTCAAAGGTGAAATAGTGCCGCACTTTTTATCCTTACTGTTGTAATAACAAAGGCAGCAAAGTAGTTTCTGGATCATTATGGCTTAGAACATTTATGTAAACCTTACAGATTGATACCTGTTAACACTATTAAGGCGATATAAAAAAAAAAAAAAAGGGTGGAAATCTCAAACTTGGGACTAATCCCCTCCTTTGTGTGCTGCTGCAGACAGCCACACCACTGCCAGCCATCTGCAGAAGCTGAGCTTGCTTTCTTTGCAGAGTATTAACCTTGACTAACATTAGGCTGTATCAGACTGTATCATGACTACTAAGGCTTAGAATGATTAAAACTATGTGCTTTGTATTTAAGAAATCTTGTTGAGGGATGAGCAAAATGTCCTAGATAAAGACATTCTTGACGAGGAGGAAGCACGTCCTTTGTCACAAGATCTGCCAGAGAACAGCACAGCCAGTGAGTTTGCAGTGTCTGCTCCATCTCACATAAACCCTCTGTTCCTCTGTTAATGCCTAATGTCACTCACATTCAGCTTTTTGTATCCTTGTGCCTTTTTCCTTTCTTCATTTATTTTGCTGCTTTTTTTCCCCCTAAACTGCTTCGTCCACCATTTTAGGATCATTTTATTTGATTTAGGAATTCCAAATTTGTAACTTCACATTGCTTAGAAACACCTTCATGTGACATCCTGTTGGATATGCTGTTGGTTCACCCTGCTGCTCACAGCATGATGTCCCTTTTGAGGGGGAAAGAAATCCAAATAAGGCTGTCCTGTAACAGTGAACTTTCCTAGTGAGAGCTTAAAAGATCTTTTCCAACAGAAACAATTCTGTGCTTCTATTTCTGGCTTCATATTTCTGCAACAAATGACACTTAAGTAGCTCATAAATGTGCTGTTAATCTTCTTTTGGTTTGATGCTGATGAAAGAAATTAAGCTTTGATAACTATTTCTGAGAAATTTTTGCTATCTTAAATCCTTACTCCCCCATCAGAGTGTTAGTTTAAAACAGAGAATTCTGGAACAGCTTTAAAGGGATAGAGTGGCTCTTGCCTCTCCTTGCTCTATTGCTGGTGCTGCTTGTTATTTTCTGTTGACAGAGGTGTCCCCACTGCCATGCACTTGCCTGGAACTGGAAACAGATAGGGATTATTTGCCCCTGAACACTTTTTGTTGTGTGGATTTTTCTCCAGATCTGTCTCTGCTATGGCCTGGTCATTCTGGGATCAGTGAAGGGAAGTGTAGAGCATTGAGAGTATGAGAAGGAACTGGTGAACATAAGGGAGATTATAAACAAAAACACAGTTTCCTATTTCTTGCTGTTTTTGTCTGGTAGCATTCTCTGTCATGTGATTGAGAAATTAGTCCATATTGCAATTTTTCTTTGTTATTAATTTGGGTTATTTGCTGGGTTTTCTTGCAGTTGAGTCCAACTGTGCAGACACCACTGTTAAGGATGGAAATCACACAATGAATGAGACAATCCTTTTGTTCCAGGAAGAAGGGTTTGTGCTTGAGCCAGTTGATGATGCAGGTCAGAAGTTGATCTGTTTCTGATAAATGTTTGCATTAACTAGTTTTGGTTTGCTTTTTAGTAGTGAAAATATTTGCAATAAAGATTATTCCCACCTTAGATTTCATCTGCTCCTGCAGTCAGAGTTCATTTTTACAGTAAATATTATACAAACCCAGTGTCAGGTTATTTATCCTAGCTTCCCAAATTTCTACTTGCAGTTTTTTTCCATGTACAAGTCAAGTTTTGTTGCTCTTCAGCTGTGGTAGCATTGCAAGCTTGGCCTTGGGGGTGGTACTGAAGATTCACCTGAAAAACTTTAATTGCCAGTCAAACATCAATGACTTTTATATTTAAAATCACAATCCTAAAACTTTCAAGCCTTTGGAAAACATTGGTTTGTGAACTTTTAACAAGATCCAAGTGAAGAGTATTACATTTCCTCTGCAGAGGAAATCTAAATGTCCCCTATCACATTGGTGGCTGTTTATGAATAAGCAAGCTCATGTTGACAGCAATATTTACAATATTGGAATTTTCTGGCCTGCCCAAATAATATCCAGGAAGTTATGACTATATAACTAATCTGTGCCTTTCTTTTGTGTTTACATCTTGATTAAATTGGTAAAGGATTAAACTGACAAATACAGATATTAATTATAAGGTAATGAAACCTCTTGAGTGCATCAGCAGTTCCTGGAGCACTTAGCTTCCTGATGGATTAAAGCCTATTCAGTCTTGTTGCTCTATCATGTGTTTTCATTATGTTGTCCTGTACCCAGCTCTTTATTAAAAGAATCATTTGTCTTCCACAATTAAACATAAGGGAATTTCCAATAAAAGAGTACAAAGAGTGAAAACTTCATAGAAACTTTTGAAGGACTGGCCTGTGCACTTGTGCTTTGATTTTCAAGTCCAGGCAGTGTTCAGAAGGTCGGCAGCCAGGTTGATTCACTGGGCTTTTTTTGTGTGCCTAATGTCCTAGGAATAGACCTTAAGAGTTGTTATTAATACTTGCTTTATGTAGCTGTCACCCCGAGGAAGAAAAAACAAAGAAAGAGGAAGCTGCTGGTGGATGTAGAGAAGGAGCTCAGCTGCCAAACCATTTACAAGCAGCTCTCCAACTCCTCTGACCTCCTGGCCACGCTGGACCTCGCTCCCCCTACCAAGAAAACAATGATGTGGAAGGAGTGGGGAGGTGTGGATAAACTCCTGTCCCATTCTTCACAGCCTATGATTCATGCTCAGCTGCAAAAGGTAAACATCAGTTCCTTGTGGGGTCTGTGCCACTGTGTAGGTTCCAGGATTGTTGCAGAGCTGGGATCTGAGTGAGAGAGTTTTGCAGACTCTGATCTGAAGCTGGAGCTGGCTGCAGGTGTGCCCTGAGCATTGCTGAGCAGTTCAGGTCAGCAGACACCTGATGGTTTGCACACTCACCACTAATTGTTTCATCATCTCTGGGGTCACAGCCTTAACCTTCTGCACTCCAACAAGAGAAAAATTACAAAAGGAACAAGAGAGCTGATGTTTCATTTCACACACTGGCACCTGACTGATCTTATACTGAGACACAACTTTTTACTCCTCTGTCCATTTTTTTTTTATACTTTCTCCTTTGTTGTATTGTTTCCTGGTTTATTTCCTCTTTGTAATCAATTTGAGTTATCTTTTGTTTATATTTACTTTAAAGGTACATCAGACATTAGTAGTAGAATATTGCTGATGGATTTGGAAGGGTTCACTGCAGCAGTGCAGCTTCACCACTTAGAGTCCAGCTGCAGAATTACAACTTGCTCTTTAAGAAGATGAAAACTGCAGATGTTTCTTTCTTTCATCCTTCCCTACTGGCTGGCTTTAAAAAAATGATTCAAGCTGCTCCTAAGATGTTTTATTTTTTCATGGAATTCATGTCAGAGCTGCAGAAAGCTATTGCTTAAAAACAAACAAAAAATTGCAGATTTTCAGAGTGACCTAATTCAAATACTGAAATTCTGGGTTGCAGTCATTAACATACAGTTCCTATTCATATTTTGTGTTGATGTTTGTAAATAATCTGACATGATATTCTGAAAGCAAACAAAAAATAATTCTTTTCAGTTGTTTGAAAAATGCTTCAAGACTGACAGATTTAAGATGAGAGCAAATGGAATACAGAGGATGTCTGAAATGAAAGAAATGAGAAAAGAGCAAGATACTACAGGTAATATTTTAATTCTGTTGTGCAGAATTAGGTGTTAAAGAGTATTTTCTATTCTACATAGTGTTTGAGAGACACAAGAGGTGTTGTTGTGCAGTATTACAGAAATTACTACTTTGCTGTTCTTTTGTTTCTTAGAAATTAAATGAAATCCAAGTTTTTTCTTCCTTGTGGCATAAGAAGATATTTTTTGTTTCATCTTTGGTTTCTCTAATTATCTCTGAAACTACAGATTTGGGTAATGTTGCTTGTGGGGTTTTTTCAATACAATTGAAAAAAATTAGCTTTCCACTTGTCCTAAGCTTAATCAAACTTCTCTCCAAAATTCCAAATTAATGTAAAAAGTTCTACTTGTATCTGGAAGATGTGTTTAGTTAATATCAGGCAAGAAGAAATGTTCCATTTTAAATCTTCTGAGAAGGATGTATCCACTTTCATTCCTTTGCTCTGCTGGGAACCTAACCTCTCTCAAAAATTAATTAACAAACCCTCCTCCTGTGAGTCCATAAAGGTCAACTTTCAGAAAAGGAAAACCTGCCTTAGAAGGTTCTTCTTCCATGATTCTGTTGGGAATGATGTTTCTTCAATATTTGCTTATTCTGGCTCTTCCTCTCAAAGACTGTGAACTTGTGTGTGATTTTTGATTTTCAGAGGATTTTTTAAGGATGGTGATTCACAGTAATTTCCTCTTCAACCTTGGTTTTCTGTTAATACAGAGATGCTGCCAGTAGAAGAGCCAAGTTACCTGCAGGAGCCAGCTCATTCCGAGACTGGGAGAAAAATTAGAAATGATTCCTTTATGTTGACATCACAGAATGACAGAAATGAAACCAATGAGAACTGTGGTGAAATTATAGTGAGCAGTTTTCCTCAGTTTTAGAGACCTGAGTGTGCCTATTGGTTCCACTTTTTGCTAAGATTCCATTTAAAATATGTTAAGAAATTAATAATGTTTGGAAAGGATGCTAAAAACAGTCAAGAGAGCATTAAGTAGCTTGTGTGATGAAAGTTTATTTATAATTTGGTGAACTCCCAACAATGAATGAATGGTTAATTAAAATGTTTATTAATCAGCATAGATTACAGTTTAATCACTAAGTATACATGAGAGCTTAATATTAAATATGAAATATTGTACTGAAGAGACAAATATAATCTTTATAAAGGATAAAACTTACATTTTGTGTGTCATATTGAGGAAATACTTAAGCAATATCTCCTTCATCTTCACTTCTGCTAAAGGGCATTCTTTAGAGAATATGAGGCTCATTGGTGTTGAAAAGTGATGAAATTGGAGCTAATGGCAGCAGAAAATGTGTGCTCCATGCCTGAACTCTGCCCATAGGTTTAGATTCATCTGTAGATAAATCCTACACAAGGTCCTTCCCTGTATCAGGAAAGACATGGTAGAAATAGCAGCTATTAACTTATTTTGAAACAATTATAATAAATTCTTTGAAAAGAACTGTGTAAAGAGAATTGCACTGTGTGCATAAATAGCCAGGCATGGTGATTGTCTTCTTCATGTTCACAGGAGGATGGAGCAGCTTTCTCTGAGAGCTCCAAAAATTCCCTGGGCCAGGAGGTTGAAGCACAGCAGGTGGAGGTGCCAGAGGTGTGTGTCCTAAGCTGATGGCCCTGGCTTGTTTCACAAGAGAACCCTGTTTCTTAAAAAAAAAAAAAAAAAAAATAGCATTGTGAACTTCCAGGGAGTTTTGCTTCCTGTGAGAAGGAAATAATTTCAATTCAACCCTGCTGGTTCTGAGGATGTTCAGGTACTCTGAAACCAGGGCAGTCAGCTGCAAGCTTCAGAGGTTAAACCCAAAATCCCAAGTCAAATATTTGAATATCTCTTTAAGCTCCTGGCCAGTGCAAATCCTGTCAGAATCCTAGTCCCACAGAGCAGTACCTGGCTGTGGAGCTGCCTCACTGGGACCATGTCCATGTTGCACCTGAGCTGTCTCTGAGCACAAAGCACACAGGTCCCGTTCTTGTTTCACACAGCTTTGTGTGAGCACAGAGGTGCCAGAGGCTCCTGATTCCCTGAGTTTTGCCATCCAGCTCCATCTGGATTTTCAGCCAGCCTGGAACTCCTGTTCTTTTTCTTGTGGTGTGTGATTTTTTTACAAACCCTGACTAACTTTCTGTTTACTTCCTCTCAAGGAGCAAACAACAACAGGGAAAGACAATGAAGAAATAAGATGGGGCAAAAGAACTCTTCGGTTACAGAAAACTTTACAGGTACCAGTGCTGGATTTTGCTATTAGATACCAAAAGCTGGTGTTGATTTCAGCTGGACCATGTTAGAAAAGCTCTTCCTTCTACTGTCCACTGTGTCTCTGCCTCTCACCTGCAGCATGTGCTTTTTTTTTGGTATTTCTGTGGAAAATCAGGATTCTGGGTGCTCAGTGTGTGGTGTTCCTTTCCACAGCTGCTGGAATTACTAGAATTTTCTGAATGCTCTTGTTTTTGAACATATTTCAAAGGTTCTGTGCAAATAGTAAATAAATATTTACCCCTAGGTACAGCCTTTATAAAACAAGAGATAACTGATCCCAAAGAACTGCTCAAGGATATTTATTGTTATCAGTCACAAAGCATGATGGGAGCACTCACTGGTGTAATGGAATTCTGTGGAATTGTAGGTTTTAGTAACACATATAAGTACCAACACTTATGGCATTAAAATGTGAAGAGTCACTTCTATAAACACAGATGGAAAATAGCCAGGGAGGTTGTGGACTCCCCATCTCTGGAAGTGTTCATGGCCAGGTTGGATGGGGCTTGGAACAACCTTGTCTGGTTGGAGGTATCCAGGATGGGGGAGTGAGATGGTCTTTAAGGTCCCTTCCAACCCAAACCAGTGTGTGCTTCCATGATTCTATGGAGATGGGATCCCATTTGAGGCATTCAGGCAGGGATATTCCCTCTGTGCTTTGCTCTCTGTTTGGACTCCATGGGCTCCAGTTTTACTGGTGCAGAAGCTGCCCTGACTGATTTCTCACTTCCCTCACACAGCAACTGAAGAGATCAGGAGTGTCTTCCTTCAGTTTCTGGGAGCTCTGCCAGAGAAACAGCCGGAAAGAAGCTGCAGCCACATTTTACATCTTCCTGGTGCTGAAGAAGCAGCAGGTCCTCCAGCTGCAGCAGCCCAAGCCCTTTGCTGACCTCATGGCCACTGCTGGGCCCATGTTTGACAAGATCAGATAAACTGATCAAAATACAGCTTAGGTTGCATTTCCCTGCAAATTGTTTTTCTGGGAAAAGGATGGAATGTCTTGTCAAGCTGTGGGAGATGAGCAGAGCTCCCTGCCCTCTACACCACCCAGCCATGGCTGGTGCAGGGGTCCTGCCCCAGGTGATCACTACAGGGCTTACTATTAATATTTATAGTTACATAATGAGTTACATGATAGCTATACAATATGTTAATAAAATACCACTAAAATATATATTCTACGCAAGAGATTTACATTGTGAAGGGTTTTATAAAAGTCCTCAAAGGAATTTTATAAAAATCCTCAAAGGAATTTCATAAAACCTTTCTCAGAGACTACCTTTGGAGCTTAAATTATTTTTACAAGGCTTGTGTCTGTTAATTGTCTAATACCATCAGTAAGAATTATCTGTTTACTCTCTGTAGCAAAAAATTTTAGACTATTTAAAATTGTTACTGTCAAAGAATGTTCAATATTTCATATCTTAAGATCTAGCAGGGTACTGTCTCCAGTGTTGCTTTTGTGTGTTCAGGCAGACAGAGGTTACACTGGCCCTAGAAGAGTCCAGAAGCTGCAGCCAGAAATTCTATTTCCTAGAAACCCTGCATTGTCTGATTTCACAGAGCTTTTTAACTTATTAACACCTTTATTCATGTGTAGACCTATTTAAAAATGGATGTTAACTGAAATATTATTAGTTCTTTGCATTTTTATCTAATTTAGGATAAATTTTATCCCTTTTACTGTCATTTTCTGAAGCTCTTGGTTTCCAGCTGCCCCCCACCTGGAGGAGGAATGGTTGTGCCCCACTCAGCTGCTTTGGTGACATCACTGTTCCTTGATGTGGAATCAATAAAAATCAGAAAATGTTTCCTTTGCTTGTTGTTGTTTCTACTGAAGGATCAAATCCTGTGGGTTCATCTCAGGGTCAGGGACTTGGTGATTTTACTTTAAATGGGAAAGGATGGGTGATGCTGTCACCTGACTTCAGCTGTTCACTCACCTCAGTGACACCCTGTTTTTCTGTGCCCACTAATGTGTGTGGTTCCTATCCCACAGGATTTGGGGTGCTTTGGTTTTGAGGGTCTGTTTAAGGGAGTAAAAAGGCTTTAAAAGAGGTGAAGCCCCAGTGTGGGGCATGGGGTGGCCACTGGCTGTGGGGGTGTTCCAGCTGAGTGTCCTTTCTGAACAGGAATATTTGATTACATAAGTATTGGGCCTGTGCTGCTGTTCTCTGAGGAGTTCCTTTTCTGAGTGTAAGGAAGGGAAAAGCATCCCTGTATAATAAAAACATCTCAGTTTTCTGCAAAAGAAACACTATTTTTGGGTGGGAATAGGAGCATGGCTCTGGCCAAGGCTGGAACCAAGGGCAGCTCCCAGAGCCAGGTGCTGACCTGGGAAAAGGGTTTGAGTTTGGTGAAAACCTCTCCCTCTTTCCCTGCAGCAGGCCCAATCTCCCGGGAGTGGTGCTCCCACTCTCCAGGTCAGGGTATCCTGGGAGACCAAGCACTGCAGACTGCAGAGGGAAGGAGAAACCATTTTTCTTTCCCAAAAGCCATCAGGAATGACTCTGCATCTCACAGCAGAGCTGCTGCCTGTGCCACATGGTCAGAGCTGCTCCAGTGGCAGCAGCTGTGATAACTCATTAATTTTCCTTTCAAGGAGAGAGGCTGTGCGTTGGATTCACCGGGAAAGAGGGAAACAAAAGGCAGCTGGAGGTGGGCAGGAATAAATGGGAGGCAGGAGATATATATACACTGAAAACAGTCTGTGTGTTGGGATAAATGAGGCACAGATCATGCAGGAAATAGTGCTGCAAGAAAGACTGACATGTATTTACCAAACAGGTTTGTCAAAACTCTGAAATAACCATAGGGGCGTGACAAAGGGAGCTGGAATCGTCTGGGAAGCACAATGGGCCTGGGGTCAGACCCAAACTGGGCTCAGGTTCCACTGTGGCTGTGAATATTTCCCACATAAATCCGTATGCGGATCCACACAGGCTGGATGTTTGCAGCACAGGCACAAGTGCATCTCTGACGCTCCCGGTCCCCACGGGGGTGTCCGCAGCCGACCTTGGGCGCTCCGGCCGCGGGCACGGCGCTGCCCAGGAGCCGCTGCCCAGCGCAGGCTGCGGGACGCGGCGCGGGGGCTCCCGAGACGTTTCCTCCGCAAATCATTTGGGAAGGTTGATCTTGACAGCTACAGCAGGAAGCGTGTGGGAAGTGTCATGAGTAACCGGGCTGTGCTGGAGAACGGGACGTGCCGTGCTGTGCTGTGCCGTGCCGTGCTGTGCCGTGCCGTGCCAGCCGTCAGCCTCAATTCCCAAGCCCCCTGGACGCCACTCACAGCCCGGGACAGCAGCTCCGGGTGGATGTTGCTGCTTCTCCACCCCAGCCCCGGCGATTAGGGCTGAGCCAAAGGGATTGAAATGGGGCACAAAATTCCGGTTTTTTAATGACTTTACTTTATGAAAGTGCGTCACTAATAAGAGGCAGGGATCTCCTCGGAGCTGTACTGCTTAAAATGAAAACTGCAATACTGTGGGGACGCCAAGGGCCGGGTGGCTGCAGCGCGGGGCCGCCCCGGCTCCCCCCCTTCCCTTCCTCCTCCTCATCCTCCTCCTCCTCCTCCTCCTCCGGGGTTACGCGGGGCGAGGAGCCCAAGGCCACCGGGCACAGGGCGCACCCGGCCCGCGGGGCTTCGCAGACGGGGAGGGACCCCAAAACCCGGCTGGTTTCTTTTTTTGAGGCGGCTGCGCCGCTCCGACAGAGGGCAGTTGCCATAGAAACGGGGGGAAACCCGGCGGGGGGGGCGGGGGGAGGCACCCGCGGCGCCGTCGCTTTAAGATCGCAGAGGGAGCAAATTACGCAGCTGCACGGCTCATCCCTCCCTCCCTCCCTTTTCCATCCATCCTTCCCTCCCTCCCTTCGCCATCCCTCCCTCCTCCATCCCTCCCTCATCCCTCCCTCATCCCTCCAGCGCTCCCGGCCGCCCCGCCGCACCCATGGAGGCCGGCGCAGGTGATGGAGGCGGGGGAGGGCGCGGGGTGCGGGGTGGGGCGGGGGGCACCGCACCGGGCACCGCATCGGGCACCGCACCGGGCACCGGGCACCCCGCCGGGCCCGCGCCGCCGTCGCCGCTCACCGCCCGCTCTCTCCCTTCCCCGGCAGGTCGCTGAGCCCCCCACCCCGGCGCTGCCGCCCCCGACATCGGCGGGGCCCCGCGCAGGTGAGCGGTGCGGGCGCGGTGCGGGGGGCGCGGTGCGGGACCGCCGTGACTCATCCCTTTCTGGCTGCAGTCCGGGCTGGGGGGAGGCGGGGGGCGCAGCCGGGGCTGCCAGCGCCGCTCCGCATCGGGGGGCGGGAGCGGGGGGGTTCCCGGGGCACAGGGGGCTCGGGGCGGGTCACGCATCGGGCCCGCAGCACACCCGCATTGCGTGTGCCAGACCCCCGCGGCACACGGCACAGCCGTGCGGCTGCACCAGAGCCCACGGCGTGCGCTGGACCCCCTGGCACGCACTGCACCCATGTCTGACTCACCAGACCCAATCTTATGTACCCTGACCTGCTCTGCAAACCCACCTGGACCCCCACCACACCCACCGGTCCTGCTGCACAGCCATGTGACATGCACTAGACCCACACAGAGCACCAGCCATGCATTGCACTCACCAAACCTGCACTGCGCCCTCCAGACCCACATCTCATGCATCTGACCCACATTACCTGCACCAGTCCCTCCCTGCACACCCCAGACCCACATCTTATTGCACCAGACCCTCATCACACGCATCAGACCCTCCCTGCAAGCACCAGACCCTCACTGCACACCCCAGACCCACATCACATGCACCAGACCCTCCCTGCATCCACCAACCCCA
The DNA here is from genome assembly GCF_027579445.1 of Ammospiza nelsoni. Lineage (NCBI taxonomy): Eukaryota > Metazoa > Chordata > Aves > Passeriformes > Passerellidae > Ammospiza > Ammospiza nelsoni. The sequence goes on along the minus strand of NC_080644.1, from coordinate 7,198,454 downwards.
TGTCACATGGACCAGACCCACATCACATGCACCAGACCAATCCCTGCACACCCCAAACCCTCCCTGCACACCCCAAACCCACATCTCATGCACCAGACTCTCCCTCCAAGCACCAGCCCCATGTCTTGCTGCTTGTGCAGCATCCCAAAGTGTCTCCGGCACCATGGGGTATTGCAGGAGCTGGGGCTGCTCTGCAGTTGACATTTTATTATTTCATGGCTTCATGCTCCGTCTCCAAGGGACACAGGAACACCCCGGCGGGTTGGTGAGCCGGGTGTTCTGCTCTCTCCTCCCCACAAGGTCAGCGCTGTGGCTGTCGCACAGAACCCACTGCTGGGTGCTTGTTCTGTTTATAAAATCCGTGTTCCCACCCTGGCTGGGCAACAGGCACGCTGTGCTATGACCGTGTGCCCCAAGATGCAGATCCTGGCGTCGGGGGGTGCCAGGGTAGGGGTCAGAGGGGCAGTGCCCGTGCTCCCATCCCTGCTGCGGCAGGCAGGGGATGCGGTGTGTGGGTAAAGTAGGCCATTCCAGCGTTGTGGAGAGCAGGGCTAATCCCCCGGCACCGCCGTCATTCCCAGCCCTCGCTCAAGGTGGATGGATGGTGGATAGGGGAGACCTGCTTCCGCCGAGGCTCGGAGGGGAGGCGGAGCTGGTGCACTGGAAGCTGGGTTTGTCTTCCAGGTTTTTGCCTTTGTATCTCAAAGGAGTGGGCTGTTCCTTGTGCTTCGCACAGCTCGGCTCGGCTCCTGCCAGAGCACCTCTGCAGGATGGGCTGTGCGGTGGGATGTCTCCTCCATCCCACCCTGCTGACCTTCCTGGCCTGGGTGGGACCGCGGGGTCTGCATCCTGGGTGTCCCACTCCTGCTCTCTTGCTGCTCCAGCACTTGCCATGGAGCTCCTTTCCCATTTCCCTTTGGCTCCAGTCCCCAGTGAGACCCCAGCCTTTGCCCTCTGCTCAAGCACCTTATTTTAGCTCATGAGGGCTGGAAATTGCCACCTCCCTGTTTGGAGTTGCAGCCAGGTCAGCTGGAAAAGTGATGAGCTGCATAACCCGAGCTTTCCAAATGGTGTCTGTTTTCCTGTAATCTCTGGATGTCAATTCAGCATTTTATAACAAACAGGAGAATAAAAGGAGATGCTCCTGCCTTTTGGAATGGGATACTGCCACTCTTAGCAACATTGATTTTTCTGGTGGTGTTGCATAAACACCCCATGGGGTTTGTCTCTGCCCTGAGCTGGATTTAGCAGTGGCTTGGGCAGTGCTGGGTTAGCAGTTGGATTTGAAGGTATTAAAGGTATTTTCCTACCTAAATGGGTCTGTGATTCCATGATCTCCCTCTGCCTGGGACCCAGGTGAAGCTTTGGGATGAACCCATCCACACTGGGGCAGAGGCTCCCAACCTCTGGAGATATTGCCACATCCTTGTAATCCTCTTGGAGCAGAAGCAAAGCAATCCCTGTATCCCAGAAATCCCCCATGGCAGGAGGAGGAGTGGACACAGTCATGGATGTTTGCCCCCAGCTGCCCAGCTGGTGGCCCCATTGCTGTCCCCTCCTGCACCAGGACTTCTGCCAGCCCTGGCTGCTGAATCCTGCTCTTTCCCATTGCAACCCAGCTGTATCCCAGTCCCTTTTCCAGTGCAAGCAGCCCTGGCATCGCCACTGTCCAGGAACAAGGGCTCTGCCCCCCATCAGCTGCTGCTTGTTGGCCACATCCAGCACTTTGCTTATTTTTAGAGCGTAGAAAAGCAGAGCCAGTGTCAGGAAGGCAGGGTAGGTGCTTGGGAGCCCTTTTTGTCCCCTGGAAAAACAAAGCTGTGCTTTCCCTCTCTGTGTTCCCTCTGCTTTCAATCTTGCTCACCCTGGGAGGCTGAAGATGGTGCAGGGGACCCATGGGGACACCACGATTCTCTCCCAGTGGGTGAAGCTGCTCTCAGACATTTGGGCTCAGTGCCACCATTGCAAAAGATTCCTCACCCAGGATGTGCCAAGGGAAACACAGGAATCCAGCAGCAGGCAGCATGATGGGAGCCTCGACAAAGGAAGCAGTGAGCGAGAAATCCAGGGAAATGTGGCAGCTGCTGGCACAGCAGTGTTGTGCTGAGGGCTGACACTGGCAGTGAGCTGCAGGCTGTCACACCTCCCTGTGCCCTGTGGGCATGGGGTGAGCTGGCAGCAGCTGGATCCCTCTGAATCCCACAGAAGCTGAGCTTTGGAAGCTGATGGGAACAACTCTTGAGCCTGCAGCCATGAAACCCTCAGAGGAACAAGCTGAGGAACCATCGGAGGCTTCACTGGACCATGATGAGGATCTCTCCAGAGGTCCTGTGTCCCTGTTTCCCATGTGAGAAGCATCTAGGAAGGGCCATACCTGCCCAGCCTGGTTTGTCCATTACTGGCACAGCCAGGGGATCTAGAAAGGAGTGGGGAAGTTGCAGGATTTGAGGTGAAGAAGCATCTCTGTGGGGCAGTGATCCAGCTGAGCCAGGGAAATCTTCCTGTGGGACACCAGGCTGAGCCCCACTCTGTCCCTGCTCTGCCATCCATCACTGTCACAGCGTGATCAGCAGTTCAGCAGGAGCTGGGGAGCCACCAGAAGATGAGTGTCACCCCCCAGGACAGTGGCAGTGTGGGGGACTTGTCCCGATTCTGCATCCCAGCCCTCTGTGGGGGATCCACTCTCATGCTGCAGCTCCAGCTGTTTCCTTACCAAGGCCCATTGCTTTTATTTGTCAGGAATTCTCCAGGCAGATTCCACTGCATGGAACAAACCCTGGTTTGTGCTGTTGTTTGTAAAAGCTCTGCCCTTCTGCTCCACACGTGCTGGAGCCCTACAGGGAGTTTTGCTGTCAGCAGCACCAGCAGCACGCTGGTCTTTGCAATGGGCAGTGCCCACCCTGCTCAGCCCTCAGGCTGCATTTTGGGGGATTTGCAGGGTGCTGGAGCACAGGCAGGTGGTTTGCAGGAGAATCTCTGGGTTTGGTGTAAGCTGGGGTGTCAGACCCTGGCCCATGGTGGCATTGCCAGGGGTGCTGTGCTGAGCTGGGCCCCACAGCTCCCCCAGGATGGAGACAAGCCAGTGCCCCCCAGGTCACCTTGGTCTTGGTCCATGGATTGCCCTGACACCCCTGCTGTGGAGACAGGCTGAGAGAGCTGGTGGAGCTCTGATGAGACCTTAAGAGCCTCTTCCATTACCTAAAGGGGTTCCAAGAGAGCTGGAAGGAGACTTGGGACAAGGACACGGAGTGCCAGGACAAGGGAATGGCTTCCCACTGCTAGAGGGCAGTCAGATGGGATATTAGGAAGAAATTCTTCCCTGTGAGGATGGTGAGGCCCTGGCACAGGCTGCCCAGAGAAGCTGTGGATGCCCCATCCTTGGGAATGTCCAAGGCCAGGTTGGACAGGGCTTGGAGCAACCTGGGATAGTGAAGGTGTCCCTGCCCATGGCAGAGGGTTGGAATGAGATGAGCTTCAAGGTCCCTTCCAACCCAAACCCTTCTGTGTTTTTAACCCCCTGCTAGGGGCAGGGATGCCACCCATGGACCAGGGTTAATCCTGGATTTCCCCTCACTTTCCTGGTGGGGCTCCATTGGTGCTGCAATTACTCGTCCTGGAGGTAATTCTGAGTGCAGATCTGTGATTTCCTCTGCCTTAAATAGCCACATCCCACATGGGAAGGTGTGTGCTCAGCTTTGGTGCTGAATCTGCCCACCCTGCCTGTCCTGGGCAGCCCCTGGGCACAGTGAGGCTCCTGGGGACACTGGAGTGGCCCATTGATCCTTTGGGAATAATGACAATTTATTATCACAGAGTAAATTCCAGACACCCTGGGTGCTGTGGGAGGCATCAAGCCTTGGTGTGGGCACCAGGCAAGTCTGCAGCAGTGGGAGGAGAAGGAAATGAGGTCCCCAGGCATGAGGGCAAACCCAGGTGTCCCCACAGAGCCATGTCAGGCTGTGATGGTGGCAGCAGGGCCTGGGGTGTGCTGTGGGGTGCACTCACTGCCCCATTGCTGGACACACACATGCCATCTGCAGTGCTGGCACTTGCTGGGGCACAGAGGGACCCCTGCACAGAGCAGTGTGCCCCGAGGGTGACCTTGACGTGGGAGGGGAAGATCCAGGTCCAGCTGAGCTGATGATGGGCACCCCTGGCATTATACCAGATACCACTGGGCTGCAGGGAGAGGGTGAGGAATGAACCCTCCTAAATCTCCCTAAATCCCTGCTGGAGGTGACAGACAATCCTGGAGGATGCTCCTGCCAGCCTGAGGCCGTGCTCAGCTCTCTGTGGATGCTGATTCACGCTGCTGCAGTAGCAGAGCTTGCTGCCCACTGGGAGCAGTGATCCAGCAGGACAGAACACTGCCTTCCCCAGCCCAGGTCATCTCCAGGCAAATCCATCCAAAGTGGGATCCCCAAATCCTTCTTGCAGTGTCCCAGGGGTGCTGGCACCCCTCTGCATGGGGCACTGTGCCTGCTGGGGCTTGGGACTTCACAGCACCAGTGCTCTGGGATTTTTGGTGCCCTGGTTTGGGGGTCAGGGAGCAGCAAATCCTAGGCAGAGGAGAAACCTGGGCTGGCCAGGGTGGGTTTTGAGGTATCCTGGAAAAAGAAAAAAAAATCACCTGGGGTTGCAAATGTAGAGGGCTGCCCTGGGGTGAGCTGGATGTGCCCCCCTTCCTGTGCTGCCTCCCCTGCTGTCCCACTCCTGGCACTCCCCTGGAGCAGGGCCAGCAGCATGGAGTGTTTCCTGTCACCCATCGATTGTCTGTTGGCAGGTCCCATCTCCTGCACTGCTCTGCCAAAATCTGAGATAAATGCTGGCATTGGGAGTGGCTCTGGGGATGGGGGGGCCCGTGCTGCCCCGATCCCCATCGGTCTCTGGCAGTCTGGGAGCACAGTGGGGATCCCAGCAGTGCCATGGGGTGCTCGGCAGGATGTGGGTGCTGAGCAGATGCTTCCCTCATTCCCGAGGTGCTGCAAAGCCTCTGGATCTGGCCTAGTTATTTACAAGAAAGGCGGCTCTGTGTTTCCCTAGGGATTAGCAGCTGCTTCATCCTGCAGGGATCTGTTCTTCCTCACCTGATTTCACTGCTGAATGGGGGATTTGCACTTAATTAAGGAAAAGCAGGCACCCAGCCCACTGCAGGGAGAGCTGCCTGGCTGGGTCAGAGTCCTTGCACCATCTCTGCCTCCAGTAATGCCCCCACTGCAGGCACTCTGTGTCCCTGTGGCATTGCCCTGCTTCCTGACAGGGATGGGCATCTGGGAGCCGGGGGAAGCTTGTCCCATGGGGAGAAAGGGGCTCCAGACCATGGGCAGGCAACCTTGCCCTGTGCCCGCAGGATCCTGGTGGGACCACAGGCATGCAGCATTCTGGCATTTCTGGGCTATGGGAGAGAAGTGGGAAGCCCAGCCCTGATGTTCAGGGCATGCTGTCCTCATCTGTCCCTGTACTGGTGGCCTTGGGGACTGTACTGATGCCCTGGTGTGACAGTGGTCACAAGGGTCTTCAGGGTGAGAGAGAGACGAGAATGTTGACTTCATGTTCAGAAGGCTTGATTTATTATTTTATGATATATATATTACATTATGACTATACTAAAAAGAATAGAGAGAAAAGTTCTCAGAAGGCTAGCTAAGCTAAGAATAGCAAAAGAATGAATAACAAAGATCTGTGTCTCAGCAGAAAGCGAGACCCAGCTCTGCCATGAGTGGTCAGTAAATCCAAACATCCACAGGAGACCAGTCACGGATCCACCTGTTGCATTCCACAGCAGCAGATAACCATTGTTTAGATTTTGTTGCTGAAGCCACAGCTTCTCAGAAGGGAGAAAAATCCTAAAGAAAGGATTTTTCACAAAAGATGTCTGTGACACCCTGGTGCCAGGGCTCACCCCACATCTCATCAGGGCCATTTTCCTGCCTTCACCTGCTCTCTCTGTTGCCTTTGCCTGCAGTTCCCTGTGGCCAGGAGCCGTGGCACTGTGGCCATGTCCGTGCCGGGGAGCAGACGCGCGTCCACGGGATCACGAAGGTGAATATGCTTCAGCCTCTGGCCTCGGGACTGGACTCCAGCGCCTGCAGCCGGGATGAGACGCTCCCCACGATCCCCACACCTCCTCCACCAGCTGCCAGTCCGCAGCACCAGCCCCCAGCCCAGCTTTCGGGGGTTTGCATGGCACTGCCCGCTGCACAGCACTTCCCTGTCCGTGCATGCAGCTCCCCGAGTGCTGCACGCCCTGTCCCTCTGTCCGTCTGTGCCACGGCCAGGACCGACCCCTCCGTCCGTCCAGGCGAAGGCAGGCAGTGGTGGAGAGCACTGGGTTGGGGCAATGAAGCTGGGAGGTATGTTAGCCCTTGGAAAATGTCTCCTTGAGCTGGTAAAGTGAGAAAAAGGGAAAAGGCATTTGTTCCCCTGCCAATGTCTCCGTGACCTGGACTGCCCAAATGGAGGTGCAGGCTCAGCGTGGGCAGGGAGAACAGGCAGAGCTGCCCACGTCGAGGTGATGCTCTGGCAGATGTGGCTGGAGCTATGCTGGGACTGCTCCCAGGGGACTCTTATGGGGCACCCAAGGGGATCCCAGGGGCTCCCAAGGTCCTCACGGTATAAGGATGCTGTGCCAGCATCCATGGGCTGCCAGGCCAGGGAAGGGGGAGCGGGTGGAGGACATCCCCCCCAGCCCCGCCTTTGTGCCCGTCACCATGTCCGTGCGATTTTGATCCCTGCTGTTTGTTTTGTCCTTTTGTCTTGTGTGTTCTCGGTGTGGTGGTTGGCAGTCGCGGGGTTTATGGACGGAGTGGCTTTGCCTCCTTCTTTAAGTCTTCAGCGCCCTCAGCCACTCGGCCTGAGACACAGCCTCTTCTCCCTGCCTCCAGGCGCCCCTCGCCCCCCGGGAGGGACACCTACGGCACCTCCTCGCTGAGCAGCAGCAGCAATTCTGGCTCCTGCAAGGGCAGCGACAGCAGCCCCACCCCAAGGTAACCCATCACCCGTGGCCCCAGGGCGGCTGCTGGGTGCCCCCGGGCAGGGGGAGCAGTCCCGGTGCCGGTGCCAGCGGGGACAGGAGCGCAGGGGCCGCTGCAGGAGGCTGAGCGCTTGGTGGCCGGGGGAGCCGGAGCTGCCGGAGCTGCTGCTGGTGTGTCTCCACAGACCCTCACCACCCTCCTCCTGCAAACCTCTCCACCGCCGTTGTCGTGTCGTCTCCCTCCCTGTCCCCCCCGCCTGCCACCCAGGGCTCCCCCGTCCTCTCCCTCCGTCCTGCTGTGCCTGTGGCTTGCACGCTGCACGCTCCCTCCCACCGCTCCCGCATTCCAGGGAGCGCCCGGATCCTTCCAGGCCAAAGGCACGAGGGCAAGAGCTTCGCTTCCATCCCCCTGTGCTGCCCGGCAAAGGTTTGGCAAGAGCTGGTGACCTCCTGGAGCTCTGCGTGTGTTCGGGGCACAAACAGCCAGCACTGAGCACCAGCCCCAGCCCTGCAGGCACAGCCGCCCGTGGTGCCCTGCTCATCACCTGCCTGTCCCTGCCAGCCCCCAGAGGTGGAATCGTTCTGGGAGGATCTGAGGGGCCCGAGGGTGAATGGTGAGCAGGTGCCATGTGTGCTGCAGCCAGGGGCAGTGGCCCTCCCGCTGCCATGGGGCATTCCAAGGCATGGATGCTTCTCACACAATGCTTCTGGACATGGCTAAAGGCTGCTGGGCTGATGGACACCATGCAGGGGGGCTTTGGGACGCCTCCTTTCCATTCATAAGGAGTTTGTCCCCTCACTGCCATGCCAGAGCCACTTGTGCAGCTCCCATCTCCCCACGTGCCTCCCAGCTTGGCCATGGAGCCCTGGCCAGCCCCTGTTCTCTGCACTGTCCCAGGCTTTGGCCCAGAGATGTCACTTCATCTGCCCCAGTGCCAGTGGTGGCATAAGGAGGGTCCAGATGTGCTGCTGGCCCAGCCCAGAGCAGATGCTGGATTCCCTGGTTTGCTCCCCATGGGCAAGACAGCCACTATCTCCAGACCTGCTCCATCCCAAACCCTTCCATTCCCCATCTTGTGCCTCCATCTCTGGTGGGGCCCATCCCACCCTGGGGTCTCCATCCACATCAGTTGTTTCCAGGAAGGTTTCTCTGGGCACACAGAGATCTTGGTGGCCCTGGTTCTGCTCATGGCCCAGCAAAGTCCCCAGCACCACAGAGCACTCAGCACCTGACAGCAGCACTGGTGTGTCCAGGAGCTGCACCCACCCTCCTGCCAGGGGCACAGCACACAGGACACCCACCCTGCCCCTCTGACCAGGGCACAGCACCCTCATGCACTCACCCTGCTCCTCCTGCTCTCAGAGCTCCTTTGGGGTGTATTATGCAGCTGCACCCCAAGAGCCAGCCTTAGAACCCCTGGGTCAAGCCTGTGCTGACCCTGGCACTGGCAGTGGGTGACATCTGTGTCCCTGCAGGCGCTCGTCCAAGTACAACCTGTGCAGTGACAACCATGGGATAAAGCCGCCGACGCCGGAGCAGTACCTGACGCCCCTGCAGCAGAAGGAGGTCTGCATCCGGCACCTCAAGGCTCGCCTGAAGGACACCCAGGAGCGGCTGCAGGACAGGTGAGCTCATGGGAAGGGAGCCAGCAGCAGCCATTGCCACCCACCGTGGCAGCTCCTGTCTGGGACTGCTCCTTCTGGGTTCTCAGTTCCCAGCATGGCACCTTGTCCTCATGCTCGTGCCAAAGGATTGAGGGCACAGCTGTACCATGGCACTGCTGGCATGTGGGATCTGGCACTGGAGCCTGTCCCACCTGGGAGCTGCAGATCTGGGGACTGGGGAGCCCCACCTGCAGTGGCTGTGTTCTTCCCTCACCCTGTTTAAGTCCCTGCCATGCTTTTGCTGAATTTCAGCGTCAGAGGGTGGCTAATCCCCATCTGCTCCTCTCAGGCTTAGGCACGGCCCCGCCGCCGTGCCAGCTGCCACGCGCCTGCCCGGGGCACCTGCCCACCCCCACGCAGCCCTCAGGGGACCTGGGCACTGCAGCCTCTGGGGACAAGGCTGAGCATCACTTGCAGGGCTCCCTGAGCTCCCTCTGCTCCAAACAGTGCTGCCAGGGGGCCCTGAGCATCAGTCCTGAGGGTTCCTGAGCATAAATCCTAAAAGTCCCCAAATATCACTCCTGAGGTCCCTAAGCATCCATCCTTGGGGTGCCTGAGTGTCACTCCTGAGGGTCCCTAAGCATCACTCCTGGGGGTCCCTGTACAATGCTCCTGAGGCTCCCTGAGCATCACTCAGAGGCTCCCTGAGCCTCACTGCTGAGGGTCCCTAAAGCACTGGATCCATCCCTTGTTCCCAGCTGGGAGTGTCACTGGGGGATCTGGGTGCAGCCCAGCGCTGGGCACAGAGGACAGGGCTGTCCCCGCAGCCCCCTCAGCGCCGCGGTGCTGCCCTCCCGTCTCCGCAGGGATGCTGAGATCGAGGACCTGAAGACGCAGCTGTCGCGGATGCAGGAGGACTGGATCGAGGAGGAGTGCCACCGCGTGGAGGCCCAGCTGGCGCTCAAAGAGGCTCGCAAGGAGATCAAGCAGCTGAAGCAGGTCATCGACACCGTGAAGAACAACCTACTGGAGAAGGACAAAGGCCTCCAGAAGTATTTTGTGGACATTAACATCCAGAACAAGAAGCTGGAGACGCTGCTGCACAGCATGGAGGTGGCACAGAACGGGGCGCTGAAGGACGAGGGCGCCGGCGAGTCGGCCGGGGGGTCCCCAGCGCGATCCCTCACTCGCAGCTCCACCTACACCAAGCTGAGCGACCAGGGAGCCGGGGACCGCAACGTGGGCGGCTCGCAGACCATCTCGCTGGACGAGGGTGCCGACAGCGGCTTCGTGGGCATGGAGGAGGCTCCGGGCCACACGGACCCGCTGGAGGTGGGGGGTGAGCCCGGCACCCGCCTGCCCCCCAGCAACACCTACGAGAAGGTGCTGGGACTGCGGAGCAGCGCGGAGGCGGGCGTGCAGGCCAGCTGCATGCAGGAGCGGGCCATCCAGACGGACTTCGTGCCCTGCCAGCCCGACCTGGACACCATCCTAGAGAAGGTGATGAAGTCCCAGGCTTGCAGCTTGGGCAGCCCCACGTCCGCCTGGGTCTCTGAAATGGAAGACACGATGCCCGTGCCCGAGCTCGCCAACCCCAGCGGGACCACGGACCTGACGGTGGCCGAGCCCGACGCCGCGGCGGCGGCTGCCAGTGCTGAGGGGGGCGTCCCCTGCAACCCGGCGGTGCGGCAGCCCCCCAGCGCCAGCCCCTCGGTGGCCATCGCCTGCGTGGCGGAGGAGGAGCTGATGGAGGTGACCGGCTGCGAGACCAACCCTTCCAAGAGCTACTGGAGCCGCCACTTCATCGTGGATCTGCTGGCGGTGGTGGTGCCGGCGGTGCCCACGGTGGCCTGGCTGTGCCGCTCGCAGCGGCGGCAGGGCCAGCCCATCTACAACATCAGCTCGCTGCTGCGGGGCTGCTGCACCGTCGCCCTGCACTCCATCCGCAGGATGGGCTGTCGCCCCGTTGCCAGCCCCGGCCCCGGCGGCGCTGCCCAGCCCTGACCCCTCCGGCGCCCTCCGCCCGCCCCCACGGACCCGACTGCTGATTGTAAAGCCCCGGCGTGGCACGGGCGGGTGGGAAGGGGCCGAGGGGTCTGTGGGTGCATCGAGGTGTGCTGCTGCCTCCCCCCCAGCTCCTGGAGGAGGGAAAGAACCATTGTTGGAAGAGGGGCACCCAGCGTCACCCCCGCCGATGGACACCCCTGCCTGTGCCTGTGGCTGCGGGGCCTCTGGGGCTGCACCCGCCAGGGGGGCTCTCCTTCCATCGCACTTGCTCTTTATTTGTCGCCGGGTTGTCCCCTGGCCGGCCGTGCCACGGGCGGGGGATAGCGAGGAGCCGCTGGCAGCGTGGAGCGCTGGGGATGCGGCGGCTCCTGGCTGCAGGTGCGGTGTCTGTCTGTCGGCAGGGGGATGGGGGTTCCTGTCCACACGCAGGGATCAGCTCCGGATGCCTCCCCACACTGGGATGGAACTGGGCTGCAGATCACGCACGGAGCCCCCCGAGGAAGCCGTGGGCTCTCCCTCCCTTTGCTTTGCACTATATTCACTTTTTTTGGGGTACAGACTGAAGCCCGGCTGTTGGGACTCTGGCTGCCGGGCAGCGGGACCGGGGGCTCCTGCAGTGCTGTCCGCCGTGATGCCGGTGATCCCACCGCCTGCTGGAGCTCGGATGCCTTCGCTGGGGTGCGGGCAGTGCCGTGCAGGCAGAGCCAAGCCCTTTGCCGCCCCGGCCCGCCCAAACCCCCGCTTTGCTGGCGGCCTCCGGGAAAAAAAATGCCTTTTTTTTTGTTGTTGTTGAAACACAAAGACAGCAAGGATTGCTCAGCGGGGCTGTTGGGGCGCGGGACTTGGGGCTCCCCCGGGCGTGCCGCACTCCCACCCCACGAATGTCTGTGGTTTCTTCGTGACTTGAACTAACAGTGTTTCCCCCCAACCCCGACCCAGGCCCACTCCCCACCCGTGGGTGCCACCCGTGGGTGCCCTGGCAGCCGGTGACGCTCCACACGCCGGTGTCCAGCGGTCCCCAGAGGGGCACGTGCCCCATCCTGCGTGCCCCACACTCCCCTGCATCCCCCTTCTGCCCGCTCTGCCCGTGCTGGGGGGCAGTGGGGACAGCAGCTCTGCCACCAGCACAGCACCAGGTGCTGGGGGAAGGATCTGGGGAGCAGCAGTGTCCACCAGGGCAGATGTAAGTGGAGCTGGGATATTCGCCTCTCGTGCAATGTATTTGTGGATCTGTGTACACGTCTGTTAGGCTATCCAAAGCTTTGCCAAGAAATAAATGTAACGACTATATTTGAAAGACAAATCTATATAATATATTTTTTAAATACAGAACTGAAAAAGCTGTAACCCCCCTCTTCTTGTTTCCCCTGTCCTGTACTCGCTGTCTGTGGTGGATGTAATAAATGTCGCTGGGTCTGTGTCTGCTTCGGCTGGAGCCAGCCCTTGGCATCTGCCCTGAGGGGGTGGCCCAAGCAGGGAAACGGGGACAGTGGGACCCTAGTACAGGACAGCTGCCCCATCCTTGCTGAGGAGAGGAGGAACCACCCAGCAGCCACCAGACTCTGACAGGATAAGGGGTTTTGTGCCAGAATAGCTCCTTTGGAGGTGCTGTGGGGTCCTCTCAGCCGGGCTTCCAGCATCAGCTCCCGGAACAGCAGCGATGGTGTTACAGGTCAGGGATGGAGTGATCCATGGATGACTTCACCAGCCCTGATGAGAGCCTGAGCAGAGGGAAGGGAGGTCAATGGGGGGAGCCCGGGGGTCCCTGTGGGGTGTGGGGGTCCCTGCAGCCCCACATTCTCACCGTTTGACCATGTGCTCGTAGATCACAGTGGGGATGATGGTCAGTGTCACCACGTTCCCAGCCCCTGCCAGCACCTCCATGAGCTGCTTATCCTGCAGGAGAGAGAGAGGGGGGTCCATGGGGTGCCCAGCTTTGCTCAGTATCCCCCTCCCTCCTGGGTTCTCTGGCCACATTCTGCACCCCAGGGCACAGCCCCACCTTCATGCCGATGACGTTCTGGCCGTTCACCTCGCAGATGCAGTGGTGGGTGAGGAGCCCGTTGCGGGCGGCCGAGCTATCCTTGGCCAGCGACACAATCTTCCCTTTCTTCACCACGATGCCGACGTGGCCGGTGCTGTCCTTGTGCACGGTCACGGTGCGCTGGAACGGCCTGCGGGGGGAGCACCGTCAGTGCTGCCACCGGCACTGCCACCACCACCGGTGCCACCAGGACTCACCTGTCCCTCACCACCATGACGATGCCACCCCCACCAGTGTCACCAGGACTCACCTGTCCCTCACCCTCACCACCATGACAATGCCACCACCACCGGTGCCACTACACGCTCACCTGTCCCTCACCACCATGACAATGCCACCACCACCGGTGCCACCAGGACTCACCTGTCCCTCACCACCATGACGATTTTTTCAGGGTTGGCCTTCTTCAGGGCGCGCTGTGCCTTGTCACTGCTCCAGCCCGCGCAGTTCTTGCCATCGATCTGCAGCACCTGGTCCCCAAAGCGCAGCCCCACCAGCGCTGCTGGCGAGTTGGCCTTCACCAGCTGCACGAAGATGCCCTGGGGACACAGTGGAGTGGTGGCACAGGGCTGGCACAGGGACCAGTGGCCGTGCCGTGCACCATGGTATGCCATGCCGTGCCATCTGCACCCTGCTGTGCTGTGGCACGCTGTGACATTTAATGCCACACACAATGGCTGTGATACACTGCCACGTCACGCTGTGCTCTACTGTCATGCTTATGCCATGACACAGCCCCGTGCCATGCCCAGCCCCGTGCCAGCCCAGCCCCTCACCTGGTCGACGTTCTTGAGCTGCAGCCCCGTCTTGCCGCGCTCGTCCTTGCACAGGTGGATCTCCCGCACGCCCGGTTTGATCTCTGCCCGCCGCAGCCCCGCGCTGTTCCCGCTCAGGGGAGCCACCAGCTGGCCTGGGGAGGGCCCCACGGGGGTCAGCGCCTGCTGGGGGGGAGCTGCGGGTCAGTGGGGACAGGGGGACACCTCAGCCCCCCTTCGGGAGGGGTGCATCCCTTCTCGGGCAGGATGAGGAACACAAGGGAGCCCCGTTCAGGCACGGGGAGCCACAAGGGGCAGGGAGCTGCCAGCCCAGACACCTACGATGCTGTCCTCCGTGCCCAGGTTCTTCTGGATCTCCTCGCTGGAGAGCGCCAGCCCCATGTAGTTCTCCAGCTCGGCCAGGTTGGGGTACAGCACAGGAGGCTCTGAGGGACATACCAAGGGTGGTCTCAGTTCCTGGGGCCCCCAACCCACAGTCATGGCCCCCTCCACCCTAGGAGCCCCCTGGGACCGTGGGCCAGCAAAAAGAGACCCCCAAATCCCATCCATAACCCATGCACTGAGCTGTGGGAGGGTCTCAGCTGAGCCCCCCCCCCCCCCCCCACTGAGCATCATTGCCCACCCAGAGAGCCCCTGCACATGGTGAGCTGATCATGTCCCACCTTACCAGTGCCCGAGGTGAGCTTTGGCTTCTCTGTGGACACTGTGGTGGCAGAGGTGAGCTTTGGCTTCTCTGTGGCCACTGTGGTGGCAGGGGTCCTCACCCCAGCTGCTGCCTGTGCCTGCCAAGAGACAGCGTGCTCAGTGCTGTGTCCCCAGCCTGGGGACCCTCTGAGGTGAGACCCCACAGGGCCCCATGGGGGTCTGCTCACCCCTGTAACACTGCTGAGCTGGCACTGACCTGCAGGACCTGGTGGCCCTTCATGTCCTCCAGGGAGGGGTAGAGTGTTGCCATCGCGGCTGCTGCTGTCTGGGGACAGGGATGGGGCAGTTCAAGGACTGGGCTGCCTCTCTCCAAGCATCCCTCCCAGCCCGTGTACCGGACATGGGCTGTCTGTCACCTGCAGTCTCCAGTGTGACTCAGGGCTATGTCACCAGGGTCACCATCACTTCCTGGTGGCTGGGACATGGATGGCAGCTCCTGCTCCCCATGTCCGCCTGCCCCACAGAGCCATCCCAACACCACCTACACAGGGGAGGGGGATATCCCACGGGAATGGCCCCTTTGCCCCTCATCAGATCCCTCTGCTCCCCATGTCCAGCTGGGGCATTCCAGCATCACCCAGACACAGCAGTGGGATGTCCCATGGGAACAGCCCTCGTTCACACCAGCACCCCCCTCTGCACCTCATGTTGTGCCCCAGGCTGTGCCCCCCAGACCTACTCTATGGCATCTTGTGCCCCAAAAAGCATAATCCAAAACTCATTGTGTAGAGGCCAAATCCAGACCCAGCTCTGAGCCCTGTGGGAACCAGGCAGGATCCCACCTCCAGCCCGGGGATAGCAGCCACATCCAACAGACAAAACCCCCCAAGTCCAGCCCTGGCACCCTGAACTCACCTGCCAACAGCTCCCAGATCCTTGTGACACCCTCTGCCTGGCCCCTGGGTTTTATAGCCAGGCCCAGCCCAGGGAGGGGCCAGACAGCCTCAGCTGATTGCACCCCCGCTAGGTAGGGCACAGGTGAGGAAGAGGAAGAAGAGGATGAAGGCAACAATGCGCAGAGCCCATGTGCTGCAGGGGTGGGACAGGGATTGGATTAGAGACAGGGATTGGATTAGGGACAGGATGACTTTCTGTAGGTTTGGGCATCCTGGGGGAGCAGGGATGGGACTGTACCCCCCCATGGTGTCCCACTGCCCCACTGCATCCTCTCTCCTGCCACCCCCAGCACGTGGCTGGGCCCCCCAACTGGGACCCCTCCCCCATTATCCTTCCTGGGCTCCCCAGGCCCTACTGGGGGTGCAGGGGTCCCCTCTGTGATCCCCTGCGTGGGTGGTGGCTCCTGCTGACACCTCTCTGCCCCGGCGCGTGGGGCTGACGCGGCCGTGCCCACGATCCCGTGTCCCACACCCTTCCCCACGTCACCTGGGACACGTGCCAGCCGTGGGAGTCCCATGCTGCAGGTGGAGAAACTGAGCCAGCACAGAGCTCAGCTAGGGTGCCCGTGGCATCCTGCTGCCGTGGGCCATCACCATGTCACCTGGGGATCCAGCCTCCAGCAGTGACATTCTGCTGTCAGCATTGAGGGTGCCATGGGCCACCGTGTCCCCAGGGGTGCTGAGGGCACTCAGGCAGGCCTGGACCTGGTGGCACCAGCCCAGAGCTCCCTGGCACAGGGTCAGTCCCGCTGTGGAGCCGCAGCCAGGCACGTCCCAGCTCCCTGTGCCTCCGCTCCAGCGTGCCAGGCCAGGAGGAAGTGTTTTATTTACTGCTGTTATTTTTAGCTGGATCGTGCCCAGCTGCCTTGACCAGCCCAGGACAAGAACAGTGCCAGCGGCAGGGAGAGTCCTGCACAGACAGGGAGGATTGTTTCCTAGAGTCTGTTCATCTCCTAAACCCTCATCCCCACAAAACCACAGCTGTGGGGACTCACACCCCACCTGCACCCATGGACGCTTCAGGAGCTGTGCAGGGGCTGAGGGCCCAAGGGTAGGGGGCTTCCCTCAGCCTCCCCCCTGCCCTGGCTTAGCCCCAGCCAGAAGCCATGGCACTGCCTGGCATTGGTTAATAATTAAAGCAAAAAGCTTTGCAGGAAGAGAAACACAAACTGGCCTCAAGCTTCCAGCCAGAAACGGCCACAGCAAAGGACAGAGCAGGGTGCTGGCGCCCCACAAGCTCCTGTTCTGCTTAACTGAGCCGCAGTTAAGCGCAGTGCTCATTCCTGCAGGGCCCTGTGCAGGCACCAGTGCTCCTGGATGGATCCCAATGGCTGAGCTGCTCCTGCCCCAGGGCCACTGCTCCCTCCAGGACACATTACACACAAACTGCTTGGCAGCTGGGACAGGCTGTTATTGATCGTGGCTGTGTTATCAGTTGTGGCACACTGATCAAAGGTTGTCAACAGAGGAACCAGGCACTGGCCCACAGTGGTGCCTGAGCAGGTCCTACACACACAACACCCACAGGGCAACAGCAAAGGCCAAAGCAGGTGATGTGCTGTGTCCCAGGTGCCATGTCCAGCTTCCAAAAAGCACTGAAATAAATCCAGAAAGGTGCAAGGAAAGGCTTCCCTGGAGCTGCAAGGACCATGGGAACATGCACCCATCTATCCAGTCCAGGTTGAGTCACAGCCACAAGGGCATGAGGCCGTGAGGGCAATGCTGAATAGGTTATGGTGAGGCAATTAATTATGCAAATTCCAGCAGGCCACCATCACCTCCCCACAGAGCATAGGAGCCCCAGGCGCCCTATTGTGCTCCCCAGCACCTGAGCCTGACACCAAGGCACAGCAACACAACCCTGGCACAGCACCGCCTGAGCCTGGCACAGCACCCTGCGACCCTGACACAGCACCCAAAGCACCCTGTGAGCCTGGCACAGCACCCAAAGCACCCCATGAGCCTGGCACAGCACGCTGTGAGCCTGGGACAGCACCCAAAGCACCATGTGAGCCTGGCACAGCACCCTGCGACCCTGGGACAGCACCCAAAGCACCGTGTGAGCCTGGCACTGTACCCCACAAGCCCAGAGCACCCCACACAGCACCCCCTGAGCCCAGCCCAGCCCCTGCTGTGCTGAGCGACAGACGAGAGAGGGAAGAACCTCAGGACACAGGGCTGAGAAAAGCCAGCATAAAGCGTTTTTATTGCGATAATAAACTGGATACCTTTGTGCGGCGGAGAAGGAAGTGACTGCTGGGAATTTCTGTTACCAAGGGACCGGGCAGGGCAGAGGGAGGGGCACAGGGGACAGCTATGCGTCCTGTGAGACCAGGCAAGCAGCGATGACCAGCATCAGGTGGCAGGAGAGAATGGGCAGGTGTGCTCAGAGCAGGGACAGCAGGGGGCTGATGGTTCCTTTTCATGGGGAAGGAGGAGGACAGAGGCGTTTCTGTTGAGTTGAGCCCCCGCCACCTCCCCTGCAGACAGCACCTTCCCTTTGTCCAGTTTTCCTTTTTCTTTAAAGAAAGCTCCATGCTATGGGATTTTCAGGGTGTGGTGGAGCTCTGGTGGAAACCCAACTCCCTAAATCCAAAAGTGGTCTGGAGGGGAAAGCAGGCCCACCATGAGATGGCAGGGTGAAGCAGGGGCAGGGCAGCCCTCCTTTACCAGAGCAAACCCACAAGGCCTGCAGTGATGCTCCCCAGGGAGCAGGGAAAGGCCAGGCTCCCTCGCTGTCCCACTCCAGGCAGAATTCCTATAAACAATCCTAGTGCTACCTTGCTCTCTGCATCCCTTCAGCCTCAACAACCTCACTCTGCTATGGCTTTTGCAGCAGCAGCAATTTCTGGTTTGGAAACACCATAAATCTGCACCAAAACAAGTAACTAACAGGATTCCTTTTGTTCAAATGACTCCTATCTAAGGTCAGCCCATCTGCGTGCTACTGGGAAAACGAAGTCTACACCTGGAACAAAAATAAGATTAAGAACTTGACCCAAAAAGAGTTGAGGTTTACGGTGTATAGTTTAAAAAGACATAAAAACACGATACAAGGAGGAAGAGTCAGACGCAAAGCTTAGTGACCAAAGGCATTCAATCAAGGTGTAAGGTTATACAATGAGTGTAGTGGACTACCAGGAAAAGCTCCGTACAAAGTCATGTGCACTCTTCTTGAAGCTGAGATTCTGGATTCCTCCATGTGCCAAACCTGTGTGGAGAGAGGAGAGGCAGTGTGACAGAGTTGCCTGCTGGACAGGGAGGGAATGTGCCAGGGCACAGCAGCCTCCACACAAACCACACCGGGCCCTCAGAGCAGCAGCCAAGCCTTGATCACAGAGGGGAGCACAGCCCCACCCTGCCCACACCGTGGGGACCCCACACCCCAGGGCAGAGCCCCACAGGATCACAGAACGGGCTGGGTTGGAAGGGACCTTAAAGACCCATCTTGTTTCAGCCTCCTGGCACAGGTAGGCACAGTCCACTAGTCTAGTTGTTCCAAGCCCCATGCAGCCTGGCCTTGGACACTTCCAGGGATGGGGCAGCTGTAATTTCTCTGGACAGCCAGTGCCAGGGCTCCTCCAGCCACACAGGGAAGAATTTCTCCCTAATATGTAATAGTATCTAATGTACCCTTGCCCTCTGTCAGTGTGAAGCTGTTCTGCCTTGCCTTGTCACTTCAGGCCCTTGTGCAAAGTCCCTCTCCAGCTCTTTTGGAGCCCCTTTAGGCTCTGGAAGGTGCTCCAAGGTTTCCCCAGAGCCTTCTCCACTCCAGGCTGAGCAGCTCCAGCTCTCAGCCTGTCTCCACAGCAGAAGTGCTCCAACCCCTGGGTCACAGTCATTCCCTCCTGCCCACACCATCAGCCCCATGCCCTGGCAGCCTGAGAGGCAGGAGGAAGTGCGGCAACTGAGCCCCCTTGGTGCAACAACACTCAGAACTCAAGACACAAAGAACCAACGTGAACCTGCTCTGCCAGGCTGGGAACTTTGCATGTAGCACTGTAGTGATCAGAACCCCAGCTCACCAGACTCCCAAGAGCAACTTCTACCCACAGCCAGAGATGTGCCCTGTCCTCCTCATATTCCCCATGGCTCCCCACTCCCCCCTTGCCTCCATCCCGCCTCCCCACACTGCCCCAAGATCAAACACAGGGCCCTTGAGCTGTCCTCAATGCACACAGTCCCTGACAGAAGCTGCCCCTCCTTACCCGAGGACAGGGTGCTGGGATGGGTCATTCCAATTTCATGAGCTCCACGTCAAAAATTAGAGTGGCGTTCGGTGGGATGATCCCTGGGTGCCCAGTGGAGCCATAGGCATAATCTGGGGAGATGGTCATCTTTGCCCGCTGACCAACGCTCATCTGGGGCAGGGACAGAAAGACAGGGACGTCAGGAGATGGGCACAACTGCCAGGGGAGTGACAGAGGAGGGACACACACACCTGTCCCCACTGCTTTCCCTACACTGGGCAAGAGTACAGACTCAAAGGAGAGGAACAGGAAGAATGTCAGAGGGAAAAGGCAGGCAGCATGGGCTGGAAAAGGAACAGGGCTTGAGATGTCCTTTACATGAGGGAAGGCAGGGAATGCCAGGAAATTCCCTCCAGCCACCAGCACCCTTGTGCTGCCAGCACGGCACAGAGCGAGCAGTGTCACACGGGCAGAGCTGAAGCTGTGCTGTGCCCACAGCGTGGGATCACAGCCTGGAGCTGTGCTGTGCCCACCAGCCCTCCCTGTGCGTGGGCTCTGGAGCCCGGGAGGCCTGAGCGCTCCCGCCGTGCTCCTGCAGAGCAGAAATGTCAGCGCTGAGTCACCGGCGTGCCGTAGGTGTTGCTGGGGCCTGGCCCGGCTCCATTGCTGCCAGCTGGCAGGTGGCAATGCAGAAGGTGATATTCACACCCACACCTCCCAGCGCTGAGGGGGTGGAACAGGGGAATAAAATAAAGAAATAATACAAGAGGGAACGAGCTGCAAGCACACTGAGTGCTGCCCACGCCGCGGCTCCGGCACGGGGAGCGCGAGGCAGAGGAGCTCCAGGCACCTGAGCGACGCCTTCCTCCCAGCCACGGATCACCTCCTGCTTGCCCATCACAAACTTGAATGGCTTGTTCCTGTCGCGGGAGGAATCAAACTTCTTCCCATCCTCCAGCATACCTGGGGAGACAGAGGGAGATGGTGATACAGGGACAGAGCCACGCACGCCAGTGTGAGATGTTGTGACCTGGCAGCCCGAGCAGGTGACAGGCACGTGGCTCTGAGTCAAAGATGTGTCTCAGCTTGTCCTCCTTTTCCCTGGGAAACACCTGTACAGGAGGGGAAACCCCTGTGGCATCACCCATCCTGGGACAGGGAAGGATGACACTTAACTGCTTCAGCCCAAAGAGAAGTGCTCCTCTGGGTCAGGAGCAAGGACCGACGGGAACAAACGGATGGGGGAAGAAAATCTTGTCCATCTTGCAGGACAACCAACAGTCATTTATCATCAGGCAGCAGGATCCGACCTTGTGCTTCCCATCCCACCAGCAAACACACCTCTCACTCACCAGGCTTCTATCTTCAGGCACCCAAAACTCTGATGACACTCCAGTGCCCCATCTGGAGGCTGTGATTGGCCTCCAGCCCTGCCTGTGCCCGGCTGATCTAAGCCAAATCCCTCCTGGACCCGGGAATGACGATGGGGAGAGGCAGCACCAAGTGCCTGGGGCAGCCCTAATTCCCCAGCACGGGCTGAGCCAGGCTGATATCCCCAGAGCTAAATATAACTCCCCAACATGAGCTAAGGAGGAATTTCCTCCCCTCCCTTGCTCCCTGCCTGACCTTCTTGGGGAATCTTGGAGCTGGCACTGCCTTATAGGAGCAGTAACTCCACCAGTCAACTCCTCTAAGGCAGCTCCAGCTCTACATTAACACAGCCAGTGCCCTGTACAATAAACCCTGTGTGATAAGAGCACAATTAAACTCTCTTCCATAACACTTCACTTCCCAAAACAGCCAGAAAATCCTGCTATCCTGACTGGAAACTGCTCTACAGTCTTGAAAAACCAAACTTCCTCAGGATGGCACCAGGTAGATTGACTTCCTTTTGCCAGGGCATGTGTGCAAGGGAAAATGTGTCTGTGAAAAAGATGGGATGGGGGAGCTCAGCCCCTGCTTGCACAGTGACCAGAGGGAATGGCACACAGGGATGGGGAATGTTGAATGCAAAGAAGGGAATGGGAAAAAATACATCTCTTTTGCAGGGGCAACAAGCACCAAGACCTGTGGGCTCCTCCCAGGGAGCAGAATTAAGTTTTTAATTTAACAGACAGCAAAAATCCCTTGTCCAGTGTGTCGAGCATCAGCTCAGCCGGTCATGCTGCAGCCCTGGACTTTGGAATAGTAAATCTGGAGTTCTCTCATTTCCTCCTTCCAGGATAAACCTCTTGTTGCTGAACCTGCTTCCAGCCTGCCTGGCACTGCTCCTCGCTCCCGCCTGGCAGCAGGGACAGGGCAGCCCATGCTGGCTGGCACCAGCAGCGCTGCCTGCCTGCGGCCCCAGCTGACCCCGGCTCCCAGCCCTCCAGGGCAGCACTGGGCCGAGGTGGGACAGAGAGGACAGCCCTGTGCCACCCTTCTCCCTGCACATCCACCAAGGAAAAACCCCAGGGGCCACACAGCACAACCCCCTGCTTGTCACAGCAAGCACGGACTACTGGGATGCTCCCAGGGCATCTGCAGCCTGCAGAAGTGCATCCCATTCGATGTCCAGAGGCATCAGCAGCAGTGCAGGAGATGCTGCCAGCCTTGCACAGGAGTGGATGGCACTACCTGACTCCACTGCCAAGTTCACCTGTCCCAGTGCAGCCCCAGGAAGTGTTTCAGAGCTGCCAGCTCCCTGGCTGCAGAAGAGAGGGATTGATGAACTATGCTGGTTGCAGCAGCCTGAGGGATCGATCACTCAGCTCTCCCAAACCAGGATGGAGAAGGTCATATGTGGGAGCCTGGCCAAGCTCCCCCATCATGCCAGAGGGGAAAACAAAGAGGCTCCAATCCTTCGGAGACTGCATCCTCATCTCAGGCACTTCATCTGCCCACAAGCCTCCTGGGAGACTTCTCCAGCCCTGAACAAGTATGAGCAACCATTTCCTCCTCCCTGCCATCCCTGAGCAAGGAGATAATGAGATCTTAAAGCTATTATGGAGGAAAAGCATCCTCGGGCAAAAGCAGTTACCCCTGCAGAGCCCAGGAGCAGCAGACAGCCCCTGGCACATCCCAGCTTATCCAAGCCCCTTACAGGGCTCCGTCCTTGCCACCCCCAGTCCTGCAAGAAGGGCAGAGCTCACACGAGTGGATTATGGAGACCCACAGCCCTAGCTTCCATCTGAGCCCCCGGAGATCCCAGCTGGTCTATACAGACCCCAAGGGGTCTCAGGGAATCACAGTGAGGAAGAACAGAGAGCCCTACAGCTCAGCCATGGGATGGAGTGGGGGCTCTGGAGCACAGCCCCAGTGGGGCAGCGTGGCCCTGCCAGGTCTCTGGCACACTTGGCAGGCAGGAGCTGGGAGACGCCGGCTGCAACGTGCGCCTTGGCTCGGGGCCCCCTGGGCGGGCAGAGGCGGCGCGGAGCGCTGCTGGAGCAGGCACAGTCAGCCCTGGCACAAACCTGCCGGGTCGGGTTCTGTGGGGGAGCCCCACCCGCACCCCCTCCATCCCCTCTCGGTGCTGATCCCTGGCACGGCCATTGCCCAGGGGCTCTGGCACAGAGCCAGACACCAAGGAGAGGCAGGAAGACACCAGAGCAGTGGGGCAGGCACCGCTGCTCCAGCTGGGACAGGATGGAAAACCCTTCCCAGACGCCCTGGAATACCCAGCATGCTCCAAACCCCTGCTCAGGGCAGGGATGCCTGGATGAGGTTCAATCCTGCCTCCACCAGCACTTGCCATCACTCAAGCCCACCCCATTATCACCCACAGGTGGATGGGGAGAGGGCTCTGGCCAACATTCTTGAGGCCTGGCAGGACAGAGGACTCCAGCACAGGCAGGGAAGGAGGTTCAGGAGATGTCACTGAGCTCCCACAGATGCCACAACCCATGGACTGGCAGTCGCACGCTGGGGAGGAAACACCTCCTCACCACAGGATGTTTGCTGAGCAGTGTGAGAGCATCGAGGGCAGCACCCAGAGCAGCCAGGGGAGCACCACTGCCCCAAGGACTGTGCACAGGCTCAATGGGAGGACAGCAGTCCCCTCAATGCTATCCAGCCAGAGAAAGGCAGGTTCCTCCAGTATTCATCTCTGCTCCAAGCCCAACTCCCTCAGAGACCCCCCCATGCCACTCAGGCAAAGCCATTTGGCCATTCTGTGTCAGACTTGTTCCTGTCCTGGCACTCCCCAGAATGACTACAGCCCCCCATTTCCCCTCCTGAAGTGCAGTGGGGTGCCCACAGTCCCCCCACACAGCCGGTCCCCCTGGCACCAGCACTGCAGGACCCCCAACTGCACAGCAGCCCCACTCTGCTCCCTGCTCTGACTCAGGGGGGCTTAGCTCTGTTGGCTCCAGTCCACACCCTCTGTTCCATTCCACGCCAGTTACTGCAAGCAAAGTGTGCTGAACACGCTGGGCACATCAGGGAACTTCATTTAGTCCCTTTAAGAGCCCCATGTAGCAGATTTCACATCAAAGGCTCTTTTGGACACTCTGTGGCACAAGCTTGCCACAAAAAGACCCAAGATCTGGAAGGAAGGAGGGGGAAAAGGTTCAATTTCACCAGCTCCCCCTTTACATTTCCATCTCTGCAACCCCAGCATAAGCAACTGGCATCTCAAAGGAGGTTGCTCTTCTCTCCACCTCTTTCCTCTGCACTGCCCTCCTGCACCAGGGCTGTCTGTCCATTCTGGGATGCTCTCAGCCCGGCCATGCCCCATGGAGCAGGAGCCTGGACTAAGGCAGAAGCAGCACCAGCTGCTGGCTGACCAAGCTGGCTCCCCATAATCCCTCCCCTTGGATCACTGTTTTTTTTCCCAAATGGTTTTTACCCAAACCAGTGTGCATCCATAGCCCAGCACAGGGAGAGCTGCCTCCTGCACACCACAGCCTGGATCTCCCCAGCACTGGAGCAAAGGGCAGCTGGGGACGGAGCCAAGGCAGGCTCTGGAAGGAGTCCTGGAGTTCGGCACCTCCAGCACTGCACTCTGCCACCATCCCTGATGCTGCTATGGGATCGGGAATGCTGCAACCGGGATGGGAATCAAAGGTTTGTGAGGTTTCCCATGAGCCAAGCCCCGCTCCTGTCTCTGGCAGAGCCGGCTGCAGGAACTGCGCTGCCGACGCAGGGAAATGGCATCAGGGCCTGGAGGTGTTTGATTCCTGCTGCCTGCCGAGGCGGGGGGGCAGGAGCTGCCTGCAGACGGAACGGGGGTGGGGATAAAGGACAAATGGAGACAATAACAACAACAAAAAAAAACAAAATAAAGGAAATTAGAGAATGTCTCCCAGGCGCAGCACATCACTGCTGCTGGGGAGGGTCCGTTGTGAGCAAGTCACCACGTAGCACTTTGCCTGAAGAGCCATGATGTGGGGACAGGATGCTAGTGACCCCCAAACAGCTCTGCCGGGGTGGGGGACAGGGCTGGGGAGAGCAGCCAAGCTCCAGCAGCGCCGCAGGAGGGGAGAGCCGGCGCAGGGAGCCGGAGGGTTGGGAGTCGGAAGGGCTGGCAGGCAGCAGGACTGGCCCACCGGGAGCCACTTGACTGCCTGCCAGCCTCTCTTTGTTCTTCCACCGGCGGAGGAAACGGGGTGGCCGGGCAGACCAAGCTGCTTCCTCTCCCTGCTGACGAGGGAAAGGGAAGGACAGGGGAGATGGAGGAGCAGCAGATGGGCTGGATGCCCGCCGAGCCCTCCCAGCAGGCCGGGCCCCGTTCTGCAGAGAGGGGCAACCCCAGCCCCCCAAAGGGAGCAAGGGGAGGCGGAAAAGCGCTGGGGCGGGAAGGGGAATTGGTTATTAGCAAAAACAGTCACAAATGAGTCATTAACTCGTTTTCACCACGCCGTTGAGCCAACGCTGTACAAAAGGCAGCCCAGGGGGACAAGAGCCCCCAGCGTGATCCCCAAAGCATTTTTGGGGTCCAAAGATTGGTTTCTTTACCTCCCCGGCTCACAGAAGGCTGCTGGAGGACATGACCCTCGCTGGCTTTGGGGCAGCCCCTCATCAAAGCACTACCCCGACCACTCAACAGCGGCCTGGTTACCCGCACCGGGGTCCCCCCAAAAAACCCAAGGATGCGGGTCTGGGGTGGCCCCACGGGTACCCCTGGTGTCACCCCACAAGGGAGAAGGGACTGGGGCAGGACTGGGGCGGGGGATTGCATTCCTGCAGGGAGCTGCGGCAGGAAAGACCCCGCTCTGAAGAAGCAGACCCCAAAGCTCCCGGGGGGTCACTCGTGGAGTCCTTAAGGGCCGCCCCACAGCCCAAGGGTCCCGGCTGCCCTGGGACCCCCGGGGCTCCACCCGGGGTGCCCCTGCCTGCGCCCCGGGTCCCCTCTGGGTCGTTCCCCGGTGCACCTCCATAAAGAAGGCTGGATACGCGTGGGTAAGGCCCCTCCATTGAAAAGGCTGCGGGAAAGATGGGGACAACGGGGACTCCCCACGGCCACGGGGCGCCGACAGGACCTCCATCCCCCGCCGGGGGCTCATCCGCGCCCCCCGGGAAAGGCCCCCGAGGCGGCCCGGACCCCCCTCCTCCCCACGGAGCGCCGCGGCCCATGCGAGCCGCCGCGCTCGGGGTCCCTGCAGGCAGCCGGGGGCGGGGGGACCGGCAGGCCCCGCTCCCCCGGTGTCCGGGCCGGTGCGACCCTCCCGCCCCTCCGCTCCCGGGCTCGCCCTGCACTCACCCGTGTAGTGCACCACGCAGGTCTGGCCGCGCTTGGGGAACGTCCGCCCTGCGGGGAGACACGCGCCATCACCCCGCGGCACCGGGACCCGCACCGGGAGCCGCGGGGAGGGCAGGGAGAAGGGGTAGGAGGGAGCGGGCTCGCCGCGGCTCACCGTCGCCGGGGGCGATGGTCTCCACATGCACGCCCATGCCGGTGCCGGTGCCGGTGCCACTCGCACCCGCAGCGCCCGCAGCCCGACGGAGGAGGGGCCGCGTGTGCGCAGCCGCGGCGGTCACCGCCATAGAGCCCGCCCGTCACTTCCATAGATCCCGCCCGACCTTCCATAGATCCCGCCCGGCGGAGCCGCCCTGGCCGCCGCCATCTTCCGCCCCCCCGCCCCGCCGCCATCTCGGCACCGCGCGGTTGCCGGGGGAACGCGGGCCCCGCCATGAGGGACCCTCCGGGCGCGGGGCCCTGCGCGCTTCGCCCCCGTATCGCCATTTCCAGCCCGCACAGCCGCGCCCGGAGGGTCCCTCATGCCTGCCCACCACAGAGTGAGTGAGGGTGGAAAGGGCCTCTGAGATCAGCGATTCCAACCTCTGACCCAACACCACTATGGCAGCTACAGCAGGGCACTGAGCGCCGTGTCCAGCCTTTCCTTGAACACCTCCAGGGACGGTGACTCCATCACTCTAGGCAGCCCATTCCAAAGTCTGATCACCCTTCTTGTGAAGGAATGTCACCTAATGCCCAGCCTAAACCTCGCCTGGTGCATCTTAAAACCACGTCCTGTCATCCTGCAGCCACGTGGGGGTCAGGCTCTGCTCCCAAGGAACAACGGACAGGACAAGAAAAAATGCCTCAAGTTGTGCCAGAGGAGGTTTAGGTTGGATATTGAGGAAAATTGGTTCAAAAGGATGATCAGACACTGACACAGGCAGTGCAGGGCAGTGGAGTCACCATCCCTGAAGGAATTTAAAAGACATGTGGATGTGGCACCTGGGTTCATGGTTTAGTGTTGGCCTTGGTCATGTTGGGATCTGATGATCTTAAATATCTTTTCCAACCATAATGATTCTGTGATTAATGCTGCTCCCCGCTGTGCAGATGGAGGTCAGTGCTAGCCCTGCATTGCTGGGACAGGCTCAGCACAAGATATGCAGGTTTGAACAATCCCACACTTAAAAGGCCTTTTTTTCTGGTATAGCAGCAACTATTTTCTTTTTTGGTCAAAAAAAGAATCACTCCAGGCACAGGATTTTTGCCTCAAAGTGTCCTATTTCTTTACTTCAAGGAGGTGAACTTGAGCCTCCACAAGGGAACAGAGAATTTCCAAGGACAGCCAAGAGACTAATAAAAAGCCAGGATTCTCAGCAAGTGCATTAAAATGGGACACAAGAGGAGGAGGCTCTTAAAATAACAGATAATAGCATGAAGCTAGTTGTAATTGCTTGTGTCCCTTGCTAGTATCTTTTAAATACTGAAATACCAAGGGTGGGCTTTTTTCTTGTTTGATGCCATGGCATTATGTTTTACATTAAAGCTCCAACACTGAAAGTGCCAGTGGTCCCTGACTTTCCACATCAGGAGGGCAGATGTGTGAGGCCGTGAGTCAAGGTGAAAAACAACAGGGTATAAAAAGGGGCACGTTCTCATCCCTACTTAGTAATGCTGTCTTTGCTGAGAGCTGGGCCTGCTCTTTCTATAAGAACTAGTGATAAACAAGGATCTGAAAGGGGAAAATGCTGCTGGATGTAAGCCCATGCTGGAGCCCTCTCCTCCACTGGCACAGGCACGCTTGCACACGTCAGGCACAACAGCTCTTGCTCTGGGTGGGGTGTTTTGGTTCGTTTTTGGGGTTTTTTCAGTCATTGGTATAACCTGCCCATCTTACCAGCAGCAAGGTGACTGCAACAAGCAGTGTTTCAATGGAGACAAGGAGCTCAGGCAGGTTTGACCAGCCCCTCACTGCTCAGGGTCCAGCTGGTCAGACCCAGGACAGGTCCAGGTCACATTCTGGTGCCTAAACTCTTGAGAAAGCACAAAGGCTTGAAAACTGGTGAATTCTGCCCCAGTTATTCCCTGCCCTCAGGATCATCCTCTGACAGAACTCACAAAGTCAGAAATGCCAGAAATGTCAGAAAGAGGGACAAGCGTGACCATTGAGATTTAATACTGTAAAAAATAAAAGGGACATTATTTGAGCTACAGAAACACCACCCCAGGCAGCAGTGGGCTGGCAGGCACCACACACAGCAGCAGCTGTGGGTTTGCTGGAGGGAAGGATGGATCCACAGAGGGATCTGGGCAGGCTGAATTGATGGTCCAAGGCCAAAGGTATGAAATTCAACAAGGACAAGTGCCAGGTCCTGCCCTCAGGTCACAACAACCACACACAGTGCTCCAGATTTGGGACAAATTGGCTGGAAATCTGGGAAGAGATGTGGGGGTGCTGAACAGCAGCATCTGAACATGAGCTTGTGTGTGCTCAGGTGGACAAGAAGGGCAGTGGCACCTGGATGAGCAATAGTGTGGCCAGCAGGACCAGGGCACTGACCCTGCTCCTGTACTGCTCCTAAACCCAGAGGCAGCCAGACTGGCAGTGAGGCAGTGGCAGAGAGTGCAGTGCATCCCAAAACCTGACCAGGCTGAGCCAGCTGATCCCAAGGAAGAGCCTTCACTCTCCAGAAAACAACAATAAAGAAAAAAAAAGAGAAAAACATGAGGTTCTTTGTGCATCAGAGAAATGGTTTTGAAGCAGGGCTGCTGTGACCATCCTGACACTGCTCTCAAACACCATCGCCCCCCTGACTGCACCATGAGAGTTGAGGCTTTGCATTAATTCATCACACAACTGGGGAGCAATTTGCTCAAATCCTGCCAGTGTGCACCAGACTGGAGAGCTGCAAGGTCACCCTACGGTCAGATCCAGCTCCAGCCCTAAAAATAACCAGCCTCCCTCTCTGGCTGTGCACAGGGCTGAGCCCAGCCCAGCAGTACAGCCCCAGCATGGCTGACTTCCCCCCTCTCCCCCCACTGCCCCCTCACTGTTGCCAGGAGAGATGTGGGGGTGCCAGCAGCTTTTGAAGATGCTGCTGTGGGAGATGTAGCTATGGGCTACGATTTAAAAGTTCAGTCCTTCCTGAAATTAATTTGACACTTCTTCCATAAACTCCCAACCTGTCAAAACCCAGGACAAGCTGCCAACCCCTCCCAGCTGCTGACCGGAGGCAGTAGAGCCCATTCTCTCCTGTTTTCCCAGAAGTGACTCAGGTGACATGGCCCAGGCAGGTGGACAGAGCTGACTCCCACCCCCTGCTGCCAGGTGCTGTTTCTGCTCATGCTTTAACCCACTGCTAGCTTCAACTTCACCTTTGTTCGAAGAAATTCTAAACCTTTCTCCATGAAAGGGCAGTCTGAGTACAAAGACATCCACTATCTCAACAGTATTTTCCCCTAAATCTGGTCAAAAATAGTTTCCTCTCAAAAACAACCTCTTTGTTGCTTGTGTTCCCACAGGCCAAGTGACACCTCCACACCCTAATGTCTCAGTGCTGCTCTGGGGCTGGTGGGGGCCCTTCCTCCCAGCACTGCAGCCTAAAGGAAACCATAGATCTGCCTTGCCCAGATCTGTCAGGACCTGCCAGGCCAACCCCTGGGAGAAGCTCTGGTGAGGTGGCAGGATGGAGGCTGCAGCAGGACCCCCTCCAGCTGGGAGAGGGAGGGGTTTGGGACACAAAGCAGGCCTTTGGGACAGGGAACAGGGAGCAACAGGAAGCAATGACTTTCCCCCACAGCAGCACATCCTGACAGAGCAGCAAATCTGTGTCTGGATGAACTCAGCCTCTCCAGGTTTATTCCCAGCTGCCACACTGTACCTGACGTGGGTTAAAAGGAACCCAAGCTCTCATGAAACCTGGTGAGATGCCAGGCAGGGTTAGGACAGTGGGCAGTGGCTTCTAACTGTATCCATCCCTCACAGAACCCAGCTACAGCTCTCACAGGCTCTGTTCCAGGTCCCTTCCCAGCTGGCTGTGCCCATCCCTAGCAGCACGGGATGGTGTGTGAGACAGCCCCAGGCACCATGTTCCTGCACTCTGGAAGGAGCTGTACCTGAACAGGTGCTACAGGAATGTCAGGGAGGCAGGGCAGGGATCACACCATGCTGCAGCAGAGCACCCTGGCCAGCACAGAGCTTGGAGCAGCCCTGAGGAGGAAGCAGAGCTGGGCAGATGCGACCCTCAGATAAGGTGGTCACACTGCTCCTTGCACAAGCTGAGCTGCCCAGTACAGCCTCTTCCCCAGCCTCCAAACCACAGCCCAGCTACTGAGAGATCAAGGTCTGTGAGAGGAAGCAGTAACATCTGAGAGAAAACCTAATATCTGAGTTTCTAATATCTCTTATTTTCTTGCTTAACTGCTTCAAGTCCTTGCCCTGCAGCAGAGCCCTGGGGCAGCAGTGACCCTCTGCATGCAAGATCTGTCCCCAGTGAGAGCCTGGACAAGAGCTGCTGGCACAATTGATTCTGCATGTCCCACCACACTGGCTTCTCAGAGCTCTGAATCCCTCAAAAACCTCACCTCCCAGTGGAGTGTCCCAGCTGCCTCCTTGTGCTACCACTCAAGGAATTTAAACACAGCAAAGACCCTCCTGAGGTATCTTCATGGACATTCACAACGGGACCAGCTTTTTGCTGTATTTTCTTCTTGGGCTCTTGCTGACCAGGAAGTCAGTAGCAGACTGCACCCCAAGTGTCTTCCAAGGAAAATGATCAAGGAGATGTGGAATGGCTCCAACCCGAGAGGGGTGAAAGGGAAACAACAGTTTGAAAGGGAAAGAAGTCCTGGGGAAGGCTGCGAGCAGCAGCATGATGCAGCTTGTTCCAGCCAGTGTTCCATCTGCATTCCCTGGACACCCCTCCAAGTGCTGAAATGGCCCAGAAACATCTCCACCACCAATGTTTACAATCATGTGATTGTGATCCAGTTTGAATGCATTCCTGATGGCTTTCAGCTACCTACCAAACTCTACCTTTGCCCCATACTGCTGAACCTCTTTGCAGGTAACTCCATCTCGTGTGGACCTGCACAACATCCAGCAGGAAGAAAACCATGGGGCATTGTCTGTCATCTGGTAAGGAATGGCCCAGCATCAGAGCAAGCCTTTGTGCAGAGAGCAGCCCTGGCTTCTCCTGCAGCTGAGACTCCAGGGAGCTATCCCACCTGAGAAATGGCACACACCTCTGGCTGACAGCTAAACCACAGCTGCTGCTTCTCTCTGAGGATGATTTAACCCCAGGTGATGTCATGGCCCCCCAGGACAAACATACCTGTCCTTGGCTGGACCTTGCTCCACCTGACACCCACAGACAAGCTGCTCATGGCACTTGGGGTGCTGTGGGGCTCTTTCCCAGGTGCTGGAATCTCACTGGTCAGGGTGCAGTGCTTCCAACACACAGCCCTCCCTTGGGCCAGCCTGGATACCCAGGTCCTGCTCAGTGGAGTTCCATGATCTTTAGCCTCTTGCACAGCAAATTTGAGGGACCAGGCACACTGGCAGCCTCTTTTCCTGCACCAAGCCAGTGTTTGAGGGTGGTGAGGCACTGGCACAGAGAAGTTGTTGATGCCCCATCCCTGGAATTGTTCAAGGCCAGGCTGGGTGGGGTTTGGCACAGTCTGGTCTGGTGGAAGGCGTCCCTGCCCGTGGCAGCAGTTGGAATGAGATAAGCAGTAAGGTCTGTTTCAAACCAAACCTTTCTCTGATCCCACACCCACTCCTCCACCAGCCAGAGCTCCAAGGCAAAAGCTGATCAGTGAGCATCTGTGTCATTTGCTCCTCTTGGGCTTGTCTTGTCAACAGGGTCACATCTCTGGTGTTTCCCCTGATCCTCCTCAAGGCATATTTGCAGGAGATGAGAGGCTGCTAACAAATGAGACACAGATCTAATTGAGGCACAGTGCTCTGCTGAGCTCTGACATTGTCCTTTCCTGTTCTATTGAACCACAATCCAGTGCCTCAAGTTCTGTAACATTAAAAAGTATAAATTGCATCAGGCTTAAAGTGACTGTAATGGAGGCAGGGAGGAGAGAGACTGTAAAGACCAGAGCCCAGGGGATTTCTACAGATCAGTAGGGGAAGCACAAGGAATGTTTCAGCAAGCAGGAAAAGGGCTGATGGCAAAAGCTCTCTTTTATTTGGATGTGGTTAACTTCAGTAAACACCACACGGATCCTCAAGTATCTGGCAAGTTCCCAGAGGCAGCCTACAGCACTGACTTCCCCCAGCCCCAAACTGAATTTGCTATCTAGTGTGATCCTCAGCATCAAACAAGACCAGGAGTATCCTGTGGGATTCAGGCTAAGGCCACATTGAGAGTGGACAGCTCACCCAAGCTCAGCTGGAGCAGCATGTGGCCTTGGTGACACTCGCTCTCCTACAAACAGACCTGTCCTGAGGCCATTCTGTCAGGACAGTGCAGACCAGGGCTGAGCTCCCCTGTCAGCCGAGGCCACTCTGGATGATGCTCAGGGCTGACAAGCTCGTGAGCACCTCAGGCTCTTGGTCACACCACGTTTCAGCTTTCCTGATCCCTGAGCAGCTCCAGTGCTCTGTCCTGCACTCAGAAAATCCTCAGCACCTTTTGAAGGACACAGAAGGCTCCCTTGCCCTGTGGGGCATACGGCCATCTCAGACACCAAGCCTGGTTCAGAGAGAGCTGTAAAAGGCTGTGAGCTCCTCCAGAAGAGCTCTGCAGAGAGTGAGGAGGGATGAACACTGGGCATAGGGCTGTGCAAGAGGCTGGGCTGAGGGACAGGCTGCAGCATCACATGGACAGCTGGAGAACCAGGAAACTGAGTCAAAGAATGCCTCAGATTCCCACTTCTCTCATCTCTTTTAGGGTGAGGGGGCAACCTGCCAGCTCACTGGGGTGGTACCTGCCATCTCTTTTAGGGCGAGGGACAGTTTGCTGTGCCACTAACATCAGTCGAGGTAACATCTATCCTTGAGGGATGAGAGACCCTCATTGTAATGGTACTAGGGAGCAGTGTATAAAATCAGGGGCACAGTCCCAAAAAAGCAGCATTCCAGAAGGCACTGAATGAGTTTCCCTCACGCAGCAATTAGCAATAACTCCTCCACAGCCCCTGCCACGGAAAAAGCACTGACGCTGCTCTGCCCACCAGGCTGGAGGGCCCAGCTTCTCCCCGCACACCCAGGGGAGCAGAGTGTCAGCCTTCCCTGTGCCAGCCTGTTCCTGCCTCTCAGCTTTCAGTCCCAGTTTACTTTCTGCCTTTTACAGCCCACAGCGAGAGTCAGGTCCTTGTATTCCAAACTGCAGGCATGCAATCTCAAAAGCCTTGTCCCGTGGGGAAGGCTGAGGCATTAGGCTTGCACCACCAAGGAGCACTTACTCATACAACATCTTATTTCCACAGCAGTTGTATTTCTAAAATTACAAAGGCATTTCAAGGGCTGCACGGTTTTGTGGTAGCTTTTGTTCCCTTGATGCTCTCAGCAGGTAGGACAGCGCTCTGCACGGCTCTGCCCGTTTCACTTGAAAGTCAGCAACAACACCACAAGGCAGAGCTCTGCTTTAACAATGTGTTCTCGAGCCTGAGTCATAAACACTTCAAACCACCCCCACAGCCTGCGGCTCGAGCTGGGCAGGCTCCGTGTGGGCGAGCGCACTCGAGAGGGTGAGCTGCACGTGTGAAATGCGCCTCTGCATGTGAGGCAGCAGCACCCTGGGACTCTGCTCTTGCCTCTCTGCAGACCCCTCTCTTCTCTGGGAGAGCCCCTCGGGTCGAGCAGTGCAGCTCAGCACTTTCACAATGCCCAAAGTGCGATGGCAGACACGGCCGCATCCTGCGCGTGGCAGGGAGGCAGAGCCTTCCTTGGCCACGGTGAGGAAGACTCTGCCTTGCACATCAAGGAGCTGCTGCAAATGCAGATGTGAGCTGGCTGGGGGTTTGACAAGTGAAGGTGCAGCATCTGTGAGGCTCCAGGGGGAGCTGATATGGGGGAAATGGCCTGCCCTGCGGGAGGAGTGTGGCCAGACCCTGCCCACAGAGGCAGGAGCCCTGTCAGGGCTCACAGTGCAGCTCGTACTTAGGGCAGTGGTTCCCAGGCTTTCTGCAGCCAAGTGGAGAAATCTACTGTTCCTCAAAGGTCAAGCTGTGTCCAGCATTTGTTCCCCATCCCAGGCTGCTTCCACAATGAGATCTCAGGGATGTGTGGAAGAGGCCTTTGCCTGAGCTCCAGAGCACCACAGGAGCACACTGGAGCCAGCCCAGCACTCCTGCACCAGCAACCACCAGCTGCAAAGAACCAGCATGTGAAACCCAGAGCCGGCAGGCAGAGTGGCAGCAATAGGCAGGGAGAGGGCAGTGTGAACAGGCAGGTCCCTGCCACAGGCCACTCCACAACAAAAATCCCTCTCTCCTAAAGAAGACCTGGAACCCAGCTTGGACTCCTTATTCACAGAATTACAGAATGCTTTGGGTTGGAAGAGACCTCATTTTAT
The DNA here is from genome assembly GCF_027579445.1 of Ammospiza nelsoni. Classification (NCBI taxonomy): domain Eukaryota; kingdom Metazoa; phylum Chordata; class Aves; order Passeriformes; family Passerellidae; genus Ammospiza; species Ammospiza nelsoni. Next base: position 7,164,072 of record NC_080644.1, on the reverse strand, counting down.
TCCAACCCCCTGCCACAGGCAGGGACACCTTCCATTAGACCAAGTTGCTCCAAGCCCCATCCAGCCTGGGCTTGGACACTTCCAGGGATGGGGCAGCCACAGCTTCTCTGGGCACCCTGTGCCAGAGACTCACCACCCTCACAAGCGAGAATTTTTTCCTAATATCCCATCTGACTGCCTTCTGTCTTGTGAAGCCGTTACCCCTTGTCCTGTCACTCCAGGCCCTCGTGCAAAGGACAAGGTCAGTGAGCATGGCAAGTGTGGATACATCCATGTGGATACGGATATGTTTTTCCTTTATATTGGAAGATCTGCAATTTCCAGCCTCCTTCAGCCTGTGAGCTCCCAAGAGATCTCCCCTAGCAGTGCAGTGTTTTAACCTGGTGACAGAAAGGTGCAGTTCAGTTCCCTTCCACAGTCCTTTTGTAGCCCAGAGCATCCACCAGTCCCAGCATCACAGACCAGGAATTGCTCCTGCCCGAGGAGCGGTGGGATTCCGGTGCCTTGGCGCTGGCTGTGTGGGAGCAGCGGCGTTCCCAAGGCAGCCGTGCTCACAGCTCACAGCCAGCACTGCTGCAAGCGCTGGGCACAGCAAAGCACAGGGAGAAATTGGCTCCAGAGGACAGAAGGCACTGGAAAAGGCTGGCAGGGAGGGCTGGCACCACCACTCTGCCCGCTAATTGTCTGTTTGGCACATCTCATCAGGCAGCTCTTTAAAAGCAGATCCTGCCTCAGACCCTGAGACTGGACTTATCTGCAGCAGCCAAGGCAGAGGAACAGAGGCAAAACCCTCTCCCTGCTGCCAGTGGAAGCATTAAATTTGTGTTAGTGTCTCTGTACCGCATCCTGTATCCAGGGGGAAATGAGCACCCTCTCTGCAAGGTTCATTACAATGTGCCATCTTCAGCTCAGCCTTGCCTTGTCCAGTGGGGGTTAATCTAAACCACCTGAATTTCACAGGCTGACTCACAACTTGGTTAATAAGGCACAGTACAAGTGAGTCAGTGGCATCTCTCCTCATTGCTGTTTTACTGACATCCCAGATAACAAATATCACTCATGCTGGACCACAGCCAGTGCGGTGGGATCCAAATCCCCATCTCCCACCAGTGTATCTTGGCATACATCTCTGTAAGAAAGCAAAATACATCTCTCCCCATTCAAGAGGAAAAGGGAAACTCAAAAGGAAATATTAAATCTTGATTTATTTTTTTTCCGAGGCCATTTTCTACCCACACACCACTCAATTACATTTGGACAGACACAAGGTACTTTGGAAATTGTACTCAGCACTTAATCCTCTGCCTTTTTGGCACTCATTTACTCCCCAGGTGCACAGAGCTGCATTTGCTGCTCACAGACTACAAAGCAAAGAGCTGACCAGCAGTTACCTCTCCGAGTAGCTGAGTAGCTCTTGCTTCCTGGCTAAGTCAGTGCACAATTATCCCCAAACACAGGGAACCTTTATTCCTGCCGTGCTCAGCTCCTCCCAAAGCCTCTGTCGTGCCCTCGGTGCCTCGCAGGAGGCAGCGTCACCCACTGGAGCTCGACAGGATGTCACGATTGCTGGAGCAGCATGGGGAGCTCTCAGCCTCTCTGTGTGACAGCAGGGCTCAGCTTGGTGCTGGAAAGGCAGATTTTGGTGAAAACAAAATTCACCAATCCCAGTGTTAATTGTTGCTGTACACTGGTGACTTGCTGCAAGCAGTGAGCTCTCCAGTAACACTCTGTGCCAAGGCCTGGAACCTCACCAAGGGGCTGGAATGAAAGGATGATGCCTCTTCCATCACTAACTGATCTTTTTCTATCAGTTGCTTAAAAATGTATTTTGAAAGAAAATGGAAATACACATGAACACAGCAGCTACACCCCGTGTTCTGTGGCAGATATTACGCAAAAGGCTCAGAGAAACCTGAAGCTCTGCAGCTTGAGAAACAAGGCCCTGTTGGAATTACTCACTGCAAAGGAACTTCCCCAGAACCCCCTCTCCACTGCAGAGCCATCAGATCCCTGTCCAGCCAGCCCAGGGCCCAGGAATGTGGGATACCAACCGCTTCCACCTGAGCCACACTGGCTGAACAGGGCTTTCTCAGGGCCCTGTGACCTAGAGATGGACTGCTCAGGCAAGGAAGCCCCACTGAAAACAAATAAGGTAAAACACAGCCTAAAGCCAGCAAATGGGGATTTTTTGTTTTGGCACAGCAGCAAGTGGCAGCATTTGGATGTGTTCCACCAACCATTCCTCCAAAAGTTCACCTCTCCTTCACTGCTGTAGAGCAGTGCCTCTTGGGCTCCCCTTAGCACAGCTGCCTTCTCCTGGTGGAACAGGAGCCAGGACTTAAAAGCCACCAAGATGGATGAGGCAGGAGAGACCTTGTTGCCACCATAGGCCTCAGAAGCCATTAAAGAGTTAATTTAAGGAGGAGTAATGAAATGTACCTGAGTAAATAAGAACATCTGGAATCTATTTAGGAACTCCCAGGGCTGGGACTGACAGGTTCAGACAACAGACAACACAGAACAGTAAATAAGATAAGCATTTAGGAATGTTGTAAGTAAGTCACAAAATGATAAATTAGTAAATTGAGAGGTGCTTGACACTGGAGCTGTTCAACTGCCAATGTTGGGAGCCCGTGGCATCATTAGTATTGTACTACTCTCTGTACACCTGTGTAATTGGGAAACATGGGACTCATTGGGAAAAACTGCTCACAGGTAACTAGAAAGGATTTCACCTCCCGTTTCTGTGGAATCCTGCAGGATTCTGGCAGCCCCATCACCTGGCCTGCACCTGCAGAGAGCTGCTCCCTTGGTGTGTGTTTGTTTAGCTGCCCACCAGTGCTGCCCCAGGAGCCCACTCAGCAATCTGCAAGCCATGGAAGTCCCCAGGTGACCTGCAGGGACACTGCACCAGATCCCAGTGTCACTGTGCCAGCCATGTGTGGTCATGGCATGTGGCACAGCACCTGCACCACTTACCTGAGTAAGGAGGAGACTTGCAGCTGAACTCTCAGCAGACATCAAATAATTTAGTCTATTTTCCTTCCTGAGGTAAAATGAAACTGCCCAAAGCACACCATAAATCCAGCAGGGCAGTGGGGCCTCGTTCGCAAGGAAGAGGGTGAGGAGACCCAGCTCTGCAGCATTCAGTGCCTGTGTGCCATGGCTGCTTCTCCTCACAGCAGGCAGAGCAGGGATGTGTTTGTGTACCTGTGCCTGCAGGAACACAAACACACAGCTTGGAGAGGTCTGCTCTGAGTCTCCCAGCATGAGAGGAGCTGTCAGGCTTTTCTTTCATGGGCATGCAGCTGGGATGCCAGGAAAGCACGGCTGGCAGCAGGCAGAGCTGAGAAATGTGGGCTCCAGCTCCCAGCCCTGCCTGGAGTGGCTGTCAGACACCCTGCCTTGGAGGATGCACATTTACCTCACAAGCACCAATGGAAACTCACAACTCTGTAAGAAAAGCAGCTTCATTGCTTAATTAAATCTCTCATTTAAAAGTACCAGTCTCCATCTGGTTCACCAACAAGGCCATTCAGAAGCAGTAAGGGGCTGACCCTCTTCCTTTCACAACCCAGCAATCCTTCCTGCAGGTACCTTGAACAGCAAACTCCTGCACAGACAGCAGCTCCTGCCCAAGGATTAACACAGGTGTCACAGCTCCTCCCCTCGTGGTGCTGGGCTTTGAAGAACCCCACAGCATCTTGTTTTATGTGACTGTGACATCAATCCCCTGAGCACATTTTCCAGTCTAACTACAGAATTGGAAGAAATCTCAATTCAAGGTCCTTTTTCTTGGAAACAAAGGATCTGTAAAGCAGAGCTGCTTTCAAAAGAAAACCTCCTGGCTGAACTTCCAGATAACATCCCAGGAGCAAGCTGACATTTTTTAATCACTCCTCTCTCTAAGTCAAGACACAAGGAGGTGAAGATCTATTCAAGAAGCAGAAGGTCACTTTTTCTTTCTGGAAGGATGGAGGGTTGTCCAACAATGAGAAGCAAAGACTAAATTGAATATAACTGATTATAACAAAAAGCAACAAGACAAAAAAAGGCCTAAATTCCCAGTCACCCTCTAGTAGGGCTGCTGTGCCCACTGGGATTTCTTTCTCCATATCTTTTATGCTGTTTCTACTTATCTGCCAGCTGAGCTAGTCAAGTTTGGGGCCAAAACAAGCCAATCAAAACTTGCTGCTTCATGTTGTTAATTTTATTTTACCTGAACAGGCAGTTGAAGGTACAGCTACACTTAGAAATGGGTATTCCTACAGCAGGATCACTGAAGAACTGGGACAGCAGAATTTCCTGAGGCAAGCAGAGCACTGACCATGTAAGAAACACAGACCAGGAAACATCCCACAGCAAAAGCGGCATTACAGAGGGGGAGGCAAAGTTCCCAGGAAATGGTGTGAAATGCTATCAGAAAACACAGGAACTAAAGCTTAGCAACGAGGATGTGAAAGGAATGAAGAGGAAACAAACCACTGCATACAAAGGAAAAAAAAATCCCAGGAAGTTCTACAATTACCCAAGTGAGGAAAACTGTTAAAATGCAGCATTTAGAGAAAACAGTTGGATACAGCAAAAGACATCAGCCCCAGATGGAACAGCACAGTCCTGAAATTGAGCTGTATTGAACCCAGAAGTTGAAAAGAAATTGAGTTTTCATGTCAGATGTGGAGCACTGCCTTAACATTGGGGTGGGAAAGGCCGGGACTACAGGCACGACCTTCTTGTGGGAGAATGATCAAATGAAGAAAAAAAAGGAAAATTTTGCAGGGGAACACTTCTCAGGCAAAGAAGGAGAAAGAAAAGACTTTTTTGTCACCATAAATATCAGTTTTAGAAAAGCCTAGTCTTGGCCTATGACTTTGTTAGAACACAGAAATGGAATGACAAAGGCAAGAGATTTTACTGGAGAGGAAGTCAAACTCATTAATAATCAAAAGCTGCATGAATGTCAGAAATAAGAATTTGTCCATTGCAGTGGCACAGCACCAAATAGGATCAAGGAGTGGTTTGGGTTGCAAGGGATGTTAAACCTCATCTTGTTCCAACCCCCTGCCACAGGCAGGGACACTTTCCACTAGATCAGGTTGCTCCAGGCGCTGTCCAACCTGACCTTCAAATCTTCCAGGGATGTGACTGTGCAAGTCACAAGGTGATTTTCTTTACAAAATCACAGTCTCTTTCCTTCTCCCTTTTTTTCCTGTTCTGGTGTGTTACCTCTTCTCGTTAATTAGCTCATAATTTTTGCTTTATAGCATATTTTATTTTATAGTGAAACACTTCACCAGTTCACAGAAGGAAAGAGTTAATATAGCAGATTGCATGTATGTCGCTTCCAGTTGGTTCCACAGGTTCTTTTGTCAGGTTTGGATGAAGACAGGTTTACCTTGGTCACTGATCTCACCTCAGCACTCCCTGGGGCAGTGGGGCAGAGCTGACCTGCTCACCAGGAGACAAGCACTGCTCATTACTTACAAAAACCATGGAGAGACTCAGAGGCAGGAGGAGCTGGCAGCAGTGTCCCAGAGGCGCTCACAGCACAGCACAAGGTGCAGCTCCCAGCAGGAGTCGGCAGAGCTCCTCAAAGAAGCCTTCGAGGAGGAGCGGCTTTTCTGCAGCACTGCCACCCTCCGGCTCCAGGGAAAATTCCCTCTTCCTGGCAGAGAAAAATCCCGGAGCCCCTGGGTTTATCCCCTTTCCCTCCCACCGGCAAGGAGAGAGCTGGCAGCAAAGCTGGATGGGAAAGTTCCCATCGGCAAGCAGAATCTGCACAGCAAACCCTTGGGATCAGCAGCTCGGATGAGTTGCAGTCTGGCTGCCAACACTCCCTGAATTTGGGGGCACCAACGTGGCCAGTTCATCCAAAGACCCCAGACAGCACCTCAGTGCTCTGATGCTCCTGGCTAACAAACAGAAGCAGGAGACAAGTGACTTGCACCCTTTTCTGTTAGATAAACTTTATTTTTGGGTCTAGGGGTGCATCCTGTCCAGCACTCTGGAAGATTCTGTCCCAAGTCCCCAGAATGGCACATGTGAAGATCGGGATTCAAGAACTCCACAAGGCAGTTGTGACTATTTAGCTCCGAGGGAAATTCCCTTTCTTTATTCCCCCTGCTGGTTCACACAGGTTATCACACATCACCAGTAAGTGATGCACAGGCAGGTGAACCCCAGGCTCTCCTGTCACCAAAAATAATCTTTTAAAATGCTGCTGAGAGGTTGAATCTCATTTAGTAGAAGACAGCTCAGCACAGGAAGTCTGCTCACAGAGCAACCCAAAGAGGAGACACCCTCAATGAGCATGATCCAAAATCTGAGACAGATGGCAGCTGTTATTAGAAAGGGTCAAACACTGTTTTCCTGTTTGTGGGCTTTTAATGACAATTTTCACAATAATTTACAAATTGGTTGTTTCGTACACTTATGTCCATTTAGTAATGAAAACTGTGAGTTAATTCAGCTCTCAGTTGAGGAACTGCTGTAAAAATGCCCTTGCTGAGGGCTGCTCTCTGCTTTGTGTTCTGCAGGCAGCCAAGCGAGTTCCTCACGCTGAACCGGCCCAACCTGCCCGCCCTCCCCAGGCTGCTCCCGAGCTCCCTCTGCTTGCACCAAGGCGAGGACCTGGAAGTTTCCAAGCGCTGAGGGCGGGGAGTGACGGCCGCGGGGCTCAGGTGTGCCTAAGGCAGGATGGGGAGGAAGCATCCCAGCCCTCAGCAGTGCAGCCTTTCCCAAGGATCCCCCTCCCAAGGAGCCGGTGGCTGCAGCCCACAGCTCAGCACAGCTCTTGGCTCTGCTCAGAAGCCCAGAACAAAGACAGAAGCAGCTGAGGGGCACTGCAAAGTGCCCTGGCACAATACTCCATGACAGCTATGCCAGCCTTACCAGTGCCTCCTGTCTGGGCATCAGGAATTCACCCACTGGATACTGTTCAAAGGAGGGAAAGAGATGGAGACCTGAGCCCAAAACACAAACAGAAGAGATCAACGCTGGAGAATTCCAGGAGTTCAGCTATGTTAGTCCTCAGTAGAGGAGAGGAAATACATCAAAGGGTACTAAAGCCTTGAATTTTCCCACCCAAGCTGTTGCAATCATCTCAATAATTCACCTCAGGAGAGAATTTGTTTTCCAGTAAGACAGACTCTGTTTGCCTTTTACTTCCAGTCACTTCAAGCTGATTCAGCTTTGTGCCTTCTTGGAAAGAAGTCAGCAGCAGTGTTTCTCAGAGAAATGCAATACAGCAATTTAAACCTGCAGCCAGTCTGGCCTGTCAGAAAAAGTGAAGGCAGAGCAGGTGGGGACTGCAATGAATGCCCCAAGAGTTCTGCTGAAGGAAGGAAAGTCAGGGATTTCTCTCCAGAAAAGCATGGGAAGTGTTAAATCTTGCACCTCACACATGTTGGAATTTTCCCCACACTGAGCTCTTTCACAAAGACGTCCCCCACAATGCTTTTACAGGAGTGGAACCATTATCCTGACAATCAGATCACCCATTCTCAGATAACTTATATTTAATGTGTGAAAATAAAGGGAGTACTTCACAGCAGTCCCTGGAGAGAAGAGAAAGGACTGTGGTGAGCAGTCCACTGACAGAAACTGCTCCCTTGAGTTCCCTTCCCCCTTGCCTTCCTCCCCTCTCTGAGTGCAGTAACTCAATCCACAAGGTAACTGAACTCTCCTTGGGGGAATCTGGGGCACAAGAGGCTGCAGCTCCTTTCCAAACGAATTCGTTTCATTTCTTTATTTTAAAGTCCACTGATCATCATCATCATCATCATCATCACAAAAAAACCCCATGGGAAATGCAACTAAAGAGAAAAAGTCCAACCAAGACCTAAGAACCCAGAGCTAGGAGCAGATGTGGCCTGCGTGGCACGGCGCCGGCACACGCGTGAGGAGACGGCCCCGCGCGCCGCAGTGGTGTGGCCAGAGCTGGGGTCCTTTATGTCAACCTCTGCACAATGACAGCGTTGAGCAGGTTGGCTTCCTTCAGGGTCTGGTTCTCATCAGTCAGCTCTTTATTGGGGAAGGTGGTCATGAGGACGAAACTGGTGGCAGCCATCGCTGGCCGAGCATCTACGATGAAGAGCCGGATGTCACGGATCCTGTGCAAAGGGATCAAACACAAGGGTGGTGCTGTCACTGCACAGCCTGGACAAGGGACTGCTCTGCCCAGAGTGTGCAGCCCTGCAGCTCTGTGTCTGCATTCCAGCTCTCACCAGGCCACACCAGGCTATTCTGATTCAACCTGCTCCCGTTTAGTGAAATAGCAGCAGCTGCTTTCTGGGCTACAGGCTCAGCTCAGTGTTCTCTGTTGTGTTGTCAGGGGGTTATCTGAGACTGAAAGCCTCCAGACTCTTTGCTATGAACAATTTACAAACTGACACTTTCTGAGCTTGTCACACACAGCAGAACCCAGAGGACTTCAGCTCCTGGGAGCGGCCACACAATGACACAGGATCCATTTCCAGAACTCAGTCACAGGCACAGGTTTTTTGAACTTTTTGCCCTGAGCTTGACCCTGACAGAAACTGGAGGAATGAGTATAAATTACAAGATCAGGAAGGTGAGAAGGATTTCAAGAGATTTCAAGTGAAGCAGTGGCGTACCTAAGCCAACTTTGCTCATCTAAAGAACAGAATTGTGGTAAGAGCATCCCTTGGTGCTCCATTCAGCACAGGGAACAGCCTCATAGAAAAGCCTAAATTGAGTCAGAGTAACTGAACCAGGTTCCTAATTATCTGCCAGTTTCCAAAGCCTTTAGAAGAGAATCAGTGCTTTACAGGCAACATCAAGGAAAGTTCTGCTGGTCACATTTATACTCCCAGGTGTTATGTCACTGGCTATAATCTATCCCAATTTGGGAAGCAAATCCTACCCAACAGTTAGCAGCTAATTTAAAAACACCACAACAACTTTATTCCCTTTCACTTGTATAGAAGGATGCCCAGAGCTCCTTCTGGCAGGCTATGCAGGATTTTAGCACTTGCTCCCTGCCTTGCAGGGCCATCTATGCCTGCCTGTGCTCCCTGTTGTGCTCGTACCTGTGACTGTGGTTGAACTTCTGCACCAGGCGCCCGCCGTCCGCGAGCCGGATCTGGATGTTGGTGACGGGCTCTGACTCATCGATCACGATGGCAGAACTGGCTTTGGCCTCGTTCTCTGCCTGCTGGGCCGGAGAGCTGGTGCCCATCACCTGGGGCGCGGTGCTGCCAACAGGGAGACGCAAGGTGAGCTGTTAGAAACCCAACTCACCTGCCCACAGGGTACCAATCAGGCAGCAAGCCCACTGTCTGCCAGGCCCAACTACCAGGGCTTCTCCACAAGCAAGCTGCAAGTCAGAATTCTGGAGTCAGCCAAGCAGAAACTTGTCTAGAAGTTCAACTCTACCATCCCCTTTGGTGCCACGGGTCCTCACACCCACAAGGTAACAGGGGAAGTGTGAATTGGAAACACTGCTCCAATGCAACACAGCATGGAGGTTCCAAACCAGGGATCTGGCTCCTGGCAGGGAGAGGCTGAGCTACCTCACAGTATGTCAGTGAGCCTTGTTTCCTTAGAGAACACCTCCCATCCCACAGGCACCCAGTGCCTTTACTTCAGAAGGATGAATCAGAAGGCTCCACCTTGCAAGGCTTGAGTGACTCTCACATTACATGTAGTAAACCAGTGTCACCATCTTCTCACCTGCCCAGCTTCTGTCCTTCTCCAGTAAAAGCTCTAAAGACACTTTTAGGTTTCACATACTCCTCATCACGGTGATCCTCCATGTCCAGGTTCACCTGTCCGCCCCGTGCTAACCTGCGCAGCTCAGCTGGGACTTCCCTGCAAAGAGAGAGCTCTAAGGCAGCTGCCTGGGGCAGCAAGGCAGGACTGTGTGGACAAAAAGCCCAAGATCTGTGGAATTTCAGGAATCACAGAGAGCCTTTGCTTAACTGACAGGGCAGATGCACACCTCCCCACTGACAGACACAAATTAAAGGTTGCTTCTCCCTGGCCCTCACCTGCCGTGACACAATGCATCAGAAATTCTCAACACAAATATCAACACGTTTGTTTACTTCAACTCTCAAGGCCCCACATAAATCAAACCCACTCCCTGTTTACCTGAACCCAATGTTCCATATTAAGAGTAACTAATTTCTTGCAAGAAAGCTCAGGTGAAAGGTGCCATGGATTCAGAAGCCTGGATTCCACAAACACTCATGTTTCAGGGAGCAGCTGTCCCTTTTCTCCCCTCTCACTACGTACCCTCTGCGGATATCATCGAGGAACTGGGCATTGGATGGATCCTGGTAGCTCCTCAGCTCTCCACTATCCAGGCTAAATCCACTCTTCCAGAGCTTCAGTACAACGTGCACCTGCAGCAGCCCCAAAAGAACAATCAGCCTCACTGAGCTTCTTGGTGACAACAAAAACTGAAGCAAAGTGAAAAGTTTCAGATGGGCAGAGAAGCTTCAAGGTGCAAAATCCCAGGTTTCTCTGAGCTAAGGGAAAACCCAAAGCACTGGCTTTTATGTAATGGTCAGGTGTCAATTCCTAAAAGATGGCACCATGGTCCCCTTTTGGATAAATATGGCTGAAGAGCCAGAATTATGCTGAGTGAGGAGCCTAAACCAGGCTCCCACCACAGCCACGACCTTGTCTGGTCACAAACCAAGCACAAGGGAATCTTGAACTGATACTGTCAGCTCCCATCTATGGATGTATATTGGATGTATATAATAATGGATAAAGAAGAGTTGATTTCCCAATGCTCTTTGCACACTATTTTTCCTGATCTGCACTTCTAAGAAAAGCTCAGATTCTTAATTAAAAGATCACCAGAAAACTGCTTACCCAAGACCTAATCATCTATTATTCTCTACTTGGAAATCCCACAGGAAGCAGGATTTACCATATTTCTGTCCTTGTGAATTTCTATCAAGCTTTGTATCTCTCGGGGCTGGCAAGCTCAGTAGCTGGAGCAGAGAAATCCCTGGAGTGACAGCTACAAACCCAAGCAGAGATACTCACATCCTGAGAAGAGCTCGGTCTCCTCTCTCCCGCCACATAAGCTGACTCCTCCTCTGGAGTAGCCCCAAGGCGATATCCTCCCCCTGCAAAAGGCTGTGAGAGAGAGAGGCAGGCACAGGGTTACAGAACCATACAGTCCAAAGAGCTGCTTCCCTGCTCCCACCACCCCTGTGGGTGAACAGGGGCTTCACAGCATCAGCAACATCTCCTGCCCCGCAGGCAGTGACAGCTTCAGCAAGTTAATAAATGTGGCACACAAAATGGAGCTGCACTAAGAGTCCAGACTTAGCTGCTGAGATAATTCCAGGACTCCTCAGTACCAAAGAGCTGGCAGGGTGGAACAGAAATGGGGAACAGAAGGAAGAACTCCTCCCTCCTCACCTTTGGCTTGCTGGTCTCGCCGCCGCTCTTGGCTGTCCGATCGACGGCCACGGCGCCGTGCTCCTTGGCTCCCTTGAACAGATCCTCCACCAGCTCGTTGGGACTCTTCTTCCTCGGAGGACCCACGATCTGCTGCCCACTCCTCTCTGAGCCACCGGCATAAAACCTGACAGAAAGCACCCAGCTCCTGGTCAGCCCTGCCTGCTGCCTCCGCAGGAGCCCCGGGCTGGATCAGGGCTCGCTTGGTGCAGCTCAGGGAAACCCCTGGATCTGCAAATACTGGCTACCACCAGTGTGTCTCCCACTGCAGCCACTGCGCTGCAAAGACTTTCTCTTTATGTCAATTCCTGTAAATTACCCATGGATCAATAGCAATAAAGTGGTAACAATGCTCAGAGCGGGGAGGAGGAACAGCCCAGAGGGACAAGCCCACTTTTAAACACCGGTACCAGCTCGATTGCCCAGCTGAGCAAAGCTTGCAGCAAACCTCTGACCTGGCAGAGCAACGTGCAGCTGGAATTGTGAGGGAAGGCACACGTCCATGCCACACAAAGGATGGATCTCAACTGGAAGCAATGCATGCACAGTCAGTGAAGTGCAATTAAGCACTTCTGGAAGATTGGGTTGATTAGCTTCCAGATGGCTTGTAACACACAGAGTGAGCTCCCAGCTGCCTGCAGACCAGGGCCCATCCAGGCTGAGCCACCCCTTCAGATACATCAGTTCCATTCCATTTACCTTGCCTGTCAACCTTAGGGGTATTTAACTACTTAGAGCTGACACTGTAAGAGATTGGCCTACTAATACTCCATGTTCCTCTGAAAAGGGTCCCTACTTTTTTATTTCTGACTCCACACTCTATTACTTCACCCTTAAGCAACACTTAAAAAAAAGAACACAAAACCAAAACCCCCACCAAAATAAACCCCCAAAACCCCAGGCAGTAAGAAAACCAATCCCTGCATAATTCCCACATTTCCTGTGGACACACATGAGGATCTGGGCTGTTTTCTATTCTTAACCCAGGCCTTCCACATCCCACTCTGGGCTTTCTTTGAGTGCTGAGAGCTGGTGCCTACACAGCTGTGCACAGGCTTTGCATTGACAAACCTGCCCTGTCAAACCTCAAGTGTTTCATGACAGGAACTTCATATCCATGTAAACCTGATTCTTTCAAAGAGGCTGTACACAAGCAGCAAGTCCTCCCAGAGGGGACAAACACCCAGCATTGGAGCCTTCAGCTGCAAACTCACCGCTGTCCCTCCTCCTCTTCATCATCCTCCTCCTGAGCATGCACAAGGTCTCTGAAGGAGGTTACTCGGTGGTCACTGCAAAAATCCAGCAAGAAGGATGTCAGCCTCCATGCACGTTCCCAGCTGGAACATTCCACACTGCAACAGGCTCTGTTCAACAGCAGCTGACCCCAGAGAACTTTTCCTGAGTGACAAAGGCAGCAGCTCCTCTTTGGGACTGGACAGCATTCCCTTACTGCAAAGGGATTTGGTAAGGTAAAATTCACTTTATTGTTTTGTAAAATGCTCAGCTTGATCAGCTCAGGTGTCACACAAAATGAGAAAATACTCTTCCTGCTGAGACATGATCTGCTTAAATGAAAGGTCACTATCAGACTGTTTTTAATGTTAAAAGATAAATCAAGCTTTTCCTGAGCAATGAGGCAAGTTTTCCTAACTGATCCCTGGCTTAGCTGTGCAATAACAGCCATGCCTGTGATGTACAAACACTCAGGTTTTCACAATTTCTAGAGAGCCACACAAGGGGAAGCAAATCTAAACAAAGAGCTACTCCTCCTGAAAATTAACACAATTAACAGTGCTTTAGGGAGTGTGTGTGCTTTGCCAGCTCCCAGTATGGAGCTGAAGCTGCCTCCTCACCTGGCTCCAGTGCCTCTGGAGATGGAGCTGGGCGTGGGCTGGGGAAGGGTCAGGATGTCCTCGTCACCCCCGTCCTCATAGAAACTGGCAAGTGCAATCTGGAAAGGAAATCCACCAAAGCCCCTCAGGAAAAACACACACAAACAACCCAGCTGAGACATCTGTCACGCTGCATCTCCTGAGACTCCTCACACTAAAGACACTTCATGTCATTCCCCCTGCTGCAGGTCCTGGCAGAGACGAGGCCTCAGAGGGTTTGCCATTTGGCTGTGTCATGGCAGGACACTCAGTGCTGCAGGGATGTCACCCTCCCTGTCAGGGAATGTCAGGGCCCTTCTTCTGCAGCACTTACACAGGAGTTATGCCAAAACTACGGCTCTGAAACTGCAGCTTTTGTACCGTCATGAGCAGACTCGGAATTTAACACAGCCAGTTTGAGGAGGTGCAGGGACAGGAGCAGGTCAGAATGGTGGCTGACTCCCCCTCAGATTGTTTGCTGACAGCGCCAACAGCACAGCACTGACAGCCGCACCGGCATTCCAGGAAAACCGACAGAACCCCGGCAAACCCCGGGCCCACCGTCCCTCACCTCGCGCTACAAAGTGAACGGCAGAACCAGGAGGGGCCTCAGCCTCAGCCGGCCCACGGCCCCGCCGCCAGGGCTGAGCGCGGCCACGGACGGGGTCGAGGCCTGAGCCTGCGGGACACCGACCTCCGGCCCGGCGCTGCCCCCCGCCAGCGCCACGGCCTCCTGAGCGGCGGCCCCGCCGATCCCCGCGCCGGGCCGGGGAGGGCAGCGGCAAAGGTACCTGGAGGTCCCAGCCGGCGGACTCGAGGAAGAACCGCGCTCGCTCCTCCTCGGCGCCGGTCACGGCCACGAACTCCCTCAGCGCCTCCTCCCTGTCCGCCATCTTGCCGCGGTGCAGCGCCCAAACCGCGCCGGGCCGCGCCGCGCCGCCCCCGCGTGCGCCGCCAAAACCGCTCGGCCGGAAACACCCGGGGCGACGCGCGGCGCCCGGCCCGCGAACAGCGGCCCCTGCCGGCCAGGAGGTGGCACTGCACCGCAACCGGCCCCGGAGCGAGCACCGGGAACCGGGCACCGGGCACAGAGCACCGGTACCGTGTACAGGGCATGGGGTACCAAGCACCGGGCACAGGGCACCGAGCACCGGGGACCGGCACGGGGTACCGAGTACCGGGCACGAGGGACCGGGCACGGGGCACCGAGCACGGGGTACAGAGCACCGGCACCGGGCACCGGCACCGGGTACCGGACACAGAGCACCAGGCTCCGGGCACCGAGTACAGGGCATGGGGTACCAAGCACAGGGCACCGGGCACAGGGTACAGGGCACGGGGTAGCGAGCACTGGGCACCGGGAACCGGGACTGGGGTACTGAGCACCGGGAACAGGGCTCGGCGTACCAAGCACTGGGCACCAGGCACAGGGCACCGAACACCCAGCACCGGGCAGGGGGACCCGAGCACTTGGCTCCGGGATGGGCAGCACCGAGCACTAGAGCGGGCAGCACCGGGCACCGGGCACCGTGTGTGCAGCACTGGGCACTGAGCCCTGGGACGGGCAGCCCCGAGCCCCGGTGTGCAGCAGGGAGCCCCGGGATGGGCAGTGCCAAGCCCCGGAGCAGGGCGGGTTTATGGCCACAGGCGGGGCCGGGATGGCGGCGCGGAGCAGCTCACGGCAGCCTGTGCATGCTGGCTCGTTTATTTCCAGGTTCACAAATCGCTGCTGACAGTGGCCAAGCCCTGGGACCCGGCTGCAGGAGCCGGGGACTGCGGTGGAGCAGGGTAGGGCAACATCTCCGATGCTTTTCTATTCATGCGCTTGAAGAGGAAGAAGAGGAGCCCCCCGAGGAGCCCCTTCTCCAGCAGGACACCCATCGACACGAGGAGGAGGAGGCTGGACAGAACGTTCGCACCTGCAATGGGGACAGAGAATGTGAGTGAGCAGGGCCCAGGGAGAGGCATCCCAACCCCCTGCAGGGAGCCTTTCCTGGGGCTTTGAGCTTCCTCAGGGGTGACACCACACAGCCACCCTGCCAGGCACCCCATGCCAGCAGCTCTGACGCACCTTTATTAATCTGGAACTCGTTGCTCAATCCTCCCAGGGTTGGGTTGGAGATCCACAGGACGGCTGAGTCGTTGGCAGGGGCCTGGCCATCGTGCACCACCCTGCAGGTGATCGTGGACCTGTTTTTCTCCTCCGTCGCTTGCACCTCCACCCGGCTTCTCAGCTCAAACAAGCCCCGGGACACCTCCAGTGGCCTGGAGAGGTTCTGCCCCTTTATCTCAATCCCATTCTCCAGCCAGGAAATGGACACCTTATCTGGGTAAAACTCCTTCAGGAGGCAGGTGAAGGCCACGGTCTTGTTCACCTCAGCAGGGTTCGGCTCAGCGCGCACTTCGATGCTGGGAGGAACTGGGAAGAGAAGCAGAGCTCGGTGTTTGCTGTGCCCCACAGGGTGCCCTGCCCTCCTCCCAGGGACCCCAGCCCCACAGAGCAGCACCCCCATGCGAGCCCCCAGCCCTCACCTCTCAGCACCCTGCTGAGCTCGAATCTCCCTTGCAGCGGGGCCTGCAGCGTGGGGTGTGACACCTCACAGGTGATCTGCGAGTGGGCATCGTCCTTCTGCAGGGTCACCTTCACTGTGCTGGACATGTTGTAGGTTTTCATCCTTGACTGAGTGACCTGGGGCGGCTTAGCCGTCATGGGGTTGCTGTTCTTGAACCATTTCACGTCAATCTTGTCAGGAAAGAACCCTCCAGTTGTGCAGGTGAAAGGCACTGACTCGTCCGGCCTTGCTCTCTGCTCAGGCCCGGACACGAGCGGGGTGCTGGGTTTGGCTGTGGGGAGAAGCACGGGGCCCTCAGACCGGGCTCTGCCCCCTGCCCAGCCCTGGGCCTGCCTGGAGCAGAGTCTCACACAAGGGCACGGGGATGGCCCATGGGATCCTCTCCTGGAGCAGCCCTGAGCCCCTTCCCCATCCCTGCTCCAGCTGAGCAGAGCCCACTGGGTGGCTCCCAGCAGGAGCTGCTCCAGGAGCCCCACTCACCTTGCACAGTCACCTCGGTGCCACTGCCATGCCTAAACACCTCATCAAAACCAAAGGCATTCTTGACAAACTTCACACAGTAGTAGGTGCCCATGTCCTCAGGCTGGACGTTCCTGATGTGGATGGTGTAGTTTGTGTCTGACCCAGGCACTGCCTCCGTCACACGGGAGGAGGGATCCCTGTTATTGGGGTCATAGACAGTCTTGTTCCCACTGCCCAAGCCTTTCAGCCACATCACAGGACCTGGTCCAGCAACTCCAGACGTGATGCAGATCAGGGTGAGCGTCTCCCCCGCTGTCACCGTCACCTTGGCCTGGGGCTGCTGCAGAGCGAAGTCCTGACCTGCCTGGGCATCCACACCTGGGCACAGAAACAGGTTTGGAATTGACAATGGGCCCCAGGGCCATGGAACAGCAGAAGGCATCCTCAGACCCCCTGAGCCTGGAGCAGGGGATAGAGAGACATTCCTGTCCCCTTGTCCCCAGGCTGCTGGGGACTGCAGGGTGAGGAGAGCCCAGAGTCTTACTGGGTAAACTGAATTTCATCTGGAGATAGAAGCAAGCTGGAAGGGAGGCAGTGAGAGGAGATCCCTGGGTACCCATGGGCACAGGGAAGCATTGCCAGGCCTGCAGGGTGGGGAAGCGTGCATGGGAAATGTGATGGGGCTGCGCAGGGCCCACTTACCCGGCTCTCTGCAGAGCAGGAGCAGCACCAGGCACATGAGAGGCAGCTCCTGTGCCACCAGAACCATGGGTATTCCACGCCTTGCTCCCCGATGGCCGGGCTTTGCTCAGCTGGGTTCTGCTCCCTGGGACTCTGCTGCCCTGGGCTCAGCTGACTCAGCTGGACTGGCCTTATCTTAGCAGGGCGCTGGTCACTTACCCAGCAAAGGGGAAGGAAAGGAGCCACCACCAGCCCAGTTCCTCCATGCAATCACGTTCCATTTGCTTCTCAAGGCCTACATCATCTCCTGTCACAGCACTGGTCCATAATGGCAATGTCCACCCCACTTTCCCCTCAGATGTGTGCCACAGCCATAGCCGTGGGCACAGCCAGCAAGAGGGACCCCGGATCCAGCAGACTCCCTATACATGGCCAACCTGGGGGGCAAAGAGGACCCTCGGCCCTTCCCAGCAGGATCGGGGTGCGGGATGGGTCGGTGGTGCAGAGCAGTGCCCGGGATACACCGAGCGTCCCACATCCCGAAGCTCCGCTGCTCCTGCCCCTCACCCCACCGGGGAGGACGCAAAGCCGCCCCCTGTCCCGAGCCCGGAGCAGCCGCTCGGTGCCGGGTGGCCCGGGAGCGATGCCCGGAGGGTCTCGGCAGGGTGATGCCCGCCGGGGGTGATGCCCGCCGGGGGTGATGCCCGGAGGGTCTCGGCAGGGTGATGCCCGCCGGGCGTGATGCCCTCCTGCTCTGCCGGCTCCCGCCGCCCCGGGCAGACACCAAAGCGTTAACCACCCGCTCGCCTCAATTTCCTGTGTCGCTTCCCCTTTTCCTCCCCAAAGTTTGGGCAGAACCCATGGCCGCGGCAGCAGCTCCGCTCCTGTCTGGGCAGCGAAGCCCCGTCCAGCGGCGGCTCTTGGGTGAGTGGGAAGTGGGACCCCCCCAGAGCCCCCCGGAGCTGCCCTGCCCCATAAACACGAGTGGGCGGCAAAGATAAACACCGGGCGGGGCGGAGGGTGGTCCTTCCCCAGTACTTTTTTGGGTCAAACCGTGCCCAAACCGTGCTGGCAGTGCACCCCCAGCCCCGGGGGTGGGCACAGCCGGGTCCAGCCCTGCCGAGCCGCTGCCGTACCTGTGGGGACTGTGGGCAGGAGAGGTTTGGGGATCGGAGGGGTTTTGGGGAGCAGGAGGGGTTTTGGGGCAAGAAGGGGTCGGGGGGCTGTGCTGGCTGGGCTCCAGGGCTGCACATCCTTCCTGAACTCTGGTTCCTGCCTGTGAACCCCAATTCCTCACAGAGTGATCCTGGCTGGTGTGGAGCATAGCCAGGGTGTTAATGTTTAACAGCACTCGGGAATTTTTTCCTGCCAGGAGTTCCCCTTGGCTCCCTCTGCCCCTCTCTGACCTCCAGGCAGCTGCAGCACCCCCTGCAAATGACAGAACAGGATGCAGATTTATCAAATCATAGAATCGCAAAACTGTTTGGGTTGCAAAAGCCCTCTGAAGTCCTCGTGTCCAACCCTTACCCCAGCTCTGCCAAGGTCACCAACTGCCACATCTACATGTCATTTACATCCCTCCAGGGGTGGTGACTCCACCACGGCCCTGCGCAGCCTGCTCTTTTTTCAGATTTGCCCCTTGTTAATTTTGAACGGGTTTTTGAAGGGTTTCCTCCCTCCCAGTGCCTGCATGTTGTCTGTGCCACATCCCAGGATATCTCTCAGCTGCAAACTGGGGGATACTGGGAATTCCCTGCCTGTGAGGCTGCCCTTGCCTCACCCCATCGCTCATCCCTGAACCCTCCTGTCTCTGTGCCCAGGTGTGGATGCCCAGGGGCGTCAGGACTTCACTGTGCAGCAGCCCCAGGCCAAGGTGTCAGTGGCAGTGGGGGAGACGCTCACCCTGAAATGCATCACGTCTGGAGTTGCTGGACCAGGTCCTGTGATGTGGCTGAAAGGCTTGGGCAGTGGGAACACGACTGTCTATGACCAGAGTAACAAGGATCCCTCCTCCCGTGTGACAAGAGCAGTGCCTGGGTCTGACACGAACTTCACCATCCACATCAGGAACTTTCAGCCTGATGATGCTGGCACCTATTACTGTGTGAAATTTGCCAAGGAGACCACTGGTTTTGATGAGGTGTTTAGGCATGGCAGTGGCACCGAGGTGTCCGTGCAAGGTGAGTGCAGCCCCACAGGACACCTCTCCCAGGGAGCCCATCCCACAGCCCCCACCCTGCCCACAGCCACGTCCTGCTCTGCCCCACAGCCACCACCCTCTCCTGCTCTGATTCTGTCTCCACAGAGGCAGCCCTGGTTCCTGGAATGGTGGCTGCAGCTGTCGTGCTCTGCTTCCTCCTCGGCCTCTTTGTGGCCCTTTGCATGTACAGGAGGAAGCGCCAAGGTGGGGTGGGCAGCCCCTGCCCAGCCAGGACAGTGGCCATGGGCAGCCTCTCGTCTGTGCCTCTGCAGTGCTGTGCAGAGACCCCCGGCACCCCCAGGTTTGTACTCAGCACCTCTCCCTTCTGCACCCTTAAATGAGCAAACTGCCTTATCCACCTGCTTTATCTTGGCTTCCTTTCTTGTCTGGAGCTCTAACTCACCCCAGAAAAGGTCCTTTGCTTACAGGTGCACTGCTCTGTTGGTTCTTTCTGCATTTCATGGAAACTTCATGGTAGGGAGCACCCAGTACCAGGGAGCTCCTGCAGCCCCTCACTGTGTGTCTGAGCCCAGCCCAGATGTGCAGTCAGCACTTTGTCCCTATTTGCCTTCAACGGGGACATCCTGCTGAAATTCAGGAGGGGAATTGAGGGCTGCGCTGGGTGGGGAAAGGAGCCAGCTTCCTTTAGTTCTGATGCCCATCCTTATCCTTCTCCCTGCAGTGAAGTCCTGGATGCAGAGAGCTCCCACCTGCCCAGCCAGGTAAGAGTGAGCTGTGAGTATGGGGAAGCACATCCCATGCTGGTGCCCTGGCTTGCAGGAGTCCTGCAAGTCTCTGGGGGCAGGGGGGACACTGGGTGGGCAGCAGCTGCCTGCATGTGATCCTTGCACCCTCTGCTCCATGGCACCACCTCTGCAGCTGTGGCATCCCCAGCCTGGCTTGAAGCTGGTTCTTGCTCTTGTCCTGTACAGGGCCACGAGGTGGTCTTGGTGATCCTTGTGGGTCACTTCCAACTCTCAACATTCTGATTTATGGTTATTTTTGTGAGACTTTCCTTGTGGCATCATTCCCCATTTGTGTGCACTTTTGCAGCCGAGCAGCAAGGAGGAGAGCAACATCCACTACGCCGACCTGCAGCCTCTGCCCCCGGCCCCACGGCCTGGCAGGAGCCCGGGCACAGCCCCCACCGAGTATGCCAGCCTCAGGGTAGCTGCCAAGTGACACCTGGCACTGCTGCCTCTGCAGCCAGGACGTGTCAGGGTGGAAGAAGGGATGTTTCTGCAGGACACCATAAAGAAGAAGTGGAGCTGTTTGCATGGCGCACCCTGATCGCAGCTCAGCACGCCACGCTCACCACGTTTGCATCTCAGGGGAGCTCTCCTGGGACCTGGAAGCCTTCTCGACCACAGGATCAGACCACGAGGCCAAGCACCTCTGCCTTGTGCAATCTGTTTTGTGCTGATAACACCAGGAGGACCTTACACACAGCTGTGTCCACCAGCATGGGCTTCCACTGGCCCTTTCCTGGCCCACAGGTCCATAATTTGTGTTATCTTTTCACCAGCCTCATTAAAGCCAGCAAACAGCCTGCTGTCAGTCCTGCTGTGCTCAGAGCAAGAGCAATAGTGCCAGTCCTGCAGGGTCCTGGGGGGATGTGTGCCACCCCTGTGCTACTGCCAAGCCCCTGCTCAGCTCCCAACTCCCACCTGCCCCAGGCAGGGAACCTGCCCAGTCCCACAAAACCTGCATCTGCTCCATGCACATCTGCTCCATGCAGAACCCCTGCTCAGTGCACATCTGCCCCGTGCACATCTGCCCCGTGCACATTCCCTGCTTTGTGCCCACATGTTTGGTGGTGCCCACCTCCAAGGGAAGCAAGCCAGAGGGGCGAGGTGGCCATGGCAGGAGGCTGCAGGTCACACTCCACACTGGGCACTGCTGCAGCCCCCAGCAACAGCAGGCAGCACACACAGCCCCACAGCCACAGTGTCCCAGCTGCGGCAGCTGAGCTCCCACCACATGTGGCCCCAGCACGCACCTCCTTGGCAGGAGGAACTGAGCCCCAAACAGACTTTCCAGGCAGAAGAACCTGCTGCCAGCACCGCTGCCTGTGACCTTGAAAGCTGATACGATTGCCAGTTTTCAGCTTTATCTACTTTTGTTCTGTGAAATGAGAAAAGAGAAGTGAAACAAGACAGTGTGACCCAGGGGAGCGGGGCTGGCAGGGAGATCCTTGAGGGGACAAAATTGTCACAGTGGGGAGAAAAGCCACTACGGAAATTGATTTGCACGACTGAATGTGAGTCACCTGCACCGGGGATGTGAAGTGGGGACAGTTTGGAGCCAGTCCTTTCTCAGGGGACACTCAGCACCCTGCAGGCAGGGTGGTGGTGATGAGTTTGCCAGGTCAGGGATCCAGCACTGGCTCCCTCAGTGGGAGGGTTGGGGTGTTGGAATGAAGCCTCTCCCAGCATCATTTCCCCAGTGGAGCCATGACCAGACCCTGGATCATTTCCCAGCTGAGGCAGTGGCTGCTCTGAGCAGGGCTTGGGCTGCCCAGGCTCAGTGCAGGGACAGCACCAAAAGTGGCAGAAATCTCCCATCAAGGCTGTGAACACGAGTATGTAAAATACGTGGGTGAGACCGAAACTGGGGATAGACCTCGAGGACCAGAGGAAATGAAATTCGAGGGGATTTAGGGCTTTTTAAGCACGGGACTGAATCGGGAGGGGGGAAATCCAGTTCGATAGGAGCATATGCAAAGCAGGGAGTGAGCAGAGCACCGGCAGAATGCTCTGCACCTAGGAAAGGGCCCAGGTCTGCAGCTTACTGCCCAGGGGAGGGATTTAGTGGTTATTAAAGGAAAATCCTTTAAGCCTTCAGCCTGGGGTGTGCCGGCAGTGAAAGCACAAACAAGCGCCTGGGCACGGACACAAGGTAGGAGCGTGCTGGGGAGCAGAGCCTGGATTGGGGGGCAGAGCCTGGATCAGGGGGCAGCACCAGGCAGTGCCGGGGTCATGGATTCGCTGCTCATCCAGGCTGCTTTCCTGGTGCTGCTGGTTGTCACACCCCACTGAGTGACCTGCTTGGTCCCAGGGTGTGTGTGGGAGGCCGGGAGCTGCCATTGCTGGGGAGGCACAGGGCAGCGCTGGGGTTGGGGCTGGCACCATCAGGCTCCTGCTGCCACCGCTGGGGACTTTGGGGCAGAGCAGAGGTGGTGCCTGGATGGGTACTGGGACAGTGTTGGTGTCCCAGGGGGAGAGGACACGCTGGCTTCAAGCAGGTTTGGGCTGTGTCCCTGTGCACGGACGCTCTGGGGCGGTGCCATGCCAGGTTTACCTTGGCTGTCCCTCAGCATGGTGTGTGAGCCCAGTGCCAGGACCTTGTGCAATGGCAAGGCCAAGGAAAAGGGCTGGGGAGGCTGATCTGGGCTGCACTCTGATGGGTTTCTGGGCTGCCAGGGGATGCTCAGGGGTTGCTCTGGCATCTGACCCACTCCTGATGCCGGGAGGTGGGAAACAGCCCTTGGAGGTGCCAGGGCAAGAGGGCTGGCAGGGCTTGCCAGGCAGTGGTGTGTGCCACTGTGTGTGCCATGCTGTGTGCTGTGGTGTGTGCCACACTGTGTGCCATGCTGTGTGCTGTGGTGTGTGCTATGCTGTGTGCCATGGTGTGTGCCACTGTGTGTGCCGTGGTGTGTAACACAGTCTGTGCCATGGAGTGTGCCACGCTGTGTGCTGTAATGTGTGCCACAGCGTGTGCCATGCTGTGTGCCATGGTGTGCTGTGGTCTGTACCATGCTGTGTGCCATGCTGTGTGCCACGGTATGTGCCATGTTTGTGCCACAGTGTGTGCCGTGCTGGGTGCCCGAGCCTCCAGCAGGCAGCACACAGTGACAGGAGCAATTAGCCTGGATGGGAGGGGCTGGCCGGGCAGCCAGGGGAGGGGAGCAGTGATCAATTAACGCCGAGGAAGAGCGCGGTGCCAGTGCACGGGCTGGCTGAAATGGGGGATGCAGGTGCCTCCTTTGTGTCCTGGGGACAGCAGAGGGCTGGCTGCACCCTCGGGGAATGGGACAAAGCTGAGCTGTGCTGGGGCCAGGCTGGGCAAGGAGAGAAAGGGACAGACAGGGATAAATGCCCCGTGCCCTGTCCTGGGGTGCTCCGGCTCAGCCATGAGAAGCAGAGGCACTCACAGAGGCAGTGCTGTCCCAGGGTGGGTGCCCAGGGGATGTTGTGTCTCCAGGAGCAGGCATCACTCCAGCTGGTGTGACAGGGCAGCAGCTCCAGCCAAGGGCTGGTCTGTGGCTGTCTCTGCCCAAGACATCCTTGTGCTCCTGCTCTGTCCCCATCCCTGTCCCCATCCCTGTCCTTGCTACTGTGAGACCTTGGTGCCCACAAGTCACCAGGGAGAGACAGGACAGTCCCTCAGCATCATCCAAACAGCCACAGGTCTGAGAGCATCTGATGCCACAGGGACCCCTCAGGGTCCCCACGATGCCACAGGCATCCAGTGATGCTTTGGGGACCTCCTGATGCCATAGGGACCCCATGATACCAAGGGGACCAGGCAAAGCCATGGGGACATTGTGCCAGCGTGGCAGCAGAAGCTGGAGGAGCAGCTGGGTGCTTTGAGGGGGTTGGAGAGAGTGAGAGAGTCTCAGAGACACTTTGATTGTCCCCCAAAAATGCCTCATGGGTCTTGTTTGTCCCTGCTGGCTGGCCTGGACTGGGTCCCTGCCAGAAGAGACAACAGGAGGGAGAAGTCTTGGGATGCTGCACAGTTGGAACCTGCTCCCTCAAATTCCAAATCTGTGAGCTCACCCCTTTGCAGCTCCCTGTTTCTCAGGCTTTTCCTTGGAAAGGAACGAAGCCAGAGTAAAATGGTGACATGCTTTACACTGGTTCTGATTTATTTCAGTTCTTACTATTGAGTCTTATTCCCTGTTTTCACGGTTGTTGTGGATTTTCACCAAAGGGGATAAACAGGTCTGGGATTTGGGGTTGTCATAGGAACAGTTTCTGTGCCACAGCCTCACTGCCAGCCTCGTCCCCTCCTGACAGAGTGAGGGCTCTGGCCAGCACAGCAGGGGTGTCTCCAGCCCCCAGGCACAGCCCCAGTGACAGCTGGGGTACAGGACAGCCCCCCATGGCACTGGGACACTCGGGGTGTTCAGGGAGGAGATGGACTCCCAGGCACTACCCAGCCAGGCCCACGAAGCAAACTGGGACCCCCAGGCTGCAGACTAGGGCTTTTAGCTAAGAGCTGAAGGTGTTTGGAGGATGCTGCTTTTCCCTGTGGGTTCTCTGGTGCCCAGTAGGAGGTTGTGCTATTGCAGTTATTGCTGCTGGGACCTCTCTGGCCAACCTGGAATAATTTTCATTAAATCCCTGGGGTGAACAGGTGTGGAGGGGATGGGGGGATGCCCTAGGACCATTCCTCATCTCTTCAGTCACAAGAGGAAGGGGTAGGCAGTGAAACTGAGAAGTGTCACGCACATCCTTTGTGCCCAACTCTCCTTTGGCCGTGCGGTCCTGCACTGCAGGACACCGTGAGGCCAAGGCTCTGGCAGTGATTAAAGAGGGGTTTCCAGGGCCATGGGACAAACAGAAACATCCAGTGCTTAAGAAAGACTCACACTGTGCTTTCAATGTTGGACGGGACATTGCCCAAAGACAATCACCCTCTGGAGCCAGCACGGGAGGGCAGATCAAGCTGCAGGGCTGGGCCCTGACAGTGCCCCAGGGAGGGTCCCAGAGAGGGTGGGAGAGGGGCTCTGCCTGCACGGCAGTTCCCAGGGCTCTTCATGCTGGATCAGCTCTTGGTGTGGTCCTGGTCCTCCCAGCATCCGCATGTACATTGTACCCGAAGTGAGCCGTGAACACTTCTGGGGATGCTCCAGGGGGTTTTGTCCAGTGAGAAGAGCTCAGGGTAGGGAAACTCCTTGTGGAGCTTGCTGTCCCGAGGGCAGGATGCTGTGGGGTGCCTGGAGCTCCCTGTCCTGAGGGCAGGATGCTGTGGGGACCCTGTCCCGAGGGCAGGATGCTGTGGCGTCCCTGGAGCTCCCTGTGGGGTCCCTGGTGCTCCCTGTCCCGAGGGCAGGATGCTGTGGGGTCCCTGTCCCGAGGGCAGGATGCTCTGGGGTCCCCGTGCCGAGGGCAGGATGCTCTGGGGTCCCTGGAGCTCCCTGTGGGGTCCCTGGAGCTCGCTGTCCCTCCCGGCACCGAGCGAGGTTAAAGCGTGGCTGTGCTTGGCCGTGGCCCCAGCGCTGGCTGCCCCGAGCCCGCACGAGTGTCCCTCTGCAGAGAAGTGCAGGGAAAAGGAAAAATATTGAGAGAGGCAGGAGAAGGGGGAAAGCAGGCGCTGCGGGAGGGAGCACAGCACGGCCTGAAAGCTCCCTCTCAGCGGGCTTTTGTTCGCCCTGGACGTGCCCAGCGCTGCTGCCAGCCCGGAGGGGCTGTGCTGGCGCCGGTGGCTCCCGGCGATGCCGGAGCTCCGCAGCCTGCCCGGCGCCTCGATCCAGGGACGTGCCCGTGGTCGGGATGCCTCCAGCGGGGACCCCCATCACCCCTCGGCTGGGCTCGGACCCACAGCGCGCTCCCGAAAATAATTCCTCCTGACAGATCCATTTCTTCCACATGGTTCAGGCTTAATTTTATAATGGCATCAGTAGCTATGGCAACGTGTAAAAATAACGGATCCCCGAGCCCGGCGAATTCTCCGTAAACAGCTCCGGTCTCCCGGAGCCCGGCTGGGTGGGCATCGCCCCTTCCCCGCGGCCGCTGCGCTCTGTGCCCGGGCTGGGATTCACGCGGTGGTTAATTAGCAGCGTTAACTGCTTACGCCTTGGGATGATGGTTCCATCCGCTAATCCTTGCGGCTAGGCTGGGCTAATTGGGTGGATATCATTAACGCTGGCGGTCAGGAGCTGCCCTTACAGGGTTGCAGCACGGCGAAGACTGGAGCACCCCTCTGGCACCCCGGACCCCGCACGGGGCTGGCAGCCACCGGGGTCGGACACGGCCCAGCCCCCACCAGCCCCATTCACAGCCCCAGAGCCGCCGCTCCTGCACATCCACGCGTGTGCACACGAGGGAACGTGCCCACGAACGCCAGCGGGCACACTCAGATCAGATTTCAGCACAGGACTCCCCTCAGCAAACGCCAGCCAGTGCCGGCACCCGCCGCAGCTCAGAGGTCTCTGGGCACCGCCGCGAGTGGATAATCCCAGGCAATATTTTCTAAACCTGTTAGACATCACACAGACCCTCTAAATCCCTGATCCCCCTCCAAGGCTCCAGCGGGATGGCAGCGCTTGGCAGCTCGGATTTGCAGCTTCTTATCAGAGGCAGCCCCTCGCAGCGATGCAGTCACCGGGAGCGTGGTGGATCCTGCCGACCAGAAATAATCCCCCAGAATTTTATTGCTTTAAACTTTAAAAAAAAGGACAGACCAAAAGAAACCCCACGGAGAAGCGTTTTTCTCCAGCAGAGCCAGAATAACCTCAGCCCCACAGAGCTGAGAGCACTGAGTCTCAAAGGGGGCAAAATAAAGAGCCAGGAGGTCTGGAACGTGGCTCCTGAGACTTGGGGCGGCTATGGGGACAACATGGGGACAGTGACACAGGGACAGCCTGGCAGGAGGGCTGGGGATGGCATTGAGGGCTGGGCAGCATCCTCTTCCAAGGGCTGGCTGTTTCAGGGGGTGCAGCCCCCCTGCATTCCAGCAGTCGTGCTATTCCCACTGTGAGGCATCAGACCCAGCAAATGACCCCACAAAGTCCCCACTGCTGGACACAGCACCTTCCTTTGCAGTAAAGAGTGGCACAGGGTCATACCGGGTCTCCTACCCCAATGTGCCATGTCACAGCCCTCCATGGGGCATCCCTGGGGCCATGCCCACATGCCAGGTTCCACGGCACAAATCCCACCTCTGAGCCCAGATTTTAGCACTTCACAGCAAGGGCTCTGCCAAGCAGGAAGCAATGGGCTGAGCTGGCTGAACATGATCAATCCCCCACGTTAGCAGTTTTATTTCCATCCGCAGCTGCCGCAGGACTGTGAGGCAGTGCAGCCTCTCTGAGCTCCAGCGTTATCTGCTGCTGCAGCCTCGGATGCGCTTTCATGATAACGATTTGCAATCAACAAAGAACTTGGAGAGGATGCAGAGAAAAACCCCAACAACTGGCATTGGAAACTGAGATGGTATCTCTCTTCCCTCGGCCAGGCTCCACCACAGTCCTGCTGGTACCACCAAGGGGACATCAAGGTCTTCTCCAGCATCTCTCCATAGGGCTGGACGTGTGCTGGGGATCTGGGTGCTGGCACTGCCACCACATCCCCAGGAGCCAGCACGGTGCAGAACTTCCCCCTCCAGAGCAGGGAGGGAGGCTTTAGTTTAAACAGCTCCCTGGAGTCCATCAATGATTAACACCCAGCCCTGAAATGTCCGTTCATGGCTGGAGCTCTGCCTGCACCCTGCCTGCCCTCCCCCCTGCTCCTGCCACTTCCTCCTCCAGGGTGGGCACCAAGGCTCCCTGTGGCTCTGGAGCCCATCAGGGCTGGGGGGAGCCCAGTCATGCCCCATACAGACAGCACAGACATCTCCCAGTTTTGCAGCCACTGCACTAAGGGTGCAGGATTGGGGCCACCCTGTGTCCCTGCTGAGCTGCCCTGAGTGAGGTCTCTCTTGTGCCCTGTCCCTGTCATCAGTTAAGGTTGGAACAGCCCCCTGAGATCACTGAGTCCAACCATTCCCCCAGCACTGGCAACCCACCATGTCCCCAGTGCCACATCCACATGTTTTTGGAACACTTCCAGGGATGGTCACTGCAGCACTTCCCGTGCAGCTTAGTCCCGGGGCAGGGCACGTGTTGCAGACCCACACAGAGAGCAAACCCTTCTCTGGGGCAAGGGGACGATCCTGTTTGCCAGCCAAGGTCAGCACAGCCCTGCCAGGACTCGCAGCACCTCAGCGGGCACAGGCGCCAGCACTGCCAGCTCTGTCCTTCCCAGCCCACGCTGCCGCTGTGCTTTCCCAGCCTGTCAGCAGTTTTACCCTAAAACCCCTCACTTCAGGTCAGCCAGCGCGTTTCCAGGCCAGGCACAGGATATAAGCCACCTTTCCTGCTCTGACACAGCCGTGAGGAATTCCCCCAGAGTGTGAGCAGTGCGATTGTGCTGGGCTGCATTAAGGAAGCCCGGGCAATTCCCTGCTCCGCAGCATCCCACGGGGCACCGCTGCTGGCTGGCACAGCCTGGGAGCACAGCCCGGCCCCAGGATGGCTCAGCTGCCCTGTGGATACAGTCCCTGCTGGAGCCTGGGGGTTTTCCTGCTTGCTTGTGGATGGTGGATGTTCTGATGGGGGTGGGTGGGCTGACACCGGGCTCTGCTGCCACTGCTGGAGCCCAGGGTGACAATGTGTGAGCGCCATGGGGACACTCAGAGCATCACCCCAACCCAGCAAAGCCCAGCTGGGCAGGCAGAGCTGCAGCCCTCCCTCATCCTCCCTGAAAGTCATTGCAGGGGCTTGGAGGGAACCAGCTGATCCTGG
Organism: Ammospiza nelsoni; assembly: GCF_027579445.1. Lineage (NCBI taxonomy): Eukaryota > Metazoa > Chordata > Aves > Passeriformes > Passerellidae > Ammospiza > Ammospiza nelsoni. Next base: position 7,135,332 of record NC_080644.1, on the reverse strand, counting down.
CAGTGCTGGGATTACTTCAGTGGCAGAGGGACACTAAAATTAAGTGGGCTGTGATTTGAAGCCCTAAGGAGGGGGCAGAAATAAGGGGTCTGGGCAATGTGCGCAGAGGGGCCTCCTCAGAAAATGCCCCATGCCAAGGAGCACCTCACCTCCAGCCCACACCAACTGTGCCCCAGAGCCCTTACAAAGACCTGAGAGAGCTGAAATAACTCAGCTGTAACTCCTAAATCACTCAATAAAAGCTTGGCTAAAACAATTACAGGTAGTTCTCATGAGCCCCCTCAAGAGGTGAGGAGCAAACCCATGCGCAGGCTGCTCACAGAGCATCCTCCACAGCCAACCCCACACTTCCCCTGGCAATCACAGCCTTAACAAGGCCCCTGCAGCTCATCACCCTCTCCAGGGTCTCTCCCATATATAAGGGGGTGATGTGATGCACCCCTTCCCCAGCTGCAGGTGTTTATGATGGTGGATGCTATCACAGGAGTATGAGGAGACAGGTAAGATGCATACCCCTGCTTCTAAAATCCACTTTTAGGGGGCTGTGGATGCCCCTTCCCTGGGTCACAGTCCATGAAAGCCATGCCCACATTAACATATTGCTTGTTATAAGTTAACATGAGATAAACTAATTTAAGCTTCCCCTGTACTGCATGTCTCGGATTAAATTGGCAAGGTACCTAATGAAGCTGCAGCTCCATTTGTTGTGCTGGAAGCCCTAAATATCAGCAGTGTAATTGGTGCTCCCCGCTTCAGGAGACATTTGTGCTTCTCTCCCAGCTGAAAGCCCTCTCTGGCTGCTGAGAGGTGGGGTGGGTGGAGGCTGGAGGATGTGCCCACCTGGATCTGAAGCTGGAGGGGTCTTGGAATTTGTTTTTGAAGCTGGAGGATGGATGGGGGGAACATGAAGCTCTATGAAGGCTGCGCTGTCTTGTGGGTGCCAGAACAGACCTTGTGTGGGCCTGGTGCTCTGATGTGGTCCCACAGGGTGTTTTGTTGTGGTGAGCTGTGAAAGTAGCACCTCTCAGGGGCTGGGCTGGGAGGTGGTGGTGGCTGGGACTGGGCCAGGATGGCTCTGAGTTTCCCCAGGGTGGTGAGTCCCTGCGGCACCGGGTTTTTTAGTTTATCAAGGAATCTTTGAGATTGGAAAAGACCTTTAAGAGCATTGAGTCATTATTGTGGAAGGCTCCCATAAGTACTGGCTGCTCACTGGGGCTTGGGCATGGCTCTGTGCCCACAGCACCTCTGGATGCTGAATTTGGGGTATTTTCCAGGCTGATGTCTAAAGTATCGGTATTTTTTCCTGTATCCCTAAGCTGGTTTGGATTTTGAAGGGTGGACTGAGCATTTTGGGACAGCTGCTGTGTCCAGGTGTCACTTAGGCTATTGGTGCTTTTCCCACTGTGCCATCCCATTGCTGGAGTGGGGATCCCAGGCAGAGAAAGACTGCAGCCACCTCCCTCAGTGAAATGTGATTCATTGGCAGGCCCAGGTTTGGCCCTGCAGGGCAGGGACTGGAACCTCTCCCAGCTCCATCCCCTGTGAATGCCCTGCAGCCAGGGGAGGCACCGCTGTTCCCGGGGGCAGTCGGGCTGGGAGATGATCAGACAGGAGCTGATTAAGGCATGAAAGAACAGTCTGGGCCAAACCAGTGCTGCAGGACTTTCCACTGGGATTGGTGTTGTAATTGTTTCCACTGCATGCTGCCAGGCTCTGACAAGAGATGGGGTGCTGCTGCTCTGACTGAGGGTCCCTGTGTGTGGATGGGTGAGGGAGCAGATCCTGCAGAGCTGCCCAGCTGGGAATGCAAAAAGGACATTGAGCCTGTGGTTGGCAATAGGGAAGGGGAGCAGACCCCTGCCTGCCCAGCACCCAAACCCACAGGGGTGGCTGAGCCTGGCCCAGCCCACGTGGAGCTCGTGCCTTCCCCAAACAGGTGCTAGCAGCGTGATGTGAGTTCCTCACTGTGCCTCAAAGCTGTGAAAATCAACTCATTCTTGAAAAGCTCTCCAGAAACGCTGCCCTGTCCCCATGCTGGCTGCTGCCCAGCTCCTGGGGCCAGGGAGAGCCCAGCTCTGGAATCCTCCCTGCCGGAGCAGGGGCTTTGAGCTGAAGCAGGGAGATGCTGCAGAGCGAGCACAGCCTGGGTGCCCGCTGGCAGCACAGAGAGCCTGGCAGTGCTGCCCGCCCTGCCAAGCAGTGCTGCAGCCTCCTGCTCACCGTGGGTGTTCTGTACAGAAGGATGATGATGATGATGGCAGAGTTGCACTCCCAAAATTTTTTGTTGTCCCTCTGTCTCAGGCGCGCAAGGAGCCAAATGCTCCTGTCTCCCTGGTTCCCAGTGCAGGGCAAGGTCTGCCCTGCCAGGGTGAATCCTCCAGACCTCTCATGTTGGAGCAGGGCCCCTGTGATGCAGAGTGGAAGGGCCATGGGTGGGAGGGGAGGCAGCTGAGCCTGCCCATATGCTTCCTAATGGGGAGCAATAGCAGCTCTTCCCGGGAAGCTCGCGCCGCACCATCTGCTCTGTGCAGTACTTTCTCTTGCAGAGCTTTTTAAAGCTCTAACTTCCCTTCCCGAGCGCTCTGCGGTGGCTGCTGCTTGTGTGCAGGCTGGCTCTGCTCTGAAATCGCCTCAGAACAGGTTGTCTGAACCTTCCACACCGAGCAGAGCATCCCAGGCAGGCTGAAGCCAACCGGGCCTCCAGGATCTGTGCTTCCATGTAAAAATAACCAGGAAAGGTGGCTGTGAATAGCTGCAGTGTGTCCCTGGCATTTGCCCTCATGCTGGGCACTCACTTGCCCTGAGGGTCTCTGCTCCTGGACTTGGGCTGGGTGGGATGCACTGCCCACGGTGGTGTAGCTGCAGGGCTTCCACAATCCACTGCTAATCCCATGGAACATCCAGAGCTGAAAGTGACCCACAAGGACCAGCAAGTCCAACTCCTGTCCTGGCACAAGACACCCTAAGAACCCCACCCTGTGCCTGAGAGCATTGTCCAAATGCTTTTTGTGCTCTGCCAGGCTTGAGGCTGTGACTGGGGAGCCTCTTCCAGTACCCAAACACCCTGTGGTAGAAGAACCTTTTCCCAATACCAACCTCAAACTTCCCTGACAGAGCTTCATGCAGTTCCCTGGAGGCTTATCACTGGTCACCAGAGAGCAGAGCTCAGCACCTTTGCTTCCTCTGAGGTGTAGTGTCCCTCTTGTAGTGATGTGTCCCTGTGTCCCATCCCTGTGCAAAGAAATTATTGCTGTGCACAAAAGGCCAAATCCAAGCGCTCCTCTCGACCCCTGCTCCCTGTTGGCCACTCTGGCCAGCTCTGTGAAGGGAAATTATGGCTGTGCTTGGCTTTCCAGGACCAACGCTGCTGGCCACAAAAGCTTTTCCAGTGGGATCAGAACTGGCCACAACGCTTGAGTGCAGCCTCCAGCTGCCAGGGGATGGCAGAGGGAGGTGGGTGCAGAAGCCTGGGGCGTGGTTCCCGGTCCCAGCAGCGCTAAATTAAGGCTGGATGTGCCCCATGGGCGTAGCTGGGGCTGAGGGGGAGGCTGGCGGGGCCGGGGATGCGCGGGCGGATGCCGTGCGCAGATTGATGGTGCCAAGTCACTTCAGATATCTCGGCTGTGTTTGTGCGAGGCTCTAAATAAAACCGACAGCCCTGGCGGCTGTCTGCAGAGGGAGGGAGAGGAGGAGGAGGGGGAGCCGGCAGCGGGTCCTCCAGTGTGGCACCCAGTGCTGTCCTCGGGGACCCGGCCCAGTGTGCAGAGTGATGGTGCGAGCTGTGATGCTGCGTGGGCTGGGAGCGCCTGCTCTGCAGCGCCTGCCCTGTCCCTGCCAGGGCGGAGGGGACAGTGGGGTGGTGCTGAGAGCTGCCAGCATCGCACCTGGCAGCCCAGGTACCTGGCCTGGCCTGGCTGAAGTGCCCCTGGGCTGTGTGAGAAGCTGTGACAGGTGCAGGCAGTGGAGAATGTGTCCTTGTGACTCCCCTGGGAAGGACTTGGTGTCAGGGAGAAGCAGGGCGGTGCAGGGACACGAATCCCATGGATGCTGACACCCTGACATCCTCTTCCTCAGCCCTGCCTACCATTCCAGCTGCCTTGTCCTCAGAGTCTTGCTTCTGCCTGCTGCAGGCTCCCTCGGAGGGGACATCACGGGGATGTCCCCATTCTCCCAGCGTGCCGTGCATGAATCTCCTCTCCTTCCCCATCCACCCTGTGCCTGTCTGTGCTGCACCAATGTCCCCTCCTGGCCCTGAGCCCCGTGGGCCAAGCTGACCTGTCCCTGTGGCACCGCAAAACACCCCCTGTGCCTCTGCCATGGGCTCACCTGTCCCTTGGGAGGGCACTTGGGACCCCAACGCTTTGTGCTGTTTGTGCCTCTGCCACGGGCTGTCCTGGCTCAGCCCAGGTGGCCCCTGTGTGTGGTCAGGACCGCGAAGGCTGTGTGTGCTCCTGTCCCCAGTCCCAGCTCGGGGATGCAGGGCTGTGTTTTGTTGCCCCTGTGTGCTCCTGTCCCCAGTCCCAGCTCGGGGATGCAGAGCTGTGTGTTGTGGTCCCTGTGTGCCCCTGTCTCCAGTCCCAGCTCGGGGATGCAGGGCTGTGTTTTGTTGCCCCTGTGTGCCCCTGTCTCCAGTCCCAGCTCGGGGATGCAGGGCTGTGTTTTGTTGCCCCTGTGTGCTCCTGTCCCCATTCCCAGCTCGGGGATGCAGGGCTGTGTTTTGTTGCCCCTGTGTGCCCCTGTCTCCAGTCCCAGCTCGGGGATGCAGGGCTGCGTGTTGTGGCCGTGCCCAAGCGCTGCCTACACCGGCAGCCTGCGGCGAGTGAGCGGATCCCCAGCCCCCATCCTGGGGCCACGGAGCCGCCTCGCTGTGCCCCGGCGGGCAGGGACCGGGCACCGCGGGGCTGCTGGCGGCCGGTGCCGGGGTTCGCCTCCCAGCCCACCTTAAGGCAGCCGCACACCGGGCTGACCGGAGGACTCTGCCCCGGCGCGGGCGGGGCTGGCTGCGCCCCCGCCACGGCGGGAAGCGGCGCCGCACCGGGGCTGCTGGGAGCCGAAGGGGGTCTCGGAGCTGGGGCCGGCTCCGTCCCTCCCCGGTACCACGGCAACGGAGGCGGCGCGGCGCGGGGGGAGGCGGCTCCGCGCGGCACCGGGGCACGCGCCCGCCCGGGGCCCCGCCGCGGCGGCCCCGTCAGCGGCCCCGAGCCCGCTCCGGTGCCCACGGGTGCGGCGGGGCCGCGGGTCCGTGTCGGTGCGTGCGTGTGCGCTGCCCGCCCGCCGCGGGGGGAGAACGGGGGGAGCCCGGCCTCCTTCCTCATTTTGGGGCTGAGAAGGGCGATTTCCTTCGCCAGCTGCAGTTCTGCTCTTCTTGCTTTTTTTTTTTTTTTTCCTTTTGCCTTTTTTTTTTTTTTTTTTAATTTGTTTTATTTATCAAACCCAGCCGCCGAGCCGGGCGCGGGGCCGCGCTCTGAAGCCGCGGGCTCCGCTCCCCGCACCGATGGAGCCGCATCCCCGGGATCCCGGCCGCACCGCCTGGGCATTGCCGTGCCTGCTGCTGCTCGCCCTGCCCGGTAAGCCATGGCTCCTGCCTGCCTTCCTGCTCCTTTCCTAGCCCCGTTCCCCCTTTTCCTTCCCACCCTGCTGCCCTGCTCTGTCCCGTCCTCCCCTTTCTCCCGCTGCTCCTCTCCTCTGCTTTGCCCTGTTTTCCCCCTTTTTTCCACCCTGCTCCTGCCTCCTCTGTCCTGTTTTCCACCTTTCCCTCCCACACAGCTCCTCTCCCTGCTCTTCCCCTGTTTCCCCCCTTTTCCCTGCTCCTCTCCTCTGCCCTGTCCCCCCCCTTGTCTCCCTGCCCTGTCCCCCGTTTGCCCCGATCCTCTCCCCGCACACCTCCGGTACCGACATGACGCCGCCTCTCCGCGCACGGTTGCTTTGACCTTTCTGCGGTGACCTAGAGAGCGGCGGTGGCCGAGGGGCTCCCGCAGGGCCCTTGCCTCTTCCCCAACCCAACTTCAAGGCAGGCAGACATGCCCTTTCCCAGCGAGGCAGGGAATTCGGCAGGGGCATGAAGAGGCATGTTGTTCCCACCCATTTGCGAGCACCCCCTGCCAGCTATGGGTGAGGCAAAACTCAGCAAGCAGCCGGAATTCCCACTTGGAGATGGTAGTGGAGAGGGCATGGGGAGGCTCGGTGAGGGTTGACTGTTTTCTCTGGCAAGAACTTGTTTTTCTTGCTGCCCTCCTGCTTCACCCCACAGTGGGCTCTCAGCTGTTGGGCACTGAGGCGGTGGAATTGCAACACCTCTGGCCGTGTAGTCCTGTGTCGCCTCAGGGTGCCCCAGACCTCCCAGGGGTTCATGGCTCCACCAGTCCCTTATAAAAGCTGGGGGACACTGCAAAGGACCAGTCAGAGTGTGCCACTCTTGGCTGTTTCCCTTGCCGGCAGCGGGAAGTCTCTCATCCCACCAGGAACCGAGCCCTGTGCTGACTGCTGCTTTCAAGGATGCTTCCTTTCTAGGGTGTTTCGTTTTGGGTGATTTCGAAGGAATTGCTTTCCCTGCCAAAGAGGGATGGGGTTTTTGAGGCAAACCTGCAGCAATAATGATGCATCTTCAGGAGCATCTCGCTGCTGAGCTTTCTGCTCAATTCCAACCCCATCCCTTCCAGCCAGATCCCACTACAAACAGCCCAGCCCAGGTTCCGCGGGGGAAACCCACATTCTCCCGAGCCCATTGAAATAGTTACCATCAAAGCTTTGCTCGGGCAAAGAGTTGGATGCAAACTTGGGTAGAAAGCTAATGCTTTCAGCACAACGCTCCTTGCTTTGAGTCGCCTGATCACAACTGAGAAGAGTTGGCCCCAAACTGAAAACTCAGGCTGCCGAGAGCCAAGAAGGCTTTGGCGGTGAGCGCGGCTTCCCAGTGAGCCACTGCGATTTCCTGCGTGAAAGAATAGCTCCAGCAAAGCTCCTGAACTTAATTAAATGTGGTCTTGGAGTAAAAACCCCATTTCTTTGAGCCAGCCATGGGAAAAAACCACCCTGGTGTTTTGAAGTGGTTTTCATCCCTGATTTTAGGTGCAAACGTGCACGTCTTTTTTTTCCATATGGCGAATCCCTCCTGGGCCGTGGCTCAAACTGAGCTGAACTCCAGCAGAGTTGGCCCAGGCTCCCACTGCCGGCTGTTCTGACAGCTTCTGCAGAAGTGAAGGGGAAAAGGAAAGGTCCTGGAGGAGACCTTCCTGTGGGGCAAAGGCAGTGAGATGTGGGAAACCAAACAGCAAAGCCCCATTGAGGAACTGTGCCCTGCAGAGCCCTTCCAGGCCAGTCTGTCCCCACAGAGGGTTTCAGCTGTGCTCCACAGAGCCTCTTCCAAAGGGGAATTCAGTTTCCTGCTGGGGCTCTGGCTCTTGGGATGAATTTCTGCTGATGCTGGAGGAGGGGAGCTTGGAAATGGAGGCTGCCTGTGAGCTGAGGCTTCCTCTGATGTCACGGATGTGAAGCACAGCCTTTACTACAGCCCTCCCTGAGCGCCCTGGGGTCTGCTCAGGGCTCAGCAGCTATCCCCAGGGCTCTCCTTGCCTTCCCTAAACAGCAGATTCCAGGCCTTTTATAGGCAGCACCTGTTAGTTTCCGCCCCTGGCAGCCCTGCTGCAGGTGAAATTCCAGCAGGATTATTTTGGGGTTCCCCTGCCCGTTGGCCTGCTCCTTCAGTGAGTGACTGTGGGGCTTGGGATGCCGGTGACCAGCTGCACGTTGTTTCTGGAGCACGCAGCCATCCTGGAGCTCCTTACCCAGCTCCTTCAGAGGAAAAAAAATCTATTTTTACCAGGAAGCATCCAAGCAGCCTCTCCTGAATTAAACCCCGGCCTCTTGCAATCTGTTCAATATCAAATACTTCAAAAGGTGGAATATAGAAAAAAATGTGTCACCGACATGGAAAACTTGCACTGCAGCGAGAGCTGGGATTATTTTGCTCCCAAATTAAACTGAATAAGGGGAAGGAGGCAGGCTCTGCTAGATCGTGCTCCTGCCTCTGCTCTGGGCTGGAAGTGCTCTGGGTCTGCACTGCGAGGGTGCTCCCTCCTACGTGGGAACTGTCAGGTGATGCTTTTCAGGGCTCTAAAACCCTTGGCTAATTCTGGAGTGTAGGATAGAACAGATTACAGGGTCAGAGCACCTAAGTTCCCCATGATCTTGGGGGCAAGAGGATCATGTTCCAGTTCCTAGTGGTTTGAAATCTAAGGAAAAAGGTGTCATCAGGCAGCAGGGGAGAAGCAGGGAAACAGTGAAAAATTGTCGTGTCTCATGTTTTTGTGGCCTGAAGCCCCTGAATGTCCCACTCCTGGTGCACAAGCACATCATGAGCTGCTGGGAGGGAGCTTGGCTGGGCTCTCACTCCCACTCCCACTGGGTGAGCCCCTCAAAAGGGGAAGGAAAGGGATCAGCTGCATGTGAGGAGAAGCTGTGTTCAGGGAGAAAGAGGAAAGAAGCTTTGGTGGAAACTTTGCATTTTCTAACTAATGTATTCTGGGGTTTTCTGCCAACTTCCCCTTTGTGTTTTCCCTTTGGGGTGGAGGGGTGGGAGCATTGCTCGGAGCTGCTGCAGGGGGTTGGGGTCGTTCTGAGTGGGAAGGGGTCAGGCTGATCCTGGTTGGGGTGATGGATGCAGGCAGTAGGTGGAGGAGCCAGGTATGGGGTGGTCCTGGTTGGGGTGTTTTGTGGTGGATCTGGCAGTGTGTGTCATAGAGCAGAAATCAGAACAGGGTGGTCTGAGCAGAGCTGGGTGAGGGTCTCTGAGGCAGCAGAGCAGAATATGTGGGAAAATACCCCAAAGCCCCATTTCAGTCCTGTCTGAGGGGCTGCCTGGAGCCTCATGGTGTGACTCTTGTGCAGTGACCAAGAGCTGCCAGTGAAGCCGGCAGCATGAAGCCCTTTTTCCCCTCGATCCTCTGGGAGCAGCAGCAGTCAGGAAAGCAGGAAAGCACCTTGCATCCTATCCCTGGACAACAGCACGCTCTGTGCCTGCTAATCCCTGCGCAGGGCAGGTGGGCATGCTGCTGCCCCGGTGAGGAGGGAATGTGAGCTTGGGCTGTGGAATGCATACAGACCTTCCACTTGTGGCTGCAAATCTGCACCCTGGGAGAGATCCCTGCTGCTTGCAGGGGTAAATCCCTGTGGCTCCAGGAAGGCAGGACCTTTGTGCCAAGGTGGTGGGGAGCCCTTGCTGCCCACCAGCCACAGGCAGGGCACCCAGCCACGGTCAGCTCAATGTTCCACTGCAGTCAAGAAATGAACTTTGGAGTTGAGCAGTGCCCACCCTGACACTCTTTGGTGTTGGGGTCAGCTCTGGGGCCCCAAAGCAGGCACTTGCCCAGCTCTCCCCCTCAGCATACCATGTGCCTCATGGGGAGATGGGCAGATGGAGAGAGGGAGGATGAGGAGGAGGCGCTCGGCTGGCTCAGGTTCGGCTGTGTGGGGCCGTGCAGGGGACCCTCATGGGGGTAACCACTCCATAGAAGTTGCTTTTGCAGAGGGGAGCAGTGAGTAACTCACTCATCACAGGGCACAGTGAGTGGTGAGGGTGGCCCTGGCTTCCTGCTCCTGTGGCTGCACATGGGACGTGTTCCTTGCTGTGCTGAGTGCCACCAGCTAATAAGCTTTGTTTGCCCAGTGTGGTGGAGCCAGTGCTTGGTGTTGTGGCCCCCTGGGTACCTGGGAGGGCTGGGGGTGCCAGTCTCTGTGCCTGTGGCAGCCTGGTCCCTGCCTGTGTCGCATCCACGTGCAGTGGGTTGGCATGAGACAGATGATGTGATGATGCTTCTGTGCTTGTGAACTTCCTCTGTGTGTTTCTCAACCATTTCTTGCAAAAGGTCTCTCGGCAGCAGGAGATGGAGAAGTTCAGGAGCTGCCACAGAAGCAGATCTGGTGGTGTTTGCCCCGTGTCAGTGCTGCATTCAGCACATGGAGTGCACGAGGCCTCTGCTCCAGGGCTGCTCCCCACAATTTTGGTGTCATCTGAGAAACACAGGGCTGCCTTGCAGGTGCCCAGGGCACCACTGCTCAGGTGCAGGACCAAGGCTCAGAGTCAGTGACTCATCTGGACATGACACAAACCAACTCTGTCCCTCTGTGCTTGTTTTGTGGGAAGAACTTGTTCTCATGTTGAATGCTGCTGGTGTGTTAACCCTGACATGGCTTCAAAGGGAAACATCAAGGCCTGAAGGTTTTGGCTGAGGATGCTGTGGACTGATGCCCTGGGCAAAAAGCCTTTAACTGGGGCAGTCTGGAGAAACTGCTCCTGGTAATTCTGACCATGGAGATTGAATAATTCCAGACACAGTGGAACAGTGAAAACATCTGTGGGTACAGCACATACCGCTGTGAGTCAGGAGGGATTAACAGCTGCCAAAAATCAGCTCCGGTCTCTGTGACAGCCAGCTGTGGCCAGAGGGGTCAGAGCAGCTTGTCCTGCAGCAGGTCCTCCTGGGAGCATCCAGCCAGAGATTGTCCTGCTGGGTCCCAAGGGAAGCCTTGGCACGAGTTGTTGTCCTGGATTTCCCTGAGAGGAGGCTGTAGCCAGGTGGAGGTCATTCTCCTCTCCCAAATAACAAACAACAAGACAGGAGGCTTCAAGTTGTACAGGGGAGGTTTAGGTTAGATATTTGGGAAGAGTTCTTCACTGAAAGGGTAAGAGGGCTGTCCAGGGCAGTGGTGGGGTCACCATCCCTGGAGGGATTTAAAAGATGTGTGGATGTGGCACTTGGGGGTCGTGGTTTGGTCAGGGGCTTGGCAGTGCTGGCTTAATGGTTGGGCTCAGCGATCTTAGGGCTTTTCCAGCCTAAAGGATTCTGTGATTCCATGATTCTGCTGTGAGGGATGTGGGGTGCTGGTCCATGTGCTCCCCGTGCTGCTCAGCATTACCTGCTCAAACACTGAGATCTCTGTGTGACTGTGACACTGGTTCTGGGTGCCACGGCCACCTGTCACCAGCAGGTGGATCCAAGTGGTTCCTCCACTTCTCTCCCCATGCAGCTTAAAAAAATGTTCCTTTAGGCAGTGACCAGGACTGAAATCTTATGTGAATTTGGTTGCAATAACTATATTGGCATAGGAAGCACTGACAAAACTAACCCCTGGGTAGCCCATGGGTGTGTAGTGAGGGTTATTTGGGATGTTTCTGTCTGTCTGTGCAGGGAGGTGTGGCACAAGTGACTGGGTTAGGGACCAGTGGAATGGAGATGCTCCAAAGGTGATGTCTCCCTGTGCTTGCTGCTGAGCAGGAACAGCACCTGCTTGGCTGGCATCGGTGGGAGATTGGCTGTGCTGTGCTAGGATCACCAGGGCTGGGATCCCATGCAGAAATGGGACAGATTCAGGATAGAAAATGCAGTGTCACATTGGTGATGGGAGCTGGCTCTTTGGAGCACCTCATTTTGTGTGCTTCTTTCTCCTGGCTGACAAAGCCAGGTTGCTGTGGGAGGCAGCCCAGCGTGCTGGAGACACGGGCAGCTGGGATGTGCTCCATCTGTACAGGGCTCAGCACAGTCACCAAGCAAAGCTCTGTCCAGCTCTGCTGCCAAGCCCTGCAGGCAGAGCAGTGTGGCCACAGCCCATCACCTGGGGTGCCCAGCCTGTCCAAGGGCTGGGAGAACCATCAGGAGTCTGGATGTGTGGTACCAGGCAAGACTTGGTCTCTTTTTTCTCTAGGTGTGGATGCCCAGGCGGGTCAGGACTTCGCTCTGCAGCAGCCCCAGGCCAAGGTGACGGTGACAGCGGGGGACAATCTCACCCTGATCTGCACCACGTCTGGAGCTGCTGGACCAGGTCCTGTGATGTGGCTGAAAGGCTTGGGCAGTGGGAACAAGACTGTCTATGACCCCAATAACAGGGATCCCTCCTCCCGTGTGACGGAGGCAGTGCGTGAGTCAGACACAAACTTCACCATCCACATCAGGAACGTCCAGCCTGAGGACATGGGCACCTACTACTGTGTGAAGTTTGTCAAGAATGCCTTTGCTGCTGATGAGTTCTTTAGGCATGGCAGTGGCACCGAGGTGACTGTGCAAGGTGAGTGGGGCTCCTGGAGCAGCTCCTGCAGGGAGCCACCCAGTGGGCTCTGCTCAGCTGGAGCAGGGATGGGGAAGGGGCTCAGGGCTGCTCCAGGAGAGGATCCCATGGGCCATCCCCGTGCCCTTGTGTGAGACTCTGCTCCAGGCAGGCCCAGGGCTGGGCAGGGGGCAGAGCCCGGTCTGAGGGCCCCGTGCTTCTCCCCACAGCCAAACCCAGCACCCCGCTCGTGTCCGGGCCTGAGCAGAGAGCAAGGCCGAACGACTCAGTGCCTTTCACCTGCACGACTGGAGGGTTCTTTCCTGACAAGATTGACGTGAAATGGTTCAAGAACAGCAACCCCATGACGGCTAAGCCACCCCAGGTCACTCAGACGAGGATGAAAACCTACAACATGTCCAGCACAGTGCAGGTGACCCTGCAGAAGGACGATGCCCGCTCGCAGATCACCTGTGAGGTGTCACACCCCACGCTGCAGGCCCCGCTGCAAGGGAGATTCGAGCTCAGGAGGGTGCTGAGAGGTGAGGGCTGGGGGCTCGCATGGGGGTGCTGCTCTGTGGGGCTGGGGTCCCTGGGAGGAGGGCAGGGCACCCTGTGGGGCACAGCAAACACCGAGCTCTGCTTCTCTTCCCAGTTCCTCCCAGCATCGAAGTGCGCGCTGAGCCGAACCCTGCTGAGGTGAACAAGACCGTGGCCTTCACCTGCCTCCTGAAGGAGTTTTACCCAGATAAGGTGTCCATTTCCTGGCTGGAGAATGGGATTGAGATAAAGGGGCAGAACCTCTCCAGGCCACTGGAGGTGTCCCGGGGCTTGTTTGAGCTGAGAAGCCGGGTGGAGGTGCAAGCGACGGAGGAGAAAAACGGGTCCACGATCACCTGCAGGGTGGTGCACGATGGCCAGGCCCCTGCCAACGACTCAGCCGTCCTGTGGATCTCCAACCCAACCCTGGGAGGATTGAGCAACGAGTTCCAGATTAATAAAGGTGCATCAGAGCTGCTGGGATGGGGTGCTTGGCAGGGTGGCTGTGTGTTGTCACCCCTGAGGAAGCTCAAAGCCCCAGTCAAAATCTGGTTAAAGGACCAAATCTCCATATCGCGGGCTGGTGGATATGCCAGTGGCAGGCACTGAGCTGTCCTGCTTGGTGCTTCATGCATCACTGGGCCAGTCGCAGTTGTGAGGCTGCTGGGACTGGGTGGTACCACGTTCCTGGGCCATGGTGACCTTTTTGTTGGTGTTTCAGATGATATGCTCATCTACATCGTGGTGGGTGTGGTCTGCACCGTGCTGGCCCTGCTGGTGGCTGCCATTCTGTACCTGATCCGGACCAAGCAGATCAAGGGTAAGGGAGCCAAGTGTGGGGCAGGGAGGCAGCTGCTCCCAACCCCATTTTTCCTCTCTTTCCCATGTGTTTCACATTGCTCCATTGGACAATAACTCCTGGCAGTGCAGCTGCAGGTCCTACCCAGTGGGGTGATGGATAGAGCTGCCCAGGTTGTTTGAGGCTGCAGGGAAAACTCTGGCTGGTCTAAATCCTGCCCTGCACCTCCTGTGCTCCCCCAGGAGCAGTCCTGAATGAAATTGATTGAAACTCCAGGGAATTGCAAGCACTTGCCTCTGGGAAAAGATGTGTCCTTGTCCTTGAAGCAGTCTCTGCATGTGTTCTCTGTGCCCAGGGAAATGGGGCATTTATCTTGTTTCCTGAATTATTTTTTCCCTAATTTTTTCCTTCTCTTTCAGCAGGTAAAAGCTCACCGTCTGCCAGGTGAGTGCAAATCTCTTCTAGTCACTGGGTAACCTGTGGGTACTCTGAGCTGGATACCTCCAGTCCACAGAGTCCCTCAGGACTGGGACAGAGCTATATCCCCAAAACTTGTGAAGGGGAAGGCAGGAGCACAGTCTCTGCCCATCTCCCCAGCTGGGGTTCTGAGGATTTTTTGCTTGTGGTGGGGATGAGCAGAATGGTGGGAGCTGGTCTCTGGCCAGCAGAGAGGCAGCTGTACCAGCACAAGCCAATGTTCAGGACCTGTCTTGTTGGGTGCAGCTGCACGGACCTTGGCTTGCATCTGACCTCCATCACCAGGGAAAGGGCAACAGGACCCTCCATCCATCTGACTGTTTTTGTTCCTCCTTCCAGGTTACATGAGCCAGAGAAGAGCAGCGAGGCCACAACCCAGGTGGGTCATGCTGGGACTGGGGAGGGAGGGTGGCTGGGAGCCACTGGAGATGGCAGTGGAGGGTGGTGGTTCTCAGTGAAACATCTCAGTGTCTCCACTCTGTGGCCAGAGGTGGAAGACAGGCTGCCCCAGGAAGAGCATAGCCACTTCCCAGAATCTTTTCTGCCTTCACCCTCCCTCCTCCTCCTCCTTCTCCTTCTTCTTCTCCTTCTCCTCCCAGTAAAGTCTGGGTTGGTGCTGCCTGGAGAACCAGCTGTGCGATAGCCAGCCAGGCTATTTGTGGAGTTATTTTGCATTTGGTGACGCAGCTACGAGCGAAGTCGTGATCAGCAGCAATCTGTCCATCCCACCCAGGCTCTGCCAGCTCCCACGTGGGCATCACTGGGCAGTCTGGCCTTGCTGGGATGCAGTGGCTTCAGTGACAGCTCTGGAATTGTGGCAGTGGTTTTGAAGCCAGAGCAGGGTGATGGGATGGCTCACGATGTGAAGCTATAGCACGGGGTAGAGCATGGCTTCAGGGTGGTGGCTGCTGGCATTGTTCCCCCATAGAAGCAAGGTTGAGGTGCCCCAGGCCAAACTGCAGTGGGACTGACTCCAGAACAGGGCTGTGGGTCCAGGGGCATCGTTCTAGAGGAGGAACTCTTGGTGCCTCATGCAGGAATCCGACCCCAACAACCTGACCTACGCGGACCTGAACTTCGACAAGGAGAGGAAGAGCATCCAGCGGATGGTGGAGATGAGCCAGCAGTCGGAGTACGCCTGCATCCAGAGCAACCAGGCGCCCAACGGCGACGACAACCTCACCTACGCCGACCTGGACATGGTGCACCTCAGCAAGGCGCCCAAGCGGCCGGCCCCGCGCCCCGAGGAGGCTGGCTCCGAATATGCCAGCGTCCAGATCACCAGGAAGTGAGCAGTGGCTGCAGGGACCCCCTGTCCTGCCGGGAACAGCTCTGCTCCTCCCTCAGACTGTTCTCTTGGAAGCAGCGGGAGCGATGTGAGGATGCGCTGCGGTACCTGTGTTTTAGGATGGAAATGGAGCCCGCAGTACTTGTGGGGGTCTTCTCCCATCCAGAGAGACATGATTTTTGGGGGCAGTTTGGTCCTGGGGCTGCCAGCTCCATCCTTTCAGGACCCCCATCAAGGGTTGCTCAACCTCAGTGTGCCGGGTTTGCCCGTGAGCAGATTCAGCCAGCGGAGCTGCAGCTCCTTGGGAAGCTCCAGCTGGGCTGAGGGGACAGGTACAGTGCCTCCACACCAGCTCTCATGGGGATGCCCCTGCCTGGCCCACGGCTCCCCAGGACCAGCAGGGTCCCCACACTGCCTTCTGGGGCTCTGCCACCACGCCTGGACACCAAACTCTGGCTTTAAAGGAAGGACCCGAGTGTCCGCCTCTCTTCCCAAGTGTCCCTTCTGCGGGACCTCTGTCTCGCCACAAGGCCAAGAGGCTGGAAGGCCAACGAGCCAAGGCCCCCGCCCTGCCGTCCAGGGGAGCTCCAGGTCTGGCTCCTCAGCACCAAGCATCCTCCTCATCATCACCACCTTCCTGTGCTCAGCCTTGCCCTGCCCTGGGACCCACCAGCGCTGCCCCAGGCTTGTACAAAGCGTGCGAGGGCCCCCCCAGCCTGGCTCCCCCTGGGAGCTCCCCGCAGGTACCGTGTAACATGTTTTGACTGTTTGACATGTAACTGTTAATTTTTAGAGCTGAAACCCCCAATGTTTTGTGTTGTACGTGGGTGTACTGCTGTGTACTTAACACTAGAATAAGATGTGCAAAATTAAGACCGAGGCCTCAGTAAAGAATCCCCCAAACCCTACAGAGTTTATAAGAGACTTCTATGCTCCCCCCACCCCAGCTCTGTCTTGGGGGCCAAGCAGGCTCCCCCTAGCCCGCCCATGGGGACAAATGTCTTCCCTGTGCCCCCTGCCTGGGCCACTGTGTGGAGTCTGACCCTCTGTTGGCTCCTGCAGCAGTGGAAGTGCAGGGGGCTTGAGGGCACCTGGGGTCCTTGGGGTGCTTTGGGAGCAATGTGACTGCTTGTACAGACATTTTTTTGTTGTTGTTTTTCTTTTTTTTTCTTTTTGCTTGCAAGATATTTTTATAATAAAAGTGAAAAGTGCTGTGCTGCTCCCGCACATGAGCGTGTCCCTGTGCTCAGGGGGGTCACCTTGGCACTGGGGCTGCAGGGTGGGCTTGGGGGTCTGTGTGTCCTGCAGGGAGGAGGAGAGGAGGGCTCGTCCTGCACAGTCCTGTCGTGTGAGCTGGAGGGAGGGAAGAGAAGGCAGGAGGTTAAGGCTGGGATGGGGGCTGTGGTGCTGGTTCCCCTGGGCACCATGAGGGAGGGGAGCAGTGCACCCCATGGGCAGGGAGCTGAGCTGGGGTGCCCAGACTGGTGTGCAGGCAGGCTGGCTGCTGGCTCCAGCCTGTGCTGTGAGTGAGCTGAGTGTTCAGTGCTCTGCAGTGACCTCCCCCCTCTCCCAACATGGAGCTGGTGCCTGGGCTGTGTCTGGGGCATGAACTGTCTCACCAGAGTCCGGAACTGCCATGTGGGGCTACAGAGACACTCAAAAGGGAACTTGCTGCCCAGGCTGGGTTTCCTCGGTGCTGAGCTGCTGCTGGAGGGGTCACTGAGCAGAAAAGGGACAGTTTGCCCCCTGCCCTCAGCACAACTGCCCCTTCCCAGCTGGGCAGCAGTGGTGATTCCCAAGGGAGTCTCCCCTTGCCAGCACCCTACACACCCCTGCAGCAGGCTGAGCATGGCTTGCTCAGCTGAGATGGCTCTGTCACCCCCAGGATATGGCTCCAGAGGTGTGTGGGGTCCCACATTCCTTTTGGCACCCATGGCCCAGGAAGGACACCACCCGTGTGCTGCCTGCAGCTCTCACAGCCAGCACCCCTGGCCCATCTGGGCACCCCAGTTTGGGGTGCTTGCTCTGCCCTGCAGAGCACACTCAGCACCCAGATGGCTTCAGCTTCGTTGGCATCTGCCTTTTATTGACTGCGGGGGGAGTTGGGTGTTGGGGCTTGGGGCTGACCCTGCCTCTGGAGTCGCTCTTGGAGGGGGAGCCCAGGGGCACCAGGAGGGTGCTGGGATCGGTGGGACACTGTGAGAGGCTCGGGGAGGGGAGTGAGGGCTGGGCTCAGCACTGCTTGAACACCTGGTGATGGTGCTGTGGTTCCACCAGCCACCTCTGCCCGTGGCCTCCCTGGTCCTGCCCTGGTTCATCCTTCCCAGTGCTCGGAGCCCCCTGCCCTGTAGCTCAGCTCTGGTGGTTTGCAGACCCTGCTGTGCTCCGGCAGCCACGGGAGGATGGAGGATCTGTGTCCCCAGCAATACCCCCGGGAACCCTGGGCTGGGCCACAGCCACTCCACCAGCAGCCAGAGTGGCACTGTCCCCTCCTGCACACAGGATGGGCAGAGGGACAATGGGACGGAACTCACGGTCCCCTGAGCGAATGAGGCAAGGGTGACACCGGGCTGGGCAGGGGACAGGGCTGGGGGCGATGGCACGGTCGGGGTGGCAGTGGCAGTGTGGGGAGCCATGCCTGGCTCTATAGGTCTGAGACCTCCCCTGAGTAGGCGCTGGGGTCCTCGTCCGACCGCGTGGTCACCTTGAACTGCCGCCGCAGGAAGCCCCCGTAGCGCTTCTGATTGTCCCACTTGAGCTTGGGCCGGATGCGGCGCAGGAAGCCCCCGTAGCGCTTGTGCAGCTCCGGCCCCTCGGCCCCCGTGGGCTCCTCGTCCCCGTCCCCTGCCGGCCCCGGGTAGTCCTCGGGGGCCGCTCGCTCGCCCGGCTTGCGGCCGAAGCCCCCGGACTTCTTGCTGAGGCCGCCCTTGCTGTGAGCGTTCTCGCGGAGCAGGGACAGCAGCTTCGCCTTGGACATCATCTTCATGAAGCCCCCGTAGCGCTTGGCCGGCGCTGGTGGCAGCTCTGCAGCGCCCAGAGCCTGCTCTGGCTCTGCCTCATGCTCCTCTGCCTCCTGTGGGGACGGCTCTGTCCCCTCGGCCAGGGCCACCAGCGGGGCCAGGAGCGCCAGCGCCTTCCTGCACATCTCCCACTCGGGGCCGGGTGACAAGGAGCCCTGGCATTCCCACAGGCACATCTGTAAAACAGCGGCCACAGGTGCTCGGGGTGAGCCCCTGCCTTCCTCCCACCCCACCCCGAGCCCAGGGGTCCGTGCCCACCGTGCCGCTCAGCTCGGTGAGAAGCCAAATTTGCACAACCCCAGCACCCTGGGATGCCCGTGACCAGCACACCAGGTGCCACCCAGCTCTGCCACCCCGCACCCGTGGCACTCCACTGCTGTGGCTCCCTGGCTCCCGTGGGGCCGGCACTCACCAGGGGCTGGACGCTGCTCTCGGCACCGCGGCTCTGGGCTGCGCAGAGGGAGCACTGGGTGACACAGTCGGCAGATGCCACCGCAGACAGGGACAGGCAGAGTGCCAGTGCCAGTGCCCACCGTGCCATCTCGCCCTGCAGACGCTGCCTGGAGTGGGGAAGACAGCACAGAGCCTGTCACCATCCCTGTGCCAGCTCTGGGGGCCATCACCACTCCAGAGGCACTGGGCACCTACCACCTCCATCTGTGAGCTGCTCCTGGGATCATACACAGGGACCTGTGCCTGTGCCCACTCCCACATGACTCACCTGTGGGTGCTGCTCCCAGCAAGGACACCACAGGATGGGACCCCTTACCCTGGCTGCAGCCTGGTCCTTGGCACAAGCCCAGAGCCATTGCCAGCCCCTGGTGGCCACCAAGTCAGTGTGGGTAGGACCACAGTATTGCATCTCGTATCTCATCTCATCTCATATCTCAGTTCCTCTCCATCTCTTACCATACAATTAAAAAGAAAAGTCCCTTTTTTCCCCCAGCACTGGGTTTCTCTGTGGTTGCCACGTCTGCACGGCACAGGCAGATGAATCACCAGCTCTTCCCCTTGGCCCTGGGGAAAAGAGCCCCAGCAAACGGAGCTGTGGCAGCAGGTGGATGGGGGGATGCCATGGCCCAGTGTGGACTCACCCCAGGCTGCTGTACCCCACACCAGGGCAGCCTCATCTCCCCTCCCTCCCACCCACCAAGTCTGCTGGGCTGGTGCATCAGGAGAAGGGGAAAAGGAGGACTCTGGGTTCCAGCCTACCTGCAGACCACCATTGCCATCCTCCAGATGTTTGAGAGCCTCTGGCCTCTGTGGATGGACGAGGACACTGTGCTCAGCTAGGAGAGGGGCTCTGCAGGTGGCAGTGCTAAACCTGACCCTGGCTGAGGCTGGAGGGGCCCCTGCCAACCCCAGCAGCAGTGCCACAGGATCACGGTGCCACTGGGACCATGATAGCCCTGGAGTAAGAGCCAGCCCCAAAGGGGTGCACTGGCTGCAAACCCCTGCCCGCCTCCATTGCTGCTTTTATCTAGGGTGGGTAAGGCATGACCCAGAGGGATCTGTTACACATTAATGACGCATATTAGAGACTATTGTGCTCTCCAGCAGTAGCAGCTAATGTACTGTAATTGGTACTGATGAAGAATTGTTAATGCCACAGTATTAATTCATGCTGGATTAAAATTTAATTTAAATTATCTGCACCATCGTGTGTCGAGCTGTCTGCATTCCTTGGCTGCACAGCCACCAGCTCCGTGAATCCTCGCAGTGCCCTAGCAGTGTGGCAGGGCACGGGATGGCAGCTGCCCAGGATGGCAGGGGCACGGTGGGACCTCAGCCAGCCTGGACTCTGACACGGAGACAGTCCCTTATGGCATCAGGGCCACCGAGACCGCAGAGAGGAGCGAGGACGTGCCCGCCGCACAGGTAGGTGCCAGCTGCAGCTCCAGGGGGAATGAAGCTCCGATAAAGAGCTGATAACTGCTTCTCCGAGCCCCGCCGGGAACCTTTTCTTTCCCTTTCCCCACCCGCTCCCCTCTCTTGCTCCTCCGCTGCCGGTGTGCCCGTGGGTGCCGCCAGAGCAGCACACAGGGACGGCACCGGGCACGTTCCCATGCTGGTTTGTCTGACACTGCACAGTTCAGACCTCTGGCATTCCAGACACGGTGTGTCCCATCCCTGTCACCCTACTGCCGACGGGGGATTTCATGGCACTCAGGGGAGCTGCAGTTCCCTGAGCACGGCGTGGCCAAGGACACCCTGGGACACCCCACTGCAAATGTACCGTGTCCAGGTGGTGCCACAAATGCCCCAGCTCCTGGAGCTGGGGTGAGGAGGACTGGGAAAACGGGAGCAGGAAAAGGGGAAGAAAACAAAGGGCTTTGGACAAAAGAGGAAAGAAGCAGCGGAGAGGAAAAAGCGAAAAGAACACAAAGGGAGGAAGAAGAAAAGCAGAGTTCGAGCTCAATCCTGCGTTACCTGCAGGAGCCCAAGGCTCCGGAGCCTTTCTTCCTGCAGGAACACCTTGCAAGGACCAAGGCAGGGTCTGGCAATGCCAGCAGTGAGTCCCAGCCTCTGTGGCCACTCTCAGCACATCCTACCTGTGCCAGATGCCTGCTGATTTCCCTTCCTCCCCTGTCCCATTTCCACTTCAAATACCAGGCTTTGCTTTGGAAAACCCCCAAGCATCATCCATGCACCCCAGGGGCCAGTTACAGACCTGGTGACCCAAGGAGGGATGAGGAATCAGGACTGTGTGTACCGGACAGCAGAGACTGGCCCCATCCTGACTAACCTGTGATTATACCTAACAAAGGATGTGAACAGCTCTCCCACACTGAGCAGATCCCTCCTCCCACACAGGTCCAGTTTCACAGGTTTGGGTCCTGCACATAGTTCTGGTGGAGAAGAACAATCAACCTTCCAACATCTCCTTTCCTCACCTCCAAAAAATTTCCTGGAAACACCATCAGGACAAGGCTTCTCAAAAAAGCTGGTAACTTTTGGAATAGAATCACTCAAGCACTGCAGCCACACTGCTGCTTGAGCCAAGAAGGGGGAGAGAGAACCCCCCATCCTCTCTGCCCACTCCCTTTGCCCCTCCAAGCCCTGGGTGATTCTGCCAGGATGGCAGGCACAGCATCAGCACAGAAATGAACCCCAGCAGAGCTCTGGACTGCTGCTCACGGGCTCTGAAACCACTCAAGGGACAGGAGGGAGCTACAGCCATGTGGAAGCTCCCCAAAATAACACAACTCCAACCACAAGCCACTCTCAGCAGTGCTGTTCTTAAACTGTTGCTTTTTGGGGAGCAAGAGCGATGCCCTGATGGTGCCCTCGCAAGGGAAGGGGGATGCCACCCCCGGCAGCCCTACCTGCCGCTGCTCCCCGTCCCGCCGAACACCCGCTTCGCCAAGTCAGGACGGCTCGTGGCCGGTGGCTGTCCCTCCACGGGCGTCAGGCTGCGCCAGTCATCGGTGGCAAGGCCACACTGGCAGGTGGCCCAGCGGTGCCGCCCCGGTTGCCCACCGGACTCGCCGCCGGCTGCCTCTCACCCCGCTTTTATGGCCACGGAGTCTCCTCCTGCGGCGGGGCCCGGCTGTGCGCGGCGGCAGAGCCAATCGGGGCGAGGGAAGCTGTGAATAATCAGCCCCGCAGCATCCTCGCCACCTCCCCAGCAGGCTCGCCCGCACCGCCGAGGCCTCCCCGCAGCCCCCGGCCGCCCCGGGAATCGGGGTGCGCATCCCACTACTGCTCGGAGACATCCATCGTGCCCTGCCTCGGTCCTCGGGGCTGAAACGCCTGCCCCAGACAAGGAAGGTGGCAGAGGACTGAGGTCTGTCCATCTTCCCCCACAGCTGCGTCCCAGAGGGGTTTGGCTGCTGGGGGTGTGAATCCCCTGGGCACCGAATTCAAATCATGTCCAAGAAGGGTGGAGGGGGAAAGGTGAATCCCTGACCTGCTCTCACGCTGCTCCCCAGGCTGGGGAGAGGCACTGTCCTCAAGTGAGCCCATCCAGAGCTGCAGGAAGGGAGAGAGGGTCTTCACGCCCCGGGAAAGGGATGTCCCAACCCACCCAGCCTAGCTGCTGTCAGTGATAAAGCCTTTGCATAGAAACCCCCCAAGCTCGGCAATGCCAGGGTTCAGAGCGCAGCTCCACATCTCCCTGAACCCCCTCCTCATGAGGGCAAACACTGAGACGAGCCAAAGAGGCAGGGGAGCTGGGTGGGGGGAAAAAGACACCCCTACTTTCCCCACTCAGCCCTGATTCCTGTTCTCACACATTTCCAAGTCTGATCTGGGGATAAAGGCGAACAGCAGTGGGGCAATGACAGGCAATCCCCGATCCCCTGCAGCTCTGTCCCACTGCACCATGTCACAACAGACATGGGGGACGGGGGTCCGAGGTGCAGACCCCACAGGACATCCTGTGCGGGCCCCCACACCCCGGAGGGTGCAGACACATCCCCCGCGCCGCTGGCAGTGCAGCCAGTCCTCTCGCCTTGAAGATGGAGCTATTTTTATCGGAGCTCAAGAGGGATGTTTCCCAGCAACCTGCTGTTCTCCCAGCTCGAACACCAGCTGCTGGACCTGGTGCCCCCCTTGCTCAGCCCTCCCCAGCACTGCTGAGGGAAGTGGGGGCCATCGACGCGGCTGGGACCCTCTGCTGGGCGCCCGGCAGCCACGGCAACCTGTGCCCGTGGTTCTCTGTCAGGGCTGGTGATCGGGTCCGTCGGCATCCTTGAAAAGCAGGCGGGACCCCAGGCTTTTGTCTGGAGGTGGATTTTAACTCATCCGGGCTGGGCTGTGCCAACACGGAGGGACCAAGGGAGCAGGGCAGACCCTGCAGCCCCCTCAGGGCCAAGGGAGGAACCCACCCCTCCATCCCTGGCGCTGCAGCGAGGGCGGATGGAGCTCAGGCCCCGCAGGGGCAGAGGGCGGCCACGGCCCCGCCTCGCTGTGTCGGGCTGTGCTGGGCTGGGCAGGCACAGAACAAAGCTGAGAAGAACAAAACGCATCTGCAAACGACCACAGCACCCCGGGCGAGGGGCTGTGGGCAGCCCTCGGGCAGTTTAACCCTTGCTGCTGGGACTGATGGCTGTGCGGGCACCACAGACACGGCGGGGTGGAGCATTTCTACACCAAAGCCAATATTTTTATATCAATATGTGTAAATGTATATATGCACCCAGCGGCCTGGGGTGCAGTCACCTCCCCGCACAGGGTAATTGCACACGAGGGAGATGTGTTAGAGATCGAACAAATCCCCAGGACGCAGAGGGAAAAGTCGTTTGGAATGAGGCTCCTTCCCTTTGCTCCGGGTGGGAGGTCGAATTACTCCTGTCCCCAGAGCGAAGTGCCACCGATCCACTGAGCTGGGTAAGAGGGTCCTGCACGGGTCCAGGGCGTGGAGGGTGACAGGGTCCCCTGGGAGAGGAGCTGGAAGCCAGCCCACCCACCAGCAACTCAACTTAATATTCATCTGTCTCTTCCTAATGGGAAAGTGTCTCTGAGTCACACTGACATTTCCCTGGGACAATGGTAATTAAGTACCTGGGTAAGTGAAATGTGCGGTAATAGAAAAGTTAACTTTTCCCAACTACATGAGTGAAAGGCGCGTTCGGCGAGGAGGGGGCCGAGCGTGCCAGGCACCCGCGGAAGCAGTGGGAGTTAATGCCAGCTGGCGTCACACGGCGCTGCCACTCTGTCCCTGAGCCCCCAGGCCCCCCCGAAGGACCCTGCCCCGGAGCAGACAGGGCTCCCCATGCTCTGGGGCGCGGTAAATCGCCCCTGCAGCTGGTACAAGCTCTGCCGAGGCTGTCCCCGAGCAGGGGGACCGCGACCCAGAGCTCCGGTGGGAGCATCCCCAGACGGGCAGTGGCTGCGCTGTGGGTGCTCCAGCACGCTCAGCTTTATCCCGTTCAGGGACACGGCTTTTCCAGAAACTCCCAAAACGCTTGCACGCCTGCCTGGCCTTGCCGTAAGCAGGAGAGGGAGGCGTTCAGACGAATTTTGCGGGACATGGGGAGAAACACCGCGCTTCTGCTCCAAACCGCCCGCGGAGCTCCGATCCAGGGAGCCTCCGGCGAAGGGAGCCCCGAGCAGGGGGCGGCCAGCGCTGCCCAGGCGGGCACACGGTGACCTCCATGCGTGGGCAGGAGGCACAAGTGCCACTCCACGGCGGTACGAGGAGCGGCGCTCTCGTAAACACGGCGAGTCACGCCGCTGCCGAGCGGCACCGGGGGCGCGGGGCTGCGGCGCGACCCCCGCAGCCTCCCCGGGAGGAGAAGCGGCTCCATTTAAAAATAAATTGAGGTCAAACCACTTGCAGGAGCTGCAGC
Source organism: Ammospiza nelsoni (assembly GCF_027579445.1). Classification (NCBI taxonomy): domain Eukaryota; kingdom Metazoa; phylum Chordata; class Aves; order Passeriformes; family Passerellidae; genus Ammospiza; species Ammospiza nelsoni. The sequence goes on along the minus strand of NC_080644.1, from coordinate 7,110,876 downwards.
CGGCGCCGTGGCACCGGGGGCAGCCTCGCATTAGAGTCGCCGGTAGCTCCGGGGGTCGCCGTCCCTTCCCCGCGGGCACCGGCGTGACGCAGCCGGGAGCTGCTGGGGCTGCGTGATGGCAGCGGCACATGGCCCAGCAGTGGGGCAAGAAAATGGGAATTTTGAGAGCTCCTCCGTGAGCCGGCGCTGCAGACGTCGTCTTTGACCGGCAGCAGTGCCCGCTGCCAATGGCACCGTGCAGGGGGCAGGAGAACGCGGGAGAGGCGGCTGGAAAAGTTCATTTCGGTTGGATCGCAATTCCCTCCCCAGATATTCCCTCCTCCTCCCGAGGAGCGGGGCGGCGGCGTGCAAAGCCCCGAGCCCGGGGGCTGCCAGCAGCACCAGGAACAGGATGAGAGCTCCGGGCAGCCCGGAGTGGACGGACACTGGTGATGCTCATGGCTCAGGGAGTGAAAAGCAATTTAGGGACGGGGACCTCTGTGGTTCACCCCACCTGCTCGCAGGAGAAATGCCACCAAACTAGCCAAGATTCAACCCCGCGGGGACATGGACATCACTGCAGCCCCGCGGTCTCCCCTGGCCCTCGCCGGCCCTCGGGGTCCCGGTGTAGGGCGGTCGCCGTGTCCCGCTCTTGGTGACCAGTGCCATCACGCGGACACCCGGTGGGTGCCGCGCCACATTGGGGTGCCCCCAAAACCCTCGGTCCCAGCCCGCAGGGATCCTCTCGGGATCGCAGCCACTTTCCTGGGGAACTTCCAGTTGGAAACTCCCCGGGGATCCCCGGCAGTGGGGTCGAACCCTCGGGGTGAGCGCAGCGGCCAGGAAGGGTCCCCGAATGCCGCCGGAGCTGTGAAACCGACCCCGAGCCTCATGCCCGCCCTTCCCGGTGCGGCTGCACAGCGCCAGCTCGCCGAGCATCCAGCACCGCGCGGCTGCTCCCGGCGCAGCGCGTCCCGGGATTTACCGGGTGCCGAGGATTTATTGGGTCCCGGGGCACCACCCCCTCCCCGGGGAATCACCTCCCCGCCGGGTCATCACCTACAACGTGCGCACCGCCCCCTCCCCGGTGCACCGCGTCCCGGAGCATCATCCCCCCAGCCCCGGCGGCATCACACGCAGCCCCCCCCGCTGCACCCCTGTCCCACCGGTACATCCCATCCCGGGGCATCCCGCCCCCCCGGTGCACCGCCCGTCCCGGGGCGGGGGGAGGGGGCTGCTGGGGGCGGGTCACCCCCCGCCGTTACATAAGGGGTTACGTCAGGGCGCGCGGTCACGCTCTTATCCCACCGCCGCCGCCGCCGCCGCTCCCCCACCCCGCCCATTCACACTGCGCCGTGCAGCGCCCGGCCCGGAGCCGCCGCCGCCGCTCCCCAGGTGAGCCCCGCGGGCCGGGCCCGAGCCCGCAGCGCCTCCCGCGGGCCAGGCCCGGAGGGAAGGGATGGAGGGGGGAGACCCGCGGCGGACGCCGGGGCCCCCATGACCGGCCTGTTTACACCGGCGCGGCGCGTACCACCGTGGCGGGGGAGCGGGAGGGGTCTGCCGCCGCGCTGAGCCCCGGCCGCGCCGAGCCGCGCTGGCGGCGCCGCGACCCGGTTACCGCGCCCGGGGCGGCAAACCCGGACCTCTCTTTCCGACTACGGGGCCGGCACCGGGGAGAGGCCGAGCCCTGTCGCGGCGGCCGCCGCCCCCCCCCCGGCGCCGCGGTGGTTCGCGCCGCGCGGCCGCGATTGGCCGAGCGCTTAAAGCGGCCGGCAGCGCGCGCTTTTCCGCCCCGCGGCGCGGCGGCGGCATCGGCGCGTGCCCCCTCGCCCGCGCGGCGCTGCCCGGCACGCGGGGCGGGGGGGGGCCATGGACGGCGGCCGCCGCGGGACACAAAGGATGGGGAGGCGGCGGCGGGCGACGCGGCGCGGGGCCATGGCGGCGGCGGTGGCGGCCGGGCCGGGCATCGGCGGCGGCGGCGGCGGCCCGCGGTACAGCCTGCTGGCCGAGATCGGCCGCGGCGCCTACGGCGTGGTGTACGAGGCGGTGTCGGGCCGCAGCGGCGCCCGGCTGGCGGTGAAGCGGATCCGTTGCGACGCTCCCGAGAACGTGGAGCTGGCGCTGGCCGAGTTCTGGGCCCTGACGAGCCTCCGGCGGCAGCACCCCAACGTGGTGCGCTTCGAGGAGTGCGTCCTGCAGCGGCACGGCCTGGGGCAGCGCATGAGCCACGGCAACAAGCGTAGCCAACTCTACCTGCGCCTCGTCGAGACCTCCCTCAAAGGTACCGGCACCCCCGGGGCCGCCCCGGCTGGGCCCCAACGCCCTCCGGGGCCGCCTCACCCGCCCGGGGCCTGCGGGGACCCTGTCCCTGGCACCCGTGTCACCCATCCCCACCCCTGAGCACCTGGATGTGCCGCCTCCCTGCTGCCCTCAGTGACCCCCGCACCCGGATCCTCCTGCCCCAGTCCCAGGTTACACCCCCGGAGCAGGTGGCTGCTGGGATGCCCCATGCGAGACATCCTGGTGTTGTCTCCTTTCTTCATGGACACCCTTCCACAGTATCCACACCTCAGGCACTGCTGCTGCCCTGCTTGCTACCCATCACCCTATTACTCAAATCTTTCCTGGGCATTGCCTGTGATTAACAGCGCCCAATGCTCCCCCCAGCTCTCACAATGCTCTTCCTCCCACCCTGACTCACTGCATTTCCAGTGTAACCACTCTGGGCTCTTCCCTGAGCACCCATCACCCCTGCATGCTTGGGGTCCTCTCTGGGGTATCTGCTCCAGGCTTGCTCCTATCAGCCATCTCTGTCCTGTCCCTACAGGGCTCCCCACAGGGTCTCTGCTGCCACTCACCCTGAACACACCTGAGGGACCCTTGTCTGGACTCTATCCCCCTGTGATGTGCATCCCTTCCACTCTCCTGTACGATTCTCCCAGGAAACCATTCCCTAAGCCCCACCCATGTCTTGCAGCAGTGCCAGTGGAGTTCCTCCATGTGTCCTGCAGTCCCACCCCCAGTCCTGAGGGGCCCTCTTGCCATCTCCACGCTCAAACCTAACCCTTGGGGGACATCCCTGTGTGCTGGACCCCTGGCCAGCACTGACTCCAAATCCTGAGGCTCCGTCTTCTACCCTGGCCTGTGCCACAGCCCACACACATCCCCTTGGGGACCTTCACAGCCTGTGACTGTGCCCCAGTCACAGCAAGGGGACATCTCCCCCTCTCTGCCCAATGTACTGTCCCATCTCTGAGCACCCCAAGGCTGCAGCCTGTTATGGCTCAAGCTCTCACAGTTTTAGGACTGTTCCTGTGTCCCCCCCACTGCTGGCTCTGTAGGAATAGCCCTGGAAGCACTAATGCCTGTAGCCTAGGCTGATACCTCCATTTTCCCCTGGGGTCCCTCAACAGCATCACGGGGCTGTCAGGGGTCACCTTCTCCTATCACAGTCAATGGTTGTGATGGTGACATCTCCAAAGTGCTCCCTCCCTTTGCTCCCTCCCTTTGCTTGTCAGACCCAGCTTTGCCAATATGCTGTGAAGATGTGGAAAAATACAGGAGCCCTCTGCCCTCGCTGCCCCTGAGCCTCCTCCCAGCCTGCTGTGAGCAGAACCAACCCCCCCAATCCTTCCTTCCCCAAACTTGGGTGCCAGGATTCCTGTCAGCTCCTTGGGGTGCTCAGTGTTCCTGATCCCCCAGACCCTGTGGCAGGCACAGAGTTCATGCAAAGCTCCTGAGATCCATCCTCTGAGCAAACCTGTGGCTCTGACTGTCCCTGCCTTGCCTGTCCCCTCTGTGTCCCCGCTGGGTGGACATGTCCAGACGTGCCTGGCTCTCCCCATGCATCCAGCTCCTGATCTTCTTCACACAGCCACCCAAGGGAGGCTCCCTGAGAAGGGCAGTGTCCAAATTCCTGTACAGCCAGGGCACACAGCTCCCTGGGACAGGAGCCAGCTCTTCCCTTAGGGTGTGTCCAGCTGTAGCAGGCGTGAGGGGGCCTGCCCCCTCTGTCGTGTTGCACACCCTGAGGCGAGCTGGCTTGGCTTGGGGAGAGCCCTCGGGTAGCTGCAGGTGTCCCATGTGCAGGTGGGGAAGGAGACCCATGGATGCCCCATCTCTGGAGGGGGTTGAGCCTTCTGAATTCCCAGCAGTGGGGAGGGCTTTGCCTGCCCTGGTCCTCCAGCAGCCCCTCAGAGGGGAGCAGAGCTGGACAGGAGTAGTTGTACTCCCCAAACCAAGCTGGGGCACATTCTCCTTCCCCTCTGCCTGGGACTGTGTTGTGCCAGGCAGCCTGTGCCTGCTGCCTTCCCAAGCCTTGGCTCTGATAGATGTGGGTAAATGTTTTCACAACAAAAGGCTGGGCTGGATGAGCCCTGCAGGTCTGTCCCTGCCTGCCTGCGGTGGCCGTGGCGCTGCGCTCCGTGCCATTCTGCACGACCGCAGCTGGGCTATTTACGGGCCAGCACAGATGCCGTGCCAACGTGCCGGGGCTCAGGGCACGGCCAGGATTAATCTGAGACTCTCTGAATTGGAGCACAACTGTGGGGATACAGGCAGGGTTTGCTCTCAGCTACGGCCAGAGGCTGAACCTTTAGCGTTTTAACGAGGTGTGGAGTAATTAAATTTAAAGGGCAGGGTGTGAAAAGGAAGGTGGAAGCTCGGTGCTGAGCTGGAGGAGAGGCACCTGTGCAATGTGCTCAGAGCACCTCCAGTGCTTGTGCACATCACATGCCCCTCTTGTTCCCAACCTAGAGCAGTGACAGAACTGCCTTAAGTGAACAGGTATAAGGGGTTGCTTTCTGTTCCTCCCGTGTCATCTATGGGGCCATCAACCTGCCACCACTCAGCCTCACTCATGGGCTGCCCTGGCATCACCTCTGTGTGTTGCCATCATTCCAGCTACCTGGAATTCCATGCTGCCAGCTCCCATCTCTGGTGCAGCCTCCTTGCACAGAGGGAGTCAGAGGTTACATGTGCTGGTGGGCACTGGGATGCTGCTTCTGCTCTCGCTGGATTTTCATTTCCCCTGTGCAGCTAAGCAAATTAGCACGCTGTTAATGAGCTCCCCGGGATGGGGTGGGGGAGGTGTGTGTGTGCTGCTGGAAAGATGGAGTGTGAGTGTTTGCCATGCTGTGTTTGGGCAGGGAGCACATGGGGATGCTGGCTTGGTGATAGAGAACAGGTCCAGCCTGTCATTGGCATCTCCTCAGCTCCTGACTGCTTGTCTGCAGTTTGCTAACATCTCATCTTTTGGGAGCATCTTGCCAGCTCTTTATGTTTAAAGCTGTTTGTTTTGAAGGCAGGAAGATGATTTAACAACTAAAACACTTTCAGATTATAGAAAGAAAATGAGGAAATATTACTTTTGGCTTAAGCCTCCACTCACAATGCTCCACCCAAAGTGAAGTGCCTGGTGCTCGCAGCTACTGCTGGATCCCCGTCATCTTTCCTGCGTTTGCTGACGTTCAGGGGCCAAGTTTTAAGTCAGAGCCTTCCTTATGCTAAAAACAAACCTTGGCTTGTCAGAACTAACAGGTCCTGGATGCTGCTGAGCCAGTGTTTGAGCCACTGCCTGTGGGAAGGGGCTGCCAGCAGTGCTGTGTGGATGCTCCCACCTGGCTGTGTGTGAGGGATGTGGGGCTCTGCCGTCCTCCCTGTCATGGTTTGACTCCTGGCAGAGAAGACACAGACACTCCTGCTCCCTGTGTTGGGGCTGTATGGCTGCAGAGGGGAGCAGGAAAGCCAAACCCTGTGTCCTGCTGTGAATCTCTGAGATTTAACAAATCAAAGTGATGGCAGCTGTGTGAGCTGGGGCTGTCCTGGCTGTGCTGAGGTCTCTGCTCCCATGCTGTCATGCCAAAGGTGGCTTGCACCAGAGAAGCTGCTTTTCCTGGTCAGCATTTTGGTCTCCAGAGCCAAGCTGTCCTGTGCTGCTCCCAGCTGGTCCTTTCATGGTGAGCCTCCTTCCAGCCAGATGAGACCCCCAGAGTGCACCCAGTGCCCTGTGTAACTCCACCCTGTTCTTTCATCCCCTGGATCTGACCTTCAGACCTAATCTCAGCAGAAGATTGCTGCGGATGGGGAGGTACAGCCAAATCTTTCTGTTGTGCCGATTTCCATTTCCATAGCAGTAGCCATGGATACAGACTGTTTGTGCAAATAACCAATATTCCCACCCACACTGCCTGCTGACCAGTGCAGCCCAGGGCTGGGTGGCCCCGGTAGTCCTTGGCTTTACCTGCTGCTGGAAGTTTTTTGCTTTCCCAGATGCTCTCTAGGGCTTTGCTCTAACAAAACCCAACTTTGTCAAATGGGTGGAGTTATGTAACTGCTTCCCAAAACACTTGAGTTCAGCTGTGGGACTTTTTAGCTGTGGCAGAGGTGATTGGTATCCTCCAGCTTCTCTCTTATGGTACTTGATGATAAGAAAATCAATTTCTAGAGCAAAATGATGCTCTGGTGGTGTGTGCAGGCTCTGCCAATCACCTGGGTGCTCTCTGGAGGAGACTTGGGATCTGACCCTGGGGTTTGCATTCCTGACATCAGCGAATGGGGATGGGTCTGTTGCCAATGCTCCCTGGGGCATCCTGGCATCCCTGGGGAGCACCAGTGGCAGACCTGACCCCATGAGCTGATATGATGCTGTTGTGTTCTTCACATGTCTAATTGATGTGCAAGAGTCCTTCCTTAGGCAGGAGTTTTATGGAGTAAAGCCTGAGATGCTCTGAGCTTGAGGAGCTCAGTTTGATGTCTGGTGAAGGAAGAAGCTGTTTGGGGTGAAATACTGAGCAGTAGGAGTATTTACAGTCACAAGTGTGGCTGAGATTACACTCAGCAAACATTTTGCAGCTTGGACCTCCAGTTTCTTCTCATTAAAGACTTGTTGGCAGTTAATGAGAGCTGAAAGTTAATGAAGTGGCAGAGTTTCCCCAGCACAAATGCAATCCTTAAATGCACAGATTTGTTCTGGGAAGACCCAGTGGGCCATAGGGCTGGGACACTGCTGTGACCACTCTTGGCAGGTCTGTGCTGGCAGTGTGAAGGGCTGTGATTTACTCCCTGTGTGCAGTTCCAGTAAAGTGTATGCAATGAGCCAGCCTTTGCCTCCTGCAGCACAGCTGAGGTGGGAGAGGAGGCATTCACAGAAGTGATTTATTTTTCCTGTAGACTCACTGCTAATTATGCTTTTAGCCTCTGCTGCTTTGGCTGTCAGAGCCTGGGGAGAATGGCCTGCTGGTAGGACTGAAGAACATGTGTTGTCTGCACTTTGCTGGGAGGAGGAGGTCCCTGAGCTGGTTCCCAGCAGTGGGTTTGGGTAAACATGGTGCTGGTGTGTCCTGCTCAACAGGATCCCAAAGCACTTGAAGCCACAGCAGTGCCAGCATCACTGCAGTGCAATAGGTCCCAGTCACGTTCCCAAAATTTTTGTTATCCACATAAACCTCGGCCATCCTGGCTTAGTGTGGACTTTAAAATGTGTATGACAAACCCACTTTTTTTTATCTCTTCTGGTCAGGTGAGAGGATCCTGGGCTATGCAGAGGAGCCTTGCTACCTGTGGTTTGTCATGGAGTTCTGTGAAGGAGGAGACCTCAACCAGTATGTGCTGTCCCGAAGGCCCGACCCTGCCACCAACAAGAGCTTCATGCTGCAGCTGACCAGTGCCATTGCCTTCCTGCACAAGAACCACATTGTCCACCGGGACCTGAAGCCAGACAACATCCTGATAACTGAGAAATCTGGCACCCCTGTGCTCAAGGTGGCTGACTTTGGGCTGAGCAAGGTCTGTGCTGGCCTGACTGCTCGGGGCAAGGAGGGTGGGCATGAGAACAAAAATGTGAATGTGAACAAGTACTGGCTGTCCTCAGCCTGTGGCTCTGATTTCTACATGGCACCCGAGGTGTGGGAGGGACACTACACTGCCAAGGCTGACATCTTCGCCCTCGGCATCATCATCTGGGCCATGATTGAGAGGATCACCTTCATTGATGCTGAGACCAAGAAGGAGCTGCTGGGGACTTACATCAAGCAGGGGACTGAGATTGTGCCCGTCGGGGAAGCGCTGCTAGAAAACCCAAAGATGGAGCTGCACATCCCTCAGAAACGCAGGACTTCCATGTCTGAGGGGATCAAGCAGCTCTTGAAAGACATGTTGGCTGCTAACCCACAGGATCGACCTGATGCCTTTGAGCTTGAAACCAGAATGGACCAGGTTACATGTGCTGCTTAAATTCAGGGCAGGGCACTGCTGTGCTTTGCAGCTGGGTAAGTGATTCACATTTTTTGTCTTGTTTCTGTCCACTAGTGCACTTTGTAGTGGCACAAAGGAGTCTTTTATGTTCCTAGAGCTATTTCTATAGTGACTCATCAGAGCACTGCTTCTGAGGTTGTTTTCACCTATTCTACTGCAAAAATAAAATAGAGGTGAGAAATTGAATTAGCAGCTGCACATCCTGTCACTGCCCAAGGGCCCAGTGGAGCTGGAAGGGCTGGGCAGGAGCCTTGCTCCTCAGAGGTCCTGGCCAGTGGCTGAGACAGGCTGGGGCACAGCAGAGACACCTGCAAGCACTTGGTATAAGCTTTGGTGACATCTGTCTCTCTCAGGGTCAGGGAGGGATCTGCCAGTTCTGCCTTCTCTGCTGTGTGATGTAATTTTCACAGTCTGTGCTGGAGCTCCCTGTCTAGCACCCTCCCCCTCTGTGACACTTGGACAGGACACCTCGGGGCCCAGCTGGCTCAATGAGTAGCACCAAGTGGCACATCTGTCTTGGCACAGAACTCTTTGCTTTCACCTACAAGGCACATGGGTCCATCCTGTGGCTCTGTTTCATTTCCCTATTCAAGGCAGGACTTCCCTTTGGTGTGAACGGCAGTGCCCAGACCCAGGAGATGCTTTGGTCTCCAGCATCTGTGTTTGTAGACCTGTGTCTGCTAAGGAAGGAAGCTTAAAAACAGCTCTGCTCAGACTGAGCTCAGCTCTGCCCAGAGTCCCCTCCCTTCTCCCCCCCTGCTAAACAGTCTCAAGCTCAGAGGTCTTGATCCTGAGGCCTGGGTGGTCACACATGGTCTGGAAGGACCCCAGGGACGTGGTTTAGCTGGCAGTGTCCCTCACCAGTGACACAGAAGGACTGGGAGGTGTTGCCTACATGGCAAAGCTGTCTGTAAACAGAAGCTGTTACTAGGGATTCTCCCAGCCAAACATTTCAATGAAACTGAAGAATTACAGATTACCAGGGGTGAGCTGACATCTTTCCAGCCCACATCCTTTCTCAGGCTCCTGCAGAGCTGCCTGCCCATCACTGGTCCCAGGAGATCTTTGACAGCCTGCCTGTGTCAGGTGCTGGCATCACAGCTTGGGCCCAGCCCTCACCTCACCCCAAAACCACACACAGCCAGCTGGACTGGAGCTGACCATGGATGCAAGAGGGTAAAGAGCAAGGAAATAATGTCCTTGGCCAGCATGCATCAGCCCTCAGCTGATGGCTGTGTGTCTGTCCAGCTCTGAGAGCAAGCCCCCAGCTGCAGGCAGTGGGGAAGGTGGAGGTGTTTTGGCAGGTTTTGCTAAAATCCCTCATTGCTGCCACCTGAGGTTTCCTGAGCTTAAGAAAAACGCTGTGGGGCCTGACCCCCCTCTCTCTGTGTGCCCAGGTACACTGTGTGCTCTTTGCAGAGAAATAGGGATGGAAATGGAAAAACCCATTGGGTGGGTCTTGTTCTTCTCTGTTGGTTTGTCCAAACTGGTCCACAGACCATCCCCTCTGCACTCTTCCACCCACAAAATGTTTACCACCCATCTCAAGTGCGAGTAACCGATTCAAGCACTGCTGCCTGGGGCTGGATACTGGTCCCAGTGAAGTGTGGGCTGGGGATTAGGGTGGGGGAGTGAATCTGGAAATGAGAGCCCTCAAGATGGGTGTGCTCCAGCCCCGGGGCAGACACCCTGCCCCGTGCCCGGGGCTGTGGGAGCAGCTCTGCCGCACGTGGAGGGTCAGGCCGGGCTCTGCCATCTGCGCTGCCTCTGTGCTGACACGATGCTGCTGCGTTATGCAACCGGCCCCTGCCCTCGGGGGAAATTCATCCTGCGCAGATCTGCGGAATAGTACATGAAGGGATAACAAACACCGAGGGGACAGTCCTACCCCGCGGCTGTTTGCTCAGACCCAGCTGCCTCCTGCAGCCCCCCCCAAGTCCATCCGTGAGTCTGCACCGATGGCTCCGTCGTGACACAGCTGCAGCAGCCAGGGATGCTCTTACATAACCCAACCTGGCACATGGAGCGTGGCTGCCTGGCCCACATAGAGCCCAGCCCCAGCCATATGTCCCTGCAAACCCAGAGTGTTCTTTGCCTCACTCGTGGGGCAACCAGAATATATGTATGGTGCACTTTGCTGTGTGGTCTTCCTGGTGTACTTGTGTATTCAAATCAACCTTCTTCTGGCTGCTATTAAATGCAAATCTTAAATTGGAAACCTGCTTGAGAAGCTTAAAATGGGATTTAGAGCAGAGCCTGAATTCTGCTCTCAGGTAATTTTAGTTGACCGAGAAACTCACGTAACCTCTCCCAACTTATTTGTGGCACTGGCATGTAGCTTTGCTGTGCTGGGTCATGCAGCAGGTTCTTCCCCAGGACAGTTCAGACCTGCTCAGCCTTGGTTCATGTCATAACCTGGAAAACTGTAACCCTTCCTGACCCAGGGAATCGGATTTTTGCTTATTCTTTGCTATGCCACTGACCTATTCAGATTTTGCTTAATGTCTCAGCAGCTTCAGTTCTGCCATGGATGCTACACACACCTGAGAGCTTCATGCTCTGTTACCCTTCCAAAATGCAGATAGGAAATGTCAGTTCTCAGAAGAGAAGGTGTTTTTTGCTTCGTTTATGCTGGGCACTGGGCTGCCTGAGGTGGAGATAACTCATTATCTCCTTGCTTTTCCCACTGCTGGTGGCACTGGTGCAAACAGTTCCAGCAGAGGTGGGCAGCATTTCTGTGGGAAAAACAAAGGTATTCTCTTTTTCATTTGAACACTTCTTCGCTTCCTTCTGCAAATATTTAGATAAAACCAAGTTTATCTACAGCTCTCTAGAGTTGTTGGCAAAAGCTGCCTTTTGGGCAAAGAGGACAAAAGCCTTTCTAGTACAATTGAGGAGTGGCTGGGTTGTGCTGGGTATCTGCTGATGGGTCTCTTTCTGTGATAGCCCAGCACTAACTGCACTGCCCACTGGGGAGTATTTCACCCTTCCTTCCCAATACTGAAAAACTAGAATGATTCTCCTTTCCTGCAATGAGAACATCTTTCTATGTCACTTTTGTAGTTGCCCTCCAGATTCCCTGGGGATGGTGAGGGGCCTCCCAGAGATGCTGCTCTGGTGGGATCCTCTGATGGGATGGCTTTGTGCAACCCTCAGACAGGTTGTAGAGGAAAAAGGTACAGTGGCAGTGTGGCCTTTTGCTTCTCCCTGCAGTGACACAGGGGCCTTGGCCACAGAAACACCAAGGGTGAGTACAGCATCACCCACCACTGACATTTATGTGCTTAAGAAATGTTGCAGTTTTGATTCACACAGGACATGAAACTACAATGGTTGTGATCAGTGTAGAGACAGCTTGTTCTGGTAGGTTTGCATTCCATGATATTTTCACTGTGGTTAAAACAGTTGGTCTGATTTTGGGTGGATGCTCAAGATGAATGGCAAGAATCTGTGCAGGCTGAAGCATCTCAGGGGCTGTCATGAGCAGGATGGTGTTCAATAGCTGTGGCCAGTCTGGTTCTCTCCAGCACTCCTCTCTCACTGGGTTTGATTATTCCAGTTTCAGCTGAAAGTGGCTGTTTGTATTTGCATTGTTCTGCTCTTTGCATTTTACACGTGCACCAGGAGCTGATGCTGAACAAGCTTATCTGCTCACCCTGCACGATGGTTTCTGCTCTGGCCAGAGCTCTCTGGTGCTGTGCCCAGCCACCCCCAGCACTGCTGATAAACTGCTGCCCTGTGGAATTTCAGAGCTGAAGGAGGGACAGGGATCAGGGACACAGCAACAGCTCTGAGAGCTGTCAGTGAGCAGGGACTGCTGCATCCAGTTAGATTTTGGCTGTTAGTATCACTCAGCTCAAGTTTTACTCACTGGCCTAAAGAGCAGCAATTTCATTCCTAAAACAATGTTGGTTTTGACTTTGGACTGTTTTTCAGTGGTTTGTGGATCTTGGCGTGGACAAAAGCCATAGTAAAAGCAAGGTCAGTTCCTCTTAGCCATAGTAGTGAATGCAGCATCACAGGGACCACTCCATGGAGTGGTGACACCCTTCTGGACAGTGTTGATTCTACCTGGGGTGAAACGAAGCCTGAGGGTGACCTGGACCATGTCAGCTCTGGCCAGTTGTATTGGTGTTTGTGTTTACTTGCTGTCATCCCTGCTTTGCCCTCTGGGGGCGGTCACTGCAGTCGGGTTTAAGGATGCACCCAAGGAATGCATCACAAGTATAGGTACAGAGCATGAGGGAAGGCTCAGGAGGTAAATCAGGCACTCAGCTCCGTTCCCTTGCACTCAGTGTCCCCACCCAGGGGCAGATGACATGGCTAACACCAGGAGCTGCTGGGTTGTCTCTCCCTCCTCTGCACTGAGTCCTCTCTGCCATGCAGACCTCACTGCCCCTCTGTGTGACCCACACATTGGTGTCATCTTATGTGCTGGGCAAGGGCTCCATGGGCTGCTGCTTCACATCCTGCTGATGCCAAATGAACATTGGAGCTGATTAAAGCTATAAATGGCATCAGTGGAGGGATTAAAAGCTCTTGAACAAGCCCCTGCAAAAACGTGCGTCAGTGGGGCGAGCTCTTCTGTCTCAGAGCAGCGAGCTCAGGGCTGCTCAAGCAAGTTCCTTCCCTCATAATGTTCCTACTCCAGGGAAGCACAAACAGAAACCCTGCCCTACTTGCTAACAAAGCTGCATAATAGGAGAAACCTTCCAGAAGAATCCTTGTGTGTTTGCCCTGACCTGATGTCTGTGTGCCTCTCACCTCCTCAAACAAAAAGGCTTTATTCTGATGGCAGCCTGCAAAAGTGGCATCCCTTTGGTTAACTTCTCCTGGAAAGGAGTGTGCCCATGACCTTGCCTTCTGCTCTGAGCAGCCTTGTCCTTTAGAAATGTGTTCCTCAGGCAGGGATTTCTTTAATGAGATTTCCTAGGGCTAAGGTATTGGAGTAATTTGCTGGGCAGTAGCATTTTTTCTGCAGCAGGTCTTTCCCACTGCTCCCTTGGTGTCTCTGCAGAACCCTTTGCCTGGTGGCCTGGGACCTGCCCCTGCTGAAATGGGGGAGTTAAATTCACCCCACACATTTTTTTCCCGTCTGAGTTTAGAGCTCATGGACCACCCCGACTGCTTCCCAGCACAACCACTGCCCTCAGCTCTGCTGGTGCCTCCTTGAGTTTGGGACATCCTAAAGGATGGATTTTCAGTACAGAAGTGACATCATGTGTATATAGGTGTGCTGTTCTTCTGCTGTCCACAGGGAATTTTCTGGGTTGCAGACAAACTATGTGGAAAATGCTGGTGGCTTATGTGCAGCATTGAGCACTCCATGTCCCTGAGCTCAGAGGACAGGAGGGTGCCAGGGCTGTGGATGAATGGGTGCAGCACCACTGCAGGGTGCTGCAGGGACCATGGGGGTCGTTGTGTGTTGAGGCTTTGGCCAAAGCAGGGATTGATGCAACAAATCCAACTCTAAAATCCCTGGCACTGAGCATCCTTGTAGGCTGAGCTGTGAACCTCTCCTGCCCTGTTTCCAGTTGCACCAGCCTGGATTTTACCCACCAAACCTCTCCTGCTCTGTTTCCAGTTGCACCAGCCTGGATTTTACCCACCAAACCTCTCCTGCTCTGTTTCCAGTTGCACCAGCCTGGATTTTACTCAGCTTTTGCAGAGCCACTTGTGCTGCCCGAGCTGCTGCTGACGCAGCAGGCGAGTGGTGCAGGGCAGCTCTGGGCTTGCAGCTTGTTCCACCTTTCCTGTGGAGTGCATGGAGCCAGCACTCACAGACACATCACATGGACTCTCAAGGCCAGGCTCTGCTGTGGGAACACTTGTCCTTGTTCCAGCAGGACTGTGTGGGATGGGGCTGTGTGTGGGGGTGTGAGGAGATGCTCAGCCCCAGCCAGCCTGTCCCTGGGGCAGCTGGATGTGTGCTGTCCTTGGCAGTGTGCTCCATGCACTGCTGTCTGAGTCCTTCTGGGATAAAATCTGACTGTAAACTGAGCCCAGTCCCTGTCTGGATCGATAGCCAAAGCACTGGGCAGTAGAGAGAGGTGGCAGCACCCATTTTGGGCTAACTGGGATAAGTGGGCAGGTGGCAGGAGTGGTGTCCTACACCCCTTCCATCCAGGAGCCAATGCCTGCAGTCACAATGTAGTAACTGAGACAAACCACTGACAAACCTGACCTCTCTTTCTCCTCTCTTGTTTTTTCTTGCAGATTTATTTACCAGGGACCCATAATCTCCATTATTTACGTGCAAGAAGGAAGTCAAAGATAAGGGAAGATGATAATACAGAAGATCCCTGGTCTACAGGATCTCTTGCAATGTGAAATATTTGAGTGTTACTTTTTTGTGTTGGGAAGGGTGTTGTGGGGGTGTGGGAGGGGGCTGCAGGTGCCTGTGGAAGAACACAAGCTGGCAGCTGTCACTCACAAAACTTTGAAAGAAGATCCAGAGAGCAGAGCTGCCCTTGCCCAGCCCTCCCTGTGTCTCCTGTGCTGCTGTTTGACTCATTAGATGTTTTTAGGGATGTGGTTCCATGAGGAAGTGGGAATCAGCAGCCTGATGGTGAGGTGTACTGCCAGGCACCAGCTGTAAGTCCAGCTGGGCACAGCTTTGGGTTCAAAGCTATTGATTTTGCCTAGGGAAAATGGGAGCAAAGTGGTGGGTAGGCTTGCATTGGGAGTGCAGTGCTTTAGGAAAGAGGAATCTCTTGGTCCACATGTTGCAAGCAGCTAAATAACTTCATAGCCAGGCAGCTCCTGAATAGGTGGTGCTGCCCAGGTTTGTGAGCAGCTGACATTAGGATAGAGTAGGATAAACAAGCTGGAAAGCCATTTGGCAAAGCAGGTCTTCCCAAGCTGGATTTCATGATCGTCTTTGTGACTGTCTTTCTATACAGAGGGAACTGGGGAGCTGCTGAGTACATTTTCAGGTTGACATCATCTGAGTACAAGAGAAACAGAGAGCAGTGCACTGCTCTGATCCATTTAATGCCAAACTTCAGTCAATAGGAACAATGCTGTGGAGAGAAGGAGGTTTGGCCTAATGGATCAAGGGCTGGATTTTAGCCTCCCACAGGACACTTTTCCCTGCTAGCTAATGATCTCCAGGAAGCAAAAGGCAATGCTGCTATTCAGGATAGGCTACAGTATAGTACAGCTCAGGTCAGGAGACTGGAACCTCAGGCTGAGCACTTAAAACTCTATTTCCTTGCCTATATTTAAAGCAAAACTCATTTTCTGGGGCTGCCCTGTGTTGATGATCTTTAGACTTTGCTCACTGTAAATGCAATGTAAAGCACCACCTCTTCTCCACTCTGCAGCTTCTGAACCACCTAAAATGTTTCTCAGCAGGTGAAATCACCAGCAGTGGTTTGGGAAGTGGGGCTGGTCTGACCCAGGGTGCTCAGTCTGGAGCTGGCCATGGCAGCACCTGCTCCCCTCATCCCTGGTTGTGGGAACTGCTCCTTGCCTGCAGCTTTCCTCTGCCATCACTGGAAGGTTCCTAACTGGCAGCACCTCTATGTATCTCCTCAGTGTACTGTGCTGAGCTCACAGGAATGAATGGAAATGGAGGAAATTCAGGTGGGCTCAGGCAGAGCAGGGAAAGGGTGGAGGAGCTTCTTTTCCATCTTTTCCAGAACACAAAGCTAAAGCTGTGGCTGCAGAAAGACCTAGTCCTTCTTAGGAGGACCAGGAGGCTCCAGACTGGCTGTCTGTGACTTGTGAAGGTTTGGACAGCACAAATGCACTGCCAAGCCCTTGTTCTCACACTGTGTTTGTCCCTAGGGATGTTTCTATGGGCTGCAGCTGGGTGGGATTCCTGCAGCTTCCTGTGCTGCATCCCACAGGGAGGGGAGAGTGAACCATTTAGCTCACAAGTGCAGTGTTAGTGCCCTGATCACTGGACCATCCTTCCTCCACCTGGCAGAGCCTTTGCTCCTGACTGTCACAGCTGTTCTAAGCAAACCCTGGCCTGAAGGGGCACAGTAAGAGGGCAGGAGGGGAAGCTGGAAGGCAGTGAGTGCATTGCCCTGTTCTTCTCAGGACAGGAGTGAGTCCAGCAGGCCCTGGAAGGGTTGGCCCTCTTGGTCCACTGCTGTTTCAGGCCATCTTCAAACCACACGTGTCCACCTCAGCTTTTGCATTGCAGATGTGTTTTTCAAGCAGCTTGATGTTAGTGAGCTAGACCGTAGTGCCTTACTTAGGATTTAGCAAACACTTCCAAGGAGGAGTCCTAGGGCTGCTAGCCTTTGGCCAACATGGATGTTTCCCTGGTTAGTTTGTCCTTTTAAGAGCATTTCTCTCTGATTTTGCTGCTGTTTGTGCTCAACTCCCCAGACTATATAGGAACCTGCCTTGTGTTTACAGCTCCCCACATCTCTCCTTCAGTTACTTTGGCCCAGACCAGCACTCCCTCTAGAACAAGGTGGGAACAGCTCAAACCTGCATATGCTGTGGGATGGAGAATGTTTAGTTTTTTCCCAGCTGGGTCTTTTGGGTCTCACCTGCCCAGCCCCTGCAGGCCAAACTTCTTCCTCTGCTGTGGATGTTTGGCACCAGGATGCACTGCTGGGAAAATTCAAGTTTAAGAAGGCAATCCTGAGCCTGTGGCCCATTTCCCAGCCCAGGGCCATGCTGTCTGTCTCTTCCTGGCTGCAGTGAAGCTGAGCATCCAGGTGCTGGGGGTAGCTGGTTGGTGTGGGGGGAGCCAAGCCCCCCTTGCAGAACTCTCTGGGCTCGTTGGCCCCAGATGGTGCCCACGCCAGGGGAGTGATTGTATGAAACTGTTTACTTCTGATTTTGCTGTTTACAAGAGGGATGTGGGGTGGGTGGGGGGAACAAGCCAAGCCTCAGGAGGATTGGGAACTGTGTTATCTGCACCAGCCTGCAGCAAGGCCGACAGCACCGGCATCATGCAGGTGTCACGGGGATCTCCCGGCCAGCTTTGGTCCATGGGGAGGAAAGCAGAGGTGGCTGTAGCCTAGAGGGGTTAGATTAGCTCCCCTGTATCCCCTTGCTGCTGTGTTTGAGGTTCAGCAGTGCTAGTGACAGATAAGAGTTACCCCTGTGGTCTTCCTCTACTCCTCAGGACCCAGCTCCTTCACATATCACAGGCTCCCAGAGCCTTTCTGGAGCAATAAGATGTAAAGCAAGCGTTACCATCGTCGTGGAAATCCTCCGTTGTGTGCGGTGTCTGTCTCCTCCGTATGCAGTATG
The DNA here is from genome assembly GCF_027579445.1 of Ammospiza nelsoni. NCBI lineage: Eukaryota > Metazoa > Chordata > Aves > Passeriformes > Passerellidae > Ammospiza > Ammospiza nelsoni. Next base: position 7,093,422 of record NC_080644.1, on the reverse strand, counting down.
AGTCTGGGTTTAAGCCTGCCAAGCATCACAGGGGAGCTGCTGCAGGCCACAAACTGGGATTTGTTTCCCTGGGCTCTCTGCAGGTCGGGAGAACGGGGAAACGCTGCTGCTTTCCTTCCTTAGCCCAGGCCTGTGCTGCCCAAGGCTCACACTACAGCTGCCCAGGGCAAGGCTGCTCCTGGTCCCCTTCCTGGCAATGCTGGCATGGGGTGGGTGAGCAGAGCTCAGTGCTCCACTCCTCACAGCCCCCATCCCATGAGCCAGTGGGAAAGCAGAGCCCCATTTCCTTTGAACAGGGGTGCAGCCAATGCTTGTGGCCACTGCTGTGGGAGGAGTTGTGCCTGTGTTCCTCAGCTGGATACAGGCACATCCAGCGTGTTGGCCCTTCATGTCCAGAAGCATTTCTCACTTCAGGGCAGGGTGTCTGGTGGGTGTAGCTGGAAGGGAAGTGCAGGGAGCTGTTCTCTTCCAGCTGTGATCTGCCAGATCATTTCTCTGCAGCCTGCACAAATGCTTTTAGCCCTGAGGGTGTCTGGGCTGCTGCAAGAGCTCACAGGGGCCACATGGGAGTGCCTGGTGGCCCCAGCCTGGCACCTATGCCCAGCAGCTGCCCAGGCCAGCATGAACCTTCAGCTCACTCACCCAGCAGAAAACAGCAGCTTTGCAGGGTGAGCTGCTTCACCACCACACCAGAAGGGTTCTGGGTGAACCCCAGGACAGGGGCTCATGGCTGCCCCAGCCCTGCTGAGGGCTCTCCCTGATCCCCACAGCTCCTGTGCTGAGCTAGCAAGAGCAGAAGGCTTAAACCCAGACTCCAAACTAAAGATAATATTAGTAAATTAATCTGTAATTTTCTTTTTTTCTTTTTTTTTTTTTTTTTTTTTTTTTTGCACAGAAGCTGGTTATCTAGGACCTATGTGTGAAAACTTTATATAAATCTTTTTTGTACTTGGTTTCCTTGGGTTGGTATGAAACGTTCTATTTAAGTTTTTTGAACACTGTGGATCCCCTGATGTGTATGAATGGCAGAGGCTTTGTAAATTAAGGGACGTTTGTGTGAATAAAGCTATTTGATGGGGTTGAAAAGCCACACACAACTTGAAACGTGAGCTCTGTGTGTTTGTCCTGTGCTGTGCTGACAGCAGTGAGGCTGAAAGGGTGTCCCTGGCAGCAGTGGACAGGCCAAGGCCCTAAAGCAGCTCTGGCTCCATCCTGGAGGGAAGGTCCAGCTAAGCCTGAACTGGAACTGGGCTAGCTGGACTGACCTCGGGGCTTAGGGCACTAAACCCAAGGCACCCTGGCCAGTGCCAACCACAACGTGGCTCCCTGGCATGAAGCACTTGTGGCCCTTTATCCTTGGCCTGGATTAGGATTAGCCCCGTTCTTGATGCAGACACCAAGTAGGGCATTGTGATTAGCAGGACAGGCAAGCTTGGCCTCTGCCCTTACAGAAACACCTCCCCATCCTGCCCCTTCCTCCCCATCTGGCCACAAGCTGGCACCCCCATGGTTCAGGAGCCAGAAGGGACCGGCTGCCCACTCTTGAAGGTGCCTGCAAACCCCCCAAGGAAAATGCCCTGCAGCGCTGCCACTTGAGCAGCCACGATGGGCTTCTCCCTTTGCACAGACCCTCTGCCCCAAGTCCCAGATGCCCAAGCTGGTCACAGCAGCTGGGAGTCCCCGGTGCCAGGATGAGAAAAGCATCACGAGGCTGAGCCGCATCCTGCAGCCACGGGAAGTTTTCCTGTGGGTGATGCCCACAGGAGTGCAGCAGCCTGGGGCCACCCCGAGCCGGCGTGGGGCTCAGGATGTCCCGGCACCCTCGGCCCTTGCGTAACGGCCCCGCAGCCTCGCACGACCCGCGGCAGCCGCGCTGGGACGTGCAGGGCAGGCCGTGCTCGCTGCGCTCCCCCTGCGGCAGCCCCAGCGCCGCCGGCCGCGTGGCCGTGGGCTCCCCCCGCACGGCCGTCACCATTGTGCGCCTTAATCGCTGCCGACAGGCACCTAAAATGGATGTTTTCAGCCCAGTGGGGCCGCAGGGAGGCTGCTCGACCGCAGCCGCAGCGATGGCGAGGGGCTGGCGAGGGGCCCCAAGCTGCGCTTCCTCCCGCTTCCTGCTGGGTTAGCTCGGGCAGTGACTGCGGCACCCTGTGAGGGGCAGCCTGGGGGCTCAAACATCCCCCCGGTCCTGCCCACAGCATCCTGCCTGCAGGCAGGGAAGGGGCTGCATTGGCTCCCGTGACACTGTCCCCCAGCGTGGGACAAGCCCCAAGACTGTCCCTGTCCTTGTGACAAACGCAGCTGTAGAGACCCATTGTGCTACACTGCTGCTCCCCACCAAATGCAGGCACCCCCAAAACCTCCGTCACAAATGCTGTGTGGCACCTCCAAAAACACTTCTGCTCTTGTGACTTCCCTCTGGTTTAAGCTACACTGGTGACAAGGATCATGTTGACTCCAGGCTTGTGGCATTTCACTCGTCTCTGTGACCAGACACAAAATGAGCTCCGTGAGCCCCATGGCCCCTGACTCCCAGCTCAGCCCTTGCAAATGGGATGAAACTGAACCCCAGCAGGAGCTTGGGCTTGGAGCCTGGCTCACCTCTCACGTGTGCTGCGGGTGAGGAGCCGGTAAGGGCAGGTGACCCCACAGCACAGCAGAAAAGCACCATTAATGAGGAAGTTGATGTCAGTCACCAGAAGAGATGTTTCACTCTGGATTTGCTCTCTGGAGACCTGCTATTTCATATGCAAAGAGGTTTGCTGAACTCCACAAAGGTGCGTCAAGCATTTGACAGCTGACAGAATCCCCCAGGAGCCACCAGCCCTGTGCTCCTCAGGGACCAGGAGTGGGGCATGTGCTGGGGCAGAACTGCACGTGGCAAAGGCCACAGCCAGGCAGCAGGGCCAGGGTGGGGAAGGCAAGGACAGCCCTGGCAGGCACCATGGCTGTGAGGCCAGTCAGAGTCCTGAGTGCCAGCACCAACCTCACCTGATGGGACTAAACCTCAGAGTAGAGAGAGGTGAGGTGCTGCTGCAGCCATGGCTTTGCTCTCCCTCCTTCTGCTTGCACACAGGAACATTTTCAAGGGCCTCCTCTCCACAGAGGCTGTGTTTTACAGCTGAAGCACTAAGTCATTCATCATAAAATGTAAGTCCATATTTCTATTAAGATCTCCTGAGCTCCTCAAGCAGCAGCCACTTCAGCAGCACTCGCTGGGCCAGAGCGACACCAGCTCAGATGGAAGCTGCTGCTTGAGCTGGTGGGAGGAGGGCAAGGTCCATTGTATCGGCAAAGGACATTCATTTGCCTCATCCCCACACTGATGAATTGCTCCACTTGCCCGTGTCAGGCTCCAGCACAGCAGAGGATGAACAGCTAAAGCTGCACTAAGCCCACACACTCCACTGAGCGGCAGATGACTCACAGGAGGCTCTCGGAGCGATGCGGGTGGAGGTGACAATGAACACAAGGGACAAAAGCTGAGTGAGCAGGGACTCTGCTCTCCCCCCTGACCCATTGTGAGCCAGAAGCCTGGACCCTCCTCACCCTCTGTCCTCCTGTTCAATGTTAGGACAGTCACGAGGGCCCTCGGACAGCCCAGCCCCACGGCACACGGCAGACAAGGCTGTGGATGGCACCAAGCTTAAATACATTCCATCCCATTGCACACAATATCCCAGCAGCTCACCAGCTCAGACAGAGCAGTGCAGCCCCCCATGTGTGTGGAATGGCTGTGGCTCCCATCCCTTCCTCTGCAGAAACCAGGCAGCCCTGCCCAGGGGACCTGGGGATGGAGCAGGGGGAGCAACATTACCCAAACCACCTCCTGATTCCACCCAAGGCTTCAAAAAATGTAATTTTTGCCTGCAATCTGTCTCAAATGCATTGTGCAGTCTGCCCACCCCACGCACACCCCACCTGCCTCTCCCCACAGCAGGGACTGCACGTGGCAGCAGCAGCAGCTTCACCCAGAGCCACTTTGGGTCAGTCTCAGTTCCGTGAACAAAAGCTGCTTCCCCAGCTCATTTCCCGACAGAGCTGATGCCCTGTGCCCCTCTGGGGACCCAGAAATTGCTGGGAGGCAGCAAGACAGGGAATTAAGAACTATTTCCTCTGCCAGAGATAAGATCTCTAAACAAGCTTCTCAGCCAAGAACTTTAATTTTTTTTTTTTTTATTTTACAGGTTTTGCAACGGAATCTTATTCTCCAGAATTGCATCCGCCTCCAACCCCACTTAGAGCTGCCAAAGCCTGCACTTCCCCCGGGACCAGCCTGCAAGAGGCAGAGATGGATGGGATGACTTGGGCATGATTTTACCCTTCTGTCCTGCTGCTGGAGCCAGGGGCTGTCAGGATTCCCAGAGGGACCCCCACCCTGCTCTGGTTCTGTGCTGCAGCCCCTCCAGCCCCCCTGGATCAACTCCCAGACCACAGCCATGGGGTGCCACAGCCCCTGCCCCAGCCTCAGGGCCAGGGGAGAGCATCCTCAGGGCCCCTGCCCCAGCCTGAGGCCCCGGGGAGAGCATCCCTGTGAGCAGCAGACAACATCAAAGCCCAACATCTCTCCAAGCTCTGACTCTGCTCCCTTTGCACAGATCCAGCCCCACAGTCAGTCCTGTTTAACCCAGGAAGGGCCAGTGTCTGTGCTCGTGTGAAAGGTGCTCATGCCCCCCTGAAAAGCTTTTTGGGAATCAGTGAGGGCACTAAACTGGCTGTGCAGAGTTCACCTCCCCTTCTCCACAAACCCAAGCAGGTCATTATCTCTCTGTGAGCCTCAATCCCTCCTTGAGGCACAGACATGCCCCAGTCCTGGCCTTTCACACAGACAGACGTTCCTCAAACCACTGTAGCATTCAAGAAATAAAAGCCCCTGCCCTGCTCCTGCCCTGGCAGTTTGTAGTCCCCTTGCTTGTAGGCTGTTGTGGGATCAAACGCTCCAGGCTGATTTATCCACGGGACACGGCAGCCCAGACAGATGGGAGGGAGCACAAGCCCAGCCGGATAATAAATCACAGCAGGGCAGCTCTGCCCGCCGTGCCGGCAGCGCGATCCCAGCGGGATCAATGCTCGGAGCTGTGTCCATGTCCCATTCCCTGGGGAGGACAGGCATCCAGCTCCCCTGGCGTGCTGCACCCGAGCAGTGACACGGGGACAGAGCTGCAGGCTCAGCAAGCTTCCCACTCCCACATCCAAGGAAACGTGACCCCCTTGGGAAGTTTCCTGGAAAAAGGGGAATCACAGTCGCTGCTGGGATGAAGCTGCCACCCTCATGGGATCCAGGACAGGAAAACCTGCCTTGAACTCACGCTCAAGGACGTCTGTCTTGCAAAGCTCAGCACAAAGAGATCCGAACGGGCTTTTGATGAGCTTCCAGCAAGATAAAGGAGCTCCCCTGACCCCGCTCCATCTCCCTGGGCGGGATCATCAATAACCCAGCCCCGCCGCAGCCTGCGGCTCAGACGGGCTCTCCACTCTCACGTCTACACGTGCTTAAATTAATGTCACCGCCGGAGAAAGGAGGGGGTGTCCACCCCAGGGGTCCCCTTTGGTGCCAAGGCTTGTCCGGGCTGTCCGTCCATCAGCAGGGGAGGAAAGCAGAGCCTATGAGGCAAATGCTCCTGAGGAAATCCGGGGTCTCAGCCCTGCGTGATCGCGGGGCTCAGACCAGAGAAGGTTTTTGTCCCAAACTAGCCTCCAAGCCCCCAAATTTATTGACAAACAGCCACTACAAACTCTGGCACGTCCAGGCTTTAGGACTCCCTCCTCGGGTGCCATTAGTGGGTGTAATGAGCTGGAGATAATTGCTGCCTCGGGGACACAATTAACTCTTTCCTGCCCTGGTCCAGCTGGGGCTTTTGCATCCCACAGGAGCAATTCTCTCCTTCCTTCCCCCGGGTTCCTTAGAAAACTTCAATTCCTCTTCCTTCTCAAAGTGAGCCTCTGAATCAGAGTCTGACGAACACCACGAGTTCACTGATGTGTGGCTGTGATTTAGAGTTGGAATATATTTGGAATGTATAATTTATTTCAGGTACCAGTGAAACTGGGAGCGAGCAGTGAGTAAATCAGTCATACCCTTGTGATGATGGGGGCTGGAGCCTTTATGTTGCTCTGAAAATCCTGCTTCCACGCAGCCAGGTGAATATCATGAAGGATGGGTAAGATTTGGGGCTGCAGGGATAACTCAGGCACCCTGGAGGAGGGGGTGTTGGGAGATTTAATGACAGTGCTGCCATTGGGACACAACCTCTAGCAGAAAGGTCAGTGTTGCTCAGCCCTCTGTCCTGGAACAGGGATCACATTGCACCAGGTGCTGCCCAAAGAGCTGCTCCAAACCTGGCACCCACCTCCACCTGCCAGGTACCACCTGGAAACAACAGAAGAGGAACCAGGCACAAAGTCCACCCTCCTCCCTGCCTCTGTGGTTGTTACCTTTACAGCAAATCTCTTTCTCAGAAATGCAGATGTGAAATATGAAGACAGAAATTGCCAGTGACTTTTAATTTGGGTTCTGCCAATTTTTCTGTTCCAGCTATTGATTTTCCATAAAGACTAATCCTTGCTCCCAGCCTTCTCTGACAGGCACTATCTGGATGTTTTGCTTACCCTGAGTGTGGAAATATATGTTTTATTAAGTGTCAGAACTCACTAATGAGAGGAAGGAGGAAAATCAATTGTCTGCTTATATCTTGATCTCAGACAGGACTAACAAGTTCTTTATTTTGATGCTGTGGACAGAACAGGCAGAGTGACAAAAGGGTGACAGTGGCTGTCAGCTCTGTCACAGAGACAGCTCAGCTGATGAGGGGGGAAAAGGGTTACATGGTGTTGGAGCCTTCAAACACATTTGTATGTGTATTAATTCAAAGAGATTCATAGAATGCTATAAAATCCTGTGGCTGAATTGATCCCTGTTGCAAAGGGATGGAAAACACTAAAATTTCAGCTTCAGACTCTAAGCAGGTTTATTCTCCCATCCCTAAAACCAAGAAAACAGCTTGGCCAGCAGCTCAGGGTAGGGGCAACCAAAGGGATTCCCTTTTTCCACGCTAAAGTTGGGATTCGGGTTAGTATTTATGGCAATAGAAGTACAAGCAAGCTCAGTGCAAGGCCTCTCAGTGCAATAAAGCCCATTTCAAACATGCACTGTGCTGTGCTCAGGTGGAATGAGATGAGCAGTAAGGCCCCTTCCAGACCAAGCCACCCTGTGATTCTATGATTCCATGATTCCTCCTCGGGCATCTGGCACAGGGCCCAGCTGGAGCAGGAGTCAGGGTAAGCTGCACCTCCACAGGGCTCTTCTCACACCCTCAGACCACCAAGGCTGATTGGAAGGGACAGCTCCTTTTCCCAGCACACACCATCCAAACAACGGGATCAAGACCCATGACACGAGCACGAACATTCATTTCCCACAGAAACTTTGTATAATTATAAAATATTAATCTCTGCTGGCCCTCCTCTCCAAACAAAGGTACCAACCTGCTTTCACTCATTGTTATCTCCCTTGTCTGTTAGAGGATCACACCTGACAGTTGTATAGTTAATCTCTTGGCAGCTGTGAAATGAAACCGTAAGCCCTGGCTGCCTTGAGAAGATGCATTGATTTCTTAAAATGACACATCGCCTCCTCCCTTGATGTTCGAGCAGGAGCCCAGGGCTGGCGTTATGAATCTTGCCTGTCATTCAATTAAAAAAGCTTAGCAGAGATGCTCCAGCTGAGCACACCAGACAGCATTAAGGCTGAGCCCTGACCCAAAGATTTAATAACAGGGAGTACGAAGGCACCTGCAGCCCCAGAGGCTTGACCAGTTTGTTGATGAGTTCACCAGTTGTGGTATGGAGCTTGCCACCTTGAACCAGACCAGCCACTCTCCTCTCCACAGCAACACAGCTGACTGGGCAGCCAGGTCCCATAGGAAAGCAGAGCAGGAAAATCCCTTCCTTCCCAGAAGGAAGTTCGCTGCACTTAATGGAGCATTTTATATCCTATTTCAACACAGCTCTTTTATGAGGATTATGTGTTTAACAAAACTCTTGACAGTGTGAAACAGCCTCAGTCTCACTGTGGACAGTGAAGCGCTGGTGTCTGGCCTCTGTCAGAAGGAAATGCAAGATTCTCCCCCAAAAGGACTTTGCAGGATTCTCCCCATTTGCAGCAATGTCATAAAGCCCAGAGGGCTTTGTCTGAGATTTAGATGAGATATTAGGAAGAAATTCTTCCCTGTGAGGCTGGCACAGACTGCCCAGAGAAGCTGTGGCTGCTCCATCCCTGGAAGTGTCCAAGGCCAGGTTGGACAGGGCTTGGAGCAATATCACTATGGGACACGAAACAACACAAGCCACACACTGCTGCTTTCAAGGTGAAGAAAAGGGAAGTTTATTTTCTGACTCCAACATTTATAGTTTTCCAAAAGTGACAGTGGATTGGAGGGTGACAGCGCCACCTCTCCAATGACACTGGACAAACCAACAGTCCATCAAATTTCTCCTCCTCCATAAAAGAATGCAAACTATAAGTTATTATAGAAAGTATGTGAGAAAGTTTGCTACAAGAATTTAAACACCAGAAGGCTTAAAAAAATCTTAAAAAATCAGGGCGACAGAGCAACCTGGGTTAGTGGAAGGTGTGGAAGGGGGGTGGAAGGGGGTGACCCTCCAGCCCCAGCCCTCCGGTGAGCCTGTGATTTCACGGTTCCATCCCGCAGCGTTCCACCTTCCCGGGTTCCACCACCATCGGTGCCATTGTGATGCAGCGGCGGGCACCGAGCGCCGCGGTGCTGGCCCGTGTCACCGCCGTGTCACCGCTCCGCAGACGCCGCGGGCACATCCGGCCGCACGGGCAGAGCAGAGCCGCTCTCCCCACGACGCCCGGTGTCACCGAGCCTGAGGCCTCCGAAGGTCCGGGGGACGGGCAGGGGGGGAAGCGGCTGGGGAGGAGATTAGTGGGATTCACTGCCATCGCTACCCGCGGCTGGGGCGTGGAATGGAATGAGCTTTAAGGTCTTTCCAAGCCGAACGGTTCCGTGGGTGACGGAGGGGAGGGTTACGAACGATTCCCGGGGTGCCCCGGCTGGGCCGCAGCTCCCCAGGCCGAGGGGTCGCCGTGGCAACGGCCGCGACCTGCGGGGCCGGGCCGGGCCGGGCCAGGCCGCGGGGGGATCCGGCGGGGCCGCGCCGGGACCGGAGCGTCTGGACAGAGATACCGGGGGTGAATAGCAACCGGATACAGATCCCGGGGGAGAACAGCACCTGGACACTGCTCCTGGGGGTGAATAGCAAGTGGACACTGCTCCTGGGGGTGAATAGCACCTGGACACTGCTCCTGGGGGTGAATAGCACCTGGACACTGTGCCCGGGGTCTGAACGGCACCTGGACACTGCTCCCGGGGGTGAATAGCAACTGGACGCAGATCACGGGGGTGAACAGCGCCTGGACACTGCTCCCAGGGGTGAACAACACCTGAACACTGCTCCTGGGGGTGAATATCAACTGGACACTGTTCCTGGGGTCTGAACGGCACCTGGACACTGCTCCCGGGGGTGAATATCAACCGGACACTGCTGCCGGGACTGAACGGCACCTGGACGCTGCTCCTGGGGTCTAAACGGCACCTGGACATTGCTCCCGGGGGTGAATGGCACCTGGACACTGCTCAAGGGATGTGACAAGGTGGGCCAGGGCCCGAGGGAGCAGCCCCTGGTGCCCCTGAGACCTCTCCAAAGCCTGCCTTGGGTGAACACAGAGCCCCCTCCCTGGGTGATGCAGCTCCTCGTGGCTGCAAACAGAGCAGCAGGGAATGCAGCCAGCCCTCCCTGGCAGGAGGGAAAAATAGGGATGTAAAAACATGGGGAAAAGCAAGGGAAAATAAGCACAATGACAGCTCGGTCTGTGGGCAAACACATTGCTCAGCAGAGCCAAATCCCTCCAAGAGTGGGGAATGTCACCTGGCACATGTGCTGGTCCTGCTGCTTCATACACGATGCCGGGAGCTGGCACTGCTTTAGTTTAGGTCGGGATTTTTTGTGGAAAGAAAAAAGTGAAAAGGAAATACAGCTTGTTTTTCTTCAGTTGACAGCTCTCTTGGATGAAAAAGTTGCATATGAATGACTTACTATAAACTGTGGTGCAGCTCAGGGCCAGACAGCTGAAAGGTTTACAAATGCTTGGAATTCCTATGAGGAAGTGTTATTAGCTCTGTTATGAATTTAGGGAAAATGAGGCCAAGAAAAATTGCTTTGTTAAGTAGATTTCCCCATCTAGCTTCTACAGGGCATGTAAGAATTAAGATATCCCAATTAGATCTTGGTTTCAGAATGCTATATTTATTTTGTTTTCAAATCAAGTGTATTCAGCTTGTGAAAGCCACCTAAATATCCGTCTGGGTTTTCATTACAGTATCACTGACAACAGGGACACAGGCATTTATTTAGCTAATTGCTGTTTGTGGTACATAAGCTGTGTGAGCCACAGGCACTTTGGTTAAAGAACAACACAGAAACACCTTCCACCTTGGCACAGATGGCATCAGGCAGGGCATATCTTTGCCAGTAAATGAGATATAAAATCATCCCAGAATGGTTTGAGTTGGAAAGGACCTTGAAGCTCATTTCATTCCAATGCCCTGACATGGCAGGGACACCTTCCAGTAGACCAGGTTGCTCCCAGCCCCATCCAACCTGGCCTTGAACACTTCCAGGGATGGGGCAGCCACAGCTTCTCTGGGCAGTCTGTGCCAGAGCTTCACCACCCTCACAAGGAAGAATTTCTTCCCAATATCCAATCTAATCTTGCCCTCTGTCAGTTTGAGGCCATTCCCCCTTGTCCTGTCACTCCAGACCCCTGTAAACAGCTAAGATTAAGCCAGCAGAAGTGGTGCTGCAAGAACCACTGCCTAAACACCCCCACAGCAAACTGTTACCTGTTTAGAGGTGCTTTACATGTCTGTCATCCTCTTGCTGTACATTGCAGAAAATCCAAGTAGACCTCATGGTCTGAGATGATTCAAACTAAACCTAAAGACAGGGAAAGCAGCACATCACAGAAAACACTGTCAGGTTATGACTGTCAATCCGCTGGTGAAGGTAGAAGCACAAGGAAAATGCTGTCATTCGTCTTGGAAGCTGTCGTGAAGTGGCACTCGGTAGATTGTGTTGTTCTGCCTGCTGCATTCCAGCTCGTGTGGGGGCAGAGGGTTAATTTGAATCACCAATGTGATTATGTAGAACTGGCTGAGAAGATGGGCCTCAAACCTCAACAGCCTGGCAGATTACAAAGAGAGAAAAATAGGCATCTCCAGAGAGGTAGAAGAATGGAAAGAAATTGCTTACAGGAGTACAAAGGCAGCTAATTAGAATGAAACAAGATAATAAGATAGGGAGAAATTTTGGCAGAGTGTATCAGAGAATAGTTCCTGTCAGTGAATCTATTAAGTAGAGGTAGAACCTCTCAAGGGCGGGTAGAGGGAGACCAGTTGGAACACATATAAGTAGAGGATACAAAACATTAGACACCAGACAAGTATAAAGGAAAATTCCTCTGAAACTACATCTAGTCTGACAGTTCTTTATAAGCTAAGCTTTAATTAAGAGAGAAGAGTCACGGCCATGATTGTACTCCCTCCCAGCTGCTTTTCCTTTGGTTCTTAATGTTTTTATTGTTGCTTTCCTACACAGCACCCAAGCTTTGGAAACATGGCTAAGGTTTTGCATGAATCTGAAACCACTCCGGACAGTACCCCACCCAGAGAAGAACAGGATGACAATGCCAGCATGAAGCAGTACCTGAGAAACAAAAACCTTGTTCTGGATTTCCTGCGCTCTGACCTGAACCCCCACCACCTCCAGTACCACTGGAACAAAGTTCATCTTCTGAAGAAGTGTTATTTTTACTTGAAGTTTGAGCCCAGACACGTGTGCGTGAGAGACCAGAACAATATGATGATTTTTGCCGATATCTTGCAAATAGCAAACCCCTGCCAACTCCAGAAGATCAAGAAGGTGGGAAGAAAACAGACTGAAATCCAGCTGGCACTTTTAACAGAGCTGTTGGAACAGCTGGAACGAGGCCGGGAGGAGCTGAGCCGTTACGTACAGATCTGTGACGTAGAAGATTTCCTCTCCCAGTGGGACTTGAATATAAAGAGAGTGCTCAAGCTCTCCATGTTTTTCAATAAGCTCATTTCCTTGGAAGAGCCAAGGAAGCTCCACGTCAAGCACAGTTTGGTGTCACAGATACATCTCGGGGGTGCTCTACACCCTCCCATCACTTTTTCTCTCTACACGAAGAAGCCGCCGATTTTTGATCGGATAGAGTCGTTCGCGTGCCAGACCTGGGCCCAGCTCAAGTGGTTCACTGAGAGTCAAGAGTCCCACCTGGAACGATGGCAGCTGGAGATCAAGCTGGTGACAGATGACAGTCAGACAGAACCAGGATACGGTCGGACGCAGGAAGTCATCTCCAACCCGTGCGTAATCAACCACCTGCTGCCTGGCAGGTTGTACGAGTTCAAAGTGAGGAGATCCGACACGCACACGCTCGTCTACTCGCAGTGGCACGACTGCATTATATTGAAGACAAAAACTCACCCTGCTGAAGACACCAAGGAAGCCCCCAACCGCAGCCTGATGAGGCGGCTCACGAGACCGACTCCCTCAGTTTAATGGTTTAATGAAAAAGATGAATAAGAGTAATTAAAAAGAAATTGTTTAAACAGTTTGTTTTAAATCAAACTCGTTCTGTTTTCAAAAGCAATTGTACAGGTGCCTTCCCAAAATCTCTCCAGGTTTGCAGTAATCCATTCAAAATTTCTCACAAAAAATAACATCTTTAGGCAACATTTGGGACTCAAGAGTTTTGTCCCACTGCCAGAGGCAATGGTGGGAGCAGCCAGAACCAGAAAATCTTGCAGGACACCTCTGAAGCAGAGCACAGGAGACAGAAGCATCTCTACCATTCAGTGCTTTCCATCCACTGAAGGATGATCAGTGTCAACTTCTTCCAATGATGTTTTGGGTTTGTATTGTCCTTCTTCCAAAATACCTAAACTGAATTCTTAAGCTCTTCAAATCACCCACCCAGAGGTATGTCTGTCACTGCTTTCTCTCACCCTTTACACCCTGTGCCATATAGGTACCTAAGCATGGTACCTCTATAGTGTATGAAAAGATCACTTTAATAAAGAAAAAGTCACCAACCAAAACCCAACAATAAATCCCCAAGCCTCCCAACAAACAGGAAAGGGTAATGCATCAATATATAAAAAATTATTCTCTGCCAAAAACCTGCAGTTAATGTTGATTTTCTTTTTTACCATTTGGTTCAGTCCAAACAAAGCTGCCCCACACAGATTCTAGTCAAACCACCACATAAACAGACCTTTTAGTAATAAAATTTATTATTTAAATAAATTCAAATAATTTTTACAATTATGGCTTAAATATCAAAAAAGGAATGTTGAGATTCATTCTTATGAACAGTCAAAGCAGATAAAAATATTGGTATCCAAAAGGTCATTTGAGGTTTGCTGCGAGTCATAGACATACAAAAGATAAAAACCTGCCCCATTTCAAGTTCCTTAATTCAGACTTCATGACACTTGACATTTCATTTCTATTTTTAAAAACCCCACCGATTTATTGCAGTAAATTGATTGTCCTACACAGATCTGTCCATATCCTCAAAAACAGTCCAGCCTGCCTGATGCTGGGCTGCCTGCACAGGTTCCCCTTGTTCAATTTGTGCTCAAGCTCTAGCTAGTGCTGAGGAAATTAAGTTAATGCTGTTGGATGAACTGACATTTGTGTCCTGCAGCCATGTGCTTTTGTCTTTGAGTGTGGAGAACACAGAGCCTGTGACTGGACAGATGCCCTGGGCACCACGCTGCCAGGGTCTTCCTATTGGGATTACCAAAAGTTTGGTATTTTAAGAATATTGCTTGAACATAAAATTCTTCCAAAAGTAAATTCAAAACTCTGCATGCAAATGAAAGCAGGCTAATTTGAACTTTTTTTCCTCTATTGATTTCTATGATTCACTCCATGAGCATAAGGACAAGAACATGATACTCAGCTACAGTCTATAAAAAGTTTAATTGCACTTTCTGCTATCCCTGACTATTCATGACCAGGTCTCCAGGAACCTGCTGACAGCACCAGCAGCCCGAGGGCCCAGCCTGGCTGTACCTGCTGCTTGGGTGCATTTCCTAATCACCAGTTATAAAATACATCCTCAGAGGAAAAAAAAATAACATGTATATTGTCTTGCAACACAGACCAAGCAAAACATTTCATTCTACCTCCGTGGAGTAAAAATAAACACTTTTTTCCCACTAAGGACAAAGGGAGTTGCTTTATGAGGACTCTCTCTTGGCCAAACCCCCCAAGAGCACTGACTAAGCCACAAATCTGGGGTGAGACTCCTTGTTTGGGTTACATGTATGAAATAACCAGCACAAAACCCAGGGGAGAAACTCTTCACTTAAAGGAGATAATGAAAATGAGACCCACTGGTTCTAAAGGAACCAAGGTGGCTTTGTTAAATGAAGCTGGTACCATGCTAAAGTAGTTATCCCAACAATTCCAGCATTTTTTGCAATTCTCCATAGCATCTTTGGAACCAGATTATTTTATTACAGTAGTCCACAGAATGATCCACAGACAATCTTATTTTGGAATTGCAATAATATTTTGCTAATCAGGCTGGTGCAGAGTCTTTTAAGATCCCACACAGGATGACTTCAAAGAGGAACAATTAATTTTACACCTTACCAACTTTTACCAAGCATCTTTAGAACAGCAGGAGATACTTCCTGTGGGTTTTTATCCTTCATGGAATTGCCAGCCATATGCCCACTATTATGCTTCAGCAGGACAAGAGCAAGCCTGGGTGGTCTTTGGCATACAGCTCAAACCCCGCAAGGGCAGACTGCAGGAAGGTAGTTTAAACTAGGAGGAGAACAACAAAACCTCTCCATAGGTTCTGGAGGCAAGTCTTACACAGTGTCATGAGAAGAAACACAGAGTTAAACAGAGACTTTTACAGACACAGTACTTTCCTATTGCCATTCCTCCACATGGGAAAGAGCCACGCTGGATTTCAGTTGCAAACAGCACAAAATTCCTCCTGCCATAGCGCTGTGACATCACAGGGATCCACACCACAAGGGAAACTTGTGTGATTGCATCTCAGCTCCATCCCACATGAACACCCAAAGACAGCCAAGCATGTGGTTTGGGGAGAGCTGAGGCAGGCACTTCATACATTCAGAATTGAAATGAGATAAAAGACCCTCCCTCAAAACTGTCATGCTTCCAAAAGCAGCTCCATGATTTTCAGAGGCTCCATTCACAATACATCTCTACCAGCCACATGTCACTGGGTGAAAGCAGCCTCTCTGGTGAACCACAGCTTCCAGCTCACAGCAGTTTGGCTACAGAAAATATAAAAATACATTATACACATACACTCCTTCACTGCTCTTAAAAACTCAGGCCATAAGGCTGTGAAACAAATTCACAGAGTTAAAAGTTAATAAATTAAAAGCAGCTTTAAAAAAAGTGGGGTAGGAAAGGGAGGGGGGATTAACAGGAGATTTCAAATAAAATTCTGAACAGTTTAAAATGTGCTGACAAATCCCAAGGTTTCCTGGTAGGAGAGGTCCCCGCTTTTTGTTGCCTTTATGCTGGTGAGGACAACCTCCTTCCTACAAAGAACACGTAAATCTATTTACAAAATCACCTTGGCCTTGCCACTGTGATATTTACACGCTCAGACAACATCATTTTGGCTAGACAAAGAGTGGTGCATGCATCTCTCGTTGCTTTCCTCCTTCACTTAAAAAAAAAAAAAAAAAAGTAAAAAGTGAAAAGTCTTAAAAATCTCCTGTCCTTGGATTTAAAATGAGAGGCAGTACTCAGAAGCTTTGGTCCTCCATGGCAAACAGCATCTTGCTGTGCTGCTCCACTGCTTGCAGTCGTTCCCCCCCCCGATGAACAGACTGAGCATTTGATCCCCAAAGTGCAACCCTGACAGCTGGAGTAATTATTTGGTCCCCCCAAACTGCAGCTGCAGTAGGATGAGGGTTCTGCTGAGCAGCTTGGTTACAAAAATAGTATCATCATCAGTAAAGTCACATGCCCATCATCCATTTCCAATGCCTTTTTGGTTTGCTAGAATTGAAAGTTCCTGCCCAGGATTGCACTGATTAAAAACACCTCAAGATGCTGAAGCAGACGCTGAAGCTGAGTTGTCACGGGAAGCTCCCAGATCCCCCGCTGCATTTGGCTCCATGGGTCATTGAATAATGGAAAGATTTGGTCCTTCCCAAGGCACACATGATGCAGCTCAGGCAGAGAGCCCTTCCTCACCGGGAGAGGGCTGGGGTCCTCCTGACACGGATCTCCTGGGCTGTAGTGCAGCTGTTGTGGTGGTAGTAATGCTGGACCAGTCTCTTCCACAGAGGGTTGCACTCCAGGAGGTACCGGTTCCCTGTGGGCAGCAGGATGGGGACAGCAGGTGAGTGGCTAGAAGAGGCTTGGCTGATACTGTTTTTGTCTATAACCTCTAGCTAAGCGGGGGCTGGGTCACTTGCAGGGAGGTATCTGTGAAATCCCAGCTCCCTTTTCTGTGCTGTCATATCTGTGAGCAGCTTCCCTACACATCACAGCCTACACCTGTGTGTTTAGGAGCAAAATGAGCAGCTAGATTTTTGTTGGGACAGAGTTCTAGCTTGAAAGCAACAGAAACAACATGGTCCAAAACAAAGGGTGAGAAAAACTAACTATAGTTGCTGTATTCAAGCTGGGAATGAACCCTGCTTTGCCCAGACTCCCCAGTTTTCAAAACCCCAGACTAAAGGGCAGAAGAATAAAGCATGATCACTGGTTGTCATAGTTTGGATCACCATCCCTTTATCCAAGAATCCTATTCCCCTGAAGGCTTGTGCATGCTCCAAGGATACCAACCTATGATGCAGAGTCCTTCCTGAGCTCGTGTGATGCCAACATTGACCTGGTTTGGGTCAGTAACAAAGCCCAGGTATTTCTTCTGCCAGCTCTTTGTGGGCTTCCTATCGATCTCAGACCGGGGGCAGGAGCGTACAGTTGACAGGATCACATATTTCCATTCACTTCCTAGAAAGTGGAAACAAACCAGATTTTCTTAGAAGGAAGCATCTGAGCATTTCTTTACCCCGCAGGACATTCATTTCTCTACTTCCACCCTATGGGTTTCTCCAGCTTTGGAGGCCTTTGCACTCCTGGTCATTGCTTTCCAAAGAGAACAAATGTCTTCTGGCAGTTCTCTAACACCCTTCTCAGATGTAGAAGCACAGAATCACAGAATGGTTTTGTTTGGAAGGGACATTCTGTGTTCCAACTTCCCTGACATGGGCAGGGAACCTTTCATTAGAAATTCACTAGAGATCTTTCACCTCCCAGCCTTCAGCAGCCTCACCCTGCCCAAGCATTCCAGAGGCTTTCAAAGGATTTACTATAATCACAAATCACCCAGAAATCTGGTCTTCCACGGCTGCAATGACCCTGGGGTAGGGTTTGCTCAAGGACTGTATCTGTGAGCAGCTCCTCAGGAAGGCAGGAGGGGACAGGCCCAACCCTGCCCCTGCTGTCCCCTCACCTTGACTCTTGGTGATGGTGCAGACGGTCACCCCGCGGATGCCCTCCCTCTTCAGGCTCTTGTTGATCTCGGACACCTGGGCGCTGTAGGGGCTCAGGATGGCGATGCTGTCCGGCCGGATGGTGCCATCTAGTGTCAGCTGCTTGGCTATCCTCACCTGGAGACACCAGCGTCCTGCTCACCCGGCAGCGGGGCCGGAGGGAAGAGACCCCCAGCACCCCTCCCCAGGCCACCCATGGCACCTGCCTTGCGATCACCTTGCCCTACACCTGCCTCTGCCCAAGGGCGTCCTGGTGTGCTCCAGAGCCGGGAGGCACCAGGCAGACACTGCTGATCTTTGTATCTTTATCATCCCTCCATGATTCCAGCACAACTCCCTCCTTTCTGCATCCCCAGCAATTCCCCAGGACCCTGCTCACCGCCTGCGCCACTTCCTCCAGGTTAGCTTTGGAGTTCTCGTTTCCTTCCTCAGTGGAAATCATGAGGGAGTGCTCCTTCCCTTCCACGTGCCCGAAGATGATGGGGCAGCAGTTGTTGTCTCTGTGGTGGAGCATGCTGGGTTTCCGAGTGAGCTGGGGACACGTTCTCAGCCGATTTTCATAGAACTCCTGGGATGGGAACTCACAAATGCTCTTGTGCTGGCAGAGAAAGGGAGGGAAACTGAGGTGAACAAAAGCCAATGAACTTTTCAGCCTGCAGCGTCTTTCTGGGCAGGCTTCAGCACAATGCCATTCTGCTGGAGCTGGCACTGACATATTCCTACATACAATCCCGTGTCTAGGAAGGGGAAGCACTAATGGAGACTATCTGATGCTTCAGGCAAGCCTGGATTTTCTGTGATGGAGAGAAGACAACCCACTGGAGGGCCTCACCATGCGGTACTGCGTGTCCAGCATCCAGGCCTGCTCCTGGTAGCGCTCAAAGAGAGACGTCTCCATGCCAAGGGTCTTGCAGACATCATTGTTAACCACCGGCCTCAGCTGTTTGTGATCCCCCAGCAAAACAACCTGGAAGGAAGAGCAGACACCTCAGCTGCAAGGTAGAGGCACTGCAAAGGCCATCAGCTCTTTGGAAGGCTGTGTGCACACAGATATCTGGTGCTACTTATTTATATTACATTTACAGCAACCTCAGCCAAAGACCACATTGGACATGACGTAAAGATGCTGTCCTAGATAATGTTTCCATCTGATGGGAGGAACACAAAGAACCATAGAATTCAAGAGGCACAGAATAGTTTGGGTTGGAAGGAACCTTAAAGCTCATCTTGTTCCAACCCCATACCATGGGCAGTGAGACCTTCCACTATCTCAGGTTGCCCCAAGTCCCATCTAACCTGTCCTGGAACATTTCCAAGGATGGGGCAGCCACAGCTTTCCTGGGCAAATTGTGCCAGAGCCTCACTATCCTCACAGGGAAGAATTTCTTCCTAATATCCAATCTAACTCTGTCCTCTATTAGTGTGAAGCCATTCCTCCTTCTCCAGTCACTCCATGCCCTTGTCCAAGGTCCCTCTCCATTGCTCTTGGAGACCCTTTAGGCATTGTAAAGGGTTCTAAAGTCTCCCTGAACCCTTCTCTTCTCCAGGCTGAACAGCCCAAACTCTGTCTATGCTTCTTGTCATGTTAATACTTTGTACCTGGTCCAGAACATTTTTTCGATGGCAGCGACACCCATCCCATAAAGAAGCACAAACCTTAAAATCCTAACAGTTCTTGTAAGAGCAGCGTGGTAAGGGATGGAAAGGGTTTGAGAGCCCTGAGCAGCTGTCCCAGAGACACATCTTTGGCAGGGACATACCTTCTCAGCACGGCCGTGGCAGACCAAGGGGATGAGGGTCTCAGGCTCTGTGGACATGGCACACTCATCAATGATGATCTGTTTCACATTGAGGTTCTCCAGGGCGCTGGCAGACGAGACAGAGCAGGTGCACAGGATGACATCGTGACACGCCAGCTGATATGAACGACCTTGTGCCAACCAAACTTTGTACCTAGTGTTGATGCAGAAAACACCAGGTTAATGCATAAGGGAAACACCTCCAGATGCTTCACGTGGGAACCAGGCAGAGGTTGTGCTTTCCCAAATGATTATGGCTTCACCTCCCTCCCCAGGATGAGCTGGTGTTCCCAGAAAAGGGCTTTGGATGGACACTGTAGGAAATGTGCTTTGTCCTGAGCTCAACAGGGCAGGGGGTCCAGGTGAAGGATTCAAGGGTCACACAGGCAGAATAGGAATTTTTGGTCCAAAAGGACAACAGCACCAGTGCAAAAGTGATTCAGAGGATCTGTGCTGTACCTGTCACCTTGAGCTCATCACTTTTTATCATTATTCTGAACACACAGTTTATTAATCTGTGCTTCAGAGGTGGCACACAGCCAAAGTCACCCATCTCTCACCAGGGTCTCTTCCTACTCACTCCTTTGTTTCTTCTTCTGTGATCTCCTCTCCGTTCTTCACCCGAGCGTCAAAGTGACGGATCCTCTGCCAGAAGGGGCTGGGCGCCCGCCGGATGCGATGGTGCAGGATTATTTCACTGAATAAAGAGTCAATATATAAATATTTTCCCTCAACACTGAGACCTGAGTAATTTTTTCTACAGTGAAGCAGATCACACCACCTGCCTATGTGGAGAAACCCCATTAGCTAAAAAAACTCACAGCCAAACTTTCCCATCTTTGTAGACCAAATAATTCAACCTTGAGAACATAAAATACAACTGCTTCCTTTTAGCAGCTGCAAGCAGGAATGAAGTCAGAGATGTTCAGGGCTGTTCCAAAAGGAAATAGAGACTTTTCAACAACCTGGATTTCCTGACTAGGTGCCAGATTAGAGTGTACACATTCACTTGAAAAAATTAATTACAAATTAATTAGAAAGCAGGTTAATAGTGCTGCTCTGCAGTGGTGGAATGAAGCTATTTGCTGTGGTTTTCTCAGCATTACTGATGCAGAAGCCACCTCTCCCCAGCACCCTAGGAGCCTGCAGGGCCATGCCATCCTACCTGAGCTCATGTTTTGGCTTTGCATCCCGTAGGGATTTACGGGAGATGTTCCGGTTGCTCCCCGGGTATGGGAATTCCATCGTCTCAATGGCCTCCCCATAAACCCTCAGTGGTTTCAGCTTCTTCATCTTCAGCAGCATCTCTGGAGAAGGAGGGCAGGTCTGCTCAGACAGCACCAGGCACTGGTGGTGCTCAGGCCTGTCTCTCCCTGTCCCTCTCTCATCATCCCGTCTCTGGTCCTTGCCCTGCAGTGCAGGGTCCTCTGTAAGGACCAGCCCCACTTTCAGCACCTGCACACCACGTGTTCTCCCTCCCACCAGTACATGCCACTTGAGGGGCTTAAAAGATGATAGTTACCAGCAACAACATCAACAGACTTGTTGGATGGGCCACAGTACAAGATGCACTTTCTCTTCTTGTCCTTTTTATCTTCCAAGCACTGTGTTTGGTCCTTCTCAACACTCTCCTCATTCAGTTTATGGAACCAGTAGACAATGTGAGTTCCAACAACGGTCTTCCCTGTGCCTAGAAAAAAAAAAAGGAATTTGCTGAGAACATTTTAACCACAACATTGATGCTCTGACCTGCATCCAGCTGATCAGCCACAAAATAAAATCAAGAATGGAGGGGATTGCCTTGCACAGCTGTGGGTGATGCCAACCCATGCTCCCTTCATCTGGCTTCACCAAGGGTCCAATGGAAAGCAGCAGATCACCTCTCACCTGCCATTCATACCACAGCAGGTGTATTCTGCTCTCCCCTCTTACCTGGTGGGCCTTGGATGAGCATGAAGGATTTTCTTAGAGCATCCAGAACAGCCTGGTTCTGACTCTTGTTAAGTTTCCAGTTGCTGCCAGGGATATCAAAGGATTTTTGCTGCAGGATTTTGGATTTTGTCACTGGTAGAGCAAAGAGCCAAGAAAGCAAATTTAAAGAAGGTTACTGAGGGCAGCACAGAAATGATCCAGCAAGAGGGTGCAGCAGGTACCTAGTGATGGTGGTCCATTACAAGACCACCTAGAAATAATCCTTGTCCCATGCCAAGATTCTCTGCCCATGAACCATCTCTGTGAGTCCTGGGAATGACAATCTCAGCTGTGCCAGCCACCAGCAGAGTATCCCAAATTACATGGCAGCATCACTCCCATCACCCACAGAAACTGCCAGGGTACCTGCCTGGCCAGAAGTAAATAGCCACAAGGTAAGAAAGGTTAATATTTGCACTTACGTTTCTGAGGAGGTTCGAGGCCAAGGGCAATGCTTGTAGCAAGGTCAGAGGCATACTTGAGCCTCCAAATTGCTTTTTCTTTCCGTCTGACAGACAAGGAAAAATAGGAATGAATGGAATGTTGCATAAAATAGCAAAAGTTGTAATACAGCTTTGCTTAACTGCCTTACTTATTCTTACTCTCTTTGTTGTTACATTAGCTCCTTCCATAAAGAACTTAAACCACAAATAACATAAACTTATTCTGCTCCTCTGCATCTGGGACCATTTCTCAACTGACTGAAGAGCTGAGCCCACAAAGATGTTGAGAGCAAGGAACACAACTCCTTTTCCAAGTCTGTTTTGTTATGGCCCACACCCTTTTATTGGGTTAGCTTCTAATGTTTCCTAAAATTCACAATGCAAAAGGAAGCATATTCTGCCCTGAGAATGCTACAGCACTGGGGGTGCATAGCAGCCTGTGCTGTGTGCAAGGAAGGGCAAACTAGACACCAGCTCTGATTTAAAAAGAGGACAACTTGCTTTGCAGCAGCAGCAAAGGGGAATGATTTGGAAATCAGGGAACTCTTCCACTAAGCAAATCCCACTCCACGGCTTCATTTGGCCTTTTAAAACACATATTGCAGTAATATAAGAAGCAGGTGCTCAGGGAAATTTCACCACCTTCCCCTGTCTCCCCATTCTCAGGGACAACCAGAAGAGAATGAGACCCTCTGGAAAGCAGGCACAAAGGGTGCTGCCACCCCCACCAAAAACCCACAGACCAACAGGATGGCCAGTCAGAGCAAGGATAAGAGCAGGTTTTTCAGGGGATCAGCCACAGCAGTGAGGAAAGCCCCTGGGGGTGCAGCAGAGGGGTCCTGTGGGAAGCCAGGTTAACCAAAGCACACTGCTGAGCCCACTTACATGTCTGGCAGCATCTTTGGAATGAGCTCCACTGTGAACCTTGCAGAGTCCTGTGAGATCTCCACAGGGATGGTCTCCATAGACATGTAGTGGATGTAAAAATTCACAGTCTGATGACCAGTCCTGTCCAACTTCTCGTCATCGTTGAACTCCTCTGTGACCCCGTGAGCCACCCAGGTGTAGGTATCGGGATCAACCACAAGTTTGTTCTCTGATTTGCCATTGTCAAGCAAAGACAGGTTCTGGAGGCCATGGCTGAGGCTTTCCTCATCGCTCTGAGGGCTCTTGGGAAGCTTCAGCCCACCTAAACGAATGCACAGGTAACAGTGGAAGAAGTCCACTTCAATGGAGCAGTCCTCCAACCACTTCTTGTTCACCACAAAGCTCCCTTGCAGCTGTCCTTTGCTCGTCCTTTGGTTTGCCCACTTTATTTTAATATCATGGAGGACAATTGAGTCATTCTCGGCCACGGCACACGACGCAGACTCCATGGCACTCATGGGCATCCACACCTTGTTGTACTCCGTCGCGCTCTTGTACTTGTCCTTGGACTGCAGCGTGGCGTAGGCCGAGAAGCAGTCGATTGGCTTCTCCATGTGCTGCAGGCAGACCTCAAAGCCCGGTGTGACACACCACAGCTGCACGAAGGGCACCAGGAAGCCGCGGCTGATGTCGGTGGTGAGCTGGAACCACAGCGCGTCGCCGGCGCTCAGCTCCAGGGACAGCTCCATGTAGTGGGAGCAGGAGCTCTTCCTCACCCAGCCTATGTGCCGGTGGTAGAGCTCCTTGCTCTGCCGCAGGAGGGATGCAGCCCTGTCAAACTCCTCGTTCCTGATGGCCATCAGCACCTCCTGCCATGTCTGGGTGCGGAAGAGAGTGACACTCTTGTCACAGAGGGGTCCTTCCCGCAGGCTCTGCTCCTTTGTCTCTGCAGAGTACATCCTCCTCTTCCAGGCCAGCCTGATGCTGCTCCGCTGCTGGATGAACACAGGCTGCTCTATCAGCTGAAGGGACCTGTAGCTAATTCTCTGCGGATCTGGAAGACTCTCGTTGTTCAGGGGAAACAGGGCTTTAAAGAACCTGCTCATCTCTTCAATATCCACTACAAAGGCAATCTTCTGCAGGACTTGGTCCTTCAGCTGGCTGGCCATCTGCAGGGAGTGGGCTCTCTTCTCATACGTCAGTGCCTGGCTATTTTTCCTGTTGAAGTCGTGACAGAGGAACTCAATGTCGTCCGCAGAATAGATGAGGGGCTTCTTGCGGAGCACAGAGTGAAGGTGCCGCTGCACCACCACGTCCATGTACCGGCGGATGGGAGAGGAGGCCCAGGTGTAGGAGTCAACGTGCAGGGAGTAATGGCCTGCCTTCGACTGCACGGTGGAGTTGGAGCGACAGAAGTAGGAGCGGCTGAGCAGTCTCCTGAACTCCAGGACCACGGGGGCCAGCTTTGGGTGGATGTCATCAGTGACAACGAGGTCGAGCATCTTCTGGAAGTCACGGGCATTAGCAGCTGACTGCAGGTGCTCCCAGATGGGGCCCAGAAGACTGAACTCCACATTTTTAGGGGAGTCTTGAGCAGGAGGCATTTCTCCAAGGTGATGCAAGAGATGAATAGACAAAGGAATGATGTGGCTGTACTTGTTTTTCATGTGTGACAGCTGTGCAAGACTTGGCTCACACTGACACCGGAGAGGAGTGACATTTCTGGTCACCTCCTGGTTGGTGAGGAACTCGGCCACGAAACTATTGAACATGATCATTAACTCCTCTATCATCTGATGGGACCCCCTGTTACCTGGGGAACTTTCCTCATCCAGCCGGTCATAGAAACAGTCCTCCTGTAGCCGAGACTTCCGATGGATCCTGGAGAAGTGATAAGCCACAGCAATGCAGTCCTCCAGGGTATCAAAACAAAGGGCTTTTGCTGATCCCCTGTAGCAGTTCTTAATGCAGAGCTCTGCCTCTTCGTAGGACAGCTGCCTGTCCGAGCGGATCACGGAGATGGTGAAGATTCCCTTTAGCATCTGATCAGTCTCCTTCTCTACGGTGACAAACAAGGAGATCACCCGTCGGTCTTTCTGCGGCAGGAGGCTGCAGACATCTTGGCTGATTTTGGGTGGGAACATGCACAGAGGCTCCTGCTTGGGAGCATAGAAGGTGACACCTCGCTTCTTTGCTTCCAGGTCCAAGGCACTGCCTTTGGGAATGATGCCAGCCACATCTGCAATGTGGATCCCAATCTCATAGTGCCGCCCAAGATCCCTAACGCTGATGGCATCGTCCAAATCCCTGGCACCTTCAGGGTCAATTGTGAAGGTCATGTAATTCCGACAGTCCTTCCGAGCTTCCTTGGTGAGGTTTATGTTGTTGTTGGAGGTGTATTTGGCTGACTCTTTGGTGACAGCAGCCGGGTATTTCTTCTCCAAACCATACTCCAAGGCGAGGATCTTTAAGCCTTCTTCCAAAGTCAGTGCTGCCTGCAGTACCTCTGTTATTATCCCCAAAGGGTAGTAAAACCCTTCCCTCCAGGAGATGACCTGGACACAGAAGAACTGGCACCTCCTCATCTCCTGGCTGATCTTCTCACAGCTGACCACTCTGTACTGCCCCTTGACAAACCTGCGGATGGGGATGACATTGGGTTTCTCCTTCAGCCCTGGGACGAATATTTTGGTGACAGTGGGATCGATGGGTATCATCACACGGGGATCAAACTCATCCATCATGCAGATGAAGGTGGGTTCTCTCTCGGCACGTTTCAGGATGCCCACCACCCTCCCCTGTGGGCGGTGGCTGCTGCCATCACCTGTGCTGTTCTGTAGGATTTCCACCAGCACCTCGTCCCCAGTGAATGCTGTCCCACAGTTAACTCTGCCTTTGATCTGGATGTTCATGGCAGGGGAGTCATTGAGGGTGAAGGCAGAAGCTCTGTCGAACGCCTCTTTGATCAGCTCACACCTCTTGTACATTTGGGGGTGCATATGCTGGTACTGCTGCATCATCTGAGAGGAGAAGCTGACGTACTCCCGCTTGTCTTTCCACTGCTTTGAAGCCTCGGCCTTCACATTCAGCAGCCCTTCATCAGACACTGTCACCAGCATGTTCTTGCTCTCATCTAAGAGCTCCTGCAGGATGGGATCATCAGCATTCATGCTGTCATAGTCAGAGCTCGAGGATTCCGCGTCGCTGTCGTCCTTTTCCCCCTCCAGGCTCCTGCTCCAGCTCTCCTTGTCGCACGCAGCCTGTTTGATGTGAGCCATTGTCAGGCTCTCCGGGAAGATGCTCCCCTTGTCGATGCACTGCTGGATGAACCGTTTCCACACCTTGCTGCACTGGCCGTGGGAGCACAAGGCCACGGCGTCCCCCACCACAGCCACCAGCGACTGAGCCCGGGTCATGATGGTGTTGAGCACTCTGGCCTCGTTGAAGAACTCGAGGTGGTGGGAGGCTGAGATGCGCAGGCTCTCGCTGGTGTGGACCGTGCTGATGATGATGACCCGAAACTCACGCCCTGCACCAGAGGGGACAAGGGAAAGGTCACTCATGAGATCCCAGCAGGGAAGACCTTGCCTGGCTGCCACCTGCCTACGCTGTGTCACATGGCCATGGACTGATGTAACCCTGCTTGGCGAAACATGGGGATCCTGAGATCCTCTGTGCATGAACCAGGGTGGACATCACAGGCACCACCACCCACACACCAGGGAGGAAAGGACAGCCTGGAGATGGGATAAAGGCAGAGCACTGCACCAGTGCAGCCATAAGCACCCACAGAGTAGCCCAGCATGCCCAGTGCCACCAGCAGCCCCTCCTTGCAAACAGGGGTAGAGTTTGCTGTGAATCTCAAATTCCATGAGGAACTTTCAGGAACAAGAGCAGTGATCATTTGCAAGGATCCCTCTCTCCCCTCAGGAAGAGCTCTGCTGGTCACAAAACAAATAACAACCAACAAGAGGCATCCTAGTGATGTCAGAGCTGGGAAGAGACTGCAAAGAAAGGGTGTGGATATCACAAACACCCCCTGGGGTCAGTTATTCTCACCACGAGGAGTCCCAGCTGTGCAATAAAAAAATAAAAAAAAAAAAAAAACAAAAATAAAAAAAAGAAAACAAACACGGATGAGTCATAAATTAAGTCCCTAAGGACAAAACCAGCCTCTTGTCATCCAGAGCAGGAGACTCCTCCTCTAGTGAGCTGTTCTGTGATTGGTACCCATCCTGGTTTCAATTCCCTTCTCTCACTAGCCTCCCTCACTGGTACTTAGGGTTTCACATGATTCACACATACTCAAGTCTCTAGGATGGCACTTAGAGGGTTTCTACCCTCCTACAAAGCAAAGTCCATATATTTGAAATGAGTAATCAACTGGGCAGAGATTTAATTCAGTGAGAAATCTTATTCACGCAGGAAAAGACAAAATCAAAGCTCTACCAACCAGAAGGGTATGGAAATCAGCCAAAGGAGTTCCAGGCACTCCCTCCTAACTGGGACTGTGGTGGTGGCAGAGACACTGAGAGGGCAGGGGAGCTCTGTCTGGCAGCACCTCCCAGAGAGGTATTTTTCCACAACAACAGCCAATATTTCGCGTGTTAACAAGGAGGAAAATGTAAAGGTGTTGGAAACTCCTCTGCTAACACCCCAGTGTCTCTTCCCCCTGCCTGTTACCCCGTGGCTGTAGTTGCTATGGACCCTCATGTCCACCAGCATGACTGCAAAAGCTGTGTATGACTCTCACACAGAAGACCCCAAAATGCAGCCAGGCATGAGGGACTGTTGCACAAAACACAAACCTGGCAAATTTTCATAGTTTTCCACCACCACTTCTTGTAGCTGCTTTTTCCTCAGCTCTTGTCTTGTTGCAGAAACCTGGTAAGAAAGAGGCACAACTGATCTCAGCTCAGAAAGGCCACCCACCAAACACCAGAGTCCCTCATCCTGCCCAGCTGCAGGTTTCCCAAACTACTTGAAAGCAGCCACACATGTGGGCTGACTTCAGCCAGAGCTCCCACTGCTCTGTAATTAACCTGCCTAGAAGATGCTGATAGAAGTGTTTAACTAAGCCATCCCACCATCTCTGCTCCAACCACCCAAGACACTCTACCTAAACGGAGAGTGCTCAAAAAAACACTGAAGGCACAGGAGACCCCAGATTTCCTACTTTTACTAGCACAAATACAAATAAATAGATTAAAAGGGTCTTTCTTAGGGAGTGTTTAGTCAGCAGTGCAGGCATAGCCCCCTCAGGTGGAATGCAGAATTCCTCTAGGTACCTGTGTCCCATGGGAGACCACACAGATCTTCTTCAGATCCCGGACACCCCACTCATCTGGCCACCTCTGATAGATCTCCTTCACTTTCTCAACCACTTGCATTATCTCAGAGATGTTTTGCCAAGAAATCATGGAGATATCCCTTTCAGCCACACCAGACACATGGCAGAACACGAGGGGATAAATTTCGGGGTGGGGTGGGATGTTCCCACTGGCGTGGATAGCGTTGCCCTTGCCGACGTAGAAATGCTTGGAGATGAACTCAATGATGCCGGCGGTGGAACGGTAATTCTCATTGAAGATGATCCTGCTCTTCTTGGCCACCTCATGCGTCTCCTTCTGGTAGAACTGAAAGAGCCGGTTCAGGAGGGTGTGATCAGCAGATTGCCCACCCCCAACACAGAACAGCTTTGGGGTTATCTGCATGTGGTCCCCAGCCAGGACAATGCGGGTCTTGAAAGTGGCGTAGGAGAGCGGAACCAAAGCTTCGCACTCCAGCATCTGCGCGGCCTCGTCGATCATGATGTGGGTGAAGTAGCCAGGGCGCACCTTCAGGTCCTTGGACAGCATGGAGGTGGTGATGATGATGCGGTGCTTGTCGATCTCGGCCGGCGTGGGGCGGCGGAAGGAGCGCTGGTCCGGCGAGAGGCAGCAGTACATCTGGGTGATGGGGTCCATGGTGCTGACGGGCCGGTCCGTGTACATGATCCGCAGGGGAACGGCCCAGGGGTTCCCCGAGGTCACGTAGCTGTGGAAATACTCCCGGATGTAAATGTCAGCAGCGCTGCAGGGGAGCAAAAGGGAAAAGCGTCAAGGAATCGTCGGTGCTGTTCTTAAATTCTGCAACACAAAGTTCTCTCTCATCATTCTGCAACGCTCATGCAGTTTCTCTCCTGGCTCTGGTGACACCACACTTGTCACAGCAGACATTCACAACTGCACAAAGGAGTGGGTGCCTACGCAGTCACCAATTCCCAGCCTCTTTCAACAGCATGATTTAAAATAGGAGTTGGTATTTGAGACTACGACAACTCTTGACACTCTTATGGAAAAATGTGATGTGCCTCACAAAAGCTGTGCCCCTGATGCTGTGCAGGGCCAAGTGACAAGGAGCTCTCCTCTGACAGCAAAGCATCCCCATCCCCTGGTGAGACAAGACCTACAGGAGAAGCTTCCGTGCAAGCAAACAGCCTGGAACAGGCTAAGATTAGCAGTCACCATCTATTATGCATTAAAACTGAGGCAGCCAGCAACAGCCCGCAGGATCAGATGTGGACACTCTTTTCAGTGTAACTGCTCTAATTTTAACAGTCTTGGCCTGGTTTCTCTGAAGGCAGATCCAATGGCATTCAGACCAGATCTGCATTTTCTCTTCCCCAAACTCTCCCTGGAAAAGTCAATAGATTGGCATACAGAGCCAAACAGCCTTCAAGGGCAACTAGAGCACAACATTATCCCAGCATGGACAGGCAGCAGCTTTCTACTTCTTGGAGTACACAGTAAAGGCTGGAGAGAACTCTCTCTCCATCCACATTCCCATTTTATGACGAGGCAGGAATATGTGAAGTGCTCAAGGCCAGGATAGACAGGGCTTGGAGCAACGCGGCCTAGGGGAAGGCTTTGGAGCAGGACAAGCTGTAATGTCCTTTCCAACCCAAACCATTCAGGGATTCTGTAAGTCTGCATTGGCTCTTCCACAAAGACTTCCACCCATGCTAGACTTCCTCCTAACAGGAAGTAGAGCAGTTTAAGACAAATTCAACAAAAACTAATTTAATTTAAAAAGCAACTGAAGTGCACACTGAGAAAAGCGCAGCTCAACTCTGTCTCATACACCCTGACTCCCCTTCACCCCCTCAGTTAGCAATGCACCAGCTTGCCCACAGTTCTCACTGCTTCTTCCCTGCTAACCTGTTTGTGTGTGTGCAGATCAGCACGCGTGTGTTGGGCTGCCTGAGGATCTCCAAGGTGGCCATGGCCAAGGTGAATGTCTTCCCTGTGCCGAAGGGCCCATAGATGAGCAGAGGTGGGACCTGCCGGCTGGTGGTCGGCTGGCCCGTGATGAAGGAGATGGCTTGTTTCTGCTTGCTGTTCCCTCTCTGTGGGGACCCAAGAGAGTAGGGGATGGAGCAACTGGCAACATCTGGCAGGACCAGCTTCTCATCCAACAGGCTGTCCACAGCTTGGTGCCACTGCCGGAACAGCAGCTGGTCTATTTGGAACTGGATCTCCACCTTATGGGAGGTGTCTGCCTTGAAGTTCAGCTCCAAGCAGCATCTGCTTGGTATCTGTAGCCAGATGGTCTTCTCTGTGGTGGCTTTATGCTCCACAAAAACTTCATAAACCCGATTGTCCACAGGCGGGTCAAGCGCCAGGAAGGCGGTGGGCACAGACCTGCTGAGCAGGTACCCCTCGTCCGTGTCTGGTGAGAGGTTGTAAGGGGTAGGCACTTCAGCAAACAGCTCCCCAGAGAGAGCAAACTTCGCCCCCATGGAGAGGCTCTGCAGCATGGGGGTCAGCGAGATGAGCACACGCAGGTTGAGTCTGAAAGGAGGAAACACCCAAATGAAGAGCAGAGAAAGGATCTGGCAGCTGCTGGGACCTCCTCCATGGAGAGGGGATTGCCATCTACACCCAGAGAGGGTCTGCCAGCCCCCCAAGCACATACAGAGAGAAATCATGCTCTAGCTAATCCATGGCCACAGGATGAGACCCAGCAAGCCATGCTTCTTGTTTCCAGTTTTCTGGAAAGGCACCACAAGACCCAACCCAGAATGAACAGAAGACCCCAGGAGCAGCATGGCCCCAAAGGTTAGCAACAGGCTTGTGGTCCCTAGTGAAGGGGATCTCCAAAAAGATTCACATCTGGCACTTACTTGGCAATCAGAGCCTGCTCAGCTTCTTCCTCATGGAAGAGGAATCTATGCATCCTCTCCCGATAGTTGAGCCGGGTGATGGGAACGACTTCCCTACTCTCACTTTGGTAATCCAGTGCCAGAGCAGGAGGTTTGTACTTTGCCAGCAGCTCCATGTCTTCTGCAGTCCTTGGCATGCTGGGAACGATGATGCGGTTGCCGCGATCCCAGCGCACAAAGTTGACGGGGCGGGCGCTCTCCCTGGTGCTGGGGACGTGCTGGGGGGCCTCCTGCCGGCCCACCCTCACCCTGAGCTTCTGCATGAGCACGGGGCGCTGGCCAAAGTCGAAGACCACCCACTGCTCAAAGATGCCCAGGATGCAGCTCTCCACGCTGACCTCCACCTGCGCGACGCGGGGCGAGGAGGACACGGTGGCCACGTGGTCCCCACGGAGGTACTGCAGGCCCCGGGAAAGCCCATTCCCCGAGAAGCAGAAGTTGATTCCAGGGTCCCGCTTCAGCAGGGCCACGTGCTGCAGGTGCATCTGCCATTGAGGAGAAGACAGGGACACAGTGAGGGCAGCCCACGGGAAGAGCCGAGCAGCTGGTGAGGTGCTCCAGCAACGTTTCCTAGAAAAAGCTGCTAGAGGAACCAAACTCTGAGGTGTCAACCTCACCACAGCTTACGCCTCATGCAATCACACAGCAATTACTCTAAGGTCTCAGAGAACCTCAGGTTTCAGTTTAATATCAACGAGTGTGCAGTAAATGGGAAATCTACTTTGGAGAAGACAGGCTCTTGCCCCCAACATCGACAAAATCCTGGTCAGGAAATCAACTGAATGTTGCTATTTGTGATGATACAGGGGAGGTGTTGAGAGCAGCCAGGTCTGCCCCAGGACCACTGCACAAAACAGGAGACACAGTGGCTGCATGCCCTGCACACAGTCCCAGTGCAGGCACCACCTGAGCAGCTCCTGTGTACCCAGCACATGTTTTCATTTAAACATGCCCGAATCCCCACCCTTCTGCCCTTTGCAGAAATTATAACTAAAACCCCCCCAAGCAAACAAAACCCTGCAAAGACTGAGCTAACCTTAGAGTGGACCTTGAAATGCCACTGGTATTTCTTCTTCCTGTCCTCCAGCTGAATATGCAGAGGCTGCTCACACACAACTTTGACACCCTCGACGTGCTCAGCCATCTGTGGGGAGTCATAAGAGGAGAGGGACTGAAGGCAGCATCCCAGGGACACACCTCACAGCCCTCCACAGTGCCTCCCTCATCCTTGCCTTTACGCTACATCCTCCCAAGAGCGATCAAGAGTACATCCTCATATTCCATCCTCACCCACTGCTGCTCCACACAGCAGCCTTGGGAAGCAAGAGGACCCATGGCATAGCTCGAGTACCCCCCAAGCAGGCTCTCAGGTTTCTGTCTCCAAAGGAGGAAGGAGGATGCCACATCCCTTTTTGCATTCCCATTAGGAAGGTGAGCAGTGGGCTCCATTCCCAAGCTCTCACACCAGAGGATTCCTGCAATGTGCTGGACCAAAGCACTCCCACCCTGTGCCCACCACTCACAATTAACACCTCGTTGGAGCACTTCCGATACTCAGCAAGGAGCCGGTCCTGGTAGGACAAGAGCCCATCCTTCAGGGCTTGCTTCTTTTTCTTCACAGAAACCTTCACCCTCTGGATCCACTCCTGCAGCTCCTCTTTGGAATGAGCCTTGGTGCAGCTGTTCCCCATTTCACACACCTCCGCTCTGTCAGGAGAGAGGCGTTCCTGGTGGCATGGGGATCCTCAGGGAGCCGGCAGCTCCCTGCTGCCCCTGCCCTCTTCCCTGCTGGACGCCTTACCTGCTGCACTGTGAGAACTTGGTCAGCCCAAGCGGTGGTGCGCGGTGCACCCACTGCATGGAGCTGTCGGCCGAGAGCATCTGCACGTGCTCAATGGAGGAGCAGTGGTTCTCAAAGCTCTCCTGCGAGCTGCAGGTCACCAGGCAGACGTGACAGTAGAAGTACACGGGCTCAGGTGCTGCTGGCTTGCCGCTGGTGCTGCCGGTGCCCACGGACGGCAGCAGGTCGGAGCGCTGCAATCCGCGCTCCCTCTCGGCCTCCCACACGGCCATCTCCACGTCGCTGTGGGCGTACTGGCAGCGCTGCGGGCCGTGCCGGCAGGGCTGGCCCCGGGACACGAACCGGCAGTAGGAGAGCTTCTCGATGAACTCGGGGCAGGGCCGGATGGCCGTGTACTGCTGCTTCTTCTGGCTGTCCAGCACGGCGTGCACCAGGAGCGGGTCCCAGGTGCGGTGGGACTCGCAGAGCCACCCGCAGCCGCCCGCCGTGATGCGCTGGGGGCAGCCAAAAAAGCATTGCTTGCAGATCTCCTGGAATTGCCCCCCGAACTCGCTGGTGATCTCGCTGGCAGCGCTGGCAGTGAGGTGGGGGGTGGCAGCGGGGTGGCCCCCCAGCTGCGCCTGCAGCACCGCCGCCTTCAGCCAGCGCCGCTCCAGCTGGTGCTCCCTCTCAAAGTTCCAGACCATGGCCTCCTCCGCGCTCCAGGCAAAGGTGCACTGGTTCTTGTGCCTGCTGCAGCCCAGCCCCATCACGTAGTACCTGCAGACAGCGTAGCGCGCCGGGTTGGGGAAGCCGGGCCGCCGGGACACCTTCCTCCATGCCGTGCTCCGGCGGCTGCGGCAGCGCGCCAGCAGGATCTCGTACATGCACTTGTGCTCCACCTCCTGAGGGTGGTAGGTGATCTCGTTCTCCTTCACACTGCACTTGGAGCAGACCAGGAGCAGCTCCAGCTGCTGCAGGAGGCTGCCCAGTGGCACCTTTGGGCCGTTGGCTGTTGGCATCTTGGGCAGCAGCTTGAGCAGGGCACAATTAATGGTGGGAAGATCTTAGAAGGTGATGCCACCGTGGGGAGGAGGTGCCATGGAGCTAGTGGCCTTGTCCGAGCTCACTGCATACCTGCTGGTCATCGGTGCAAACTCATGAAGCCTGACAAAGGAACAAGGAACAAGTGACTTCACAGGAAATATCAGACAGTCCCTGGCAGGTGCACACAGAGGCACTGGCACAGCCAGGAACCTCACCCAGGCAACTTCTGCCTCAGCTCTCCCTTAGCTCTGTTTCCCCACCAGCCCAGGTCCCAGGGGAATGTTTTGCTCAGGGATCAGGCTGCTGAGTGGTGCTGGTTCCTGGCAGGGCTCAGCCTGGTCCCCAATGTCCCTATAGACCATCAGCATTTACCACCCAAAGTGGCAAAGCAGTAACTGCTCCAGAGGGCCCAGCACGGTCCCCACAGCAGCCACCGATCGCCCCAGAGCATGGACACATGATCCAACTTCCTCCTCCTGCTGCCAGCACCTGCCCCACCTTGGGTCCCTCCTGCCAACTTTCTCTTTCTTTATCCTGTTTTCTTCCCCAAATTGGCCAGGCAGCTCCACGCTGAGCAGGAGGAACCCAGCTCCAGCCCCTCAGCCCATCCACCCCATAGCACAAAAGATTAATTAGAACTAATTAATGAAGAAACCAGCCTCTTAGCTCCTGGGTTGCAGCACCCAAAGCTGGAGATGGGCATGCTGGAACAGGGGCCGACAGCTCCGCAAACATCTGGCTGGGAGAGCTCGGCCCTGGCAGCGGGGAAGGCAACTCACGGCTCACTGCCCCTTCCAGCCACCAGCTCTGGCATTTGCCATCAGTTTCCTGGGTAACCAGAGGCCAGGAGCAGGCCTGGGAATGATGCTGCAGGGTTTGGTGGCCGGGCCACGTGGTCAGGGTGAAGGGAACATGCCGGGGCACATTTCTGGGCAGGGTGTGCTGCCAAGAAAAGCCAACAGCCTCATGCTGAGCACCCAACTTGGGCTCCTGGCCAGCAGCCACCACAGACTGGCTCTCTGGCAATGCCAGGGAAGAGCAGGATTTACAGCTGAGGGTCAGTGGACAATGGAGCAGGAAGGCAAATCCTGCATTGCTTCTGCATTTTTAATTAAGTATCTTTTGCTCTTTTCTGGGATAAACAGGGTGCTGGGCAAAGTGGCCAGGGAGTGCTGAGGCTGCTGGAGCTCCAGACAACAAACACAAAGTTGGAAGTGGCTGGAGCATCACCCACATTCCCAGCATACCCTCAGAGAGCTCCTCACAGCATCCACCTGCTGCTGAGCCATGAAGGAGCCATCTAATCCTACTTGTGTGTGTGCATCAGGTCAGACACGTGCTCGGCAGATAAACACCCGCTCAGTTTATCTCTCAAGGCCTGGCAGCAAGCCTGGCACTGGGCAGAGCTGCAGGTTTCCATTCTGGGAAGCTGTGGGATTCCGTGGCAGACTCCCACGCCAGCGCTGTCTTGATTGGGGTCACTGTGCCACGCCACTGTGCCATGCCATGGGCTCTGCATCCAGGGCTGAATCACCCAGAGTCAGCTCTGTGCCTTCAATTCCAAACCTGCACTTGAAGCACTGCAGGCTGGCAGTGAAAGAAGAGCAGTGACCCCGGGCTGGCTGGGGCCAGCAGACAGCCAGGGTATTCCTATCCTCCGGCTGAAACAAGGTCATGGTCACTGGAATAAAACTTTCTGTAGTCCAGGGGTCAGGAGCTCTTTGTTTGTTCTGGTTCTACTACAAAAAAAGAAAAATTGGAGCCACAGCTGAGGTTTTGGTGCTGCCTAATTGCTGATTGATGCAGATAAAATGCTTTGCACCGGAACGAAACAATTTGGGAAAATTTGGAAATAAGCACCTATGAAGAGAGGAGGGAGAGTGGAACAATCTGTCCCATGCCCAAGGGCATCAAGGGATGCTCCTCTGATTCCCACTGTGCAAAGACAGCACAGTGATGAGGGGGCTGCAGACCCCCTGGAGCTGCTCCGGGCTGTGAGTACCAGAAAATCCCCAGACAATGGAAATCAGGCAGAGTCTGGGGAGACACAGCCTGCTCCGAGGGCTGGGCTGCAGGAGGGAAAAACCCTGCACCTCGTGGGGGCCAAAATCCCTCCTGTCTGAGCCTGGGGAGGCTGCTTGCTCCAAGGAGCATTCCCACTGGGCTTTCCCCGGGAGATAGGGATGGGCTGGAGCCAGGCGGGACCCCAGGGCAGAGTGACCGCAGGCTCAGCTGCCCCGGGGTTCGGCACAGGGCAGGGGGACCCGGAGGGCGGCGCTGGCAGCGGGGCCGGGCTGTTCCCGAACCCGCACCCGGAGCGCGACACGGGACACGCTCAGCCTCCAGCTGCTCTGAAGCTGGCCAGGGCAGCGCGTTCCCGGTGGAACTGATTTCGGCACTTTCGGGAACACTCCGGCATCCCTCCCTTCAGCACTTCCACCTTCCTTCCTCCCTCTGGAAGTCTCCGCCACCGGCCGAGCCCTCCTGGGAAAGGCGCTCGGGGCTTGTGCGACATCCGTGCAACACCGTAACTGTGAAAACTCCAGCAAACCTCAGCTACACACACGGGAGAGGACGAAACCTGATGGCTGGCACTCGGCTCCGTGCTCAGGGAGCCGAACTTCCCGGTCCCGGCACATCCAGGGCCGCAGAGCTCACGGGAGACGCGGTCCCGCCGGTACCGACCCGCCCGGCTGAACGCTGAAGAACCGCCCGTAAATCCCGAGCAGGACAGCTGGGGTGCCACCGGAATTCATGGCTAGGCAGGGCATCCCAGCTGGAAAAAGATAAGAGGGAATATTCCACCTTTAAAGGGGTCAATTTCCTTGCTGTTTATTTTTTTTCAAGAAGGCGTTTGATTCTGAGCAAACTGCCAGAACATGCTCTGGGTCTGGAGGTGGGAGGGAAGAGGAAGTGCAAACCCCGCTCAAAGTCTCTGCACAGCACTAGTGCTGACGCCAAATTAAAGCTTTTCTCTCTCTACAGCACTCTTGTACTAGGAAAGGAAAAAAGAAAAAAAAAAGAAAAAAAAAAGAAAAAAAAAAAGAAAATGAAAATGCTAAGGGAACTTTTGCAATCCAAGCTCGGGTGGAGGGAAGACACAAAGCACGAGGAAGCTCGGGGAGGTGTGCCCCAAGACAACCGTCCCACTGGGAATAAAAGTGATGTCAACAGGGCAAAATCCAACTGCTTCAGGGCAGGTAAGAGCGGAAGGGGAGCAGTATTTACCAGCAAGCCACAGACCATTATTTACAAGCTGAATTTTGTATATTTAAAGAGAAAGCAACCTTTTTTACCCTGATCCTGAAAGGCTCAGCCTGGCATTTAAAGCCACTCACGCCCTGCTGCTGGGTGACAAGTCACCATGACAGTTTATTGTACCAGCCAGGCTGGTTTATTGTACCCTCAGCCCCATCTGGGCGAGTTCTACCTCTCTCCCAGGCACCAACACAGCCCCATGCATGCTCTGCCCAGCTCTGGTTCAGCCTTGCCACAAACCAAACCCAAACAGAGCACACCATGGCCTCGCTGATGGCATTTCCTCTGCGCTCAGGAAAACGCTGTGGGTCAGGGCCGGGCCACGCTGTGTCCGAGCATCGCCCCTGGCAGGCGCCTTGCAGGGCAGTGCTGTGGCCAGAGATAATCACATTTCCCTGGAAATGGTGAGGGGAAGCACGGCCGTGGTAGAGAAATGCTCGTTGTGCCTCTGCATCCCGATGCTCTGCACCCATCCTGTCCCACCAGGAGGAAGGTGGCCCTTCCCCGAGCTCCTGGCTTCATTAATTATTGACAGAACGTTGGGCAACGCGCTACGCTGGAGTAAGCCAAGTGCCCCTCGATCAGAGCAAGGGATGTGGGTCAGTGTTGGGAGTGGGATGGGGACAGGGGACGTCCATGTGCCTTGGGGGGCTGCAGCCCCACATCCCAGTTACCGGACCTAGCCGAGCACGGGCCCTTGGAAGTTTTTCTACAGCTGCAAGCAGCACTCAGAGCAACAGTGCAAGAGCTTCCCAGCATCTCCAGCACCCCGCCAGCGGTCAGTGCAGCCCGGAGCGTTTGGGAACGGTGGCAGAGGAGCTGCCTGGCAGATGCCGGGCAGTGCCACCCCACCACCCGCAGTCCTCCTGGCTGCACCGAAACCACACCGCTCTGGAATCTCCCTCCAGGGCAAAAACAGCCTCCAGAGTTCTTGGCGCCCCTCTTTCCCAGCCTTTTTCAACCAGACAGCTCCCTCCACATCCCGCCCAAGATTCGGCACTACCAGCCCGGCTGCTGCAGTGACCGCCGCCACACCACTGCCCCAGTGTGTGCAGGCACAGACCCTGCAGCGTGTGCGGAGCCCTGAGACACGTGGACCCCCGGATGCTGCGTTTGCTTTTATCCAACTGTAAGAAGTTCACCGGGAGCTCCCAGATGCCATTCCCGGAGTTCTGAGGCGGCAGCAGGGTTAGAATATCGCGGTCGGGGATTGCTCACAGAAGGCATCACTGTGCACCCCCAGGGTTCTCCCCACCCTCCAAACAAAGCTTTGCCCCTCAAACCTGCACCCTGGCCACGACCCTGCCCTGCCGAACGCGTCCCATCGCAGCAGGGACGCTGCGAGCCGGGCCGGGGCTGAGCGGGATGCGCTCCCCGCTCTGCCCGCAGCATCCCGCTGGTCCTGCAGCACCCACGGCTGCTCCGGGGCTACCGGGGGCACCTCCGCTCCTGCAGCCCCCCGGGCGCTCCGCTGACCGCCCGTCCCCGGAGCTCCCGCACCCCCGGAGCGCCCCCGCCGCTCTCACCGCCGCCGCCGCCGCGCTGCGGGGACCCGCGGGGACCGGGACTCGCCGCCGGCGGTAGTTTCGCTTCTGGGGCCTCCCTGCATTCAAACCGGGGCCGGGCTTCACGGAAATTGCATCACGGCGGCCCCGCCCCGCCCCGCCCGCCGGCACCGGGGGGAGCAGGAGCCGGCACGGCCACCGGGCGGGCACCGGGCGAGGGGGGCGGCACTGGCACCGCCGGGAGGCACAGCGGGCACCGGGACCGCCACCGGGAGGGGGGAGCCGGCACCGGACAGGAGGGACAGGCACCTGGGGAAAGGGGCACCAGGGGGAGCGGGCACCGGCATTCAGGGCAGCAGACTCCGGTACCGGTACCGGCAGCGGCGGGACAGCACCGCCCGCATGGCGCAGTGAATCCCCAGGACGGGCGCTCCCGGGGGTACCAGCCTCACACCCAGTCCCGTCCCAGCCCCGCATCCCCGCGCATCCCGGGCCGAGTCTCCCCCGGTCCGGTGCTGCCCCCCAGGTGCCGAGGGGCCGCTCCGGGGGCGCTGCTCACCCGCAGGTCGGGATTCCCCGCGCTCAGATTCCGTCCAGAGCCGGTACCGGAGTTTGAAGTGAATACTGAGCAGCAGTCCCGGTCCTCAGCCCGGCGCCCCCGGCCGCCTCCTTTTAACGGGGCTCGGGGGGCGGGGGTGGGTGCGGAGCGCTACCCTCCTTTCTGTTCATCACCACTTTCGTTTTCCGTTCGGTTCCTCGCCTGGCGCGATGCGCCCGCTGCAGAGCTCAGCCTCGAGCCAAAAAAAACCTCAAACCCCAAATACACCCCTGGCAGCAGCCGAGTCTCATTTGCATCCTGTTTCGTGGGGCAGCACCGGCAGCCGGGGGGCAACACCCGCACCCCGGTTTGTGGGCACGGGTTACCACACAAGCACCATCAGCTGATGCTCAGCGCCCGAGGAGTGGGGGATCCTCAGCACCGGGGCTGTGCAGCCCCTTCTCAGCCCCTTTTCACCTCACCAAACCCATCCCACAACAGTTTAGCACCTCAGCCCAGCCCTCCCCCTGCGCGGTTTGGTGATGGCGCAAATTAGCGGGATAAACCACACAGAACCAAAAACCCTGCAACCCGATATGACCCCAAAACACACGCACCCCAGCAAAATCCCAGGAAGTTCCTCTAACAGCACCAGCCCCAGGAAACCACAACAGCAGCCCCACCTCCCCAGCCTGGACACAAGGCTTCAGAGAGCCCTGACCTGTAAAGCAGCTGCTGTGCCAAACACTGCCGTCAAGCCCCAGCATTCCCACTTAATGGAATTATCTTCGTGCCAGAAGGCAGCTGCAAGCCCTGGAAACAACCGGGGAAAACGAACACACCTCCAGCTACAAGTGGCAGTTGGAAATCCAGGCCCCAGAGGCAAAGTGTCCCTGCTGATGGGGACACCGCTCAATCCTTCCAGCAACAGATGGGCACCTCCTTGGTGGTGCCACCTGAAGCAAAGCCGCCTTAGCGACAAAAGTTTTTCCGCAAAGCAAATGGGAGGAGGAAACACAGAGCCAGCCCGTGGGGCACGCAGGCACGGGAGCAGGAAGGAAGGAGAGGCAGAGGCTGGTACCTGGCACGTTTGTCAGCACCAGTGGAAAAAGAGAAACGATGTTTCTGACCTTCCTGCTCTGTGCAGTCGCAGGCACTGGGAGCCTCAGAGGGAGCTCTCACCTTGCTCCCATCCAGCAGCACCCTGGAGAGTCAAGGAAAGGGTTTTCCCAGCAAAAACTTGGGGCAGCCCGGGTCGTCTGTGGGTGCTGAATGGATCCCACCGGAGCAGAGGGCACTGGATGGATCCCAGCAGAGCACTGGGTGTCTGGGAACCAGGTATTCCTGGGCAGCAAAGCCACCAGGGCTGTGCAACAACGCCCTGGTCACTGCTGGATCAGTGGCAGGACAGCCACAGCTGTCAGGCTCTGCTGCACTCTGTGCTCTGCCAGCCAGGAGCTGGGGGTGGCTCAGCCTCACAGCAGGATCTGACCCCATGGAGCCCCTGTGCTCAGTGTTCCCATCCGGGAAAGGGCTCCCCAGCTTTGTCCTTGCAGCTGCCCTGGGAACTGTTATGGTTTGAGCAGCACCAATCCCATCCCTGCCTGGGAAGGAGTGACCGCGCAAAGCCCAGCCCAGGTATCAGAGTGGTCCATAGTGATGGAGTCCATCCCTGTTTGCCTGGGGCAGGAATCATCCTCTCTGCAGCCCTGACTCTAAACCACAGCAAAGGTCTCTGTGACAGCATCAGACAACAGTGAAAAACAAACAAAATACCTGGCACCACTCCCCTGAGGTGCCCGAGCCAGCACGGGCAGTGCCCAGCTCACCCAGGCAGAACAGCCTTGGCACTGAGGCTTCACTCTGGACTTACAGGTGGGATATCTGGAGGTTTCACTGATTTTACAGGTGGGATATCGGGAGGTTTCACTGATTTTACAGGTGGGATATTTTCCCTCCAGCTCTAGAAGCAAACAAACAGCTTTCACTGTGTTATATAAAGCTTCCGGCCGTGCTCATCGCTCAGCAAGGAGCAGCGCAGGGAGCACCGGCTCTGCCGTCCCTCCATCGCTGCCTGCGGGAGGAAGGCACTGCTGAAGCAGGGAGGAGGCAAAGCAGCGTCACCACATCCACAGCTTTAGGGCGGGGGAGAGCCGAAACCCGGGATCTGCCGATTTTAGACAAACAAACGCCGAGCCGAAAGCCGTGAGTTTCGGTTTCCGTTCCTGAGGCGGCACGGCCGGCAGTCACGGAGCGGTTTCCCCAGGAAACCATCGCTGTGCTCCCCGCCCCAGCGCCAGACGCGCTGCCCTTTGTGCGCTGCACCCCCTGCTCGTCCCGGAAAGCTGCTGGGAGCTGGGAGAGCATTCCCGCCAGGATGCTGGAGCATCTCCTGTCCCGGTAACAGCCCCAACCTGCCCGGAGACACGCAGAGAATGAGGAATTGGTGATTTCTCACAGCCCCTGGCACCACGGGCAGCTGCCAGGCAGGACCGTGGCAAAGCTCTGCTGGCAGTGCTGCCGGGGAGTGGGAGCCTCTGCTCTTCCCCAACACTGCACTCTGCTCCCGTGGATACCTGGAGGAGAAAATGCAGGTGGCTGAGGCTCCTTCACCGCACAATCCAGGGAAAAGCAGGGACTTGGCATGAGTCATCGGCAGCCCTTACATAACTTTGTCTCTGGGTTCGAGTCCTCTACACCTGGCTGTGAGCAGAGCAGCCCCGGGCTCCCCACGGGAGGAAAGGGGAGCAGATCTCAGCCTGAGCACCCAAGGGGACCCCAGGAAGGCAGTGCTGGAGCACCAGGCTGATAGAATGGATGCTGAGAGCCCTAGCCCTGCCCAGGGACCCCACAGAGCAGGTTGTCCCACTGGGATCCACAGCAATGTCCCAGTTTTGGGTGCACAACATCCACTCAGGGACCCCACAGGGCAGGCTGTCCCACTGGGATCCACAGCAATGTCTCAGTTTGGGTGCACCCACTGCAGCATTGGGAGCCCCCAGTGAGGGTGCAGCCCCCTGGAGGGGCTGGGGGGGGTCCCCCTGCAGAGCCCCAGGGCTCAGTGCCGTGGGGAGGGAGAGGCTGATCCACAGGTGGGATGTGCTGTTCACAAGCAGTGCTTTACCACCCCTGCTGAAACCAGACCAGGATCTGCTGCCAGGCTCACACGGGACTTCCCCCCGGCCGGGGAATGTCGCCAGATCGCCCACGGCCACATCCAGCCTAAGGCCACGCACCCAGACACTGATAATCGCTGCAGACAACTTCCCTTCTTTGCTTTTCCTTCTCAGCCCTCATCCTACCGCCAGCTGCTGACTCTGCGAGCCCCGGCTGCCCTCGGCCGGGCGGGGAAGCACCGCGGCACACCCGGAGCTGCACGGCCAGCCCAGGAGGGGAGCACTGCACCGGGACATCCCTGAATGGCCCAGGGCTCCCTCCAGGGAGACAGGGCTGCCCCGAGAGCTGCTGCAAAGGGAGGGGAGAATTGCACCAGCCCAAATCTGCCTGCCCAGCTTTTATTGCTTGGGGAGCTGTTTACATCCCAAGACGAGCTGCTGTGCAGGGCAGAGTACACCCACGCTGGGAATGCTTTGCCGGTGAGGTGATCTGTGGTCTCCAGGGCAGGTAAAGGTACACGGAGCCTTCTGCTTGCTCTGCTCTGCCCTTGCTGCCCACAGCAACACAGAGCTGACACAAATCCCACCCCACACTCCACTGCCACCTCTCAGATACCTATAAAGAGGAGCCAGGAGGTCTCTCCAGCAGTCCCCTTTCCAGCTGAACATTCCCTCTCCCACAGCCTCTGGGTAACCCAGATGAGTTTGGCCAAAGCAGAGATGGCTGGAGCAGTGTGCTCAGCCCACAGCTCTCCAGGGCTGGGCAAAGGCAGCACGGCTTTCCAGCCCTGGCACTGCTGGGGAAAGGTGTCCCTGTGCTGAGGGACACTCACTCACTCACCATTGCAGCACAGGAAGGGGGGAATTCAGCTGGAAACCCACCTCAGGTGTGGCTCAGCACTGCTGCTCACGCTGGAGAGGCAAAAGGCAGCTCAGGGTGATCACAACCCTTTATATGTCCTCAGTCTGACACGCTACTGCTGTCCCAAGTACAGAGATATGACGGTGATATCTCAGCAGCAGCCAGCTGGGAGGGAAAAACCTCTGATAAGGCAGGACTCCTCCTCATCAACTACGGCCTCAGCTGAGTCTTGGCCAAAACGAAACAAAATCTAATGCTTCAGAGGAATAGATCACTTTTCTTCCTGATTACGTGTCAAAACTCTCCTAACCACAGGCTGGGGACCAGTGGTTATCAGCACTGGGTGCAGCCAGTCCCAGCTGTGCCACGGACGACCAGACTTTGGAGCCACGTTTCAGGTTCCTTGCACACCCACGGCCAGAGGGAACACAGAGGACATGGACATTTATATTTAGTAAAGTGTGTTCCTGGCCTGCCTTAGCCCCATTTCACAATCCCAGCTGTTATACCTGGACATAGAAAACACAATAAACCACTTAACATTCTTTCAAAAAAATATTTATTACTCAATAAAGTGACCTGTCGTTGCTGCTGTTGCCAGATCAAGTTTGGGAAACCCCAACACTCCAAGCACCCGACTCCTCCCAGCCAGAGGCAGCGTGAGACACACAGGCCCTGGCACGGGGCCTGGTGAGAGCTGCAGTGAGTGGGGTGGCTGTAGGAGAACTGGGGGGCTGACCACCCCGTTACAGAACGGCTGCTTGACCCCAGCAGGGAGGGAACGGCAGTGTCCTGCTCCCATGGGATGCTGGGGACTGGGGACAGCAGGGTCTGCCCTCGTGAGGAAGTGTGAGCTCCCTGGAGCATGGCCATGGGGCACAGCTCTGCACGCTCTGCAGCACGGCTCTGCCATGCAGAACGAGCTTCCCAACCTGGGCTTTGCTTAAAAATCGCCAGTGGCTTAAAAAAATCCCAATAATGGATTTTTTTTTTTTTTTTGAGAAAACTAGAAAAAGACCCCAAATCCTCAGAAGTCACAGCTCTTCTCAGCCCTCTGGGCTCCTGTCTTGCTGCTTCTTCCCCAGTAGACCTGGGCAACCACCATGCCCACTGTCACAACAGCTCCCACTTGTTTTTTCCACCCAAAGCCAGTGTCACGCACAAACCCAACTCCCAGGGCCTGTGCCCATGCTGCCAGAGCTCTTCCTGGTGTCAATGATTGTACACATCCACTGAATTCCTGCTCTTGGCATCCCTCTCCACTC
The DNA here is from genome assembly GCF_027579445.1 of Ammospiza nelsoni. Classification (NCBI taxonomy): domain Eukaryota; kingdom Metazoa; phylum Chordata; class Aves; order Passeriformes; family Passerellidae; genus Ammospiza; species Ammospiza nelsoni. The sequence goes on along the minus strand of NC_080644.1, from coordinate 7,049,090 downwards.
CTGCAGCCCCTAGGGATGGGGAGCAGCCAGCTCCCTGCACACCAGACCCCCTTCGGCAGCCTCCTTTTGCTACCACCTTCTCCCTGCTCCTGCCCACTCCTCTGATGGACACTGCTCCAGCTGTGCCAGCCAAAGAGGCTGGGCTGACAACCCAGAGCAGGAAAGCTACTCCAAGAGAACAGGGGAGGAAAGCTTTATAAAAAAATAAGCTCTTTTTTTCTTCCCTCCTCCAAACAAGGCAGAGCATTTCTGCCTTTGCCTTCTCCAGGCATCCTTCCTCCCCTCTCCTTCCCTCTGACCTGAACCTCCTCGCTCCCAACACGAGCTGCTCTGAGTCTCGCTAGGCCGTGCCCCTCACGACACCGCTCCTCGTCCCACAGCGCAGCCAGAGAAGAGGCAGTTCCCCCCAGAGTGGCACGGCCAGCGTCCCTCCAGGCAAGTCCCCCCTCTCACTTCTGCTCCGCCTCGTCGGCCACCGCGGTCACCTCGATGGCGGCGGCAGCGTGCTCGTCCCCGGCGGCCTCAGCGGCCCCGGACGGGACAGTCACCACCGTGCTCCCGCCGGGAGCTATTTGTGTCACATTCTGGATGGTCGTGCCAAGTCCTGGAAGGGTCAGGAGCTGGAAGGGGCTCACCACCTTCACCACCGTGCTGCCGTCCTGGACCGCAGCCGTGCTCAGCACCGTCAGGTTGGAAGCGTCCGGGTGGATCTCCACGGTGCCGGGGAAGGTGGAGCCGGCGGAGGCCAGCACCGTGTACCCCCCCAGCAGAGGGGAGGCCGGGGAGCTGGCGGCGGGGGGCTGGGCCGGGCTCTTCCCCAGCACCGAAGGAGGGAGGGCCGAGACCACTTTGCCAAGAGGGAGGTTGGCAATCTGGGATACTGGGACACCAGGGGTGACAGTGAGCTGCGCTGGCTGGGACAGGACTTGGGAGGTGATGGCAGCTGGTCCGGAGGTGGCCCTGGTGAGCCGGGGGCGTTTCAGAGGTGTGGGAACAGAGACGGGTGTGAGGGTCATCAGGACGTTGTTGAGATGCTGCGATTTGTGCTTCAGCTCCTTCGCTCGCTTGCGGTGCTCGTCACACTGCTGCTCCAGAGCTGGACAGAGAAGAGGTTTGGCTCAGCCTGGACCCTGGACAAGCTTCCCAGAGGCCTGTGGCAATGCCTGGTGTGGCTGGTTTAACACCACCAGCTTTAACACAACCCCCACTTTCTCAGCCCAAAAGGAAGTGCACAGGCAGCAATGCCCAGTGCTGCACTGCTGTGTCCATACCTGCCAAATCCCGTGTGTACTGCTCCCTCGAGCGATCCATCTGGCACTTGTGGCTGGCCAGGACCTTCTTGACCAGATCCAGCATCCCAAAGTTCTGGACTACGTTGTTGAGTAAAACAGCGTCTTAAAAACAAGACACAGAATCTTTGAGGAAGCAAAACTCCCTGAGCAAACTATTTGTGGCTTGGCAAAAGCCACAAACATGTCCAGGAACAAACATGTCCAGCTGAGACAGCCAAAATCTGCGGGAGGGTAATGCAAGAGGCTGGGGAAGAGGAGAAGGCAGAAGCCATGAGAAAGGGCAAGAGGTCACTGGCCGTGTAAACAGTCCTCTCCTGCCTAGCAGGGGTGATAAGAAATCTGCTGGCACAGTAGCTGCTTGCTGCATCATTATTCCAATGGCCTAAATTCCACCTCAATTCCCAAGCCAAGCATTTGTCCAGACCCAGAGCCAGCAGGGAGGAAGCCTCATGCACAGGGAATTGGAGAACTGAGGTCACCTGCATTATCCCCAAGGGCAGCTTCATCAATCAGTCAAAAATGAGATTTCCTATGATAAGCTACATCCCTATCATGCCATCCAGATACCCCTAAGGATAAAAACATCCACAAGTCCCTCTCCCAAGATGACTGACCACCCATGACCAGGACCTTACCCCCAAGCTGCAGTGGGGGATCCTGTGCTCGCTGCTGCAAGCCCTTCATGGTCTCCACCAGCTCTTGGTGGAACTCATGGATCACTTCTTCCAGGAGACCACTGTCCTTCAGACCTTGCCAAAAAGCAAAGGTGTCATCTGGAGAAAGAGGAAGCAAGGGAGAACCTCAAAATCCTCGGCAGGGTTTAATGGTAATCTGCTATGGGTTCCCTGTGGACACCCCTGCAGGGGTGCATTCTTGCCAGGCTGGGGCAAGGCCCACGCAGAGCATGGACACAAAGGAGGATATGCTGTCCCCACCCTGTCCCACATCAACAGGACACTTTGCTACAGGCAGTAGCACCAAGGAGAATGATTTCATGACCCTTCTGATAAGAATTTTTTTTTTCCCAGAGCACATTTGGCTCTCTGGCTTTGATATGTTGGTGCTTGGAAACAACTTCATCACGAGGCTGCAGAGGGATGTAACACAGAGCTGTTCCATCAGCACAGAAGGAATAATCCCAGTGGAGGCTCATGCAAGGCTGCTCTGGTAAGAGGGTCCTTCCTGCTCCTTACTCTGCTGCTTCCCTGCTTGCCCACATCTCCTCCACCCCTGCATGATGCCAGGCCATACCTCCAATGCTGGTGCTCCAATCGCTGGTGTCCTCGCATGTTTCTATGGTTATTGTAGCTGGGGATCCGTTCACTGCAACCAATAGCAAAAGAGAAGAGAAAAAAATTCCCAGGTCCTGATTTTTCCCTGTATTTTCACAGGCTGTTTCCAAAGGAAGCACTCCATTGCTGCATTTCTGTACTTCTCCTTTGTATTGCAGAGGATCACATCTGTTTGAATGCAGATCTCAACGCTGAACAGAGACATCCAAGTGGCTGCTGTGCCAGCTGTACTTATTTTCCTACATTAGAGTGCAATCCCCAGGGACTGCTCCTGCAACCTTTGCAGCACAAGAACACATGCTTGAGAGCAGCATTTCCCTCCTGAAAACACACCAGCTCTGCTCAGGGCAAAAGTCAAACAGATTTAGAGTCTGATTTTTTTGGCAGCCCTTTTTACCCAGCTACCATTTGTCTGGAGGGTTTCTAAACTCTGCAAGGGAAGAGCAGCCCCCCACTGCACAGGGATGCAGGGGGGATCCCTCCTTCCCTCCAGCTCTGCCAATCTCAGCAGTTTTGTTACCATAGAGCCGGGGAACAGGCGTCATTCATGCCGTGTGCAGGAGCAGGATGGATGGGAATCTGGCCAGAGCCCCACAGAGCTGTGCAGAGCCTTTGGAACGCTCAGTTGCAGCCATTAAATCCAGTCCCTCTGCTCCTTTACTCCACAGCTTTCAGGGCTCTGGTTATTTCAGCACAGCCCAGCAGCTGGCAAACATCTCCCATTAATGAGCTCATGTTTAACAGAGGTTCTTGGAGAGGGCTGGGCTGTGCATCAGCATCAGCTTCCCCACCACAATACCAGGATGTGGTGGATGGGTGCTCTGCAGAGCCAGCCAAGGGGCTTATCCTGTCCCAGAGGCACCACCAGGAGCTTGGGGTGTGGGGCACTTTCAGGGCTGTTCTTAATGCTCAGGGGCTAAAGGTGTTAATTACAGAACTATATAAAAATTAAAACATCTTCCAATGAAACAATTACCTGTAATTATAGAATGTAATCAGAGAATGGCTTGGGTTGGAAGAGACCTCAAAGCTCATCTCATTCCAACCCCCTGCCATGGGCAGGGACACCCTCCACTAGACCAGATTGCTCCAAGTGCTGTCCAACCTGTGACACTTCCAGGGATGGGGCAGCTACAGGAACCTTGGTTATGTGGCACCCATGGGCTCTGCTGTGCCAAAGGCCCTGCTGAGGTGAGGAAGGGCTGCACGTACCATCAGCAGAGGCAGGAGTCAGAGGGATGTACTCTGTTGATGTCTGGCTGGTCAGGGACACCCTGGCTCCTGTCAGGTCAATCTTGGTGCTCCGGCAGGTGTTGGAACAGACCTTTGTGTGCTGGTAGAAATCCAGCTCTCCTGAGTCCATAATCTTCCTGAAAGACAGAGAGCAAGCGCAAGGACAGGCACATCAGCAACAACTAAGAGCTCTGAGATTGCTCCTGGCAGCTTTCACCCCAAACTTCTGAGTCCCAAAACACCAGGAGAGCAGGCAGAGCCAGCAGGAGCCTTACTGGGAAGGGGAAGAGAGAGCCCCTAACTGGGGCCACCAGCACATCCCCTCCAAAGCTCCAGCTTCCAACCAAAGGATCAGCTGGAGTCTCAGTTTAGAGTGAGACCACAGGAAGCTTCTTTCTTGCCTTTTTGACTCTATAGCTCAAAAGGAGACAGGACATACCCCTATTTAGAAACTAAAATCAGGTCTCTCATTCAAAGGGAGTGCCAACACTGGCACACAGGATCTTCCAATCCAAGAACATTATCTCCAAAACATTCCCAGCCTTGCTGGCCAACAACCACCTAAGCTTCCAGAGATGTGCTCCCATGGGATGTTGGGTTTGCCTTTAGACATTCCCCTGAAGTGTTTTTCCCCCCCTCAAAGCCCTGCCTTGACAAAGCCTAAACCTATTATGCAAAATTTATGTGAGGCAAAAGCTGCTTAAAAGGAATACAGGAGATGCCTGCATTGAAGTAGAATAATACAGAGAAAGGCAATGTCACCCTGTGAAAAGAGCACAAAACCACTGACAATTCCTGGGGAAAGAGGTGATTCTTTTTTAATCCTGTCCAAAGGCAGAGAAAGACTTTAATTAAATCACAGTTTCAGGCTGGTGCTCAGAAGGACCATAGAGGAATTGAATTACTGTAGTTAATACTAGAGAAGAGAAATGTTTGCAATAAAGAACCTTTTTTTTTTTTTGCCAAGGAATTATTTAGAAGTGATGTCAAGCAGGAGTGATGCAACCAGAGCATTGGTGATGACCAGACTGATTTCATTTGGTGAGTCACACTGAGAATCCTCAGACAGCATAGCCCAACCACCAACAGCCATTAAAATTTCCAATGTCCCTACACCAGCTGGAAACTCAGTGTGGTTCAAGGCCTGAAAAGGCAAGAGAAGTATTTCTTGTCCCCAATTATTCCCTAAGCACAAGGACAGAACAAAGCCATTGAACTGACCCCATTTGGGACCAGGCTGTCATTACAACAAACATTTATAGTGGTTCATTTGCTCCCTCAGCAGCAGAACTGCCATTCCAAAGGTTGTGTTCCCCCCACCACAATCCCCCAGCAGTGTCCAGAGGCACAGGGGAAGGCACTGACCGGAGCATGATCCCGTTCATCCGGATCGCCCGCTTCCAATCCTTCAAGGTCGACTTCCCTGCCAGGTGCACAAACTCCTTGGGGCTGATGAGGTGATCATGAAACTGCAAAGGCAGGGGTGCAACATCAGTGCCACGAGCCATAAATGAGCCAAGGGTGTCCTGTGAGCAGGGTTCAGCTGCAGCCTGCTGGCATTTCCCAGTGCCTGGCAGTGTCTGCAGCCTCCATGTGCCACTGAGCACCCCCAAACCAAATGGCTAACAGGCACTCCCCATCCCAGACAACACTGCCCAAGTCAGAAAGATTAAAGCTGTCACCAGTGGTTAGTCAACAGCTGCTCCAGGGGTGTGTGAGTTTGCCCAGCTCAGGCAGGACAGCTGGGAAAACACCCAGAGCTTGTGCAGAGTGTCATTAGCAGCAGGGAGCTGCTCATGCTCCCACTAAATGCACTCAGTGAAAGCTGGGCTGCACTGCCAACATTTGGGTCCAGGGCACCTTATGCCCCATAGGGGAGAGAGAAGAAGCCCATTTGGTCTTTGACCTCCTGCTCCCAAGCCCAACCACTGCTATCAGGGAACCTCTGGCCTCTCTAGCTGTGCACACCCACTGCCACTGCAAACCAGCTTCAGGGAGCTGGCACACACCTGCCAACTCTTCCTTTCTTTTATTGCCCTACACACCCAGTTGTGCCTGAACCCAACAGCAACCTGCAGGATCACAGAATTATAGAATCACTAAGGGTGGAGAAGTCCTCCAAGATCCTTGAGTCCAATCATGACCCAGTTTTCTTAAGAGCTGCCTTACAGCCCATCTCAAAGGATTTCTCAAATCCAGGCCTCCTCTTTTCCATGGCCATGTTGACCAACATAGAGCAACTCAGTTACTGCATGAGAAACTGCATCTCTGAACAAGGACAAGGGCTTCAGTGCAGAGAGGACAGATTTTAGGAGGCAGCAGCATCTATCCTCTGTCTCATGGATAGAGGAGACCACCTCTGCTGGGAAGGGCAAGGACTATCCTCTGGGAGCCCAAGAAGACTCTCCCTCAGCAGGGCATTGTTTAGGCTGTGTACAAATGCCAGCAATGACTCACTCATGGCATGTTCCTGAATTCATGTAAATTTTAACCATGAGTTACCCAGCACACAGCAGCAACTCTTCAGCAGGTCCTCAATCAATACACTCCTCAAACTTTCCAACTGAGCAGACACTGCAAGTGCCCAAATTTCTCAAATTTTCAATAACACATTAAACTGAGGCACCATCTCTCCAGCCAGAACTAAATAATTTTGTCAGGACAAATATCAGGTACCCAGCACCAGGAAAATGTCATCCTTTCCTACCATGACATGGATGAAATGCAAAGCAGCTGATCAAAGGTTATCACAACCAGGACAAGCCAGGTCACCTCTCAGTGTGGGCAAGGGAAAAGCACAAGCCCAGTGCTGGGCTCTCTGTTCTCACCTGCACACACTTCACATTGATTCCAGGGCATACAAACTTCCTCCAGATGAGGTTGGCTTTGCTGTCCCCACAGGTGATGGGGTAGACAATCTCTGCCTCCAAACTGTCCTCATCTTCAGCCATCTTCACTTCTCACAGGGATCAGAGAAAGGGACAGATCAAAGAGAAACATGAGCCACAGCTCCTGAGCCACACATGCAATGACAGTTTTGAAACTCAGAAATAAATAAAAAACCAAGTAGATGATGCATGGTGGGGTGTGCTGGGGTTTGTGGCCACCACTCATTTGCACTTTGCTATGAAAGTATCCAAACACCCAAATTTCTCAGGTAAAACAGCCCACTAAGATTTATGCCAATCCAGCTGCAGCTGAGCACAGGGAAAATGAGAAGTCACCCATTCTTGATAAAAGAGAATGATGTTATCTGGGTGGAGTCACCCTTGGTTTTAAAGTAAAACTGGTTTCAAGTCAATATTAGCCCAGCTGATCAGTCTCTGCTCCCTAAACTTGCTTTTACTTGCAACCAAAGCCAGCAAGCTGCTGCAAAACTGACACCCCTGTGGCAACCTGGAATGGCAGGAGCAGGGATGGCCGGACACAGGGACACATCCCGGACCAGGAGAGGGCAGCAGCAGCCCAGCCAGCCACTGCCAGCTCCCTTCAGGTCACCGAGCCCCCTGGATGCTGGGACAGCATCACTGGCATCCCCAAGGCTCACAAGAGAACACCCCCGAGCCCCAGCAGCTCTGCACAGCAGTGCTTGGGGTGTCCCACTCGACACCAGCGCAGGGCTGGGGCACACTGGGGGGCTGCAGCTGCCACCAAGGGGCTGTGGAAAGAGCTGACCTACCTAGAACCGCTTCCTTCAGGTCTGTGGAGGCCGTGAAGGCAGCAGCAGCTGCAGCAGCTGCATTTTCAGTCTCCAGAGTGTCTTCATTGATGTCACCGCTGGGAAGAGAGGCAGAGGCATTCTTAAGCCATGTGGCTGTGCCACCCCCACCCCCGATGCCCTGTGGAGACATTGCCTCACAAGTCCCTCGGATCACATTTTCCCACAAGAGCTAAGAGTCAGCTCTGGGTTTGAGAGGCTCAGCTCCATTTTTTCATGTGGAGATGAAGAACCCCACAGCAGACAAGCCCCTGTCAGCAGCCAGGCCAGCTCTCTCTCCCTCCCCTTTAATCCCAGCCCTGTGGATCTGCCTCCAGCCCGGCCCATGCTGGAGAGCTGGCATGGAGAGATGCTGTCAGCACAGCCCCTTGCTCAGAAGTCACTGCCAGCCTTTGGAAGCTTTGCCTGAGATTTCCCCAGGAAAAACATGTGTGAAACATGCTGCTGCTGTCTGGGCAATGCACTGGCTGAATCCCCTGGTATGCAGGATGCTCCAGGGAGGAAGCAGGACCTCAAAGAGCCACGGAGACACTATAAAGGAGTTGGACAAACCCCAAGAGCAGATCTGTGAGCAGAGATAACATAACATGAGTTACAGACACTTGCAATACAATCTCTGAGGCTCTTAAAACTTGATATATCCATGACATTCATTAATAGCTGGCTGTTCAGCTGTTTCCATTGTCCCCACACTGAGATCTCCATCTTCTCTGGGTGCTTTGCCCATGGAGTCACACAGTGGGTCCTGCACAGCACCCACTGCCTCGCTGGTCTCCCATCCCAGGTACAGGAATATGGAGCCCCAAGCCCCTCCAAGGAGCTTCCCACACTCAGAGGGCACAGGCACTTCTGGCTGGCATGTGGGACATGCTCCTCACCCCCCTGGCTTTGGAGGTGAGGTCCCAAAGGGAGGGAGCCCACATTGGTGCCCCTATGGATCCACCTGTACCTCACAGCCAGTGCTCAGCAGGGACCATTCCTAATGGGTTTTCATTCAAACACAGAATGGTTTGGGCTGAAAGGGCCCTTAAAACTCATCTTGTTCCAAGACCCTCCCATGGGCAGGGACACCTTCCACTATCCCAGGTTGCTCCAAGCCCTGTCCAACCTGGCCTTGAACAATTCCAGGGATGGGGCAGCCACAGCTTCTCTGGACAGTCTGTGCCAGGGCCTCACCACCCTCACAAGGAACAACTTCTTCCCAATATCTAATCTAAGTCCACCCTCCTTTTAAGATGTATGTTTGGTGGTGTTACTGAAGCTGCAGAAAGCTCAGTCCACAGGGGCAGGGGGAGAAACACAATTAGCTTTTCACATACTTTGCCATATAAACTCCCTATGAAGACTCCACAGAGAAAATAAACCTGAACCTCCCTCCCTTTGGTACCATGGATGAATTAAAAGACAGTCCTAGTGACTCACTGGCAACCACATTTCTCACCCCCTATGCCACAGGGACAAGGAAATTCAAGAGCAACTGGTTTTTCCATTCTGGGCTCCTAACACACAGCTCCAGGGTGGAACTGCAGCTTCAAAGCATCCCTCCCTTCAGCAGCTGCAGGGCAGGTCCCTGTGGGGAGCAGCACAGAGATAAGGAATGGTGTGGGTGGCAGCCCAGCCTCACCAGGTGAGTGGCTCAGATGCTGCTCCAGAGAGGGGAGACAGCTCCTGCTGTGACAGAAAGAAGATGGACACAACTCTGCCTCTGCAGCTCACAGCAACCACCAGCCCAGAGCCCTGGCAGAGCATGGGGAGGGAACGTGAAAGGACCCAAAAAGGTAAACTCTGAGCCAAGGCATTTGCACCCAGGTGATTATTACACAAGTGGCAGTCTGACAGAAGAACAGAAGAATTCTAACCTGGGGTTTTTCATCAGTTTGCAGCAGTGGCACTTCAGCAGGGTGCCAGAGGAAGCAACCCCTTCTCGCATGCAAAGCCCAGCACCCCACAGCCCTGACCTGCCTCCAGATCAAGAACCTCCACCAACTTACCCAGAAGAAACCCTCCAGCAGAAAAGTCAGCACCTTTCAGAGCTTCCTCCAGGACTCCACCACATTTGCACCGCTCCGAAAAATGACCAAAAGGTGCAACTGGATGGGGAGGAATAACCCAGCCCACACCTTTAACCTCCAGAGGAAAACAAACAAACCAACTCCCAGCCTGTATGAAAAATTCAGGCAACTGAAGTCTGTGTCTGCCACGGGCACATGGGGGAGAGAAAACCACAAAAAAAGGCGAGTGTCTCCATGCTGTTTCTCCAATCCCATTCCAGGGAAACAGACTGAGGCAGAGGCAAGGGAAAACACGAACACCTTCCAAGCCCCAGGAGTGCAGCCCCCCAGCTGGCCCTGCCTTTGCCAGTTGCCATGACGAAGGCAGGGGAGGATGGTTCTCATCTTCCTCCCCAGGAGGATCCACAAACCAGATGGGAAGAAGAAAGCATGTGCAGATAACTCTGCGGGCTGGCGTCTCCTTTCTTTTCTGCTCCTGCCTTGCCTGGAAACTTGAGAGAGAAAATTCTCCCCCAGAATCCTGTGCTGATCAGAAATACATGTACCTCATCAGAGCATCAAGCACAGATCCCCTCCTCTCACAGACCAAAGAGAAAAGCTTCTTGCTCATTATTACTTTCCCATTTCCCTCAGCTTTTTCCTTAAGAACACATGAACTAATTAAGCTCTTAACAATTGGTTGTACAGAGGGGTTTTTTTAATAGCAAATCCATACCCAGATGAGCACTAGAAAAAGGCACCAACCCCAAGCTGAGTTTGGTTTAAGTGTCACACCAAGCAAACAGAAAGCTCCCCATGTGAGCAGTGACTGAGCCAACAGCAAGGGATCCCAGCCCGTGCCTGCAGCTGCTCTCCTGACACCAGCTGGGGCTGCAGAGGGAAATCAGAGGGAAAGGGAGAAAGAGCCAGCACCACTGTGGTATTGCCCTGGAGGAGCAGAGCCTGGTGGGGGCAACTGTCCAAGGCCACAGAGAGACCATGGTGGCTCGTGCTGCCACCCACCAGCAGCCCCACTGCCCTGCTCAGTGAGGGGAGTCAGGCAGGTTTTACTCTGTGATGCCAAAATTCACACCCTTTCTATTAACCCACTACCATCCCCAAGAATGGGGGAGCAAAGGGCCTGTCCAGGGGCTCTTCTCCAGAGAGATGCATGGAAAACCTTCAGGGAATCTCTTCATCCATACCAAGACGTCTCTGCTCACAGCTGTCACTAAATGAAAGCATTCCTCCCTGTGCTGCATGGAGCTGTCCTGCTTCTGACCAGCCAGGGGACACTGGGAGGGTGAGAAGAGATTTCCAAAGAAAAACAGGAAGGGAACTAAGAGTGAAAGGAAACCAACTGACTGAGCCAGCCTCTGCCATGATCCATTTTCCCAGACAACACCACAATGCTGCACATGGGTCTGAAGAGGCTCAGAGCCACATGACAACCAGGAACCACTCTGCATCCAAGAACAGCCACATCCCAAGAGTCACATCTGGCTGCTTCTCCACTGAGGGAGACAATGGAGTCTCCATGGGACAGAAAACAAGAGGAGTACAGCCCTTCTTCCCCACCATCACTGTTCTTCTGGGAATTGAAGATGTTTTGGAAACACAGACCCAGGGTGTGGAGGAAGAGCAGGGCAGGTCCTGCCCATCCCAGCACCAACAGCTCCTGCCTCTGCCTGTCCTGCCCATTCTTTACCAAAATTTCATCTGTTAATGGGCTTTATCTCAGTTGAAGCAGCACAAGGGGAACGGCCCTGGACTCAGCTGTCACCTTCTGCCCTGCCCAAAGCCCCAGGGCACTGACACAAAGACACGTTTGAGAAAAGCAGGCAAACACCTTCGGAGAGCAATAAACAGCCATTCAACACCCACTTATTTCAGACAAGCCTGTCTGGATGCAGCTCCAGGTGTGAACTTGGATTCTGTGCCCACTGACTGAACAAAACACACAAAAGGCTCTGGGCTCTGTTCCACCCAAAAAAAACCACAGAGAAATAAAGTCCATTGCTATGTGGGCCTTCAAGAAAGGCTCTTTGGCCATGGCCAACCTGCCACTGAACAGACCAGACCTGAACAAACAGCAGCCCTGAATATAAAATGCCAACAAAAAAGGCAGAAATTGGGCAAAACAGCAGCACTTGAACAATCAGATCTGCGCTTTTTTTTGTTTGAGCAGTGCATCTCCATTCAGGGCAACACTGTTTCAAGGACAGCTCTCTCACTCCTATTGCTGGCAGTAGAGGTTCCTGCAGAGCTCAGCCAAAAACCAGCCGACCCCAAACCTCCTCAGCCTTCAGGGAAGGGGAGCTCAGCTGCACCACCCTCAGCCTGGTGAGGACAAACTTGTCTCTTGGAGTTCAGAGCTCAGCATAGCCATCATGAAATAAGTAGCAGAAAAACACTGATTTAGCTTCTGGTGTCCTGTTCCAGCTGGGTTTGTGTCTACTCCAACATCCAAATCCAGAAACTCTCAGAAATCCAGAAAAATCTCAGAAATCCAGAAAAAGGTATTTGGGGTCAATCATTTTTCCCCACCTCAAAAGAAGGAAAGAATGGAGCCTGTTCTGCCCAGAGCCGCAGAGCCCTGGTGTGGAAGCCCTAGCAAAGAGCTGGACATTCCACGGCCACCGCTGAGGTGCCCACAGCGAGCAGGGCTGCAGGAGGAAGCAGTGGGGGATAAATCCCATCTGGGAGGGTTTCCAGCACGTCCCCTCAGCGTGCACCAGCCCCATCTCTTACCCGTGCTGGGACAGGTTGGTGGTGACCAGCACTGTCTTGACCTCCTCCATGGCAGCGCCGTCCACGGCGCCGTCCGGCGTGGTCACCACCACCACCTCCTCCATGTGCACGCTGACGTCCGGCGTCGCCATCGCGGCACCAGCTCAGTCACCACCTGCTGGGGGAGAAATTCCGGAATGCCAGAGGCAAAAGGTGAGCTTGGTCATGGAAGGGTCCTGGGAGCAAGGAGAGAAGGGACTGCAGGGACATCATGCTCTGAACGGGATGAGCGAATCCCCAAGTGCTCCATCGCAGGAGGGAGGATGAGGGGAAGCTCAACCCAACTCAACCCAACCCTTTGCAAGCTGGGTGAGAACGATGGGCATGGGTGGGACTGGGGTGCAGGAGGTGAAGGGCAGAGTGTGAAAGAGGTCCAAAAAAAAATAAATGTTCCTGGCATCCATCATAAACTCTGTGAAGATACTCAGTTTGAAGGTGCTTTTCTAAATGTATTTCAAACTATCTCACGATTTCACACTGTTGGAGGAGCTTGTCACTGTCTCCTCCACAGTAAAACAGGGATTCTTCCCTCCTCCAAAGTCACACACACACACAAAAAAATCAAATTAAAAAAGCACGTCAAGCCTGCAGAAACAGTGACATCTGGAAACTATTTCAAAGTGTGCATTTCTAATAAATCAGCAATAGATGTAAGACAGCATTCCCTCTCCAGCTTTCTTGAAGCCCCTTAAGGAACTGAAAGGGACTCTCAGGTCTCCTCAGAGCCTTCTTTTCTCCAGCTCTCTCAGCCTGTCTCTAGAGCAGAAGTGTCCAGCCCTCAGAGCATCTCCATGACCTGCTCTGGACTCGCTCCAGCAGCTCCACATGCCTCTGATGCTGGGAGCCCAGAGCTGGATGCAGCACTGCAGCGGGGGTCCCACCTGAGGAGAGCAGAGGGGAACAATCCCCTCCCTTGCCCTGCTGCCCACAATGCTGAGGATCAGCCCATGCCCAGGTAAGGAGAACTTGGTGCCCACAAAGCATCTCCTACAGCACTGGTGCAGCCCCCACAGAGACAGGTAAGGGAACACCTCACCCAGGTCTGGCTGTTCCAGGCTCAGACCCCCATGGAGAACTCCAAGCAGTAGCACAGAGCACAGCAGAGATGTCAACTGGCTCCCACCACTTCCCCAGACCATGGCTGGAGCACAGCACTGACCCAGCATGGCCAGTGTGACTTCACAACCAAGTTCATGGCCTTCAGAAACACCTGCCTGACCCACAGGGACACCATGAGTTGCTCCTTACCTCCACAGAGCCCACAGGGTCTGTCCAATGGCCCCTCTGTGCCAGCCCAGCACAAGGCCACCAGCAGAAGCACTTCAGTTTCCACAGCAGCACCGAAGCTCAGCTGCCCTCAGCTCAACCCCTCCAATCTCTGTTGTCACACTATCTCTATCCTTGTCCTTCATTTTGGGGTAAAACCCATCCCACTCAGTGATTACCATCACTCGCAACACTCCTGAGCTTCAGGATGCCCCAGACATCCTGCCCAGCATCACGGGACTGAACCCCACGTGTGCTGCTGAAATGCCTCTGGGCAGGAACCAGCACTGAATGGAGGAAAAGTGGGCTGGAACCATAAGTAATCGAAAAAGTGGCTAAAACACACCGGCAGTGGGGCTGTGGAGGGGGACAAGGGGCACCCCAGCTCTACCAGGACTCAAGGTGTCCATGCCTGTCCCTCCTGGTGCACCTGGCAGGGGGCTGAGAGCGCATCAAGGGATGTGGAAAGATTTGGGGTGAAGTGAGGAAGAAAACATAAAAGGAAAAAAAGCATAGCACAGCAGGGAGAGGAGACAGATCTTTGGGGTGCAGCACCAGGAGGGCAGAGAGACCAGATTACACTGTGTACAAGGCTGTGCACAGAGAGGGGGATGCAGTGTGGATGGAGAGAGGGGATGCATGGTGGTTTTAGGGGGGTTAAACAGAGCTGCACATGGGGTGCCAGAGGGTGCCCAGGGATCCACGGACAGAGGAGATGGAGAGCTGCACAGACAGCACAGGCGGGGGGTTGCAGCTGCACGGGGTGGGGGGACACAAACTGGGGGTGCACGACTGGGGGGCTGCCCTGAGAGCGACAGGGAAGATGCAGGACGAAGGCGAGCCCCAAGGAGGGGTGAAGAAGGCAGAGTGCGGCACAGGGGGACCCAGAGAGGGGATACCCGGGGGGCTGCAGGGCTGGGGGATACTGGGGGGCGGTTTGCAGAGCGGGGTGCCCGGGGGGCTGCAGGGATGGGGGACATTGGGGGGCGGTTTGCAGAGCGGGGTGCCCGGGGGGCTGCAGGGCTGGGGGATACTGGGGGGCGGTTTGCAGAGCGGGGTGCCCGGGGGCGGAGGGCGCTGCACATGGAGGCTGCCGGGGGGTCTCCCGGGGTGCCCCGGTGCCGAGGCTGGCGGGCGGGCAGGGGGTGCCCCGGTGTCGCCCCAGTGTCCCCGTTCCCCCCCCATCCCCCCGCTTCCCGTTGCGGGGCGGCGCGCGCGGGAGGGGGTGGGGGTTGCGGGGGGCCGAGAGGGGCGCGTGGGCGCGCTCCCGCTGGCAGGGAGGAGGAGGAGGAGGAGGAGGAAGAGGAGGAGGAGGAGGCGGGGGGGCCGCGGGGCGGGCGGGCGGCCGGGCGCTGCCGCCGCCGCCGTAACGTCCTGACGCTCCGCAGGGACCCGGGCGGCGCGTGCGGCGGAGGCCCCGCGGCGGGCGAGGCCGCGCCCGGCGCTTACCTCGGGCCGGCGTCCCGCGGGCCCCGCTCGGGCTGCGGCGGCGGCGGCGGCGGGCGCTGGGGCCGGGCGGCGGTGGGCGCGGGCAGGGCGGCGGCGGCGGGGCCGGGGGGAGCGGGGCTCCGCCGCGCGGCTCTGGGGCCCCGCGCAGGCGCACGGCCCGCACCGGCTACCGAGACTTATTTGGCGCGGGCGCCGCGGCCCGCGCTCCCCGTGAAATAGGGACCGGGCGGGCGCTCTGCGCCTGCGCCGCCGCCGGGCGGGGGTGGGAGGGGGCGCGGCGCGCGCCGCCGGGGGGTCCCCGCGCGCGGGGTCTTGCGGGGGAATCCCCCATGTCACCCCCCCTCCCCCCGTGTTCCCCCTTGTGTCCCCACCCTGTGTCCTCCGTACCCCCCGTGTCTCCCTTCTGTCCCTGGCCCGTGCCCTTCGTGCCCTCCTCCTGGTTGCCGGTACCCGCCCGTCCCCTGTGTGTGTCCCCTGTGTGTGCCCCGCACGCTCCCCGTGTCTCCTGTCTGCCCCCGTACCGGGTACACGGTGTGCCTTCCTTTGCCCTCCTGCGTGCCCCCCGTGTCCCCCTCCAGGGTTCTGCAGGCTCCCCGTGTCCCCTGTATGTCGCCCCCGGGCTGTGTGCCCCATGCCTGTCTCCCGACTGTATCTCCTGTGTGCCCCCATGTCCCCTACCTGTCCCTAGCTGGGGTCCTGCATGACACTTTTTCTCCTGTGTCCCTCTGTGGCTCTCCAGGGTTTTGTGAAAGGCCTCAGCTGTTCCTGGCTGAGCATTTCCTTGAACACTTCCAGTGATGGGGCAGCCACAGCTTTTCTGGGCAGCCTGTGCCAGGCCCTCACCGCCCTCACAGGGAAGGATTTTTTCCCAATATCCCATCTAACTCTGCCCTCAGTCAGTGTGAAGCCATTCCCCCTTGCTCTGTCACTCCAGGCCCTTGTCCAAAATCTCTCTCCATCTCTCTTGGAGCCTATTTAGGCACTGGAAGGGACTTTAAGGTCTCCCTGGGGCCAGCATTTAAACATTTCCAGCATTTAAAAAGTGCCCTTGAGCAGTTTGTTTCAAGGCTGTTTTCCTCCTTGAGCCATCCCAAGCTGCTGCTGGTCCTTACCAGCACTAACTCTCGAGCTGTGACTGCTCTCTGTGTTTCCCCAGCCACCACAAGCTGTCACAAGTTTTGGTTAATTTCTGCCATTTCTGTGCCTGTGAGGCCCAGGGTTTAGGAGGCACTCAAGAATTTCTCAGGGAGGACTTTTAGCACGATTTTACCACATTGCACTTCTTCTGTGAGTAGGTGGTTAACACGTTCTGGGAACGGATGAGCGAGGCCAGAGGCCCCAAAAATCGTGAATCCCTTTTGGAAGCACTTGCTGTGTTTCCATTCTGTCAGCTTTTCACAGCTACTGGGTGGGTGGCTTTTCCTGACAGGTGTTCAGGTGGCGTTTGGTCTGTTTAGTATTTTTTTACACAAATTTCTAATGATCCTGTCTGATGTATTTGTGGTGGTTTATTTAATGGTTTTGGGCTTTTTTTTCCTCTAAGGCTCTTCTTCTTCTTTTTTTTTTTTTTTGTCCTCTGGAAACCAACCCTGCCTTATAACCAGCTGCCACCTCTATTTCCCTCATGCTCCCCCTCACCAGTCTACCCCAGCTAATACCATTAAAGTGATATTAATTCCACAAGGAATTGTATTTCTTTTCCTTCCCTGAGATAACCAGTGATAACCAGCAATGTTAAATCACCCACCCAAATGGTGACTCCCTTTTCCATGGAAGCATATCTGTCTCTCTACCAATGCCACTGCTGCATCCTTTGGACTCCAGTGGGGTGGGACAGGACAGATAAAAGGTCCCTTTTTCCACTAAAACCATCTCCCTACAGTGCCCAAGAGCAGTGTCCTTATCAAGGTGGTAAGAAGGCAGCAAACCCCCAGTCATGCTGCCCTACTCCAGTTTTCCCTCTTGGAAAGCAAACCTGGCTTTTCCTGTCAGATCCCCGGACACAGGAAGGTCCCTGTGCTCCTCCTCGCACAGAGGATGGGATGATTTCACCTCCTGGCACCCAATCTGCTCCCTGCTCTGCCCCTTTATCAGTGGGCAGACCTGCTCCAGCCATGGTGCCAGTGAGGCTGCCGAAACAGGGTGAGCTGTTGTCTTTCAAACCAAATCACTCTGCAACATTTCTGGGTTTTGCCTGCCCAGGTGAGCCTTTGCACTCATCCTGGCAGAGTCTCTGATCCCTTCCCTTACTCAAGCACTTTGTAGGGATCCCTCCCAGAATTATGTAGGTATTTTGCTTTCTTGGTTTTGATTTTTTCCATAAGGAACTCTTGACATGCACGGAGTGACAAGACAGGGGCATTGAGAGGGGGCAGGGTGAGATCGGATATTTGGAATAAATTCTTTCCTGTGAGGGTGGGGGGACCCTGGTGCCCAGAGGAGCTGTGGCTGCCCCATCCCTGGAGGTTCTCAAGGCCGGACAGGACTTGGAGCAGCCTGAGGCAGTGAAAAGTGGTAGGAACCAAACCATTCCTTGATTCTATGATTTTGTGGGTGCTGGAGTGTGGTTCAAGCCTTCAGTATTGTATCTTCAGCACTCAGCCCCACAGGGCTGCATGGTGGGCAGGGCTGGAAGGTGGTGGGAGCCTCTCCACAATTCCATCTGCTCCTCCTGCCCCATCCTGCCCCAGCAGATCCCATGCCTATGTGGTTTTCTCCTTCAGATAACAAAAGGATGAAGGATGTCTCTTGAATTAACTAGCTGGGAGCTGACCATGCTTGGTCTCATCAATATATCTCGAATTGTCTGGCACCAAGGGCTCTGCCTGTTTTCCTAAGACAAATGCAGGGGGTTTCTTTGCTACATCCACGTTTTAGAAGAGCCTGGGTTACTGGGCTGTATCAAATCTCAGAGGAGAAGGGAGCAACGCTGCGTTTGCAGTCAGGTTGTTATCTCCGGAATCAGGAAGGTCAAGCTGCAAAAATAGAATTCCTGTTTGTGCGGGCAGCAGCATCCTGAGGACACGTGGGAAAAGCATCAGGCATGGGCTGCTTGCCACTGCCACCACCGTGATGGCCCCAGCACTGTCCTGGCACCGTTCTCCTGGCACTCTCCTCCCTGCCCTTACAGAACAGGGAATTAAAATTAAAATCCCTCCTGCCTTCCCCTCAGTTTGTCTCCTTGTGCCCCAGTGCTGCTGCGCTCTGTGGAGAGTCTCCCACACTGGTTATTTTGATGGGATCACACGATGTAGGACAGCCCAGGAGGATGCTGCCATTTCAATATCCCCTCAAGGACAGGGAGGACAGTGGCCAGTGACACTGGGCACCACTTGTGGTGGCAAAAACCCTCCCCAAAATGCAGGTGGGGGAACCTTTCCCCAGCAGCAAGGAAAGCACCCAGGCACCCTCTCACACATGTCCTTGAGGATTACAAACTTCCCTGTTTTCAGTTTTGGATCTTTTTGTGTACCTGACTCCAGGGATGGGATTGGGAGCATTGGCCATGCAGGGTCTCATGGGTTGGGTCCATCTCCCTGAGCACTGCAGCCCTGCTCCCTCCCACTCTGGATCCTTTCTCAGGAAAAGCTCATAAAGAAAACACTGGATTTTTAAATAAAGAAGCTCATGTGGTTTCCAGAACTGCACTTGTATTTGTAACTTTTTTGTATCTTTTTCGATCTTCCTACATAAAGACTTTGCACACCCTCACTCCCAGCCACGGGAGTGGCAGCAGGACCCTCATTAAAGGATTTATTACATTGTCCCTCTGAGAATGGTGATAAACTGTCAATTTCTGTCTCTTTCATGCTGTGTGAAAAAGCAGTCACTGAGCATTCAGAGGATTAAGGTCTATTTTGTTAAATCTTTAGGTCAATTTTCTGTTTAATGCTGTTTATTAGTATTCTTACAATACAAAGAGAAGCCTTGCAACTGAAACAACCCGGAGAGAGACGGACACATACAGTTTCATACCAACTTTATTTCTTTTTTTTTCCTTTATTTTTTTTTCATGATCACTTCTTTTGCACAACAACAACCTCAAGTTGACAATGAAATGCACGTG
Source organism: Ammospiza nelsoni (assembly GCF_027579445.1). Taxonomy (NCBI): domain Eukaryota; kingdom Metazoa; phylum Chordata; class Aves; order Passeriformes; family Passerellidae; genus Ammospiza; species Ammospiza nelsoni. Next base: position 7,029,993 of record NC_080644.1, on the reverse strand, counting down.
GCAGACCGAAGGGAACCGGACAAGGCTCTGTTAGGGATGGAAAGTCTTTCCATGACACTGTGCCAGCTCCCCACCCAGCCCAAGGGATGTGACCCCAGCTGTGGCAGGAGGAGCACATCCTGCCCGGGGTGCTGAGCCCTGGGCTGACAGCTCAGCCCTGTGCCCACACAGTCGCCTTCCAACCCTCTCCTGCAGCCACGGGCCGGGGTGTTCCTCCCGGCGTGCACAGCTGCCTATCCCTGCTCCATACTTTGGTACTTTCCATTTCAGAGCACTTTAGAGATGTGGAGGCATCAGCTCTCCTGTGGTTCCTGTGGGGAGGCAGCATCTCTGTCCCCTTGTCAAAGGGTGTGGGAAACTGAGGCACAGGGGATGCCAGGGCAGGGATGCCCAGCTGTCCCCTGCATCCCTGCACCCCGGGGACCACAGGGCACCCACACATAGGCATGGGCCAGCGCCCCTCTGCTGCTTTACTTAAAGACAACTGACTACAAAGGTGGACTTTATTGGTCTTGCTGTGTCATCTCATCCCTAGCATGGAGAGTAAGAAATCTCTAGCACCATAAACAGCCATTCCCTGACTCATTTCAAGTGGTATCAGAGTGAATGTGCATATATGGTTTCCACGGATGCGTTTCTGTGCGCGTGTGCACGGCCGGGTGCACAGCCACTGCCACCAGGACAGGAATGCCATGGGAGGGACAGAACAAACCCTGTGAGACAGGATTGCAGAGCCAGGGCCAGAGAGTCACGCTGGGCTAAGCTAAAGCAAGCAAGCTGAAGTTTACATTTGAAAGGGAGCAGCAATACCGACCTACCCCCGAGGTAGGATGCATGCAACTCCTCAGCTCCCACTGGCCCTGGAAGGTCAACTCAAAGGGAACCCCACAACTGGGTTAGAGCAAGATTTTTATTGACTCCAAAATAATAAGAAGGAATAGGCTCAGTCCAGAAGCAGTCAGAGGGGCCAGCATCCTTGGAAGTGCCTATTTACAGGCAGAGTTGAGCTCTGCTCTGTGGAATAATGTGGGCACAGAGCTGTAGTTTGGGCTGTTGTGCCTTTCCTACAGCTTCACCCATTGCCTGGCTGTTGGTGCCAGCTGGGAGCTCATTTTAGCTTCAGCTCCTCATTCTTCCCAAATCAAAGGTTCTTCTCCAGGAGGGCTCTTGGAAGGCCTATGCATGCACATAATGATGTCACCCTCCTGGCTTTCCTCCCTCATACTGCTGCCACTTGACGCCCAGGCAGGGTGGGTGGGTGCTCTGAGGATGCTCCCCCTACAAGGCACATTCCCATGTCCATATGATGCTGCTAAAATGGGGCTGGAAACTGTTGGTTCAGAACTCAATTCATAAACACCTTCAGGGATCAGTGGAGACCTCAAACCCCCCAGTAAGGAAGGTGACCCCAAGAACTAAAGGAGTTGCATGCCGTGTCCACATCCACAATACATGGGAATGCTCCAGGAATGACACAGGCTGGGGCAGTAAGGATGTTAATGAGGATACTTAATTAGTCTCATTTGAGGCATGAAGTATGCAGCTGCACATAGCCAATAGCATGAAGGGATATGGGAAGGCATGGAATAGCCATGATCCTGGCCATGCCACGTGCTGCAGGTTGGGTACAGCGCTGCATGAGCTCCTGGCCACAATGGGTTTGGAGCAGTGGGTGGACACCCCTCATCCAGCCAACACCATGCAGCCAAAGCAGTCACACAATTCCCTGATAGTGCCCAGTGGCACTGGACAAGCTCCTGAACATCCCTATCAATCCACCTGCACCAGGCAAACTCGGCTCTGGGACACGTGAAGCCTCTGGCTCCACAGCTGAGGCTGCTTCCTTGGCACAACATGTCTCAGCAGCAGCTCCCTGACTTTACCCATGCACAGCTCTCCCTGCTCCTCCCTGCAGGAGCTTCTCCTGCAGGAACACATTTCCCAGCCATATCCACTGTCCCTCACTGCACCAACCTGATGGAGGGGAGAAAAATTAGTTTCCCAGTGCTCACACCTGCATGAGCACCATCTGCCAGGCCATTCTGCACTTGCCATGGGAATTTTTGCCAGGAAAAGCTATTGCAAGAATGAGTCTCCACTTGAGACCCATCTGGGCTCCAGGGAGGGGGAAGAGAGGGACATAGGGCAGCACAAGGGACTGAGAGAGAAGATCCAGGCAGGAATTGAGCCTGGAGACTCAGGAGCTGTTTGGGAGGATGGCTCTGACCAGCACAACCTGTTTACAGCTCTCTTCCAGCACATGCTAAACTTGACAGATCCTCCAGCTTCCGCTGGGTTGCAGGGAACCACCTGGAACCTCCACACAGGGAGGTTTAGATCAACACTAAATTAGATGTACTAGAACTGAAGCATCACCTCTATTCTTCTCTCAGCCCTTCCTTCTCCTCCCAGCACGAGGAGCAGCCGTCCCCGCTCTCACTGCCCTGCCTGCAGGACTCGGCTGCCTCCAGCTCCCAATTCCATCATTTTCCATCTGCTCTCTGCTCCAGCATCCCACTGGCACCCTGCCTTCACCTGGCCCAGCCTCCGACTCCTTCTGAGCCCCCAGGAGAGAGTGAAAATGGCCATTTCTCTTGTTTTCAACTCTTGCTCATGAGTACAACATTTCTGATAATAATAATCATAATAATCATAGTACTAAAAACAGTATTTACAACAAGCTCCAGGTCAGAATTACACACCAAGCAAACACTCAGCACCACAGAGAGTAGGACAGGGTTAATATCTCGCAGATACCTTCTCAGATCCCACCAACGTGGGACACAGACATTTGACAGTTTCAACCATTTCTTACACACAAACATTTCATTTAAATTACTTCTTAAATTTTTTTTTAAACTTTTTAAAATTTCTTGTCACTATATGGATGAGGTGATGCTGGCGGTGATGCCGCGCTCTACACAAATGCTTATCTAAGACAGCTGCTACTATAAACTGATCATTAGCTACTGATAAGAAATTCAACCCTCAGTTTCCTTCTTTGCCCTAAATCTAATTTTCTTTTGTCACTGACAGCACAGGAGCTTTCTAACAGCCCTATTGTCCCCTCAGAGCAGGAGGAGGGCTTTGGGAGTAAGGTAGCCCTTCCTTTTAGGAGCAGAGTCCCCTGACATCAAGCCATGGCCATGGAGGGATCTCTCCCACATCCAGCTGGGAATTCAGTGGAGATCAGAAGAGAGCCCCAGGATTTGGTCTCCAGCAATCTACCCTGTGATGGCCCCAAAGAGCCACATCCATCACTGGAAAGAGGGAAGGATTCTTCTGTTCACTAAAAGGCAATTTCACAACCACGCACCGTCTTTGTTGGATTTGCTTTCCTAACAGAGTAGAATCCTATCTGGTGGGAGCACTGGGGAGCCCACAGAGGACTGAGGGTCTCTCCAGGGCTCCCACGGAGCTGGAAATGCAATCACCACCCACAGCTCTCCCAGGCAGAGCAGCCAAGACCTCTCAGTCCCCACTCAGCTGGGGAGAGGGTGGCTCAGTGGCCAGCCAGGGCACCAGGCAGTGCCCACCGTGACAGGGACTTGCTGTGATGTAACACCTGGCACCAAGCTTTGGGTGGAGCCCCTCAGCTTCCATACAGGTTCTCAAAAATCACCCAAAGGTGAGGGCTGTGGCCACTGCCTACCTGGGCTGGCTCTGAAGGCAGCCAAAAGATGGGGGTTCTGCATACTGCAACTCCTGAGCCGTCCGTCCCTTTCCTTCCTCTCTCCCACCATAGGCAAACAGGAGACTGCTCCCTATTTTGCTTCACACACAGAAATTATCACTTATTTCCCATTTTTCTGAAACTGATATTTGGCTCAGAGCAAACACCAAGAGGAGGAAAAGCCCCGGATAAGAAATCCGTATCTCTGTGACACTGATGGTTGAATTTATTAATATCTTCGTTTGTTTTTTTTCTTTACATCCGTTTAAGAAATATTTTTTTTAAAAAAAGGACAAAACCCTCCAAAGAAGCTGTTTGATTGGCTGATTGACTGATTGATTCTCTATTTGATGTGAACTAGCTGCTATTCTGCTTAGAGGTCCCTATGATCTGTGAATCCCCACAAGCACTGACAATTAGGGATGCAGAGAGAAGCGTGTAGCTGGGGGACAAACACCGGGGAGGGGGGATGGAGAACCGAATGTTGCATCTAGACAAACAAAATAAAATGTGTTGGTTGGTCGACTGGTTGGTTTGTTAACAGGAATCAGGTGCTAGATGTGTAGAAAAGCCCTTTATCCAGAGATCTCCTCCCGCTGTTCCTTGTTCCTGCGGACCTCGGCCGCGTGCAGTTCCTGCAAAGATGGGAGAAATGACACCGGGCTAACACGCTCTGCTCTTGTGATCAATATTTTCCTCCTGTACACAGGATTTGCATCAGACATATAAAAAGAGACCAGTTTCTCATCCAAAACATCCCAAGGGTGTGGGAGTTACAGCTGCAAGGAGTGAAGAGGGAGCTTGGAGGTGATGGAACTTCCAGTGAACACGCTCCTGGCTCCTCTCTCCTGCAAAACCCTTCAGCCACACAGCCCACGGTGGGCCTGACACTGTGGCTTTGGACTTGCACTTATCAGATTATCCAGGCTTTGTTCTCTACCAACCTTGAAGGACATAACCCCCTCTTCACGCTGCTCTGGAGCAGAGCTCCTCCTCAGCAACCACCACCAAGGAGACACCCTGTCCCTCGCACCCTTCACCCTGGGACCAGACCCCATTTTCCATAAGGACCAGCCCCCCCAGCCCCCAGCCCTGTGCCGGGGTCCCACTCGCCTTCTCGCGGAGCCGCTCCCTCAAGGCAGCGAGGTGTGCCTCACGGATCTCCCTGCTCAGCTCCATCTTGTAGTTGAGCTTCTCCTCGGCCAGGCGGCTGAAGTTGTTGTTCTCCTCCAGCGCCTTGTGCAGCACCTCCCGCTCGTGCTCCCGCTTCTCCGCCAGCTGCTTCAGCACCTGCGCCTCCTGGGTCTGCCAGGGCATGGGGTGAGGCTGCTGGACAAGCTCTCCCAGCCCTCATCTCCCCAGAGAGGGTTCCTGACTCCCTCCTCTGCTCAAACCACTCTGCCACCCTCCCCTCCACCCCATAACACAATCTTCTTGCTTGGAGGATACTTTTGGTGCTTTTTCCCTGCTGCCATAGAGTTGTCTAGGTTGGAAAAGCCCTCTGAGATCATTGACAACAGTTCCCCCAGCACTGGCCAGCCCACCACTAACCCATGTCCCCAAGTGCCTTGGTGATCCCATGGTGATGATGAGGATGGAGTTGAATTCCCTGCCTAAATCACACTGCAGAACCTCACTCCATGATTCCTATGTCTCACCTGACAATTTACAGTGGAATAACAAGTGTCAGAACACTTCCCAGCTGTTTTAGATTAATCTTGCTGAGTTTTAGGGTTTGGGGCAATTAGTAGCAGAAAGGTCACTGCTTCTACAGGACATCTCCTTACCTTCCTCCTCTCCTCTGCAGCCTCCAGCCTCCTCTGCAGCTCCTCCAGGGACAAATCCTTCTTCTTGGGAGGGGAGGAGAGGATTGGGCTCTCAGGAGATAAATCTGAAGGGGACTTCAGGATCACTTCGAAGCTCTGGCCTGATGCCCTCTTATCCAGCTGCTTCACCTCCATATCTTTGTGGGGAAAAAACAACAGTGACTCTGTGAACCTGTGCCCTTCAGGAGAGTGACCTGAGGTCGTCAAGCTCCTCACACAGGAATTAGGATCTTCCCATGTCCCAGTCTGGGTGATTTTATTTTATCTCCAGAATTTCTTGATTAGTGATCACCTTCATTCCCTCCATGCAAATGCAATTTATTTAAAGTCATGGCATAATTACAGAAAGGTCACATTGCTGTTAATACCTTGTGTGTCACCCTTGCATGAAGCAGAGAGACTCTGACTCTGGCAAGCTCCCACATTGCCTGTGGGAGAACAACCCAAACACTGCTGGAGCTCCTGTGGGAGCAGGTTACCTACCTCCATACTGGTAGATGGTGTTGGGATGGGGCTGGGTGTGGAAACAGGAGCAGATGAGGGAGAGCAGAGACAGCTCCTTCATTTTCTCCTTGTAGGCTGAAAAATATGAAATAGCCATGAGAGAGATTCTAATGGCAACAGCATCTTTTTTTCATGGAGAAATTAAGCAAGTATCCCATCTGCAGCTATGAGACTCTATGGAAGCTTTTCCATGCAGCCAGGAAATCCCAGGAGTGTCTGATCTAGAGCAGCCTAAATTAGCTGCCAGTGTGGCAAATGTTATGGGAACACACAGAGCAGGGATTTAACACATCCAGAGGTTGAGTTTCTGTGCAGGGTTTTCCCTCCAAAGGAGCTGGGAGCTGCAGCCTGTGTAGTTAAACATGTTGGGACGGTTGCCCCACCCTTTCTCTGGAAGTGGAATTTCCAGTCTCTGAGATAAATGATGCCCACTGACACCTGGAAGCATTGCTCAACCCCTGGCCAGCTGGGAATATTTCATAATTCAGCATTTCTGAGGTGAGGGTGAAGAGGCAGGAGGAGGTCAGCAATGTGGAGAACAAATGGGCAGTTGGGTGATGAAACTGTTCAGGGGCTCTGGAACCAGGGGAAGAGCTGGACCCCAGCTTCACAAGGCACCTCCTGCCCTGCAGCAGCAGCTCAGGGAGGATGTGGGTGGATGGTGTATTCTGCCTTCACCATGGCCCACACAGGCAGAGGATGGCACAGTCTGTGACCACAATAACAGTCACAGTCTGTGACCTGTCCTTCTGCAAAGGACAGCAAACACTCAATCCTTTCTGCTGCTGTGAGCCCTCCAGTTTGCTCTTTGCTCCTGTGACTGGAGGATGCACCACAGCATCCAAGTTCTGCCCCAACACAGATTGCAGCAATCTGCTTCTGGGGCAAAATTCACCTGTATTTTTGGAGTTCAGCAAAAGACAGTGAATTGTTTGCACAGTGCTGACAAAGAACCTCAGAATAGAAGGAGTTGAAGCCAGTGAGGTGTTCTGCCAGGCTGTCATGGCCTTTATCACATCAGTGAAACTCTCACAGCATCACTCCTACGAGCCAGGTCAGCAGCTGGGGCTCAGCACTGGGTGCTGCTGGTGAGGCTCTATCCTGGGCTGGCTCCTTGGGTGGCACCAGGCTCATGGGGACAGTGTTTTCACGGCTGCATGTCCTGATAACCTGCCCTGAGCATCCTTGTGCTGCCCTTCCTCCTGCCCCTGCCACAGGCACAGACATTCTGCTCTCCTGCCCTGGCCCTGCCCCTGGATTCCCCTCACATCCTGCTGCTTCTGCCCTTGGTTTGTCCCCTCTGTCCTCAGCTCCATTTCATGCTCCAGAGAGAGGTGACTCTGCAGCTCAGCTTCCAATGCCACCTTCAGAGCAGGACCCTCCCCCGGGCCAGGATAGGGAAATCCCCAGAACTCTGTGATCTGAAGAGAAATTAGACACAGAACAATTCCCCAGAAAAGTAACATCCTGTGTATCACGTGCCCTTAGGAACATCTTTCAGGTATTCTCCTCTGTCTTCCCACAGCTAATTGAGTGGGAAAAAACCTATGCCATTTCCATGCTTGCACTGATTTTTCCTCCTAGGTACAGAACTGCAGCATAACTAGCATCCTTCTTTTGCTAAACCACCATCCTTGAAGCTCAGATCTTGACTGAACACTTTTTTAGCTCGCCCCCCATTCTGATTTGAACTTCCTGCCCAGTCCTGTTGCCAAATGTAAACCAAATAGTGCCACACCAGCAGTGGCAGCCAGACATCTTTGATTTTGTTCTTAATGACAAAACCTCTGGAGAGCCTCTGAGAGGCCCAAAGTCGTGGCATGGAGCAGGAAGCTAATGCATCTCCTAATGTGCTGCCAAGAGCCCTGAGGAGGATCCCTGGGAATAGATGAGAGGCATTATCATTTATTATCATTTAGACATCCTCATTTAATACAAACAAACCAGTCAACAAGGTCGGTGCTCCTCCATTATGTCTGGTCCTGGGTGAAACCAAGGCATGAGGCAGATGTGCCACACCCCCGACCCCCTCATTTAATTCAATTTAATTGTCTGACAGCACTTGTCACAGAGCACAGTGCTTTGTGTTTCACAGGCTGCAGCACTGGTACAGGTGATTCCATGCTGCATTCCCTGCCTTTCGGGAGCTTTGCCGGGCTGATTTCACAGCTGCCTCCATTCCATCCCATTCCATTCCATTCCATTCCATTCCATTCCATTCCATTCCATCCCGTTCCGTCCCGTCCCGTTCCATTCCATCCCATTCCGTCCCATCCCATTCCATTCCATTCCATCCCATTCCATCCCATTCCATCCCATTCCATCCCATTCCATCCCATTCCATCCCATTCCATCCCATTCCATTCCATTCCATTCCATTCCATTCCATCCCGTTCCGTCCCGTCCCGTTCCATTCCATCCCATCCCGTCCCATCCCATTCCATCCCATTCCATCCCATTCCATCCCATCCCATCCCATCCCATCCCATTCCATCCCATCCCATCCCATTCCATCCCATCCCATCCCATCCCATCCCATCCCATCCCATCCCATCCCATCCCATTCCATTCCATTCCATTCCATTCCATTCCATTCCATTCCATTCCATTCCATTCCATTGCATCCCATCCCATCCCATCCCATCCCATCCCATTCCATTCCATTCCATCCCATTCCATTCCATCGGGATCTCCCCTGTGCTGCTTTCCCTCCTGCAGAGCAAGCTGACCGTCCCTCTCTGCCAATTAAAACGAAGAGGAGCAGAGGGACAAAGGCCAGGGCTGCTGCAGGGCTGTGCTCCGTGTCCGTCCCCCACCAGCCCGCAGATGCCAATAGCGGCACACGGGGCCGGGGGGCGGCGGGAGAGGGTCCCGAGCAGCCCCCACTGCCGGGGGAGCAGCGGGAAGGGGCAGCGGAACCGGGACCCCCGGGACCCCCGGAGCCGCCGGGGCTGCGCTGCCCGCCCGGAGCTGTCCCGTAGCACCGGCACCGGCACCGGACCCCGGCAGGAGCTGTCCCTTCAGCACCTCCCATGCGGGGCCGGGCATGAAGAGAAGAATTATAGAATTATATAATTCCATATGTAATTGAAATTATAGAATCATAGGAGAACAGAATGGTCACGGGTTTGTTGGGATTGGAAAAGCTCTCCAAGATCATCAGGTCCAATGTTCCCCCAGCACAGCCAAGCCCACCATTAAATCATGTCCCCAGGTGTCCCTCTGCATGGCTTTTAAATCCACCCAGGGATGGTGACTCCACTGGGACCCTGGGCAGGCTGTGCCAGGGCTTGACAGCCGTTTTGGTGGAACATTTTCCTGATGTCCAATCTAAGCCTCCCCTGGCACAACTTGAGCCATGTCCTCTTGTCCTGTCACTTGTTAATTGGGACAGGAGGCCGAGCCCCATGCGGCAGCTCCCTCCTGTCGGGGAGTTGTGCAGAGTGAGAAGGTCCCCCCTGAGCCTCCTTTTCTCCAGGTTGAGCCTTCCCAGCTCCCTCAGCCTCTCCTGGTGCTCCAGCCCCTTCCCCAGCTCTGTTCCTTTCTCTGATCACAGACAACACACCCCTCAATGACATTCACACCCTGAGGAGCCCCTGGTGCATGCCCTGAGAGCTGCATGAGTCCCTGAAAGCCCCACACGTGTGCCCCAGAGCCAGCAGTGTCCCCCACACCTGTGGGACACAGGAGCAGCACAGTGGTGGCCTGGTGCTCATGACACATCCTGTGACAAGTAATTGTTTTATCAGGCTAAGACAAGAAAAGGCAAACTGTGAGGAGAGGTACATCCCCTGATTCTAAAATAAATACCCATAACCTCTGGGTTGCTATTTAGGAACCTGTGAAGTGAATATCAAACCTGAGATATCCTGAAGCAAGACTTGGGCTCAGTCACAGCTGCTTAAAACTCAGGGGTGAAACCAGCCAACCTCAGCACTAGAATTTGCTTCAGAAATATCTGCACTCCCATTTGCAATAGATTTAAGATTTTGAGGACATATTTATGCCAGTGGACAAAACTCTTGAACCAGGAAAAGACATGTGGCTGGCCAGAATCTGACATGGCCAAGGAGTTCCTGCCCAAAAAGGAGGGCTCTAGTGCACAAATGAACATATTTTAAGAACAATTAGACAGGGAATGCTGAACTTTTTATTTGAGGATCTATTAGAATTTTTACTTCTGTTAACTTAGGAAAAATAAATTCAGCTTGCACTGAACAAATATTTCATTTCTGTATAAATTAATCTGACTCAGGTCCTCAGGGACTTGATACCAAAGCTTGCTTCAGTCTCAGAAGTGTAGCAAAAACTCTGTATTGCTGGTGGGCAGAGGATTAGGGCTGTTCACTGAGGTGTGACTTACTGACATTTCACTTCTCTTTTAAGGCAAACACTGCAATAGAAGGAGAAATTCAGCAAAATTCATTCTCATTCGTTTGCCTCAGCAGCAAATTTATTCACTCTGGTAGGATCTTCATCACTGTGTCATGACATTTCACTGCTGTCATCAGAATTGGGGTGAAACATTGCAAATGACTGAGTTGTGTAAACCGAGAAGTGAATAAACTGCAGAAGTTAGAGATAATATATCAGTGTCTCATCCTCTAAAGTGGAGTGAACTCACATTTTGTTGGTTTTAGAGGAATTTGAGCAGTGATTAAGCTACAATCCATAAAGGTACAGCCAGTTCCTCAACCCTTAAGAACATTTATGCCCTGCAATCAGCACAGGCTGATTCTGGTTTGGTTGTATCCCACCCCACACCCCATCAGCCAATCAATCTTTATTACATTTTTTCACCAGGTGTCCTGATTCTTCACCAAGGCACCAGGAGGCCCAGGGTGCTCCCAGCCCTCTCCAGACTCCTTTCCTGTGCTCCCTCTGCAGGGAACATCCTGCATTTCCACATCCCCTCTGCTGCTCACACCATCGATCCATGTAAAGTGTTTATCTCCAAGCCAAGCCCTGGAGACATTATCCAGCTGCTCCCCAAGTGCTGCTGGTGCCAGAGATGGAGGAACAGCTGGGAATGGCGTGGTGCAGGAGCAATGGGATTCATTTTCCTGCTCATGATGTGCCTGGATGGTGGGGCTTGAAACCTATTATTCATTAAAAATTTTGCTTTCTATTTCCTAAATACATAAAGCTAAATTGCTACCAGGTTTTGGGGTGGTATTTAATGGCATCCATCAAAATAGAGGGAAGCCATCTCAGCACAACACTGACATGGCATCAGTCACAGTGAAGCAGAGGAAGAGCAAGGTTAATTTATGTGAAATTTAAATGGATGAGAGTGGATGTGCTCTGACTGATAGCAGGGTCGGAGGAAGGTTATTACAAGAAAATAATTTGGTTTGTGAAGATAACTTTGGAGAAGTAAAAATTGCTTCCATAATGAATATTATCTCATGCAAAAATAAGAACAGGCCAATTATAAATGTAGTCAAAGCTTAAACAGAAGGTACAAAGACAGACAGAACTGAGACCTCCAGTACTCCAGACCTCCAGAGACTGCAATGCCACACAAACAACAAAAGCTACCAGAGTCCTCAACAAGCCTTGAGGGAGCAGCAGGCTCCAGATATTCTCTCCTGCTATGAATCCTATCATAAAAATACTGGCCAGCCCAGCTTCCACAAACAAGTCAGCAGCAGATCTTACAGAGCCGGAAAACACTAATGGGGTTTTGTTTGGGGTTTTTTTTTTGTTTGTTTTGTGGGGGGCTTTTTGTTTGGTTGGTTTTTGTTTTGATTTTTTTTTTTGGTTTTTTGAGGGGTTTGGAGCTTTTTCTTGCCAGCTCAGTAGTTGTAGCCCACACTGATGGTACCATGAGATCCAGGCCCGGCAGTTGCCATGGGCTCATGTGGAATCATCCATGAGAGCAGGCAGATGTGAGGTTTACTCTGCCTTCTGTCAGACATCTGCTAAACTACTGCCCAGGAGTGGTTTCCAATCACCCACCTCCTTCCCCCCAGCTTTTATTGGCAGCTCATGAATGTCACAACAACCCGGGCTGTGCATCAGCAAATCACTGGAGCTGTAGCACTGGAACATGTGAGAGAATATCCAGGGAAATCTCCTCTTGTGTGGGCTCAGCAACAGAGAAGGGCCCAAGCTGTGGAGCAGAGCCCTGGCTGGGGTTGCTGTTGGATGGAGGGAAGCATGGCCTGGGTTGCTTTATAAAGCAGAGGAAGGAACCCAATGGAAGCAGCCAACCCAGAGTGTTTGTGGATTTGAGGCAAACACGGGTTTGGATGGGGAGGTTTGGGTGAGACAAGCAGCTGTGAAAGAGCTGGGGAGATGATGAGGCAGCAGCTCATGAGACAGCCAAGGACAGAGCCCAGTGCCATGATGTGTCAGGTGTGTGATGTGCCATGATGTGCTCTGTAACCACAGTCATTTGGCTTCTTTGGATCTTGGTTTCATTCTCATTAACTGAGGATTATTGTATTTCCCCATTATATAGTGGTACTATTTGTATAAAAAAATTCAGAGGAGATAAGATTCTCTAGCAGGGCAATAATCATGTAGAGGTACCTTGAAAGAATAAAAGGATTATTTGGAAATATGCTGAGCAGCTCTTCACCATTTGGGAGATGCTGAAGTGCCACAGCACATGCGCATGGTCTTTGGTTGCCCTTTGGTTCTTTTGTATTTTCTAAATCACAGCCCATTGGTTTAACTCCCCTCTGGAGGGGAGACTTCAATTTTTGAAACATAACTCACATCTGGAGGAGTAAAGCCCATGTCAGTAGGACAGCTGTGAGGGATTAGCCAGGCATGTTTTTCCAGTTAATTTAGGGGTACAGAAGTTTGAGTGAGTTTCAGGTCCCCCCAAGGATTGTCATGAAGAATCATTGGCCTCGTTCACCCCTCTGCTGCCCACACTGCTGTCACAATGGCCTTATCTGCAGCCTTCTGGTTGCCACATCAGACCACTAAATCTCAGCTTTTACTCAAAAGAAGGAAAATGTGTTCATCTGATAAAACAGTGCCTTCAACAGATCTGAACCAACAATGACAGATTACAAGAAAGGGCTCCTTTGAGATATCTGAAGCATCTTCCCTGAGTCCACATGTCGCCATTAAACAAGATATTATTTGTATTTTAGAAAGAACAAGTATTTGCTAACTATTTAGATCCCTTGTTTGGGTGCAATGGTGGGGGGAAAAAAAGCCTACAATAATAGGCTCTTTCGGCATGTGAAACTGAATTCCCAATAATTTTTAAGGCCATATAGCCTTTTTCAACAGCCAAAGAAAAAGACACTAGTTATTTCTTGAGAGCACAGCGAGATGGAGAGCTGGATAGAAAGGACTCTGACTCTCCAGCGTGGGCAGTAGAAATGTCAGGACAGGGCAGCACCACATGGTGTCCTTCAACACCACCCAGAAAAGGGATCAGGGGATAACCCAGAGTCACATGAAGTCCCTCAGCTCTCACATTTCAGTGCAGGACGGGAAAACCTTGTGCTCTGCCAAGGCCCATTTCCCATGCCCAGCCACGAGGCCGGGAACGCCAGGCTGGCGTTTCCTCCTGGCTCCACCCTCCCCAGACACGCCAATGCCGGAGACAGCCGGTGGGGATGTCACCTTGCGCATCATTTCAGAATCTCACGTCCCTTGATTCACCCCACCGTGCGGGGAGTCCCGCAACCCTGGGGAGCCGGACGGGCCGCTCCGAGGTGCACAAAAGCACAAAGCCCCGTGCGGATGCTGCGGGAGGAGGCGCGGGGGCTCTGCCCTGCCCGGAGCGGGGCCGGCACCGCAGCCCCGCGGGCACTGAGCATGTGCCGCCCATCCCGCCCCAAAACAGCCCCGGGGCCGGGAAAAACCGCCCCAGGGCACAGGGGGGAAACAGAGAGGGCAGCCCTGCTTCTTCTGATGCCCAGGGTTTGGTTGTTTGTTTAAACAAACCGAGCGGATCTTCCCGAGGGGGTTAAAAAGCCCCCGGGCAGCAGCCGCAGACTGCAGCTGCCCTGCCCTCCGCACGGAACTGGGAATAAAGAAGGAATAATGAAGAAAGCAAACAAGACTCATTCGTTAATTGAAGGATTCGTAGTTCTTTTTCTCCTGCTTTTCCAGGCTGCTCTCCATTGCTGCTGTACGAGCTGCGGGCGATGGGGAGATGGGGAGCTGCTCCCGCAAAGGCAGCTGGGCGAGGCTCAGCCCCGACCCTCCCTTGGCACACAGCGCCCTATTCTCTTCCCTGCCGCCACAGCACTGCTTTCCACGACTTCCTACTCCTTGAAATTGCTTCTCTGCTTGATCTGAGTCACAAGGAAGCCCCATTTCACGCTCCTTCATGATCTTAAGTCTCTTTGACAGTAAAACTGCATCTTTGAGAGAAGGAGATGTGCTGTGGGCATGCAGTGGGCTGGGAGGGTGAGAATGCACCAACTGGAAATCGCATGTTCTGCCTACGTGTGTCTCATCCACCACCTCGTCCATCTCAAGTTCGGTGCAACCTTGGTTTAGAGGGCTGGTAAGCCTGAGCCTTGCCTGCCACCCCCACTGTGCAAACCAGGTCCAACCCTGCTCGGCAGGGAAGGCAGGAGATGGGTGGCACCTCCCAGGAGTGCACTGCTGCAGACGCTATCGAGACAGGGATACTCGCAGGAATATATACAATAGCTGGAGGTTTTCTATCATAAACACGTTTTTACAGTGCTGTTTTATGTCTTTAATTGCATGCAAAGCCCACTCAGGATCAGCTGCGCCCTTATACTCCCCCCACATACACACCCCTCCATCTCTCTGTCCTTCCTTCCCCTGCATTTACTGGTCTTTTAAAAAGAGCAAGGAATAGAAAATGCATGGCAGGAAACCTCGGCAAAGGGCAGGGAAAGAAGCAAGAAGTGTTGCCTGGTTTCCTGCGGGCTGGGTCCCTGCCTGGGGGGCACAAAGCACTGCCTGCTCTTCCTTTTTGTCTGTCACTCCTGCTCAGCCCTCCAGCATCTCACTCCCCCCTCCCAAGCCCCTCTTTGTAGACTGCAGAATTCAGAGTCATTCCAAGAAAAAAAAAAAATCGGTTTTCTAAAAGAAAAAGACCCTCTAAGCCCACCCACTGTTCATGGTACCATTTCAAGCTTCTCCTTCACCCACACTCTCAGTTTCAGCCACTTGAATTTCTCTTTCCCAGTCAAAGGGGGCAAGATGGGTCTGTAGGAAGCTGGACCGAAGCAGCACAGCATCCTTGGGCTGCCATCCTGAAGGCAGACCCGAGCAGGCTCCCGGGCAGCCGCGCTGCGATTGCCGGCGCTGCTGCAGGAGGGAGGAAGGGCTTCCCTTGCAGCATCTCATTTCACCCAACGCCATCAGAGGACCGCTCCCCTGTAGCATCTTCGAACCAAGAAATGTGAGCTGTGCAAGAAATCTGGGACTGGGAAACCCGGAGAATACACAAAAACCCATCCAGGTTATTCTAATTGGCTTTGGGGGATTTTTTAGGGCATTACCCAATTAGGCAATACATGATCTTCACAACACAAAATGTAATTTCTGATTTCCTTACATCCAGCTGCACCGTGTGCAATTTTTTTCTTAGGGAAAAAAAAAAAAAGCTCTACGATGTTACAAAAAGAATATTTAATTGGCACGTAGCAGCATCTTCTAATGGCACAATGAAATGGCAACGATACTTTAAATTGGCAAGTTTATCACACGTGTATTCATATTAAAATAAAAAGCCCACCTGCTATCTTGCATCAGAGGGGTGTGTGTATGGGGGAGGAAGGGGAACAATGCTGCCATACCAGCTGCCTCCTCAGCACAGAACTCCCCCGAAACCCACGGAGGGAAAAAAAAAAACCCCAAAAAACCCCAATCCAAACCTTCAGAATAATGATAAAAAACCATATCAAACTCGATGATTTTAGAAGCGCGTTGATGTCAAGCCCCGAGAAGGCGCCTGTCCTACCTGAGACGGTGCTGGCCATGCTGCGGCGGGAGCAGAGCGGTGCTGCAGGAGCGGCGGGAGCGCAGGAGCTGCGGAGGTGCTGCAATGCTGCGGGAGGCAGGACTGACTCAGCTGGAGGGGGCTGCAGCCATCCGCGGCGGGGAGAGGCTGGAGCGCCCACAGAAAGGCGAGGGGCGGAAAGAAAAAGCAGGGTCACTAGTTCAGAATATTAATGAGCGTATCAGGCCTCCTTTCCTGGGTGGCTTTGACGGCAGATCCCTCCCAGGCAAGCCTGCCTGCCAGGAACGCAGCCCCACGGCGGGGGGGGCGAGACACACCCAGCCGGGCGCTGGCAAAAGAGGATTTTTTCCCCTCTTCCTCCCTTTCTTGTCTGCTCGAGATGGGCTAAACTGTTTTTTCCCTTGCTGAAAGCAGAATTAAGCAAAATAATTGATTTTTTTTCTTTTTTTTTTTTTTTCTTTTTTTTTTTTTCTTTTTTTTAACCCTCACCTGCAGGGCCAGGTTGGGGGTCTGGCTTGACTGGGCTGAGGTGTGAAACCCAAACCCCAAACCTTGCAGCAGCTTTAGGCAAACAGCACAGGGAGGAGGGATCCCAGCAGGTTTTTAGGCATGGGATTAGTTCTTTTTTTTTGCACCAGCACTGAGGCACTAAAGGAGCTGCAGTTTGAGATGGAAACTGCTGTAAAAGTAGAGGAGAAAGAGCAGAATGGAGCCTTTTGATTTCAGTGAGATTCTCTGGGTTTCTCCCCCTCCCTAGGCATCAGGACCTCTTTTCTTTTAATTTTCTGTCTGTTTTCTATAATTTCTATCATTTCCATTTTTGGGTATTGCCAGGGGCCAATGCTTCTGTGCTTTTAGAGCACCACACACACTTGGGAGCAAGGAATCCTCCCAAACCCACACATCTCCTGGCACGCTGCAATGCAGACACTCCCAAACAATTCCAGCTGCTGCAGAGAACCACAGGTTGTTGGAATACCTGCCAGTGCTCTGGCTTGCTCAGGGGTAGAAACCACAGTAAATTCACTTAGAAAGACCAGAGATTTTTCTACTTTCCTAATTTTTCCCCAATCTCAGAGTGTCATAACACTGTCATAGAAGAAAAGAAAAATAGAGAAAATGTCTAACTCAGAATAAAATGAACACTATCCACACATTTTCAAAATTTGTTTGCAAGTTTTTTTAATGACTTTTAACTGCTTCCTGTTCTGTCCAAGCCTTGTTTTGTATTTCCAACATCTCTCTGCTTTCTCCTTGGATTGAATTTCCAGGATTTGACAGGTTATCTTGTGTGTGCTTCAAAACCACCTTTGCCATGATCAGAGGAATGCAGCCATGCCTGCATTCAGGCACCTGCACCAGGGCAGTGATTTCCCCCTTCTGCTCAGGATGAACTCTGCCTTTGATATTCCCAGCAGTCCCAAGAGGGTCTGGCCACCTCTCACAATATTCTGGATCTTCTGACATCAATCCAGCACACATTTTATTCCTTTTATTGAGGAAAGGGTGTGGAATGATTTAAAGGTGCCATGGCCACGTGTCCCACTGGAATACACTGTGTGAGAAACAGGGAGCAAATTATTTGGAGGGTCAAGGTGGAAAGCTGTGTTGTTATTTCCCAGCAGTAAATGGACTGAAAGGCTCTGGACTATCAGGATTGAAAGAAACCAATAATTTGGGGGGAAAACAAAAGACTCAGAAAGACAACAAATGGCAACTCAAACCTCCTCTATCTGAAAAGGGGTAAATAACCTTCATGCCAACCACAGGAGTTTTACAGATGGCCCTTGTGGTTCTTTTGTCCCATTCCTGAAGGTTCCTGCTCCCCTGGATCTCATCTGGAAAGGGAGACCCTGCCTGGGCAGCCCCTGAACAAACATGGCCATTATTCACTTTGCACTTCTGCACAGCACAGTGCTCTCCTTGCTGGTGTGGTTCAGCCTCTTCCCCACAGAGGTTAAGGACCATCTTTCACAAGGTTTTTATTTAGTACATGGTTTTTCTTTTTCTTGAAAATGAAAAATACTTTATCCAAGATCTTAAAACCCAGGAATGAGTGGGAAGTGGAGATGGGCTGGTTCCTCCTGGCTGGGTTGTCACACAACTCTCTGTGCTGCTCAGTTTTGAAATCCTCCCTCTCCAAACTCTGGCTCTGTAATAACTCAGGGTCTATCCTAGGCAGACAAACACCAAGATGGCAATCCAGTGTGAGACCAACACCTTTATTTATCACGTCTTTATCCCAACAGATACTGCAGCTTCACTAAACCTCCACAACAAGGAATGTATTTTTCTCTCTAAGCTTACAGCACATCTCCTCTGTTTGTTTTCAGAGGAGGCAGCCTGCAGCCCTGGTCAGGTGAGGTCACTGGTGCAGAGGAGCAGCTCCGGGAGCTGCGGGTGCTGACTCACGGCTGCTGCTGGGCACCTGCTGAGTCACAGCCCGCTCCTGCCTGGGCTGGGCACCTCCCAGCTCCCCTCTCCCTGCAGGTGACACAGCTTCTAGCAGCAGCACTGAAATAAGGCAGAAAAAAAATCTCATTTGGTAAACTATTGCTATTGTTCTTCCACGTGGGAAAGATTTACAGGAAATAACAACAACAGAATATTCCATGTATTTATGAGGAGTTTTAAATTTATTTTTTCTTCCCTAAAGTTGTACCACACTCTCATTTCACAAAGGAATTTCTTTTGCAGCTTCATCATGCGTGACTGGTATCATATTAAAAGAGTTCACAGTCAGAAACATGAGCAAAACCAGCTGTTAAATTTTGTGTGGAGAACACAAAGTTCCACGGCAAAAACTCAGTGTTCTCCTGCTCATTCCCTGCAATTAAAGACAGTTTATGATCCAGGGAAGTTCAGCTCAAGGAATTTAAAGGCTGGCCACCAAAGCAGCAACACCCATGAGCTCCCCTGACCCAACACCGTGACACAGGAGGCGCCACGAGTTTGGGAACAGAACAAACCACACAATGCTCAACTTACATAGTTTAAGGTTTGCTCCTTTTAACATGAGAACTGTTCTGCACGCAAACAAGCTGTGCTGCTGGCCAGGAGTAAAGCATTTTAAAGCTACAATAAAAGAAGCCACATCCTGTTCTACATCTATGCAGTGATAGCATGAGACACAGCAATACACCACAGAGATGAGTACAAAGTATTTTCTTCCTGCCTCCTCTCTCATCTAGCTGCATGAAACACAATTTTACAAAATTCGGGGACACAAGTAAGCCATGCTTATGCATTTATTGAAAGCAAATTCTTGCAAAAGTGGATAATTCATTAATCCAGAGCAGTTCACCAGAGTCACAGGGCCTGAGCACCTGGAGTGCCAAAGCCGGTCCTGGATGTGCCTGGATGCACTGGCAGGGGACTGGAGGGTGGGAGCACCGCGCTGCAGAAAAGCCGGGAACAAAGGCGCGGCACATTCACCCCTAACAAAAGAGACCCGTCAGAATTCATTACCGTTCCTATGGCAGGAGCTCAGCATAAAGCCACAGAGCCCTCCCACCTCAAACGCCGAGGGTTTCACAAAGAACCCCGCCGCGTTCTGCCCTCTCCAGCGAGCAGCGCCGCCCACGGGGAGCAGAGCCCGGCACAGAGCGCAGCGGGGCCCGGGACACGAACTGTGCCCGAGGGCAGCGCTTGTCCTGAGCCCTGCAAACGGGGACAAACGCCACTCCCGGGGGGGCCTGCCGCGGGGGACCCTACAGGGCTGGGAGGCTTTGGAAATGCAGCTTCTGGGGAGGGAACAGCCACATCCCGCACCTCCGGGGCCCAAGCTCGGCCTCCGCCCCGGGGGAAGCGGCTGCGGAACCGTCCGGCTGAACCACAGGGCCTGTCTGGGGAGCGGAACCGGCTTCCCTCAGACCTAGCAGCGCTCAATCTCCACCGGGCTTGCGCTGCTCCTGCCCGGGGCCCCTCATGAGCCGCCACCAGCCCCGCTCGCTCCCCAACACCCCGGCCCGGGCTCCGGCGGGGTCGCACGGCCCGGGCCCGCCATGGCCGCCGCCTTCCCGGCCCGTTACCGGGGCAACGCCGCCGCTCTCGCGAGAGCGCGCGCAGGAAGTGACGCATGGATCGCGGGGGTGTGGCACGTGACGGCGGCGCGGGGATTCCGAACGAAGCAGGAGGTGGTGAGGGAGAGCCGGGACACGGGGACAGGCGACACGGGGGTGTGGGGACACAGCGGTGTGGGGACATGGGGGTAGGGGGACACGGGGGTACGGCGGTACGGCGACACAGCGGTATGGGGACACAGCAGTGTGGGGACACGGGGGTACGGGCACACAGCAGTATAGGGATACGGGGACATGGGGGTACGGGAGCACAGGAATCTGGGACCGCGGGGAGCGCCGAGATACGGGGACACAGCAATATGGGGACACGGGGGCACGGGATTCCCAGAGAACAAGGATCTGGGACCGCCGGGAAGGCGGAGACACGGGAACACAGGGACAGAGCAATACGGGGACACGGCAACACAACAATATGGGGACATGGGAGTCCTGGAGCACAGAGATCTGGAACCGCGGGGCTGAGAGGACGCGGGGACAGAGCAATACAGGGACACGGGACATGGGAGCCCTGGATCACAGGGATCTGGCTTTCCACCATAAGCTCTGGACCGCAGGAACAGGGGCCGGAGCGGGCGGTGCAGCCCCGGAGTACGGGACTGGGAGGGGATACCGAGTGCCCGTGACCCTCCTGCGGAGCCGCTGGTACCGGCCCGGCCCGGAACGCTGTGACCCGATTGCTCCTTCCCGTCCCCGCAGGGACCGACAGGAGAGGTGGAGGGAGGCACTTTACACGGGCCTGGCGTGGCTGGACCCAGGGGAACGCTGCAGCCTGACTGAGTGTGATACTGGGAAGAAATTCTTCCCTCTGAGGATGGTGACAGCTCTGGTGCAGGGTGCCCAGAGAAGCTGTGGCTGTCCCTGGATCTGTGGGAGTGTCCAAGGCCAGGTTGGATGGGGCTCTGAGCAGCTTGGAATAGTGGAAGGTGTCTCTGCCCATGGCAGGGGTTGAATGAGGTGAATTCCAGGTCTCTTTCAGCCTTTTCTTGGCACGATATCACCACCACAACAGGGTCAGCATGGTCTGCTTTTCCTTACAGGCACCTCAGGGAAGGAGCCATGCCCAGGATCACTCTGAATGGGATCACAGTGGATTTCCCCTTCCAGCCCTACCCGTGCCAGGAAGCCTATATGGCCAAGGTGCTGGAATGCCTACAAAAGGTGAGTGAGTGTCATTGCTAACTGTACTAAATGGTTTCTCTAAGAGAAGGTTGTCACAATTCAAGTTTTCTTTATGTGCTTTGTATGCTGCTTTTCCAAATCTTCTCTGACCTTTTACTTGTATTTTTATTTTACTCTGTGGTAATGAAAATCGTGGCTGGCAGGTGGCAGTCAGTAGAAATATAGATGAGCTGTTCCTGCCTAAATTGGGAAAAGGAAGAAAGGCTGCTTGTGTTCATGCAGTCTGTCCTTGGCTGGTTGGGTCTGACTGCAGAATCATGAATGGTTTGGGTTGAAAGGGACATTGAAGCTCACCTTTTTCCACCCCCTGCCATGGGCAGGTAACCTTCCACTATCCCAGGCTGCTCCAAACCCCATCCAACCTGGCCTTGGACACTTCCAGGGATGGAGCAGCCACAGCTTCTCTGGGCACCCTGTGCCAGGGCCTCAGCATCCTCACAGGGAACAATTTCTCCCTATTCTCCAACATAAACCTACACTTTCTCAGTAGGAATCCATTTTTGTCCTGTTACTACAGGTCCTTGTAAAAAGTCCCTTTCCGTGTTTCTTGTAGCCCCCTTCAGAAACTGGAAGGCCCCACTTAGGTCATCTTGAAGTCTTCTGTTCTCCAGGCTGAACAATCCCAGTTGTCTCAGCCTTTCCTCACAGGAGGGATTTTACCTTGTCTTGTTAATATCTGGACTATTTGTGTAATTTTCCATTTGCTGTGTGAGAGGAGAATTTTACTGAATGAATGTCAAAATAATAAAATGGTATTTTTCACAGTAATTACCTTTTTTTCTGGACACATCTTTGTGGGAACCAAAGGATTGTTCTGAGGGACCAAACAAGCTTATTGTGGAAACTTTGGCTTTCCACCATAAGCTCTGGATCACAGTACCTGCTTGGTGCCTCCTCTCATTGAACTCACAGTATTGTGATATAAATTCCTCTCATACCCTTGAGCTCAGCTGCTGCTTTTTTCCAATTTTTAGTATTGCCACACACTTAAAAATTGTGACATCCTGTAGGTCAAGGTGTTCCAAGTGTTGACAAAATTCTGTGCCTAAACTGACATGGGATAAAACCTTAATCCTAAAGGAAACCAGCACTCTGTTAACTGGGAGCCACTTTCTGGGCTGGTTTCTCAATAACTTCTTGTATTTTCATGTATTTTATGCTGAAATGTGACACACTCCAATGGCTCTAAGAGTGGAGAATTGAATTATTGTGCTAAATAAATGTGATGGCTGGCTCTGGGTTTTTGATTAAGCCTCATTAAGTTAATTAGAGGGTACTACAGGTTGATTAGACCTCGTGTGTGGGAGTTCCTTGGTGGGGCTGGCGTTTGCTCCTTGGCAGAGGATGTGCGGAGCTGCACCAAGACCTGTCCTGCTGAACCCCTGAATCCCTCTCTTATTTCTCTCCACCAAAGAAGGTGAATGGCATTTTGGAGAGCCCCACAGGCACAGGGAAGACCCTGTGCCTGCTGTGTTCCACCCTGGCCTGGAGGGAGCACTTCAAGGACACCATCTCAGCCCGGAAAATCGCGCAGCGCATGAATGGGGTGGAGCTCTTCCCTGACAGACCTGTGTCCTCCTGGGGCACTGCTGCCACAGATGGAGATGTCCCAAGTGAGTACCACCACCTCTGCACTCAGGAATGGTAGTCAAAACGTGCTTTTATCTGTCTTTTATAATAAATATACAATTATAAAAGTTATAGAGCTGTTGTTGAGCAGATGGAGCACAGTTTCACCATTTTATACATTTTCAAGGTGCTTTATGTAGTTTGAATTTTTCTTGGAGCTCATTTAGTTCTTGGAAAATCATTTAGCTCATTTTATGTTTGTGAATAGTTGGATGACAGCATTTCCTGCTGTCTCTACAAGCCAAACTGTTACCATAGTACCAGCTGGGGAAGGAGGCTAAGAATATCCCTAGCTCTCCTTTCTATGCTTATAATGTCTTTCTGCTTTTTTTTTGTTCCTCTTCTATTTGGCAGCTTATTACACTGACGTTCCAAAAATAATTTATGCCTCCAGGACTCACTCTCAGCTTACACAGGTCATTAATGAGCTAAAGAACACAGTGTACAGGTGAGTATGATTTAGGGTAGTGTCCTTATTCAAAGAAAAGGTAGAGAAACCCCTCTGGTGTAGTTATTGTTTGAACTTCTGTGGATGAATGCATAAAAGATGCTATCCAGAGAAATGTAGTTCCTTTAATGTGCATGTTTAGAGCCTGGTTTTCTTTGTTGATGGGCTTGGTTTATTTTAATACTTCACAGCTTCTCTCCTTCAGTCATAGAATCTTCAGCATTTAGTCTGGTTTTGGTTTTTTATTTGACACATTTATAAAGATGACCTTTATAAATTTCCCCTATTTATATTTTTCTGGGGATATTTTTTAGGGCAGTGAGAAGCCATTACCAAGTTGAGCTCCTTAGGCTGATGTAAATCTATTAAGAACTTTGTGGTTCTGTTATACCAGTGCCTGTCACAGTTTTCAGCTGTTCTCATGCCAGTGTGTGGCTAAACTTTGGAGAAGCACAGCCATTTGTTTATGTAGCTCCTGGAAAGATACAGCCTTGTAATAAGCAAAAAAGCCCAAACCATGGTGAATGTTTGTAGTGAACCAGTTCTGTCCTAACCTTGCTCTGAACATCACAACCAGCTGGGAAATCTTGTAATGGATGACAGGCCCCAGCTGCCTGGGCTGAGCTGTCATAACAGAACCCAGATTGTGTGGTGGATGGTGAAAATTGCTGCTTGTGACTTCTTGCTGTGAGCTGCTGCTGCTTATTAACACCCACTGCTGCCAGCAGAGGTGCAGTGCCTCCACGTCCAGTAACACACACAGCAGTTACAGACAGACTCATTGACTTGTTCTGGCTCTGACCCTTGCTTTGGGCTCATCTGTTTCACCTGAATCTTTCACTCTTGAGATATTGAATCTAAGCATGTACAACTCTGTTCTCTCTTGCCTTATTTTTAATGTCAGTTTTGTGTGTCCAGGCCAAAGGTTTGTGTGTTGGGGTCCAGGGAGCAGCTCTGCATCAATCCTGAAGTGAAGCGACAGGAGAGCAACCACATGCAGGTGAGACCAGAGCCTGGAGAAGATGTTCAGGGAGAATATGGAGACTTTTGTGTCATTTGTGTGCCATTCTTCACCCTGACATTGTTTAGCTATAAGAGGCTGCATGTACAGTAGTTCTAAATGTTTTTTTTAGGAATGTTTGGTTTCCAGTTATGTGAGTGCAAAATGTAATTCCGCCTCTGGTGGCATTTTGTATCCAAAGAAAGATGTCACTGTGTAGAACATGACAGTTAATAATTTGTAGTTTCTGATCTGCTATTTATGAGTTTGTCAAGAGCAATAATAATTTCAAAACATTGCTTCAGCTATTGATTTAGCTGTTATTTTTTCAATATCAAAGATTACTGTTTTGAAAAGTATTAATGGTAAAATATAACATATTTTTCTCTGAGCATGTGAGTATTCTGTGCTGCAAAAAAAGAGCCTAACTTGCAAGGTGACCAGAGCATGTGGTTTTAAAGCTGAAGAACTTTGATTAGCAATTATTCATTAGCTGGGGTTAGATCTGATTCCACTCCTTAACCTGCTTTCAGTGCCTGACAGGCTGTGCTGCTCTGGGCTGAAATAGGCTTTGTTTTACAGATCTACATGTGCAGAATGAAAGTGATGGCTCGTGCTTGTCATTTCTATAACAATGTGGAAGGTGAGTGTGGCTCACCTTCACTTCCCCTGGAAGCAAAGCCCTGGTTTTTGCAGAGAGAGGGATTTGCTAGGCAGGTGGAGAGGTTTGGAAGAGTTGGCAAAATCCACCTGTGTTTTTCTCTGTTACTGTCTTTCAAGAGTGAAATATTAGTGGGTGAGTTTGATGATCAGGGTAACAACAAATCTTTGTGTGTGCCTTCACCTAAGCTGGTGTCATTTTAATGTCATCTTTTACAGAAAAGAGTACAGAGAAAGAAGTGATTGAATCAATCATGGATATTGAAGACTTGGTTAAAAATGGAAACAAGCACAGGTGAGTAGTCCCCTCTGACCTTCCTCCCCCTGACTTGTGAAAATAATGAAAATTGTTTCCTTGTTCACTTTTATTAATCCATTTGTGTATCAGAGTGCATGAATGTTGAATGCCCTCTTAATATTTCTGCAAGCATTATAGTCTGTACTGTTTTCTTTTTTTAAACAGAGCTTGTCCTTATTATCTCTCTCGGAGCCTGAAGCAGCAAGCAGACATTATTTTTATGCCTTACAACTATTTACTAGACTCAAAGGTAACATGTAACTTTGCTTTTAAATACAGTTGTTCTTCTGTTTGTTTTATGCTTTTATGCTTTTAGTGGATAAACAGTGAAGAGTGATGCCTGGCAAGTGGATGCATTATGTGTGATTCAAAACTGACCAAACCCCAGTTCAGTTCAGGACCATGGGGTTTTCTCTGTAATTTCTTTCCCATGATAAAAAAAAAAAAAAATATTTGACATTTTTCTATACTCATAGAATTAGCTTTGCAGAATGTGGTTCCATTTTTAGGTGATATTCACTTCCTGGACACAAATCTTCAGTCACATACTGTGCAGTATTTTTGCATGCAATCTGAGGTGTTTTTGTTTCTGCAGCTGTTGCATGATTTTCAGAATAAGGAAGTTTTCAGTAGAAACTGGACATATCTCTTGGAAGTAATATCTGGTTTTGTGTACAAACAGTTGTAATAAGCTGTTTGTATTTTAATTTTATGGATAGGAAGTGAAACCTTTGAAAACTCTGTTGAGGAAACAAATGTGCTGACATCTTCATGCAACTTGGAGTAATTAATGAATTATAGTAAAAGCCAGATTGCACCCCACTGCTGCAGGAAGACTGAAAGTTTAATAAATAAAAAAAGAAATTTAAAATATCCCTTAAGCCCTATAAGCAGAGAAGCATTAGGAAATGAAGTCATGTGGTGCTGGAGGGGTTGTGTCCAGAATATCCACTTGCAAAGGCAACACAAGCATCAAATTGTAAATACATGGCAAATCCTCTGCTTTACACCCCACTTCTCCCAGATCTCTATTGTCAAAAATGACTCAAAGTGACTCAAATTGATAGGTAAACTTTCTCAAATTAGTTAAACTAATCCAAATATGGCACATCAGGGTTTTTTTTTTTTTCTTTTCTTTATTACAAATTGTAACCTCTGTAAACATTTACATGATACATTTTAGCACCTTCATTTCCAGAGAAAGTGATTCTGTGGTTTCTGTAGCCGGCAACCACAGCCGTTACTTGCTGTTTTCTCAAAGGAAAAAACCAACCCAACTAAAAAATACATGAAAACCCAAAAGTATCTCAGCATCCACTTTCTCAGCCAATCAAATCCATATTTCTCAGTGGCCTTTTTGTCCACTTCTTTGTTCTGATTTTGTCTTTAGAGCAGGAAATCACACAACTTGGACCTGAAGGGGACTGTGGTGATACTCGATGAAGCTCACAACGTGGTGAGTTGTTCTGGTCTGTTACCATTTTCAATCTGCACCCAAAGAGTAAAACAAATAGCCTGTAAAATGTGTACTCAGGTGTATGTTGCTAATATTCGTTATCATGAACATTTCTTGTTTCTCTGACAGTTAAATTTTGTAGTTAACAGTCCTTTGACACTGCTGATTTTTTTAATGAGGTGATGGTTTCTTTCTAAAGGGTACATCTCCAGATTTATGAGGTGCTTCTTTTCTTGGAGACTTCTAAGAAAACACTGTGTAAGAAATGATGGAAGACCCACTCTTGAATCTGCATCAGCTCTGCCAAATGCAGTAGATGGCAAACAGGCCTCTTGTAATATTTCCAAGTCCTCATTCACAGACAAAAACAAGAAAAAATAATGAATGCTGCTGTAGGAGTTCTTCCTTTTTGCTGGCTTGAAACTGCAGCTCTTTTCTAAATGATGAAATGCAGAGGAACATTTGAAATATGTCCCTTTCTCTGCCACACAAAGCCACAGTCTCCCGGTGGGATTTCTGCTGAACAGCTGTGGTTTGTTGTGTGAGTGCCTGGTGTCCTTTCAGTAAACAGCCACCCGAGTCTGCTCTGCTTCACTAGAGAGCCTTGCCTTGCTGCATCCAGGGTTTGCTCCTTTCCTCAGAACATCTTCTGTTGAAAAAATGTCTGGAAATCCTGTCACAGTTGTTTGGGGTTTGGATTTGTTTTTCCCTTTGTAGTGTGCAGGAATTACTAATTGATGCCTGCATGCAGAAATTAGCCAGAGCAGCTTCTCATTTTTCAATAGTTATCTGATGGTGCTGTTGCTTCCAGATTAATATGTGGAAATTTAGGGATTATCCTGAAATAAAATTAATTTCTTTCTGGTTAGATTGTTTACACATGCATCTTGCTCAGCACTTAATTTCTTTATAACTTATTTCTTCATAGCTATTACAGTCAAGTATTTGTGTAGGTTATGCCTTATTATTTATCATCAATCCTCAGGGAAAATGATTCTTTTTGTCACAGAAAATTTCTTGTAAAGCAATATGTGATTTAATTTTCAAAGTCAGAGAAAGTTTTGTCAAAGTTACTAATCCTGAGTGTTTAAACCATTACTACTTTTTAAATAGAAAGTAGAGAAATAGCTTTTTCGAAGAACAAACCAATTATCTAAGTAAAGAATTTCCTGCTTGAACATCAGACAATTACTGTCTGTACTCTCTAGGATGTTGATAATGTGGAAGAGGCAAAATCTGTTCTACATTTCAGAAAAAATGTTGTTTATGAATAGTCCAAGTCTTCAGGTGTTTATGAAATATCCTCTGGCCTGAGCTGGAGATCAAAAATAAAATCAGGCCTGGTTGTCTGGACTTCATCATGTCTGAAACTGCCTGAATAAACAGGGCACAGAGGGGTCAGAATAATTCTTCAATTCCTTCTATTTTAGGAGAAGTTGTGTGAGGAGTCCTCTTCTTTTGACTTGACTCCCTACGATCTGGCTTCAGCAATGGATGCAATAAATGTTGTCCTGGAGGAACAAGCCAAAGTGGTTCAACAGAATGAAATCAATGCTGAATTCAACATGGAGTTGGCCACTTCCGGTGTGTTGACAGTGACACATCACTGTTTCTCTGGGATAATGAAGTGCCACTACCAAGAACTTGAAAATAACTTTTAGGGGAAGTTTCTGGGAAATTTACATTCCTGTTATTAAGTAAATTGTTGTTAATTAGTAATTGTTGCCAGACACTGGAAGATTTGATCAAACTAATGGGACATGAGGGGCTATGAAAGAGAACAGTGAGTGGACCACAAAAAATATCTTTCCATGTACACAATTCTAACCTTCATAGCCATAATTTCTGGAAAGGCATAAAGAAACTGGGAATGAAAAAGGGGTGAAACAACCTCTTTAAAGTCTTAACTTTTTTCAACAGGATTGAACATGGAACTGGAAGATATAGCAAAGATCAAGAGTAAGTGTATATTTTGTGATGTTGAAAATTGTTGAAGCAGTTTGAAAAGGTCAGCAATTACAAATCAAGCTCACACAGCATTGCCATATACGTAACTTAAGTGTCAATGAATGTCTCAGTTATAAGTTATCTGGATCGGCTTTTCCCAAGAACTTTTTAGAATGTTTAGTTAGTTTTTTCCCAAGAAGAGAGATTTGGCAGATGAATGTGTCTTTTCCTTCGTTGTTAGAAGTTCCCATGTTTTCTAACCTTGTCAGTGTGCTGGAATTGCATCAGTTGCATAATTCTGCTGTCAGAACCTGAAGTTAACATCAAGAGCTTGAGATATCTCATGTATACAAAGGATTTTCAAGAACAACTTTCCCTGTCTGTAAAGAGTTTAACATTTAGCTGCTGACTCTTCAGCTTCATTAGAAATTGAGGTCATGGAAGTTCTTAGAGTTGAATATGAATATTTAAAGGTGATATCCAGGAAATTGGTTTTGATCAACAGCTGGGCTTCTGTCTTTTGTAACAGCCTTTGTCATAAAGTACATTTGAAAAAGTGACTTAGATGTGTCCCAGACATGACTTTCTGTGCACCCTAACTTTTTCCTCTTAATTTTCCTAAAGAAATTCTTCTTCAGCTCGAAAGTGCTATTGATGCAGTGGAGCTGCCAGCAAATGGTAATGGAGTCACCAAAGAGGGAAGGTAAATTTCTTCTCATTAATGTGTTTAAATGTTAAAAAGAACAGCAAATTGGAGCTGGGGCAGATGTTAGGGCTATAGCTCTATTCTATTTTCTGGGAATAGTATTTATTCAAGGTTTTAATTTTCCTGAAATCCCCTATCTATATAGCAATCATTATTTTTGGAGGAACTCCCTTTTTTAGTGTTTCAAGAGTGGAAAATCCTCTGCTTGGGTTTCCTGAGCCTGGAAGAAGCTGTGCTTCTTTCAATTTTGTGTCATGATTTAAGCAGGGGTACCAGTGCTGCAGTGGTGTCTGAGGTACCTCTGAGCTCTGGAAGTCCATTTCTAAACTGGTGCCTGTTATACATGATAAAAAAAAAAAGAGGAAATTGCATGCCAATCTGCTTCTAAATTAGCAATGGATTGTATGTTGGGGAGGAATGATGGAAAAAGGGAATGACATGGTCTGTGTACCTTCTGCCATGGCAGTATTGTGCACTGTCTTTATAAGCAAGTACTTAATTTTATTCTTGGAAATTTTTCATTCTCATGGAGACAGAAACATATTTTGCTACATGATGGTGAAACTGTTCTTCTGAAAGAGCAACATTATTTGTGCCTATTTGGTTCTTTACAGTATTTCCCAATTCTGCTTTTTCTTTATAAATTGCAGCTACATCTTTGATCTGTTTGCAGAAGCCCAAATAACCCTGCAGACCAAATCCTCCCTCTTGGAGTCACTGGAGCAGATTTTACAGTTTCTTTCAGGCCGTAAGTGCATGAACTTTTAAACTTTTTTACTCAGGCTTTCCTCTTTAGTGTAAGAAACTGGAAATTTGTGTTGTTGGGGGAGACATCAAATGATAAAGCCTCTGTAAGCTAAAATCTGACCTTAAAGACTTGTGTCTTTTATTAAGATGTGCAGGGTCCTCTGCTGAGGAACATATTTTCTATCTGTTCATGTAGCTGAACTGATGCTGAGAACCACCTTGTGTCAAAACAGGAGTGTATGGGTCCATCCATGCACATAGAGGACTTTTGCACAGACACTATTTTTCTCCAAAACCACATGGATTGTGGTGTGAAGCTTGCTGACATTTTGCTGATGGTACTTTTAGTGTCTTGAGTTCTTCCTTGGTCCTGGAGTTAGAAAACAGGAAGGTGGAGAATCATATAAAATGTTTTTCCCCCTGTTGATTTAACAAGCTTTTGTTCTAATGTCTGTCAGCATCCTGTTCTTAAATTACTCTTCTGTAAAGAAAATTTTTCAACTTCTACATGTGTGGTCTTGTGTTGCTTTCTCCAGGTACTGGGATATTTGTCAATACATCTGGATTGCATAAGGTCTCAGATATTATCCAGGTAAATATTTAATGCTGCTTCTATACATAAAGGGTAGAAGAGTTGGTTTAAAAGATATGTAAAGATATTGGATCAATTTTATTCTTGTTGGGATGTACACGGGCTATGGTGAAAGTTTGTATTCTTTGAGGAGAAAGCTGCTGCCTGATGGGATGGACTGATCTGATTTTTACCCAGGTTGTTCTTTTGTAGTTCTGGTCTCTCTTTTTGGAGATGCTGCATTTAAATTTTGGCTGGGCTTAGCATCCACCAGGTGGAGCTGGGTCATTGAACTTGCTTGCAGCAATGTTGGGGAATATAAGATCATCTCATGAAATAACAAGAGAGGCTAAGGAAAAAAGCAAACAAAAGATAATTTAACAGTATTTTTTTCCCATTTAATTATTAACTTATGAGATGTCTAAAACAAAAGTCTTTTCAGTTCCAAGTGACACTTGTGGGTATCCACATAATGCTGTCATCTCCCTGTTGTACACTTCCAAAACTTTGTTTATGAAAATCCCAAGCCCCATAAAATTCAGAGATGCAGTGAGCCTCTACATTAGACAGTGGTCTGTCTGATATATGTGTGCACAAAGGCACCAGAGATTAACACCCTGTTTAAAACTGAAAATGAAAACTTTATTCAAACCTTGCAGACCCTGTATGATAAAGACAAGTCACCTGGGTGTGTTTTGAGTGGTCCTGGCAGGTTTGCAGCACTGAACTCTGAATGCATGGGTGTTTGTGGGGCTGCATTCACAGTGGTATACACAGGATTTCATTTTTCTAGCAGTGATTTACACTACACTACACTACTACACTACAGTAGTAGTGATTTATGGTACCAAATGGTTTGTACTGGAGAGGTTGCTGTTCTGAGGGAAGGACAGTTGAGCCTAATTTAAATTGGTTTCTCAGGGTTTCAAAGCTGAGAGATGAGAAAATTCAGAAGTAGAAACCAGGTCCCCTGATCCCATAGGACTGGGAATAATTGTCTGTGTGTGCTCTTTTGGGTTGTGGATAGATAAAAAAGGAGATTTGACTTTGGAGGAGAAAGCTCAGATCCCTTTTCTGCTGCTGAGCACATGCACGTGGACAGTGCCTGCAAAGGATCTGCCAGGGACAGTTTGCCATCTTGAGATAGGAGGGACATGGACAGAGTTTGCTTCTTGCAGAGCCTTGAGTCTTAATTTAACACCAGCTTGTATTAATTAATAGTAATTGTTTTTCTTGCTTGTCAAGGAACACTTACCAAAATGCCTTTTGTGCGCTGTATCTTTGGCTATTTTTCAGGAGTAAATATTTCCAGGAATTGTGTCTTTTTTTTTTTCATTGCTAGGGAACATCTTGTAACTAGCTGATACTCTTATGAGCTTGGGTAATTCCTATCAGTGTCTGGAGAAATTTTGTTTAGAAAAATTAACAGAGTTGTAAATATTTGAGAACCACAGCTGTTTTCACTGGAGTTGCACTGGGATTCTTTATGTTTGAAAGAGCATCATCTGTACTCGTGAGACATCACATGCTGGAAAGGGGGGAAAAACATAACTCAGATAGAAGCTTTTAATTTAATGTATGGACAATTAGATATGATTACAACTTAATTATTTATATAAGCAGAGTGTTATTAGCAGAGGGACCACAGATGAAATTTTAAACTGAAGGAACTCAAAAAGCTCTTCTATGCTTGCTTCTGACTGATCTCCTTAGAGTGTTTTTTTATCCACAGTCAGAGTCATGAACAGTGTGAATAATAACATTGTCATTTATGTAGTTTGAGTATGTTTAGATATTGACTTGAAGTTTTTGGAACAGTTGAGAGCACTATGTGGGGAGCAGGAATTGCCTGGAAGAACCACATTTATTCAAAAGTTATCTTATTTGATAACAAGAGTAGGAAAGAAATTTAAGGTTATTGCAGTGATGTTTGTGGAGACACTTCTCGGTGTGGGGATTTTACCAAAAGGATGTGTGTGTATGTATGTATCAAAACTAAAGTGGCCAGCAGGACCAGGGAGGTCATTGTCCCTCTGAGCAATGATGAGGCTTCACCTTGAGTCCTGTGTCCATTTCTGAGCCTCTCATGACAAGAAGGACATTGAGCATCCAGGGAAGGGAACAGAGCTGGGGAAGGGATTGGAGCTCCAGGAGAGGCTGAGGGAGCTGAGGGGGCTCAGCCTGGAGAAAAGGAAGCTCAGGAGGGACCTTCTCACCCTCACAAGTCCCTGACAGGAGGGAGCAGCCATGTGGGGGTCAGGCTCTGCTCCCAGGGAACACGGACAGGATAAGAAGAATTGACCTCATGCAGTGTCAGGGGAGGTTCAGGCTGGACATCAGGAAGAATTTCTACATGGAAAGGGTTGTCAGGCATTGGAAGGGGCTGCCCAGGGGGGTGATGGAGTTCCCATTCCTGGAGGTGTTTGTTGAACACCTGGATGTGGCACTCAGTGCTCTGGGCTGGGTGATCAATCACAGCTTGGACTCAACCATCTCAGAGGTCATTCCCAACCTAAATAATTCTGTGGTTCTGTTTCCCTCCATTTTGCAGACAGTGTTCAGCATGGATCCCCCAGAAGGAGTCACAACAGGGTTCCTGCCACGTCAGGCAATATCTAAATATTACAAGGTATGGGAGCTTTTGTGTGCTGTGTTTTTCCTCACAGCATTTAATGTCTGTGCTTGGTGTATCTCAGACTTGGAAGGATGTGGGTAGTACAGCACATGATGTTGATTACAGGGAGGAAAAAAGAGACCACAACCAAAAAAACCCACCAAAGGAACGGTATTTAATTTAGATTCTGAAGAAAACCACAATTTTGAAATGAATTTATTAATTAAATTTTGAAAGTGCAGCAAATGGAAATGTCAGAAAATTTTGAAATAGGATATTAAACAAGAATCAAGGTATTCTTCCAATATTGTATATTTAGTTTAGCCCAGTGCTAAGCAACTGCAGCAAAACCACTGAACCTCCTCCCTGAAGTTGTTTTAATTTTTAAAGTTTAAAGTTTGGAATTTATGGGATGTGTTGTTATGATGAATTTTAGGAACAGATCTTTTTCTAGATGTCACATTTAGACTTTATACTATTTTTGTTGCCAAATGAAGCAAATCTTTCCACCATGATAGTGTTCTACATTTGATCTGTGTCGTTTATGCTGGTGGAAATACCCAAATAATTGGGTTTTTGGCCTCTGCTCGGGTCAGCCTATGAAAAGCTGCTCCCATCATCTGGTTCAAAAATGACTGGTTGGATGGTGATGCACTTTTTTGCTCATGGTTACGAAATACTGGAAGCAAAATAGAAAAGAGACAGGAAATTTATATAACCTTAGTAAAACTGTAAAAGTGGCAATAATTGCATTAATTACTCTTAATGTAGGCCATTTATTTTTTTTTGAGGGATGAATTTCAAGTTCATTTCTGCAGCCATTGCTAGAAATGTTTGCTACTTTCCTTCAGGTACATATTCACGTGGATAATGGTAATCAGAAAAAGAAACAAAGGACAGATCTCTGGAACTCATCATCTTCAAAAAGACAAGGTACAGGACTGTTCTTGGGGAGGTTCATGCAAAAGCTGCCTTGAAAACTCATCAACTGCTCCTTTCTGATTCAAATAGAAGAGAACAAGTGCAGCTCCATGGTGGATTCAATGAGCTGGGGACAAGCTTTTCACTTTTATAGTTGTTTCTGAAGGGGAGGTGGCATGTGCTATTTCAATATAAGAATTTCTTGTACCATTGGTGGTTTGTGCACTGCTGGAGTTCTTTTAGGGTGATGATTGTGGTGAAAGATCATCTCCATCATGGAATTGTTGTATTGGTGTAGAGAAAATCTTCAGAGCAGCCAAGAATGGGGAACTCTCCTCCAACCCTCAGGTTGCTACTGAGGTTGATTACAGGTTCTGTTCTCATACCAGCTGGATTTCTCTGTACAACTGTGTTGACTTAAACACAAAACTGGTGTTGAATAAGGCTGTAACTGCCTTTGGCAAAAAGGGGGTTCAGTTACAGTTTTGATGGCAAAAATGTTTGTCGGAGGTGGTATAAGAAATTCTATTCCATTCTCTGTTGAAATTATTTACATTGTGGAGGTGTTACAGTTTGTTTGCTCATTTTTGGAGCTCTGTAGAGAAGTTTCATGAGATGTACCAGAGATCTTGTCCAGATCATGTGAATTCTTAGGCAGAAAATGCCTTGCCCTGGGGCATATTTACCTTTTCTGGGATCACCTGCTTTGTGGAACTTCCTGTTTTGAGCAACTTTCAGGGTGTGTTGTCAGTTCTTGAGAGTTTCAGCTTCAGCTATACTTTCCAATCTCCTCCCTTGTCAGTCTCCTCCCACCTGTTTTGTTCCTTATGCTCTGCACTTCCCAGTATCTGGAATTACCTCAATATAACTGAGGTAACTTCAGAACCATATATTTAGAAGAAAAGAAACTTGGCCTCTGAATCAAAGGCTTATCCTAATGCTCCTATAAAGCAGCATCAAACTTGGCTTTGTTGGACTGCAGCATTCATTCTTTCTGATATTTTAATTTAATTTTTTTTAATAATTAAGTTGAAATTTTCACTTTAAGTTGACATTTTCAATTACAGATGCAGATCCCTTTACCTAAGCCTTCTTAACAGAACACTCTTCAGAGACTTTTGTAAATACTTTGTCTCATAACTATCTACTTAATTACTTAGTTTCTACTTCATTACTCAGTTAAGTGCTCATGAGTGTGTATTTATCTCTTTCATGGTAGTCCTTCTTTTAAGGGCAAAAGTAACATTTTTCAAAGAATGAATTTTCAAAAATTTACTGGGTTTGCACATAATAGCCCCTTAAATGTTTCCATTAAATTAGTGCTGTTTAGTAATCTCTTAATGCTGTTTTCCTGAGATATTCCTCAATTAGAGTTTTAAGATACAGGAATAATTCTGAGTGGATTTGGTTAAAGATGGGTGCAGGAAGAGGCTAATACAAACATTGTTAGGTTAATTGCATAATTTGGAGATTTTATACACAGAAATAGAAAGCAGTGAGAGAATTCTATGATTCAGTAGATGGATTCTGATATATTTGTTTTTCAAATAAAAACAGTATTTGCAAGTTCCTGTGTAACACACCTGAGTATGCTGACATTTGTCCTTTATGTAAGCCTAGCAGAGGTCAGACATGATAGATGGAGTCTCTGGTTTCCTGTAGTGATGGAGCAAATGGTCTAGAAATAATTCAAGCATTTAAGAACAGCTGTTTTCCAGGGATTTTGTGGAAATTGTCCACTCAAACATCATTCTCTACAAAGTAGTTGGTGAGGACAAGGGGCATAGCTTGGGGTAGCTGATGAGATTGCTGCCTGAGTCATCTGGGAACAGATGCTGTTTATGTCAACAATATTGGACTGTTGCAGTTTAACATTTGCTCTAAATCATCATGCTGTAGACTATTAGCAAGCCATTTCTCCTTGCATTAGCTGTCCTTGTACCAGGAATGGAAGAAGAGACCAGCTTTGTTTAATGCCCAACACTTCCTGCTGCTGAATGGAACCTTGAAAATGGATTTATTGTTGTTAAGCTTAAAGACATAATTGCAGCACATCAGGCTAAAAATGTACAGCAGCCCCAACTTGTCCAGGAACTGGGAACTGGTGCCTGGCTGAGTTACAGAAATGTGTTTCCAACTGAGCACTGGAGGAGCAGACATGAGGGGCTGCTGTCCTTTTCCAGGCCATCCCATATCAGCCCACTTTGGTTTTGTGCTGGGATTTCTTGGGTTCCTGGCTGAGTGACTTTGCTCTTATCTGTAGATACTCACTGGCTTGTCCAAACTAATTTGCACCAATTGTTGGTGTGAGTTAGAAAGAGAGGGAATCTCCTGAATTTTGGAATGTGAGTCTTCTAGAATTTGGGCATTGTCTGGATAGGTCTGTCCAAATGAGATGGAAGGATAAAACTTTCAGCTAAATGTTCACTTGTAATTCTAAGCAGTAAGTGACTCACTGGGCACGTCTTAATGGGGATTTCCTGAAAGCACCAGCTTTTTCTTTTGGAAATGAAGGCTTTGATTGACTTGTGTAAAATTCAAAGAAATTCACGTGATACTTCAGTGAGAGGTTTTTTGTTTTTTTTTTACTGAAACTAATCATGAAAAGCAGAAACAGAAACTAAAAGTGATGTTTCATTTGACTGCTCTTGTTCTTGATGTGGATTTTCTTTTCATTCCCTTGTGCCTGTGTCTCTGACAAGCTGATGCAGTTTTCAGCAAGCTTGAGCTGAGCAATGAAGGAAATTACTGATGTGATTTATTTATTTTTCTTAATATTCTTTCTGTTGATAACTTACATATTTTCAGAGTCACACACTAAAATACATATATATGTGTGTGTGTGTATATATATATATATATATATATATATATATTTCCACAAAATGTTTGTGAGTTGACTCTGGGGAAAGTGGGAAGTTTAGGTGAAAGATTTATAGCCTATATAGTTACATAGGAAATTCCTCATAGAGAAGGGGTTCTTTTCTCAAGCCAGTGCAAGGTTGGACATACTGTCTTGTTAGATTATGAGGAAGCAGTGATATTTTCATTAAAAGTCATTAAATCTGGGAAGAACCAAAGCAGGACATACCATACATCTGGAATTCTGACTTTGGATGCTGTCTGGTTTGCTCTCAGAAGTTCAGGTGCCATGTGCCATATGCTGGTCATAGTCTAGTTTTTCCACTTTGATTTCTTAGTGTTTTCTCTTTATTTAATGCAGGGAAGACTTTAAGCTATTGGTGTTTCAGCCCTGGATACAGCATGCACGAGCTCGTTCGACAGGGAGTCAGGACAATCATCCTCACCAGTGGGACACTCTCCCCCCTCTCATCATTTACCATGGAAATGCAGATGTGAGTACCTGGGTTTGGGACACTGCCATTCCTGAAAGATGCACAATCTGCTCTCATGGATTTAGGTTTTATCTCAGGATTTTAAAGTCCTTTGTTTGCCCAGAGAAGCTGTGGCTGCTTCATCCCTGGAAGTGTCCAAGGCCAGGCTGGATGGAGCTTGGAGCAGCCTAGGATAGTGGAAGGTGTCCCTGCCCATGGCAGGGGGTGGAATGAGATGAGCTTTAAGGTTTCTTCCAACCAAATCACTCTTATGATTCTGGAAATGGTAGGGAATCATATAATGGGTATGACTGCGATCTTCCTCTTTTTTTTTCTCCAGCCCTTTTCCTGTTTGCCTGGAGAATCCTCATGTAATTGATAAACACCAGCTCTGGGTGGGGATCATTCCAAAGGGACCTGATGGAGCTGTGCTTACTTCCACCTATGAAAGAAGGTAATGAACTTCCATGTGGAGTCCTGCTTGGAAGCTTTGGGTTCCAGCGTTGGGTTCTGTTAACAGGAGTATGCCAGCTAAGTAAGGGATCTCTAGTGGTTTTCTTGGATAAATGCTGAATAACAACACCCTTTAACTACTCCTATTGAAGGTCTGGAAGGGATCAGGCACTGATATTCCTTGATAGCCCTGGCCAGCCTCAGCTGGGATTGCACCCACAGCCATCCCCCAGGAGCTTCACTGAATCCTATCCAATTTTTTTTTGCTGAAGGCTTAATTGACTTGAAACATGACTGGCCTTTGCAATAACTATTTTTATATTTAAAGCTTGTCACCATGCCCAGCCTCTCTTTTACCTCTGGGTTGCCTTCTTAAGGAAAACATGTCCAAATATTTGTCAAGCTTTTCATCATCATTTTTCTTGCTTGTCTGGTCTTCCATCACTTTGTCTCTTTCTATCTGTTGTTCAGAGTTGGCAGTGCTTCTGCTGCCAGCAAAGGCCAAATGTTCCACGGAACTGGAAAGGGATTCAGCAATTGTAATGGATTTTTACAGAGAAGTCATAATCTGGACAACCCTCAGACTGCATTTCTTATTTTCAGAAGCTTTAGTGTGCTATTTCAGTGTATTTCTGTTGAAGATACTGTATTTTAAAGAAAGAGGGTTGGGGATTCCACCCCTCTAGGGCTTTTAGAACATGGGGATTTTTTGAAGGAAAGGGATTCACTGTGTTCACTCCGTTTTGACAACATGTCTGTGCTGATAATGGTTTTTGTATGTCCTATAAAAATATATTTGTTAGGTTTTTTCCCTGCATATATAAATTTTCTGGGAAAACAGTACACAAAACTACAAGGCACTAAAAAAAGGAGCATAAAGGCATGAGAGAATAGGGGAGTTTTCAGTCAGGTGTGGAAGAACATAAATAGTCCTACTCACTGCAGAGCAGGACTTCTTCAGCCAAAGACAAAGTGATTTATTGAGTAATAACCATAGTAACCAAACTAATTGCAGCAACACCACACCTAATTGTAATGTTAGGCTTGGCAGACTTCCTGGCAAAACTCTCACATGTGTTGCTACTCACATGGCTGCCATTTCTACCTGAACATTTTGAAATATTGAAGCTTAGGTCATCTTCAGAGCTATCAATAAGAATATTTCATAGTATTAATAAAATGTAGTCAAGGTATTGTTAATTCTTGCCCTTGGTGTTGGTGCTTGCCACAGAAGGGAGAGCAACTGGGAGTCTGGAAATGTTATTTTAGATGAATGTCAAAGGAAGCCAGTGTGGATGAAAAACATAGAAAATGAAATGCAATGGTGTTATTTGATTTTTCTTTTTTGTAGGTTTTCAGAGGATTATTTATCTTCTCTGGGGAAAACAATTGGTAAGTGAAGTGTGGATTTCAGAAATGGGTTCATGCCCAGGATATTTGGAAATTTAGAAAGGGCAATGCTAAAGATGCAGTAAGAGAAAGGTAAAGGATTGCAGTGCATAGTTTGCTGCTGTCAGGTTTTCTGTGTTTTTGCTTGCTCAAGGCAACTGGCTGCTGCAATAGCACTTTAAATTGAGTCTCTGGTTTCATATTTCCAAGTCTGGACTTCTGTCAGGAGTTTGTGTTTGGATCAAAAATGTGGTTCCTAAACACAGTCAGAAAGTGGCTCAAATACCCAGAGATGATGCAGCAAAGCAATTGAGAATCACAGGAAATTAGTGCAATTTTTTGTAATACTTTAGAGTATGTCAAGCCTGCCTGAAGACAGCATTTATTGTTTTGGTAATCTTTTATAATAGAATTACAAAATCATAACACATAAGGACAGAATAAAAGAAGATCATCTGTGTAGCTTGGCTAGCATGATTGAAAAGAATCTGTTAAATCTAGAAATGCTTGAAGGATGTGGAGGAGAAATGAAAGCTAGTTTGGCTTCAAACTTACACCTTGACAAGATTATCAAATTATTTAAAGAAATTGAACAACTTCTAATACACAATCATTCATGTCAAGAAAGTAGAAAATATTTGGGAAGGAGGCCACACTGTTGTTTTTCCTCTGCAGTCCATGTTCTCCATCCCAGGATGAAAATGCCCTCAGCTGCACACTTGTCTTCTCTCCCTGCAGGCAACCTTGTGCGAGTTGTGCCACATGGGCTCTTGGTGTTCTTCCCATCCTACCCTGTCATGGATAAGAGCCTGGAATATTGGAGAGTATGTTCATTGCTCTGCCTTTGTTAGGTGGTTTGGTTACTTGCATCAGGCAGCTTGTAGTTATTCCATTTAACTATGTTAAATTAAAAACTTTCTATTGGAAGTGGTTGTTGCTCATGGAAGGGAGTTGGAACTGAATTATTATTATTAAGGTCCCTTTCAACCCAAAATGTTCTGGGATTCTATGAAAAAATTTATGTTAGTAAGTAAATTATAAAATCTGGAAGGTAAAATCTCAGGTAAGGCTTCTTTTATTTTGATCACAATATACTGAAGTGCAGTGCTGTAGAAACCAAACCCAAAAGAATCTTACTATATTATTGCATCTGATATCACATTTTATTTAGTTCACTAGACCTTTCTTTATTAAACCTCTGAAAAAATGAGGAAAAAAAGTCCAATATGAGCATTTCTTCTTTATTTTTAATTTGCAACCATTGCAACTGTAACTTCTGGTACTTCTGTGCTCATGAGTTGAATGTCCCTGGTGAGATTTGCTAGAACAGTTCTGGTTTAAATGCTGCTTGAAAGGCAGGGGCAGAGGTTTCATGCTGTGGAGTGGGACTGGGAGGTGTGTGCTGCAACCCTCCCATCTGCCTGATGCCTGAGGTGCACCAACTGCAAGGAACCACTGCTAGTGCTCTCAGGGGGTTGCACGTTTCTGCTCCCATCTCCCCTGTGTTTGGCAGGAGAGGAGCAGGCTGTGGTGAAGAAGTGTTTCTCTTCTTGTGGAGTGAGCTCACTTGGCATTTCTGACCTGCTCCTTCTCTTTCCAACAGGAGCATGATTTTGCCAAAAGAATAGAAGAAGTGAAGCCGATGTTTGTGGAACCCAGGAACAAAGGAAGCTTTTCAGAGGTCGATTATTTCCATTACATACTTCTATCAATTTCAGAAATTGTTTATATGTTTAATGACCTTTTCTAAAGTGTGTTTGGGTATGAAACACCCCAGGTTTTGGCCTAGAGTGAAAGTAAAACTGTGACTGCTACTTTGAAGTGTAGTTTTCCTGTGCATCCTTCCTTTCCTCTCTTGTCTGGCCATGCAGGGTTCAGTCTTCATTTAAATCTGGTGACGTAGAGCAGCCAACACACACAAGTGCTGAGTAATCGAGCTGGTAGAAAGCTGTCACTTCAGTAGACAGCATTTGTGAGTGTTCTGCAGGACTTTTCCTCCCAGCTTATCCTGCTTTGGGTGTTTAACAATTGTACAGTGTCATCCTATTTATTTATAGCCATTCTGTTTGCTTCTTGGAATAATTAATATTTATAATTGCTTTCCTGTTGTGTCTATTTTACTTAACAATCTGCAGAAACACAGGATGGTCCATCTTATCAGAAGTACCTGAATTTTTTTGTGCTTACCCAGATGTGTTCTGGATATCACAGTGATGCGAGGATTTTACTGAGAAAATGGCTTCTCACACTTGCAATTATTTAAAAGTAAAGACAGTTATACTAAGCCAAATTAATCACAGTTTAGATCTTAGTGTACAAAGATCTTAGTACAGGATAATACCATTCTTCCTCTTAAACTTGTTTATATTTTAGGTTATTGATGCCTACTATGATAAAGTCGCCTGTCCTAAGTCCAATGGAGCTGCTTTTTTGGCAGTCTGTCGTGGCAAGGTAATGTAACTGAGAATTTGTTTTATCTGAAGTCATATTATATAATTGATAGGAAAAAACCTCCTTTTTGGATTTAAATACATTTCTTATTATTTGACTATTATATGCGGGGAAAAAACAAGTGCTCTGAAGCTTTTCAAAATTAGGTCACATTTCTGTGTGATTCACTCTTGTTCTTATTGGAGGGACACATTTTGATTTCTCTGAAGTGGATGAGCATCATACTTGCATTTCATGTTGGCTGCTCACTGTTCACACCCATTACATAAGAGCAGCTGTTCTGGAGAACTGTAATGAAACAAGTTAAAACAACACTGCTGCAAACCAAACATAATGCTTAGCCTTAAAAGACTTGCTTTATTAACTTCCTGTTCTGTGGATGCATTTGATGGCCTTTCCTTTGCATCTTCCAGTGGTGGTAAATTGACTTATGTTTATCAATGGAAATACTGGTGAAATTACTCTTCGAGCCTTTTTGCTGCTGTTTACTGTATACCAGAGAAGTTACAACTTCTTTTGCAGCTTTGGTCCCAGTCTCCAAAGAGGCTGTTGAAGTGAAGAAAAGATGTGGCTCTCTCAAGTATTGTTGATGAGATTTGGATAATTGATTCAGCTGAAAAACAAAACAGCTTTTTTTTCCTTGATTTTTTTTTTCAATCTGTTCAACTTTATTCATTTCACAAAGTGATTTGCCAGCAGTGAGCATGTATAGGACACATGAGTGACAGATACTTGATGGAATGTCAACAGCACAGCTGCTGAGCATGGCACTATGGTCTGGTGAACCTGATGGCTTTATGTTATTGCTTTGAAGTGATTCTGTTAATTTTTACTGTCAGAGAAGATTTGCTGTGTTGTTATGTCTTGTCAACAACCCAGGGTGTGAAAGGTTTAAACAAGGGTGTTGACATGTTCTCAATACAGCTGATCTTATCCAGGAACAGGACAGCTATGAACAGGGTTTGCTGAGCTGTGCTTTGGCCGAGGAAAAAGCCAAGTTTAAACTCCTGGTAATAAAAGAAAAAAAAAATCTAGTTGAAATTATTCATTGACACTATTGATTAACTACACTAGACCAGGGAGTTAATTGAATGGAGAAAAAGGGCCAACAACTGCTGAATTGCTCTGAAATGTCACTGCAAACTCCATTGAGGATGGAAAACTCTGTCCCTGTAGGCCAGTGAAGGCTTAGACTTTGCAGACATAAATGGACGAGGAGTCATCATTACTGGGCTTCCATTTCCCCCTCGTATGGAGCCCAGAGTCGTTTTAAAGATGCAATTCCTGGATGAGATGAGGAAAAGTGGTGCAGGTGGACAGGTAAGACTGGGCAGCTTTTCACTCTTGGCTGTTGGCATGTTCTTGTCATTGGTTCTCTCTCTTGTCCCAGTGGGTTCTGGGTGTTCATATCCTCTCAGTCTCGTGGGACCATGAATATCAGAAATTCAAACAGCTTGGGAATTTGTCACAAATCCAGCCACCTTTTTTAAACAGTGTTGAAGGTTCCATGTTCTGGAACAGTCTTAAATATAGGCCCTAATAAAGGTTGTAATTAAAGTTTACAAAATCTTTGTATGTTTGTTATCCATCTCTCATTCTGAGGGATGTTTTTCATCCAGAGAGTGGGTGGGCAGGAAGAATGGCCTGCACTGGCTGTTTTGGGAATGATTGTTTTGGAAGTGTGGTGGTGTGTGTCAGGGTGTTTGGGTTTGGTGCTCTATTGCTTCAGGCACAAGAATGAATGATGTGACACTTTAGTCTGATCTACAGTCTTAAAGAATATGAAGAGTCTGTTGTACTGCCAGGGCTCTGAGTGCACCATACAGGAAACAGCCTCTCCAGCTGGACATTGCTACTTGAATTTTCTGTGCTCTGGAAATCAGGTGTGACTTTTGAGTCCATCTGTCTTTGGTTTTCCTCAGCTCTTTGAGACTTGTCAGTACATCTGGTTGATATTATCCAAGATCTGTGCTTCACTTTTTATTTCCTTAGGTAAAAAATAATGGCTGTACAGCACAGAGAATACATTTAACATGGTGAACAATGTTAATTCTTCCTCCTACCTCTTGCAGTATCTGTCTGGGCGTGAGTGGTACAGTCAGCAAGCGTCCCGGGCTGTCAACCAGGCCATTGGCCGGGTCATCAGGCACCGCCAGGACTACGGGGCCATCTTCCTGTGTGACCACAGGTAAGCCCTGGCTCACCAAATCCCAGAATATTTGAGGTTGAAAGGAACCTTAAAGCTCATCTCATTCCAACTCCCTGCCAAGGGCAGAGACACCTTCCACCACCCCAAGCCCTGTCCTACCTGGCCTTGAGTACTTCCAGGTTTGGGGCATCAATAACATCAACAGCTTATATCCCAACATAGGTGCTGGTATTTTGAATATAAATGTGCTGATGTTGCTGTTTGGAAAAGGCTACTGTTCATAATAATAAAATTAATTTATATAAATATTGCACTACTTCATAAAACTGGCTGGATTGTTATCTTCTGCTCCCCGTCCATGTCGTCTTGGAGCTGCAGAAGGAGATCAATGGTTTTAATGGAAAATAAACCAATTTTTGGAATTCATGTTTGTAATGCCATGGGAAATTATGTGACAATAACTTATGATCTTGCATTTTCTCCATCTTTCATTTGAGATGGCAGTCATCAACACTGCAGTGTTTTGAGAGAACAAGAATGGAAATGGGGACAGATTGTTACTGAAACAATACTGTTTATAGACATATCCTATATTAACATTATAGTGCATTAATATGCATTTTTGTAATGCTAATTAGTATAATATGTATATTATAGGCAACAGGAGTTTAATTGATAGTACATGGAATCAGCAAAGCCCTTTCGCCTGAGTGAAGGCATCACCCCATTATATTTACTGCACTGTTATGTCTTTATTTGTGTTGGTGCTCCTCTCTTGTCCTTTTGGATAGTGTCTTGGTTTGAACAGACATGTGTCTGCTAAGGAAGACAGGAGCCTTCCTTGAAATGGAAAATGTAAATCCCCTCTCTCCAAAGTA
Organism: Ammospiza nelsoni; assembly: GCF_027579445.1. Classification (NCBI taxonomy): domain Eukaryota; kingdom Metazoa; phylum Chordata; class Aves; order Passeriformes; family Passerellidae; genus Ammospiza; species Ammospiza nelsoni. Next base: position 6,985,158 of record NC_080644.1, on the reverse strand, counting down.
TTATAATTTTGAAATTAAGGGGCTCTCAGGCAAAGATATGGGAGTAGAAAAAGCAGTTCTTTATTAGGAAAATAAAAATGCAGTAATACAAAACAACACTAACAGAGTCAGAGTACAACCTGGCACCCTGTGGGTCAGGGTGGTGGCAGCAGTCCCATTAAATGGTGGCTGCAGCCCTCCTGCAGTGACAGATATGGTTCTGGTGGAGCACTCACCATGGTAGAAGGGTAGAGTTTTCCTCTGAAGGTCCAGTGGTGGTGCAGATGGGCCTGGTCTTCCTCTGGGAATCCAGTGGGAAAAGGCTGCTGGTGTTCCAAATCTCAGATTATATCCAGGTAGGAATGCTTGGCTCCCCCCCCTGGGCGGAGCATCTCCCAATGGGATGATGGAATTTTATCAGTCATGAAGTGATACTCAATGGCCCATTAACAAAAGATATCTCCCTGGAGGGAGGATGGGTGGAAGAGATAAAGAAAACTGCTCCACTTGCCTTTAACAGAAAACTGCCCCACCTGGTTCTAACAGATGGCAATAGAATACAAACCCTCAGCCTTATCTTGCATTGCAACCTAAGACAGATAGTGATCTAGGGTTCTTTTAATTAATTTAGCCCAACCTGGCAAATGATTCTCAGGTTTTCCCATCCTGTCCAGGTTCACAACTTGTGATGTCAGGGGCAAACTGCCCTCGTGGGTCCGACCCTACGTGAACGTTTATGACAACTTCGGGCACGCGGTCAGAAGTGTCTCCCTCTTCTTCCGTGTTGCTCAAGAAACTGTAAGTGTTTTTTAAAAAACCCCACAAAATGGACAACCACCTTCCTGAATAGTGTTGGAAACTGGGAGTGCTAAGCTAGGTGGGAGATATGAGAGAATCACAGGTGATCTCAAATTGGAAGGGATGCTTAAGTATCACTGAGTCTAGCTCTCTGCTCCTCACAAGCCTGCCCAGCACGGGGTCACTTGTCATTTCTAAACACTGGAAGATTTACTGGAAGGAGGTATGCCTCATGTTTCTCCATGAGTGATCTGGGACAGGATGTTGTTCTTATACTGGGCAACTCATTAGGTGACATCACAAAAATAACTTCCTCTTTCAGCTCCTCCTAAACAAACATGTATTTATTGTCTGGTATGCAAATCCTGGAACTGATATTGGCATCCAGAGGCTTTCTGTCTCAGGGAGGGGTTATGTGTGTGGAAGAATCATACCCCAAAATTTAAATTGAAGCTGACTAGTAATAAAGAGTAATAAAAACCATCAGTTGTTATTGCAGTTCAACACTGGGTCATCTTTACTAAAACAGCTTCTCTATTAGCATTAGGAAACTGATGTTGTCTGTAGTAATTCCTTGATTTAATAAGTGATATTGTTAAAAGGCTTCCTAATTCACTGGAGAAAGTCATAGCAAGAAACGGGCTGGAAGCCAGAATGGGAAATTCTTTGTTTCCAAAACAGAGGTTAAGATTAAAATAAGCGCTTAAAAATTTCATTTGCAGACTTGAACAGCTTCCTGGAAGATGCTTTAGCCAACTACAAGGCTAAAATAGTTGTTCAGGCTGATTAGTTACATATGAATGATGCTGCAGAACTTGATGATCTTTTCTGATTATGAGTGACAGTTTCATGGTAAACCAAAACCACAGCCCGATGTGCTTTGTCAGAAGGGGCTGTTTTTGCAGACATAGCATTAGGAACTGATTTTCTTTAGCAGGTCCTGATCCTTTTTCTGGTACCTGGTCACTTAGAGTGCACTTACTGCACTTCAGCTGTGTCACTTGGGAGGTGTTTGATCCTTTTTTTCAAAAGCCCATAAACCCAGAGTGTGTAACAGTCTTGCTACCAAAGATTATCTGGGGAAAAGGAGATGTCTTTGGATTGTTGCTGAGATTTTTGGTCGCAGATGGAGTGGAAAAGTGGTCTTTGCCTATTGTAACACTTTGTAAACTGCTTGCAGATGCCCCCACCCCTGCCTCAGTGCCCTCCTGGACATGCTGGTTCCCTAAGTGAAAGCAATGCAGCACCATCTACTTCATCTGAGCAGGTCCTCTCCCTGCAAAAAGCTAAAAATCTGGATGACCATGTTCCAAGTTTGAAGAGGAAAAGGAAAGGTAATGTTTGGGTCCTCACAAATGCACCTTTTTGTTTTAAGCTGAACCATGTCAAGGAGGATCAAGAGGCTAGAAACTGGGAGAGAAAGCAAGGAGAGCTCAGACTGATGTAGAAATCTGGTCAGAAGGGACACAGTTAACCATTAGAAAATGGAGGGAAATAGTTGCAATTGCAGAGAAAAGAGGCAGATGGGACTGGCAAAATTGTCCCACAGATGAGGAGGAGTTTTTGGTGGAGTATCACAGATAGTTTGGAAAATCAGACCTGGAAGTCTCTTTCTGCCTAGCACTGGCTTCCATATGTCCTCATATAAGAAAACAAAAATAACATGGGAACAAAACAATATTTAAAATTTTGTGGGTAGAATGCTAAAGAATAAAACTAAAGAATAAAGCATATCTCATGTCAGATATTCTTTCAGCACTCTAGACTGCTTGCTGGTTTGGAACAGAACAGTGAAGTTTGTTTAAAGCTGTGGTTCCTAATCAGTTATATGAGTGAGGGTGAGTTCACATTGCCTTTAACTCAGTTGTTACAGAGAGGTAAGGCTTTAAAAAGCCTGGTAACAGCCAGTGTGATTGCTGGTTATTGTTAAAAGGGATTACTTTGGCCACCACCTTTTTCCCCTCTCAGTTTCCAACTGTGCACTTTTTGCTCCTTTATTGATTTGAGTCCATCTTTTGTGCAGTTGCAGAATGAGCAGCTGAGCTGTGCTGAAACAGTTTATTTACCTTTCATACACTTGACTGCCAGATCCATCTCAAAGGATGGGCTGGAATGTGGGACTAGAGGTGAAGGGAGGAAGCTGCATTTCCTGTTTAATAGAGATTTTCAATTGTATTGCATCAGCTGTAACGTCAAACTCCCCTGTAGTCATACTGATCATAATATACTCCCATTCTTATCAAGATAGTGGCTTTCCTCAGTAACTGACTGCTGGAGTAATTCCACAAAGTAGTGGAAATACATTTTGTAGGTAATGCCTTACAGAAAAAGCAAGCTGAGACTAATTTGACAAAATTCTTATATTTGAAACCTGGATTCTGATTAGTGAGAATATGTAATTTGGGACTTTGGTAACTGTCTTATGGGTATTGATACTATAAGAATTGTCAGCTTTAAAAAACTTGCTCTGTTTAAAAGTAATAAATCATGTTTTGTACCAAAATCTCTTAAAAACTCTGGAACTCAGTTTTGGGAAAATCCATAAATCTAAAATAATTGAACACAGCTGCTGCAGTAAGACTTTCTCCCATTGATCCTACACCATTTTTGGGTTAAGTGACATGAGGAAAAGTTTGAGAGCAGTCTGCCAGATTGTGGTAACAAATGCTTGAGCAATTTTGGAAGTGGTGTATAAAAGCAGTCTTCTTACTAAATTATATAATGCAATTTTGCAAGAGGTGGAAGATTATTTAATTAATCAACACATATTTGTGGGTTGCTTTGTAAGATGGAGAGCTATCACTAACTTAAAGAAAATGCAGGAGAGCATGTGGAGTGTGAATTTGTCTCCTGTGTTGTGCTGTGATGGCAGTAAATGGAGATGGAGCACCCAGCCTGTGTGTGGAATATGAGCAAGAGTTTGTCTCACCCCGAAGAAATTGTGTTGGGCTCTTGGATGCCTTGGAGCGCAGTGAGAAGAGCAGTGAAGATGCAGAGGAGGAAACTGATTTGCAAGGAGAGGAAAAGGTAATGGCAAAATACTTCCTTATAAGTAAAAATTGCAGGCGCTAAAGCAAAATGGTTTTGGCATCCAGAGAACCAGCTCAATCCTCTATCGAGAAAAGCTCATTGTAATCAGCACCAGTAACTGCAAGTTCTCATAATTAATCAAAGAGTTTCCTTGCCACTTTCAAGCAGATGATTGACAGGTATGTGCTTGTTCTGTGCTCCAAGGCTGCTGACCAGAGATTCCTGGAAGTTAACCAGACTTTCTGAGGAGCAAGGAGCTCTCAGAGAAGGGATTTGTAAATACACAATTTGTCCTGGGTAGACTCTGTGTCAACACTTCGTATGAGACTAGATATTGAATTCAAAAAGGGATTTTCCCCAGAGAAAGAATGTTGCTGACTTGTGGAATGTTTTATCTGAATCAAAAATCCTCTATCACAAGATCAACAAAGCTGCTTCTGTACTGTTAATTTTCTTTCCTCTTGGATTGGTATTTTTGATACATCAGTGATTAAGATGTGTTCTTACTTTCCCAAAATCCCTGTTTGCAGTAGTTGGAGAGGTGACTGTCTTTATTTGGCTGGAGTATTTTACTGTTGGCTTGCAGACCCATTTAGCAATGCCTATTGCAGCATTCTTAAGTACTTTCCTCAGGGAAAGAATGCCTGAGGTAAAATGTGTAAATGTAGGAGTGTCTGGGGGATATCTGAGTAGGCCCAAGGACATGAATGGAGACACGTACAGATCAGAGGGAATGTACAAAGGGCAGCAAATATTTAACTTGTGTGCAGCCAAGCGGGAAGTGGGCTCTGTCACCCATTGGGTGGCCATGCCATTGACACCAAAACCTATTCTTTGGAAAGCCTGGCACATTTCCAGGGACCTTGGTAACTCAGATACAGAATATTCTTAGCACAGCTGCAGTGCTTTTGGCAGAGCTCAGCATTTCCTGGAGTTAGGCAAGCTGATAAACCAAATAGCTTGATGGTTGCTCAGGTCCACTTCCTATTTGTGTATTTGGCCTATTTGTGTATTTGGCATTGCTGCTTGTCTGAGGCTTGTGGAGAGCTCTGGGGTCACCCTGTGCTGCTTCCAAATTGATGACCTGATCCCAGCAGTCTGGTGAGTATAGTTCTGAGACAGGCAGTGGCTCTCAGGCAGCCAGCTTTCACTCTGAGTCCAGCACTGAGCATTGGATTTGTACTGAGGATGGGCTTGGTGTCATTTCCTGTCTTCACCATTCAGCATAGTATCTGTGTTATCGTTTTTCCTTTAATCAAAGTTACACTGCACTCTTGATCCCTAAATAATGAAAGTTTAGCTGCTCTCATTCTGAAAGAATTTGGTTTGCCATCTCAAAAATTCACAATACAAATAATAATTTCTCAATCCATTTAAGTAATAACAGTTCCCCGTAATCAGATTTCTTTGTGAGTTACAGCTCATGTCTAGGAAGCCTTATTTCTGCTGAATCATGCTTTTCAATGTGCTGCCTTTACACAGCACAGGACTAAAAAGATGGTTTTGATAATTTTTCTGATTTACTGTGTGTATCATAAATATTTGACTTGCTGCTTATATTCCAATCCCTTATGTAAAGAGAATTCCAGGCAGGAAAGTGAAGGGAAATGTGAACACTGGTTATGCACAGTCTATGTACACTCTCAGGCTGTCCTGTAACAGTCTGCTGTGAGTCCAGCTTTACTTAGCCAGGAATTTGCACCCTCAAGACCAACTTTATCTTTAATTTCTTCTAGTTTGGTCTCAGTGAGTTGTCGAGTAAATTTCTACCCTCTAGAAACAGGTACGTGCCCAGGCTCTGTTAAAATAATTTAGGTTGACTTGTTCCACTTCCTTGAATGGTATCACAAACTGGGTTACCAGGTTTTACTGCTGGAAATACCTAAATGAAATGGGCAACAACTATGAAAAGTATTTTTTTGTACCTTACTTACTTTCTTTTCATCTTCACAGGCACATCGTCTGTCCACGCTTTCCCTTCAGTATGAGAAGAGATTAACAGATGAGCAGAAAGGAGGAAGGAAGAAAATAAAGCTAGTCAGCAATACAGTATGTGTTTCCCTGTGTCTGTGCCATCCCTTTGATTTATAGATTGCTTTAATTTGAATTGGAAATTTCCAGGCAGACAGATCCATGATGCTAGAACAAGTGTTTTTTCTCCAAAATGTAAATATTTATCTGTGCACATCTGAAAGCTATTTGTTGTGCTCTTTCCCAAATCCAGACATCCCAGACCAAATCAAGCACAGGTCCATATAGGGTAGTAGGTGAAAAGAATTGTTTTCTGACACTGACTGTGTTGTGAACAATTTGACCAGGGTGGTGTGGATGGTTTCACTCTTTTTGATTAAAATGGAATAATTCAGTTGGCAGGGACCTACAATGATGAGCAAGTCCAGCTGCTCTGGTAGAGCCTCAAATGGTTGAACTGACCAGTTTGGGGTAAGGGATCACATATTACCCCCATGAGGTGGATCATAGTTGTGTGTTAGCTCTGCAGCTGTGCATTAATGTTTTGACCTGTCTCCAAACCCAGTTAACTCATTATGCAGCTAATTGCTTAAGTCACAATAAATTCAGGAGAATTCCCTGGGTGATGTGAGTGCCAGTAGTTGTCCAAGGTGCTGTCCTGACTGGATATTCCCTGTCTGACAGTCTGCCAAGCACCTGGCAAATGAAATTGATCCCAAAGCCGATAATATCCAAGAGAAGATAGAAGGAATAGAACAGGTTCATGCAAAAGGTTGTGTTTGTAGTTTGTTGCTATCTGATGTCATGATGAGTCAGCTCAGCCTCCAGCTTTGGAATAGATGTCATTTTGTTAACCCTTCTCCTAAGAATAGAATTGTGCAGTGATACTTGGCTGCTTTCTCTAGGAATTTTTCTTGAAGTTATCTGTTTTGGCACTGGGCAAGATGAATTATGGGGGTGACTGCCATGGTTTAATGCAGTGGTGCTGCTCGCTGGGCCATTGGACTGGATGACTTCAGAGGACTTTTCCAACCACAGCTGTTCTATAATTCCTTTTGTTATCCTGTGTGCTGTTGGCATTGTAAACTAAATTGCTCCACCTGAAATTAACCCCTCATGTGCTGCTTTTGACTAATGAGGGGCGTTCCCTGCCTTGCAGCAGGAGCGCAGAGCGGAGCTGGCGGAGCCCAAGAAGGCGCGGGCCACGTTTTACATTGCCACAGTGAAGGACACCCTGAGCCAGCAGAACTATGAGCTCTTCTCCAAGGCTCTGCAGCAGTACAAGAAGACAGATGACTTCCATGCCATGCTGTCCCAGATGAGCTCCCTCTTTGTAGAGGATGAAAAGAAGCACGTCTTGCTGCGAGGTACTTTCGGAGTGTTTGTGCATCCCTGGTGTATTTGTAGACGTGACTTTTATCTTTTAAACAGGCTTGAGTACTTCAGAAATGTTTTAGATGTGAAGTACAACTCAATTAAGATGATTCATCACTTTATATTCCCAGATAAAACAGAAGATTTTCATCCATCTGATCATCATGTGTTAGCTCATATCTTGATTTGAAGAAATCATATTCCGTGGAAATTTGTGTTATTTTAAGCCTTGTCTAAAAGTACAGTGACTTATTCCTGGTAGTTTGGAGATCAAGACTGTGATTGTGTGAGTTGGAGAGATGCCTTCATAAGAGTTTGGTGCTAAAGCAGTAAATAGAATATAGAGAAATTTTCTGTTAGATAATTGTGAGTATAAAACAAAGGATCTGGGCAAATGTGGATACTTACTGCATCAGCAGGTTTTTTTATTGCCTTTTAACAATTGTACTGGTAGGAACTGAATTCCCACCAAGATTTCTTCTATTTTCTGTGTAATTTTTCCTTTCCCTCTCAGCTTGTGAACAAAAGCATAGATTTTTCTGTGACTTTTCCATGAACTGAAATAATAAGTGCATCGTTATGCATTTATTTATAGTTTCAGGGAAATTCTAAGGTTAAAGAATGGGAAGCTCAGTCACTTGGTTTCCCAGTTTGCTATGATCTACATAAATAAGAAAATATTTAATCATCAAATCAAGGTCTAAATCTAGTTTTGGAAACTGTCAGGCATCTGAAACCTAAAGTTGTTTTAATGTTTAGGGTTCTGGCTGGCCAGCATTTTGTGGTGAGTAAGTACCATGGGATGTAAAGTTAGCAGTTCATCAGTTATTTAAAGTATCAGCCTAGCAGTTACTTGGATCTCATGGTTTCTGAGGCACCTCAAGGGCTGTTTCACTGAGAGGTGAGTTACTTTATATCTACCTTGAAAAAATGAGGTTTTACCTCATTTTAGTGATAATATATTGCTCAATGTTTGCATGATAGCCGACCTTTGTGTAATTTGTAAGTGTGTTTATTGTATAAATATTAGATGAAAGCATTTATATTTTAATTTATTTAGTTGCACCTTTTTATCTAACCTTGAAGTTCTGCTCTTGTAGCTTTCGGTAACATTTATTGCCTGTTGTGGATTGATTTTTTTTTTCCTTTCTTTTTCCCCCCTTTTCCCTCTCTCTGATGCAAGATTTTTACCAGTTTGTTCGACCCCAGCATAAAAAGCAGTTTGATGAAGCGTGCTGCAATCTGACTGGATTGGGCTGTGGCTACAAACCTGAGCACAGCCTCCCACGGGAGGAGAGGGAGATCCTGGCCAAGAGAATGGGTGAGAGCTTGGTTCAGTTCTAGCATTTGAAGGAGAAATATCCTTGTTCACCCAGCCATAGAGCAGGATGTGAGATGTGGAAATGCCAGGAAGTTCAATTTAATCAATACTGAGCGAAGTCTCTGCTCTCCATGATCCTCTTGCCTTCCCTTGAGCTGTGCAGATGTCTGAGCATTGGTTACTGTAGTTGATAATGCTGTAATTTTGTTTCAAAAGGGGATTTTACTGATCTGCTAAAATCATTTACTCTGGGGAATTAAACAACCTGCTGTGTGACTTCTTTGCTGCCCACATAGTGCCAGCAGAATTGTGAATAGAGGGTGATTGTGTCCTCACAGAACTTGTCAAATCTATGAAATCCTGGAGCAGTAAAATTCTGAAAAAATGGGGCGTTAGCTCATCATCAGAGAAATAAATCTATGTGGAATCCCAGCCTGGTTTGGGTTGAAAGGGACTTTAAAACTCATCCAGTTCCACCCCTGCCATGGGCAGGGACACCTTCCACTATCCCAGGCTGCTCCAAGCCCCATCCAGCCTGGCCTTGGACAATTCCAGGCATGGGGCAGCCACAGCTTCTGTGGGTTGCTCAGATGTTTTCAGCACAGGATGGCATGCATTGAAATGCACTATTCCATGTTCATTCTTCCCTAAATTCACTGTTAATGGACTGGTTTCATTTAACAGAAGAAAAACAGAGCCAGCAGAAAAGTACATTCTCCAAGGCCTCCTGTGCTCAGCTGAACCCTGGGCTCCACCTGAACCAAGGAGGATCCCACTTGACAACAGGACTGAATAGTGCAGGTACCCTCCATGTTTAATAAAATCCAGTCTATTGTGCTTTATTTCATCACTGACTGGAAGTTCTCCTGGGGCAAATCAATGTTCTTTATGCTTGCCTAGCACAGTGGCTCCCCCTCCGTAGGTGGGAGGGATGATAATTCAGAATTTTCAGCAAGGATTGTGCAAAACAAAACACAAAAGCCAATAAATTAAATTAAGCTGCATGTGAAAGAAACCAGCTGAAGCCAGACACTTGTACTAGAGGCTGAGCTGGGAAAAGTGGGGGTTGAGCACAGGTCTGCTGGGCTTCCTGTTTGTCCAGGGTCCATGAAAGGGAGCCGTGTAAGGAGTGTGAGTTAAGATTACGTCAGTGTGAATTCAGGTATGTAGAAACTGTTTCATTTTGTCCTTGGTGTAATGTGTACACTCCCTCTGTGGACAGTCTGGCTTTTTCTGCAGAAACAGAGAGTACTAAGTGTAATCTCTGTGTGCATCCCTCTAATCTCACTCTGTCCAGTATTTACCTTCAAGCTCGTGGGCTCATTTATTTAATTATGGGTTTTCCTGAGAACAGCTGGGAATTTTTTGTGTTTCTCACAAGGAAATGAGTAGGATCATTGGACAGCTTAGAAGTCTTTCTGTAGAGGACAAAGAATAGTCAAATGCTAATCCTTTCTTTAAAAAAACAAGCCAGTTTCCTGGAAGGCTTTAAATACTTCTAATGTGTGAAGCTATACTGTTTCTTTTTATTTGTTTTTCCATTTTCTTTTCTGTTTTGAGGATATTTGAATAAAGCAGAATCTTTAGTAATTATCTTGTATTGAAATCATTAGAATGGTTTCACAGAAACTTGTTTCCACAAAAAGTAATTGAGAAAATAATAGGAGTAAATGGATATGTTATTTCTATGCCTCCTTAAGAAGAGAATGCTTCTCTGGAAATATAAGAAAGCTCTAGGATATGCAATAAATACTGCTTATAAAATGCACACCCAATTTTTTCACTTCCACCAAATTGAATGAAGCCTGTGTTTTGAAACCTAATTATCTTTATTATCCAATAAAGGACTTTTAAAGATCCAGATACCAAAATATATGGCAGGTTAATTTAAATAAATTTCTTATCATATCCTTCATCCATATTTGCATGCCTATGATATGCAAACCAGAACTTTTTTCTCTAAAACATACCAGAAATCAGAGAATTATACTGTAGATAAAGTTCACTTGGCATTTAGCAGAATGTTCCAAGCTGCTTCTATCTTTTGCAGACCTCCTACCTGGCTCTTGTGCTCTCTTGAGTGTTGTTTCAGGTCAGATAGTATTTTTGGACATAGTTTTCCTGTTAGGAAACACACACCCCACCCCTTGTCTGCCTTTATTATTGAGGAGTGAGAAATCTGAACTTTAAAATTACCTATTTCAGGCCAGCAGAGTTGGTTTACCCACCTGTTTACCCTCATTCCCTAGTGACCTTCTGACACATTTCTCCATTTAAAATGATCAAGGAGCTCCAGAAGATGCTAAAAGTGATCCCCAGAATAATTTTGCTCTGCTGCCATTTCCAGGAACAGGTGTGGCCATGCTGGGCAGGTGGGGTTGGCTTCACCACTTTGAAATAGTTCAGGAGTTCCCTCCAAATGTGAGAAGTGGATGTGATGGAGTGACCTGTTTGTTCCTCGAGCCTTCTCACGCGTTTTGTCCCCCAGGGCAGAATGCCAGTGCAGCTCCAAGGAAAGAGGCTGAAAAGGCTCCAGGGTCCAGGAGAGAGCATCACCAGGCCCTCAGGACTGCCTATCTCAGTGATGTGCAGAGGGCTTTGGACAAAAGCAGCTACAGCCAGTTCTATGAGGCTCTGCTGGCTTACAAGAAGACGGATAATTACGATGCCATGGTGTCGGTGATAGCAGCCCTCACCACCGAGAGGCCACAGGACTTTCACCTCCTACAAAGTAAGGGGTTTTTTAAAAATCACTCTTATTTATTTGAAAGGAAAATGTGGGTGCTGTGGTCTCACGTGAGGTCTCACCTTTTGGTTTAACTACCCAGATCAGCAGAGCAGCTGGAGCAGTGGGTTCAGTGAATGCCATTCAGAGAGCAGAACATATCAAGGTTATGAAATGTTACCTCTGTCTGCTCAGGTAGAAATTGTCCATTAAAAACTTTACACAACACCTCAGTAATTCCAGTCCTAACCTTCATCTCACCTGTTTTGTCTCCTCAATTACTACAATTGCTCTTTAGAAAGGACAATGCTGACTATTGAACTGACCTAATTTTATTCCCATGACCAGTGATGCTGTACTGGTGCTAAGTTCTTAGATCACTTTCAGGTTCCAGGATAAGCAGTTAGGCTTTTGATTTACTATTCTACACAGCTTCAGTTGAAAATATTTCTGAAGCTGTGATATAATTTATTTTGTCAGAAGTGGTTTGTTTTGTTTTATTTTCCTTTCATGGGTTTAGTGATGGAAGAGTTTAGGGAGCTACAGGTTTTTAAAATTTGAAATTGGACCTAATTGTTTGGAAGAAGAAGAGGCATTGTATGCTGATCCTGACTGCCTCAATGGTGATATGTTGTGTGATGTGACACCTCAGTTCCACCTTCTCCCAAGTGTCTGAGGTGACTCTTCTGCTGGAAATGATGCATTCAGTGTGTGCTGGGAAATGCTGATGAAATTTGGTTTGCTATCTTTAGCAGATAACAATAAATATTCCACTGGCCTTGAATAGGTACCATAGTCTGCAAGTTGTGAGAGAATACACTTATCCTGGTGTGTTAGGTAACTGTTAAATTAGATTAGTCTTGGCAAAGTGGAGAGTGGAAGAAAATTATATGTGTGAGTCATAACCTCCCCCTGAGCACTCTTTCAGAGTCACTGTCTCTATTGAACAAATGTTTTGACCTCAGAAGACCTTGTGATAGAATTGTCTTTGGCAATAAGTCATAATCGGGGTTTTTCAGAATTTCTGTACGTGTGTTGTGAATCCTTGTCAACCAAACAGTAACAAGAAATTTCCTTCCTGAGCGTCTCTCTGGATATTGTGTTCTTAGATCACTTCTCAGGTGAAGTGCTGGGGTGGGTATTTATTCTGAGCTGTACAGAGTGGAAGAATTTCAAGACAAATTGGGATTATTTTCAATACTAAATACTCATCTGCCTTCTGGCAAGGAAAGCCCCGTTATTATAAAAATCACAAAAGCATCAAGTGTTTCACCAAGCTGAATATACTCCGAGGAATCTGACTGATGTTATTCAGCTTCCAAAGAATTTCTCCCCTCCAAAGCAAGGAGTTTTCCATGGTCAGGCACTGATTTTCCTATGCACTTGTCTGTATTTTCTTTTGGCCAGGGTTTTACATGTTTGTGCGTCCTCACCACAAGGAGCAGTTCAGAGAGCTGTGCAAGGGTTTGACTGGAATGGTCTGTGGTGATGGAGAGAAGCAATTGCAACAGCTGGAGCAAAGTGAAGGGAAACCCCAGAGCTTGGAGAGCTGCACAAAAGGAATCAGCCACATACAAGGTAGGGAATGAGCAGTTGTAACAAGTTTAAAATCTTACTTATTATTATGATGGGTAAGGCTCAACAGCCTCACAATCATGGAATCACAGGCTGAATTGAGTTGGAAAAGACCTTAAACCTCATTTATTTCCACCCCCTGCATTGGGCAGGGACACCTTCCATAGACCAGGTTGCTCTGAGCCTTGTGCTCTGGCCACGAACACTTCCAGGAATGGAGCAGCCACAGCTTCTGTGGGCACCCTGTGCCAGGGCCTCACCACCCTCACAAGGAGGAATTTCCCCCTAATCTCTAATCTAAACCTGCTCTCCTTTAGTTTAAGGCCATTTGCCCTTGTCCTATCACTCCCCACCCCTGTGAAAAGTCCCTCTCCTGGGCTAGGGCCTCCCTGCCTGAGATCTGTCAAGGAGAATCAGTCATTGGTTATCTCTGCACTGGGTTAAGAAAACCACACTCAAACAGGAGTAAGATAAAAGATAACATGAGATGGGGAAGTGCAAGGGAATAAGAAAGAAACTAGTTGTAGTTCTGCCATATTTAAACTGTGAAGTGTGTTAAGGGTGAAGGCAGAATTTTTACATTTAAGTGGGATGGGAGCAGGAGTGGATCAAGGCCCATTCTGTAGGAAGAAGTGCCATAGAACTATTTCAATATAAAGAGTCTCTTTCAGTAATATTGCATGGGTTAGTATCCATCAAAAACATCTGTTGCCAAGCACTATGGCATAAAAACTAGTTCTTTAAATTTGTTTTTCTTCTTATACGATGACAACAGAGTGAATTTACTGCTGACTTTGTTTTCCATGATGCAGGTTCATACACTGGTTTTCTCTTTTTCTCCCCAGATGCAGCCCCTCCTAAGAGTGGGGCACCAGAAAAAATTCAGAGTAAGATTTCCTCCTTCTGCTTCAGCCAGAAAAGTGAACTTGAGTTGCCAAAGACTAAAGTGTCCAAAGAAACCAATACTGTGAGAGCACCCACAGACTCTGGAGTTGTGCCCATCTTTCCCCTAGAGATGGAACCAGAGTGTGGTAGGTACAGGAGAGAGTTGGGATGTAATTTTCTGATTCCTGGGAATAAAGATAAATTACAGAAATGAGACTGATGGTGTATGAAACCACTGGTTCCTGCCTGTATTTGCTCAGGTGCAGTGTGATTGGTGTGGTTTGCTGAGGAGAATCTTTACTTTCTGTACCTTGCATGAGCTCTCAAAGTTCTTCATTGTCTTCATCACAATGCTTTAGTAGTTTCCTGAGAACTTTAGGGATTTTTTCTTGACAACTTCCTTGTAAAGGAAGGATGTAACCCGAGTTCCTACTGGGATCTGAAGCATCAAGAGACTGTGAGGTCACTTGAAAGAAATAATGTGGCAGGGCACTGTTGAGCTAGTTCATTGCACTCATGGTCATTGTTTTCTGGACTGCACTGGAAGTGTGGATACATGAGAATTTCTCAGGTGATTACAGGAATTTAGTCATTTCCTCCCTCTCTTTCTCTCTCCTCACCCTCCCCTCTGTTCTAGGAAGATTCCACTGCTCTAACTGCAAATCCGAGGATGATGTGCCTTTTAAATGCCCATTTTGTGACTTCACTTGCTGCAAAACGTGCTGGAAGCAGTTCTTAAAGGTTCTCCTGTTTATTGGTTTGGTTTTCCCAAAACTGCCGGGGAATTTTGTGCTTTTCAGGAGAATGATGTGAACAAGCCTGGAATCAGAATTCTTCTGTTTCCAGGAAGAACAGTCAAATGCCAATGGAAGATTTACCCCTTGATCCATTGTTTCCCATGGTTTGCAATATGATTGGAGGCAAATCTCTGCCCTAAGCTGGGGTTTTACACTTTGACATCTTTCCGAGCTGCCTCCACATGTTTTCTGGTCTAAAACTACAAAGGCAACAAGTTGTGGAGTCAACTTTAAAAACACTTCATTTTTTAAAAAAATATTTTAATGTTTATTTTATTTTTTTTTCTCAGTTTCAATATTTTCCCCATCAAAATCCTATTGTAAAGCTCTGTTATGAGAATGAGGCAAACAAGGAACAGGCTGCCCAGGAAAGTGGTTGAGTCACCATTCTTGGACGGATTTGTGATGTGTAGATGTGGTACTTGGTGGCATAGTTAAGAGGTAAACTTAGCAGTGCTGGGCCAACCATTGGACTCTGTGACCTTTTGGGTCTTTCCCAGCCAAACAATTCTGTGAATCTGTGATTCTGAATTCCTGCTCAAATACCTCCAGTCTCTTGGTTTTCCCAGCTGAGTAAATTGAAATTCTTTAGGTAAGATGTAGCTGGTCCCAGGGTGCCTGGGTCTGGGAGCATCTTACCAGAATTTAATTCAGCAGCCAGATGTTAAAAGACTTTCAAAACCAGAATAATGCAAGAGTTTAGGGGTTTCTAAAAACATTCATATGTGATGAGAAAGCTGCTGATCAGTGGAGCTCAGGAATATCCAAAAACAGTACAGAAGGAAAAGAAACTTCTTCAGCTTGTCAATCTATAAGCAAGTACAAAATCATCTGTTATTCCAAGTTCCAGGGAAAGATATTTTTCTTGGGAAGACATTGAACTGTAAGGTGAGCATAGAAAACATTGGACTGACATCCAGATAAAATATAGCAGCCAAGACAGAGTTGGTCCAAGAGGAGGCTGGAATAAGCACAAGATCAGGATTGGAAGGGACGTTAAATCTCATCTCATTCCAACCCCCTGCAATGAGCAGGGACCCTGCCACTGTCCCAGGCTGGTCAAAGCCCCCTCCAGCCTAGCCTTGGACACTTCCAGGGATGGGGCAGCCACAGCTTCTCTGGGCACCTGTGCCAGCACCTCACCACCCTCACAGGAAAGAGTTTCTTCCCAATATCCCCTCTAACCCTGCTCTCTTTTAAGGCTTCTCCCCCTTGTCCTGTCACTCCAGGTCCTTGTCCAAAGCCCCTCCTGAGGAGGGGACACAGGGAGGTGCTGAGCTCTTCTCCTTGGGATTTAATGTCAGGATTCATGGGAGCTGTCCAAAGCTTTTATTGGTGAGGTTCAGACTGGATATCAGGAGACATTTCTATTCCAAGAGATTGGTCAAGCACTGGAAGAGGCTTCCTAGAGAGGCTCCAATGCTCTTTAACATTACAGTGCCATAACTTCTGTACAGCCCTTAAAGAGGTCAGGCACTTGGACTGTAGGAGCACTGTAGCTCCCTTCCAACTGGAGTGTTCTTTCTCTTCTGTTTAGATATCCCATGCATCCCATTTCCATGTTTGAGGAAATGAGTCATGGGTCATTTGCTAATAATGATTTCCATATTTGCTACTTACTGAATAATCTTATTATTAATTATTTTGATATCTGCCACTTACCTGATTAATCTTACTTACTGACACACCTGTAGTGATTAATGTTCTCAGTGTACAGGAGTGTTAAGTGGCTCATGATGTGATTCAGGTGTTGTTTGGTTAATGAAAAATCAAATACAGTCATAGAATCGTTTATGTTGGAAGAGACCTTAAAGACCATCAACCCAGCACCACCAGCGTGTTCACCTTAAACCACATCCTGAGGTGCCATAGCCACATGGGTTTTGAACACTCCAGGGATGGTGATTCCAGCACTTCCCTGGGCAGCCTGTTCCAGTGCTTTACTTCCCTTTCCATGGGGAAATTCCTGCTGTTGTCCAAACCTCCCTTCTCCCTGTGTAGTTTAGGATGTGACTTGTGCTGATGCAGAGATGCCTCTCCAGTGATGGGGCAGAGCTGTGCTGGTCATGCAGCTGAGAGGCAAACACAGGATTGCAAACAGGAAGCTGATCCTGTGTTTCTCTGAAAGCAATCCCAGAGGAGCCATGTCCCACCACATCCATCCCCATCCCCACTCATGCCCGGTGAGGCTGGACAGTCAACCCCATCCATGTGTTTGGGACAGGGGTACCCTTACCAGCAGGAAATGAGCAACCTTGTCCCAGCTCTGAGCTCTCATCAGATGGGACTGGGCTTTGTCACTCTGACAGGGCTGCATTTAGAACTGTTTTTCTTTCCTAATAACTTACTCACTGTTTTTTCAGCTCAAAAGCCCTTTGGTGCATATTGTCCCACCGAGGAAGTGACTCAGAGCATCATTCACAACATGGAGTTTGCAAATTGACATCTTGTCCAATCTGTTATTTTAGCAAAACACTGGTGGGGAGAGGTGCTGAACAATTTTGGAAGCTTTTAGAAGCTTTTGGAGGTGCTTTTCCAGAGCAGATGGAATTCCCTGCAGCTAGAGGGGGATTAGGGGGATTAGTGCTGGAGCGTGTTGGGTGATTCAGTGTGTTAGGGGAAGCCTTGCAGAGACTGGACCAGGATATGCTTGTGTGGTTTTCCCCTCCAGAGGCTCTGTTGCTGCTTCCAGGTGTTTAAATGCATTTATTCATGTGGGTCTTCCAAGAAGACTGAGTTATTTTCATTTGGACTATCTGTAATATGGGGAAATAATCAAAGGTTTCACAATTAAGTGTTACGCTTAAAATTGCCTTTGGTAAAGCACTGGCTGTTGGGAGATAAAATGACCTTTCCTCTGCCCTTCAATTTTTGATATTTCAGTTAATGTCACCCGAACCAAAATCCTACTGCCTGAGCCTGCTCTGCAGTCTGCACCTTTTCTTGCAATGGCTCCCCACTGCCAGAGGTTAGATGGGATATTGGCAAGAAATTCTTCCCTGTGAGGCCCTGGCACAGGGTACCCAGAGAAGCTGTGGCTGCCCCTGGATCCCTGCAAGTGTCCAAGGCCAGGCTGGACAGGGCTTGGCATCCAACCTGATTGAGTGGAAAGTGTCCCTGCCCATGGCAGGGGTTTGGAACTGGATGAGCTTTAATGTCCCTTCCAGCCCAAACCACTCTGTGGTTCTAATGAGGAATTTCCACACTTCAGGGAAGGCCGTGCAGTGCCACTGATGTAGCTGCCCATCTTTTTAGGCCTCCTGAGCTGGCAATCTTCTCCCAAAAATTTTTTTAAAAGAAAACCAATTTGCTATCTCCCTTTTGAAATAAAGAGACCAGTTCAGTTTTACCAGTAATTTGCAAGCTATGAGAAGAGCAGTTTGGATTCATCTGCAAGTCAAATTACTTTAAAATTGATGATTAGTGAAGAAGCAAACTGAAACCTGAGTGAAGAAATGATACCTCATGTGTCTTCATGTCTCATGCTGCTAATGAGGAAGGTGTGGGGTGCTATGAAGAAATAAATGTACTTGGTTCCCCTACAAAACTCTTGGCAATGTCCATGTGTGTCATCCATGTCCAGGTATATCAGGGAGACATTTCCTTGTCATCTGTGCAAAGAGGAAGCAGGAATTCAGGGAACTCAGGCAGTTGACAGGATTTTACCCACAGGTGCAGCTGTACTTCACAAGAGCTCTTGCAGCCCCACATTTCCTCGTTCCTGTATTTCAGTCCCCCAGATGTGTCATAGCTGGGGCAAGTGCTGTAAATTCTGGTGCCACTTTGCATGGTGCCACAAAGCCTCCTCTCCTTTTTATTACTACCAAGGAAATAATTCACTCTGTGGTAACAGGCAGGTTGCAAACAGCAGATACCAGCTCAGGGACTGACAAATGGCTGCTGTGGCTTGTAGTTCATATTGGCCAAAATGTGCTAGAGATATTTAATATCAGAGTGGTTTGGGTTGGAAGGGACATTAAAGCTGATCTGCCATGGGCAGGGACACCTTCCTTAGACCAGGCTGCCCCAAGCCCCATCCAGCCTGGCCCTGAACACTTCCAGGGCTGGGGCAGCCTCACATTCTGTGGGAAAGCTGTGCCAGGGCCTCTCAGCACCTCTGAGTACAGAATTTCTTCCTAAAATTTAATCTAATGCTTCCCTGTTTCAGTTTAAAACCATTGCCCCTTATCCTGTCACTATTTGCCCACATGAGAAGTCCCTCCATCTGTGGCA
The DNA here is from genome assembly GCF_027579445.1 of Ammospiza nelsoni. Taxonomy (NCBI): domain Eukaryota; kingdom Metazoa; phylum Chordata; class Aves; order Passeriformes; family Passerellidae; genus Ammospiza; species Ammospiza nelsoni. The sequence continues at coordinate 6,966,470 of NC_080644.1, read as the reverse complement.
TTTCCTCCACAATAAATCCATTCCCTGTGTGTTTTGTCTGTTGGTTTCTGCAGGTGGTGAAGAAGTGCCCCAAGTGCCGCAGTGATGTGAAGAGGCAGCGATTGACCCAAGTGTTCTTCTGGTCCTGATGGCAGCCCCAGAAGGGGCAGGAGGCCCTTGGTGCCAGCAGAAGGCAGTGGCTGTGCTCTGGCTCTTGCTGAGCAGGAGCAGGATGGAGGCTCCTTTAAATCCCTGTGATCCTTGGCTCTGCATTATGAGCTGAGCATTTTCCAGCAAAGGTGGTCAGTTCTGAAAGGTCTCACTGCAGGAGACAAAGCAGAACATTGTCCTCTGTTAGAGCTAAGAAAGTTTATTTTTTACTTATTTTATTCCCTGAATTCTCCTGTGGCCGCTCTTAGGCTGAAATTTTATATCCTGGAGGCTGCTGTCATTTTATGGCCCCTTCAGGTAATACCAGATCATGGAAATACCCCAGGAATGCTCCTACAGTGGAACTGAGCTGGCTGAGGGTGCCAGGCTACCCACCCCTACCCCACTGGTGTTCCTGGAAGAAGTGATTCACATTCACTCCTTGGCTTTGGCAGCAGCCATTGCCTCCAGTAGCAGAAGATACTGAAAGGATCATTTTTCACAGACAAATTCCACTGGTGGATGGTGAGCAGAAACTCCTTCTCACCTGTTGTGCATCCCAACATCCTAACCTGATTCCATCATCCATGGTGGGATTTTTTGGAATATGCTTCTAAGGAGGCTTTATTCTTCACTCAGTGCTGGTATTTCCATGTGCCTGTGTTACCTGATTTGCTTTCCAAGTAGAAGGATCTCAATGTTTTAAAACTTTTAAATTAATCAGGTTAGATGGGTTAAAAACAAATCTTTAATATTTCCACTCTCTGTGAGTAGTGGATATAAGTGGTATAACTGTATCAATTTTAAATCTTCTGTAGCTGCTGTCAATTAGACTGTAAAATAAAACTATTTTGTCTAAATTTGATTTGTTTGGATTAAAAAAACAGGAATTAAAAAAAAAAAAAACAAAACCACCAGCTATAAAAACATTGGCTTTTGAGTCTTAATGGCCCTGGTAGGAGCAAGTGGAAAGGTTGTACTCTGTAGTTACTTTTCACATCAATGGAATTTGGAAAATTTTATGCTAATAAAATGTTATTCTTAATAAAATTGAAATGTGAGCTGCATTTTAACAAAGTTTACATTTTCTCCTGGTTATATAATTCAAACCCAGTGTCTCTTCAAATCTCAGAGTTGCTGGCAGTGAAATGGAAACTTTTGTACTTCATTGACAATTAACAAAGGCTTTGGCAGGAATTGAGGTAGCTCTGGGCTATCATATTCTGTCTTGTTTAACTTTGTGGATGAATATTACCTTCTAGCCATGTATCTATTCAGTGCAGCAAAACAGGAATAAATAAATCACATAAAGTCCTGGATGTTTCAAATGTAAGTGGGGGAAATGACAGAAAAGTGTTATATAAATACAGGTGTGATGTAGAAATGAACAGAAGAATATTTGGAGTGAAGCTGGGGGCAGTGAGCAGTAAAATGTCATTTTTTGGGGGTAGCTCGGCGCCTGCAGGTCTGTCCCAGGGAGCTGCAGCTGCCTGCCTGTGCCGCTGGAGGGAAACCACAGCCCAGCCCTGAGCGTGCTCGGGGCGGTGACGCCGCCGCTGGGAATTGTCTGCCCTGAGCTGCCAAAATGCTGCCAGACCCGGCAAGAGAGAAGGAAATGCTTGAGAGGTGTTGTGGGGCTGAATCACCCCCCACACTTGGATAGGGGTTGGCAGGGACAAATATGATGATGCTGCTTTTCCCCCCCTGTCAGCTAAAGTAGTTTTAAAGCTGTGCCTTTTCCTGGAGTTGTTTTGGTCTGAAGACTGGTCCAGCCTGGGGATGCTCTGTTCTGAGACAGAGGAGCAATGCTGAGAACATCTCAGAGCCTTCAAGAGATTCACAGAATGGTTGGGGTTGGGAGGGACCTCTGGGGATCACCCAGTCCAGCCCCCCTGGAGCAGGGGACAAGGGGATGCATCCAGGTGGGTTTGGAATATCCAGGGAAGGAGACTCCACACACCCTCCCTGAGCATCTGTTCCAGTGCTCTGCCACCTCCATGGAAAGCTCTTCTCCATGTTGAGGTGAAAATCCTTGAGTTTTAGTTTATGGCTGTTGCTCCTTGTTGCTGGGCACCATAAAAAGTCTGGCACCCCTTGGAGATATTTATGTGCATTGATGAGATCCCCTCTGAGCCTTCTCCAGGCTAACCAGGCCCAGCTGTGTCTCCTCATCAGAGATGCTCCAGGCCCTTCATCATCTCTGTGGCCCCTGCTGGATCCTCTCCAGCAGTTCCTTGTCTTTCTTACACAGAGGGAAAAACTTGCTGAGGGTTTTTCTCCCCTGTCACCCAGGACATTCCATTCCTTTGATCAGGGAACTCCATTTCTTCATCTCTTACCCTTCAGCAGAGGGATTGCATTGCTGAAGAGCTTTGCAGTCACTGTCCTTCACCAGCTGAGCCCTCCAGACAAGCTCTGAAACACTCCAGTGTCCCACCAGTGTCCCACCAATGTCCCACCAGTGTCCCACCAGTGTCCCAGTGCACATGGCTTTGGTTTGGGGTGGGTTTGGTGTTGGTTTCTGGTGCACTGGGAGTTGCACTGCAGTGGATCTGGGAATCAATCCCTGCTGTTGGTGGCTGGGGCAGGACTGAGGGATACTAATGGGCCCTGGAGATGGGAGAACTGGATGAGTTTTGTGTCCCTCTCAACCCAAACCCTGCTGTGATCCCATGAGACCTTGAAGAAGAAGGTCCCCAGCAGTCAGGACTGTTCTGTCATCTGGAAACGAATTTGTTGAATTTACAGGAAGGAAAGACAGGGGCAGTTAATTAATTATAAAGAGCAGAAAGTGAGAAAACTGTTACAGAAAAATCTGTATTGCTTTAGGTGCTTATTGGAATTTATGCAAATTATTTCTTGGTTGGGGGGACAAAAACATATCCTGGACACTCCTTGCTGATTTTCAGAAGCAAATGACACATGGCTTACAGATCATGAAGGAAGTAGATACTAACTTTTTGATTGCCCTTGCCTTGCAGTGCTATGACTAGACCTGGAACGTTGTAGTGTGTCATTGAACAAACCTTTCCTGCTGGTTTCTTCTCCCGCCAAAAAACTGAGAGGACTCACAAAAGAGATCAAAATCAGCAAAGCAAAATGTTTCATCAGGAAATAGATGAGCCCTGTCTCTGGCTGACAAAGTGGTTACTGAGGGGGCAAGGGATTTCTTTGCTTAACAGAATTTTCTCTGAGTATAAGAAGAAACTTTATTTTGCAAGAGTAGTTTCAGAAGGTGGTGCTGCTGGATGGCCTGGAGTGTGAAACGATGCCCTGTATGGAGAAGTGAAGGAAGAGCCATGGCAATAGGATGCTGAATTCCATTTCCATGCTACCTCCACTGGTCAAAGTCAGTAGTGAGTTGTGTTGCTGCTTTCTGGTATCAGGCAGTGACCCATAAACCCATTCTGGGAGGTTTGTTGGACCAACAGAAGAACAGACAGAAAAAGATTAATCAAAGGTCATTGCTCCACCAGACTGTTGGAGTGTGGGGAAGTTGTCTGGGGAAGCCCTTTCTGTCCCATTAATGTGGTGTTTTCCTCTCTAGGAGCATCCATCTGACACATTATTTTCATTATCAAACTCACAACAAAAATAAATCCTGATAAGGCATCGCAGTGCAGCGAGGAGCTCGGAGTTTCCCAGTGCATTGTGTCCATCCCAGCAGGGCACGGCTGGGACACAGGGACTGCCAGCCGTGCCATTCAGGATGTAACCACCTGCTATTGTTCCATACACCTTGTGAGTTCCGTGTGAAATCCACAGAAAACTGAAATTGTGTTTCTGCCTGCGGAGGAGGAAACGCTCTGCGGCTCCTGGGTGGTCAAGCCTCAGGCAGAGGGATCCCACTGAAACTCCCCAGCTGGGTGGGCCCAGAGCAGGGCTCTCTATTGGATCCAGTCTAGTGGTTTCACTCAAAAAAACATCCAGGGGCTGTGCCTCAGTGCCAGGGCAGGGCTGGGAGATTAGCTGATTAATTACTGAGCTGATGCACACTGACAAAGAGAAATCCCGGCAGTCCTTGGCTCAGGGATTATGTCAAAATGAGTTACAAACCATCAGGATTACTTTGGACAGCTACAGGGGATCCAGATAAACAAGCAGTAAAACAAAAAACCACTTCAGAGTGGCCTGTGTAAATCAGCCCATCGCCTGTTCTGTGTAAAGTGCAAATAAACACAGCCCAAACCCTGCTGCTGGACTGTGGTACTGACCCTCCCTTGGCTCCTGTTGGAGTCAGAGGATTTTCTTTAACCAAGGTGGGTAGAAACTGACCCTACTGGAAGGAGCTTTGGATTCTTTCTGACCATTGCGGTTTCCTTCTCTTTCTGGGTGGTGGAGAACTCGGTTTGATTTTCTTGGTGAATCATGTGTTTAGCTCCTGTAGGTCTGAACTTCAAGAGTGTTCAGAGTAAAGCCCATGAGATTCTCCATCTGCAGCCCCAGTGGCTGAGAGCTGGGTGAGAGAGGCAGAAGGCAGATGCAGATTTGTTCATTCTCTGCAGTGATCTGCAGGAGGAGCAGGCTGCTGACTCCTGAGGAGCAAAACCTCTATACCCTCTCAGGTCCTCACTGTGGTTCCCTCATCTTTGCAGAGACTTGCATTTACTTTTTGATCATTTGCTCTGGTTTTCACTGTTCAGCAATGTCTGTTCGGAGGGAATCTGGCAAGACAGAGCAGGACAAAGCGCAGGAGTCTCGTGTCTTGAAGCAGACACTGGAACACATGTTCTGCCAAGGCTGTACCTGCAAGGCTGAGTTCAGTTTTCATTTGAATCCTTGGGCTCCAAGACTTGGGGCACTGTCACCTGTAAGGGATTTAAATGCTGACCTCCTCAGCTGCTGGATGTTGTGCCACAAAAGGTGCCCGTGTTTGGTGTTACAGCTGGAGGCTGTTTGGTGTTACACCCTCGGCACACCTGGAAGGAGAGGTTTGAAGCTCGGGGCCGGCTTTAGGAATGCAGGGCCCAAGCACGGGCGGTCGGGGCTGTTTTGGCAGGGTCGGTGCCCTCGCAGGAGGAGCGGGATGGGTCTGGTCCCGGAGCCCGGGACAGAGCCGAGCGATGCTTCCCACAGCGCCGGTTTCAGTGCCCGGAACCGGAGCCAGAAGCGGCCCCTCGGGGCTGCCTTTGACGGGGCGAACTCCCCGCGGGAGGCAGCTGCTCTTACTGGGAAGTTCTTTGGCGCTTCCAGCCGGGCAACAGAGCGTTCGCAGGGGAATTTCCCTGCCTTTCCCCTTGCCAGAAAACGAGTTCTCACCAACCCCCGGTAAAACTTAGAGAGGTTTGAAAAACTGTGCCAATGCCACTCTCCTCCTTCCTCCACACAGGTACACGAACTTCATTGCTCTGAAAGCCTCACTTTCAGAGGCAAGTGCAGAAACGAGAGCGAAAGCGGCGCTAGGGTGAGGGAGGGAACCGGAACCGAAGGCGGAGCCGGTACCGCCGCCGCGGGGAGCCGGGAAGGGCTCGGGGCCGGGACGGACCGGGGGGGGAGCGGGATGGAGCGGCGCTGTCACCTCCCCTTGTCCAAGAGGGGTCTTTCCCAGGGGCCGGTCTATAAAGGCGCTGCCGGCCGCGGGGAGCGGCGCGGAGCGGAGGGGCGAGGCGGAGTTGCCGTAAGCGGAGCCGGTCCCCAGGGATGGGATGGGATTGGGGAGGAAAGGGAGACCTAGGCTGCTTCCCCACCAGCTGTTGCTCCCTCTCGGTGCGGTGGGCTGGGGGTGGTTTCCGTCTCACGTGTCTGGCTCTGCGTGGGTGCGGGGATGCCCAGAGCCTCTGGCCCGCAGCCGCTATAAGGCTCTGCCCCGTCCCTGCGCTGGGGAGAGCCGGCAGCTCCCTCCGAGGAAGGGCTGACTGGGAAGAGAGCAGGCGAGGAAACCCATTCTTTCCCAACAGCACTTCCCTATCAGCCTTTACGTACCGGCCCTTCCCCATCTCCCTCTGTTTTTACGCTGGCCGGTCGGATTGAGCCTGCCGCCGCAGAGAGCAGCTTCGGCGCAGGCGGCAGCAGCCTCTGAGAACCCTCTCTGTCCCTCCAGGTTTGTGATCCCGGCGCTCGGAAGCCCTCGGTGCGATGCCATCCTGCCATGTGCCCAGTTTGAGGCATCTGTCCAAGGTAAGGGATCTTCTGCTTGTCAGGTTGGGCACGTGGGCTTTGGAAAGGAAAGGGAGGGTCAACAAGCTCTGGCATTCAGTTCTATCCTGAGCATCTGCGTTTCCAAAAGGTGTTAAAGGTCCTAGGGAGCATGCTTTGTATCTGCTCGTCTGGAAAACTTCCCTTCTTCTTCTTGGGTTGCAAAGGTGTCTCTTACTGCAATGGTGGGGAACTGACCGGGGTGAAAGAGAGGAATGTGCTGGAGCTGCTCCAAGTTCTGAGCGAGGGAAATTGGGCTCTGAATGCATCACAAATGGGTTTGGGAAGGATGCTCTGTCACCTGGCATGGCAAAGGAGGGCAGCACCTGGTGCTTGGGCTGGGAACGGCATAGGGAAGGAGAACAATTCCTTGTCTCTACAACAATAACAAGTTCTGTAACAGCAGCAGCCGCTTTTGCTGCTCCCGCCTCTGCCCGAGGATGAGCTCAGGGCTCTTTGCGCTGTCTTTGCCGTAGTGGATGCTCCCCCCTCTCCTCCTTTTGCTGGCTGAGCTCGCCTGCGATGCCCAGCCCACGTACCAGTGGAAGGATGCTGCGACGGGCGAGAGGATCACTTGCCAGCAGTGCCCGCCGGGGACCTTCGTGGCTCAGCACTGCTCCAGGGACAGAGCCACGCTGTGCCAGCCCTGCCCGGATTTGCACTACACTCGGTACTGGAACTACCTGGAGAAGTGCCGCTACTGCAACGTGATCTGCGGGGAGAAGCAGGTGGAGGTGCAGCAGTGCAATGCCACGCACAACCGCGCCTGCCAGTGCCAGCAGGGCTACTACTCCAACATGGAGCTGTGCATCCGCCACTCCGAGTGCCCGCCCGGCACCGGAGCTCTGAGGCCGGGTAAGTAACTCGAGCGCTGCTCATCCTCACACGGCGCCTGTCACGCCCCAAATTCTCCGCGGGAGATAAAAATCAAGGATAAATACAGCAGCCAAACGCAGCAGCCAAATGCAGCAGCCAGTGCTTGCCCATAGCCTGACCGGCTCCCTTTTAGCTCTGCAGCTGGCACAGTGCCGTCCCTGCCAGCTGTTCCTGCTTCTTTTCCAAGGAGGAATTTGGTTGGGTTTTTCCGCAGCTATCAATTGGAAATCTTTTGAAATCCCCAGCAGCGCACTCCGATGGGATGTGTCAGTCCCAGCTCCCGGCCTCACCTGCCGCAGCAGGCAGAGCCAGGCTGTGACTTGGCCATCCCTGGAGCAGCCCCTGGCCCTGTGCCACAGGCAGGGGGGAACGGTCCAAGCTGCTCCCGAGCATTCATCAACTCCCTTCTCCTTGCACAGGCAGCCCGGGAGCTGGGAATGCTAATTATCTGGGCTGAAGAAGGCGGCTGATGATGTAAGATGAGGGCTGAGGAATGTGTGTAGCTCTGGGGCTGGTTTTGTGGTTTTTCAATGAGCACTTTGGAGAGGCTGTGTTGAAAACACACAGTGGACACACAGCCAGGTCACAAATCCACAAAACCAGCTTTGTTTTGACTCCTGAGTCTGAGACTCCATCTCCTTGTGTGATCTAAGTCCCAAGGTATTTTAGGGGATTTATTCTACTGTTGTTTCCCCTGTACAGATTTCTCTGGTCCTTTAATGGCTCCAAATGTGTGTAAACTCACCAGTGAGGACCAGGCTCTGCCTGGAAACCACAGCAGGGGATGGCAAACCAGGGTGGGCAGCACCAGCAAACCCAGCAGCATCTTGCTGCACATTTTGAAGTAGGGAGGCTTTTGAAGCATGGAGTCTTTTGAAGTCCTTCCATGTGTGGCATGGAAGAGCTCCAGGCTCACCAGCCACAGGGAAAATATCTGTTGCCTTCAGCTGATGTTTATGATTGAGATTTGGGGTCTAATTTTCTATAGGACATGACAAAATGCAGTAATACAGCAAAGGGTGAAGATCTCCAGGCATTACAGAGAAGCACTTTGAAATCAAACATGAAAGTTGTCTGGAGGCTTGGCTTTAGGACTGAGGAGCCATGCAAGCAAGCTGGGTATTTGAAGAGAAGCTGTTTTTTTGGGGGGTTTTTATTATGATTATTTTTTATTTTTTGCAAATGGCTTCTTGTGTGGGTAGGATTGCCCCCCAGCCCAGCTGCCTGAACACCACAGCAAGTGTGTGTTCAGAGCCCTGGCCCTGCCAGTGCTGGTGCTGGATGGGGAAGGCGCCCTGGGGGCTGTAGGCAGAGTTTGCTGCTGTTTGGGCTGGATGAGGGCTTTGATCCTTGTGCAATCCCCCTGGGCAACCAAACTTCTTTGGGATTTCCCGTTTGTAAATAGTGGCTCAGATGTTGGGGGTTTTGGCTGGGCCTTTTGGATGGTCTGGGTTGGAAGGGACCTGAAAGGCGGGAAAACCTAAAGGTGGTGGCAACAGCATAGAAACTGCTTGTAACTTGATTTGTGAAAGGAGTGGGAAATCTCCTGCCCCAGAGCCCTTCCCTCTGCTCCCAGGGAGCGGGAATGCTCTCGGTGCAGCCCTGTCCCTGTGGCACCAGCCCTGTAACATAGTGACACACGGGAGGTGCTGTCCCAGAGCCAGGGCAGCAGTGACAGCGTGGCCAAGGCCAGCTCAGCTTTCACCTCCACTCAGACTTTTACTTTCACTTGCTCTGGGAAGGGCTCTGGGAGCCAGGGCTGGTCTGGCAGCTCAGCACCAGCCTGGCTGCTGGCTCCTGCCTGGGACATGGCCCTTTCATAGTGAGATGTCCTCTTGTTGTCCTCTCATGTCTGCGGGCTGCTGACAATTCATCAGCACTGCTGTTTGCCCTGTGTGAGGACACACAGTTCCCAGGGGAAATGCTGGCAGTGATCATTTGCAAAACATCACCCTCATGCTCAGATGGTGTCTGGTATCATCCCCAGCTGCTCCTCTGCTCCTGTGCCAGCCTGTCACCTGACAGTCCCCTTGTGTCCCCATGCACAGGTACCCCCTTTGAGGACACCCAGTGCCATGACTGCCCCCATGGCTTCTTCTCCTCCAACTCCAGCACCAACCCATGCCAGCCACACCAGAACTGTGAGCAGCAGGGGAAGGTGACCAACGTGAAGGGCAACAGGTACCATGACACCCTGTGCACGTCCTGCAGACCTGGGGAAGGCAACAGCACACAGGGAGCAGGTGAGCCACAGGCACAGTGCCAGGACTGATGCTGCCAGGGTGAGAGCAAACTTCCTCATGACTTTATCCTAGTTAGATGCAAATGAGGTGAAATGGCTTGTAAAAGCATGGAGTGATCCATAATTAGTAATACTTATGGATGAAATAATCTGTCTTCCTTCATCTCCTTCCAGTGTCAGTCCCATAGAGCAAGGACAGGGTGCTGGACTTAAGCAACAGTCACTGCACAGTGAGAACAAAGAGCTGACAGTGAAATCCTGCTGGATGTTACCAGGGACAACTGGGAGTGCTGGAACAGGGGATTTTGGCAGCTGAGGCACAGCTTGGCACAGATCCTGCACTCCCTTTCCCTGGCTGCACCTGTTTCCTGGAAACTTTTATGGCAGCCTGGTCTTGTGCAGGTTGAGTGGAGCAGAGCCCAAGGTTCATTGGAGCTGGTGTGGGGTGGATTTTAACCTGTCAGGTGTAAAAGTGGAGACGTGGTGTCAGTCATAAAGCCATAGAAGAGCTCAGGTGGGAGGGACTTGGAAAATTTATGTGGTCCAACCTTTAACGGGAAAGTGAGCCTGGATGAGATTATCTATTGCCATGTCCTGAAAATCTGAAAAGCAATGGGGACCTCATCACATCCAGGGGAGGTTTTTCTGGAGTGAAAAAATGTCATTCTTTCATCAGGATGAAGCTTGGTAGAAAAGCTTTAATGAAACCCACCCACAGGGTGGTCAGGCACTGGAACAGGCTCCCCAGGGAAGTGGTCATGGCCAAGCTGTTGGGGGTGTTGTAGGGGTTTTGGGTGGTCTGTGCAGAGCCAGGACTTGGACTCAATGAACCTTGTGGGTCCCTTCCAGCTCAGGACATCCTGTGCCTCTAAAAGATTTTCCTGTGTGGTGAGGGAACGTGGAGGCTTCTCCCCGCCCCAGGCAGCTCTCACTTTTCCACACTCTCCTGGCACCACCAGCACAGAGATTTCTCCTTACAAAACCTGACTCACACCATGAGCTCCCTGCCAGGAGTGTGATCCTGACACAGAGACTGGAAATCTCCGTCAGCAGTGGGATGCAGTCCCGGGGTGGGCATGGCCGGGTCAGAGCGGTGTCAGCAGCACGTGCGTCAGACACCGGCCCCCGCAGCCGCACCAGCCCTTTGCAGATATTTATAGAGGGAGGAGGCCCCAGCAATGGGAGCTGGAGGCTTTTTTAATTCCAGTTTGTTATGATTCCTTCAGGAGGCACACAGGGATCTGCTCATCATCAAGCCGAGCCTGCCGGGGAGGCAGAGCCAGAGCAGTGGAGCTCAACCCACCCCACTAAAACCAGTGAAACCATTCCCAGTCTGCAGTGGCATGAAACTGGGCTAATCTCTCCCTGATTGAGTAATCCTTTGGCCTTGACCTCTTGAAAATTCTTTCTGTTTTCATTCCTGATGTTGGATGCACTCCAGCAGCTTCCAGCAGCCAGGGCCGGATCTGTCCTATCCCAGTGCCCTGATTGGGGCTGTGCTTAGGGCTGGTCCTGTGACAAATCTGTTACAAAGGGTTACAAGTCTGCAGGGGAAAAGAGAAACTCTCAGGAAAAAGAATGTGTAAATACTCACTGCAATTGCATCAGATTTGTCTGGGCTTTTCCTCTATTCCCTGATGGGGAGGAGCATGGAATAGGTACATTGACTTTCTACAGAACTTGTACACTTTGTTTTCCAACTGCCCAGTGTAGGTTGCATCACTAATAGGAGTTCAACCTTCCACTAGACCAGGTTGTTCCAACACCCATCCAACCTGGCCTTTAACACTTCCAGGCCTGGGGCACTCACCAGCCCTGTGGGCAGATGTCCCACAGAGAGCCTTGGCAGGGCTGTGCCCTGCTGTCCCGTGTCCCTTTAACCCCGGGCTGTTTTCCCCCACCAGCTGCAGATGACGACGACTGCGACCAGGCCATGATAGACTTTGTGGTGTACCAGAACATCCCCGTCAAGAAGCTGAAGCGCCTGCAGCAGATCCTGGAGCGCTCCCCAAAGAAGCAGGCAGGATGGACCAGGGCAGCCATCCAGGAGAAAATCCGGGCTTTCCTCACCCACAAGAAGGAGGAGGACTCTGAAGTCACCAAGGAGCTGCTGGACGCGCTGCGCATGGTCAAGCTCCACTCCATTGAGGAGAAAGTCCGTGAGCGCTTCCTGCGGCGCTGAGAGCATGGACTGGACTTTTTGGGTGCTCTTTGTTTTGGTTTTTATCTTCTGGGGCTTCATTAATTTATTCATCTTTCCAAACATAACTTGAAAAGCAGCACGAGAGATGAGTGATGGAGTGGCATTGTGCTGTGGCAGCTGTGTCACTGCTGATGGATGGGATGGGATGGGATGGGATAGGATGGGATAGGATGGGATGGGATGGAATGTGTGAGCAGCAGCACCCCCTTGCCAGCTGCTGGGGCAGCTCCTAGGAGCTCAGCAGGTGTTGGCCACGGATTTTCCAGCCCTCAGCAAGAGTCAATATTTTATCATGAGAAAAACCTGCATCCAAGGTCATTATTTCTGGGGAAGAACAAGGTTCCCTTTGTAGAAAATGGTTTGGCTTTGTTTTAAACTGTGTAAGTTTGGGCTTGTTGGGAGTTTTAGTCATTTAACAGCATTTCCCATGGAGGATTTGCTTGTGATTTTTATCATGCTTTTGTTTAAGAAGAGAGTTTGCTGCTGAGGCACAGGAAGGGGGAGGATGCCCCAAACTCAGTGGTACAGCTAGTTTGAAATTTATTTCTTAACTACCTGTTTTTATACCATGTATGAAAGATGTTTTCTAAAGAAAGAAACCAAAGAAGTTATTTTATCATACACCTCTCTGTCACCCAAGTCCTTTCCTAAGTCTCACCTGGAGGTGTGCTGGGAGACCCAGACCATCATATCTGACCCTGGATATTGTCTGTTTTCCCCACATGTTGGCATCTCTGCCCATGGCAGGGCATTGGAACAAGGTGATCTTGGAGATCCCCTCCAACCCAAACCATTCTGGGATTCTGTGATCACACAGCCCCAGCCCTGAGCCACGGTGAGGCTGTGTGCCAGCAGGATGCAGAGAGTTTGCACTGGGATTTGTGGCCAGGGTAACTCACAGCCCAGCTATGTCCCCCTGAGCCCCAGCTCTGTCCCCAAACCTGGCTGTGTGCTCAGTGAGCTGGGCTTGGGACAGTTCTGCTGACTGCAGGAGGTTTTTATAAACAGCTGTTGCTTAGGGAAGTCAACAAGACTGACCCCCTCCGGCATTTTCCAGCCTGTAGCAATGATGACGCAGAGCTACATTTTATGCTGTGAATGAGTTTGACTTTTTATAGCTCTTTTCCTGTGGAGCAGGTGCCAGGAATAGTTTGTGGTTCAGAAGATGATGTTTTCCCCCAGTTTAAAGCTCTCTGAAGCGAGTGCTACCTGGAAGTGCCCCCGCACTTCCTCTGTGCCAGGAAGCTGAGGGGGAAGAAGGGAATTTTACCCTCCCCTCACTGCCCACAGACACATCCCAGGCTTTTCCTGCTGCAGTGACAAGTTAATCCACGGCAGTCTGGATGACAGGTGATGATCTCAAGGATCAGTGCTTGCCTCTTCACTGCTCCAGAGCTTGGGAGTCCCTGGATGTGTGCTCACACCTGCCTGGCACCACAGGCTTGATCTGAGGATCCCAGGCTTGAACTGGGATCCCAAACTTGCAATGTCTCACCCCATTTTTGGGCTCTGAGGATGAAGCAGCTCAGTGACCCTGGCATTGTCCTGGGTTGGTTCAGCCAGGGAAGAAGAGAAGCAAATGGCTGAAAAGCAGCTGAGGGGAGCCCTCACCCCTCTGTATTGAGCCTGGTCTGACCCTGGGAATCCCCTCAGTCCTGGCAATCTCCTTGAAGCTTCACCAAGCCTGGCCTTGAAATCCTGCTAAGAAGCTTCGCAGGGGACCAGAACTCCCCTTCCCAATGCTCAGTTTTTACCATTTCTGATTTCTGCTCTCCCAAGCTGCTTTATCCCAGTGGGATGCAGCTCAGTCCCTGAGCATCACTTTCTCCAAGTCTCTTGGCAGGAGCCAAGTGTCTCTGCAGGGTCTGAGAGTAGCTGGGGCAGGACATGAGGAGGGTTTCCACCAGAGCACAGTGAGAACTGGAGCTCAGCTGCAGCACTTTGCTCCAAGGCAGAGTGCAAGGCAGGACAGCCAGTGCTGATGGGTTGAAGGCTGGAGCAGCCGGAGCCTCTGGTGTTGGCTGCAGCTCCTTGAGGGATTCCCAGCCTGCTGCATTGCAGTTATCCTGACTCAGCACAAAGCATTTGGAGCCCTTGCTCTGAAGGGGAACAGGAATGGAGAGCTGTGAGTGCAGGAACTGCCTCCCACACTGAATGAGGGTCCACCATGTCCAGCCCTCCTTAGGGCACCATGTCTGGCTCCCTTGTGCCTTGGCAGGCTGCAGTGGGGACCAAAGAGCTCAGCTCAGTGAAGCAGGAGAGGGGGATTAAATAATGAGATGGCCCAGCCTGTGTGAGAGAGCTCTGCACCCACTGCCAGCTTCCCCTGCCACCAGCCACTGCAGCACTGAGGAGCTGGCAGGGGATGATGCCCTGTGCCACCAGCTCGGTTCCACGAGCCTGATTGCTCTGACAGGGCATCTCCTGAGCACCCACACGTTGCTATCATGTTCTGTTCTGGGGCCTGTCCTCAGTCTCCTCCCAACCCTGTTCCCCTAATTGCCAAGTTAGCTGGAATTTCTGCACAGGGAATTTTCTTCTCACGTGGGCTGGTAGGCAGGGTGACTGAGGAAGATCTTTCTGATAAATATTAACCTTTATAAGTGTGGCCAAACAGCCTGGCATGTGAGTCCTGCTGGGCTTCCAGGAACTGGGCTTTGCTGGAAAAGCCAGGATGGGCACTGCACAGAGAGCACTCTCAAACCACCTGTGGCTTCATCACAAGGTATTTCACCTTTTCAGCTAATTAACATTAAGAGGATGAAAATCCCTTTTGGTTTCCCCTGAAGTTTCCAAAGCCCAGAGAGAGAAGAGGAAGAGTTGGCAGCATGAGCTTTTTCCTGACGATTTGAAAGACTCTTTCCTCATAAAATGTGGCAGAGGAGAGCACATAGTAAGATCTAAAAGTAGATGCAGTGATATCCCAGGATGACTCAGATATTTAGTACACAGAAGATAATTTTCCAAATGCTACAAGCACTATATAAAAAGCCAAGCCCGTGCTGCTCTCCACGTCAGGATTCCCCCTGCTGTTAGATGCTTAAACCCAGATAAAATCCCACAAAACCACTGGCTGGTTTAAAGTGCTGAGGTGGGTTAGGTCAGTGCCATGGGCTCCTTGGCCACCTGTAACCACAGCCAGGTGTGGCAATGACTCAGGCTGGTGGTGGTGATGCCTCAAACCCTGGAGGATGGCAGCAGGAGCTGACATGCTCCCAACCTGCTCGCTGCAGGAGCAGTTGGGACACGTCTCTCCTCATCCCAGGAGAGCTGCCCCAGCTGTAAAGCTTGGAATGAGGTCAGGGAATTACTAACGTGAATGGAAGGAGTCAGAGGGAGTTTTTTTAGTGAGGTCACACACAGCTGGCTCATGCCAGGGGTGGAGAGCCAGGATAGATAGAGGAAACAAAGCAGGGGAATTTCTGAGGTGTGCAGAGAGCTGTGAGGGGATGAAACCAGGGCAAGTGCACAATTCATCTTGTTGAAACAGCCTGCAGCCCTCTTGGCCTGAGGCTGCCAACTTGTCATGCACAAGATAGGTAAATTCAATCTTCTGCCTGCAGATTTTGCCACCCTCCCGTGTTGCTCAGCAGCTGACAATGGGCTGACCCCTCCAGGTTCTGTGGGAGAGTGCTCAGGGAGTGCTAATGCACACCAAACTTGTTTGCATTCTCCCATCATTATTCCAGAGATGACAATTTTATCATATTTTGAAGCACACTTCTGTTTTCCTCCTGATGGTAACATTTTCCTTTCTGGCTGTAAATCTGTGTGATGTGCCCAGCCTGTCCCTGCTGGGACTCATCCCTCACAGCAGTCACCCAACAGTGGGACCAAATTTCCTGGTGCCAGGGCCAGAGGGGGACAGTGCCAGCCCTGTTGGAGAAGCAGAGGTGAGCCTGAGGAAGTCAATCCTGCCCTAGAGCAGGAGCAGAGGGGGCTGAGATGTGCAGGGCAGAGAACAGGGATGTTGGGACATCTTTTCCCACAGGGTCTCACCTGATTCCCTGCCCTCACTTCTACCCCTCCTCAATTTATAATTTTTATTCCTTTCTGTGTTCAAGGAGCTTCCTAAGAATGGAAAGTCTACAAAAGCAAGCAAGAGAAGGCACAGCAGGTGACCTGTCCCAGATGGAGCCAGGGGGACACAGGGGAACTGAGGAGCCCCAGGATGAGTTGGTGTCACTTTGGCCAGGTGAGGAGATGGGTCAGCTGCTCTTGGGCTGAGTGGCACTCACACCATGGATCTGCATCCAGAGCTGGGTGAAACTCTGCCTGCTGAGCACATACCATGTATTTTTTAATGGAAATGGAATTTTTGCCTCACATTGAGCAAAACTAGAATCTGACTGATAAACCTTTCCAATGAAACTATGAAAACCTCCATGAAAAACATCAATAAAAAGAAACAGTTTGGTTTGTCAGTATAGTCCTATTAAAGAAGCTCAAACGCATTTTGGTGGCCTGATGACCTTACAAGTGTTGCTGGAGGGTCACCAGTTTAGAGCTGTGTCTGGCCTTGGGGTGCAGGAGGGGCTGGGGGGTGACTCCCCACCCTCACCTCACTGTCCAGCTGCCTGTGTTGGTCCCCAAAGGGCCTTTTTGTCCCCCTTGCAAAATAGCAGAGTTGGAACTGTGGTTAAGTCCAGATTTATGGTTCTCTCTCTGACTCAGGACCCGTTCCCAGACTCAGAATCCAGTCCCTGACTCTGCTGGTGGTGGAGAAAATCCTGTTAAATCCAGGTAATGGCACCAAACCCCTCTGGGACAGCTGGAAACCAGCACAGGCAATGGGAACCATGGAAATTGTGGCCAGGGAGGGTGGGGAGGGTGATCCTGGGGTGGAAATTCAGTTGCTGTCTGTTTTTAGGAGGAGAACGAGAGTGGGAGATGGTTTGGGGTCTGCTGAGGAGAAAGTTGAAATCTCTTAGGTTACAGCAATGCTGGCAAAGCAGTTCCTGGGTGGGGATTTATATGGAATTAATAGGATTTTGATGATGCTTGCAAAGTTTCTTGAGGCTTAGATGCAAAACCAGATTAAAGATGAACAATTGGCATTGTGAGCTTCACAAACCTGTAATTGAGTACAACTCAAATAGAAGTTACTGTTCAGACCTCACCTAACAATCTCTTCCAGCTCAAACTGTTCTGTGATTCTGTGAAAGGGGATGATCTTCCCAGCTTCCACAATACCAAAGGTGTTGAGATGTCTTTGGAGTAATCACCTTCTAAAAAAAGCAAATTATTGCCACCTGCTGCTGAGTAAGCTGAGAACAGATGACAGTACCTTTTATCACCATCCCCCAGAGTAAATTCAATTATTCAAGAATAATTAGTGCTCAACAGGTTTGTTCATACAATACTGTAGTGCTGAATCAACCATTTCAAAGGCAGCTAAAGAAGTACTAACATGTAATTGTCTTTTTTAAGAAAAACTTGGACTTGGTTTCTTGTGGTAGTTACAGGGCACAGTGGTAGTACAGAGGTAGTTAACGAGCACAATGCTGGAGTTTTCACTTCTTCCTAGAGTTTGCTTCCAAGCAAGTGTTGGGACACCACTTGCCCTTCATGGGACAGCTTGGTTTTGCCCTGGGAGGTTTAAAGGGTCACTTACAGGGGCAGCACTGGCCTTTGCTCTCTGGTGACCAGTGACAGGAGCTGAGGGAATGGCTGGAGCTGTGTCAAGGGAGGTTTAGGCTGGATTTTAGGAAAAGATCTTTCTCCCAGAGGGTGGTTGGGCATTAGAACTGGCTCCCCAGGCAGTGGTCACAGCCCAAAGCCTGAACCAGAGCTCAAAGACCATTTGGACAATGCTCTCAGGCACAGGGTGGGATTTTGGTATGTCCTGTGTGAGGCCAGGAGTTGGACCGATGACCCTTGTGGGTCCCTCCCAACCCAGGATGTTCTGTGATTCTGTTTGGTCAGACATTGCTTGGCTCCCCTGACCTTGCTCTGCCTGGGCTCTAGTGATCAGGTCTGGGCACTGCCTCCTCTTAGCTCAATAAAATTTGAATTTATTAATAAAGGTGCCCTTTAACTTAAGGGTTTTCTCAGTAACAAAGCCATGGCTACAACTACAATACCCATGCACAACACTCTCCCTGTCTAGAACCAAGAGCCTTTGACGTGTTATTGTCTGAGTCAACAGGAGTCTTCCCTCAGCAACTCTTCGTTTACTTTGAAAACAATTATAATTGCACAATGTTTAGGGGAAAAGGGCAGAAAACCCTCTGTGTCCAAGTGACTAAGCAGCATTGGGGATCCCAGACCTCACAGTGCCATGTGGGGGTGGGGAGAATTGAGGTCACTGTCCTTTGTTGTTCACCCAAGCATCATCCTGGGCCACCCAGTGCCCCAGGATCCTGTGCTTGGTCTGAGGATGAAGGAGCTCCAGCAGTGTGGTGACTTAGCTGTAACATGGGAGACTTGATGATTTTCCTATGGAAACACAAGAAATGACAACTTCCCAGCTATGGCTGCGAGGACACAAGCTCAGCAGGGATGTGTGTGGGGTGGTCAGTGCTGCTGAGCCTCAGGCATGTGGATTCCAGGCTGGTTTTGAATGGGAAGTGCAAGGCACCAGAAAAAGAGTCCAGATTGGCTTCAGGGACTTGATCCAATGTGCTTGCTCAGCTTTGGTCAAATCACACAGATTACTTACTGCTGGTTTCTATTGCTGTCTCTCCACTTCCTTCTGTGATACTGCAGCCTGGCAGGTGATTTATTGAACTTCTTTTGATCTTCCCAGAAGCTGAGAGCCCTTTAGCTGGGAAACTTGGGAGATAAGAATAGGAGTGTACATTTCCCACCTCATGACTCTGAACCTGAAAGGAAAAATCAGCTCTGAGAATATCAACCCCAAGTTCTCCTTTCACACAGTTTCAGGTGTTGTGTGCTGTCATGTCATGGAGGAACAGCCTTACCTGTGATTCAGCACCTCTTGTCTGCAGAGATCCCCTGCCCTTTGACACACCACAAGTACTCACAGGGTTGTGGTGTGGGCTATTCCATAATCCTGCCTCTGCTCACGGCATGGAAATGAGCTGTCAAAATTTCCATCATGCTGAGGGTGTGGGGACAGCCCTGGGAAAGCTTAATTCTTGCCATGTGGGATTGGTTGGTTTTGAGGTTTGTCCTTTCCAGGAGGCTACAGCTGCCTTTGCTCCCACTGTTGTCTCTGCAGGGCAAAGCCCTGCTGGTGGTGAGGACTGGGGGTTTCATGTGTAATGCCAATATCTTGGTTAAAAATCAGTCTTGTTTTTGTCAGAGGAGAAAAATCTTTCAACAGGGCAGGATACACCTCAGTATGCCCCAGGTCCTCTTGTTCCCCTGGCAGAAGAGCCCACCTGAAAGCCCTTGGTCACCAAACCCAGCAAAAGCCCAGCATGGAGCTGAATTCGATGATCCCTGTTGGCCTCTCCCAACTCAGGACATTTAATGGTTCTCTGAAACACTGAGTTGCCCATACATTCCTCTGCCTGTTACTGTTACAGGCAGTGAGGAGGTGCTGTGCCTTACACCAGCTTCTGGGAACAGCAAATTGCTTATTCCTCCTTATGACGGCCTTATAGAATGTTTTTATTCTTCGTAGGAGTCTGACTCAAGAAGGAAAAAAATTCTAATGAAAATCTCTAATGAAATAGTATCAGGTTCTCTGAGAACTGGCAGAGGAGTTCCTGGCTATGAACTGAACTGCAATGCAACAGAAACCACTCCAGAGGTTCCTGTTTCAGGAAAACACTTAAGAATACACTTAATTTTCAAGTCAATTTAGTTTGCCCTCAGAGTAGTGCTACTGGTATGTGCTGAATACAGATGGCTTAAGGCTGCATAGTTCCTCCAAATGTTTAGCATGAAATGTGTTCAGCTGAAGGATATATTCTGCAAATGATGAAGAATCACAGAATCCCAGAATTCCAGCTTGGGAGTGACCTCAAGGATCATCCAATCCAACCTTTCTTGGCAAAAGCATAGCCTACACAAGGTGGGCCAAGCACAAAAAGAAGTTACTAGTCATGAATTAGCAGTGTTAGAATAATACATATTGGTGCAGAAGGGCTTTGTTTCAAGAAAAGGATCCTGTGTGTTCTGAAGTGAATGTATCCACTGCCTCATCTTCACAGCTACCTTGGGTAACACGTGGGAAAGGTGGGACTGCACAGACAGCCTCAAGAGAGATGTGAGGAATGTGATACTCAAGAGGACTCTCATAACAACACAGGAATTTTGAAACTTCATTTGGCATCAGCAGCTTTAAGGAAGAAGTGCACCCAAGAAGGAATGAGGATTCCTGCCCCCTGATTTTGTGTTAAAAAAAAAGTCAGGCAGAATTCCAGCACTGTGTAGTTGGAACTGCCAATGTTCCTCCTCTCCTTTCTTCCAGCTGACAAGCATCTCATTTATGGAAAACCTTTAGGTAATTTTTTCCCCCAGTGCTAGTGCACACTGTGCTATCCATGTCTTCTGCACCTGATGTGTGTCATTTTCCATGAGGTCTGATTCTTTTTAGTAGTAGTTTGTTGCTTTACCAGGAATTTTAGGCATCACTCCCTTCTGATGTAATGGATGAACGCTTGTGATCGGAAGTAATTTGTGCAGATGAAGTGATTTGAGAGCAGACACTGCTGAGAGCTGGGACTAGGTCATCATGAAGGCAGTCAGGGAATAAAAAAACTTCAGTGTGTGTAAAGAAGTGAATGGAAAGCCCCCAGGAGTTGTCATGGAAGCTGGTTTTACCAGACGAGCAGAGAAACAACTCCCTTAGGGATTGCAGAAGCACAAAGAACAAAACTCAAGGATAAAGTTTCAGGAAATACCCAAGGTCAAGTAAACAACAACGTGTTATCCACCACGAATGTTTCACATGGGATTTCCAGATGCTATAAAATTCCAGTGTAAAAAGCACCTGCTCCAGTTTTTTAGCATCCATTGTAAGAACTCACTAGAGGGGAAAGGCTCTTGGCACCTCACCACTCCCCCTGATCTCTCAGGAGAGAAATTAGAGTAGAAAACTGCCAGGAGGGAATTGTGAGAGGTCACCCAGCCTAGAACCTGTCTGCATGGCAGGGGAAATTCAGCTTGTTTTCATTAATTGTTCAAATTGGTCTTGGGAAATCTATAGAGAAATACTCAGGAGTCTGAAAACAGCCCCAAAGGTGAAGGCAAACTGAGCCTGTGGTGCTGCTTTGGGCAAAAGCTGAGGAGCAGCAGCAGAGCTGGACATGGGAGGCAGGATTCACTGTCCTTGATGTGTGGACACTGCTGGTTGTGTGCCAGGAATTACCACCCACATTAATCAGATTTTTTTTATTTAAAAGGATATTTGTCAAGTGCAGTGACAGCACCACTCAGTCTTTCTCTATAAGTTCTCTCCTTGACACCATTTGCCAGGAGAGAGATCCCAGGATAGTGTTAAAAATCCAGGGAAATACTAGATCAATTCAGAACCCTCCAAAAGTACTTCAAGGCAGGTTTCTAGCTGAGCCTTACATTTCCAGATCTGTACTACCAGCTCAGAGTCAGTTAATCAAGAACACTTCTGGAAATCATGACTAACCCAACAATCTCATATACAGCTAAAACATCACAGCTGGAGACATTCATCAAGATTGTGATCTGTCTTGTATCAGCAGATCCATTCCCTAAAAAAAACCTGCTGGATTTGCTGGCTGTGTCAGCAGTACACAAGCAGGATGGTAAGGAAGAAGAGACTAAAAATAGCTCAGTTAGCAATAAAACCATCCTACAGCACTGGATACTAAGTCCACTTCATGATGACGGCTTGATTTCAGTTTGTCAGAGTAGGAAGGATGGCCAGGGCCTCTGTTTGCTCCATTTTCTGAGAAAGATGTTAGCAGCCAGAGACTGGACTAAGATGCTGGACTTACTCTGAAGCTGGGTCTGATTTGTCTTGGCATTTTCCATGGTTCTGTGGAACAGAATGTCATGGCAAGTGGGATGAGCTGTGACCTCAGCACCTCTGCGACACACATGTCCCTGTGGGACGGGACAGGGTCAGACCAGCCAAAAGTATTCACTCTGCATCCTTCCAGAATTCCACATGAAGATGGAATTGCCAGCACACAGGCAGCACTGGGACTCAAAGAAATGCTTTAGAAGTGGTTTTTCAGCTCTTGTCTCTTGCTGCTACCAGTTATTGAATGTTAGCATAGGAAATTCCAGATGGGTGAGAGAATTCCAAACGGGTGAGAGAAATGTAATCATCTGTCCATGCTCAAATAAGGCAAGTGGGATTCTCTGCTGAAGTTATTGAACTCTTACCTTTATCTCATGGACAGCATGCCAAAGGGAAGAGGGATTGCAAAGTGCAGATGATCAGTCTGTATCCCCTTAGGAAGATAAACCAGCTCTTCAGGCAATTTCATTGCTGTGAACAGGCATGGCCAAAACAAGTCCAATGCAAATGTATCAAAAATCTGGAAAACTGACTAAATTTGAACTTTGAATTCAGAAACATTCTTGCTTTGAGGTTTGGTAGAGGGGTTACTTGAAACAAAAAAAGCATTTCAAATAAGTCTGTGCTTCCTGTGAGTATAAAATGTGAAAAATCATTACATTTCCGATCAAAATATAAAAAACATCCCATCTGCTGGGATGCTGCTGTGGTAGGTCACTTTGAATTAGAATGAACTTTACACTGGTGGTTTCAGAGAAATCCTCCCTGATTTCTTGTAGCCAGAGCACACTCATGCATACCTATCCCAGCTTGGGCATGTCTCTGGGAAAATGACTCTCCCCCGCCTGAGAACTTGGAATCCTGAGGTCAAAACATTGGCTTTAAGACACTCTGCTGATATGGACCACAAAGCAGTCTGTGTCTAGAAACTGTTTTGTCATTTCTGGTTTCCCAGAGAAAAAAAGAGAGCAAGAGATCTGAAAACAGTATGTGGAAATCTTGGAAAATTCCTCATGTCCTAAAGAATAGACATTTCAAACTACTTGACTAAAGTGTTTTGACTCTCAGCAAGGTACTTTTGTTCATTAGTTACTGTTTTACATCTTCAGTTTCATTGTCAATACCAACTCTGCCAACCAAAGCAGCCAGGGCCACAAAGTCACCTTGAAAACACCCAGGCTTTCCAAGTGTTTTAAAAGAGCCCAGTGAGAGAGATGCTCCTAATAATCAAAGGCCATTGGTTCTCCAAAACTTTAGTACTCTTGAAAATCTCAGCCCTGCAGCACCCAACAAAAGTGCCACTTCCTACAGTGGGTGAGTGATTTCCAAGGGATCCTCCACATTCACATAACACACAAGAAAAATTACTTGACTGACTCCCTAGGTCTGAAGGAGCCTTACTCCTGCTGAGAAGCAAAGATTCTGCTCTTCAGTTTGCATTTTTTTCTGCTGACTTCATGAATTTAATGATACAGCCCAGCTGCCTTTGTGCTTTAACCCAAATGTGAGCAAATGATTGATGTTCTCTCTCAAAAAACATCTGAGAGTTCCATGCAGGAAATTCAGCAGAAAGTTCTTTGACAGTTGCCAACTAAGAGACTAAACAAATAACTATGGACTGGCTCAAGTACAGCTTGAATGACGGCCCCTTCTTTATGTCAGCAAACAGCACAGAACGTTCACCGGTGCCAGGAGTAAATAAAACAGCAGAAGAGCAAAACCCATTGCCAAACCACCATGAAATTCACCTAAAAACTCATATTCAGGGAAAAGATATTGATATATCAGCAGATCTAGCTGAGTAGGTGATGTAAGCACTGAGCACTGTTTGTCTTTTGAGTCCTGCCTTTCCGGTTTTTCCTATAATAAAAAAAAAAAAAAACAAACCTAGGCTAAGTACTGCTATTCCCAAATACCACTGTTTCAGCCAGGGAAGTTCAAATAAGTAGGAAGCTTTATTGCATATTGATTTCTTCCTGTCTAGAGGTTGATTTCAGCTTAGAAAGATCACACAGAGGGCCTTGATTCACTCCAGTTCCAGAAGATCTCAATTACTCTTAGGATTAAAGAGAGTGCACAAAGAGACTGGCAGTCAGAGCAAGGCAGTGCTTCTGGAATCGGGGTCCTGGTAGGAAAATCCATTTCAGCCAGCACAGCTGGATTTGATGAGGTCTTTTCCAACATTAGCAATTCCACAATCCAATGACCACCGTGCAGTTGCTGATTTCCACATCTGCTTTTACCACAGGTCAAAGTTATGAATCAACACCCCGAGTGAAAATCAAGTTCTAATCAATGCTGTCTCTCCCCACTACACAAACAGCAGCATAACAGGGCCAGTAACACCCTGCAGGAACATGGGGCTGGAGCAGCAAGGATCTTGGCAATTAGGAGGAACAGCCATTCCCCAGGCTGCTCCTCCCCTTCAACATTCACCTCTGCATCTCCTTCAGGAGTTCCTTCATGTCACCAGCCTCCAGCCTGTTAGACTCACAAATCAGGAATCACAAAGTAAGATAGTAGAAAAATTAAGTCTTTTGCATTGGCAACAACGTGTGGGTTGCTACATAGGATGCTCAGAGGCCAATGACAATACTTAATGTAAGAGATTCCCACCCCCCACCCAGTTGGAATCCTTGGCTCAAGTGTTTTTTAGACACAGAAAGAGAATATTTGTCTCCAAATTTAGGAAAGAATCAGGTGTAATAGGAATCCAGTGGATCACCTTCTTCAAAGGGAACACAAAAGTGTGTGGAAAGAGACTGTCCATTGCTTGGCTGGCTCAGAGCTCTACGTGATGTCCTTCTTCCTTGGGGGGCGGTGGATGTTCCTCACCACACACTTCACCATCCACTCAATCCCTTCGTTCACCCCTTTGCTAAGGAAGGCAAGCAGACAAGGTTTTAAAATAAAGCAACAACAAGAACACAAACATGGATCATACAGGCCCTAACTGAGCCCTTACATGAGGAAGGGAGGGGCTCTACACAGTTGTTTGCTGGCATTTCTGTGTTATTTTGCACATAGGCAAACAATAGGGATCTGATTTCTTTTAGCTCAGCAACATATACCTCTATCCTTTATTTTTCTGGTGTCTGTGCAAGTCTACACCCAACTTAGTCACCAACTCTGTGGAAATCTTGGGATGAACAAGCATCAAACCCACCTGACAGTTGGTCTGAGGTCACTTTGCCACAAACCTCACACTAGTTGTACAAGATCTTGCAATCTTGGTTCCAGCTTTGTGTAATCATCTGTGCTGGGACTGCCAAGCAAGTCAATACCTTGCTGGTCTGCACAGCTCCCCAGCCATGACTTCCATGAGTTATTCTTTTAGTGCAAGCTCAAACTGGAATTTTGAAAGGAAATTCCACAGAGATCAAAACTAGAAAAGTTTGCACAAATAAGGTTATTATCTAATACTTCTCTTCCAGTCAGTGCTTGAACACTGTTCTTGTGGTTATTCAGCTGCTCAATGGCATGTGATTTGTAGCAATGCAGACAACAGATTTTTTTTCATGGTTCAGGAAGTTTTTGTTATCCTTTGCAGTAGCTTGTATGATAACACAAAAAAAAAATTCAAAGCTCTAGATTCAGCCCAGGCAGTAATTCAGCCAGGAGTGTTTCCATCAACTGGAACAAAACTTTTGATTTATGCCAAGTTGCACTTTTCACTTAAAGGACTGAAAGTACCAAGAACAAATGTACTGCGAGCCTCGATACGCAACGATGATGCTGAGATCCCAAGAATCCAGTGGGTTGGTCACGGTCGTGGCGTGCAGCTGACTAAGCCCAAATTAGGGTCTGTTTTAGTCATTAAATCTTAAACCACAGGCATCCCCATGTAAGAGGACTCCTGGAAACTGTGATATCATCCCCATCACGAAGCTCATCTGTGTGCCAAAGAATATGAAAGCAGAAACATAATTATGGCAGCAGCAGTGAAGCACCACCCATTCCTCTGGTACAGGCATCAACAATGGCATTTTCAACTGACTTCTAACCTAAAAACCAGCAGCTGCAGCAAAGCAACATCTGCAGGGATTATTGTGTAAGGAGAAGGGACGATACAGGACAACAAATATGCCTCCAAGTCCCACTGCTCTCAGCCAGGAATACACTGTCATTGTGTTCTACAGGCAGGATTGACAGATGAAGTTACTGAGCTGGTGCAAGTCCAAGAATCTTGAACAAGTGTCTGTCAGTGCTGGAAGGAAGCACAGCTCCCTTTCAAGGCTTAATAACTCATGTAGTGCTGCTCTGTGTGTGACACCCCACAGCTGCTCAGTCAACAAACTCTCAGTCTACCCCTTCTCATACTCACCCAGTAAGAGCTGAGCAGGCTTGTGTCAGGCAGTCTCTCTTCCCAATTTTGTTAATGCAGTCACTAAATGCTGTCTTGATATCGGGTATTGACAGACAAGTCTGCAAAGGGAACCAAAGTAGAGCTTGTTTGTGCCACAAGACATATGGTGATCTTCTTCCACAATGAATCCTCCCATGATTGCAGTCTTGTATCAGTCAGGATGCAATGCTATCAGAATAAACCCACTCACCCACCACAGAGTAAATTCACCTGTTTAGGCTCCAAAGAAATGAGCATACTCTTTTTTCAACAAAGACAATGCTGTTTGCTGACAGCACACACACTGCCTCACCTCCCTGATCCCTAATCTGTACAGTTCTAAGCAAACAGTCCTGAAAATGAGCACAACCTGTATCCTCTAACAATACCCCTTCCAAGCTGCTCAACAGTTTATATTTACCAGGACACTACAAGAGCTTTAATATTTACAAAGCCTTTTGAAACTGTCCCTGCCACAAGCCCAGCTGGCTCTTTGCCAGCATCCTGGGCACTCTCACAAAATTAGCTGTGATTCTTCCTCAGCTCTCAGCACACTCCTTGGCATTACCCATGTCCCACCAGCACTTCTCTGTTTGCACTCAGAGAAAACACTGGCAGCACTGAATGCAGCACATTTTCTGTAATTGTGCTCTTGATCCCCAGCAGGTCCTGAACTTCTGTGAGTCTGCCAGGAGGCTGCTGGGAACAACAACACAAATCATAACCCCCCAGTAAATCAGTGGATTACCTTCCCCACATAAATCACAGTGTCACCACAAAAATCTTACAGTTACAACAAAAGCAAACCTGCTCAACTAAAGTCTGGACTTGCACTTCCCTGAGCACTCAGTGTTCATTTTTCCCTCAGAAGCCTTGGACAAGCCATTTAAGCACTTCAGCTGGCCACCAGCTCACCTTCCCTCCTCTCTGCAAAGACACTTTGGACCTTCAACAAGTCTCAAATATGTGTTTGGAACCTTCAGTCAGGCCCACATACATGTTTTGGACAAATGTTTACACAAATGCCAAACTGGACCCTCTGTGAGTCCTGAGGATAGGCCAAGTGAATTGTGAACTCTGAGAGAACAGAAATATGAAAATTGTTACCAGCCATCCATTTGCAAAACACTGATTCTGGAGAAATTAAATACAGGACATTTTTGTGGACAACAGAGGTAGATACCATTGCTTATACGTAGGAAGGGATCTTAAGAAATGGCTTGCAAGGAGTTTAAGAACACCCAATTCATCCAGTGCCCATGGCTCCATTAACTGTGCAGCTTTCGATGACTGTACTTTCTTATGACCTCAGCTGCATTTTAAACTTGCCCTTTCAATCAGTGACCTGGAAACTGTATCCAAAAACGTTACTGACATCATTCTGCAGAACCCTCAACAATTTAGATCAGGATTTTTGACAAGAGAAAAATGTGCAGTTCATACAGATGAGCTGTCAGCCACAGGATACACAGTTAATTAAAAAAAAACCAACAACAACAATTACTAACTTTAGAGGGAGTCAGACTGGGCTTGGGAGCTGGAATTCAAACCAGTAGGTCTGCAAGATGGGCAAGAAATTACAAGCAACCAAGCAACCAAGCAAGCAACCATTCGTTACTGGTTTGTAAAAGCCTGGTATGGTGTCCACTGCCCAGTAAGAAAGGCAGGTCCAAATGCTCCTGGTTAACCCAAAGCCCCAGACACGCCAATTACCCAACAACTGGGAAGGAGAAGCATGTCAGTAATTTGAGCTATTTTCCACATCTTTGTTTTTTTCAGTCAATGAGACTTGGCAGCTGAAATTGAACAAATGTTTCTTGAAATATACTTGAAGCTTCTCAGAGTTGAATATCATTGTATAATTATATACTTTTGAGTATATGCTTTCTTCTTCTTCTTGAGTCTACCTTTCCTTCTCCTTTTCTGAATGATACATTTTAAAATATTTTAAAATAAATCAGACAAAGAGTTCAAAGTACAAAGTAACACTAGAGAGCACAGTCATGCCATCTTGATTCAATTTCTACTAGCACAGGTAGCAAAGCAATCAGGCAATGAACTTCCCAACACCACCAGCAGACCAGGACACCTGCACGTACCCAGCAGCACAGAGAACCCACATCCTTCACCTTGCCCATCCTTGAAGCCTTTAAGAGTCCACTTTTCCCAGAACAGCTAACAATTACAGCCTTTTTTATCTCCCAGTATAAATAAACCATTGTTATAACTTCCCTTTCCCACCTTCTGGTAGAGCTGTGGCCTGCCCCACCTTCACAGAGCTACCCAGTCATGGCTTTCCATGGAAATCTGCATCAGGAGGAGTTTTGCTTCTGAGGAGACTTTGCACCATTCACACTGTCACAGCAGGATGCCACTGCATCACCAATCCTATGTTGAGGAACATCATTTTATCACTTCCCCTTGAGATGAAACAGAGCAGCACAGCAGACAGGTGACACCAAAGTATCAATGCCTTGTTTTAGTGTTCCAGGGAAAGCCATGAACTGGAATCTCATGTGACAGCAGGGGCTGATTCTCCACCACTTCAGCAAGGGGCACCTGAGCTTCTCATGCTCAGGGGAAAATGTCAGCTGTGCCTTCCAAGTTCCCCTTCTCCCCAGACACATTACAAAGTATTTGTTTACAGATGTGCTTTGTTGCTCAGCTGCAAACCCATAAGCCAAGGGCAAAGAAGGGAAGCTGGCTCTGTGATCCCATGAGGAGTGCTCCATTACAATAGCACAATCCACAGTGACCTCTCAGGAATGATGGTATCCCTCAGGCAGTTCACAGGAACCTCACACACAACACAGACAAACCAGATTTCCATTTCAGTTTCCCCAAAATAACACACTGGAAAACAGATTTTGATGAAGGCTCCTCCAGGCATAATTTAGCCAGGACTGAACCAAATTCCTCCTGTGAAGGGTTCAGAATAGCATTACCCAAAGTAAGACTCAGCAATGGCACACCTAAAAATCTATCAAACAGCAAGGCAAGTTTTAGTCAATAAAGGCGGCATTGTAGAGCCTTTGCCCATTTCCCAAATCCACTGGAGCAAAGACAGTGCTGCTGCCTGCTCTCCTGTCAGGATAAATCCAGAAGCCTGCACAAAATCTCAAGTAGAGGCTCTTCAGTCATCTCAAGAGTAATCAACCATCAGAATGGAACTAAAAGAGAAACAAGAGCAAGGTGGATTGCCTAAATAAAATCTTATTTCACAAAAAGTCTGACTCACCTGACCTATGGTCTGGGACTACTTTTATATGAGTTTATTTTAAATTAAAATTTAAGCTTCATTAAATTTAAAGAAGGAATAGTATAGCCTCAATTGAAACCACTTTATTTAAATGGAAACTAATTTTGCAGGGAAGCTGTGGGAGGTCTTCAGTTGGAAACTAGAATGACTTTCATGCAGGTCTGTTCTCTAACAGCTGTGTGGAAGTGAGTACTCTGTTACTCACCATGACTTCTTATGTTTTCCAGAGGCATGAGGAGGCTTTTCAACATTCTGGAGATTTCAAATTGAATTTTCAAAATTTATCATTAGATGAGGATAGCAAAACTTCCTCCCAGACATGGGTCATCATACAGCATCCAGTAATTTTCAGATTGTTAAATTTCAGATGCTGGTTTTGACAAGTCATGCTTTTCCAGTATTTTGAATAATGTTGCATAATGAGACATTCTATGCTCAAATTGTAACAGTTCATTGTAAAGCACAGAAATATATACCTTGTGTAAACCTTTCAACAGCTGCATTCACATCAAAACAGCAATTATCAATTCTTATATTGCTGGCTTTTCTGCAATAAGCCATATTTTCAAAAGTGGCATTCTGAGTTCAAAGGGAGCTCACAGGAATTAGCAGATATTAGATAATTTATTTCTCCTACAAAGCAATAGTTCCTTTAAAAACCTACACAAATTCCTTCATCCAACATGCATTTAACTCAGTTTTTAAATTATTTATAAAATAATCCAGTTTTGGAGCCCCTGCTGAACACAAAGCATTCTCCTGATACCATAAAATATCACACTCAGTATTGTGAGAATTAGAATTGGTGTTTTGCAGCCAATGGCCATATTTTATCTCCTGGAATGACCAAATACCACTCATGCCTGGCAGTGCTGAGAGGACACAATGTACCCTGGGGTTCACAGCAGAATTCCTAACACTTTATGCAATTTCAGGTTGCATCAATACTTTCGTTATCTTGATAACAGAACGTACACTTAAAAAACAAACTATGTCAGATGTTCTATTTCTGATGAATTTGACCACAAGCCTTCTGCTGGCCTCTATAGATATCATCATCAAGAATTACCCTTAATCTCCAAATACCAGTGAGGTTAAGATACTCCTTATCCTCCCTTATCATGATTCAGGACAGAGGGATGCTGGTGAGAATTTCCTACAATTTTATATCTGGAGATCCAGAGCAGAAAAATCTCTATCAATGCTAATTATCAGTTTTATCCCAGAGGTCTTCAGTTCTGCTAAATCAGAGGAAGATAAACAGGCTACTGAGTTTTCTCAATTTTGTTTAAGAGAACCTCAGTAATTACTGAAAAATAGGCTATAATCCCCTTAGTGATTTATTAATAACATTGATGGCTTTTTGCTGGCTCCATAACCAAGATCATTCTGTAGGAGTGAACCTCTAAATATCCAGTGTAGGTATTTCTTACAAACAGGCAAACCTCCAGTGGGTTTAGCTTTGCTAATCTCTTGTTGTAGCTCTACAACTGCATGAAGGCACTAAGTCTGTGGGCTCGTCTTGGACCCTCCAGAGGGAGCAAGAAGCCAGATTTTCTTTTCAAAGGCTGTTCCAAACAGCTCTTTCTAGCAATTTAAAGAAGCCCAATTGTTCAATTATTTGTCTTTAGTCTAGTCAGAGTCTCAGAAGAGCCAGCATCTGCAGCCTGTAAGAAAGGGTGTATATACAACCAAAAGAGAAACTGGAACAAATTTCCAGGTCACTGTTTGGATCTTATCCTCAACAGGTCAAGGCAAGAGTGCAGACTGTTCCTGCAGAAAAGCTATGGGGTTGTACAGAAATGAGTCAATATTCTGGTTTCCACAGAAAAAAAGACAGACAATTTCCCCATATTCCAGAGACTACAGCAAAGTCAGGACCATAAATCAGGAGTTCAGACCTGATCTTATGCTTTTACATGGAATTCCATTTCTCTTATTTCTAAGACTAGATAATCCAGATAAATTAGATCATCCAAAGACTAATCTGTGTTGTACTCAAGAAACCCTGCTTTAGAGCCAAGTGATTTCTATGGAAGCCTCACGTGTTTCCACAAGTGCAATCGCTCGGACAAGTGGAAAGTGCAGAGGAGGAACCTGAGGAGTATTTGCATCCTTTGGAACAGAGAGCCCAGCTGCAAGGCCGGCTGCTCCAAGTCCTACTGCAAACCTCTGGCTCCATCTACAGACCAGTCCCTGGAGCTGCAGTCCTGCAAATCCAGGGTCATATCTCAGGAGGAAAACAAGAAAACCAGCACGTCTACCTTGGGCATTCTCTTCTTTTTTTTTTTCCATGCTGGGGGAGGTAAGGATGGCCCAGGATGTGTCACCTAAACACTGCACCACCCACGAACTGCCAAACCCAAACCAAGAGCTTTATAGCTCTGAATACACTGGAAAGAATTCAAATTATCAGAAAAGAGCATTCCTTGCCATTCAGTGCTGTCACTGATGGAATGCTCTACAACAAACAAATGTTTTATTGAACAGATCTTATCCAATTATGGGGAAAGGATGGTTTGCTTCACATACATCTGTTGTGTTATTCCTGAGCTTTCAAAGCGCAGCATAAACAAAGTGCACTAAACATTTTTTTTTCTGAATAAACAGCATCAATAGAGCCAGTCACGGTACAAGAAAGACCCACCATAGCTGTGCAGTTTGTTCTGTTTACAGAAAGAATTCAGAACTATGTGCCTGTAGGAAGCTCATTCATGGCACTGAAAAAGGGCTGGAGGAGAAAGGAAAAAAATACAACTAAATTCAAAGTATTTCCAGTGGTGGGAAAGTACCATAGGATCAGCTCAGGACTGTGGAACAAATTTAACATGAATACAGAGTTTACCTTTCCAAGGCTTATTTGCTCATTTATGTAAATCCTCCTTATTTTACCTCTACATCCTGCTTGTTGGCCAACACCAGAATGGGAACCCCTTCCAGAGCTTCACTGGTAATCATCTTCTCTACAAAGGACAGAAACAAAACCAGGTTTAGCCAGTTCTGGAAGTTGTACAAAACTTCCAATCTGGCACAGATTCTCTGGACAGAGGGATGAAGCCAGAAACTCCCTCTTGAATTACAGTTTCATTTGATACAACCTTCCAGGTCTATTTTGTTCACACTGTACTTACCAAAAGCTTTTTTGGACTCAGAGAGCCTCTCCTCATCAGTGGAGTCAATAACATAGATCACCCCATGAGATTCAGCATAGTACTGGAAGGAGAACACAGATATTGGTGTCAATGCACTAGGATCACTTGTTCCTCTTCCTGACTTGATTTTGGTATAGTTTTGGTGCATGTGGAGAAGATCAACCAGTTGGAGGCAGCTGTATCCACAGTGTGCCTGGACAGAGAGGAGGCACACAGCCTGTGCTGCCTGCTCTGTTTGCAGGCCTGATCAACACACCAGGTGGAAAAGCTTTTGTCCCCCCAAAGCTTTTTTCTATGGCACAGCCCCTGATCTGGGTTGTTAATTGCTGTCTGCAAGCAATAATGCAAATATTAAGCACAGAAATAGTGGAATCCCTGAAAAGGTGTTAATGCTAAATACTGGGGTTATCAATAAGCCTGTGTGATTACCAAGTGATTGTGGTGGTTCAGCTCTAAAAGAGACAAAACCACTTCTAAAAGAAATCACAGAATCACAGGATGGTTTGTGTTGGAAAGGGCCAACCATCTCATTCCAACTCATTCCACCTCCCACTAGATCAGGCTGATCACAGCTCCATCCACCCTGGCTTTGAACACTTCCAGGGATGGGGCAGCCACAGCTTCTCTGGGCAAAAAAAAAAAAAATCAATCAAACATTAATTCAAATAAATATCAAATATTTATAAATCAAACAAAACAAAACCACATCTCTAACCTTGTCCCAAAGTGACTGCAGCTCCTCCTGCCCACCAAGGTCCCAGAACATGAGCCGAGTTTTGCCAACATCAATAGTTCCAACTAGAAAAAAGGAATGAAGAAAGGGCAATCCAATGAAAACTATGGGTGCTGTAAAGCACAGACAGCTGCACACCCCACTCAGAAATCTGGGGTGGGACAGGCTTGTAGGGGAGCAAATCACAGGCAGCAGCTGCTTGCAACAACACAGCAAAACCTGCACTGAGTGATCACAAATATTGAGCAGCATCAGTGCAAATAATTCCAGAACTGGGCCAGGGAATGAACTCCAGGGAAATACAGTTTGAGGATAGCACTGAAATAGGATACCTGGAGTTTTAATAGTTTTACTGCTTCAAGAGTTTCTCCTCCTAAGCTAAGAAAGTCTATTTTATTCTCTACAAAAAGACCTGGACAGCTGGGAGATACAATCTCAGCACCCAGGAATTATTCTGCCCTTCTGAATTCTTAAACATTTCAAACAAAAAACAGCTATCTGTGTCTATCTGTGCAAGAAAGCTGAAAAAATTCCATGTGGATTTACTTACTGTTTAAGCCTACAGTGGTTGTGATTTTGGACAAACTCATCCCTTTGTAGTTCTTGTTAAATCGGGTTTTAGTTTGTTCAAGGAAGGTCTGAAAAAGAGTAAGAAAAGTATTTACTGTCAAGCATTTTACTGGCTGGAGTAATCCTACCCCAAACCCTTTTCATTTCAGCACAATCCTGCTGGAGCAGATACTGCCCTACCTAATTTTGGACAAACCACTCTTCTTGCTCCCTATTTTAGCAAGGAAAGAAGGGATCACATGTGATTATGGGATTACCAAAGCCTCAGCCACATCCCTGAGAGCTTGTACTAAATTTAAGTAATGAGGAAAAGTTGATTGCTTGGTGTGACATCACTAAAGCAACTCAGGACACAGCTGAAGAGAGATTGACCCTTGTTGGAAGATTTATCCCTGGAGGATGTTTAGGATTGTGTGTGCCCCTCCACGGGGTGATAAACAGCACTTACAGTTTTACCAGCATTGTCCAAACCCAGGATCAGGACACAGTACTCATCCCTCTGGAACATGTATTTATAGAGCCCTGACAGCAGTGTATACATCCTGCTCCTGCAACAAATGCCAGGAAATCAATTAGCAAACAGCTCATTCCCAAAGCCTCTCATGCCATGACGCCAAACAAATAAATGATGTTACTCTTTTATCAGTAAATCTCATATTTAGGTAATTCCAGGAAAATCAGAGATCTAAGAGAGATCACGAAAAAAGCTCAACATCAAATTTGGGGTTTAAAAGGGAACTGAGGAAGGACTTTGACACCTCTTGCAGTAAAATAAGACCCACAGAAAATGAAGTGAATTTCACACAAACACAAGGAACAGGTATTTTGAGCAAGAATCTGCAGAAGCTCCCAGCTGGATGTGCACACAGGCTGGGATGCAGGGAGCTCTGGCACCAAGCGCTGCAGCTGACTCAGAGCCATTGCAGCAACCCTTGTGCTCAAACCCAGATAAAGGGAACCCCAAGGCAGAGCCTTTGAGAGGCAGCGCGTGGTTAAACAACCACTTTGAAGTCAAATACCATTACCTAAAGGGAAATAAAAGTGTTCCAAAGCAGGAATCGGATCGGGGGTTTCACGGGGCTTCAATCCCACAGGTACCGGAGCCACCCCTCGCTCCCAGCTGAGACCGGGGCGCTCCTGCCGCCCCCACAGGACAGGGGGGGAACCCCGGCCCGCTCCCCCTCGGGGCAGCGACTGATCCCGACCGCCGGCCTGCTCCTCCCCAAGCCCGGAGATCCTCCCGGACCCGGCAGATCCCTCCAGCCCCACAAGATCCGGGAGATCCGGCCCGGCCCTTCCCGCCCTGCCGCGGCAGTGACGGCTGAAGTAGAACACCGGCCCTAGCGCCATTTCCCCCTCATGGCCCCACGCCACGTCCCGGGCCAGCGACAGGTCCGGGCCCAAGCTCCCGAGGAAAAGAACCCGAGCCCGAGGCCCGCGGCCCCTCACCTGGTGCTGGTGCCGGTGTCAGCGCTGGAGCCGGAGTGGCCTCTCACGACTCCCCACCGCCACCAGCCGCCGCCATTCCGCGCCCGAAACTCTGGGAAATGTAGTCCTGTCGCCGCTAAGATGGCAGGGCGAAGGGGGCCTGGGGACTACAACTCCCAGAATGCGCAGCGCCTCCCGGGTACTCCGAGTGCGGAGCGGCTGACGCGCTGCCAGCGCAGCCGGAAGTGGAGGCACTGATGCCGGAAGTGGGGGTGTCATGGCGGCTGTCATGGAGGCGGCTCGCAGGGACTGAGGTGGCTGAGGGCGCGGTGGCGGCTCAGGGAGGCGCTGCAGCCCTGGGGCTGAGGGAGCGCCCAGGCTGCGGGAGGAGCGGTGCCGTGCGGGAGCCCGGTGGGCGAGAGTGGACTCCGTGGCGGGGGAGGGCAGGGCCAGGCCCGGCCTCTCCTCGGACTCTCCCGTCGCCTCTTGCCGCCTGTTTCCCGCAGGAGCATCGCCCTGGTCATTCCCGAGGGAAAGAGCGGGACGGCGGGTAGATGTCGCTTCTGCGGGCGAGGACTTGTTATCCAGAAGTGCTTGAGTGAACTCTGAATGTGTTTTGAGTTCGTGGAGAGGACGCGGGCAGCAGCGCCTTTCCTGTGCTGAGGATGGATGAAGAGAGTCTGGAAGCGGCGATCCAGACCTACAACGCGCAGCTGGAGCAGGTGGAGCTGGCGCTGGGGGCGGGCCAGGACCCATCGCAGCACTCGGACCTGATCCAGCTGCAGGAGGATTTGAAGCAGCTCATAGAACTGACCGAGTCGAGCCTGGTGGCTGTGAAAAAGAGCAAACTTCTGGCCACTCTGGACACAGATGCCTCCTCCTCCTCCCCAGCAGCTCTCCCAGGGCAGGATTCCCACCTGGAGAACTCTGCCCAAGATGAGGAATATGCTGCTTTTAAGGAAGCCATTGCTGGGCTTGGAACAGATGAGGAGCCTCCAGCTGATGACAACGGGATCTCCTCAGAGAGAGAGGGAGAAACGGGGGATAAATGCAAATCAAAGTGCAGTGAGGAGGAGGAGGAGGAGGAGGAGTTGAGTGGGATGAAGGTTAAAGCCCCCTACTACAGCTCCTGGGGGACCCTGGAGTACCACAATGCCATGATTGTGGGGACAGAGGAGCTGGAGGATGGCACTGCAGGGGTCAGGGTGCTCTACCTGTACCCCACCCACAAGTCCCTGAAGCCTTGCCCTTTCTTCCTGGATGACAAGTGCAGATTTAAGGAGAACTGTCGGTAAAGAGAGAGGAGTGGGAGGGTTCAGAGGCACAAACCTCCTCCCCAAGTGCTCTGTGTGCCTTTGTCACCCAGAGAAATTGTGCCTTGGTGTTTTTGAGATGTGCTGTGGGGAGCAGTGGCATCAGTTTGGCTGCTCTCTATAGCTGATGCACAGGTGAAGTGGAAAATCCTGTGGGAAAGGTGCAGAGGTTTTACATAACTGAGTGGCTGAATTAACAACTGATGGAGTGTTTTAAAACAAAACACCCAGGTCTGTGGGTAATGCACATATTCCAGTTGCACAGGGGGGTTGGATGTTTTTGGGGATCTATTTGGGGCTCTAGTTTTGGTGATCTTCCCCAGGATGAGCCTCAGTGGTGTCTGAAGGTGCTGGGCTGGAGCTGGGCTGTGAACCTCACCTTTGTGAAGGTGCTGGGTTGGAGCCCTGCCTGTCTCTGATCCCATTTATCCCCAAATCCATGAATTTTTTAATTGGATGTGTCACCAGCAAGGAAGTTTAATTCTCTGGGGTGAGCTGCATTCTTTGTCCCATGACATAAACAACATGTTTAAGGTGCAACATGAGCAACTTCAGGGAAGTTTGACCACGTGCTGTTGTAATTATAATTCTGGTGAAGCTTCCTCAGCCCTGACACCCGTGTGCATTTCCTTTGAGGAAGGAAGGAAGGGATTTTCCTTTGAGACCTCCTGTTCCTCCTTCCCTGCAGGTTTTCCCATGGTCAGGTGGTGTCGGTGGAGGAGCTGCAGCCCTTCCAGGAGCCCGACCTGAGCAGTCTGGGGGTGGGCTCAGCCTGCCTGGCCAAGCACACTGATGGCATCTGGTACACGGCCAAAATCAC
Source organism: Ammospiza nelsoni (assembly GCF_027579445.1). Taxonomy (NCBI): domain Eukaryota; kingdom Metazoa; phylum Chordata; class Aves; order Passeriformes; family Passerellidae; genus Ammospiza; species Ammospiza nelsoni. The sequence goes on along the minus strand of NC_080644.1, from coordinate 6,929,349 downwards.
CGGTGAGGGGCCCAGGGGGACGGGGGAGGCTGAGGTTTGTGTGGATCTAAAACTTGGCTGCTGTGGTTAATGACAGAAAACCATAAACTGTGTGGCTGCTGCCCTGAACTCAAAATCTTGACCTAGCTGAGGAAACAGGCTGAGTTTTGTCAGGCTAGAGGAGAGAATTGACTGGGAAGTAGGAGATAAAGAGCAAGAATGTGGAAAGGAAATGACTGCGGGGTCATTAACTGCTCCAGGGAGGGGCTGCAGGAATTTACATGTCTGCTAGGTGAGAATGGCAATAATCTGGTCTTGTTTAAACAAAAACCCGGGGAGCTGGCCCTGCCCTGCAGCTGCTGATACAGGCTTCCCTCTGTCCTGGGAAGGGGAAGGGTTTATTCCCTCTTTCCATCTTTCTTTTAACTGTTATTAAGTCAGAAGGGAGCAAGTCCAATTTCTCTTTAATTCCATTTCTCAGCAGCCCATCTTTCTTGATTTGCAGATAGAAACTTCTGGGTATCAACACAGGCATTGTGGAAATAGCTTTTCATTGTAGTGGGTGCTTCCCCCTCCCAGAAAGAAATAAAAATCACAGATTAAACCCAGGATTTTCTAGAGCTGTTCCTTGGGCCTCCCCCCATCCTGTGTCGTTCTGCTGGAGCTGACTCTGGTTTAGCTCCCCATGTGCTGCAGCTCCTGTCCTTGCTGTTCCCTCTGTAGATGTGGACAGTGGCTACTACACGGTGAAATTTGACTCCCTGCTCCTCAAGGAGGCCGTGGTGGAAGGGGACAGTGTCATCCCACCCCTGAGAAGTGAAGATGCTGCTGAATCTGGCGAGTCTGATGAGGACAGTGTGGATGATTCTGGTTATGCCAAAGGTAAGGGAGTGGGGGGAAAGTGAGCAAAAGTGACTTGGGATTTTGTTCTGCTTTTCTGTGGGACTGGCTGGTTGTCCTGGCGCTCTCACTCTGAGTGTCTCACCTCTGATAGAAGACCAGATCTCTTTATGTGTTCCTGAAAGATTGAGAACAGTAACTGGCTGTTCTGCCATAACTGCAAACTAAAACCTTTGTTTTGTGCAAATCCCTGGGCTAATGAAGGCTGGAGGTTTCCATGGGAACTCCCCACACAAGGAAGAAGAGGGTGTGATATTTTGGAATTCCAGGCTCTGAGCCTCATTCTTACATGTCTGGCTGAGCTGAGTTAATAAGTGAATCAGAATTTCTCATCCCTGGGAGCTCCATGACTCAGGAATGTGGGACCCAAGGAAATGTTGGGTCCTTCTGGTGCCTTGAGGCTGCAGGAACAGCCATGCCTGTTTTACTGCTGAAAGGTGACACAGAGAGCACCCAAGTGACTTCTTGGAAAGTGCACAGGCAGCACTGTCCCTCTGGTGGTGCCACAGCTGCATCACAGGGACAAAGTTGTGTCCTAGAGCTCTTTACATTTAACCTGACAGAGATTATTGGATCCTAATAACACAAAATTAATGTTATGGCCTGGAGGAGCCTCATACCAGAGACAGGAAACAAAGGATAAGTATTAGGTGTCACTGTGTTAAATTCTGCCCAGATGTATACATTATTCTGTATTACCATCCTGGAAGGAAGGAAGGAAAAGAATCATAAAACTCCTGAGTGATTCTGCCTGGATCTGGGAGATGGTATGTGCATTAAATCAAGTGAAACCTCACATTTCAGCCACTCCTGTGTAGTGTTCATGGAAGGTGACAATTCAGTAGGAACTGAGTAAAGCTGGAGCATGACCAAATGCTTTTAGGGTTGGAGAATTGAATTGTACTGTCCTGTGAGGGATGCTGCAAACAGCAGCTTTACTCATAATTCCTGTTTCACTGATTCTTCTCTTGTGTTTCACAGTGATAGACTCAGGAGTTCCAGAGAATGGGGAGTGGACCCCAGCCTGCAGCTCCTCTTTTGGTGGCTGGGAGGCCCATACTCGTGGCATTGGCTCCAAACTGCTTGTTCAGATGGGATATGAGTTTGGAAAAGGTAAGGGGAGAGGGGCTCCTGGGGCTGGTAAGAAAAACCCAAGATTTTGGTTGAAACCAGAACTTTGCTGTGCTGAAGGCCACTTGGCTGGGGCTCAAGCAATGTTGTAGATCCCAGCAGTGTTGGAGGGAAGAGGGATGAGTTATTTCATGGAAGTACAGGCATGTGGGGCACCAAGCCCTGTATGGAAATGGCAAACAGTGGAGGCACCTGGGAGCAGGGTCAGGCTGATGATCAAAGCTGTGAGAACCTTGTAGAATGTTCAAAGGCTGGAGGTGGAGGGGAGCTGATCTGCAAAGCTTCTGATGTCTGTGCTAATGCATCTCCTGGCCTGACACAGACTTCAAAGCCTGCTGAACTCGCTGCTCCCACCCAAATTGCATCGAGCCTTGGGGGCTCTGGGAGGGCCTCTGTGTCTCCGGTCCTCCCAGAGGAACCAAACCAGTTTTAAGCAGAGCCTGGCTTGGGTTCTCCCAGAGGAACCAAACCAGTTTGAAGCAGAACCTGGCTTGAGAAGCTGAGGATGTGAGGCTGAACCTGGTTTCACAGAAACCGGCCTGACGGATGGCCTCGGGCTTGGAATCACAAATCTCCTGCTCTGAAAGGCTTCTGGCCTGGCCTTTCCTGGTGCCCTTGGCTTGGACAGAAGTTGTAACTTTTGGTACCTCAAAAGCCTCTTAGCTTGTTTTAAGCTTGTGTCTGTCAGTGTGAGCTTGTGGTGGGGGGATGCTGTAATGACTCGGAGTCTCCCCTCAGGCCTAGGGAAGAATGGCGAGGGCAGAGTGGAGCCAGTGCAGGCTGTGGTGCTCCCTCGAGGGAAGTCCCTGGACCAGTGTGCTGAGGTGCTGCAGAAGAAGCAGGGGAAGCTGGAGCCAGGCAAATCGAGGAAATGCCGGGTAAAGGGAGGCAGCTCTGGGCAGCCGGGCGGCCGCAAGGCCCCGCGCAACGTCTTTGACTTCCTGAACGAGAAACTGCGTGGGAAGAGCGCCGGGGACAGGGCTGGGGGGGTGGCCCTGCCCCAGAGGAATAGCAAAGAGATCTACCATGCCAGCAAGAGCACCAAGAAGGCCCTGAGTGTCAGCCTCTTCCAGACCACGGAGAAGATTGAGCAGACGCAGAGGGATATCAGGGGAATCCAGCAGGCCCTGGCGCGCAACGTCGGGAGGTAGGAAGATGTTCTTCGGGATGCAGTTTGTGGTGCTTCTGGGGAGGGGTGGGCTTGGAATGAGGTGTGGGAGGAACAAGTGAAGTGTGTCTGGATGGGACTTAAGGGGAAGTGGAGGAGAGAGTTCAGTGTGTGCTTCAGACCAGCGTGGACACTGCCAGATGTGTCTGGGGCAGATGTGTCTGAATTCAGGCTGTGGCAAAGAGAGGAGCTCTCTGAGGAAAGGTTCTGGAGTCCTTCTTGTGCCCACTCCTGCAGCATTGCTGTTGAGGGTCCCAGGAGGACATTCTCTAGGCCAGATAGTGCTGAGCATCAGGTTATTCCTGGCTTTCAGCAGATCCCTTGGGCTAATCCTACAGGAAAGGGCAAACCCTCCTGAGATGGAACCCTCTTTTGATCTTACCATGCAGGATGACATTGTCACTGTGCTTTTTGCTTTCAGGCACAGCATTGCTGCAGCTCAGCTGGAGGAGAAGCTGGCTAATGCCCACAAGCAGCTGGGGCAGCTGCAGGCCCAGGAAGCCAGGCTACAGCGGGAGCAGAAGAAAGCAGACACCCACAAGAAGATGACTGAGTTCTAGGTGCTGAGGAAGGTGTTGGACTGCAGGAGTTGTCCTCCTAGTGCTCCTGGCCTCAGAGTCTCGATGAGCTGTCCTGCTCTGCTGGGTCTCAGGCTGCTCAGCCTAAAACTGGGCAAAAAAGCAGCAGTTTCTGGATGCTTCTGAGCTCTTCTGGGAGGGGGAGTAGTGCACATCCGTCCAGCCCTGAAAGCATTCAGTGAGTTGGGCCTTGGATGAGGCCTAGCTACAAGAGATACAATTCTCTGCTCTCTTGCACACTTCTTTCCTTCATTTTCCCTGCAGCAGCAGCTCCATCCAGAGTCTGTGGCTGCTCAGGTGATAACACTGCTGGCTACAAACCAGCTGAGGGGGCTTGGACAGCCCCACATCCTGCCAGTAACTGTGGCTTCTGTCTGTGGCCACCTGCCAAGCACAGGTGCAGGCAGGGTCCCAACCATGGCTGGGTGAAAACATCAAAGGTCAAGTGCTTTAGCTGCTCTCTGCCTTCTGGTTTTTACTGTGGGATTTATCTGAGAACTCCATTTTTGGGGGGAGCAAGTTCTTTGTAGCCCTAGTGTAAGGAAGGGACAGAAAACTGACAGCTCAGAGGTGGAACCAACAGCCTGGAGCATCAGATTTCAGCAGTTTGACTGTTGGGAGTATCCCAGGCCATGCTGTAGCCAAACCCACTGGCTTGGCATGGAAAGCTGCCTGGTTCCACAAGTAGAGTGCCATAGCTGGGGGAATAAGCCAGCAGCATAACAGAATTCCCAAACCTATCCAGGAACGGCTCCACAGGGAACCTTGTGATTTTTGCCACCATCAGTCGGGTTTTTCTGTCCAAGGTGGCTCACTGAGCATGGGTCCTTTTACTAAAAAACTTCAGGACCCAGATCCAGGTTGGACTGTGCCCTGGGTGAGCACAAGGAGCAGGACCTGTATGAGCCCAGTGTGCAGCCCTGCAGTGGCAGAGTTTGGGCTGGAAGCAGGCCAGGCAAGCCAAATGCTCTTCCCTGCCATGTGGAAAGTGGACAGGAAGGATGTCCTCTCCCCTTGGTTACATTCTGTTTTGGTGGTGGCCAGTCCTTGCCTCAGAGATGCTGGTTTCATCATCTGGTGGGATTTCTGCATTGTAAAGGCCTTTTTTTAAAACAAAAATAGTTTGCAATTCATGCCAGTATCTTAAGGACGCCAATTTTTTTTAATTTAAAGAACCAATTTCCTTTTATTCTGTGAGTAATTTTTCTAATGAAAAGGTTCCTGTAGTACTCTCTTTTTTATCTACCCTAAGAACAGATTAAAAACGAGCTGTCAGCCTGGGCAGTGCCTGATCTGCAGGGTCAGGCTGCCAAACGAGCAAGAAAATCTGAGACTGAAGAAGATATGATCAGAGCTGTTCAGGTTGTGTGGGATTTCACATTGCTGCAGACACGCCTCAGAAACACAGCGAGACAGCAAAACCAAACAAGATGAACATCTTCAGGAAGCCTGTGGGAGTGAGTCTGTGCTCCTGAAGAGCACCTGGATCGTGCTGTGATCCTGGTGGATGTGGGATGTGTCATGGGCTGCCTCAGGCACTTCAACATCCATCGGTTCCCACTGGAATTGGCTGTACTGTCCTCATTGTTCTGAATTCGTGTTCTTCACACACCAGGCTCAACTCAAGGGTTTAACAATGGCCCTTCCCTCACAAATGACTGTTTGTTTCTCACACTTGAGTGCTAAGTGGTGACAAGGATTAATGTGCCCAGCTTAGCGTGGATGCTCACTGAAGTGGCCCGCGACTGAAGAACTGAGCTGGGCAGAGAAAACTTGGGGGTTTATTTTGTGTTCTGAGACTGTTTAACATCATCATAATCTCTTTAGGAACTGGGTGTATGACCCCTGTGTCTTTGCTCAGTCCTGTTTTGACCCTTCCTTGAGATCTCCACAGCCTGACTGTCACCTCCCACCCAGCGCAGTTCACGTCCCTGATGAATAAAGTTGGTGTTTCTTTTTTTCCTCCTCTCTCCTTGTAAGGCGTTGTTCATTTGCAAGGTAATGATGATCCGGGGCTCCCCATTCTTCCCTTACATCGCCCTGAGCCCCGGGAGGAGCCGGGCGGGGCAGGGGCTGCTCGGTGTGCTGAGCTTCCCGCCCCGGCTGCCAGCGCAGACCCAGCCTACCCCGGGCTGCAGCCGCCACCTCCGAGGCCAGGAAGCTGTGGTGGGTGTGCTCGGTGTCTGCTCACAGCCGGCTGCTCCTCAGGGAGCGGGAGAGCTCAGTGCGGGAAGCCCTGACTGGGACTTGCTGTGGGATAAGAAATGAAATTCTCCAGGTTGGTCAGCGGGGAAGAGAGCATGATTGGATCCCTGTGCTCCACACTCACTGGATTTTGAGTTCCTGTAGGTAAGTGGTGGTGGCTTTCCTGCCTGGGAAATGAGGAATCTGCAGCTAAACTGGGGTGGGAAATACTTTAACCCCCCCAAAGTATAGAGAAATCACAGCACTGTCAGAGATGCTCTTGGGGCTGGACAGACTGGACAGGCAGGATTCCTGCTCTGCTCTGGGAGAGCTAGGCTCAGCTTTGTGAGTTGAGCTCCAAGCTGTGTCATTCCATGCTGTGTGCTCCGTAGCTGGGCTTGAGAGGGAAGCAAAGGTGGTGGAGCTTGGCAATGCTGCTGGGATCCCATGGCTGGGGTCTGGAGTGAGTGAGAGCCAATTGCTTTTGGGGTGAATGAATTCAGTTCAGAGGTGCATGACATTGTGGAAATTTCCAGTTGTTTTGTGAGGAGGAGGACAGGAGTGTTGCTGGTGTGTGCAATGGGAAAGTGCTGAGCCCCTGTCTCTGGGTGAGGAGGCTTGAGAATGTGGCCCCTGAAATGCTGTCTTCTGAAAACCTAGGATGATGTAGAAGCAGTGCATGTGTGGCAAAGGAAACCTGGAGAAGCCATATCTCCTTCACACAGTCATGCTCTAGTTTGGAATCTGGCTTCCCATAACAGTAACTCTGAGCTCTCTGTTGGTCTCCTGCCATGGCTCTGCTCTGCAGAAAACCTCTTGAGATTATTCTTGCCTTAAAAGAGCATTTTTCTGCCCAAGTGAGTGTTCAGCAACCAGGGAAGGGCAGGAAGAAAGAAAAGTGCTGAAATGGGGTCAGCCTCGAGCAGAGCCCTGTGGTGTGGGCTGACAGTCACTCACCTGAAACTTTTAAAGTTGTGTTTTCTCAAAAGCCACTCCAGCATGTGAGCAGCGATCAGAACTGCAGCTAGAAGTCTGCATCAAAGTTTTCAGGTATTTGGGTCTGGCATTTAGAAGTATGGTTGGCACTTTCTAAATGAAAAGCCCTCAGAGGTATTTGAGCATGAAATCTCACTACGGAGAATAAGCAAAGTGGGTGAGATCTCATGCCTGCTTTTTTGAAATAGTCTTAAAATTCACTAATTGCACCCCATGGTCCAGGGCAGATTCAGTGTTGTGACTGACTGTAAACAGATCTTTCATTTTTTGTAATTGAAAAGAAAAAAAATTATCTACTTCTGCTTCTTGGGCCTTTTTTGAAGCACAACTCCCTGGGGTACCTGAGCAGAGTTTGCTGCAGCTGTGTGCACAGTTACTGATGGAAATCAGCTCAAAATGTTCCTCTTGGTTTTGTGCAAATAGGCTTTGAGTAGCTTTGCAGACTTTTTTCTTGCCACCCTGCACTGAAGCCTGTGTGGTTTTATCTGGGGAGATGAATCAGAGGCCAGTCAGAATCATCACCAGCAGCGCTTGGTTTTGCAGTGAATTTAATCTTGCTTTCAGGAAGCCCAGATGAAAAACTTGCACCTTTCATAGGACTCACAAAAAACTCCCACATCCTGGAGTAACAACTCATCTGCCTTCAGGGTGCCTGTGCTGGGGTGTCACATACGGAGGGGAGAGATCCCTGCTCAGGGCTGTGGGTGCTGACACACGTACGCAACAGCTGTGACCGCCCTCGCCTTCAAAGCCACCGGGGCCGGGCTGGCAGAGCCGGCGCCTTTGAAACGCCTCTGCTGAGCCTCCTGTCCCGGGGAGCAGCCCCAGGGCCGGGAGATCGATAACTTCATCGGCAGGAAACCCAGGTGTTTGCCTTGCAAACCTGCCCAGTCCTACCTGTCGTTAGTCAGGGGTTCTGCTTGCAAATCTGTGGCTTTGGGAGACCCAAGGTGTTGTCCCAAGAAGTGGCTGCTGATCCTGAGCACTGAGGAGGATGCACTGCACAGTTTCACTGTTCAGAAATCCTGGAGCAACCATCGACCTGCTCTACAGAAAATAGGCCAGAAGAATTTCTCTGTGCTCATTCCTACTCAAGGAAGTCTCTCCTTTCAATCTTCAAAATTCAGGGATGGAAAATCCCCCTGCTGAGGGATAAGCTGCCCCGTGTGTGCCTGCCTCAGCATGCTGAAAGCTCCCACCTGGATTCCAATACCACACCAGCTCCTGGCCATCAAACCTCGCTAGAACTTTGCTCAACTCCAGAGCCTGCTCAGCTCTGCCCTGCTCCTGCAGCCCATGATCCCATCCCTCTAATGAGCTGAACGAGCCCAGCGAGGAGCTCCAGGCTCTGTCTAACACGCCAGCCCTGTTGCAGGTAATCCCAATAATTAAAGTGTGCTCAGACAGAAAAGCTGTGTTGTCTAATTAAAACGTTGGAAAGGGAACAGCCTCCCCTTCCCAGCTCTGATCTAAGCCAGTCTGTCCAGCCTGGTTAGTCCTTAAAACCTCTCTGTCTCACTTTCTACCTTGAAATAATTGCTCTCCAGGGTTCATGCTTCAGTCAGGGCAGTTTCCAAAGGCATGGGAAGTTCTTAGATAAAAGGATGCTCGCAGATAAAAGGGTGCTGCAAATGGGCAGAGACCTTCTGGTTATTGGGGTAAAAATATGCCAGAGATGCTGTGTGACCCAGGGTGAAGGGGAGAGGGGAATTCCGGTGGGCTTTTTGAGATTTACGCAAGGCAGGGTGGCTTCTCACCAGAGCTCATCTGGGCTTTGTCATCCGGATGAAGATATGCAAGAGGGTGAGTAAGAGGTGCTCAGCACATCCCTCTGGATCTCTGGGTTCCCATCTGTGCTGGTGGAAGCTGATCCTGCTCAGCTCTGCCCAGGGACCCTACTGCTGGCCCCATCTGGATCAGCTGCCGTGGTGTCTTGAAGCTGTGTTTTACTCCAGGAACTGCCTTCATCTCCTTTCAGATCAGGCATTTCTTGGGTGCTGGTGACAGGCCAGGCTGTTTTTGTAGAGCAGGGTGCACAGAGCTGAGCTGTGCAGAGCTGGGACCTGCAGACACCGGTGAAGGGGTTTCAGCTTTTGCTTAGGGTTTGCAGCATGCTGGCAGCTGGGGACGGGGATGGTGGCATGGGAATGATGGGACAGGGGTTACCAAAAGCCTCCTGGGGAAGGAGGTGATCCTGACAGGCTGGGGAGCACCCGTGCTTTGTGTCAGGACACCCTCCTACCCCTGCCACGGTTTGCAGGGGATGATTTTTGCCCTGAGGAAAGCACAGGGACAAGGGCTGGGGTTGGGCAAGGCACAGCTTTAGGCACAGGAAAGGGGTGGGAAATGGGGAGATTTCTGCTCTGTGTCACAGCAGAGAGGGACTGCAGAGCTGGGGTTGTGGTGGCACAGGGAATGTGTGAATCCATTGCAGAAGGAGGGTGTCCTGGTGTGTTCTGCTGAGGCCAGGGCATGAGGAGGCAGAGGAAGGAGATGCTGAACTCCCCTTGTTTCCAGGAAATTGAGTCATACTGCCTGTCCTTACTGGCCTCCCCTATGCTCAGTATTGGTGTCACCCCCATCCCACAGCCCAGATTGGTGTCCTGGTGTCCCCTGAAAGCACTCTGTCATTCCTAGGGTGTCTCCAGAGGTTTTCAGGGCTCCTGGGCATCTCCTTTTCACCATTTCAGTGAGCTCGAACCCCGCTGGTTTTGTTGGATTGTTTTTTTCAAAAGGAACCAAAATCTGAAGTTTTCCCGGGTGGTGACAGAGAACCCAGTGCCAAGTGTCCACACGGGGCTGGGCACTGGAGGGGTTACAGTGACTCTGGGGACAACAATCGCTGGCCAGAAAATGGGACACCCGGTGAAATGTCCCCATCCAGAGCATCCAGAGAGATGCCCTGCAGGGAGATGGTGCTGCAGGGGTCCCTGTGGGTCACAGAGCACCATTCCAGCAGCTCCAGGCTGAACCCCAGCTCATGTTCTCTCTCCTCAGAGCTCAGTGGTGCTGCGAGCAGCTCCCCCATGGCTGCAGCCAGCGGCGAGGGGACAGCAGGGACCCGGCTGCTGCCAGCTGGCACTGCCCTGGCCCTGCTCGGTGGCCTGGTCTACCTGGGCACCCTGTGTGCTGCCTGCAAACGGTACGTGCTGCCCACAGCTCCTGCACCTTGCCTCCTGGGGCTGGGTGGGGCTGGGGACCCCTCGGTGGCATTTGGTGGGGACTCTGTGTGCAGCCATCCTGAGCTGGGATTGTGGGATCTGCTGCTCTGCTCACCCCAAACCCTCACCTGCACCCCAGTGCAGCTCTGCCTGGCTTGGCCCTGCATCCCTGTGTGTCACAGCCTCCTGGAGCAGCCCCTATGCCCAAAAACCTCAGAGGAGCAGCCCAGAGAGGGCTGAGCTGTGAGCAGCAGGGGCAATGCCAAGGGTGGTGCCCTGCACAGCTCAGTGGGGTGCAGGATGCAATTGTGATGTCCCCAGGCAGCACAGAGCCTGCTGTGGGGCAGGGGAAGGAGCAGGATGTGGGGCTTGGGAGTGCCACACTGGGACACCTGCTCCTCACCCCTGGCTCTGCCACCTGCCCTGGGCTCAGCCCCACCTCTCCCTGCAGGAAGGGCAGGAAGAAAGTCGCTCCGGACGGGGTGAAGCTCGTGGAGGAGGTAAGAGCACATGTGGGGGGCAGGATGAGCCCTGGGGGTGCTCTGGGCTCCCAGCCCAGCCTGAGGGTGTCTGTGCCCCCCGTCAGGCCCTGCTCTGCCAGACACAGCTGCGCTCACTCAGCAAGTCGGACACGAAGCTGCACGAGCTGTACCGGGTGAAGGCCAGGGATGGTGAGTGCCCTGGAGCAGGGGGAGCCCGAGGGGCTGGGGGCCTTTGGCAGCTCCCTGCAGTCCCCAGGCTGCCCCTCATGTCACAGACAGACGTGCCACAGCGCTGGCACAGGGCTTGGTGCCTGCTGCATCCCCTCATTTCCTCTTCTCTCCCACAGTCCAGCGTCCTGCCAGCCTGAATCTCCCTGGTCCCGCGGCCCCTGGGGGTGAATCCCTGCACAGCTCTGGCCTCCTGCACCGTGAACTGCCCCAGATCCCCGTCCCTGAGCCCCCGGCCACCTGCCCGGCCCCCGACCAGACCTACTCCAACCTGCTCTTCACCCCGCTGCGCAAACCGGCGCCAGACGCCGTCTACGAGTGCCTGGCAGTGGGGGAGGAGGGCACCCCCGTGCCCCCCAGTGTCACCCCCGTGCCCCCCATGCCAGCTGGCACCCAGCTGTCCCCTCCACGGGCTGGGCACGGCGCAGCTGATTACGCCTGTGTCCATAAAGTGAAGAAGGTGGTGTCGGTGGAGGTGCAGGACGGGGCTGTGGCAGGACCCTCTGGAGCACAGCACGGCTGGGATGGCACAGGCAGTGCCCCTCATGCCAAGGTACACTCTGGGGGACAGCAGGGATGGGCACATGGTGGGGTTATTTAATTCCCTCTCTCCTGGCTGTGCCCATGTGTGGAGCAGGGTATAAGTTAGGATCCACTGCCAGCATCCTCCTGGGGGGCTGTCAGAAGATGGGGGGGGCAAAATCATGAGGGTACCCTGCAGTGGACAGGGATTGCCCCCAAACCTCCACCGATAAAATAATTTCCTTTTGCAGCTGGAGGAGATGTACTCGACGGTGTGCAAAGCCACCAAGAAGAAATCCCAGGTCCCTGCATCAACCCCGAGAGCTGTGAAGGACGGGGGGTCTGGGGAGCTGCCCCCCTGCCAGCAGGAGGGGGCCCCAGCAGCCCCAGGGCCCCCTGACCCCTGTTACGAGTCCATCAATGACAGAGCATGGACTGCCCAGGCCCGTGGCCCCGAGCCTGACTATGAGGCTGTGGACATTCACTGGAAGCAGGCAGCAAAAGGGGCCAAGCCAGGGAAGGGCTGTGTGCCTGAGAACCTCTACGAGAGCGTGGTGGACGTCTGGGCAGGGGGGTCCCAGAAAGGCTCTGCCCGCACAGCAGCCAATGGGCTGCAGGTTTACATCACCAACCTATAGCCCCCAGGAGCAGGGGCAGTGCCACGGGGGGGCCCACCTGGCTGGGCACCACTGGGTGCCAAAGGGACAGGTGCCAGCACCCCTGTGCCCACCCTGTGCCCTGCACTCACTCTCTGTATATATTTTATGTTACTTTTCTACAAGTGTCCTTGTCCCATTCCAGCCCAGCTGGTGCCAGCAGTGGTGGGATGTCCCAGCATGGGCAGTTTGGGACCCCAGTGAGACAGGGCTGGCACTGGCACCAAGATGGGAACAGGGTGGGGACCAGTCACGTTTTGGGGCAGGGGGGTGACAGGGCAGCAGCCAACCCCCCTGCCTTGGGCTGCAGGATCAGATCCCCATCAGGAGGTTTCTGCCATGCCTGAGGGTCTCTGTGCTCCTCACACTGCCTGGGGGAGAGCAGGGCCTCCTCCAGCCCCCAGGAGCCCTGAGAAGCTTTGCCCCCATCACAAAATGTCCCTTGTCATGGGGAGGTGGAGTCAGCCCTGTGCCTCCACAGAATCATAAAATATCCAGAGCTGGAAAGGACCCACAAGGGACCGTTGAGTCCATGTCACCCTGCACAGGACAACACAGAAATGTCACTGGTGTGGGCTGTGGGCTCTGCTCCATCCTCCATCCCCACCCTCTCAGACCCGTGCAAGGGTGTCTCCATGGGTCACCATTAAAAGGCTGAGAGAAAGTTTACACTCTTAAACTGAGTCTAAATCCCTGGTTCTGAGGGCTCTTGCTGCTGCTGCTGGTGCTGCTGGTGCAGCTGGTGCTGAGGGAGCAGCTTTGAGCACAGTGTGTCAGTGAGTGCACCCCGCATGGGTGGTTTGGCACCTCTGAAATGGGGACTCACAGCCACCAAGAGCTGCTCTTTGGGGGGATCTGTGCCAGAGCCGAGCCTTGCACAGGGCTGTGGTACAAACCAGGCTCAGCATTTGCTTCCTTGCTCACCTGCCCGTCACTGCTGTGGGTCCTGCAGCCTCCGTGTGCCCAAAAATCCTGGGTGAGCTGCATGTGTACCGGAGCTAAACCTCCCCTCCTCCCCGGTGGAGCTGCACATCCGTGCCCCAAGGGACGCGGTGGCAATGACGGTGTGACAATGACGGTGTGACAATGACGGTGTCCGTGTCACACGGCCAGCGGCTGCCTGACCTCGTGGCACGATGGCCTGGTGTGGCTGGGGCGGGGTGGAGCCCCCGTGCCGTGCTGTGCCGTGCCGTGCCTGGCCGTGCCGTGCCGTGCTGTGCCGTGCCTGGCCGTGCTGTGCCGTGCCAGGCCGTGCCGTGCCAGACCGTGCCGTGCCGTGCTGTGCCGTGCCAGGCCGTGCCGTGCCGTGCCGTGCTGTGCCGTGCCAGGCCGTGCCGTGCCTGGCCGTGCCGTGCCTGGCCGTGCTGTGCCGTGCCTGGCCGTGCCGTGCCGTGCTGTGCCGTGCCAGGCGCTGTGCGGCAGGAAGCGCCGCGCCTCCCCTCAGCATCTTTGCCCGTGCACCGCGGCGGGTGAAGAGATTAACACCGAAAACGCAGCGCTCAGCAAACCCCGCTGGAGGTGTCAGAGCCGAGGCACCCCAGGCGCCGTCAGCCAAACCACAGCGGCCCTCGAGAGCTTCTCCCATCCCCCTGCGAGATCGGGGCGCCGATAGAGCGCGGCTGTGCCGCTGCTGCCGCGCTCCTCCTGCTGCCAGGCTGCCACAAGCACGCGTGGGCTCCCCCGCGCTGCCCCGGCCGCATCCTGCCCCTGCTCCCCTCTCCATCACCCCAGCACTCACGGCTGGGGCCCCCCTGCACCTCCTGACCCCCAGGGAGCTGTTCTGGGCTGTGCTGCCAGGCACGGGAGCTTCATTTCCATGCGGGATCAGTGGGGCTTCGCTCCGGCCCCCGCGCTGCCCGTGGGGTGTGGGTGGCACTGTGGGTGGGTACCGCGCGGTGCCACCTCCCTGGGGAAAGGCGGGCTCGGAATGGCACCGGGGAAGGGACACATCCTGCTGCCGAGGGTCTGAGGCGGCCAAAGTTGGGCTCCAATTTTCCCCAGCGGCAGTAGAAAGAGTGCGCAAGTGTGCGAGAGAGTGAGCGGGAGTGCATGGGCGCGCAGGAGTGTGAGCGAGTGTGCAAGAGTGTGCATGAGTGTGCGCGGGTGTGCTGAGCGGTGCCCTTCCCACAAGAGGGAGCGAGCAGGAGCCCATAGAGCCCCCGAAGAGGCTGAACGGGGCTGCACGTCCTGTAATCCGCACCCTGTGGGATGTAGCGAGGGACAGCACACCCCGCACTGTGTGACACCTGCACGGTGACACCTACACTGTGTGACACCCGCACGGTGTGACACCTGCACGGTGACACCTGCACGGTGTGACACCCGCACTGTGTGACACCTACACTGTGTGACACCCGCACTGTGCCACACCTGCACGGTGTGACACCCGCACTGTGTGACACCCACACTGTGTGACACCCGCACGGCGCTGTAGGGCACCCTGTGCCATCAGGACCCGCACCCCCATGTCCCTGCACCCCGCAGGGCCCCGCAGCCCGCGCAGCTCTGTGCCTGTCCGGCAGCATAGCGCTCTCCATCCCCCCAAACCTGCCCCACAGCCGAGCAGCTCCGCACCCCGCCAAGCCCCCCCATTCCTGGAGCTCACCCCCGTGTGGCGCCGTGCCCCGGCAGCCCCGCAGCCCCGGCGGGCAGCCAGGGGGACACGGGCAGCGCGGGCACGGCCGCGATCCCTCTGCAGAGCCCCTGGGCGAGGGGCATCAGCGCACTCCGCAGCCAAACCCCGATAAGGGCACCCGGGTACCACGGGGCATCTCCCAGGGATGGTGATTGCTGGGGGAGTCCTGTGCAGGGCCACCAGTCCAGTCGGACTAAACGATCCTTGCGCGGCCTTCCCAACTCAGGAGGTGCCATGACCACGTTTTAAATTTGGGGTGCCCCCGTGCCGAGCCCCCCTGTCCGGGCCGGGGTCGGGCTGGTGGCGCCCTGTGCGAGGGTGGGCGATGCCCGTGGAGTTGCACAACACCGAGCGGAGCTGCCGGAGCCGCCAGCTCTGCGCTTGGGCCGCCGTTAACCATTAAACCGGAGCGGGGGCGGCCGCGGAGCCTCCCCCGGGCCCCACGGGCTCCTGCGCTAACGGGGGCTGCGGGATCGGACTCCCCAGGCACGGCGCAGATGGGGAATAAACGCTGCTGCGGCTGTGCTCCCCCTCCCGTGCTGGTTTTGGGGCCCGGGGGTGCCCCGGTTCCCGGTTGATCCCCGTTCCCGTGGCAGGGACACCCCGCGGGCGGCCGTGCCGGGGTGGCACCGAGCGCTTGGCCGGGTTCGGGGGGGTTTTCCCGGTTTGCTGCTTTTTTCGCTCCTAGGAAAACACCCGGGCTTGGCGCAGGGTGGAAGCGGCGCCTCCAGCAGAGCAGGAAACGGGGGGTGGCCGAGCCCCCCAGGAGCCAGGCTGGGAACGTCCCCCCTCCCCAGGCAGGGGATCCCGGGGTGCCGCCCCATCAATCCCACGGCCCCCGAGCGGCGGGGATCGGCCGAGGGGACAGGCGGGGGGGGACAGGCGGGGGCCACCATCCGGGACAGCCGCACGGACTCTGTCCCGGCCTTCGGGCTGCTCAATCCGGCAGCAGCAGCAGGAGCCGCGGCCCCTCGGAGCCGCCCCGCGGGTTTTGGGGCAGTGAGGGGCAGAACGCGGGTGGCCGAGCCCCCCAAACACCCCGTGCACCCCAAAACCCGCCGCACGCCATGTGTCACATGGACCCCACAGACCCCCTGCCCTACAGGTCCCCCCTGCCAGCCCAGGCACCCAGGGCGCCCCAGGGCACCCCAGAACCCCCTGCACCCCACGCACCCCAAGCATTCCGTGCACCCAGGGCATTCCAGGCATCCCACATGCCCAGGGCACCCCACGCTCCCCATGGAGCCCCCGCACCCCGTGTGCCCCCCACGCCCCTCAGCACCCCAAGAACCTCCTGCACCCCCCGCAGCCCACCCACGCCCAGCCCCGCCATTCTGGGGGGGGTTTGGCACTGATTCCTCGTGGTGGGCAGGACTGACGGGGGAATCAGGGACTTCTTTCCTACTGGGAACGGCGCGCACACCCCAAAAGTCCAGACCACACCCCCTTCCTAGCAGAAGGTGACTGTAACTTTTGGGGAAGCCCTAGGGCTGATGGGGGAGCCCTACAGGCGAGTTATAGGGGATTTAAAACTTCGCAGAGAACTTGGGGGGGAACCTACAAGTTTTGGGGAGTATGACTTTGTGATGAGCTCTTC
Source organism: Ammospiza nelsoni (assembly GCF_027579445.1). Taxonomy (NCBI): domain Eukaryota; kingdom Metazoa; phylum Chordata; class Aves; order Passeriformes; family Passerellidae; genus Ammospiza; species Ammospiza nelsoni. The sequence goes on along the minus strand of NC_080644.1, from coordinate 6,913,132 downwards.
AACGTTTGAAGAACCCCTGTAACTTATCGGCAGCCCTATAATTTGGCGGGGGACATCGCTTTTGCGCGAATCCCCCAAATTTTAACGCTGCGTGTTTCACCCCGGTAAGTCCGCAGGAGCCGTCGGGAGTTTTGCGGGATGCTCCGCGGTGACGGCATCCCCGCGTTTATTCGGGCAGCACCCAGAATCCGGAGCCGTAACGAAAAAACCGCAACTTTCGGGGGTCCTCTGCGACTTTTGGGGAGCCCCGCGAGTTTGGCGGGAAAAGGCGGGGGTGACTTCGCGGCGGGCCCGGGGGTGCCGGCGGGGACTCGGTGGTGAGCGGGGGGTGACCGGGCGGGCTGGCGGAGGTGGGGTGAGGTTGTTTTGGGGGGGGTGTTTTGGTTTTTGGGGGGGTCCCGCGGGCAGCGCGCGCGGCGGGAGGGCGGGGCGCGCGAAGATGGCCGCTGCCGGCGGGGGCGTGGCGCGGCCGGGCCGGGGGGGCGTGGCCGGCTCGCGAGGGCGGGGGCGTGGCCGCCGCGAGCGAAGTGGCAGCGGGCCTCGGCCAATCAGCGGCGCGGAAAGCGGCGGCCGCGTTCCAGCCCGCGCGCTCCGGCCAATGGCGCGGCGCTCGGGGGGCGTGGCCCGGCCGGCGCCGACACCGGGGCCGCGCGCGGCGGAGCGCGCTCCCCCCGCCGGGCCGCGGCCGCTCCGCGCATGGACCCCCCGCGCCCGCCCGCGGTCCTAATGCCCGCCCGCCGCCGCCGCCGCCCGCCGCCGCCCACCGCGCCGCCCGCCGCCCGCGCCGACCCCGCCAAGGTACCGGGGGGGCGGCGGCGGAGAGCGGGGTGGGATCCGGGGGAGGCGGCGGGGGGGCGGTGACAGCTGACAGCGGCCCGCCCGAAACTTTCCCCGCCGGTAAAATGGCGCCGCGAAGGGATAAACTTTGGGGGGCGGGAAGGGGGGGGGGGGGGTTGTGGCGGCGGGGCGCGGAGGGAGGGGGTGGGTCACAGCGGCCGCGCCCCCGGCCGGATCGTCTCGCCTGGATCGCGGCGCTTTGGGATCTTGCCGGGATCTCCCGCCGCCGGGATCCGCCCGGCCCCGCCCCGGGGAGAGCGGCCGGGATACGCTTGGAGCGGGATCCGCTTGGAGCGGGATCCGCTTGGTGCTGGATCCCGTGGGATCTCCCCGGAGCGGGATCCGCTCGGTGCCGAGCCCGGGCAGCGGGTGCCGGTGTCGGGCTGGCCTGGCGGGCACGAGTGCGCTCCCAGCGCTGGGAGAGCCGCTGGATCCCGGCTGATCCGCTCAGAGCGGGAAAAACTTGGGGTGTGAATCCACAAGGTGTGGATCTACACCGGGGTGTGGGATGTGGGTGCTGCCACCTTAGGGCTGCGTTGCCAGGAGGGTGTCAGGTCCTGGCTCTGGAGATCCCTGCTGGATCCGCGCTGATGCTGAGCCAGTGGGTGATGGTGCTGGCAGCAGCATCACAGGGGCATCTGGAGAGCGATCAGGAACTCCTGGCTGGATCCCACTGCGACCTGGCGGGATCCACTTGGGATTTACCCCAGGGGGAGTGGCTGGCAGGGTCCCACCACAGCCCTGCCTGGAGGCGCTGATCCAGCCGCCCAAACCCAGCTCCCCATCCCACTGAGGCCGTGGGGATCCCTGCAGACCCCACTGTGCTGGGGATCCCTGTGGAATTCTCTGCTGGGGATCCCTGCAGACCCCACTGTGCTGGGGATCCCTATGGAATTCTCTGCTGGGGATCCCTGCTGCCCGCTGCCGTGTCTCCCGCAGGCTCCGCTGGGACCCGAGGGCTGGCTGGGGGAGCTGCCGTCGCGCCAGGACGAGGCCGTGCTGCGGGCGCTGGACGCGGGGCTGGAGCGCTGCCTGGCGCTGCACTCGGCCGTGCAGTGCATTCCCGTGCCCCGGCACAGGTAGGGACACCGTGCAGTGCATCCCCATGCCAGGCACATGTAGGGACACCGTGCAGTGCATCCCCATGCCAGACACATGTAGGGACACCGTGCAGTGCATCCCCATGCCAGACACATGTAGGGACACTGTGCAGTGCATCCCCATGCCAGGCACATGTAGGGACACCGTGCAGTGCATTCCCGTGCCCCGGCACAGGTAGGGACACCGGCACCGCCCACCGGCACTGGCCTGGCTGCGGCAGCCGGGATTCTTTCTGCAGGAGGACTTTGGCCGCTGGTGGCTGTGCTGGGATCCCCGGTGGTGAGAGGCTGTCCCACTGTGGCAGCTCCGGGGACTCCCAGCGGGGAACATCACCAGGTTATCTGTTTGCAAAATGCTTTTGGGTGCTCTTGACCTCTTGCTTTTTTTTTAGTCTAAAATTTTTATAGTTTTTTCCCACCTCAAGGAATTGTTTGGCCTTAGGGAAGCCATCCCTGTGTCCCTGGGCAGGATGCAGCTGCCTGTACCCTCTGGCACAGTGCTGCCCACAGTTATGGAGGGTTGCCCCTGCATGGCACAGGCAGTGGCATTTTGGCAGCTTGCCTGCACTGGGAGTGCCTTGCCTAGGGGAGTTCCAGCCAGCTGCTGGGATGATCCCTGGAGAGATCAGCAGCGTCCTGGGATGCTGCAGGCTGTGGGGCACCTGTGGGTGCCTTTCCACCTGGTGGTGCCACCAACATGGTGGGGCCACTGAGACCTTGTGCCACCCCTGTACCCCCACACAAACCACCCTAGGGAGGGTGCAGACCCCTGTGGGGGGGAGGTCCTGGCGCCTCAGTGGGGGAGGGAAAGCAGTAGAGGGTCCCAGGGGACCTGTCCATCCTGACACAGCCCCTCTGCTCTCGCTGGCAGGAAGCTCTCGGGCAAGGCGGGCATTGATGAGGTGATGGCAGCTGCGGTGCTCACCAGCCTCTCCGCCAGCCCCCTGGTGCTCGGGCACCCACCGGCCACTCATGGCACAGGTAAGAGCCTGTCCCTGTCCCCCCATCCCTGGATGTGTGTCCCACTGCAGGACCTGACCTTCCTCTTCCTCCTCCTCCTCACCAGAGCCTGGCAGCGATGTCTGGAAGGAGGCTCCTGCCATGTCCTCCAGCTGCAGCAGCAGCAGCAACGCCAGCGGGGACTGGAGCTGGGACCCCGCCAGCGACCGATCCACCCCCTCCACCCCCTCACCCCCCCTCTCCAGCCACGTCCCCAGCACCTTCCTGCCTGGCCCGCTCCCAGATGAGGGCCCTGATGAGCCTGACAGCACCCACTTCGTCTTTGGAGAGCCCACCCCACGGAAGAGGAAGGTGGGATGAAGCTGGGGATGACAATGGGGGTGAAGTTGGGTTTTGGGAATAGTAAGGATTAGGAGGATGAGGTTAAGGATGGGGATGACAGGATGAGTTTGGGAATGGGGATAGTAAGGATGGAGATGAGGAGGAGAATGACATTTGGGGTGGGAATGAAGAAGATGAGGTTGGAGGTAGGGATGAGAGCTGAGTTTGAGGGTACAGGTGATAATGTGGGTAAGGTTGGGGATGACAATGAGGGTGATATTTGGGCTGGGATGACAGCGGGGCTGGAGATGAGGATGAGGATGGGGATGGGGCTGCCAGCCTAACACCTCTCTCCTGCAGAACTCCACCAAGGTGATGTTCAAGTGCTTGTGGAAGAGCTGCGGCAAAGTCCTCAGCAGCTCCTCAGGGATGCAGAAGCACATCCGAACCATGCACCTTGGGTAAGCACACGGGGTACCCCTGGACACCCCAGACCCCCTGGTACCCCCTGCAGGGCCCTGCAGTGCTGGGGCACAGTGTCCCAGCCAGGCTCTGCTCTCCTCACAGCCGGAAAGCCGACCTGGAGCAGAGCGATGGCGAGGAGGATTTCTACTACACGGAGCTGGACGTGGACATGGAGGCGCTGACGGACGGGCTCTCCAGCCTCACCCCGGTGTCTCCCACCTCCTCGGTGCCCCCTGCCTTCCCCGGCCCCGAGGCTCCTCTGCCACCAGCCCTGCCCATCCTGGAGCTGGCCCTGGCCTCCCCATGCAGCCCCCCGGGGCCCCCCGGCCGCTGCCACGTCCACACCGACCACGCGTACCAGGTGGGGAACAGGGATGGGGAGAAGGATGGAGTGGGGACAGGGATGGAGAGGTGACAGGAATTGGGGACAGGCATGGAGGGTGACAGGGGTGAAGGGGGACAGGGATGGAGGGGGACAGGGATGGAGGTGGGACAGGGATGGAGGTGGGGCTGCTGCACTCCCTCATCACTTTGTCTGATGAGGGTTGTGTCCTCTCCCTCCAGGGCTGCCGGACCCCCCCACGGCCACCCGTGTCCCCCACTGTCCCCACCCCGCCACCACCCAAGCCACCGGCCGTGCCCAGGTGAGCCATTGCCGTCATGCCCCACCTTGTCCCCTCTCCCCCGCGCGTGTCCCCGGTTGTGACTGTCCCTGTGCCCGCAGGCGGCCGCGGGGCGAGGCCAAGAAGTGCCGCAAGGTGTACGGCATGGAGCACCGGGAGATGTGGTGCACGGCTTGCCGCTGGAAGAAGGCGTGCCAGCGCTTCCTCGACTGACGACGGAGCCCCGCCGCTCCCTCCTTCTTGCACATTTTGCACTCGAGGTGCCTTCGCGCCCCCCCGGCCGCCCCCCGGACTCAGGGAACGGCCCCCCGAAAGCTTTATGCACACACACAGCCCCCTCTGCCACGGAGCTTGTGCCCCCTGCCTTGTTTTCCCTTTGAAAATAAGCTAAATCCATCGATCCCACCCCGCTCCTTGCCGGGGGGGCTGGCAGGGGGTGTCTGGCTGCTCCCGGCCCCCTCCCCACTCCGGTTTGGGGACCCCCCCATGGCTGAGTAAGCTGTGCCTGTGGCCGGCAGGGGCTGGGAAAAGGGGGTGTCTGTTCCTGCCCCCCGCCTGCTCCCGGGGGGCAGCCCCAGTGCCCAGGGCAGAGGTGGGCGCCTGCCCCCCCTCGCCCCCCCCAGGGGGGTTTTTACTCTTTGTAATGTCATTTCTCTCTCTCGTTTTGGGGAGCCCCCGCCGGGGCCATGCCCCGGGAAGTGCCTGCAGGAATGCGCCCATTTGCACTAAGCCAAACTGCACAAAGAGGGGTCTTTTTTGTTTTCCTTTACTTTTATTTTTTTTTTCCTTCGTGTGGTTTTTATTTTTTAAATAAAATATATGAAAATTCGTATTTTTTACCTACTCCCTCGCACAGCACGAGAGCGCGCGGGCCGCGGGGTGCCTCCAGCTCTGGGCAGGTTTCAAGGGGTTTAATTCACTTTAAACTCCCTTTTTACCCAAAAAACCCCCATTTCCCCCTCAAATCCCTTCCTCCCCTCTTGTCCTGTCACTCTCCAGCTCAGAGAGCAGCTCAGTTTGGCCAGGCCATGCCACCCTGCTCCTCTCCCCATGCAGGGAGGGGACAGGGGCGTGGTGGCCCTGCCACCCTCCTGCCCTGTGGGAAGGTTCCCTTTGCATCAGGGACCCCCCATTGCAGGGTCCCCCCTTGCAGGGTCGGACACTGCTTGGGCCCCATGGGTCAGGCTGGTGCTGTGCCCCCACCTGTCCCCTCCAGGGATGTGATGTATCAGATCCAAAAGAAAAACAAAATAAATACTTGGATTTTTTTAATGATTCCTGTTCTTTAGTTACTGTTAAGACAGGCAGGGTGGGCACCCTGGGCCCCTTGGCACCCCCAGACCCACTGCTGTCACCCCCCTCCTGCATCCCACATCCCCCAGGGATGGCATCACCCTGGGCATCCTCCTGGGAGCTATTTTAATTTCAGATAATGCCCAAAAAATTAGGAAATTGCCACCAACAGGCAGCAGGGAGGAAGGGAATGAGCCACAGGTGCCTGTTTCGGATGGGGATGGGGAAGGTGGAGGGGTGAGCAGGGCTCCCTGCTGGCCCCCATATTGCCCCATCCTTCCACACAGGGCAAGAAAGAAAATAATAATAATTACATATTAAAAAAAAAAAAAAAAAAACGAAAAAGAAAAAGCAGACAAAATTGTAGCAGCAATTTCCCAATTTATTGAACTGATTGATTTTTGCAGGTATGTCTAAGCTAAATCCCATCACAAAGGTTCTATCCGAGGGGCAGCCCCCGGGCAGGTGAGGAAATGGGCAGCAACTAGAAAATAAAATCAGATTTACCTGAAACTACATTGACAGAAAATCAGTACAACACAGCATGTTCTCCCACTGAATTCTGGTTACGAAACCTCCTCAACCTCCCCAAAATATTAAACACATCTTCAATACAAACACAGGTTTATAATAATTAATATAAAGTCAGTATAATATAGAATATTCCCAGAAAAAAAAAATCAACAATCTTCAAACACCATCCTTTTTGTGTTTGTTCAGCTTTATTTTTGTAGACAGGTTTAAAGCACGTTGAAAAATAAATATATATGAAAGCATACACACAGCACTCTGACTAGGGGGACTAAAAAAAAAGGTTGAAATTCAAAACACGATTCAGGATCTACAAAATCAAAGGAACCATTAATTATGGCTTTTGTAGGAGTCACACGTGTCACAGAATGAGCGAAAATTAGATTATCTTTCAGAATATTGCAAAAAATTCCAGTTTTTGCATTGTTTTCATGGAGTTTCTTTCCTCAAGGGTGATGTGCAAAAGGGGGAGCTTTGAGGGGAGGTGCTCAGGGTCAGCCCCAAAACGCAGCAATCACCCCAAAGCCACAGCTTTGCTTGGGGGAAATGGAGTGTTCAAAGGCAGGAGTGGGGAGAGGAAACAAAAGGGGAAGTAATGCTGGAGTGGGTTTCCTTATGGACAAAAATTACTCATTTTGCTGTCCAAAAAATGGATTTTTGATTAAGGAAAAATAAAAAAAAAAAGAAAAGGGAAGGGACAATCACATTGCAAACCTTCATTAGGGAAGTCCCCCTCTGCTTCCCCACAAAGCTGCTCTGCAGCTCTGAGGCTTGGGGTAACCTTAAAAACCACAAAACTGGGGAAATTCATGATTTCAAGAATATTTTCTGGAAATCCCAAATCAACACAAGGACCTTGTTTGTCTCCATCCTTTAAGATGTTCTCCAAGTCCATGGATCCCTGGGATGTTCTCCAGAGGGCTCAGACAGGACGATGCCCTCTGCCCCATTCTCTACTCCTGGCACTCAGATTTAAAATAAAAAATGAGGGTAATCAAGGAATTCAAGGAGGAACATTTACATGTATAAATGCTTTAAAAAAATGAATTGCAAGTTCTCAAGACGGAGTATATCCATGTTTTACCTCTAAGGGAGTTATTGTTGTGGAACTAAGTCTGTATATATATACACACACATATATATATATATATTTAGAAAAAATTAAAAAAAGGGAACCTCAGTGAAGTATACAAAGCCCTGAAGGGAAATACAAAGACGAGATGCAGAACAGGCAGAATTAGTGGGGTTTTGTTTAAATCTCCAAGAGCCGAAGTTTGCATAGGCAGTATATCCGAGAGACCCCGGAGAGAAGCTGGAGGGATGCGATCACCTGGAGTGACTGATGAAGTCAGTCAAAAAAACATGCCCAAATTCCTGTTCTTCAAACCCAAGTTGGAGCATGGAAGGCTAAAGATGAATCCCTGTGTTTCCAGCTCTGCACAGCTCCATCAGAACAAAGCACTTCAGTAGACATCAGGTGTTAGAAGGGTTTTATTTGGTACATGGAGTGTGTTAGTGGGGCAGAAGCATGTGTGAGGTTATGATAAGGGGAAAGTTAGTTTTTGTGTGGATTTTCCATTTTTCTCTCCCTTTTTCTTCTTTTTTTTTTTTTTTTTTGCTTTATTTTTTGCATCCTCAGTTTAAAGAGCCTCAAAGTGACACAGTTTGGAAACGCTCCTGAGCGCTACCTGGCTCTCTGCCCACCCTCAATAAAAATAAGAAAAGAATAAAATATTTCTAAGGGGATTGTGAAGAAAGCTCAGCACTCCATAATTCTGATGGCAAAATTGAGTCACCCAAGGGCAGGGAGGAGGAAGAAGAGGGCTTGGCCCACACCTGCTCCTCCTCAGAAGGTGGATGCACACACCAGCGTTGGAGGGGATGGCCATCGGAATGTGACACAAATCCAGGGGTTTGAACTGTTTGGGCTTTAAAATTCTCTTTAAAATAGATTTTTACATATAAAAAGCAAAGCTAAAGATAAATCTTTTAAGTACTGTATGTATTTGTATACATGCAACAGGTGAGGCTGCACATTCAGGACTTCAGGCACCCCCTAACCCCTCCCTATTTACAGGGTAAATGACAATAAATACAGAGCCCACATCTGGGGGGGGCCAAAATCAGGATAAGTGAACAGCCTCCTCACTCTCTGTGAGCCCCCAAAACCATTGGAAAAGGGTATATAAAGGTCCAATTGTGACATACTGGGTGGTCTTTTACAGCTTTTTAAATAGGGGAAGAGAAGGAAAAGAAGTTAAAATGCAAAATGAGATTTTTACAAGTTAAGAAAAATGTTCTTACATGACCTGCTCTGCTCTTCCCATATTTAAAGAGGGTTATCCATGCTCACTGCCTAAAGCAACAAGTGCCACAACTCCTCCAGTCCAAGGGGCAGCAGCAGCAGTGCTGGTGTGGCCCCACTGAGCCACACTGAGGATTTCAGGAAAGATCTGTGTTCCCACAGCACTGAGCACCCCCAAATCCACGGGGCAGGAGGCTCCCAATGGAAGCAATGGTGAACTGGATGTAGAGAGAAGGTGCTGAATGTCTGCAAGGAACTGAGGAGCAGAGAAAGGGAGGGAATGCCATAAACCCAGGATGCAGCTGGAAGGAGGGAAGGGAGAGAGATCCCAGCTCCTGCAGGTGCCAGGATTGAGGCTCCCACCACGCTCCATGAAATCCTGGCACCAAGTGGCTTAAATCCTTTCAGGTTATTTGCTTTATGGGGGTTTATTGTACAATATACTTTTAATTCCTTTGCTGGGTGGAACCACACTTTTCCTCATGGACCACCAGGCCTGCAGGAAGGAAAATAGCACCTTGAGTCATTTGGCTTCTGGCAATGGGGTGTCTTCCGTGGCAGGTTTCAAGGTACCACAGTCACAGACATCATAAAAAACTGCTTGATGGCAAGGATGGAGTGAGGTCTTCAGCTTTTTTTAAAAATTTATTTTAAAAAGCACCAGAAGCAAAGAGGTGAAGGTAGAACAAGCTGTTTCTCAGGAATAAGACAATTCCAACACATGCTGTTGCTGTTGTTATTTAGGTGTAGCTGAAAGAAGGCAACAGTGGCCAATATGAACAGGGAGAATCCAACTGTCTGGAACAGCCCCACAGAGTCTGAGGAGATGCTGGGAGAGAAACCTGGTTCTTATTTAAAGAAAAAATGGTTTATTGGAACATTTACATGGAACCAGTGCAACTAAAGCTGAAGGTTTTTGTCATGAATTAAGTAGGTGTTAGACCTACCCATGATCAACAAGAATGTTGAGATTGGCAAGGAAGAACAAGGTAGCCAGGTGAAATCCTGGCCCCACACAAGTCCATGGGATGGGAGCAGCAGGATTCCACCCTGCTGGGATCTCCTCACCTTGGCTTCTCACCTTCCCCAGCTCATCCTGCACGTGGCTGAATGCCTTCATTTTGCTACAGTTTGCATATATTTGTGAAAAAGGCAGCTGAGCAAAGGGAGAAAAGTGAAGATCTTTGTGGAGAAGAATGACTGGTACAGAATTGTGTCCTCTAGAGCAAAAGGTGCTTCCAGAAGCACAAAAGTGTTTCAGTGCCCATGGATGACCAAGGCTGGAAGACAGGACGTGGGTAAGATGCCAGTAGGTCCAAGAAAAGTCACAATCTGTTTTTGATGGTGATTCTTTTGGAAGCTAAGAATCCAAGAGAAGTATTCGTAAGGCTGTAGTCTGACTTGTCTTTTGATCTATTTGGCTCAATAAAAAATAATTAAAACTCTTTAAATAACTTTGCAAAAGGCCTATATCATCAGGGGAAGCCCTCCAACACATCCATCCATCTGCTTTCACAGCCTTAGCTTGAAATTCCACTGCTGCTGGGATTTTAGCACAGACAAGGTGTAAAAAACCCCAACCAACCAACAAACCTGCTTTGGACACAATGACCTCCCTGGTGCTCGGTTTGGAGTGGGAAGGGGAGGAGGATTCATGCTTCACCAGCCTCCCCACACCTGCAGAGACTCCACCTCCCTCCTGGGCAGCCTGGCTGGCTTGGCTGAAGGGGTGGCCATGGGCAGGGGGGCACAGGGGGAAAAGGGAAAGGGAAAAGGGGGAAGGCAAAGCCAGTCGTGCCGCTGGAAGCGACTCTGCTAAGACAGTGTCTGAGTGGAACAGAGAAGGACTTGTTTAGAAAACACAAGAGTTATTTTGCACACATGGACGACAACAAGGCTACTTAGTTTTTCCAACATACTCCTTCCTCCCCACCCTCCCTCCCCCTACAAACAACAGAGCGAAACAAAAAAAAAAAAAACAAACAAAAAACAATCCCTAAGAAATCCAAGTAAAATCCTTGTCGTTCTCCCCAGAGTTGTCCTGCTCCTGCGGGGAGTCGACATCTTTGTCATCATCTAAAATCACATCATCCTGTGACATCCCCACGTCCTCCTTCCACTTGATGTCGTCGTCGTCTCCCATCTCCTCGTCTCCTTCCACCTTGATGTCCTCGGGATCCTCCATGTAGGGCCCCTCCCCGGGGTAGCACTCCTCGGGGGAGCCCTCGGCCCCGTTGTGGTCCAGGTGCGCGGCCACGCCGCGGCCGGAGCAGTCGGCGCAGACGCCGTGCCGGCGCGAGCCGTGCTTGATCCCCACGCTGGCTGCTGACATGAACACCCGGTTGCAAACCTTGCAGACGTATTTCTTATCTTTGCTGTGGACCTGGAGAGGAAGAAAGACCACAGAGGTGAGTGCCAACAGAGAGGGGATAGGACCTGCTCCTGTTCTTGCAAATCCACAATTTCTACCTGAGATCCCAACTGGCTTCCACCATGAGCTCAAACCCACCACGATTAATTCAACCCTGCAGTGATGACGCACAATGGAAAATCCTTTGGGACTGCCTGCTCATCATCACACTCATAAGTCTGAGACAAACTTTTATCATAATTTTTTTTCTTCCTTTTTCCTTCTGTTTTTCTGGGGTGCAATAGTTGTGTCACACCCACCATCTATGCTCTCCCCTGCCCCGAGCCAGTCCCCATGACATTCTTCTGCTGCATCAAGCAAAGGCATTAAATTTTATTACTTTTTTTAAAGCAGTTGGACAGGGCTGCTCAGAGTCATCCAGCAGGATCTATAGGTATCACTCACTTTCAACTTGTACAAGAAGAAAATGTTAAAAAGAAATAAAGAAACAGTCCACAAGCACCAGTTCTGTTCAGAGAAGAACAACCCTGATCAAACCAGTGTTAATGCCATGGTGATTTAGTGGTCTCCCTCCTGATCCCACTGCTATCCAGAACCAAAGAACAGGAACACTTGGAATTTCTCCTGTATCTCCCAAAAAATGTATCTGAATGCTCTGAAACCTTATTTCCGACTACTTTGGTTTGATGAAACTATCACAGAACACATGGCCAGTAAAGGAAGCAAGAAAAATGCTCTGCAGGATAAAAGAATTCACTTTCAGAGCTAAACTGCACTATTCAATGAGCACAACTGCATACTTTGAAAAGCACAGAACACTTGTTTAAAGGTGAGATCTGTCCCTGGCCAGATTTGTCCCTTTTGCCCTGCATGAAAGGCAAGGAGCTTGTTCAAATAATCCACCTGCTCCTCTGCCAAATAAACCAGGGCAGTGAATTCCCAAACTCCACCACAAGGAGCCTCATCGGGTACTTTCATTTACACATATATATCTACATGTAAAATACATATTGGTTTTATCAATATGTAGAAAAGTTTAGTAGGAAGGGACCCATGACAATCTTTTACTCCAACTGCCTGGCTGCTTCAGGGCTGCCCAATATATATTATAAATATGTATTTTTCTTTTCTATATTTTTTCTTTATTCTTTTATAGATTAACACCACACGGGGACAGCACAGGCACTCGATGCACTGATCCTCAGGAGAGACTTTAGGAAGTGGTGTAGAAGCACACAAGGATCCAGTGCCAGTGCTTTGGGGTTGTTCCCAGCAGCCCAGCAGCCACCAGAGCCTCAGGTACATATCACCAGTCCCTAATCCTTTTTAACTCATTTCTTCCTTTCATGCTCACAAAAGCCTGTGGGAAAGATTTTGCTGATTAAAGTCCTTCCTTTTATTTTAAAGCAGCTGCCTGGATGCCTGCTCCCTGCTCCTGCCTCAGCAGGGGCTCACCAGCTCTCAGCACCTGACTCTGCACTCTGGAATACTCAGCTGAGCTGCAGCTCTTTGGGAAGAGGACAAATTGACCCACTGCAGCCCCTCAGCCCTCACTGCTGCAGGACACTGCCTCAAGCTCTGTGTTGCACCAGTCCCAGCCGTGTTCAAAGCCTGTGAGTGCCTCTGATATGCTCTGGCTGCAGGTTCCCCTGCCCCGAGCCAGTCCCCATGACATTCTTCTACCACATCAAGCAAAGGCATTAAATTTTATCACTTTTTTTTTTTAAAGCAGTTGGACAGGGCTGCTCAGAGTCATCCATCAGGATCTATAGGTATCGCTCACTTTCAACTTGCACAAGAATGATTTTCAGGCATCAAAAGCTGAATAGGAGAACAGAAGGTGGTCAGGGGTGCAGAATAAGGGCTAAAAGAGCCATATAAAAAAGAAATTATAAAACAGGTACTAAACCAATTTGTAATTATCACAGAATGGTTTGGGTTGGAGGTGACCTTGAAGCTGATGTAGTTCTGACCCCCTGCCATGGGCAGGGACATCTTCCACTAGAGCAGGCTGCATTTCTGCTAAAAAACTCTAAAAAACTAAAATCACCTCTCTCCCTCTTTTCCAGTGCTGACAGTTCAGTCAGCAGATTCAAACTGAGCCATATTCCTGGATGCAACTGAACAGAAATTAATCTCATTCCCTTTACAGCCAAATTAGTATTAAACACAGAAACAGGATTTGGCCCTCAGTATTGGACAGTGCCATTAGAAAGATGATAGTCTAACTGATTAAATGCCAATATTTCAAGGTAGAGAATGGGAAATATGCTGACAACATCCTAAACTTCTGAAAAAAAAATTAAAAAAGGGAAAGTTCTCAGAAATAAAATGCTGGAGGCAACCAGCTGGCATGACAAGGTGTTCCCTGCTGCAAAACCAGGACCAGACCTCAAATCCTGCTGGGTGCTTGCAGCAGGACTGAGCTCACGCTGGGATCTGCTCCCAAACTCCAGCACCCCAAGAGAAGAAGGAAGGGACATGTCAGGGAGCAGGCAGTGCCCAGGCAGAGGGCTGGGCACTTATCCAAACAGAGATGGGGCAGCAAAGGAGGGAAGGAGATGATGGGGCACTGTGGAAAATTGTCACACAGAGCTCCGGGATCCCAGTGTGGGCCCTGGAGCATCATCTGAGGTGAGCCAGATCTGCTGCTGGAATTACTGCCTAGAAACCACCTGCTCTGCCACAACACCACCTCTACACCAAGCTTTGAGAACCTCTTTAGGATGGCGAATCATTTCTACCCTGAAAAGAAAAATAATCAAAGTTCAGCTTAAAATTCTGTTTCTGAAGAAGCTGTGAAGAGCCAGACACCAGCACCAGCCTCACAGCCTCTTTAACAAGGTGTAACAGCATTTTTGATAACTAAGCATGGCCAGAACAGAGTAGCTTTGCCTCAGGTTCTTGCTGAGCAATGTGTTTTAAAGCCTTCTGCACCAAGTCATAGAATTACAAAATTGTTACATTGGGAAAGGCCTTTAAGATCAAGTCCAATTGTTCCCCCAGCACTGCCAAGTCCACCACTAAATCATGTCCCCAGAAGCCACATTTACATGTTTGTTAAACCCTTCCAGGGATGGTGACTCCCCTAATGTCCTGGGCAGCCTGTGCCAGGGCTGAACAACCCTTTCAGTGAAGAATTTTTTCTAATATCCACCCAAAACCTTGGAAAGCTTCTAGCTGAGCTTGAAGGATGAGAGGAGGATGAACAGGCAGCCAGCCACGAGGCCTTGGAAAGGTAGGGGAAAAAGATACAGGAGAAGCCTTCAGATGAGCCCTGAGTGGCAAACAAAACCCAGACTAAAAGAGGTGAGCTCCTGCTCTCTTTGCCCTGAAGAGAAGGGCTGATGGCCAGCACTGCCCTTACCAAGGTATGGCGCTTCATGTGCTCGCGGCGGGTGAACTTCTTGCCACAGATCTCGCAGGGATAGGGCCTCTCCCCCGTGTGGGACCTCATGTGTCTCTTCAGGATGCACTGGTGCATGGCAGAAAAGCTGCAGTACGGGCACTTGAACTTCTTCCTGATGACCGTGAACTCGTTGACTGCAAGAGAGAAAGCAGAACACACAGATTAATCTCAGAACATCTCAAAACAATCTTCTCGTTGACTATTTCACTATTAAATGAGTTCACTGTGAAATCACACTCTTACCCCTTAACCATCTACATATTTTTAATCCTTATACTGTACTAGAACCCATATATTATTAAATGCACAGGCCAAGGAAAATACTACTAAGAAATTGAGTCCCTCCATCACAGCAGCTTTTGCACAAGTTGACACACAAACATTTAGCAACAGCCTGTTACACACATTGCTTGCTAAAGGGAAAATGAAGAGGGCTGTCAACCTGCTAGAGTTCTGATTTATTATGAAGGGTTATCCTGAATATCAAGATCTAAAATGCTAACAGTATTACTTCTGGAAGAAGCAGAGGAATAGAAGTCCACAAAGGGGGCACCCAAACAGTGCCAGTGTTATTTATGGGGTGATGCCAGAACATCATCACACACCCCAGGAGCACTTTGGTGAAGAAGCAGAGGCAGAGGATGGCCCAGAGGAAACAGAACAGTTCCAACCACCATTCTCTACATTATCCAGTGATAGTGCCACACACAAAATACAGCAGGTGAAAAAGCTGAGTATTTGCTGCTCCCTGAGGGCACCACCTACCCACTGCAAGTTTGGAAGTGACTGACCACAAGGAGATGATTTCTCCTGTTTCTCCTTCATTCTATTGCTCCTGTTAGTGTGTTAATTTTCACCCACTTTTCTCCTAATTATTGTTATTTCTCAAAGCAATATATTTACATAGCAAGGAGGGGAAAAAAAAGGAAGCAAGTTCTGGTTAATCACTGTAATTTATGTATTTGTAAATGGCTCCTGGTAAAGGAAACAGTCTATGGAGGAGACTTTCTTACATTTTTTTAAACAACTAGAATATGAAAATTCTTTGTCTTTTATTACAGGAAATTAATTTTTTTAAAATTTTCTCCTCGGGTTTGACACTCCCTCATGTATACACTCAGAGGCAAGGAGCCCACATTTTCCTACAGCAGGCAGCAATTTTATCATACAAAGCTATTTATTATAAATTGATTTCCAGTCTGATTTTGTGACCACTTGATTTTGGTGACAGGCCACACACACTTATAACAACCCTGTCACTATGGAGCGTAGACAAGGTGAGCAAGCTGTAAACTGAGCACGGAGAGGCAAGAGGGGACACAAACCCTCCTTCCTCCAGTCCTGCTCCACACCACACACACTGCAGAGACACAGAGCCACTGGGAAACACTGACTGGACATCCTGACAGCAACCAGATCCTGGGAGCATGAAGAAAAAGGAGAGAAACCCAGGAATCCCCTATTCCTCCATCACTGGGTGTAGCTGATCCTGCTGTTCCCTCAGTGCCTGCTCCTGTTTCCTGCTCACCTCTCCCTTCCCTTCAGGGCTGAGCTGCTGCAAAGCTGAAAAGGCAACACCCCAGGCTGGGAGCACGAGCTGCACCCCAGCCACCTGCTTCCAACACATCCCTGGATTCCCAACAGCCAATGCCTGACTCTGTCCAAGATCCCTCACGCCTGCATTCAGCTTAAAGCACTCAAAACCAATATTTTCAGCTTCTGTATTTAAAAATACTCATAGAGCACTGTTTGTTGCTATAGTTTTATTGAAAACTATTTTTGCACCAAATAGCCACATATTTAGTTCTGGTATCTACAAAAGGAAACACCTCAAAAACAGCAGCATGGTCAGAAAAATAATTGCATATTGCAGCGTTAACATTTTCACAGTCCTGTAAAATATATGCCACCACAGTAAATCTATTCAATGCACAAATACCAGCTTTGGTATGAGAATCATCCTTTGTCTAAATGACAATATTTTATAGCAGCATTAAGGTCCTAAGAAATCACCTTTAACATGATCATCAAGGTGATAAACAGCAGCACCATGGGTAAAGAGCTCCTGGACACAGCACCAAGAAAAGGAAAAGGAAATAGAAACAGTGACACAGTAAAAATCTGTGTCCGTAATGCCACTAAAATATTTATGGAAATGTGTGTTTTTAAACCCAACACAATAATGCTTGGGAAAAAAATCTTTGGTATAGTCATCTCAAGTAACTTATTTCACTGAGGCTGTTAAAGGACACAGGATCCTACATCCCTGAGAGTGAAGGAAATGCACTAGTGATGCCTGATGGAGCTGCTCTGAGTAGCTCTGTAAACTGTCATCCAGTAAATAATCACTGAAATACTCCATTCTTTGGGTTATTAGAAAGAATTCCCAAACTTCAGGAGAATTCTTGTCCACTAAATCCCCTTTATATCTAAGGTTATAAATAGGAAGGTGCAATTTAACTGCCAGACTCACACCTCCCATCAGGTTTCCATGCCATTTCCTGACAGTAAAATCCCGCTTCTAACACCTGTCCTACAAAAACCCAGTAAAGCTCTGCCCTGTTGTACCCTTCAGTTCTAACAGTTTAAAAAACCTAGTCCTGATCCTGAAGGGAAGCACTGGAAATTCCCAGTGCTGAAGTCAGGAAGCACTCTGATGCACAGGCCAAGGAAAATACTAAAACCTCTATTACAGACAGCAGAAAAATAATTCTCTGCTGAATGAAATTCTAAAATACAAGAAAAATCAGCAAACATGAAAACTCATTAACTATTATTATGTAATGAAAATTTTTAAAGTTTGCTGAAATTGCTTTTGCTGGCATCTTCCCAAGTCAGACAAATCCTTCCCTGCTGCTCCCAAATTTCCAGATAAGATTCATTGGGTTACAACTTTGTTTTCTGGCTCAGCTTTCTCCTTTCTCACTAGCTGATTATTTAAGAGCAAAATAAATCACGAGGCAATTACTCTGACATCTGTCACAAGGGAAGCTGACACTAAAAGCTGCACACACTCCCAGCCAGCTGAGATCTCCCATGCCAAAGATGTCGACGAGAACGAGAGCAGAAAAAATGAACCTGACTTTGCAAAAAGCATAACATCTAACCCCAAATGATTAAAGTGTACTACAGTGATTACATGGGAACTTATCCTCAGTTCTGAATGCAGAATGATCAAATGAAGGGTAAGAGCTAAGCCAAGCAAGGGAAACTCCAGCTTCCCAGTCCTGGTGTGGCACGGAGCTGTGTCCCTGAAGCTCCAGCTCCCAGCAGGATCAGGTGGAGCAGAGCTCCTGTTCCTCCTCCACAAATCTAAGTCCAGCAGGTCCTGGTGGGCTCTCATTCACCATTCCACAGGAAAAGGCTGGGGAAGAAGCTCCTCACTAAGTCCACATTGTGCACAACTATTTCTCAATTTTGTCTCCCTGAGATGCAACAGTATAATGAGAAAGAACTTCCCTGAAGAACTCCAGAGAACATTTGTGGAAGTTGGGTTTTTTTCTCCTCAGCTGTCTCTCACACTGAGGAAAGAAACCCCACATGCTGACAAGCTGTGCTGCACACAGAGCAGCTGGGAAGCACTGCTCTTAATTATGCTACTTTCACTTCACAGTTACCATAATCTGGTTTTGTATGTAAATATATAGCAATAGACACAGAAGTATTTAATTTTTTTTAAAAATAAGTGAATTTCATAGAACGAAACAGGAATTACAGATTTCTACCCACCAGGAGCAGCCATTACTGATTCTGTGTGCATATCCCAAATTACAATTAAATTTATGTAAAGCCTCCTTCCTCTGTTTCAACACCACCACACTCAGCCTGGCTAACTTAATTACAGTGTATAAACCAAAAGAGTCACAAAAATGTACAGAATCCCTGCAAACCACAGCCAAACTCCAGCATGTTATTCAAAAAAAGCCCTGAAAGTACTGAAATACAGTATCAATAAAAGATGCAAGCCTTGCAACAACTTTCAAGCCCAAGTAACATACCCTACTGGACATATGAACAAGAAGTATATTTTGCTCCTTTGAAAGATATAGAAAACCACTTTACAAACAGCAACCCTGTGCTTGCACAGCTCCTAAGTTCACAGCGAAAATCCCTGGAATGCCCAAATAGTCTAATGGACAGAGCACTAGAGCAGAACTCAGAATTGAATTCTATTATTAATTCTATTGCTAGCACTTCCAACAACCTGAGGGATGTTATTTTCCAGAGGAATTGGAGGAAAACATCCCCATTTCTTTTATAAAGCACTTTGAGATCAACTGATAAGGCAGTTCAAGGCAGCGTCAGAACACAGAATGAGCACTCCAATAAAACAGCCGAAGTGCCCATTTTATGGACCTCAAAAAAGTTATCTTTGCACAAAAATTGCCACAAGGCTGCAGTGACACAGCATCTGGAACCTGCACAGCACCAACTGATCACCTTTGGGGAGTCACTCTATGAAATTACACCTGTGGAACATTTATTTGCAGCACAAGAACAATGGCACAATTTGATTTTCCTAGTTCAAGGAAGCATCTTGTATACAACAACAACAGCAGCAGCTATGCATCCTCAGGATCCTGGCTTGGCCCTACACTGTCCAAAAGCTCCAGCCCAGCCAGGTGGGCAGAGCCCAGGGAACACATTTTCAGGTGGCCACTGAGGCTCTTCTGGGTGCTGAAGCCCTTCCCACAGCAGAGACAGAGCAAGGCGCGCTCGCTCGAGTGCACGGACAGAAGGTGCCGCTTCAAGTCTGTCTTGTCCCGAAAGAGCTTGGCACAGTGAGGACACTGCATCTTCTTACAGTGGCAGTGGATGGTCTTCTCGTGGCGCTCCATGTTGGATCTCAGGGTGAAGCTGGCGGGGCACTTGGAGCACTGGAAGCGGCCGAGCTGGCCGGCGGTGAGGCCGGGCTGGGAGCAGTTGAGCAGCACGGAGAAGGCGTGCCCGTGGATGTGCTCCTGCAGCTCCTCAGCACGCTGGAACACCCTCCTGCAGAAGCCACAGGTCAGCCTCTTGGCCAGGGCTGAGTCCAGGAAGGTCCCATCAGAGGTGATGTCTGTGTCTTCAGATCTTGGGAAACTGGAATCTGAAACAGGACCACGGGTACACACGCACGGATCAGCCTCTTCTGGTATAAAATAACGACAGTTTAAAGGTGCATTTTTCTCTCTGCTTACCTGAGTGAGAGTTATCAAACTGCCAAAGTGCCAGCAATCTGTCAAAGGCAGCCTGGAAAGGAAAAGCACAGGGAAGTTAGGGCAGGCATTGACAAGAAGCTGTCCCATAGGCAGAGCTCTGACTCCCATCACTGCCTTCATCCCCTCTCCAAGGGAGGCTCAGTTGTTTGACCTGACAGCTCAAAGTGCCTGTACAAAGCTTTCACTGCCAGAGCAGTGAACTGGGCCTTTATCTTGCCTCAAAACACCCAATCATTTGGTGTTTTGAAGACAGTAATCAACATCCCTGTTTAAGTCTTGGATAACTACTCAATTTCCAGTCTTACTGAGCACCCATAGCTCCCACTCAGGCCAGGGAAATGCTGGACAGGATATTTTTAGTTGATACAACAGAACTGAAAAATTCTCCCTTAGCCCTCCACAGGTACTTTTCCTTTCCACACAGAAGAGCCTGTAGAACACAAACACCTTCTGCATAGCACCCCTTCTGCAATGCCCTCTGGCACTGCTGATCCAAATTCTAAATAAAAGCTGATTTTATCTTTTTTTTCTTGTAAATTCTTTGCGATATGCCAGCGTGTGGCAGATGGCAGCCCTGTGTGAGGCAGAGGCGTGCTGCAGCCCCGGCAGGTCTGTGCAGACCAGCTCACTTTGCTCTATGGGGATGGCAAAGCAAAATCTGTTTTCCACCCATTTGTTTAGCTGAGTATCATTCAAAAATATTAATAGTAAGAAATGCTGCAGAAAGCTATGGATTTTAGGTCAAACTTCTGACTTCTGTAATAGAGAGAGCCAGCCCACTTCTGTCTGAATTTAGACAGTTACAAGAAACCCAAATGCCCAACACCAGAAGTGAGCAATGGGTAGCTGAGGTCTCATGGCATTATTACATGCTAGTGTGCAATGTTGTGCAAATGAAGTGATTTACAATTAAAAGGGATTCATAATTTAAAAAATCCTAGAGGTTTTTGAACAGAAGTTCTGTTGAGGTAAGACAGAAAGACTAAAACTGGGACAGCACCAGTCCTGACCCTCAACAGACTTCTAGTTTTAAAACAACCTGTACTTTTTTTAAAAAAGCTCACAGAATAAAGTATAAGGTCTTTCAAAATACTCCTAACTGGGGAGGATTTGATCAAACAGTCACCTTTGCATTTCAAATTCTTTGTATTTCCCCCTTTCCCCCCCCTCAATCTTACCTGAGTTGAGGAAGGCACCTCTCCTTTTATCCCAGTTTCTGGTGACATTTCACCAGAAGAGCAGATCCTGGTGGGGCTCTGAGTGGCAAGGTGTGCTGAAGGCAGCGGGGGAGATGGTGCTTCCACTTTGCCATCACTTTCACCCCTTGAGGCATTCGAGCTGGTGCCAGGCCCTGGGGAACACAGGAAACGAATCTCACCCACGAGAACGAGCACCAGCTGGTGGCTTTACAAACGGCCTCGCAAAGGCAGCGCCCCAGCACTCGCAGCTCATCTTCTGTCAGTGGCAGGGAATGCAGCAGGACAGGGATGCCAGCCTTTTGGTCTTTCTGCTTGATGGGTTGGTTTGTTGTTTTTTTTAAAACAGCCTCCCCACCCAAATGTCTGTGTGTACTGGAGTGACGTCGCAGGGCTCGGTCACTACAGAGTCCGTCGGGAGAAAGGAGCACAGTGCAGCACAAATATCCACATTTCTCTTGGAGAAGCATCATTCTGAGCACATACACTTCCACCTTTAAGGAAATATCAAGCTTCATTCCACTAACTTTCTTGAAAGTTTATGTCACAGGTTCAGATCTCAAGATCTGTCCGTGGTGGTTTATTTAATATCAGGCTGTCAGTACTTGATCTCAAAGTGCTTTACAAAAGATGGAAAAAAGGATTCCTGTCACTCTCTATTTAGCAAGCACAGAGGTTCAAATATTTGTACAAAACTGTTCGATTATACCTGACAGTCATTACAGTCTAAAAATCTCCCATAATTCAAAAGGAAAACTTGCTGTGTCTGCCCTCACCTACACTGTAGCAGCAGCCAAATGGAAAACAATATTCCAGAAACTGCCCTGAGGATCAATGGCAAAGCTAAATACAAATAAAGGTTGTGTCATCAATATCACTGTACATTATAAATTATAGTACAAACTTTAGCACATGCCTTGACGGAATATTGGAATGACATACTGAGCAGGTTGTTCTTTTTGAAATGCAAGGCGGCAAAACCAGAAGCAAATGTGGCATATAATAAACAAATTCATATTTAAAGCACTCTATGCCCTAAAGGCTTTTCCATTTCCAGCAAAAAACAGTCTGATGGAAGCCTTCAGGGATATAAAAACACCACTTTTTAATGCAGCTACAAACAACAAGTCACAGTTTACACTGTGTCCGAATACAATGCGCTGTGATCTGGGTGACAACAAAGCACCCGAGTGAAACCACACCAAGTTTCAAAATGTGAACAATCCCAAACCTTACTTTTTTATCAGCTATCAAAGGAAATTCTGCTCCTGTGCCACAAGCTGGATGTTTGATTTGCTTTCCTCTGCTTTGATGACAGATCAATATCTTTCCCAGTTGAGTTAATGCTGCTCAGCTGGGATAACAATGCTCCAAGGTTTCCTTCAGGTGCTGCTCATCTGCTGCTGTTGTCATTTTAATGTAGGACAACAAAATGCCAAAAATTCAAGGTAGGAAAAAATTCAGGGGGAAAAAGGAATTTATCAGTATTTCCTGCTAGAAACTCTTACCAGGAATCCAGCTCTACAGGTCCATAGCAGAATTCCTGCCTACAAAGATACAGATTCATTTTCTTTACCCCTGAACATCCCAAACCGATTCCAACTGCCCCAAGGGCATCTCTGGGTTACAATTCCTTGAACTAATGGTATTTTAGCACACAGTAAAGATAAACCAGTGGGGCCTGGCTTGATGAATTCTTTATTAGCACCTTCCCAGAGTTTCACAGGTTCCAAAAAAACCTCTGCATTAAAGCAAAAGCTAAGGCTAATGAACAGGCAATGAAATAAAGCACACAGAAGCAATAAACTATCATCCAAGGTATACAAACACACAAAGATGTACAACACAACAAAGGTGAGTTTTCAAAAAATAATCAGTATTTATTTGGTTTCAACAACTGCAAGTAACACAAGAAGAGAGAAACCCACATCAATGACCCACACTTTGTACACAAGAACAAAGATTTATGTCCATTCTGACTTGTACTGTGAGAAACCCTTTTCCCTCTTAAACTTGTACTAAAATGAATTTTAAGCAAAAGTATTTTAACTTCTAAATTAGAAATCAAAACCACTTTCCTTCAGTCAGCTCTGCATACAGAAAATGAAGCAAGGGTTTAGCAATATTTGTGTGAATACAGAATTCTTGTGACAGCTGGACAGTAAAATATTGTGGAAAAGAGAAAGACAAAGTAATTATATCTCATTTAAAATTGCATCCATTCTCCCCTAAATCTTCTTTTACCATGTATGAAAATTCCACACCAAACTGAATACCTTTAACTTCTTCCTGGGAAAGTTGACCACTGTGTAAAATGTATTTCTTAACATTCAGTGCAAGGATAAATTATTGGCTCCAATGAACCACTAACTAAAAATAACCTATTAGCTGGTTTGCCCAAAAGAAAAGGGCTCTGTGCACCACGTAATCACTTGGACTGGAAGCTTCATAGGAATTGCTTCTATAAACAGTTTCAGATGCCACAGGGTAAACAGGAAAAGCCAAACTTAGACATATAAAAAAGCCTTCAAATGTGCTATTCTGAAATGTGGAAGTCACCCTTTAAGGCAGTTGTCCCCCTGCAACAATCTGAAAAATTTCTTTTTTTTTTAAATGAGAAAACAAGGATGCAAGCTAACCACCTCATTTTCTGATGAAAATTAAAATTCTCATTCTCTTGGTTATACTTGGCAAAACCATCTCAAAACATTCGACTGAAGCCTTTGAGACTTCTGGCTGTGTGATGTAACCATGTGGAACAATGCTACCAAAGTTCAGGCTCATAAATGAAATAAGACACGTTATTAAACCAAGGAGCTCTGCAGAGCAGAGTGGAAATCACACAACAACCACCTGCTTTTGGAGACAAACCAGGAAAACACAGCAAGACCAGGAAAATTCACAGTGTCTTATCTGAAAGGCATCCCCAGCAACAACCAGGCAGGTTCAGTAGCCAAGAGCTCCCCAGACAGCCTCAGTGTTATCCATGAGTAACTCTCACATTTTTTTCTGCAAAATCTGCGTGTTCCAGGTTTCTGAGCAGCATATGAACAACGTCAATCTTGATCACACATCATGAACATCAAACTCTCAGAGCCCTTCAGCTGCAGGTTATCTGGCAACTGTGCCACCCAAATGGCAAGGTATTTAAATTTTCCCTTCTGATTTTAAATGAGTTTGAACTGGTTAACTTCAGAAATTCACCATAGTGATACAACACCCCCACACACACATTCTGGGCTTCGTTTTCCACCAGCAGAATGTCAAGTTCATACCTCATATGATCAGATAATGAATTAGTTAAAAAGAACACGTAGTAAAATGAAAACCTTGGGATATCCTCTAATATCTAAAACAGGAAGAATTATGTGGAACAGCAAGTGAAAACTTTTTATGTGTGCATTAACCTGGAGAATAATATCCCCTTTAGAAATGGCTCATCCGAATTTTAAACATGTTTAACACCCTCTTTGCATCTGCCCACCTCCATTAAGTCTTTTATCCTTCAGGAAAAAAAAAAAATCAAAACAAAACCTGAATACTGCTCCTTCAGGCAGTTATGTACTGCAGTGCTTTCTAAGAGAAGATAATCCAGTGATAGCAGCCAAGATTAAAAAACACTTCACTTCTTTACAGTCAGAGAGACTGATCACTTATAATCCCTGAAATTAGTGCATTTCTTTTCAAACCAAGACAGATGAAAACTGCTGGGTTTGGTTGTCTTGTTAAATTCAGGCTTTTTCACTGTGCTCCTACCTACTCGCTCCTCCTTTTTTTTTTTTTTAAATATAACACAGGACTTAAAATGACTCAACATCCTCAAATTGTTTTTGAAGAAAAATGTCAAAAACACCTACAAAGCCAGCACCAACCTAGACTGTGCTTTTACATCTCCACAATCTTCCTACCACTTGCTTCACTGTCATTTTACACACTGAAAATTCTCATCAAACTTGATGTTCTGTTGTATTCAGTAATGACCACTTAAAAGGGAATCTTATATCACAAGATCTTTTTCAAGTGATTAAAATAAATTGATACCTGTGAATCTGAATAAGATGAAAGAAAAAGATGTCTCTTAACTCCCGGCTTCGATAAAAATCCTCTTACCAAGCCACAGCCACATCCCTGACTGCTGTGAGAGCTACAGACCAAGCAGGGTGTGTTCCTTTTGACTTGGGCATTTCACTTTGCTTCCATAAAGATGAGATAATTGAAGCTCAGCTGAATGAAATTCAAGTAATAGCGAGAAGACTGGAAAATAAGGACCTCAAATACAGACTGGACAGGACCTCTGGGCCATGGCACCCCTTAGTGGGATATCAACTACCCCCTTTTCTAAATGCATCAAGCTTTATTTTAAACCCAGCTGTCCCCTGCCTGCACCATGCCCATCCCCAAGCTCTGCTTCTCAGGTGGTTGGGAAATCTCTAATTTTGAACCTGGATTTATGACTGCTTCATACACATTTATCTTTATGTCAAGTGGTGCTTCAGTTCTTAAGTATAACCTAAAATCCTCCAACGAGGAGAAGGATGATGGATAGAGGGCAGCCCCGTCATTATTCCAATTTATCAAGACACAAGATGAAATTGCTGATTTCACCTGTCAGGAGCCACAGACCTGAAGCCGTGGTGCATCCATCACCCACGGTCACACACCAGCCAGGCTCCCACCCCTCCCTGTGCCAGCTCAGGGCACCCTGCCACTGAACTGAGCCACATCTGTGCTGCTCCCCTGCAACTGAGGGATTTTCAACCCTGGAGCCCAGTCTGAACCCTCTAAATCTGATTTAACAGGAGATCCTTCGGGAAGTCAGTTACTGTGAAAGAAACCAGAACACTGCACCAGCCATTCCCCACAAATATTTAAGCTACAGAATAAGGTACAGAAACTTCAAGGCTTTGGGATTTTTTTAAAAACAATCCCATTGTTCAGACATGAGAAGTGAAAAGAGATGCCAAGTCTGACAGTGCATTGTGCAATTATTTCCCTTTGTCACAAAACTCCAGGGGTCAGCTGGGCACTTGGATGGGGCTGGGAGCACCCTGGTCTAGTGGAAAGTGTCCCTGCCCATGGCACGGGGCTGGAAAAAGGTGATCTTCAAAGTCCCTTATAATCCAAAGCATTCTGCAATTCTGTGATTCATTCTCCAATTCTATGACCATTAAAGTAATCTATCTTTTCCCATTGAGGAGACTAAAAGAAAATAGAATAATAGGTATCCCTAAGTGACCTTTCATTCTATTTACTTGGTCAGTTTTCTCAGCATAGATAAAGACAAACCTTTTCTTCTGGAAATTAACATGTAGTACTCAGAAAACTGTTGCTTGCTCTATTCTATTTCACAAATGATGTATCTTCTCAGAGCATTACTAAAATAGAACAGTAATAATTTCTTTCTTTATGCACTAGAGAATCAGGCTGCAATGAAGAAAACACAAAAATATGCTGAAAAATCAGCTGTCCACTCCTAATGGTTCACATCAGCTGTCTCCAACAGATCACCAGTAGGAAAACATTCATTTCCAGGCGCAAGTATAACAAAATCAATAGCTGCTCACTACTTGCAGGTCTAAAATTAAACTGCAAGAAGTAAAGATCATGCAGTCAACAACATCCCAATTGTTTCCACAGACACAGGAGCAACCTTCAAGCTGTTCAACATCAATCAAGTTTGGATTCAAAACTTTTCCCATAACGACTCAAATACTTTATATTTTGTTTGTAAGTACCATTGTGCAAATGAGTGAAACAGAAATCTGAGGGCAAGCACTACAGGCTGGATATTTTCTTCTATGACTTCAGCAGTTAACAACAAAGCTGGATCAACATCAGACTAAAGTTTCCATATTTTACGGAAAGTGGGATTAAGCAGGACTTAAACCAGCAGCAACAAACGAGGCGGTGACCTCTATTTTCTTCTCACTAAAGATTTCCCCTTAAAGAAACGCTAAAAAAAAAAAAAAAAAAAAGAAAAAAATAGAAGAATAACTTACGGGAGAGCGAGTGGGTGCCTTTGGGGAGGTACTCGAAGAGCAGCGAGCTGTCCTCGCTCAGCATGTCGGCTTTCAGCGACAGCAAGCTGTTCTTGCTCATCAGAGCCGCGCGCAGGTTGGCGACAGTGGCGGCCTGCAGCGCGTCCTCCTTGTCCGGCGTCAGGGGCTGCGGGATGTAGCTGGGCTCCCCCGCCAGCAGCGCCTCCTCCACGCTGCCGTAGGGCTCCGGCCGCTCCACCCGGCTGTCCGAGCTGCTGGGCTCCGTCCCGGCCGCATCGGCGCCTGCAGCGGGGGAGAGGCGGTCAGAGACACGGGGGGACTGCGGGAGCGGGGCCGGCAGGAGCGCAGCCAGGAACGCAGCGAGGTTCTGCTGGCTTTGCTGCTCACGGGGAGCGCCGCCCTCACCCCCTTTTCCTGCCCCCATCCCCCTTTTCCTGCTCTCACCCCTCTTTTCCTGCCCTCACCCCCTTTTCCTGCTCTCACCCCCTTTTCCTCACCCCATCCCCCTTTTCCTGCCCCCATCCCCCTTTTCCTGCCCTCACCCCCTTTTCCTGCCCCCATCCCCCTTTTCCTGCCCTCATCCCCCTTTTCCTGCCCCCATCTCCCTTTTCCTGCCCCCATCCCCCTTTTCCTGCCCTCACCCCCTTTTCCTGCTCTCACCCCCCTTTTCCTGCCCCCATCTCCCTTTTCCTGCCCCCATCTCCCTTTTCCTGCTCCCATCCCACTTTTCCTGCTCTCACCCCCCTTTTCCTCACCCCATCCCCCTTTTCCTGCCCCCATCTCCCTTTTCCTGCCCCCATCCCCCTTTTCCTGCCCTCACCCCCTTTTCCTGCTCTCACCCCCCTTTTCCTGCCCCCATCTCCCTTTTCCTGCCCCCATCTCCCTTTTCCTGCTCCCATCCCACTTTTTCTGCTCTCACCCCCCTTTTCCTCACCCCATCCCCCTTTTCCTGCCCTCATCCCACTTTTCCTGCCCTTATCCCCATTTCCATTTGCTCCCAGCACATATCACAGGATGGGTTTTATACAGAAATGTTACAGTTAAAAAAAACCCAAACTGATCAGCCACTTTACAACATGTAACTACAAAGAAATTGCATAAAAATATAACACATTAGTAACAAATATATCAATCACTGAACCCTTTGCCTGCCCTCATCCCACTTTTCCTGCCCTCAGACCCCTTTTCCATTGGTTCCCAGCACATATCACAGGGTGGCTTTTAAACAGAAATGCTACACTTAAAAAACCCAAACTGATCAGAAACTTTACAACATGAAACGAACTATATAACCATAAAGAAACTGTATAAAAATATAACACATTAGTAACAAATATATCAATTACTGAACCCTTTTCCTGCCCTCAGCCCTCTTTTCCATTGGTTCCCAGCATACATCACATGATGGCTTTTAAACAGAAATGTTACAGTTAAAAAAACCCAAACTGATCAGCCACTTTTCAACATGTAACTATAAAGAAACGGCATAAAAATATAACACATTAGTAACAAATATATCAATTACTGAACCCTTTTCCTGCCCCACACCTGGGGTTCTGTTTTTCCAGCCCCTTCCCTCCTGCCTCACCTCCTGGGCTTCAGTTCTGCACCACACACTATGAAGACAAGGCACAGCCTGGATAAGATTATTTATTAAACTAAGATTTCAGGATAGTTTGACAGTACTGAAATTACATTCAAAGGTTTAAGTTGTGTTTTCTCCCGAAGTTAACACTTCACTTAGCCCAATTTTTCACTCTTTGTTTCTTCCCCATGATGAAGGTTTTGAGAAGCACAGTAATAAACAGCCTCTAATAGTGGGGTGATGGGTATAGACCCCTGGGGTCACTTTCTGAAAAATTCACAGCAACCATTGGTTCCCAGCATATATCACAGGATGGGTTTTATACTGAAGTGTAACAGTTAAAAAAAAAAATATGTATCAGCCACTTTACAACATGTAACTACAAAGAAACTGTATAAAAATATAACATATTAGTAACAAATACATCAATTACTGAACCCAAACAAAACAAAAAAAGCTATGATAAAGTAAACTCCTTTCTGCAAAAACACAGTTTATTTTTGTGTTTTTGGGAGGTCTAATTGAAGAGCCTCCATTGTTTGAACTTTGACTCTCTTATCAGCTTAAATAATTTATGTATTTTTGTGTAAAGGAAAATGACTCTCAGACTCCTCTCTATTCTTCACATGAAACAACAAAAATTACACACAAAAAGGGCTGTTAGCCCATTTAAAAGTGCATAAAACAAATTGCAATTACCTACTCCACAATCTGCAGCAGCAAACACAGCTGACACACTCAAAGCCCAGCTGAGCACCTGGCAAACGGAGCTGAAGCTTCCCAACAAACTTATGCCTTTGTGGCATTTCTCCTATCAGGGAG
Organism: Ammospiza nelsoni; assembly: GCF_027579445.1. NCBI lineage: Eukaryota > Metazoa > Chordata > Aves > Passeriformes > Passerellidae > Ammospiza > Ammospiza nelsoni. The sequence continues at coordinate 6,884,114 of NC_080644.1, read as the reverse complement.
AAGGAAAAACATCCATATCCAAAGAGAAGGCACAGATAATGACCTATCAGATGGAGAAAGAAGCTGTTTTGCAGATCCTGAATATTTTATTGCCTCCTAGTTTAAAAGAGATTTAAATCTACTTAATGCAAGAGGGAACTATTAGAGCTCAAACCAGTGGTAGGACACTTACAAAATTAATACCTGCTGCTTCCACAAATTCACTTTGCACTCTTCAGGGCAAGGAATTCAGGTGTTGCCCACACACAGCACTGCAATAAACTCCCTCCTGCACAGAAGCTCAGGAGAAGGGAGGAGGCAGATGGGGACAAACCAGCCCTTGGTTTCCACAACTTCAAACCAGGGCAAGGCATTAATCTGCAGAGCCTTATTAAAAAATGCTAATGAGGACATTGGTACGGTGCCCACCTCCTGTAACCTGGAAAACAGCTGAAGGAAGATCATTATTTTTATCTCCATTTCACAGGTGGTGGCTGCCAGAGGAAGACGTGGGGACTGGCTCAAGGTGCCCAGGCTGCAGAGCCAGGAGCAGCCAGAAAATTTCCCAGCCCCAGCTCAGGGCACATCAGATTCCACAACATGTTCAGATTGGTTTTACTAAGCTGCACTGTTCTGCCAGTACATCCTACTGCTAAAGTTGTTCCTTTAAAAAACAAACAGCCTCAAAGCAAACAAGAAGGAAAAAGCAATCATAGGCAGAGTGCTCCCACACCCCAGAGAGGCAGGGAATGCCCAAGGCTGGGGGCTACAAACACAGTAGGAAGTTCATAAATGTGAACTACCAGAGATGATCTCTGTTTAAAACAAGCCATTTTCCCTCCTCCATCTGTGTTTTGCTTGTATAATTTCACATTATCAGTTTTATTAAATCTTAGCCAAGCAGAAGAATTGAAATGCTTTGAATTTTTATGTATTTTGTCATCCCACCGTTAGAGGATCACAGGATATCCACTTTTCTAGATGATAATGAAGGTTTTTTGAAAACAAGCCAGCATGCCTACATAAAGGAAAACTACAAGACAGTAAAAACCAGCAGCTGTTACAAAAAGTGGTGAAGGAAGCAAATGAAACTTTAGCCCATTAAACTGGTAAGGTAACAGAGCTTCACCACATCAAAGCCACAACAACACCACTGTCCCACTGCCTGCATGGGGAATCACAGCACATAACTCAGGCCAGAAAAGGGTGTCTGCCCACAAAACTGCATTCCCAAATAAGCAGGCAGGCAGGGAATCACCTTGTGCTGTGTGCACTCCTTTTCAGAGCCTGTACAGCTGCTGATTGACAGTTGCCAGAATTGGCTGCACATAAACACTAATTGCTAAAACACACGCAGATTAATTGTAACCACAACAAGACATTAAATGTTCCTCAAAAGCCAAGATTAGAGACAGACAGCGAAATAGATGCTTCAGAGCTTCCAGTATTTATAGCTGATGTAATCTAATCAAACACACATTATGGCAAAATAAATATCCACTTAGTCACATAAGTACTAAAATACTCTCAGCACACCAAAAACAAAAAAAATGCACCAAGTTCCTCCCCACAGTGCCTCCAAAACCACTTCTCCTTTCTCTAGAATGCAGCTCCTTTTAACAAGATTTAGCCAAAGAATTATATGAATCAAAAGCATCCGTCACTTCCCAGTAATCCAAACTGTTTACTACAGAGCCTCAGCCCCATGTAAACCAGGCTTTAGTCAATGAGCTTCTATTCTGCAATTATTCACTGCCACGGGCCCAGAGCTCCAGCCCAGCCCTCCAGAGCTCGTTTTTCACCCTGCTGGGACAGCCCAGTGACTGCAGGGCTGCACACGCAGGAAATCCCGAGCTAAACACGGGATTAATGCTGCTCGAAAACTGAGCTCATTAGTCTCTTTAGCAAATCATTATTTTGCAGTTATTCTATTACACCAGCCCGCTTTCCAAAACACAGAAGCTTTAGAAAAGCTTTCTTAAATTTGTTGACTTGGGTGAATATTTTATTATTAGCTTTTATTGTCAAATAAAACACAGAGTTTATTTTCTGACAATTTTGGCCACAGTGCTTCCATACAATTCTGAAAACAACAGTAAAGCTCTTAACTACACATGAAGCATCATCTAATAGGTATACAAGGACTGCAAGAACCTTCTCACAGAGGTCACCCATCCCAGCTGAGCTCAAAACACACTTCATTCCCAGCCACACAGGCCAGGCAGGCTTTAACAGATCCATGAAGAGGAATAAACATCACACCAGGACAACAGGAGCAGTAAAATATTCCCAATACAGCCAGGGTGACTACTGTGTGAGCTCTGGAAGTCCTATAAACTGAGCTCCTGTCACAAACCCAGGAATGGGAAAAGCAAGTTGCACCAGTCACAAAAAATCAAGCACTACAGACATCTGTCAGCCCCTTGGAAAGGGCTATGGCACAAATCAAAGTAATGCAATGTACTAAAAGTATCCAAATGTTAATGTGATAATTTATTTTCAAAGATCTAGGAAGAAGCTGACAGTAAAAAGCATAAAACCTAGTCCAACAACTGAACAAAACACACATGCCATCCCAGAAACAGCAAGGAAAGGCTCCATTTTAAAGACTCCATTCATTACCTTAATTAATTACTTTAATACACAAACCAAATTTTTCTCTTGTATTTCTTCTCTCTGCTTTTGTCATTTTTTCTCATTACAGCTTAAACTCAGCTGTTACCAAAGTACCTCCTCAGTGTCTGCTTCTCTCACACCACTTATTTCTTGTTTGTTCTGTGTTTTAACCTTCTCACTAAACCCCCAGCGGGGTTTCCCAGACTCCCAATGCTATTATTCTCTTTCATAGTTCTTTTTTTTTAAATTATTTTTTTCCTCTTTTCATCCTTTATTCCTGCTCTCTCATGTAGACAGTTGAACACCTAGAAATCAGGAGCTGGAGAACTAAACCCATGAGAAAGGAGTGAATAAAAGCCATACAAGGTTGCATCTGCTGCTGGAAAACTCAAAGTAGAAACAAGCTTTATTCCCAAGAACTAAGAGCAGAGTTTTGCAAGGTCTCTCTCTCTCTCAATATTGCTCTTTTCATTACAGTCTGGAGGTAAGAGGGGATCAGAAATCTGTCATCTCCTCCTCACAGCCCCGTTCAGGGTGGCAGGAGCACAAAGCAGGGATGTGGTGGCCCCAGTCTCTGGGGCTGTGTGACAGAGGTGACCCCAGCAGTGAGGGGGAGCCAGCCACAGGCACAGGAGTCCTTCAAAGGAGGAGAACAGAGCCTCACCTGCCATTTACAGAGCTTTGAAGCAGCTCCTGTGTGTTTCTCCGCCTGCCTGGCAAATTTCAGGAATCTTTGAGGAGCCCTCCCAAGCTGCACTGGAGTGCAGGGGTGGTTCATGAGCACACCTGGAATAAACTCCTCGCAAGCCCCACAGCCCCCAAAGACACTGGCAATTCAAGGTATCTGCCACAAAAACCTCCTGAGCCTTTTCTGTAGCTGACCCCACCTGCAGGAGCCAATTTGGCAGAATTAGGGTGGAAAGGTGAACTGGAGGGCAGACACCTCTGGGGACAGGAGTCCTGCTGTCAGCAAGGCAAGAACCCAGGAAAATCCAGTCTGGAGAGAGGAACAGCTGGACCTAATCTGAAGCAGCATCACCATCAGACAGAGAGTGAGAAGTCATCCTGACCTAGGGCAGCATTACTGCTCTGTCACCTGGAGTCATCTTTAAGAACTGGAGAATAAATTAGGTTGAAAGTGACTTGAGAGCTATTTTAGAGTAAGATTCCAGTGGCTTGTACAGGCCAGTTGTGAATATCAGCAGGGAAGACGGAATACAACTTCCCCAGGTCCTTCCTCCACCTCTTGTGAAGAATCTCCTTCTTTCACCCTGTGAGAATCTCCCTTTCTGTAACTCATCCATTACCTCTCACCCTTTCTCAACCTACATCTGAGAAGGGTCTGGCCCTGGTTAATCCACCTACCCCCTTCTCTTCTCCAAGATTTTAAACCAAGCTGTCTCAGCCTCTCCTCACACATCATCTTGATGGCCTCAGCTGCTCTTGCTCAAGCTTGTCAAAGTCTTTCTCGGCCGGGAGATGCCCAAAGTGGATCCTGAACTCCAAATGCTGTTCCTCAGGCAGGCAGCCAGCCTTGCCTGGCTGTGAGGGCACACAGGCTCCTCCTCAGCTCCTTACTCACCAGGAGACATTTTCTGCAAAGCTGCTTTTCCTCTCCTTGGCTGCCAACCCAGACTGCTGCACAGGGTTATCCTGTGCCACATGCAGGACTTCACACTTGTCTTGGTGGAATTGCTGCTGTGCCTGGCACTGCTGCCTTCCAGCCAATCATCCCTCCCAGCCTGGTGCCACCCAACATCCCACCAACACTGTTGTTAATTAATAAAGTCAACAGCATCAGGCCTGGAAGCAGCCTGGGATGGATGTGGGGCAGATGTTTTGGATCTCCTGCACACAGGCTGGATAATTTTTAATGTGATGGAAAACATGATTTTTTTTCTGTTTACAAGCAGAAAGGGAAGAGATCCCAGCATCAGCAACTTCTCCCATGCCAAATTCCTGCACCCTCCCCTGCTACTCCCTCAGTGGCACCAAGACTACAGATATAGTTGTGATTGAACTTGAGACAGGAACTAATATGTTAAAAATAAATTGATTTATTTAAAAAAAAGTTATATTTAAATGCAGATCAGTTCCCCTGTGTGGTTCTCTACATGGTCACACAGAGATTTTCACCGGAACAACTGCAGGAGAGCGTGGGGGTGCAATTCAGCACCAAAGGAAAGTGGGAGCCACTGAAGCCACTTAAACTCAGCTTTTGTTTCAGGTGCACTGACAAAATGTGACCCAAAAAAACTTAGGTGAAATAAAAGACTTAATTTTCTGAGGTTCTTCTACCTATCTGGGTCAAGTATCTGCCTGACAGTTGATTTTATCTAGAATTCCAGGGATGATGTTTCTTGTGTAAGTTTAGGAAGGTTTGGCTTGATCTCCTTCTGTACAAAAGGCAATTAATTTTTAAACTCTCAGGGAAAAATAAAAAAAGAAAAAATAGCTTTCATTTCATAGTGTGGTTTTTGATTGGGAATTAAAAAAAAAAAAAAAAAGAGCACACAAGCTGGCAGAAAAATGACAATCTTTTACCAGCTGCTAAAAATATCCTTGAAGTTTGTATTTCAGTTCCCTCCTCCTTTCTAACAGAAATCTTCCAAAAGTGTTTCACAACTCACTATTTGTTAAGCAAACCCCAGCATTCTCACCCACTGCAATATTTACATGGGGAAGTGATGCCATGAGCTATATTGGGTTTGATTTGCACTATTTTACAACCATAACAGCAGCCATGTGGATACAATAAATGTGCACAGCATTCAGAATCAGCTCCAATTTCCTCAAGCAGGAAACAATCAAGCAAACATAGATATTTAACCACAACACATATGATCATTAAAAACTCTCTTTATGTTGAAGTCTGCGAGATTTCTTAAGTGAATCCTCATGGAATCTTGGTGTCCTTCAGGCTGTGCTTTCCCAACCCTCTTCTTTCAGGTTTGAGCCCTACCACAGCTTCTCCACCACCACTCAAAGCAGGGTGACCTGGGACTGTCAGGATTTGAGTTCTGAAAAACTCTGTCCTGCAGGAAAGCGCCAATTTCCACTGTTGCTCCTGTTTCTGGAGGGCTCAGAAGGAGCCCATGCCAGCTCCAATATAATTTTCCAGCCTACAGCCATAGGGTGATCACTCTCTGTGTTTTACCAACAGAAACATTCTCCTCACCAGCTCTAGAACACTCCTGCTAAAATAAACCAGCCTTGTTCAACACAAATATGACCTGGTTTTATGTTGCTGTTCCTGCAGCATGTTCCAAACACAAGTGTATCCCCATCTTTGTCTTCCTCAAAACAGTAATCAGTGTACAAATAACTGGAAAATTCCCTCCACTCCTCCAGGTAGCTGGAAAAAAATAATCAATTTTCATCCCTTTCCCGTAATATTTGTTTTTCTACCATTGAATCAAGTTCTGCAGACTCTTTCCTGTGGTAAGCAAAAGGAGCTCCTGGCCCAAACCCTGCTGCTTTTTGCTGCTTCCCCACCTCCTGTCAGTGACCTCAACTCAGCTGTTCCTTGGGCTACAGAGCAAACCTGGCCAACTGCTGATCTTCCTAAAAAAGACAGAACAGAATAAATCCAAAAAAGAGAGTAATGGTTTAACTGGGTGAGTTAATTGTTTTAGAAACTATTCTAAAGTGGGATAATAAAGTATCCTTGGAGCAAGGAATTACTGGGCAGTGCAGAAATACCTTAAGCCACTCTTGTTTCTCCAAAATATGCAGAGAATTGTAGAGTAACTTGAGACTATCACTTTAACAGTAGTGCAAGCTTAACCTCTTTTTCCAAGTCTCCTAATTCAGGCAATAAAAGGAGTGACACTATTCCCTGCTGCTCCTCAGGACAGAGGCAGACACAAACACGAAGGGACAGAAATAAAGCATTCAAGTACCACATTAAATATGAATATTAGTGCTCGTGATATGACAGAATGCTGAGTTGTAAACTCTGAAAATCCTCAGAACAAATATTTACCTTTAGAAACAAGTGCCTTGAAAAAAAAAAAAAAAAAGAGAGAATAAAAAATTAATCAGAGACCAGTACAGAAAAGCTTGGGTTTGATTCCCAGGCATTGCATCTTCATAATTAATTCCTACTACATTTTAATGCAAAAGCAGCACTGCAAATAAGGAAATTAATGTCTTGAACAGGGCTGATTGCAAAGTAGGAATAGAATTTATGTTAAAATGCTAAAAGCTTCTTGATTTCTCACTCGTAATTTTGAAGTAAAGAGCCGAAAAAGGGGTAAAAGGTTTTTGAGAAGTTGAGATCTCCCTAAAGAAGAGCACAAGGAATAAATAAAATAGTGATAAGAGAGAGGGGAAATGCCTCTGATCTCTGGAGTTCAAACAGATTAACAAAATCAGAACTGCTACCAGGGGGAGGAGGAAGAGGAGGAGGAGGGCTTGGGAGCCTGGGGAAAATGGAATGCAGGGTGGGGAAAGGAAACAGACACTGAGCATTGAGCTAAAGCTGGTTTAGGGTGGAACCTTTTTAAAGCCAGGGTGTAGCCAGGGAGTAAGTGTGTCTGGGTTTAAAGCAATGATTTTAGTTTCCAAACTTGAAAATAACCTGACCTAACCCTTCAATAACAGAAACTCCAAAGTTACTCCTGCAAAGATTGTATCCTAATAGCTCCATTAGCCTGTAGCTGTGGTGATATAGAGAACCTGAATTATTCACTCTGCTAAATTCCCAATATGGACACAGATCAGTGGTCTTGGGGGTCAGGGAATTTGTTTTTTTCCTTTGGTTTTGCATTTTGAGGCAACTCTCAGCCACCTCCACACAGCTTCAGGCACACCAAGAGTTCCAGAGAGGGTCCAGGAACCTGGGCAGCTCCTAAGCCCAAGGAATGCAGGCTAAGCCGATTTTGGACTAAGAAAGAATTCAGGGGGTGGCACAAGAGCACAGAGCTGTAACCCCTCCATGCCTGGCTGCATCACTGGCCACAGGCTAACTAAATATCTCCCCCTCAATTGTAGCAAAGATTTTAACACCTTGCACCATAACTGCAATGTCATGGCTGTAAAAGAAGGTGGGAAAATGCTGTAATTAACTTAATTTTCCAAGTGGCAGGCAATTTGTAGTTTACTATTACCTACCAACACCTTTCCAATGACCTGTTTTAATCCAAAACATCTATCCTGCTTAAGAAGTGATCTTTCCAAAATGAGGCATAAAAAAGGTCCAAGAAACTAACTAAAAGTAGGAAATTATTAAAATTTGATTTATCTGACAACTGAAATTTTAGCCAGCCCAGTTTTCAGTCATGGCTGTAACAAACCATTAACACCTGAAGTTTTCCCATTGCAGCCAGGACTCAGACTATGGCAGGTGGACTGGAGACCCCCTCTCTTCAAAGCAAAATCCATTTAAACGAAGAGTAACTGAATGCATTCTGTCCCAGTGACTTTTCTGGCTGGATAATTTCAACACTGCCCACTTCCAACACTTCTCTTAGCACCTCCTTCAATACATTAATTTTTGTCTTGTAGAACAAAGCAAAAATCTTTAGGAGTTCCTTAAACACCTGAATCCTGAGCACCAACACCACACTCATCTTTCCCCCCCTTTCTCATTTTGCAAAATCTGGATTCCTCTAGTTGGACCAATACGTTTGCCAAATACCACAACGGGAACAGGGGAATTTTCAGGGGAATTACTTATTTAATAATGACTTGCAAATATGAATCAGGGGAAGATCTGAAGATTTGCTGATAAAGGGACAGAGTCACAGGAAGCCCAGTAGCTTGCTGAGAAAAAACCAACTTTGTTTCAAAAATAAAATCATCCTGTACTAAGGCAATCCACACATTCACCTGCCTGTGCTCAGGTCCAAAGACCTCACCTGCAGAAACTTCACTGAGTTCATCTGGAGCAAGCTCTTCCTTGCCTGCCTCTGAAACCTTTTGCAATGTAAGCTCCCAATGTGATCCAACTGCTCAGCATCTGTGCTCCCCAACAGCTCCTGTAATCATAATTTGCTCTCTGGAAACCAGGACAGAAGAAGGGATGGGGAATGTTGAGGAGAGCAGCTGTCTCCAGGCTTCCTGGGGAGCAGAGCTCCTGCAGCAGCACTGCAGCCACACGTGTGGCTTTGGAAAAGCAGCAACTGCAACAGCTCCCCACCAGGAGGGAGGAAACTTGTGCATAATTAAAGATTTTGATGGGGAAAATGTTAAAGGAACTGTGAGCTCTGCAAAGTCAGGAGGATACAGCAAAGTCCTGCTTGTCCTTCCCATGGAGGTCACCACTCTGGGCTTACTCAAGTCCTGAAGCTCTTCTGAACAGAGCACAGCAATTCCAATGCATGTGTTAAAGGAAAGAAAAGAGTTCCCAAACTGTGGTGCCTTTAGAAAGGGCTGCTCTGTTTTTAAAATAATTAGCTTCATTTCACAGTCAATTGGCACACAGAAATTCACTTGCAGCTTTTGGGTGCAAACACTCAGAAGTTGTGTGGGAGTATTTCCTTGGAAATAAATTCCTGAATCATAACTACCATGCTTGAACTAACACATTAATAAAGCTGTCAATAAATTCTCCAGAAGACACCCTTCAAGTGACAGTTTTCCATTACATGAAGAGGCAAAACCAGCAACACTTTGCTGGTTTAACAGTGAAGATATCCAGTCTCTTTTCCAAACACCACCTGATCCTGTACGCCTCAAGATGTGTAATCCTGAAAAACTTTTATCCAGCAAGGTTAAAGGAACAGGAACCTAAGGCAAATAAAGATGCTCAAGGCACAAGACTACTTCTGAATTTCATAAGCATCTTTGACATGAAAACTAACAAAAACTAAAAAACATGGATCTTTAGAAAACCTCTAAAATTTAAGAAAAAGGCATAAAATAAAAGGCAGACCTGTTCTTCTGGCAAGTCCATGGAGGAAATTCTTCTTGGCTCAATTATGAAGAAAGTTATTATTTATAAAAGCCCATCCTTCAGTTTACTTTGGAGTAACTGCTGCTTCAAGTTAATGTGTCTTGATGAGGAAAACATATATTTGAATGTTTCCTACAAGGAATGACAGACTGACATCCTGAACAACTCAAACAGGATGAGAAAGACAAAATCTAATGTGTTTGATGCTAAACAGACAGTCCAAATTAATAAATAGAGACTAGCATGAAAAGATGGTGCTCATCAAGCTTTGTGTTTGACTGACACTGCCCTGAGAAACTGAGAGCTGAATCACAGCCCCAATCCTGCACCTCAGTTTTGCATTTGCATTGTTCTGCAAATCCCATTTGATCATTCTTTCTTGATGAAAAAGACAATCTTCATGGCAGACATTAACAATCTCTTGCAGTTTCCATTATGTTAGATTAACATTAATAAGATTACTCCAGACACTCCTTTTTATTTTAATCTCCAATGTTGTCAGATTCAAAAACTCTCAACAGCACCCCACCAGCATATGGGAAATCAATGGATTCACAAAGAATTTTCTTACCCTTTCAATTTAAATAAAATCTCTGTCTTTTTTTGAGATATCATTGATTTGTATTTAAATAGTCTACTTAAATATTTGTGATGCTTTAATACACTTGCCTGTACTGATAAGAATGTTTTTTTCCCACTGATAACAGCACCACTGCTGAGTGTGAATGAGCTGTTTCAAAAGCCAAGTTTCAATAACTGCAATGTACTTCTTTGCAATGTAACAGGAATTAAATAATCCTATATATAATAGAGGAGTAGGAAGTATATTTTTCATTTGTGAATATCTGTCCCAAATAATCACTGTACTTAAAGGGTGATGCAATGGTTACTTGCAAGTTTCCTCTTCCAAAATGCTGCTGAAATGCAGTGCTGTTTGCAACCAAGATCAAAAGAGTACCTTACACAATTTCAGGAGGAAGACGGAGCTGTGAAGAAGTATTCTCCCTAATCAGCTTTTGCATTTTCAGAATGCAATGTCTGTGTCAGCCCAGCAGTAGACAGGCATTTGTAAACCATCCCAGTGAACTCAGCAAGAACTTTCAGCCTTAGCAAGCAGCACCTTAAAATAACTGATAGGATCAGAAAAGTGAACAAGCCTCAAACAACAGAGAGTTCTAGGTAACTTTCTTTCCTCCCAGTTACTTCTGAAAGAACATTCAACACCCATTTCCTCAGTGAGTGAGTAGCTTTCCATCTTAGCTGTGTACATTGCTGATAGGGATACTTCTAAATAAATGAGGTAAAAGAGAGTGCCAGACTATGAAGTCTGTTTTCAAAAATGAAACCTGACATGACTAAATCAAAGACAACTTCAAGCTGAAATTTAAGCACAGCCCAAATACTTGTTATAAGTGTCTGCACTGTGTCATTACCAATTTGCACACAAGAAAATCAATTATTCTTCACACTTAGGAGTCAAATCTGCAACACCCCTACAGCACTGCTGAATTCCAATAGGAGAGGGAAGAATCTGGGGTACCAAAATCCAGCCTAAGCACTACCCTGTAGCTCAGGATATGAAGTTTGCTGGGAAAAATCTCCCATCTGCTGAATATGGGAAATACCCATGCAAGAGCAGAAGATCTGCTGCTTGCAGTGCCCCAGACAGGGATGTTTTTGGGGTAGCAGGGTTGCTTTTAATTCACAGTGAAAGATCAGCAGCCTCACCTGAGTGCCCATTTGATTTTCCCCAAACCACAGGTTTATCACAACCCGAGAGAGAGAGGCTGTCTGTCTGTGGACAAGGTGTCCAAGGTTAACCAAAACTGAACACGTATGGATCTCAAATCCTTTGAAATCATACTGAAAAAATCCCCAAAGACACCACAACCTGACCTACCACACAGGCGGGGACAATCCCTGCTGCTAAGCCCACATGCACCCATTCCACAATTTCAGGCCCCACAACGCAGAGGAACCTCCCAGTCCAGCAGGGCAGAAATGAGAATTTCACCTGCATTCACCTCTCCAGATGGCCAATCTGGGGAGCCCAGAGCAGCTCAGTCTCCACACCCCCACCTTGTTCCTCATGGACACACTGCTCTCTCCCAGTTGCCACTGCCAGCACAGGCAGCCCCCAAACCTGTTCATTTTTCATTTTGGACAGCAAGAAGTCTTGTTGCTCATTTTTTTCTTTTCTTTTACCAGCACTACTGCTGGAATATTGAAACTCTTCCCCCAACCATCACCATCCAGTTACCCTTTTCCCACCACTGAAACCACCTCCTTTATTGGAAACTGCATTTAAGGCAAGATTTGGAACAAATAATTTGATGTGCCTGCTGACATGCTGTCTCAGCACTGTGCTGAGTCAACCCCTCGAGCCATCTTCCTCTCATCTGAGAGCAGCCACTGCAATTCAATTCCTTAACAATTAGGAATTAAATAATCTAAGTTTCATTCAGCTTCCAGGAATCTCTGCTGTTGTGCACTATTTTCCATAAAGATACTCAGTCTGCACCCAGCTTTCCAGGAGGATCAGAGCTGCAGCTCTGTTTCTGCAGCCACTCCAAAATGGGTTTCACTGCAGGTACCTGTCCAAACCCACATCCCTCAGACAGCACAAGTGATGGAGCTGTTTCTAGGGGATGCCATGGAAAATGAAAAATAGTTGCATGAGAACAGAGACCAAGCAATCCATGCTGAGTCTTCACTCAAAACAAGGATAAAATACATGCATTGCAAAAATTGAGATTCTTCATAAATCACTGTTGCCTGAAATTATCTTGCATTTTTCTTTTAAATGACGTTGTTTAGATTTTATCATCAGCTAATTAGAATAATTACATGCAATTATCTTGCTGCAGCAGATAACCATAAAACATAATAAATCTCAAGACATTTGCGGAATTACTGTTCAATGAAAACCACATTTAAACTCCAATATGTGAGCAACTTCAACCTCCTTTTTCAACCCATAAAGACTTTTAAGACTTTCAGTACTCTTTGTATTGTTTTTTTAATCCAAATTTGGCAACATAAAAGTCTATAATCTCCCACACCCTTCTCCTGCCTGACTTGGTATGCAATGAAACACAGGCTAACTCACAGCACAAAGTTCTTGAAGTCAGCTTGAGAGAGTTTACTAACACACTCCCATAAGTTCTTAGAAAAAAACACCAAACTCCTAGTCCAGAAGCATTCCTGAATCTATTTACTGTCACAGATTAATTAATCAAACGGGCCAGTTATCTTGAGACAAAAAAAAAGTAACTACTGAAGATTCAAAGGAAGTCAAGAAAACAATTTTCTTACTGGCTACACACTTTAAACGCAGCCACTCGTCTCAGACCACAAGCAGTCACACATCAAAATGCACTTGAAGCCATAGCGATGCCTCAGAAAAACATGTTGTTCTTGAGAGTTACCAAACACTTATCCTGCCATTACCAGCAAGAAGCTATGGTGGTTTTCTTACCCAAGAGAAAGTGACACCTGAATATCAGGAAATTCTGAAGATGCTATCGGTAAGACTAAATTACACCTGCGTGTGTGGTGTAATTACCTCATCAATATACAGTGAAAGGAAAATTCTTCAACCTTGACATCAATGTCCACACCTGCTAAAATAAATTCTTTTGACCTTTTCTCTCATTAATTCCAACACTTAGGGGTGGTTTTGGGGTGATTCATGTCGTTCAAAGCCAAAACAAAACCACCACTTTTACAGGAGGACCAACCTCCATTGGGGCTCCTGACTGAACCACACAGTGCTTGGTGCTTCTCTTTTGCTGGCAATACAAGTTTCTACACTTTTGTATTTCTGGCAAGCTCCTATTTCAGAGGCTGATAAGATCATCCCATAAACAGATCTAATTAACTCAACGTTTTCATCCCCAAAAACTGGAAGAATGACTTACTTGGGTCTCGACTGCTGTACGGCCATCCTGAGGCAGGTAAAAGGGGCAGCACAGGAGAATTTGCCCTGCTGTCATCCTCCACTTGCTGTGTTATATGTCTGACAGTTTCTTTGTTTTTCCTGTTCTTCCTGCGGCCCGTGGGCTGCCAGCCATCCCCTCCTTGCTCCGAGAACCCACTCTGTATTGCACTATCCTTGGCAGAGTGCAGCTCACCCCCTCCATAGTGGGACGGGGACACCTGCTCCTCTTTGATACGCATAGACCCATAGCCCATGTCACTAGCCCAGAGAGACTGGGATGAAATGTCTTCGTGGCTGTCTGCTTTTGGTTCTTGATCCTCTTTCCCATAACTGCTCCCTCCCTCGTGGCAGCTGGCAATGGCTGAGTCCCCAGAGGAGTTTGCTGGGCTGGTTCTCCGAGCCAGCCATGGGGATATACTCCTGCCAGCCACCACTGCCGAGATCAGAGCGTCCGTGCTGCTGCTGGAAGGGGCTCCCAGCTCATAATCAACGAGGTCCTCCGAGGCATCAGACTTGATGCTTATGTCCAGAGCTGCTTTGATGAAGTTGTGACAGGCCTGCACGATGTCTGTCATCTGCAGGTAGCTGGCGGCCGACATCACCTCGATGACGTTCCTGCTGGTCAGCGCCAGGTGCGCCGAGTACATGAAGTCAATGATTGCCTTAAAGCCCTGGGCGGTGACAATGTCCAGGTGGGTGACTGTGGCCTGGTCTGAGGTTTTCTGCACCTGGCAGTAGAGGGTTTTGAAGTAGCGGCTGCTGCCCAGGAGGACGTTTTTGTGAGCCTTGAAGATCTTGCCCTCCACGATGATGCAGACGTCGCAGAGGATGCCGTGCTGCCGCTGCTCGTTCAGCTCCCGCAGCAGGTGACGGTAGTGGGAAGCAATTTCCATATCTTCCTTTCGGTTATTCATCTGGAGATCTTTATGTTTCCTCTTCCACAAGTCCTGCAGGGGGAAGGAAATGATAGGATTACAAAATCCAAGACAAGGCTGAGACAAAACCCAGGTTGTACCAAAAGAAGCAACGAGTTCATCTGGGAAGAGTGCCACAAACACAGCTACTGCCTGCAATGCCTCCACAATCATTACAAAATGCACCTTACTTTGGCCAGACTTCAAATAATTTACATTAAAAAGGACTAGATTTGAAGCCAATCCTCCAGTGGCTGGTAACAACCCAGAGCAAATGTTTCTTTAAATTACTACAAACTGTAAAAAAAAAAAACATCTGAAGTAAGCAGAGAAGAACAGCTGTCAGTTTTTACTGTGAATTTGTTGAAATCTGGTTTTGAAAGAGATACTGCACTTGAAACCATGCTCAGATGCCCACAGCCTACTGAGGGGCACACTGTAACACATTTTCCTCAAGGGAACAAGCATTGTGTGCAGCACATAGAGGAGCTGAAATCCTCAAACAGCAAGAGCCAATTGAACCCAGCACTTCCCTTGTTATACTCCCGTGGAGGGGCTGTAAAAATAGTTTAAAAGTCACAAGAGCAACAAGCAAATCCAAGACAAGCTCTAAGTCCCCACCCAAACTAAACTGGCAATAGATAACAACAATGAAATTAACGTTATTTGAAGCTGAACTACTTACAAGCAATACTGTGCAATAAACCTGTTATTTCCTTGCTTTACATCTCCAAGTTTACCCTGCAGCCACCCCCAGATACCGAGTAGAGAACTTCTCATGATCACCTAAAGAAAGGATCCTTACGACCAACATGAAGCTGAGAAAAATTCACAGGGCACTTGAACACCTTTCATAAAATTTGGCAGTATTATCCAAAATAAAAGGCTAGCTGGTGCCAGCAGCAAGGTATCTTTTAAGTTATGCTCCAGCTTATCCTCCTCTTACACCCCTAAACAGAAAAGAAGTCCTAAATGTTGACAGCAATCAGCAGTGTGAGGATTTTCAGATTGAATTTTTTCCAGTTACTATCTTTGCAACTCCTTATTTACCTTTGATGTCACAGCTTTACAAATCCTCTGGCATTCAATTCTGCCATTTTCTCTAGATTATACCACTTTTTTGGAACTTATTATACAGATTTATCTACCACGGAACAGTGGTTTAATAGTCCAACTATTTAAGAGCACCAAGGTGAAGGATAGTTTACTCCTTTCTCTCAGAAGCTTAAAATTTGTTCCAATACAAAAAGTCCCAACTGTAGAATTGATATGAGTGTCCACATGTCAACACACAACTGTAAATTGGACCCAGTTCCAAATGTTGTTATGTGCAGGCACACTCATCAGAAGCTTGGGTTTAGCTACTGGTTGTTACTTATAAAAACAAAACCTCTGAGGTCGTACAGCCTTAAAGCACACATGGTTCAGGGTTAGCACTGGCTTTAAGGAGGAGTTCCCAGCCTGGAGCACCTTTCCAACATGCACAGAGCTCACACACAAGCTCAGCACCATCTGCTCCCACTGGCTCGCAGCAGTGGGCAGCACAGCCGAGATTCAGGAAGTTTCCTTGGCACATTCAAGTGTGTTTCCTGGGCTGTGGAACACAGATCCACAAGTACCCTGCCCCCTTCCCCTGCCCTGTGCTATTATTATCATTGGCAGGAGCAAAATAGCTGCAGTTTAGTCACTGTGGGCTGGAAAAGCACCTCCCAGCCCACAGAACATCCGTGAGGAGGGAACCTTCTCCTAGAGAGACACCTGATGATTCAAAAGTTCAAGCTATGCAAGACTGCTCCAAGCTCCTCCAGTTCTTCAAGGATGGAGCTGCCTCTCTGCAGCCCCAAAAAATCCTAATTTGCAAGGCCAGCTGGTCCCTGATCTTTGAGAAATGTTTGCTTCCCTCTAGAGAGGAAAGACCTTCTTCCTGCAACACAGGCAGGATGAACTGTGTTCATCCACTTCAAACCATGCAGCTTTTCCGCAGAATTAAGCACAGACTGCACAGAGAAGCCAATATTTTCTTTTTTTTTTTTTTTTATTGAACTGAAAGAGGTCAATACCAGTGCGGCTGCACACACCTATTTACCACAGAAATCTGCCCAGAGACCTCAAACCAAATCCTCACCCAGACACCATCTCTGCCTCAAATAAACAAAATAAATCAATGAAAATCAAACCAAGAATCAAGGCTGGGGAGTATAGAAAGAAAAATAAATTAATTTTCAGGTGTTTGGCCTGAAAAGGTTGTGATGGCACCAGCCAGCACAGCATCTCTCTAAGCCAGGCTCTGGAGGTGGCTGCCAGCACTTCCCAACATCTCCATGTTGGAAAGAACCACCTCTTAAAGCAGAGTGACAGCTCAGTTTTGTCTTTATTCCAGAAACCACTACTGCATCTACTTTTAGGAGCTGAAGAGTCAGCTTAGTCCCCTCAGGAAATATGAATTGCCACACAGGATAAAGTGAGCTGTCCATCACCCGTCGTGTCTCCAACAGCTGCCATATCCACACAATTCAGGGGAAGATGGAAGAAAACCTCAGAGCCCACAGTGAGGAAAGGGTCAGAATGTTCTGGATATGGCATTTCCTTTCACTGCTCCTTCATGGATATTAAAATCCATATTCCTGCATGAACTCCAAGGAACTGTGGGGAGGAGGGACAGGAAATATCCTACAAGGGTAATTTTCTCTTCCTCAACTTCATACAGATTAGCATCACAGTATTTGTCAATGTCTCCACTTGCTCTTGTGAATTTATTGCACATTTTTCCTTCTTGAACTGGAAATAGTCTTGAACTGGAAATGGTATCAATTCCTTGAGATTTTATTTCTTCGCTATCTCATACATTTATTCAGTTTAGTTCATTGGGTCAGGTCTCCCCCCCACTGATAACATTCACTTCAGATACATTTTGTCCTGTTTTAAGCTCCTGTGGCAGAAATACAGAATTTCAAATATGTCTCTTGCTACTTTTGGTTTAGACTGGAGCAGTTTGAGGTTCAGGCATTGACATGGATGGATGGATGGATGGATGGATGGATGGATCTCTTGCTCATCTCTTTAGGAAATAGAAGATAAAGTCAGAGAAAAGATACCAGGGAATTTTTACTAAACACAAGGACACAAAAATCTCTGCAAGACTCCTTCCTGACCACTGAGGTGGGCACATTACAGCTCCTTCAAGCAAGCAGTGAGGTGGATACTCCCGTGTTCGCTGTAATCAATAAAATGTAACAGTTTCCAAATCAGGAATTATTACTGTAGATGTCTTGATCTTCCTCTGTCACAAGGTCTGCTCCCTCACACCCATCACTCCACATCAAACATCTGTCACAGCATTGTACCTTTTAAACAAGAGGTCTTTAGGGGAGAAAATTAAATATGCCTCAAATTCAGAGGAATTAATTAGTTTTCTGTCTACCCATGTCAAACCAGAACATCCGTTTAATGTCAAGGATCACCAGGGAATTAATCCAAGTTAAATTTAAGGCAATTTGCTAGTAGTTAAAAATTCAGGAAGCTTTAAAACCCTGTTCTTGTGTTCCAATTTCACATGCTGTTTTGTGGCTTGTTGATGGTTTGTTTTTCTTTTTTTTTTTTTTTCCCTGGTAAGGATATTTATTTCCACTTAAAAAACATTGTGGAAAGATTTCTTCAGAAAAGCTGCACCCTTCAAACTTCTGCAGAAGCAGAGTGAAGATGGAATAAACTGGAGATTTCTTAGAAACAGACCTCAAAGATTAATGATTCTTCTTTTGGTTTATCTCAGGTCTTTTTAGTACATGAAGGCTTTAAAAGTTGAGCATCTACCAGAATTCTTTAGGCCACATGGCCATGACAAAACTTTCCAGGAAGCCAATGAACTAGAAAAGCTCAGCTGAAGATTTTCCACAAAATAAAATTGTAGCAGATCAGGCTTTCTTCATAAGCCAGTTCACAGGCAGTACAGTAACTCAAGTCTATTACTCCTCCAAAAAGAACTAAAAAAAAAGTCCCAAACCAAACCATGGCACTTAACAGCAAAAAGAACAGAAAGTGAGCAGATTTAAGAGTCACTTTCATGCAAACTTCTATAAAATACAGGCTTGCTTTTATTTCTCATATCAGAAAACCCTGGTCTTGAAGTAAGCATAAATAATTTATACAATCTTTAACCCTAGCTAGAGTGAACCTATGAAAGTGGTTTATTTTGCACTGCCAGTACAGTTATTTAAACATTGAAATAGCATCTAATGGCACAGTAGGATTCTAAATCACACTTCACTTCCCATTGGAAAGGTTTTAAGAAGAGTAAATATTTATTTATTGGCAAATTTCTCAGTCCAGGAATGAGTCTCCTAACCAAAATCTTAACATCACTAAAATTAGGGGGAACAAATTTGTTGTAGCTAAATCTTAGTGCATTACTTACATTTTGACAAAAAGTCACAGATGACAAATGAATTGCACAGAAAATCCTCTACAGAGCAGTCCCCTGGGAAATAGTTGGGACAAAAATAAACTTCCTTCCCTCAGAAAGAAAACAGGGGAAAGAAAGGCCTGGAGGGAGGTTTGTTTTTTTGGTTGTTTTTTTTTTGGGGGGGGGGGGATTGCTGTTGTTAGGATTTGTTGATTAGTTACTTTTTCTTTTCTGAGAATGTAAGAGAACTGAAGATTTAAACTACATGGCATTTCATCTGTATCAACTTTCTCAGCATGTTTCTCCACTTAAAACCAAGGACCAAAGGTGAAGAGCACCAAAATGCTCACTAGTGCACTCCTCCACCACTCTGCTCCCTAGAGAAAACATGCCAACTGGAATTTAACCAAAAATGTGTTGTTTCCTCCCCCCTCTCCCTTCAGAGAAAAGTAAAAACAGATTAAGGAAGAAGTCCAATTCACTCCAATGCTTTATTACACAAAAACCCAACAAACACACCCCACTTCTCTGCTTCCCCTGTGTCCTGTCCATGTTTCCACTCCCAAGACATTCCAACATTTTTAAAATTCCTCTGCAAAGGAGCTCTGTAAGGTGAGATTGGGCTTGAAATGCTTCCTTGCACAACAAGACACTGTGTGCATGCAAGTTCCACTTTTATCCAGTTAAAGACAACAGAAATGCACAGGATTCCTACTCCCCATCTGCCCTGTGCTGAAAAGAATGGAGAACAAAACCCCTTAGGAACTGAAAAGAACAGTAAAGGAGAGAAAAAGGAGACTCAATCTTCATGGAGGGTAACTCTGCAAAGACACTGCTCAGGAGCTTCACAAGCACAAATCTCCACAACAGCAGTGTTTTCTCACACCTGTGTTTGAGGAACAGCAGCACACAATTCTGAAAGAGTTTCAATTTCTTGATACTATATAACATCAAATTACATTCACATTATCATCTTTGTCCTAAATAGATATAAGTAACAGCTTACAAAAATGAACAGTTGCCAAAAAAGAAACTCCTTTACCCTATTCTGATTCCTGAAACCAATCATCCCTTGTTTTTTAAGCTGGTCATCCCAACCACAACTCTGAACTGGAGGAGAAGGAGGCAGATGTTTGTAAATAGCTCAAACCAGAGCCTTGGGCCAGAGGGGTCACTCAGGGCTCAGGGTTTCAGGCAAACAAGGAGCAGCACTTCTCCCTGATGAGCAGGGATGGGAAGGTTTAACTGCAGCCCAACACTGCAGGGGCTCATGGGCTGGAAGAAAATAAAAGTTTCACCATTCACCTTGAGAAGAACTATAGAAGTACAGAAAGGGCAGGGATTTGGGAGGCACGTGATTTTCAGTGAACTTAAAGAAAAATACTAATTCCATTTTCATTACCAAACTTGATAGCCCCACTGAATCGTCAGTGATTGCAGGGCAAAAAGAGCCCCAAATCCCTACACAAATTTATCAACATTGGTCTGCTCAGGATTCACTAAAATTTCTCCAACTTCAAGCCAACATTGCCCCATCATAGAGAACATTAAAACAATATCTCTGTTTAGAATCTGTAGCAGACACAATCCAGAAAGTCCATGAGTAAAGTTCAAACAGCAGAGTAGAACATTGCACGCTTCCAGCATTTCACCATCCATTAAAGCTTTGTTTCCACAGTCCAAACAAGAACAAGGAAAATCTAACTCTAGCAGCACAACTTAAAATAGCAGGGAGTCATCATTGAACATTTCACTCTACTCCCAAACTTTAAACCAGAGACTTGGCTGTGGCCGTCCACTTGTCAAACTATCCACCTGAAGTTAAGGGTCAGCCAATGTGCAGGAGATGGACAGCAAAAAAGGGCAATCAAAACACAGGATTTCAGAGAAAAATCCATTTATTAACCTTCATTAGCTCTGACAGCACATGAAGAATTTCAAGAGAAAACCAGGACTGAAAATGAGAGGTAAGTGAAAACTGCTGTCCTCCACATTTTGGGAGGAGAGTAATTAGAATTCAAAATTTAGAAACTGTAAAGTTAAAAATTTTAGAGGGAAAAAAAGACCAGATATGCATATCTTGCTATATTGTTATTAAAAGTAACAAGTGATTTTTGCAGATTTAGTTAATGAAAACATGTAAACTGCAATGTTGAATAAATAAACAAATGAAATCCAAGACAATTACTTCTTACCAGTAACAAACTGGGTTCCAGGTCTAGTGTTTCTCCTACAACAGCTGAGGACATCAACAGCCCCAGGGCAGCACAGGTAGTGCCCTGCTTGTGACCTTCTGACAGCACTGGTGTGAACTCTTGTAGGAGAAAGACAGAACTATGACAAAAAACAAAAACCAGAACAAATTATTAGCAATAAAGTAACAGTGAAATGTTTTGAAGTCCTTTCCCTCCAAACTCACAGTTATGGCATCCTTACTTGTGACTTAATGAATTCCAAAAAAGTCAACTCCAAGCATATCAATACATTGAAATTAATTAAAGTCTGGCTACCTATTTGTAATAATGTAAACAAGAGTTACTTCTTAAAGGTATGGGAACAAAAAGGTCTAATTTTAGCTACTAAAACTTCAAGCAGACCCTTGAACAACAGGGTTTCCTGTTTGGGAGCTTTTCAAAACATTCTCACTTTAATGACTCTTTAAAGAGACTCACCTTATCTGACCTATAAAATCCTGAGCTTTAAAAGCTACCAGAACAGCTCCTGAAAGAAATTTGCAGTGGAACACTCAGGAGAATTTGCTCTCAAAATGTTTAGCTGCCACTTTCTAGTGGCTGACACCAGCCACTGGAAAGAGACCAAACAATCTCAAGATTTGTAAAGTTTTGTGTAAAATACAAATATTTAGGTATAGTAAGCCACATTTACAGACAGGCTTCTCAGAGAAAACCTGAGTATTTATGGTTACAAGGTACAAGGAGTAGGAATAGTTCAACTACACCAAGGCTTCTGTCTGTGAGGACATATTCACTAAAACTATCATCTTAGACACCTATTTTTCTTGTATAAAACAGACTCTTTTCTACAGAGTAGCATATACACCACACTGGCAACATTTAAAATCTAACACTTCTGAGTCTACTTTATTCAAAACTTCATATTGTTAGTAATAATAAAGTCCTTTTTGATCTCTGCATTCAAACATCCTCAATACACAGATTAGCTCTCTTAATGAAAATAAGCTATAAATCAATATTGGTGATTTCAAGACTGACCTTCTGCAGTAACAGATTGTGAAAGGAAACATCAGAAGATAAAAGTTAAGGAAGCTTTTCCAACACAAATTAATGCCATTATAGAAGGTGAAATAAAATATCAAATAAACAAACAAAGTAATTAGGAAAATCCAAGCATTCTTATGGCAAACTGCAGAACTGAAAATCTTGAAAACAAATATGACCCAATTGAAGCAAACACCAGTGACTTTGTTCTCTGTTTCTATTCTGGACTGCCAAGTCTTGCCTTTCTCTATTTCTGATTGCTTCTCCATAGCAATTGTTTTGGCGAGCTCCTTTTAGTGCTGTTATTTGGACAGTTAAGAAAAAATAAAGGAGTGAAGTGAGGGAGCCAGAGCAACCCAGACACACGGGAAACTACTTTGTTAGCAAAGTGTAACAAGGTGTATGTATTTCTACTGTTAAAACTCTCACTTACACCTGTCCCAGAGCACAAAAAGAGCCAGAACAGATTGGTAAAAATGGCAAAGCTGAGCCCTGCACTTTGTCTTCTTTGCTTGGAGCTCTGCACCTGTTTCCCTGTTGTGATCGAACAGATGAGAACTGAGGGACTGTGATGGATGGAGGCACCTCTGCCACAAGGAAGGAGCAGAACAGCCACAGGTATTTCTCCAATTCTTGCAGATGACCAAGATTTCTAAATGAGCCTTTGTTATAATTGTTAAGTCAAGTTTTATGAGGAAGTTTCAGCTCCCATAACAATGTTCTCTCCAGGTCCCCTTTCTCTTTCCTACACCACATGACAAAAATATCTTTGAAATGCTGAGAGCTTACCGATACTTGAAAGTGTTTCCTGTCAGCAAAAATAAACCTTGCAATGTTTCACAGCTGGACAGTGCATGTTTCAATGAAGAGAGGAGAATGGTCTCTGCTGAGAAGCTCCAGAAGGTTCATCAGATGTCCTGTGTTTGGGAATGGAAAGAGTAGGAGGCAAAAATTAAAATCCAAATTTTAACTCAATGCAAAGCCCTTCAGTGTCACACAATTACAAGCAATGTTTAAAATAACTGCACATTTACAACACTGTTTGCCATTTTAACAAGCAACATTCTGATATATTCCTATAATTAATCACACAGGAAAAATTATTTAGCCCTTGTATTAATGTAAAGAAGGAGTTTAACATACCAGTATTAAGACTGTCAACAAATCCTGACTATGCTTCCAGAAGTGCTTTGAAAATGTCACTCTAAAAAACCAGCAGTTTATAAAAGGATTTAAAAAAAATTTAACAACATAGTTTCAGTTGACATGTAAGTTTCAGTTAATGTTTCTGTGCCCTCTGCCACCCACAAGCTTTAAATGGGGTTGGAATTAATCTCACCTCATGGTTATAGTGATTCCCCTCCAAACCAAAATATTTGCCTAAGGTTACAGAAAAATCATGTGTCCATGTTGTGTGAAAGGAACACATTTGAATTTTATTCCCATCCGGCTAGACCCAATCACAGCCTTCAAAAGCCAGCAAGGACCCCCAGATTTTAACCACAAAGGTACTGAGGAAAGCACTTTGCTTCTCTTGCAAACATAGAAAACTTTAAAAAAAAACCCCAAACAAACAACCCAAACACAAAAATGAAGAGGTAAATAACTAACAGAAGCTTTACTTTCCATGCCTGTAAAAGCTATGCACCTGAAATGCAATATTCCAGTGGGTAACAAGTTGCTGATCCCACAGGATGCACCTTTGCACCAGGGCACAGGTGTGCGCACCCAGTTCCAGCTGCTCGCCCGCAGAAATATTTCCACTGCACTTGCATTTCCTCTGCATTTCCCTTATTCATTTCCCCAGAACTTCCAGCTCTGTCCATCTGCCTGTCTCCCATCCTGGTACAATAACAGTTGCTCAAATCATTCCCCTGTTTTTGATCTCTGCTCCCTCTCTCATCTGGGTGCACCAGAAGAACAGACCCAACACTACTCATGACATGGACCCTGTAGAACACAGCAAGAACTTGGCAGAACTGGCACAGGGTACCAGGCTTGAGAAGCCTGGTGACATCAAAAAAATATAAGAATTTAACTCCAGATATATCTGCTAATCTAGCAGCAAAGATTAAAAAACAACCTGAAAAATTCAAATGCCTGTGGCTCACATGACACTTACCTGTCCAAGTGCCATTAGATCTCCTTAAGATCTCCTACAAGATCTTAAGTTTTTACTTTAAAAAGACACAGAGGAAATCTAAGCAAAAAACCTCTGCCCTTGTGCATCTATTAGTCAAAAAAAAACAACATAAAAAGTACCTTAAAAAAAAAAGAGGATTAGAGAACTGTAAACTTTTCACGCTGGGAATTGCCCTGAAGAATGGTTTCCCCCAAACTTTCTCATTGGTTTTTGGCTTTTGAATCAGGGGATCTTTGCCAAAGTTCCCAAACTCAATATGTAAAAGGGGAGGGAGCCAAAGGAGGAAGAATCACGAGGTGATTTTTAAAAAGAAGAAAATCGGGGGTAAAAACCAAGAGAAAGATCACCTAAAAGACAGAAAAGACACACAAGGAGTCATGAACAATCTAAGAGTAAAAGAATCAACCAAAGCAAAACTAAAGATAACACATGAAGGGCTCTGAGAACAACCTAATTCTGTTTGTGTAATTCATGGGACAAGCCCTCTGTGCCTTGGGTAAGGATCCTGGTTTACTTTTTAGCACAAATCTCATAATCCAGATTTGAGGAAAAAAAAAAAGGGTGGGGAGGGAGTGAAGCCAAGAAGGAGACATTGGTAACAAGAAGGAAGTCAAAAAGCTCATTTTATATTTAGCCACCACCTCATTCTCCAGTCTTATAGTAGCAGGACTGTTAAGAGCAACTGGGCCCTGACTACTTCATTTATTGGCACTTAAATTAGTTGGGTTTGGATATTTTAAGCACCTAATGTCCAACACAGACCATTGATTCTTCTGTTTCACGGCATGATCTGAGCACTAGTCAGGAAGGCATCTCCTCTGATGCTGTATCAGTGCAAAAGGTGCAAATTTTGTTTAACCCTTTTCTCTAAGAGAGTGAGCCAAAGCCCTGAAATACTGAAATATCAGCTTTCTGCAGAGCCCTTCTGCATGGGGTGAGAAATACCAGGAAGCAAACTCACTTGGATGGAATATGCAGTTTGTTCAATACATGGCAAGGAAATAATTAGGAAAGATAACTAGGTATTTCAATATACAGAGGTATAAATATATTCTTTAATATACAATACCCTGCTCATTTTCTAAGTAGGGTTCTTGGGCAGGTGAGGTCCTGGTACACACTGACATTCTCCTTAACAAGTGTATTTTAGTTCACACACAAGCTCATAGATGTCTTTGTAGAGTTTTTTTGACACCTTGGTGCCTCTTTCCAATACAGGAGATGCCAACTCAGAGTCACTATAAAGCAAACACAGGACAACTTCCAACTTTGCAGGGTGTTGTTCTTCCCAAGGGCACACACGAGTCAAGTGAGCAGCAGGACAAGATCATCACTGTCTGGGCTGGAATAAAAGCCAGCCACATCCCCAAAAATCAAGGCAAAAAGGTGAATTTCAGCTCTAATCCAGCATCTACCTGTCACATTTCAGCAAAGCCACCTCTGCCCTCCTGTGCCAGGGACATCCTTACCTATGCACAACTGAACTCTGCCAAGTGGGAACACATTTCCATCTCATTGGAATGGCTGTCAAGGATCTCACCCTGTGCCCAGGAGCTATTCCAAACCAGCAGCTCAGCAGCAGCCTGATGTTTCTTAAATACAGGGGTATGAAAGAAAGTTAAAGCAACTGTTCAGAAAATAACTGCACCACAGCTGACTTGGTAAGGGACAGCAAACCCCACCCACAGCCTCTGGACTCCACCACATCCCAGAGGGAATTCACCCAGGACTTCACACTGGTTTGCCTTTATGAAGAATAAGCACTTTTAGTACAATTTTTCACCAGGACAACTGAAAATGTTTGGGAGAGCTGAGTAAACCCCTGTTTCAGAGAAGGGGAAATGGGTAACAAGAAGTTACCCACCAGCACATTCAATCAAAGCTGGAGGATGGGAACTGAGTCCCAAAGAGCAGCTTTCCCTCTAAATTGGACACTCTTGTGCATCCAAGGCAGCACAAATCAGAAATCTATTGATCTGTTTAGGGAAGTTGAGATTCTTCCCTCTTGCAGCTCAAGGAAAGAAGCCCCACATGAAGTGATGCAGGCTTTTATTTCTCATCCTGTCTAAAGGAGTGCAGATCCAGAGGGAACTGAGAAACCCAACTGAAGGATGTGTTTAAGGGGGCTGCAAACACAAACACACAAAAATCCTCAGGAAGGGAATAAAGTGAAGTGAAGCAGCAAATTTTAACACTGGAGCCCTGACTGTTTGTGTGCTTGCCCAAATATCATCAAAACTCCCACGGAGATGCTTTGGGGATGCAGTAGGATGGCAGGATTTCCTACGGACCAAATTCCTGCCTCAGGTCCTAACATGACCCCTGCTCTGTGCACACAACCTGCTCGCTTTCACTATGAACACACTCCCAGTTTCAAATATCACACACAGAAAACACAGGTGAGCTCCACACTTCAAAACATTCCAGCCTAGTGCAAGCCAGGAGCGAAATATAAAAATGGAATTAATCTCTGTGTGTAAAGTGTCTGAATTTTCCAGGGTAGTGCTCCCAGCCAGGAGTGGACACAGATTGCTGCCTCCTGAGAATTATAACAGACATGTGGGATAACCATTACAACTGCAGGTAGGTCTTCAAAGACTTCAACTAAACCCTCTCTCCCTGCCCTTCTGTTTGCCCATTAAAATAGGAGCATGGAAAACCCCTGTGAATGCTTTTTTACCAATTTAGGGGGAGTCTGGAAAGCGTTACAGAGCGCTCTGGAGCAGCCAGAAAAACCAGCAACACGAAGGGGAAAATGTCCTGGGAAAGGTTGAGCTGTTTATGAAATAATTCTGCCCTGAAAGCAGGCAGTGGCAGTTTGGATTGGGTGTCAGCCTGCTGCTGCTGGGAGGAGAGGAAACTTTGCTTAGAAACTTCAAAAACACGGATCTAAAAAAAAAATAAAAAAAAAAAAAATCCACCCAAGTGGATAGCAAAGACAAAAAGAATATGCTGAACCTCACAGAAACACAGCACATCACCAGAGGAAAAGCAGGCAATTAAGAGATCTTCCAAACATGAGGCATTTTTCCTTTTGACAGAGGGCTGCTGGGGAGGGGGGAGCTGCTAAACTGGTTTTCCTCAAAGCACTTCCAGATATTAAAAAAAGGAAAAAAAAATCCTCTCGCAAAGAACATATCCACTGTTGTACAACTGTCCCAGAAAACAAAGACCACGGGGAGAAAGTGGCCCATTTTCCTCCGAGAACCCCAAGTACAGGTCATGTTTTCAAAGGCTCAGTCCTAGACACCCCAGATCAGAGCAGCATTTCAAGCACAGAAATAAACACCTAAGGTGAGAGTTACTAGAATGCCCCGTTTTTGGTACCAGCCTGAAATTGACTCTGAAATTGCACCCAGGCAAACACACAGCCTCTGAAAACAACCGCGAGTGAAGTTTCACTGTGAGTGAGTTTCCCCCTCCTGGACACGCTGCATCAAAACCAAAAGATTCGTTTTCTATTTCAGTTATCCCATGAACGCACCAAACCACGGGATATTTTTCAGCAATTTGGGAGCCCCCTGAATCCTGTCCTGTAGCTCATTCTGCTCTGCCTGCTCCCTGTCAGCTCCCAAGAAACACCTCAAAGCTGTAATTCTTCACCACATGTTGAAAATATTGTGACTAATAATACACTCCACCCATTTTTTTTCCATCACTAAGGATTTCAAAATATGAAACTTGACAAACAGTGAGAGAGTTTAGAAGGGGAAAGTCAAATTTTATTTCCAATTAAAAGAGGCTTTTAAAGCATAAAAGTGAGGTATTGATTAACGTGAAAGAGCTATCCAGTCACAGAAAGCTTCTTCTTCAAAAATTATGTTTTTCTCACTATTCTTGGGTATCACTGCCTTTTCTTATAATCCCCACAGGGAAATAAAAAGAGAAAAAATACTCCCTGTCTTTTTTGAGAAAACACATTTAAGGCATTAGTAGCAGGGTTGATCTGTGCATACAGAGAACCCACACTCAATAAATACTTGATTGAGTCCACAAACTGAGACCTACATCTCAATGACAGCAACTAAATGCTAAAAATGATACCAGTGATGCAATTAAAACGCATGCACGAACTTTGGTACAGGTGTCTACAACGCCACTGTTTGCTAAACACATCTCCTAATTAGCATGGCTTTAAACAATGCTGATAATAATCCCGTTCTGTAAGGCTTGCCAAATGAATCATTGAGATTGCAAAATAAAAACCATGAGGAATTCATTAAAGAGCTGTTAAACTCTCCTTTGTTTATCTTTCCCCGGTCAGGTGTAAAAATAAATAAATATGGGTTTATGTCTCCGGATTCCGTCCGAATGCTCTGCTCCACAATAACGTGCCGGGGAAGAACCTCCTCAGGAGGTACCAACATTTTTTTTTTTTCCTCTCCGTTTCAAAAGAGAAATCCTCCCACTATTACAGTCCTGAAAATCTGCTCCATTCTCTATTTGTCATCTGGGATTGAGTTATCAGACACTACTTGTATTACTTTGGGAACTGACATGTCTATTTACAGAGACACAAAGGCAATCCAGCAGCACAACCCCTGCTTTTCCCAGCACCTCTCCTTCTCCCCTCTGCCAAATTCTACCAGCACTTTTTTCTGGGGAGAGGGGAGGACACCTCACTAGTTTCCCAGCATGACAGAGAACATTTCCAGCCACTTTTGCACTTGTTACAGCCTTATGAAAAATCACCTATATCCCCCCCAAAGGAACAGCATTATTCTTTCAAGGCTTTTTTTGTTTGTTTGCTTGTTGGGGTTTTTTGTATTTCTTTTTTTAAAAGAGGGTCACTTCCCCCATTTCAGCCTGCAATTAAAATGGAGGCAAGGCCAGGCGATCTATGTCTGGCTTTAGGGGGAGACAATAACCCAAAACAGGCCTGGCTTTAAAAAAAAAAAAAAAAAAAAAAAAAAAAAAAAAAAAAGAGAGAGAGAGGAGAGAGGAGAGGGAGAAAGAGAAAGAGACACGCAGAAAGAGAGAAATACAACATGCTTCACCAGTATTATTACCTCATCCCTTTTTCCAAGCAGTTTTGAACCACACTCCTGACAAACTCTTGGTCCAACTTGCACGGATGCTGGTTTTTAGGGGGCGGAAAGGGTTTTAATGCTGGAGCCGGGATTGAGGCTGGCTATCCGCAAGTGGAGCTGCTGTTAAAATGCCCCCTTGTCTCTTCTCCTCTCCCTTGAGCTGGGTGTTGACGCAGCAGAAATTACCAGCTGGAAAATTCCCCTTTTGGAGGTTACGGGGAGGAGGGGGGGGCGGGCGGAGGAGCGAGGGGAGGGGAGGGCCGGGGGAGGGGGGTTAAACCCGGCACTTACCAAGTTAAGCCATCCACCCACACCAAATAGGACATCGCGTCCCAAAGAAGGCTCCGTGCCCCCCTCGGCGGGCAGGGCGCGACCGGCCGCGCTCCCCCCGCGGCGGGCGGCCAGTGGGGGGAATAGCGGGGATAAAAACGGGGATAAAAGCGGGCATAGGGAGCAAAACGGGCATAATAAGGGCGATAATAACGGGGATAACACCGGGGCGGCGGTGCGGGAGAGGCGGGGGGGCTCCCCGCCGCCCCTCGAGGGGTGGGGGGGCGGCCATGGCGACCCCCGCTCGCCCCGGGGGGCGGGGGGCGGCGCGCTTACCTGTGCCCCATGGAGGAGAGCGGGGTGTCGGAGCGGCCGGAGCGGTGGCTCCGTCGGTCACTCCGTGCCTCTCCTCCCGGGTGGGGAGGGGAAGGGGAAGGGGGGGCGGAGGGCGGAGGAGGGGGGGGGGGGGAGAACCCGGCGGAGGGGGGGAAGGGGGGGGCGCCCGGGCGCGCTCCCGACGCTCCCTCGGGCGCGCGGGGCGCGAGCCCGCGGCGGGCGGGGGGGGCGCGGGGGGGCGGGGCCGCGCGGCGCGTGCCGGCGCTGTCCCCGCCCACTCTCCCCCAGCGGCGGGCGGTGATTGGGCGGCGACCTCTCAGTCGGCCACGCCCCCTCGCCACGCCCCCTCCCCTTGCGCCGGGGGAGCGGGGGCGCCGCCGGCGGCGCTGCCACTGCCGGACACCGGAAGTGAGGGAGGGCGGGGGCGCGCGGCGCGCGGGGCACGCCGGGACAGCGCGGGGGCTGCGCTGAGGCGGGGGCGGCAGCGGGAGCTCGGGAGCGCTCCCGGTGCTGGTGCCGGTCCTGATCCCGATCCGAACCCCGCTCCCGCTCCGGACCTCCCCGGCTGTCTCCTGCCCCCGGCAGGTGCGCCTGGCTCTGGGAGGGGCGGCTGTGCCGCGTCCCTTAAGCCCTGCCGCGGGATGGAGGGCGGCGGGTACTGGAGCGGGGCAGCGCTGCAGCCTCGTCCGGACCTCGCAGAGAGAAACCAAAATCACTTTCCCCCTTTTGTACGCACTGAAGTGTATTTCACACAATGCCCTGAAACGAAATAATGTGAAATAAGCGCAGTTCAGAACCCCCTGACCCGTAATGGCCAGAGAGCGAGGCCGGTGGTCGGAGAGGGATGGAGATCAGAGCGATGGAGATCAGAGCCAGCTCCGCAATGGAAAAGCTCCCGCTGCAACAAAGGACAGGGCTTTGCCCTTTTGACTGTCGCGCTGAAGGATCTGACAGAAAGTGCCCTATATTTCAAAGGACGGAGCTTAACAGGGCAGGATAGGTCTGGAGCGTGGGGGAATTGGCGCGATGGCTGCGGCGAGCGGGGACCGCTCTCGGGGCTGTGTGCGGTCCCTGGGTTGTGAAAGCAGGAGCTGCTCCGGCAGATAAAGCGCTTGCAAACTGTTTAATCAACATCTGCGTGCTGTGATTGCGCCCGAAATTGGGGAAATACATGTGTGACCGACGGGCTTGGCCGTTTGCACAGTTAACTGACTTAGGTGTGCAATCACAGTAATTGCCTGGCTAATCGCGTGCCGAAGGTTTAAAAATTTCCTCCGTGGTTTCCTTTCCCTCATCCTATGTATTTCCTTCATCTCTAGCTTTCAAGTAGGCAGACCTGCTGTCGAAATCTTAGATTTGACTTTTATGCCTGCTCTTCATTCAAATCCATTTCTATAAGGTGCTTTTAATCCGTAGGATGTCCCCCTACAAAAAGTGTATTTTCCACTTTTTATCCTGTAATTTAAATAAACGGATGTTCCATCGTGTGTTTTCCTCCCCCCGTTTCCTCCCACATACCCTAAATACCTTTAATTTTAAAAAGACTATGAATAAACCTGATTAATGAAAACAAAATGCCTTTTCACTCCAGCATGTTTTTAATTACCTCTTCATTTTATATTGCAACAGAGTCCAAGCACCACCTTCCTAGAAAGAGTTCCATTAAAATGCAAATGAAGACTTTGCAGAAGTTGTTAATGTGACCAAGGACACAATTTCTTAGACTTGAGCAACACAGAATCGGTGCTGAGCAGGGGTTCCTGCTGCCACCTGCTCTTTCTGCACACACAATCCTGTGTAGAACATGTTTTCCAGCCTGTGTCACCTGTGGGTGAGAAGCACCAGAGCTAAACAAGCAAAATCCCTTTTCCACCCTAAATGTCGCACTGGTTTTCACATGTATCTGTCCCCCCCCCATATCTGCAGGTATTAAATCCTTCTGTGCTTTGAGTCTGTGCTTTTTTTTAGGCTGAAACATGAAGGTTCAAGGGGCTGTTGAAAGTGGAGCTTTATGCCATTATGCCTTGTTTTGCGTGACATCTGCATCATACCTGGTTGTGTCTCTAACCATTCCTGCCTTTCCTCACTCCTCTGTTTGAGCTCCCCCAAAGCTCCTCGGGTGCAGGATGTACTCTCCCCTCCTCTCCTCCTGCCCAGGGTTTCTTCCCCAGGTCTTTGTTGGAAGAAAGCATTTCTTCCCGTGGTATTTGTTTGTGTGTCAGGCTGGGCTGACTCCCCCGGAGCAGCAGCAGCTGCTGCCCGGGCACTGCCCTGGGGAATGTTCCCAAGAGGGGGAGGGTGGCAGCAGGCCCCGTTTCCCAAAGCTGTTCCACACAAAGGATTTCAGGAGACTTGAAAAGCTTCAATATTCTTTTGCCAAGCCCCTCTCGTTTAATTAGACGTTTGTGTTGTATTTTAGGTAAATACAGCAACAGCTCATCATGCTCTGAGAGATGCTTTCTCGTCATGAAGAAGGAAAGGATGTGCATGGAAAAAATAAGAGCTTGGAGGAAAAATTGGAGTAATTGGGGTAGTTCCTGTGATTTTTGGTGTGCAAAGGAGTGATTAGGAGTGTAATATCATGTCAGAGGTTACAGACCATGTGTTTCTAGCCCGAGTCCACATCCCTTGGTACCCACTATACCACAGGTTCTACCCTGGCAGAGACTGGTGGTATCACACTTCTGATGGGTTTTAGCCACTGGCACAACAGGTAAAGACCATATTCCTGTAGCACAAGAGTGCTTGAGGTTGCCCTGATATGATTCCTTTTGCTCTGCCAAAGCACTTGGACCCCAGCACAGCCACGTGCCACCATGTGCCAGTGCTCCATCCTCACTGAGCGGGTAAATTAAGCACCACGGACTGTGTGCTGTTGAATTTCACTGCCT
The DNA here is from genome assembly GCF_027579445.1 of Ammospiza nelsoni. Lineage (NCBI taxonomy): Eukaryota > Metazoa > Chordata > Aves > Passeriformes > Passerellidae > Ammospiza > Ammospiza nelsoni. The sequence continues at coordinate 6,851,459 of NC_080644.1, read as the reverse complement.
TTTCAGTGTCCCTGCACCTCTGTGACTGCTCCTGCACAATCTCCAAGACCTCTCCAGTACAAATAAGTCAGCACCATCCTCCCACTCTCTCCTACGCTGGGGTATGGTGGGACCAGACTGGGGGACAGCAGCAGAGGAGAGCTGGCTGGGTGCTGCATTCATACCATGTCCCGTTTGCAAAAACATGGGGTTGGTGAGGCTGGAAAAGACCTCCAAGATCACCAAGCCCAAATGTTAAAGCAGCACTACCAAACCCAGCACTAAACTATGTCCCCATGTGCCACATCTGCACATTTTTTGAACACTTCTAGGGATGGTGATTCCACCACTTCCCTTGGCAGAAATTCCCAAAATTTGCCAATATGGGCAAAGAAATTCCTGGCCAGAAATGCCAAATCATCAGAAGCACTGAACATTCTCATTTCAGTTCCTCTTTCCAGCTCTCTTCTACTTTATGTTCATTGCAGTTGTAGGAGATTCTACATTTGATAAACTGAAATGATTTCCTGTGTGTCCTTGTCATGCAGGCAGTTTGGGAACAGGCTGACAAAATCTAAATGGCCTGACTACTGTTTTTCCTCTACTAAAGTATTGTAGAAATAAAGGTTTCAAAGCAATCCTGGGCAATCTGTGATCTCTGCTCTCAGTGATCCCCATTTTGTTTCCATGTTCTGTACAAGGTAGACTTGGCTCTCCATCACCAAACCCTGCTCTTCCCTAGGTATAGCAGGAAGAAAGCCATTTTGCAGAGCTCTGCTTCTGCCCTTCATAGCATCTCTGAATGCTTGGAAACCCCAGGACCATCAGCTTTGTACACGGCATGGAGAGCAGCTGGCAGATGTCAGAGGAAAGGGTTAAAGGACCCACATTCCTGTCCCCACTGCCCTGACCAAAGGTCAGGGGTTCCTTAGGTGAAGGAAAGGAGGGAGGTGGTGCAGCCCTGACCAGGTCATTTGAGGAGTAAACCACATCTGAGGGGAGCTAATGAAGCAGCATTTGTCTCTCTCACAGGCTCACACTCCCGGTCTGTGCCGGGCAAGTCGGAATTCCTTCTCTAGTGGGAGTGAAGATGTTGATTGTATTTTTTCCATGATGTGTATTGAGGCATTTGCTAGGCTGTGGGAGTAAACACTTGGGGGAATTCTCCATGAGCTAGCAAGGGCAAGTCACAGGCCTACTAAATATGGTGAGTGAAGATTACAAAAAAACCCGGGAGAGTAAACCTCCCTCTTTCCACCCCGTCTCCCCACCACCACCACCCCCGCAGATTTGTTCTCATTATCCTGTGCTGTGTCTCACTGCTGGCTGGCTAAACCTGCTGCCATTTGTAGGACTAAACACATTGTGCTGATTTAGTTTTGTTTTCTGCACCCAAGGGCAGCGCTGGGGTGGTCCTTCATGGCTCCACCATGCACTGAGACACACAGGACCATCCTGCTGGAGCAGAGACACCAGATACTCAACAGGGGGGAGCAGCAGGAAATGCTCTCAGGTCTGTAAATACTTGAGGGGGTGAGAGATGATGGTCATGTACAAAATATTTGACCAAACACATCTCACTGACCTCCTTTGGTGCTGCTCTTGAAAAGGATCAGCCAGAGTCAAACAGTTGATCTTTAATGCTCCAAAAATACATTCCCTTTCAAAGCTTCTCAAGTGGAGAAACATCCAGGCTGTCAAATTCAGTCCCTCACTCCCAACTTCTTGTGGCCTGGGTGAGCTCAGCTCTGGGGTGTCCATTTAGGTTCCCCCAAGGCTGCAGGTGATGATGAGGATGAAGGATGCTGGGGCCATGGCAGGGGAGGTGCAACAAGCTCTGTCTCCACCTTCTCCTGCCTGCTCCATCTCCACTGTCCTTGACTTGCTGCTCTGGCTCTGTCCCATCCTTCTCTCCTCCCCTCCCTGGAGTGGCCCAGCAGCAGCCAAACACTGATTCTTGTGGGAGCCTGGAGCCAACCTGGGCCCCTCAAAGTCCCACCAAGGAGCCATTTATGTGTTGGTTGGAGCTCAAGAGATCCCTGTGCCCTGCTGACACCACCCTCCTCCTGCAATAAAGGATCTCCACTTTCAGCTTGAGTTCTCCTCAGAGTTGTTTCCTGCTGTATTTTGCATCACAGTGCTCTGGTACTTCACCCCTTCCCAGGTTTCCTCCTGTCCCAGGTGTGGATGAGGAGCAGCTCAGTGCTGTGCACTTTGGGCAGTGCTCTTTACCCAGATCTTCTCCCTCTGCAGCTTTTTGCAGACTGTCACCTCTGCACATCTGGGAAATGTCTTGGTGCTTGGGCCAGGCTTTGTCCTGATGCCAACAGCAAAATGTCAGCACATTCAGAATAAATTTTGATTCTTCCTCCTCCACTGTCACCCTCCCTTAGTCCTGCAACCTTTCCTGGTCATTATCAGGAGCTCACAGCATTCATTTAGAAACAGACAAACCCATTTTCAGGAGACAGAAGCAGGGACGTCCCCATGGTCCCACATCCTTCAAAGTCTGATTTGTCTCTCAGCCCAGCCCAACCCTCTTTACCACAGCACCTACAAACCCAGTGTATAAGAGAGATTTTACTGAAATTGATCCCTCTGTTTGCAAAGATTTGGTTTTCTTCAGAACCCAAGGAAATTGCAGGGCTGCATGCAAGTCCTTGGCTCAGTGTGATCCATGAAAGCCATGCGTGTCATGGAGTTGTGCTGGCAACAGGCAAAGGCAACAGCTAAAAAATACATATATATATAAATATACATAACTCCTGGAGTTTGGGAAGTGTGGTTTGGGGTTTCAGCAGGCAATTGCTGGTTCTCCTAACGACTCAGGCCACAGCCAGGGTTTAGCTGGGTTAAACACTGCGTCAAGTTTTGCTCTAGTTATTGTGGAGCTTGGGATGACACTCTACTCTGGGAGCATTAACCCACCTCCATTCCCAGCCTCCTGAGCTTAGAGGGTGTGGAGAGCTTGTTTTCCTTTTGCTCCTGCCCTGATGCCTCCTTTAGGTTTTACCTCCAGTGTCCTGAATTTGCTCAGACAGCTCCAATTTCAGGGTTCCCTGCAGGGCTGTGCTGGAGCTGAACTGCAGGGTGTGGGGAGCAGCACATCTCTGGTTGCTTCCCATTCTAAAATAATAAGAAAAATCAGGAGGATTCTGGCAAAACATTCACAAAATGCTCTTAAGTAAATAGGAAGGGTTTTGCAAGATATTTGAATTTATATTAAATTGCCTGTCAGGAGGAGTGATGAGGCTGTCAATAATTACTTTATGTTTGGAGCTGTTCAAAGGCTGTTCATGGCATTTTGCACCCTTCTGTGAACACCCACCTGGTTCCTACACACCTGAGCCGTGCCAGTGGCATCCATCACACTGGTCAGCATCTCCCTGCTGTGATGCCCTCTCCTCCCACCGTTCCCAATGGGACAGTGGCTCATTTAAGTGCCTAAACCTTCCTGTTGTAAACGGCACATTTCCATGGTGGGTGTCCACCCTGGGCACTTCATCACTGCCTCCATGCCCTTCCCTGGGTTTCCCCTGGCTCATCCCAGCTTTTCCCAGAGAAGCCTGGCTGGCTGCTGTGACCCGTAGGCGAAATCCCAGTGCTGCCAAGCCCTGGGGAGAGCTCGGCCGCTGTTCCCAGGCTTCAGTTCCCGCAGGATTTCCTATCTGGGCAGAGCCGGGGTCAGCAGGGAGGGGTCCGGCCAAGCACCCCGCAGCCCCCAGCCCTCGCCCTGCTGCAGGAAACTCTGCCGGGAGCGCGGGGTGGAGTGGGGGAAAGGAGGGGAGAGGAGGAAAATGGGGAGTCACAGGGGGAGCCGCCAGATAAGGCTGGGCTGGAAACGCCGGGCGGATGCAGCTCCGGGCTGGGGCTCGGACCTGCGCCCCGGTCACTTCCCCCGTGCCGCCCAGCCAGGGCTGTCACAGGAGCCCGGGGATGGAATTACAGCCAGGGAGATCCAGCACCTGAGCTGGCTCCAGCAGCACGTGGCCAACAGGCAGCGGAAAATCCCTCCCGGAGCCAGCTGCCCTCGGGAAGATGTTTCCTCCTCTCCGGTCAGGCGGGGCAGAGCTCAGCATCGCCCGGGGCCGGGGGCATCGGCCCGGAGGGTTTGGGGGTCCGGGGCAGGCAGGGCCCCATGCATCCAGTGTCTGGTGAGCCCTGGAGCCTGCAGCTGGAGCTGTTCAGAAGGTTCAGGGGTGCCCCCAAGCAGAGGCCGAGCCACCGCTGGCCCCAAAGCCCAGGAGAGCCCCTGATCTCTGGGAAGCAGCACAGGGATGTGGGCAAGCAAAAAGAAGACAGATGCTTTCTTTATTTTCTTTCCCCCTGGATTTAGTAGTTCCAACCCCCTCCAAAAAAAATGTCTGTGCTCTCTTCTCAGCTCTTTTCTAAACCCAACCCACTCATTTTTATTATCCCTCCAGGAGTTTGTTCCCTGTAATACATTATCTGCTCCCTCATTGTCACACCAGCCCCGAGCTTCACATCCTACTGGACCTAGCATCAGTTTGAGCAGCCCTGTTGTGCTTCCCCTCTGCCTTGCTCACATCCCACTCCATCCTTGCTTTTCCCAGAGAAGGCAGTGCTGGTGCTGCCTGTGTAACCCCCCCTAGCATTTGTAGCCACATCCTAGCACCACACTCCTTCACTTCCAACCTCCAAGGGGTGAGGAGAGCAGAGTTGCCCCCAGAGATGGGTTCTTGGCCCCATCAGTGTCACACAAACCCCCAAGTAGTGTGGTTACAGTGTGGTCCTGAAGACCCCTGACACCTCACAGACAGGGCTGAGGGCTGTGGGGAGTTGGGGGACCTAAAGGGGTCCTGTTTGTGTCACACTGGAACCCCAAACCCCAACCCTGCTCTTTTCCTAGCCCAGGCTTGGCTCAGTGAGCACCAGAGCAGTGTGGGTTTGGTTTAATCTGCAGGGAGATCTTCACACCTTCCTTTGCTCTTTTCCTCGCCAGCCCCTCCGCCTGCCAGTGCAGCACCTTGGCGGGGGCAGTGCCCATCTGCTGGCAACTGTGGGTTTTTTGAAATGTTTTCCCTCCCTCCCTCCCTCCCTCCCTCCCTCTCCCTCCTCCGTCCTCTGCTCCTCCTCTTCTCACCCTTTGCTTTCTCCATGTGTTTCTCGCTGGTGCAGCACGGATACAGCTCAGTGGGATGAGGGAGGATGGGGAGATGCTGTGCCCGGTGCTAGCTGGGAATTGACCCCTGCCGACCTGCAGTGAGTGCAGGTCACAGCAAGAGCAGGTCCCAGCCTCGCACAGGCGTGTGCAATCCCTGCTGTGCTGCCTGGGGCTGGAGCTGTCCCTGCCAAGGACAGGGTTAGGGTAGCAGAGGCTGCCTGGGCTCTGCGGGGTTAGCGGGGGTACAGCCTGCATCCGTGCAGATGCAGCGTGTTTATTCTCACCAGATAGTTTGATGGCTTTATCTGATCACAGGTTTTCCTGAGGAAGGAAGGGTGAGTCTGAGTCACTTGAAAATGGGGGCCCTTCATCTCTGGGTATGACTGGTGGGGCCGTGGATATCAGCAGAGCCCCAGGGCAAGATGTGCTCCCAGCGCTGGCCTCGCTCCAGGTTTGCTCTGTGGCTCTGCTGGGTGGGCAATGCCATGGTCAGTAATGGGTGTAAATCCAGTGTGAGCAGCCATGGGTGTCAGAGAAAGCACCCAGGACTTGATGCCACCGAGGGAAGAGCGAGATCATTTACTGTGTCTGTGGTGAGAGAGGAGGGAGCTGCTGACATGGTGCCCCTGGTGCAGAAAACACCATCACAAGCAAATTGAAAGCAAGAGATAAAATCTGGCAGCAATTGATAAATTCAAGGGAGAGACAGGTTCATGCCCTCCTAGAAGAAAACCCAGATAATTAAACTCCCTTGTTCTGTTAATGCCTTCTGTGAGGGGCTGGAGGAATCAGCCATGGGAGAGCTGTGGCTGATGCTGGAGAGCTGGGAGGTGCTGGGGGTGTGCTGGGAGATGGGGGAGCAGAGTGGGTGGAAACAGCTCCAGCTCCTTAAAACCGGGGAGCTGGGCTGGGGGCTGCAGCAAGCTGGAGCTGTCCTCTGCTCCCCGACCCACCCACACACCAGCATCCTTCCCAGCTGCCTGTGTGCCTCAGAAAACAAATGGATTTTCCATGAAGTGCCCTCAGAGCCGTCACACTCGGCATTCTGTGGAAACCGGGGGTTTCGAGCCTTCCTGAGCTCAGCCAGGCTCAGGAGAGGGGAGCAGAGCAGGCAGTGCTGAGCTGCTGAATGCACTCAGAGCCAGGCCCCTGGGGTCCAGAATTAATAGGACAGAGCAGGGGCTGTTCCCTGCATGTTTTATTTATGGGAATCAGGCCAGTGAAGTTCCCTCAGCTCACCGAAATAGTCACATCGCCTCTGCCGTGCGCTGCCCACAGCCGTGACCTTGATAAATGGGTCAGTGCCCGGCCCCTCTGTGTGCCTGGGGGGTGTTTGCTGCATGGGGGGAGGTTGGGCTCCCTCCTCAGACCCCAAAACTCAGCTTTGATGGAGCTGAGTGCTCCTGCTCTGGGCAGGATGTCTGTGCTGCCTGCAGTGCTGCCTCTGCCCGCAGCAGGAGCAACCCGTGAGAAAGGACCCACGGGAACTCCACCGAAAATCCCCCGAACACCAAGTGAGCTCTGGGCACCCCCCTTCTGAGAACAGTGCATGCCCAGAGCCATGTCCCCAGCACCGAGGTGACATCAGCCTCTTGCACCAAACTGGAGCTCTGGGGCAGTGCCTGGTAGCAGAGATGGAGACCCCAAAACAGGAAGCAAAAGTGGGGCTCTGCTTGGTTTCTGTATTTTTTCTTAACCTGAGTTTTTTAGACGTTTCCTGATGCCAGATCACAGCTGTCGCCTCACCACACTCCCCACCACGATGACATCTCTGCCAGTCCCATTTGGCAGCCCCGAGGCCAGCAGAGCATCCCTGAAGTGGTACCCAGGAGGGAGGGATGCTGATCCCGGGATCGCATTGCCCGGGTGTGATGGCCAAAGGGCGTTATCAGTGTCAGTGTTTGGTAACCATGGAGCAGGGTGCCTTTCCCAGGGCTGCCGGTGAGTCAGTGGCAGAGCCGGGAGCAGCCCGGTTCCTCTCCCCACCCTCGGCCCCAGCACAGCATCTCCCTCCCCACTTCCTTCCCCTGCCGATAATTAGCCCTCAGCTCTGCGGTTCCCGGTGATTTCTCCCAGCGTGGCATTTCCCCATTTGGGTGCTGGGAGGGAGACGTGAGCCCCACACCCACTCTGGTTCCCACCACGGGAAATGACCATGGGTGGCCCCAGGAGTGGGGAACGTGGGAGGCGTTTCCCGAAAATCCCATGGCAGGAACAGTCCAGGCCAAGGGACAGCGGTGCCCTTTGCTGGCAGGAAATCCTCCCCAGTGCTTAAAGCCCAAGGGGTCCCTGGAGCATCTCAGCAGCTCCAGGCTCAGCCCAGGGCAGCAATGGTGGGCGCAGGCAGGGAATCCTATGCCACATCCTGCTCCAGCAGGATCAGCAGTCGGGGGAGGCTGCACACCCACCCCATGTTTGCTCTGAAAGGAGGGCAGCTGCCAGCACAGCCGGTCCCTGGGGAGGGCATGTGGGGACAGGGCTGTGGAGAGCCTGTCAAGGACCTTTGTGTGGCTGCCACCATCCAAGGCTGATAAAAGGCTCTGGATGTTCTTCCTGCTGCCTCCAAACCCATGGCCCCACCCTGACCCTGACCTCTGCTGCTCCAGGTCCTTCATGACTCAGGATCCCTCGTGGCACCAGGATCCCGGGGCTCAGCTGAGGCTGGGGCAGGGTGGCAGGATGACACTTTGTTAGTGGCTGACCCAGATCTCTTGCCCCAGCCCTGAAATGGGGTTTGCCATACAACCCCTTCTCCATCCCAAGGAGAGCTTTGCTGTCCTGCTGTGTGTGTGGGGTTTGCTCTTGGAAGGGCACAAACCTGGAAGCATTGCGGAGATGTTTGCCCACAGGGGAGGGATTTCTCCTTCTCTGCATAGTCTTCCTCACTACCTCCCCAAGGATTTGAGAGGCTTCACCCAGAGGTCCTTGTCCTCCAGCAGCATCTCAGGGGCTGGCAGTGAAATCAATAATAAAAATGATGCTCAGCTCCTGTACAGAGCATTACATCTTCAAAGCCCTTTGCTGGCATAAACTCATTAACGGCGAGGAATCGAATTCCTCCTCACACAGGTCCCAGGGATGCAGATCCGGGGGGCGATGGACCGGAACATATTTGTAATAAGAAATCGCTGCTGTCGGTGGCCCCGTGCAGGAGGGCCCTGAGGAGCCAGCAGGAGCAGATGGAGAAGGGAGGGCTGAGATGGAAACAGTGCCCAGGGCGGGCTGGCAGCATCCTGGCACAGGAGCTGCTTCCCCTCCTCACGCAGCCGGTGGGCCAGGGGCAGGGAGTTGGTCTCCTGTGCTCCCCACAGCCCCCCTGGGCCTCCCAATGCAAGGGGAAATGAGTCTGGCATCATCTCTGCTCCCTTTGGGAGGATCCCACCCCTGCTGAGCCCCTTTGTGGCCTTCCCAGTGGAGCATCCCAGTCTTCTCCAGCCCTGGCTGCCTACCCTGAAAGACTCGTTTAACATAAGCCAGGATTAATGGAAAATTGGGGATGTTCATCCTGGTTGGACTGCAGGGATGGGGTGGGGAGGTGAGGGGGGGTTGCAGTGTCTGTCTGTGCTGAATGGCTCAGAGCTGCTGTACTGGCCTGGGGCACAGTGGGGGTTGGAGGGACAGAGTGACCCCCTGGAATACGTCCAAAGTGGCTTTTTTGAGGCACTCCCAGCCTGGCCAGCATGTCTCAACTGGGACAGTACCCGCACGTCTCTCAGCCCACCCCCTTAAGAACCCCCAGGGACCCCTCCACCCACTGCACTGCCTGCTCAGCCCATGCCACCCTGACAGGAGGTGTCTGGGGACAGACTCCATCCAGGGCATCCCGTGGGACTCGGGGCGCGCTCCCACCCACAGCCATGGCCTCTTGCCCAGGGCAGGGTGGGGAACCACAGATTCTATTTCTGGTTTTCTCCCTGGGAGGTGCTGCAGGAGGGAGGACGGGAACACCCTGACCTGGTCCCCGAGGTCCTTGAGGTCCTGTCTTTGGAACAGGTCACACACACCCATGCCCAGGGGATGGCTGTGCTGGGAACGGGGAGGGGAGGGATGTCCTGTACCTCTCCACTTCCCTATCCCTCCTCCCTGCGGTTCCCTCCCCATTCCGTCCCTGGAGGGACCAAACCCCTGCCGCACTGAGCGGGAGACTCCTCGGTGCGGGGGATTGCGGGATGCAGGGGCTCAGAGGGATGCGGGGACATGGAGAGATGCGGAGGCCGAGCTCATCCAGGGTTACCTTGGAAACGGCGCCCGAGCCACACATCCCTGTTACCACGGAGGGACTCAGCCACTGCGGTGGCGAGGCCAAGCCCCACTCGCCGGCTCAGGGTGACAGCAGCAGTGTTGGGAAGCCGTCCCCCCATGCCGCTCGATGGCTGGTGCCAGGCAGGGGCAGAGGTGGCTGCAAAGGGGGCTGTGACACCCCCGGGGCAGGGGGCATCGCCCAGCCATGGGCAGGGAGAAAAGCCCTGCAAGGGTGGCTGTTGGCCAGCGTTCCTCCTGGCAGCTGGATCCCTCCCCGGCAGCCGGATCCGTCCCTGGCAGCCGGATCCCTGCTGCAGGACAGGCACTCCCCGCGAAGATGGAGCTTTAAATAAATAACGAGCTGCCGACATCTCCCGGCTCCGCTGGCAGCGCCACGCTGGGAGCCCTCGCTGGCAGCCCCCGCACTCCGGAACGCGGCGGGAATGGGGACAGCGCTGCTGGGAGCTCGGCCCGGGGCGAGGGAATGATCCAGGGAAAAGGAGCCCTGGGAATGATCCAGGGAAAAGGAGCCCTGGGATGCCGCCGGCGGGGTCAGCGCTGGCTGATGGCGCTGCCAGCCCTCCCCTTAAAGCTCTCTGTGATGGAGCATCACAGCCTTGCGCTGGGAATGGGATTTAATCACTGAGGGTCGGCTGGGAGACAAGCGCTTGGCGCTTCCTGGGGAGCTGTGATGGATGCGGGGATGTGGCCATGCGGGAAGGATGCAGGAATGCGGGCAGGCTGTGGGGATGAGGGAGGGATGCGGGAACGCAGGCAGGGCGCGGGCGGGGCAGCGGGGATGTGACCCATCGGTTTTTCCCTGCTGGAAGATGCAAACCGGTTTGCAGGGTGGAGCGTTCCAGAAGGCGCTGGCGGCCGGGGGAGGCAGGCCGGGCCGGGCAGAGCCCGCAGGCAGGGTTCAGGCAGAGGCCAGGCAGCGCAGGCAGAGCAGGGAGGGAGCGGGGCGAGCCAGGGAGCCTGGCAGGGCGGCGCAGGCTGCAATTAGCCGAGGAGCCACGGCAGGATCCTGCCTCAATTAGAGCCTCCATCCCCTGCCGGCGGGCAGGGAGCTGTGCCCGTGGGCAGCACGGCCTGGCACCCCCATGCCAGCACCGGGCATCGCCCGCCGGGCCCCTCGGGACAATGCAGGGGTGGGGTGGCCGGGCTGGGGGCTGCCAGAGGGGAGAGGGGACGGAATCTGCTCCAAAAGCAGCTGAGAGGAAGGAAGAAGCAGCTAAAATAAGCAGGTGGGTGGACAGGGAGGAAATGATAGTGAGGCTGATAAGGAATGGGCTGGGGAAGGGGGACAAGAACCAAAAGGTCCCCAGGAAACGGGAACTGGTCCCTCTGGGAAGCAGAGGGAGGTCACGGCACAGGAGGGGGTTCTGAGCTCCCGGAGAGTGGGTGTGCAGGAGAGGGATGGGCAGAATGCTGCAGCAACGTGGGGAGTGCCAGCCAGGAGTGGGGGCAGCCCTGTCCCACATCCTGCTTTGGGCAGGGGGACAACGGGAGGCAGATGCACACAGAGGCACCCTGAGCATCTCGGAGGGTGGGAGGGAACCCCTGGAGTGAAATGCCGGGAGGAGGAGAGCAGCACAGAGCTCTGTGTGGTTTGTGTGCACACAGCCGCCACCTCCGCTCCAGGCATGGCCATGAAGGGCCATGGAGGGGGACAGAGACCAAACCGAGTGCCCAGCACTCCAGGAGTGGTTTGGGATGGACCCAAGGGGAACGGGGCAGGGAGTGGTGGCAAGCAAAGTCCTCCCTCAGCATGGCACTTCCCTGCCCTCTCTGCCTTCTGGCTGCCGGCATCTCTGGGGACTTCCACAGCATCCTACCTGCCCTCTGTGTGTCACAGATGACAAGGATGGTGTCAGGAAGGGTGTGGGGACATGGGGCTGGGATTAGGACAAACCCAGGGATTTGGGCAGGGTGACTGGGATGCTGGGGACATTCCAGAGGGGCTGTAGCCCTGCTGTGTAATCATGGAATGGTTTGGGTTGGAAGGGACCATAAAGCTCGTCTCGTTCCAGCCCTCTGCCATGAGCAGAGACACCTTCCACGGGGCCAGGTTGTTCCCAGCCCTGTCCGACCTTGGCAGAGGCGGCTGGCCAGAGCTCAGGATGCTCAGGGCCAGAGCCGTGGCTGCTGTCCTGGGAGTTTCCACATGAACCACACACTGTTCACATCTGAGCCTTCTCCCCGTCCAGGGCAGCCGCTGCCGGGGGTTATTTCCTGCCCTCCGCGCTCTCCCCCCGCCGCCCCTGCCTGCCCCAGCCCGGCTGCTTCCTCTCGGCCGCCCCGGGGGCTTTCCATGCTGCCAGAAAATAAATCTCAGGCTATTTTTAACAGAGGGGAAAACGCCAAGGTCTCCTCCAGCCTGGGCTGCTGCGGAGCCGAGCACGGACGGGCACCCCCGGAGAGATGAAGGAGGGAGAGGAATGTGCGGGAAGGATGTGGGTAGGCAGGGCAGCGTGACCCCGCTTTCATCTCCCTGCCTTCGGGCGGATTTTGGGGAAAGCAGAGAGAAGGGCTCCGGGAAGGGGGCACCAGCTGGGTGCTGTGGCACCCCCTTGCCCCCTTTTGCAGCGGACAAACAGCCACAGCACCCCCAGCACCCATTAATGTCACCCATGTCTCCCCCTAAGGCAGGGACAGAGTGGCAGGAGGGGTGCGCTCCCACCGCCCCAGCTGGCATGGGGGGACCGGGAGGTGCCCTGGAATGGGGAGGGCCGCACGCACACACACAGTGCCCACCCCGCACTGGGTCAGTGCCAACCCCAAGGGAGCTGGGGACTCGGAGGGTCCCCTGGGGTCAGGGCTGGGCCAGTTGCTGTTTTTAACCCCCGTAAGTGCCTTAGGGAGGCTGCGGGCGGGATCAGCTGGATAATGCTGGCGGGGGCAGAGGGGGGCTGGTGAGAACGGGGGGGCACGGACAGGCCACCCCACCCCGCTGCTCCCCGAGGGGGGCTGTCCCTCGGGGACACTGCCGTTCCCTGCCAGCTGTCCCCACTGTCGCTCCGCACGCATCTTTCTGGCTGCAGCGACACGATCCAAGGACTCGCCCTTTCCTGGGACTCCAGGGACCGAGGATTTATTCCTTACAAGGCTCCTGCTGAAATCTCTCCACCTGAGAGACTCCCACCAGCCCCGGCACTCCCAGCGCTCCCATCGGAGTGGGAGGAGGTCTCTGCTCTCCTTCTCCTAGCGGGAGATGTTGTGCAAAGCCCACAGGCAGCGGAAATGCGGGAAGAAAAGCAGGGAGAGAAAGAGGAGCCGTTTCCAAGGGCTCGGTGGGAGGAGAGCAGAAAACAGGAGGTGGAGGTGAAAATGTCAAACCTCCCAGGACTGGCTGCGCGGGGACAGAGTGCTCACTGGTGGCTTTTGGTTCTTGTTCCTCAAGGAATCACTGAGACCACCTTTGCCTCTGGTCCCCAACGTGGTGGTGATACTGCAGCCACCTCCCTGCCAGTGCTGTGGCACCCAGGGCTCAGCCTGTGCTGGAGTTTTCAGGGAAAATCTGAGCTCCGCATTCCCAGCCCAGGAACTGCTGGCCACCTTTGATGACACTTTCCTGTGACACAGGGGAAAACCCCCGGGGCTGGCTGGGATTTGGGGTGCCTGGTCATGCCCCAGCATCACCCCAGGCTGGGGGTTTCCAGAGCCAGGGGTGTGGGGCAATCCCCATGTCATGGGACACCCACAGAACTCTAAGCTGGACTTTACCTGCCCCAGCCCCATTTAAGCCATAGCGAAATCCCTGCTCTCTTCCCTGGGACAGCCTAAAACATCCCTGGGGACTTCACAGAATAGGCTGGATTGAAAAGGACATTAAAGCTCATCTTGTTCCAACCCCTTGCCACAGGCAGGGACAACTTCCACTGTCCCAGATTGCTCTAAGCCCCATCCAACCTGGCCTTGGACACTCACAAGTATGGGGCAGCCACAACATCACTGGGCAACCAGGGTCAATGCCTCACCACCCTCACAGGGAAGAATTTCTTCCCAATATCTCATCTATCCCTGCCCTCTGTCAGGTTGAAGCCATTGCCCCTTGTCCTGTCACTCCAGGCACTTGTCCAAAGGCCCCAGCTCTCTTGGAGCCCCTTTAGCACTGGAAGTGGCTCTAAGGTCTCCCCAGAGCCTTCTCTTTTTCAAGCTGAGTACCCACAGCTCTCTCGACCTCTCTCCAGAGCAGAGATGCTCCAGCTTTTGGAGCACCTCCATAGATTCCTCTGGGCAGCACAAGCTCCTTCTCAGCCTGTCCAGGTTCCTCTGGACACCACCCCTCCCCTCCAGCATGTCAGCTGCACCGCATGGCTTGCCTGGAAAGGGGAATAAGCAGGATTTGGGGACCATCCCCGCCACAGGGCTCACGGGATCACCTGGAGGGGCCTGACCCAGCTGCAGGGACGGTGCCGAGGGGCTCTGCCTGTGACCAGATGGCTCCGAGCAGCCCTAAGCTCTCCATAATGCCCCTAATTGTCCCCCGGCGAGGGAGCGGGTGGCCCGGCCCAGCTGGTGCCTGTGTCCCCCCGCAGCCACGGCTCCGGGACCTCTGGCTATTTTTAATCCCAGGAAGCTATTTTTGAAGGGAGAGGCTATTTTCCCTGCCCGCGGCTAATCCTGTCTTGCCGTTCAACCTTACCCAGCTATTTGCCGGGGCCGCGCAGTGGGCAGCTCCCTGCCCTGGGCAGCTGCATCCAGAGGGATTCGGGGCAGGAGGGATGGGCTGGGAAGCGCCGGCCGGGATGGGGATTGGGATTGGGATGGGGATGGGGTGGTCCTGCACCCCCCGTCCTGCTCTGCCGGGGCTGCTGAACGCCCGGGCTTGATCCGGGCAAGGGCACCGCAGTGCCACGGAGGGGAAGCGCCCCATTTGCGGCCACCACTGATCGTCCCCCGCCCGCCCCCGGGAGCCGGGAAGGCCATCGGAGGATGGGGATGCCAAAGGTGACGGGGCCGGGTGTCCCCTGGGCGTGGCGGGGTCCTGGGAGCGCCGGCGAGCTGGGGCTGGGCTGGAAGCAGGTGTTGGGCACGTCCCGGCGGGAGGAAGGCGGGGGGTGCGGCCCGGGGGGAGCGGGGTGCACATCTGGCAGCGGAGGGGGGGCAGGAAGCGCCGCGCTGGCCCGGCCCCCCCGGGCTCGGCTGCTCGGGGTCCCGGGGGGCCGCGCCGCTGCCAGATGTTGTGCAGCTGTCTCCGGCTCTTCCTCTCCCTCCGTGCCCCGCATCCTTCGGGAAGCTCTTCCCTGCGCTTCCTCGGCGGGGAGAGCGAGGGAGACCTCCCCAGCCCCCCGCTCCTGCGGCCCCGGCTTCCTGAGCCGCCGGCTCTGTCCGCTCCGGCGTTCAGCTCCTTCACCCTCGGGCTCACCGCCCCCCACCCTCCTCCCACCTCTCCGCGGCCCCTCGCTCCTTTTCTTCTCCTGCCAGCTCCCGATCCCGAGGGATCTCTCCCCTCTCCCGCCTCCCGATGCCGGGGCTGCCTCCCGCGCTCCTGGCTCAGAGCTCGCCTCGCTCCCAGGGCGAAGGAAGCAGCAGCGTCGAGCATCACTTATTGCTTTCCTTCTCTCGCCTCTCTCAGCATTTCCCATTTTCCCGCAGCGCAGGGACTGCTGAGAGCCCGAGCAGCCCATCACGGGCAGGGAAAAGCCGGGAGAGCCGCAGGGAGCGGGGCCGGGGGCTGCGGGAGCGTGGGCTGCGGAAGCCGGGGAGATGCTGCCGGCAGCTCACACCGACTGCGGGGCGCAGATAGGATTCAGGGATTAGAGCAGCTTAGGGAACAGGGCTCTTCCAAGCGGCAGATGGTGCTGGATGGATCCCAGGGCAGGGTTAGAGGGGTGGGAAACAGGTCCCAGAGCAACCCTGGGCAGGGCAGGGGAAATCAGGCAGAAGCAGGGAGGAGGAGGAGGAGGAGGAAGGTTTTGCCCAGCCCGTTTCCGGAGCTGCAGGGACGGATCCTTGCCCCAGCTCCCAGGAATGGCAGCTGACGCCCAGAGCCGGTCACAGCTGCAGTGGCAGCAGCGTGGCTTTTGTCCCCGGGAAGTTTCCCTTGTACCCCAGCCCGGCTGCGCGGTTCAAGGTCCCGGTTTTGGGACGCGGCTCCATCACCCACCGGGTCCTTCAGCTGCACATGTCCCTTGTCCCCACGTGTGTGGGTGTGTCCCCACAGGAGTGCACATTCCCGGGTGTGCTCATCCTTCTGGGACTGCGTGGGAAGCCCCGAGACCAGAGGCTTCATCCCATGCCCCTCCATGTCCCCTGCATCCCCCTGAGGTGGTCTCAGCCACAGGGATGCGTTTTTGGGCTACCTAAAAACAGAGGCCAGACAAAATCAAGGAATAAAAAGCGGTTATATTTATTGAAGGACCTTCATTTTGGGCAGACAAAGCTCCCCAGGGGCTACACCAAAAATGGATGACAGATCTAGGGTTTTCACTCTTTTATAAGTTTGGTCCTTTTGCATATTGGAGGTTAATCTTCCAATTACACCTTTAGGTAATGAAGTAATTTACCTCAAGTTTGCCCCTCCCAAACTCACTTTTGTTTACATTTCTTGGGGCCTGAGACAATGAGGTGTCCTTGATTTCCAGGCCTGGAGAGGAATTGTTTTGTCTGACCAAAATGGGAAAGCAGGAGCTAAGACTTCCTATGGAGTTTAGAGTTATACACTAAAGAATTGAAGGATTACAAATATATGAAAAATATAAAAGCTAAAATCCTAAGGCGTCGAGAGAAGTACATGCTCCCAGGTGTGCATGGGAAACCCTAGATGTCCCTCCATGTCCCCTGCATGTCCCTGAGATGTTCTTGGGCACAGGGACGGGTTTGTGGGCAGCAGGGTGCTGCTGTGGGGCTGGAAAGGGACAGCCCCTCCTGCCCCACGGCACTGGTGGCTCCCTGGACTCTGCTGTGACTGCAGAGATGAGCAACTTCACCCCAAATTCTGCTGGGGGGATTCCCAGTGACGAGGGTGAAAACAAGAGATGACGAGGTGGGGCCCAGAGAGAAACCCCACAGCCAGGGCAGCTCTGGTGGCTGACATGGAGTGCCCTGGTGCCCCCAGGAGCTGTTTGGGAGCTGAGAGCAGCAAAATGAGCCAGGATAACAAAGCAGAAGTTAAGGGACCCATTTCCAGCAGAGGGGTGTGATCATCAAAAGTAGCTTCAGAGGAGAAGGGTCTGAGTTCTCCAGCTGAGATTGTCCCCATGGCTCCTGAGGGCGTTTGTGGTGGGAACAGGGGCACTCCTGCTGACAGTGGGAAATCCCAGCCACCAGCCAGGGAGTCACTGACATTTTCTGGGAAAGAGCAGGACGTGAATGGGAACCCCTGGGGCAGCCCGTGGGTGCAGCTTTCTGCTTGGGGTGGAGAGGTGGGCATGGTGAACCCCTGGGGATGGCGGGACCCCAGCCCACCCCAGACTGCCCCATGGGATGCAGCCACATGATCCAGGTGCTCTGACCAGCCCCTGACACCAGCAGGGAGGTGGAAATGAGGGGGGTTGTGGGGGTGGTCCAGGCAGGGAGCTGAGCACCCAGAGGATGCTCCGGATCCATGCCTGATGTCAGCCCCAGCAGCTGCACCCACGTCTCCTCGGCTCATCCCCACTTGAGAGTCCCTGCACCTTCCCCAGGAGCCACGGTGGTGTCTCAGAAAGAGGAAGTGTCACTCCCAGCATCCCCCTGCCGTGTCCGGGGCTATTTTGGGTCTGGAGAAAAGCGGAAGGCAGCACCGGGCGGGCGATGCCCTGCAGCACGACGGGGCCAGGGGTGGGTGGGGAAAGAGGAACCCCAACACTGCCCCACACCCCCCTCCCACCTGTGGCATGAGGAAAGAGGATCTGTCTCACCTGAAGCATTAAAGGTTCCTGGGGGCTTGGGTGGCTCCCAGGGTGATTGCAGGGGAGCCTCCAATGTGTCCAGCTCCCCATTCCTACCTTTGTGAACCAGGGGCAGGGTGCTGGTGCACACCCCATTTTTAAATGCTGGATTTTGCTCTTAAATGTGTGTTTTGCCATCAGTGTGAAGGTAAATGGTAAATCTTCATCTGTGTGGCTGCGTGTGTGGGTGACCCAAGGGAAGGTCAGGGATATAACCATGAGTGGGGGCTGATGCTGATGGGGAGATAAGGATGGATGGATGGATGGATGGATGGATGGATGGATGGATGGATGGATGGATGGATGGAGGGAGGGAGGAAGGAAGGAAGGAAGGAAGGAAGGAAGGAAGGAAGGAAGGAAGGAAGGAAGGAAGGAAGGAAGGAAGGAAGGAAGGATAGATAAAGGATGGATGGGTGGATGGATGGATGGATGGATGGATGGATGGATGGATGGATGGATGGACAAATGGATGGACAAATGGATGAACAAATGGAGGGGCAGATGGACACAGGGATGGACAGACAGGGTCCTGTTGCACCCACACTCTGCAGGAGGCCATCCAGCTGTGCTCCCTCCCCGTTGCACTCCCTGGCTGATGCTGTCCCCAGTGTCAGGGGTGGGACACGCCTGGGGCCCAGTGGGAACGGGGGCACTGCTGTGGGGGGAGGACAAGAGGAGCCAAAGGCTGGCCATGGGCCATCACCGCCGCCTCTGGACGCTGATATCTCTGCGGAGCAGAGACAGCCCCCCCGGCCGCCCTCCTGCTCGGGGGATGCTCCATCAGCACCTGGCGCCTGGGGATGGCTCCGGGCCGGGCGATAGGGGCTGTATCAGCCGGCACAGGCTCTCTGCTCCGCCGGGGCGGGTGCACTGGCACAAGGAGCCGGAGCCGGCTCCGCTGGGCCCCTTCCAGCCGCGGGGAGGAGCGGCGGGAGAGCCGAGCCCGGCGGCTGTGCACGGGCAGGGAGGGAATCTAGGTCAGGGCTTGCTTTAAAAGGGGGCACGGAGCCCAGAACGCGGCGGCTTCCAGCGAAGCCACGGAGCAGCAGCGCCTGCCCGAGCCCGGCGCAGACACCGGGAGCTGGAGCTGAGCAATGTCGGGGCTCACCCACCGGAGCATCCCCATCCCGGGAACGCCCACGGGTGCTGCTCCTCGTGTGCGGGGCCGTTCACGCAATTCCTTGCTTTGGTGGGGAACGGTGGTTTGTGGCTCAGGGCTGGAGAACAGCGTGGTGCCCGGGGACATGCGCTTTCCAGAGACACGGACACAGGGAGATGCTGCTCGCCCCCAAAACGAGAGGGTCAAATGGCTCCCTCCTTCCCCTCCGCCTCCACACGGCTGGAAGGGCGTCAGCCAAGGGAACTCGCCCCATGCCTGACATTTCTGCATTCGCCAGCAAACGGCCAAAAAAAAAAAGCCCCAACCGAGCAAAAATCCCGGTGGCAGCAAAAAGGGAACCGGGGAGAGGTGGAGGGTGCAGAGCTGTGGCTGCCAGGGCGAACAAACGCCTGCACATTTTGTCCCCCAGATAACTGCCCAGCCCTGGCAGAGCCCCAGCAGATCTGAAAATACAAAAGAGATTTTATTTTTCTCCTCTCCCCAAATTTAGGATTGCTCTGCACTTCCCAACACCTTTCAAGGTCTTGGGATTGGAGGATGATTAAGTTGGCACCACGATGCATTTAATTAAAAGCCAGCGCCTGAAGGTGGAGGGAAATCAGCTGCTAGAGCAGGGGATTTTTGGAGGGCAATCCCGTGAGGCACAGCCCGATCCCTGGCTGCTCAGGGAGGCTGGACTTGGCAGGGCTTTGTGCCTGGCAGAGCTGGCAGAGGCCACAGCAGTCCCTGGAGCCGCAGCCCCCCCGGCCCCTCCTGCTGCTGCCACCTCAGGGCCAGATTTTCAGGAACTCAGGCTCCGGTGAGCTTGGAAAAATCCAGATTTTTTCTCATGGGCTCAGCATTCGGCCACTCCCTGGATTTCCACTGAGCTCAGCTTTGAAATGAGGTGTGCACCAAGGCTCCAAAATTCACAATAACCCCTCAAAAAAATCCCCCAATAAAAAGTTGAGCTGTTCAAGTGCTCCCTGTCCTTGCAAGGCCGAGCAGGCGGATGGGTGTCATGTGCTGTGCTCCAGGAAGGGCATTTCCAGGAGCTCTTGTGGGTGCTAACCCTCTGCTCGGGCGGCCAAGGTGCTGATGGAAAGGGCTCTGACAAATTCCATTTCCCCATCTATATTCACCTCCCTTTTCACGCCTCATCCTGGGGAACCCGAAGAGACAGGGAAAAAGGGCTCTGAAAACGAAACGAGGACCCAACCCAGCGGGATTTTCAAGGAAGGGATTGCAGAATAGTTGGGAGCGGAGCAGCCCAGGGCTTCCCTGTGCCCTGCCGCAGGTCTCAGACCCAGGTGGGAGGGCAGGCTGTGCTGCCATCCACGCCCAGCCCCTGCAAAGGGAACAACAGATTGTCACCAGAGCCGGGCTCTGCCCGCAGCAGGCACGGGCCCGACCTCCCCGTCCTGCCGCTGCTTCCCCTCCGATGTCACTGCAGGTGGCACCGCGGCGATCCGGTTTTGGAGGCACATTTGGAGCCTGATCCCCGCAGCTGCACACCGGGCGGGGGGTCTCTGTGACCGGGCACCCGGGGCGGGCCGGGGGTGCCGGGAAGGCTCCGGGCACCGCAGCCACGGCCGGACCCAACGGGAGCCCCGAACCCCGAAGGTGCGGGGACAGGCAGCTCGTCACCGTGCTGAGCGATCAGCGCTAATTAACGAGCCCGGTGCGAGGCTGGGGCGGGGAACGGAGCTCGGGGATCGTACAGGACAGGGCAGGGAATTCCCTGGAGTCCCGTGCCGGTGCCGCCCGGTGTGTCGGGCTGTCCCGGTGCCCCGTGCCGGTATGTCAGGCCGTGCCCGGTGTCCCGGTGCTGCCCGGTGTGTCAGGCCATGCCCGCTGTCCCGGTGTCCCGGTGCCCCGTGCCGGTGCCGCCCGGTGTGCCTGGCCGTGCCCGCTGTCCCGGTGCCCCGTGCCGGTGCCGCCCGGTGTGCTGGGCCGTGCCCGCTGTCCCAGTGCTGCCCGGTGTGCCGGGCCATGCCCGCCGTCCCCGTGCTGCCCGGTGTGCCGCCGGGCCGTGCCCGCTGTCCCGGTGCCCCGTGCCGGTGCTGCCCCCTGCCCTCCGGCCGCGCTCACGGCACCGCCCGGCCCCGCCCGGCCGCGCTGCCCCCTGCATGACGTCACGCCGGTGTCCGGTGCGGGGGGCAGTGACACGCGTGTCACCGTCACCGTGGCGACGCGGCGCTGACGCGCTGTGCCCGCGACCCTCCCCGGAACGGGCGGGCGGCGCGCGCTGAGCGCGTCACCGGGGGCGGCGGCGGCGGCTGGACGGGCCCGGGGCGCCGCCATGGAGAGCGCGAACCAGGGTACGGCCCGGGGGCTGCTCCGGCAATGGGGCGGGGAGTGCCGGGCACGGGGGGAGCCCGGGGATGGCGGGGCGGGAGCTGCCGCTGCCGTGATGGGGGAGAGGCCCCGGGGACGGGGAGCGGCCCCGGGGGTCTCTCCTTGGCTCCGCTTCCCTCGCCGCGCCCCGTCGCCACGCACGGAGCCGGGCCCAGGGGCTGTGAGGCCGCGGAATGCCCGGCGCTGCTGCCCCCGGTTCCGATGGATGCTCGCGGAGGAAACTCCGGCCGAGGTTTCTGTTCCCGTTCCCGTCCCCTTGCCGCAGCTCCGCCGCCCCCAGCCCTGCTTTGCATAACGCGCCTCGCCCGCCGCTTGCTTATTCCGTGCCCTCTGCTCCTTGTCTGCGACAGATATCAACCTTAACTCTCCCAACAAAGGTCTGCTGGCCGATGCCATGACAGATGTTCCCGTGGATAACGCGGCCCGGGGCGCTGCGCCCGAGGGATTGACTCTGGCCGAGGAGGAGGAGCTGAGAGCCGAGCTCGCCAAGGTACGGGGGGCTCTCCTGGGCAGCCTGTGCCTCGCTTCTGTTCTGCTGGGAAGGAACAAACAGGAGCCACAGGGGCAGGACCGGGTGTTTTGTTGTTGGGGTTTGTTTTTTATATTTTTTGGTTTTTAATTTTGCAGTGTTACCTTTGGGTCTCGGAGGTAATTGTTGAAATGCACAAAGCTGGCTGATACTTCAAACGCTGCGGTGTGTTGTTTGCTCTTTCCCAGAACAGCCTAATTTAGAGCTCTAAGGAAACAAGTAGCTTTTGATGCCAGGAGCTCAGTGTAGGATTTTAGTTCTATGTGAAGCCAGAAAACACTACAGAACAAATGCTAAGTGAAATAACACCATTTTTCCTTAGGAAACTGAAACATTGGAGCACTTAATGGGCTTTTCTTCCTACCTTTTGCTCTTAAATGTTTATTACCCTTTACAGGCAATTGTTTTTGGTGCCTGTATGCTTTCAAAGAGCTGAGGGTTTACAATGTAGCATCCTAAAGTTTGAGCACCTTTGGTTATCATTTCTGTCTGAAAGGTGGCTGAAGATCATTGCAGCTGTTTCTCCGTGGTCCTTTCCTTCATGTGAGAACACTGTGGTGATTCTTTGACCTGCAGGTTGTGGCAGGGGAGGACTTTGCTGCTCTGGGTGCTCATGCAGGGCTTGCTGAGCTGCAGCTAACGTAGAAATGAACCCACTCTGCATGGAAACAGCTCCAGAGTGCTTTGAAATTGTTGTAAAAAAGATCTCTGAGAAAAAACTCTCTGCTTTAAAGACATTAGAGGAAAAGAAACATAAGATAAAATCTTAGTTAATAAGGTTTGGCGGCTGAATGGTGTTTACAGTTGAAATTACAATACAAGGAGTGAGTTCTCTTTATCTCAGTGTGACTAAGTCACAGTGACTTGTATGGAGGTGAAGTCTGAGTGGCCTCCCATCCAGTTCATGTTGAGTTGAATAATTCATCTGATGTTCTTCCCAATTTGTAAAATTAATGTTAATGAAATGTTGCTAGTTTTGAGGGAGGTAAAAATCTGTTTTAATTTACAGTTTTTAACTAAACTGTGATTTGAGACAAACCTCTGCCTTTCTTTAAGGTTGAAGAAGAAATTGGTACTCTCAGACAAGTTCTGGCTGCCAAAGAGAGGCACTGTGGGGAGCTGAAGAGGAAGCTGGGTCTGACTCCCTTGGATGGGCTGAAGCAGAACCTGTCCAAAAGCTGGCACGATGTGCAAGTCTCCAACGCGTGAGTGTTGCTTGTGACACACCTGGGTTTAACCAGGGCTCTGTGGGACACTTCCCAGCTGGGTATTCCAGAGCTCTGCTCAGTGCCTGGAGGTTTCTCTTCTGGTGGGTTTATGGAGTAAAAGACATCTTAAAAAATCCTTTTGGTGCCTGCATAAGCTGGATTTCCATATCCGTGATCGGGATAAATTGTTGCTGGCTGCTCTTTGCCATGGTGTTAAAAACCTGGATCACACTTGGTGTTAAAAATCTGGATCACATTTACTGGTTCAGTTTGCCCATTTCTGCCCATTCTTTGAGGCACAGGCAGCTGCTGCCTTGTTCTGAACTCAGGCTCAAAGAGAAGTGCAAGCAATTTCACAGCTTGTGCCGGTTCAGAAGCTTTCCCTGGGTTGTATAGCCTGAATTAAAAGCCTGCACTTCCTAGGAAAAAAATCTGTGATAATGGTGTGCTTCACCAGAGTCATCTTGTCCTAAATATGTGAAGTGAGACTGTTCCTGAGCAGGCATTAAGGGTATGGTCCCTGCTGTGCCTGACAGTGCCAAAAGGAGGGTCCCTGAGGTGAGTTTGTCCCTGCACTGGCTGTCAGGGACTCTGGGTGCCCATGGACATCATTCAGGCTAAAAAATCTCTTGTAACTCAACTGGGCTTTGGAGTTAATGAGACTGCAGAGCAGATTGTTGAGCTGTTCATCTTGCTGTTTATTCTTCTCCCTTTTTCCTCATCTTCCCTCCTCTGTCCCTGCCCTATTTCTGTTTTTCCTTTGTCACTGGAATCTGTGTCATTGTCTTGTAAAAAATGAATATTGAAGTTATATTCATTAACACTTTCTGTTTCTAGTTATGTGAAAACATCTGAGAAACTTGGAGAGTGGAATGACAAAGTGACACAGTCTGACTTGTGAGTGCCTCGGGCTCCTCAGCATCACCTCCTTGTTCCTTGCTGCCTTCTCTCATTTGTGCTGCTCCTTGTTCTCCCAGGCATCAGGGCTTGCTTGGGAGCTGGAGGCAGGGTGAAGCAGGATTGTTACGTCCAGCATGCCTGGCTTCCAGCTAGAAACATCCCTCAGTTGCAGAGGAGATGAGTAAATGTTACTGCCATCATCTCTGTCATGGTCTTGCAATTGCAAGAGAAAAATTCCAATCAGTTACCAGACCACATTTTGAATTAAAAAAAAAAAATAGGAGGGGACAGAAGGGGACAAAAATGTAACCACAATTTCCCTTCTGCTGGTAATTAATAGGTTAGTCTGTTGTTTCCAGTGTCTTATTAGTGAACCTCTACCTTTACTGTGAAACTGTTTTTCTGCCTTTCTGTATGGCCACCTGGGAGAGAAGAGGCTGGAGGGGCTTCTCCATAGCTGGAATTTGGGGCTGTGCAACTGCCAATGTGTTCATGAGCTTCTGAATCTGCTGCATTGGTGTGTGACCCTTTGCCAGTGTCAGCACTAGAAATCCATGAATTTTAATCTTGGCTGTATATCCAAGCAGGTGACAAATGCAGACAAAGAGCATCTGGCTACTTTGGCTTCTGGAATAAATTCTTTAATTATATTAGAGCTCCACTGATATTAGACATGAATCATTGATTCCTGCTGCATAGCTGAACTTAAGGAGCCCTTGAGTGCTTTCTGTGCTGAAGTTTCTCTCTGCTTGTCTTGTGTTGAAGGAGATGATTTAGCTAAGAGGAAAACATGAATTGGGAGCATCACATCAATAGGCAAGGTAGTGCTGATCTAATTGGGGCAAGTGAATTCTGGGTGATAAGTCCCCTCCTTTGAGCACTCTGTGTTCTGTCTGAGGTGGGAGCAGCCACCTCCTGTAGTGTGTGTGTTCTGTACCTCCAGAGTTAGTTGTCACAGCCCTTAAGGTACTGTTTTTGTATAGAGAAACATGGTTTTTAAAGATTGGAAAAACAAAAGTTTAATTGTTTGTCTGGTTCCTGCTGTATTGGTAAAATACAACTTTGGGTGTGGCAATTTGATTTTTTTGGCTTTAAGATCAGTTCACTGCTCTGTGCTTTTAATACAGACCAGCAAGAGAACATGTAGGAAGGGAGAAGAAGATGCAAAGCTTTTCATTTCCTGACACCTTTTAAACTGCAGGCTTTGTTTCTTTGTGCTCAGTGTTTGAACATGCTTAAACAAAAGAAACTGGGGCTTAGGTGTCTCCCTGCCTCTCAAACAGTTCATTTCCCTTTGGCTGTACCAGAGAGGCTGAAGCTGTTGTCAGAGCAATAAAGCCTCTTATACTGTAAGTGAAAAGAGTCACTAATAATGTGGAAAGTATCAGAAGAAGCATCTGTAGTGAATCTTGGAGCTGTCTCTAACCTCAGTTGTGTTTGTAGATATCTTTCAGCCAGCAGCACACTGGAGGACTGGAATGAAAAATTAACTCAATCAGAAGCGTGAGTGTCTTAACCTTCAGCCTTAACAAATGCTTTCCTCTGCCAGTCTGCTGCCACTAACTGTGCTGTGCCTCTGCTCCCAGTCCTCTGCTTTCCCCAGATCTACCTGGACATTTATCTTTCCTAGCTTTTAACTTTTTTAACCCAATAAATGCCTCTGCTGGGAGAGGGAGCTTTTCCTCAGGTCAGTATCCAAGGGATACTCTATAAATGCCTGCCTGGTCTCAGGAACTGGCTGGACCCCCTGGCTAGCTGAAACCTGTGTGCCACATGTTACACCTTCAGCTGAGAAGCTGTGGAATAGCCAGACTGCCTTTCCTGTTACCCCAACATGCTCTGCAGGGAGCAGGAGCTTTGCTTTCTGCTGTGGTACCTGATGAGAATAGAGCTGTAGTGTCCAGGGCAGCTTCCTGTCATGTTGGGGCCACAAATAGACTCAACCAGCTTAAACCTCACAGCTGTTCTACTCCAGTAGAGTATGCAAATCTCTCTTAGATGTGCTCTTACTAAATGCCTGAAATTAAATTCTTATCTGGACTAAATTATGGAGAGATATTATGGAAGTTGGCCTTTGTCCTTCTCACTGTGCATTTCCCACAGCATGTAGGGCGATGCCTTGCAGTGCTGGAGTAGGTGCAGGTAGGTTTTGTCATTATTTTCTGAGCTGATTTAACTGGGGAGGTAGGTCTTAGATGTGAGCCAGCTTTTCCTGTTCCCTGGAGTGGGTATAAAGTGCAGTCCTTGGAGTTGGCTGGTTATCAGCAGCATGTGTGAATGCACTGTTTTCTTCCTAACACGGGTGAAAGAGGAGCAGAGATAAAGTGTAGGAGTAGCAGAAAGAACTTTGAAGTATACAGGTCTACTTTCAACTGTGTTTTCTAGATTAAGAAGCTGTAAACTGTCAACATTTCACTTGCCAAGCAGAGTGACCTTGGTTTTTGTGCTCGCTGTCAGTGGCTGACTCCAGCAGAGTTCAGAGTCCCTCCCTGGGTGTGCCTGCAAGAGCAGAAAGCTTCTGGTTAGATCTGTTTCCTTGTACTTCATAAGCACAGAAATGTGGAGGAAATGTGCTTTTGTGGAGCACTTGGGGCCTGAAGAGCTGTGGCACCTTTGCTTTCCTGCTTGCTTTGGCACTGGACACAGTGACAGTGGGTGCTGGCAAGGCAGAGACTGAAACAGGGACGTGAGGGGGATTGAAACAGCAACATTTCAGAAATCAATCAGAGTTTCTACTTCTTCAGAGTTTAGTGAGTGCAAAAAGTCAAGTTCAAGAAGTCCAAGGGTGAGGTTTCTTTCATGTTTTGCAATAATTTGTCTTTCCTGTTTCAATGTTGCTCTGCTCTGTAACTAACAAGGCTCTTGAGTGAGCTGGGAATGGACCTGACTCCTGACCTTATGGTGCTTTTGCATGCTGTGGAATTTCCTGGTGTTTGCCATTCCTGGCCACAGACTTTCCCTATGCAAGCAATACATAAACAGGGAAAAACCCACCCCAGTCTGTTCCTAGAGCCAGTTTCACTGTAAGCAGAATGAGAGGTGACTTACACAGTTTGTGTCTTTAGCCAGACAGCTCAGATGGTGATTGCTGGATGAAAGCAAGTGAGAGGAAGCTGGTGTTAATGGATAAAGGAGGATTTGAGGGTGCAGATTTCACTCCTTCCTGTCAGGGTTTATAGGGGAGGGGTGCAGTGAAATGTTTGAATACCACAGGATGAACAGCACAGGGCAGAGATCATCTCTGCAGCTTCTGCTGCAGCAAGTTGTCTGTGAGTAAAGTGGGGTATTAGCCAGAGCTTATATTTATTACTCCCAGATTTGGATTATTCCTTTGTGCTTTGTGCTGGGGCTAAGAGAAGAGAGTGCTTATGAATTTACACCCATGGAAAACCAGGCTGTGGCACTTGCAGGAGAAGAGTTGCAACTTCTAGGTCAGGGCTGGGTGTAGTTAAGTTGCATTAAAGCCTTGTATAAGCTGATCCCTTGCTGTCACAGCTGCAGCTGTGCATGTGTGTGGTGGCAGTTCTGGGTTACAGAGCTGCTCATCTCCCTGTGCTTCCCTGGCTCTGCCTGGCAGCACTGAGGTGTGTACGTGTGTGTGGGAGCTGTGGGTGCAGGACTAGGCTGGCCACCTGATCCAGCTGCTGCTTTTTGTGCTTCCAAGTTTATATTTCATCCAGATTGTTGCCTTGATCTAGATTGCTGTGCCAGCACAAGCAGTTGTGCTGGAGGAAGGAGCACACTCAGGCAGAAGCAGCAGCACCCAGGCGCTTTTTCTTTGGTTGTATTAAAAATTCTGCTGTCAGGTGTGGAAAACATGATTAGAAAACTGTCTGGCCTGCTGAAGCTGGAATGGTACCTGGAATTTTGCAGTGTGAATGCCATGATGGTGTCTTTTGAGGCTGTAAACCATTCCTCAGTGCTGAGCTCTGGGTGCCAAGCAGAACTAGAGTCAGCACTGCATACTTTGGTGAGCACGAGGTCTTCAATACTTGTTAGGCAGCTGTAAATCAAACCCCATGACAGGGCTCAGCCAGGGAGGAGCCTGGCTGCTGTAG
Source organism: Ammospiza nelsoni (assembly GCF_027579445.1). Lineage (NCBI taxonomy): Eukaryota > Metazoa > Chordata > Aves > Passeriformes > Passerellidae > Ammospiza > Ammospiza nelsoni. The sequence goes on along the minus strand of NC_080644.1, from coordinate 6,824,084 downwards.
GCAGGGCTTGAGATCCTCCTTAAACACACTGGTTGCCATAGGAAGACAATCCTTGTATGAGATCAAGCAGCCTTGGTGCTGATCAATTCAATCCTAAATTGTGCTGAGGTACAGAAAATTGTGCTGTGCAGAGGCAGTGTTGAGGTCTTGCTGTTGGGGCATGCTCAGGTTCTTCTGGAGCTCTTGACTTCCAGAAGAACTGGTCTGAAAAGGGGAATTACAGGAATTAGAGGAGTTAAAGGAATTTTCTCTGAGAAGCAGGAAGAAGGAAAAGCTGATGCAGTTTTGCCCTGTTCTGCCTAATTCTCGTGTGTATTTGTGATTCAGAAATACTTGGCTGTGGTATTTAAAAAAAAACAAAACCCAACATGTTGTAATTGGAATTGCTCAAATCCAGTTCTGGTGCTGTGGTGCTGTCCATGCATTTCTGCTGGAGAGAAGGAGATGTGAGTAAGTCATCTGTCACCATGGTGTTTGTAGCCAGGGCAGCTCAGGCATGAGAGAACATTAGGCTGTTTGTAAAGCTGTTCTCCTAAATGTCCTCACCAGGCAAAAAAATAATCTCAAGCTGAAATATTTGGAATAAGAAAAGTTTAAAATGTTGTTTTCCAGCCTGAGTCTTTTCTTTGTAGTCTGAAGAATGACATAAATCTAGATGTTAATCATCAACTGTAGAATAGTTTAGGGAGAATGAATTAATGAAAGTGACACAAAGAATCTTTGTTCCTGAGATTAGTCTCATCTGGAGAAAACAAAGGTTCTCAAGTGTCTCCAGCTCAGGTATAAACTCAAATAATCAGCTGAAAAATAAAAGCTGTCAAACTTTTTACCTATTGTGGTTAATGGTAACTGATAGGAAACTTCTCTACTAATTTATTTCTAAACTGCTGCTGTAGAGCTAATGCTGATTCCTGCATTTCTTTTCTATATGATGATAATGGTCTTGCTTCTTGCCTCTTTCCTCCAAAACATAACTCCACATCAAGTGCTATGGCTTCCTCAAGGCTGAAAGGATAGTTTGGAATAGGTTCCTAGATTTATTTTATCCAGAACATGAAAAGATGGTTGCAGAGCAATTAGGCTGCAGTGCTGAGGTGTTAGAGCTTCCATGTGGAAATTGGATTTGCTTTGGTTTTTAGCAAATATTTGTTAAGATTTAAGAATTTATGGTCAAAATTATAAGGTAAGGAAAGGTTAATGGAAAGGTTAATACTACACTTGCTGCTTTTGTAAAGCTTCAAGTATTTGAATGTATGCAAATCTGGAAGTGGCTCTTTCAGTGAAGTCAGTGCAGCTCACTAACCCAGCTTCTTTCCTTTAATATGGGGTCCTTTCACAAAATAGGGGGGACACTTTTGGATCCAACTTGTTAGTTCAATTTATGATTCTTTTTTCCATGTAGTTATAAGAAGACCCAGGAAACCCTTTCCCAGGCAGGACAGAAGACTTCAGCAGCCCTTTCCAATGTAGGTTCTGTTATCAGCAGGAAGCTTGGTGACATGAGGTAAGATTTCTGCTTTGCACTCCAGGGCTTTGATCTTGGTTTCAAACAGGAATGGGAATTCAGACAATAACTAGGCTTTCTTCCATTTTGCTGCTTAGTTGGCAGCAGGTTGCTGTTGATGGACTGCCACCTTCTGTGTGGCCCTGTGCATTGTAGCTTAGGACAGATTGAACTCTTATTGAAGACTTACTGAGGGGATAAGCCTGTTCTAAGGCATTTAAGTTTGGTTTGGTTTAGGAGATCTGACCAAACATTTTCAGCAGCTTTTCCCCTTTTACCATCATGTGGATTCACTGCAGCTTTTATATCATATGTAAGAAATTAGAATTAAAATTTCCCTTTTAGATTATGGAGATGTGTTTTCTCAGTGTAACTGCTTTGGATTAGAGAGGGGTCATCCCTCCTGTGCTCTGTTATGATTAAAAACAAAAAGGGAAAAGTCTGTTTGCTGCATTCCATGTGGTTTCAAGCCCTGGGTGTTGACATTCCATGGAGAAAGGCAGCATGTCTTCCAGGCACAGTTATTTAATGTTGGTTGGAAAATTTCAATTGATTCAGAAGATTATGACAACATTATTTTTTTTTTTCTGTGGTTGGGATTATCTCCATTCCTTAAGTAGATGACCACTGAAATAATTGCAAATTTCAATATCTCCAAACTGCCAAGAGAGACAAGTTCTCCTGGCTGAGGTTCTTGCTGTGTGAGATTCTGAGCTGTACAAAGCCCAAGGTTAGAATTGGTGATTTACCTGCTCCTCAGGTAAACTTAAAGCTAAAGATAAAGATTTAAACTAAAGATTTCTACAGAACTTTAAGCCAAAGATTTCTTCCCCACTGATGGTATCATCCGCATTTTTCATGCAGAATCCCTTGACCATGTTTTTCTTGGATTTGAGAGCTAATTCTAGGTTACTGAGAGCCTGTCTAGGTTACTAAGGAAGGATTTTTAGAGTTTGTATTTAACCTGCTGTCTCAGACCTTGGATTGAATGGGTAGCTGTCATTCTTTGTAGGGAATTTCCTATTCCACTGTGGCCGGGAGTATCTGAGTGGTAAGAACTTGTTGGCCTCTGATCACATAGTCCTGATTTATTCTGGTTCTGTCCTCAGTGAGTTAGTTACTGTGTTCCTGGAGGGTGTTTTTTGGTGTTTTCAGAAGCTCACATCTCTGAATTTGGCAGAGGACAAGCTGGCTTCCTACCCTTTCCAGCATTCAAGTTGTAACTTTTCTTTCCTGGAAACTCCCTAGTCTGATGGAAAAAGAGACTTTCATGTAATGACAGCAGATTACAGATACTGGCACAAGATGTGGTGGGAACACATTATGCCAAACTGATAAATGAACTTGGGGCCTGGTTTCTGCAGTCTGACTGGGCTATTGCAGCAAATGAATGGGAACTGTGCTTTTTTTGGGACCACAGGGGGAACTCCTGAACTGGGGTTGCCTCAGGCAGAAGCTGTTAGGACAGGCTTGGTCCTGCCTGTTGTTTTTGAGCTGGGAGAATGCAGGTCATGCAGCTGCTGAAGTGATTGTGCCATCCCAGGAGCAGGTGATGGAGGGAGGGGATGCTGGGGTGCTTTCCTGAAGGCAGAGCTGGCCTGGCACAGTCACTGTCACAGCTGGCTCAGGGACATGCCAGGCCTTGGCAGCAATGATTTTTCTAATCTTCAACATCTGCATTCCTTTTTATAGCTAATACCTTGGGTGAGGTGTTATGAAATACAGGCAGCTTCTGTTTTTATCATTTGGGAATCCCTGCCAAAGTTATTTCAGCAGGATTTGTATATGTGGCCCTGAGGGGAACACAGTAATGATTTTTTTCTTTAAGACTTTTAGTTTTTCTCTGCATATATAAACAGACTTCTATCTCCTGTGCTGCATCCAAGTGTTCCTTTTTCTGATACTGAAGAAGGTTTAACTCTGAGCATAAGGTTTTGCAGGAGCTGTCCCACTTTTCACCCTTGCCAGGTGAACTCTGGTGTTCTGGGATGTGATCAGAGCTGACAAGGAGTGAAGTCTGTTGTATTGCTGTGATCACTGCTCTGAACCAGTGGGATGATCTCTGTTCTCAGAGAATCTCTCTTACAGGCCTCGTAGCCCACACTGACCTCCATTACTGTACTCTGGTTTTTTCCTTCTTACACTACAAATTCACTTGTAAAGCGAGTTTATTTTCCAGCACTGGAAGTGTTGAGATAACAGAGGGGATTTCCTTGTTTAGTCAGCCTTCACTGGCTGATAAATGCAAGGAAGGCCTGATGGATGGGACAGAGCCTCCAATACACCCAGGGTGTGGGCCTAATTCCATTAAAAATGCTTGGGCCAAATTGTTTTTAAATACAAGTAATATGTTAAATCTTTAGACATGCTGTATTCTGGTCAAAATAATTTTGGTGTGTGGATTGTAACCTTGGGAAGTTAATGTTGTAACTGTGCTTGCTGCATTAATGCTTGACTGGATTGCTCTGAGGGGAGGAAATGTATTTAGTGGGTGGGATTTTTTCAAATCTTGGCCTGTTCAGATGTCTCTGTTATCTCCACCTACAGTTAAAGAGTAAATTGGCTTTTAGATATTCTGTTCCTGCATTTTACTGATGCCAGTAAACTGCAAAATTGGAAGTGTTTCCTTTTTGTTGCTTTGTGGGTTTGTGTCCACCTGTGCACTTCGTGGTGTCTGGTGAAGTTTACTGCTGTACATAATGCTACGAGCAAATTCATTGTGAAATGTTAGCCTGAACCCAAAGGGCCTGCAGATTCTGGAATTTATGTAAACTTTGAATCCTTATGGAAGGAGAAGGGTTTCTGCTAGGTCCAGGCCAAGATCCTGAACAAGGAACAAGTGCTTGTGGTATTCTGTATGGAGCAGCATGGTGCATGGATGTGTTGTCTGTGTTGTTCTCCTTTAAGCAAGAGTAAGTAGAAAGTTAATATATTTCACATGCAAAGGCAGCATTTCAAGGCATCTGCCCTGCCAAAAACAGCTGACTTGGATATATGAGGAAATGGAACCACAGAGCCCAACATCTTCACTCTGGCTGTCAGGAAAAGCCCTTGTACTCATTGCCAAGTACTTCACATCCAGCTTGCCATGACTGCTTCCTACTGCAGAAGAATTATATTTAAGTGGAATAAAACACTGCTCTGGCAGGAGAAGCTCCTTTAGAGCATCCTGGTAATCTTCCTAATAGAAGTAGGAAACCTCAGTCTGTTGTTTCAGACTGCTGAGATGCTGCTGCACTGCAAAGTCCCATCCTGAAAATGGGCAAGCAAGTTACAGGGTAAACATAATACCTTTAATCTTCTCTTTAATAACCTGCAGTGCATTTGTTCTCTGAACTGTAACTTTGAGATTTGCAGGCTTGGCAAGATGAAGTGCAGGTATCCATTGCAGGTTGCCCTTACTCAAGTCCTCACCAGAAGTCTGAGCAATGCTGTCTTTGTATGAGGGATCACAGGGGGAAATGGGGAAGGAGGTATCTCTACCAATATAGCTGGGGCTTGGTAAAACCTTCAGTTTAGGAAAAAATGCTTAAAAGAACATGTGAAAGCAATAGATGTTGCAAAAATGTTTTGGTTTTCTGTTGCACATCTACTCCTTCCCCTCCCCAGCTGGGTTCTAAGTTGATGTAGGTGCTGTTATTGCTCTTTGAGAAACACTTTAGCTTTTCTGGAGTTAATGAAAAGCTTTTTTTTTTGTTTACTCTTGTGATTTATTTTGAGAGGCTTCCTCCTGGGTAGTTGACTTTGCTGTCCCATGATTCTGTGACCGTGTCCCTCATTTGGTGTTTATCTCTGTGAAAGTTTCTGACCATTCCTTCCTTTTTCTCTCTGCTGCCCGTGGCCTCTCCCAGGGCTCACTCCATCTCACATTCCCTTAGGTAAGATACTCTTCAAGGCTCTAAAAGAGCATTTGTTTCTGTGCCAGGCCCTTGCAGACCTTAAAGGGGAAGCTGGTTATTTAAGCCTTGCCTAAACTTTTGACACAGATTGAGAAATCTACCACAAACCAATGCCCTGGCATTGACTTTTGTATCACAGTTGCAGTTAAATACTGGCTATCCTGTGTCTGGGGAACTGAACTCAGGGCTGCAGCTGTTAAATAAGGGGAGACAGGGCTGGCTCCTACCACTTGGGCTGCCCACAGCAACCTGTGTGTGGACAGTGAGTGTGGGGTTAGGCTGCTTTTGCACGGTGTCACGTTGTTAACTTTTTCCTCCTTGTCCCAAACGCTTCCGAGCAGCGGCTACTCCATCCGCCACTCGATAAGTATGCCAGCCATGAGGTAATGTAGCACCTGCCTGTGTCTCCTGAGTGGGGCTGGGGGGAACAGCTGCCTCCATCACTGCTGGGGGGTTTGTTCTGACTGGGACAACCAGCTCCTTCCTCGAGCCGGCCCCTCTCTGAGCATGGATTAAGCACGGCCTGCAGTTTGATTATTTAAAGGGTTTTTTAATATCTCTTAAGGTCATTAGCACCTGTCTTTTCTTGGACTAAGTGAAGTGTTGCACCTGTAGCAAAGTGTGGTTGAAGCTTGCAGCTTTCAGAGGTCCCTGAAGGGCAGGATTACAGTTCTGCCACAATGTATGGCACAGCCATTGCTGACACTGAGGTGAATCCTAACAGGAACCCTCTCCTTAGCCTTCCCTTAGCTGGTGATCTCCTTGCCAGAGAAATAATTGCCAGGGCTGGACAAGCCCACAGAACTCTCTCTGTTCATCCTCTTTCCAGATCAGTAGAAGTTGTTCTATGGCTGCAAATCTAAAGCAATGCCTTGGAACAAAAATAACCGAGATGAGGCGAGTCATCTCCCAGCGCTCCCGCAGCCTGGCCCGGGGGAGCAGCTCGATGAGTAATTGCCTGGTCTGGATGCTCAGCACAGAGCATTCCCTGGAATCCTTCGCCAGCCAAGCAGCTTGTTGGGCTGTCAAACAGCTGACCTGGTTTTCTTTGCTAGAAATATGAAATGCTCTGATTAATTTATTAAGCTGTGATTTTTGTGAGCATTTCCTGATGCAAATGATCACCCCTGTAGAAATAAAACTGCTGATAGGTGCAGGTGCATGGCCCTTCCCCTTCCTCTCCATGGGATGTGATACAGGAAAATGAAGCCTTTGTTTTAAGCTTCCTCAGCTTTCCCTTTCCACTATTTAAATCAAAATGTTTTAGTTGGAAATTTTTTAAAGCTAAGAACTGTTTTCTTCTCTACTTAAATGGGCCTTGATTCACCAGTAAACTAGGACTTGTTTCCCTCAACCTTTGTTGCTTGAGCAATTGAGTGGACTGCATGTGGTATAAATGTTTTCCTTCAGAGTTTGGATGTGGTGTTCATGCTTAATGTGCCTGAGAGATTTGTGCCAAGGGCTGTGAGGAGCTGGAAGTGCTCTGGGTGATGGTGTCACTGCAGGGGAATGGCCACAGAGCCCAGTCACACCAAGCCATTTGATATGGTTAAGAGCTAACTTGTCTTGATTTGTTGTTTGTTTTCTCCCCTCTTCTTTCTTCAAGGAATTCTGCAACCTTCAAGTCCTTTGAAGATAGAGTTGGGACCATAAAGGTAACAGTCTGCTTTGTCTTGTAAACACAGAGAGTGAAGCCTTGTGCAGAAACTTTAATTTCTGCAATGTTTTTCTTGTAGACTAGTATTCGGGCAAATGGCCTCTCAGATATGTGAAGTCTTGGCTACAGTAGGTGACCTCGACAAGGGGGAATTGACTTGGTATTCCCAGTGCTGCTTTCTTGGTGTCCTCACTCTCTTCTCTCCTTCCAGTCCCGCGTGGTGGGCAGCAGGGAAAACAGCACTGACGGCCTACACTCCCCCTCTGGAGCTGGGGACAAGCCTCCACAAGACAACGCTCCCTTCTAGGCCTGGATGTGGCTTTGCACAGCTGTGCACAACTGGAAGAGCCCCCTCCCTCCCAAACCTTCACCACAGCAACAACATGGCAATCCAAGAAGGGGCTGAGAGCCAGTCTGGAGAGATCCATCCTTCATTCATAGACACTGCTGCTGGATCCAAGTCAAATAAAGAGAATGCAAAGTTTTGTACACAAATAATATTTTACACTAAAGTTTGTAGATTAAATGTATCACTGCTGTCCTTTTGGGAGAGCGTGTAAGCTGGAGTTTCCTTAAAGAGCTCAGAAATGCCACTGCTGTGGATGAAAACAGTTTTCCTTTGTCTGACATGGCTTGGAGCAGATACACGGCCCTGAGCAGCATGAGGAGGGCAGTAACTGGAGAAGCCAAGTGCTTGGGCACCTTAGCTTCAGCTTCTGGCTCTGTTCTCTGTGTGGGCTACTCTGGGAGCTCCCAGGCTTCTCCTCTTACTGTTTTCTCTGGCTCTCATTGGAGCTGTCAGGTAGATGGGGTAAACAGTTGGGGTTTTTTCTGGGCTCTTAAAAGGTAAACTTCACTTAGCAGCTGCCTCGTTGTTACACTAATGCTCTAGCTTTAACAAAACTAAGAATCTTTATTTTTAAATGCAATGAACTTTAAAGAAATAAAGCGTAAAAACAAACAAACAAAAAAAAGCTTTCGCATATTAGGGCAAAGCTCCCTTGGACTCTGAAGCTGAACTGCAAGCCTTACATCACTTATGCTTTACTTGTTTATGATTTGTTTTCTGTAGAGGAGACTGCAAGGGTTCTAAAGCTGGTTGTTGAGCACTGGAGTTTTGCATCATGCAGTCATAGCAGCATGTTTATAAAGCAAGTTCTTGTGTTAAATTCAGTGGTGCACTCTGTTTCCCGAGTGTATGAAACTTGCTTCTCCCTTCTCAGCTTATCCCTTCATTCTTGGAGGAGGAATTTCTGAAGGCTGGAATATGGATACCATTGGAGGGACTCTGCTCTGCTCTCTGAGGGCTCCTCCAGCTGGTACATCTGGCTGTGACTGGATGGGTTTCTCAGTTGAAAGCCCCAGCTCTAATTTTAGTTTACAAAACTGGTAGAGAGTCATGGAGCTCACACAGTCCCTCCAGGGGCTGGATGTTTTGCTCTTTTGATGTCCAACTTCATTGCTCAGGAGCTGACAAATTCCAAGTTTTCTCCTAGAGGCCTGATCTTATTCTAGGCAAGGTGCCTCCACATAGAAATACCTAGAGTGAGCAATTCTGTGCCTTAGAGGCGAAGTGGGACTTACTCAGGTCTTTAAACTTATGTACATATCTGGGTAGTTTTAGTGGTTAATCACCCTGGAGGGACTGAACTGCCTCTGACCCTTTAAGAAGCAAGTTTTGACACTGATTTGATAAATCTCCGTTTCCCCCACCCCTGCTCCCCTCCCTCTGCAGACCTGGGGATGTGGGATGAGATGTTAGTGGGCAGATGTACTAGGCCATAGGTGGAGTGTAGAGTGTCGTTCACGGGCACTCCTCACTTGACTGGAACTGTGAGGAACAGAGCCAGTGAAATGGGGACTGCAGGAGTTTGGGTATGGAACTGTTTCTCTTTAAGATAAAGACTGAGGAAATGTGTCAATAAAGAATTCCTTTGGGAGAAAATGGGGTGAATGTCTTTGTCTTGTTCTAACAGCACTGAAATCCTCTCTTGAGTGGTTGTTGTGAACTCATGAGGTAAATACCAACTGCTGCAGCAGCCTGAGACAAGAAGCAAGTGAAATATTCCATCATATCCCTCTGGCTTATCTGCTGGCTCTTTGGGTGCTCTCTCATGAAGGAATGTGCTAAATAATATTTACAATCTGATGTTTCCTTTCCAAGATACTGGACACTGTTCCCAAGCTGTTTCCTCTGGGCTGGGGTGCTGCAAACTCCATGGCCAGTGCTGGAGGTGAATTCCAAACTTCCTCATGCCCTTTTCCTGAGCTGGGAGCATGGAGCTGCAATCCCAGCAGTAACCTTGGCAGGGGGAGTTGAGGCTAGAGAAATTTCTAATATGGAAAAGCTGCAGCTGGGGTGCTGACATGGCCTGACACTGTGGTACCTGAGGGAATCAGTCACCTCCATGGAAGCTCTGGCACTCAAACAGCAGAGCATGGGGGACTTGTGGATGGGTGGCTGGAGCTGCTGTTTCCAAGTTTAAAAGGGAAGTTCAGAGCAGGCAAATAGGTTGTGGAGAGGCCAGCAGAGCTCCTCAGTGTGCTGTTTGCACAGGAAGGATGCCCAGCTAGGCTTGGGACATCTCCTTGGTGATGAGGGTTTGGTTTTGGATTTGTGGGGTTTGGGTGTTTGTTTTGAAGGCTGGGGATGTTATTCCTATATGACTTCATTAGATAAAACTATATCTCTCCAAGTGGGGCTAAGGACTGACAGGTTGGTGTGAGACCTGATCCTGGAGGAGAGATACTGCTGGGAGCACCCAGGCTGAGGTGAGGGCAGATGGCTCCATCCCACAAAGCAGATAAACAGCAGAATCAAAAAGTAAGTAACTGCAAAAAGCAGGAAGGAGCCACTTTTCCCTGCTGGCACCATGTCTGAACCCTCAGCCAAAACCACTGCAAGTGTTTCTTAAGGAATTTGAGATTTATGGTCTGAGAGGGGTTGCACAACCACTCCAGCAGCCTGTGCTCATCCTGGCTGAGCGGGCAGTGTCCAGAGCCAAGCTGCCAGCCTGGGCCCACTTGCTGCACCCCCGTGGGTGCTGGGTGGGCTCAGCATCTCCTCTTGGGTGCAGACTCTGTGCAAGATCCAAGGTCAGTGCTGGGGAGCCCCACAAGCGGCTGGTGTTTTGGACAGGGAAAGCTGCAGGAGCTGGGCTGGGCATGGAGCTGAAGCAAGGAGATGGTGTGGGTGTGTGATTCATGGTGATGACTCTGTTGGCAAATAGGGTCCATCATCATTCATTTCTTTAAAACGTGAGTCAGAGGCAGCAGACGGGAAAGGCCATTAGAGCCTCACGGAGAAGCCACACAGCAGCAGGAGTGATGGGAGGGATAATGATGACGGAACCAGTGTTCCTGAGGCCACCACCCCTGCCACACCTGCTCCAGGACGCACTGGATGGGTGGAAATTGTGTTTTTACCTAACACCGGGAAATAGCCGTGTTTCCCAGGAAACAGCCAGGAAACTTGACCGACTGGGAAAAACAGGCTCATGAGCTTAAATACTTCATTTGTCCTGATTGTAAGGACTCGTTTTCGTTAAAGGGAACAGGCTCTCCAGTGAGCTCCTGAGGAGCCCAAGGGCGCTGTGGGGCTGGGTGGGTGGCAGGATGGGATGGGATGCTCGGAAGGTGCTGCCCAGGCACGCTGCGGGTCGCTGTGCGAGCACGGGCTGAGTGACAGCGCCCTGAACCCTCAGCCTGCAGACCACGAGTGATGGCCTGGCCGTGTTCTGTGCGCTGCTGCATTCCGTACCTCCGGCTCCTTCACTGTCCTGCAGCCCCGTGCCTCTGTCCCCAGCCCCGCAGATCCCCGTGTCACAGCCCCCGACCCAGCGCTCCCTGTGCCACGATCACCGGCCTCGCTGATCCCTGTGCCGCAGGCCCCGGCCTCGCTGATCCCTGTGCCGCAGCCGCCAGCCCCACTGCGGATCCCGATCCCTGTGCCACAGTCACCGGTCCCATAGTGTCACCGTCCCTGCCTGGCCAAGGAGGCAGTGCATGAAAGACCGTGAGAACCTTACACTATCATCGCTCCCTGGTGGTCTAGTGGTTAGGATTCGGCGCTCTCACCGCCGCGGCCCGGGTTCGATTCCCGGTCAGGGAAGTTTCGTTTTTGCCGCGCTCTCCTCCCGCTTTTCCCCCTCCCGTCCCCGCCCCCTCCGTTCCCATCGGGATCCCCGAGCGCGCTCCCGGCGCTGCGGCCGCGTGTCGCGCGCGCGCGCGCGCACGGCGGGGGCGCTGCGTGTCCGGGACGCGCATGCGCAGTGCGCCGGCGCCGCCCCCTCCCGTGGCCGGGTCCCGGTCGGTGTCTGGCGGCGGCGGCGGCACCGGCGCTGAGGACGGAGCGCGCGCGCCGCCGCGACCGGGCCCCGCGCGAGGCCCCCGAGGAGCCGCCCTCGCCCCGCGGGGCCGCCCCCGCCCGCCCGGGGCTGTGCGGCCCCCGCCCGCCCGCCCGCGGGCCGCAGGTGAGCGCGGCGGGGCCGGGCCGCGGGCGGAGGCCAAGATGGAGCTGGTGGCGGTGGCGGTGGCGGGGGGGGGTGCGGCGCGGCGAGGCGAGGCGGGAGGACCGGGGCAAGGCGGGGATGTGCCCGCCGGGATCTCCCTGCCCGCCGGCATCTCCCTGCCCGGGGGCATCGCCCGCCGAGCATCCCCGCCCCGGGAGCCCCCGCCCCGGTTCCGGTGCGGGGCCCGCGCCCCCCCGCTCCTCGGAGCAGGGGAAAAGAGCCCCGAACAAAAGGCCTGGGAAGGTGAATTCCAAATGAAAGTCATCTCTGTGTGTGGGAGCCGTGAATCACTCCGGCTCGCTCCAGAAGCCGGGGTGATTTTCCTTTCCCTTTCCCTTTCCTTACATTATCCTGCTTAATTTTTATCGAAATAATTAGCAGCCGCTCGGCTGATGAGGTGCTTAATGAATGACGTACCGGCGGCGGGAAGCAAATCCAGCCTTTATAACGTGCAACTTGCATAGGCAGCATATTTCTGTTTATTCGTGCAGTGTCTTCTGGCTCTCAAATTAAGAATTCCGGTCAGGTAATTCTGAAGATACGGAATGGACCGAACGAGACAGCGGATTCCCTGATAGTGCCTCGCTGCTGCTTTTGTGCTGTATCAATACCTGCCTGCTCCACACCGGTGACACAAAGCCTTGAGGTTATTAGTGGAGTGTGGGCACTGATGGAGCCCGTGCTCCCTGGGGAGCAAGGTGAAGGCCATTCTGTCTGACATAAGAGGGAAATCCAAAAGGTTTTATCTTTTCTAGGTTTGTTTTCATTGGGGTGTTAATTTTTGTGCGCTGTGAGACATTGCTGTTGAGCTGTCTGTGCTGCTGTAAGGGTTAAAAAAAAAAGGCCATAAATCTTCTGCATCATCTCAGACCGGTGTGAAATAATCCAATTCTCCTTGCTGATGTTTGCCTCGTGCCAGCTTATCACCAGGAAAGGGAAACGCTGTGTGTGTGCTTAAATACTGTGTTTGTCTGCTGCTTTTGAAGCAAAAACTTGCAGGCCGCAGTCACCCAGTGGCTGAACAGTGGTGGTTCACCCATTTCTCTGGGTAAATTAAGCTCTCCAAAGTATGCAGAGCTGCAAGGATTTCCTTTGGAAATGCGTCAGAATTGGACCTATTTAAATTCTTGAATTGTAGCAGCCTCCTTGAAGTGGAATTTATTCTTTTGACTGCAATTTCATTAGAGGCGTTTTCAGCTTCTCAGGCATCTGTTGGTTTCAGGTTGCTTAGGATCAGTGTTTGCATTTTTGTTTGCTTTTGGTAGAATATGATAGAATCCTAATCTGACTAAGGGATCCTGAGAAATAGATGCCAAATTAATTTGCTTTAATGAATTAGTTCTAATAAATCAAGTATGCTGTGTGCTGGGAGGGAGACAAGAAGGGAAACAGAAGCTGGAGTGGAAGAGAAATTGACATTAATATATAGAGTGTGAGATGAAAAGAAGTTTATTTTTATTGAGCAGCTTCCTGTGGTTTTCTCGCCATGCTCTAAGGGCTTTGGAGAAATTCGTCATGTTGCTGGCAGTGCAGAATCTGCTTTGTGGAGAACTCAGGCTTTGGAGATGGGATTTTCAGCCAAACAGCTTTTTGTGAGCATAAATAAGTACTTCTCTCCCTCCCTCATTTATTTTGTCTTAGGGATTGTCCACAGTGTTTAAATGAAAGGAGAGATGCTGCAACATGGTCATGTTCCTCCTAATTTTTGGATGTGTTGCATTGATAAATTGCAGGCTGGAGGCTCAAGTGGAAGATTCCCCTCCTTCCCAGAGTGGCTTTGTGCTATATTTAACCATCTTTTATTAGTGAGTGCCTCAAAAAAGTAATGTTTTGTAGCGTGTTTTGGCTCCTGGTGTAGACCATAGTTGGTGTTGATTATTAAACACTGTTTCAGTGTTTTCCAGTGCCCAGGGACCCTGTCCCAGTTTGCAGTGGGTTGTGGGCAGCTGCTTTGGTTTGTGGCTGAGGTGGCACCATCACTGCCCTGGCTGCAGCAGGGGAGTTGCCCAGGATGGTTGGAGCCTGCCAGAGGCTTGTTGAGCTGCAGGTGATGGGAGCAGGGCTTGGAATGCAGCTGGGGTGTGGACAAGCTTCTCACAGCATGTGGAGGCAGCAAGGAAGGTTGGATCCTCATACTTTGGAAACATGGAGCAGTACCAGAGTGTGGCTTAAGAACTTTCATGCTGGATGAGTCCAGAGGAGGGCATGAAGATGCTCCCAGGGCTGGAGCAGCTCTGCTGTGGAGAGAGTTGGGGTTGTACAGCCTGGGGAAGAGAAGGCTCCAGTACTGAAGTGACTCCTGCCCCTGGAGTGACAGGACAAGGGGGAATGGCTTCACTGACAGGGGACAGGGTTGGATTGGATATTGGGAGGAATTCTTCCCTGTGAGGATGGTGAGGCCCTGGCACAGGTTGCCCAGAGAAGCTGTGGCTGCTCCATCCCTGGAGTGTTCAAAGCCAGACTGGATTGGAGCAGCCTGGCCTTGTGGAAGGTGTCCTGACCCATGGCAGGGGAGTGGAGCTAAATCATCTGCAAGGTCCCTTCCAAACCAAAGCAGTCTGGGATTCTGGGATTCCAACAGCACAAGAGTTGATGTTGAGATCCCTTGGCCTCCCAGGTTCTGTGTTTGGCAGGTGGTGGTTGTCAGCACTGATGCTGTTATTCAGTGTAGTTCCTCTCATGGTGAGCTTCAAGAAGGATTTTTGTCTGTTGAACAGTGTGATGGGGAGTATGAAATGGGAACCTAAGTGGATTACCTAAGAAATCATGGTTTAGGTTAAATATAAAAGCTGCTGTTCTGACTATTTTTTGAATTTATGAACTCAATTGTCAGAATATCCTCCCTGGGAAAGCAGGTACAACTGAAGGCTGGAAGGGCCTTCAGCAAATCCTGTCTATCCACTGAACAACTTGACTTAGAACAACAGTGCTGTAACTGCCTCTGATATTTGCCATATTTCTCTCTTTTATCAGTTTGCCAGTTTGCAATATTTTTATAAGTATTGTTAATGTTAATAACCAGATCAAAATATTTTTCAGTATGTCTGGAAATGGGTTGCCAGAACTTTTCTGCAGAGCTTTTGCCCAGACTGAGCACTCCAGTACCTCCCCAGAGCATGCAAACTGGCATCTGCTGGCACCTTCACTGCTCTCCTGTCAAACCACAAACAGGGATTCATTTAAGGTAGTTTTACTACATTAAATGATTTCCCTCACAGTTTGCTTTCAAGCTGTGCAAGTCCTCTTTGTTTGGCTTTGCCTCTGCCTGGGAAGATGAGGATCCTCTGTTGCTCTCCACTGGCCTGAGGAGAAGGATGTTTTCCAGGAGCAGGAGTGTGTGGCTTGGGGTTCTGTGAGGTGCCCCCACCTTCTCAGCAGATGGCACAGAATCCTGCAGTGAGCCTGTCCCCTGTCTCAGGTGTGCCTACCTGGGCCTTGGGACAGCTGGGTCGTGGCAGAATCCAGAGGGAGGGATGAGGAACATCACAACATCACCAGTGCCCAGGACCGGTGTGAAGGATTGCACTGTTCCTTTTCACCTGAAGAAGTTGTTTTCCAGGTGCTCTGATAATTGAAGTAGTTTGAATTAAACAGTACTGGAGCTCTGTGGTGATGATGGTTGGTTAACCAGTGGCTGCTTTCAGTCTTGAAAGAAAGGAGTTTGAATGTTGTGATATCTTAGGATTTCCTTAGAGGCTCAGTTGAAATATTGTCTTAATCAATAAAAACATACAAAGCACAGTGGTTGGAAAGTGCATGTTTTACCTTCAGAGGCACTTTACTTCCTACTTCAGGCCATGCAAACTGATAGAAAGACCTGTGTTCCAGTAGGTGCATCAAGATTGCTTAAATAATAAGATTGTTTTAACATATGTTCAAATTTCTTATTTCCTGGCAACTGCTTCAAATTCCTCTTACTTGGTATCTGCATTGCACTGAAATGTGCCTTTTTAAAGCCTTTTTCTGCCTCTTTCATTAATGGTGAAATGTTTTCAGAGCCACTGTGTTGTAGGGCCAAATTCAGTAAAATCCAAGTGCATTTTTCCTCTGGGTGCAAGTTTCTCATCTTCTTGTGCAAGTATTGAAAGGAGAAAATGGAAGGTTTGTGGTGCACAGGGGTGCAAACAGAACGAGTCCTCTAGGCCTGAGTTAAATTAGCAGCTGCCAGCTCCTCTTTCATAATCTGCTCAAGGGTTTTGTAAATGAGAATAGAGTTTCTCAATGAAAGATTGGGGCTCTTTATTTGTTTTTTTCTTTTTTTTTTTAATATACTTCAATGCCATAATCTAAAATTTGTTGGGCAAATGGTTGAAGAAACAAAAAACCTGGTGGTATTTGCTTACCTGTTACCCAAGCATCACTAAGGAACCTTTTTTTCTGTTTTGTGACATAAGTCTGCATTCATTAACTGGTATTTCTGTGTTGGTGGCTTCTGACCAGTGGATGATGCAAGTAAACAGTTCAGTGGATCTGGTTGCAATGACAGGCAGTATCTAATACCAGTGAGAGAAAAGCACAAACCAGGGATCCACCAGCACCCCACATTTTCCCCTCCTGCTTTTGGGGCTTCCTCTTCCCTCTGAGAATATTTATTTATTTATATATCTGAGCACTTACACCATCCTGCTTCTGCTTTGGTCACAGGGAACTTCACTTCCTTGGTTTCATCTGGGTCTTACTAAAGTTGTGTTCAGTGTCAGGAGTTCTGAACCTTTGTGACTTTTAAGGAACAATCTGTAGAAAAAGTGAATGTACAGATTGCTCACATTTTGCAGGGGCACAGGAGAAGCCCAGAGTTCTCTGATGTCATTACAGTGACCTATGATGCAGTGCCAAAAAGCAGAAACTCACAGAGGTCTTCTCTTTGCATTTCCCCTTTTATGTCTTTAATTTTTTGGCTGTACTTCAAATGAAAATATTCTTTTCCATTCCATCTGCCATTACTTATTTTATATCTTAGCAGGTTTTTCTGTTGCTGTGCAGTTTTATTTATGTAGGCCTTTGCCTGGGTCAGTTGTCAGAGAATTTTCTTTATGTATCTGCTTCTCATGTCTTGAGGATTTAGGGACATTTACTGGAATGTCCCTGAATGGACATTTACATGATTATGTTTAAAGCTGCTTGTGGATAGGAGGGGAATTTGGGATCCAAACTCCAGATGTTGTGGGCAGTTTTTAGTAGTAATATCTGTCATAATCTTGAATGTGCCAGGTGCAGGAAATTCCTTCCACCAAGGCTAGGCCCCACCAAATGAGATATTTGTAATTTCATTTGCTTCCAGAGTTTCCTGAGGGTAAGCAATTAATCTATTGTTAAAAATATTTTAAGTAATGTCTGAATTTTTCTTCTCTGTAGTTCAAAGGTCATTATGAAAGCTGGTGCTCTTGCTTCTGATAGTTAGAAGTACAGGAAGGGAATGAGATGACAAAATGGGATTTGTAAGATCCTGTTCAGAGCCTGGGCTGCAGTCTGCCTTTGGGAGACATGTGACATTGTGATAAAAGCAGGTGGAAGGGGAATAAAATTAATAAGTGTTCATGTGCTTTCACAAAGGCCATGTGGGATGCCTGTGGAATCATCTGGACAGGGAATTGAAGCAGTGCTTGGTTTGGTTTTTTAAAGGTCTGCTCTAGTCCACATCCTCAGGGACTGGAGTTATCCCTTTGCAGTCCCAGGTCAGACTGGTGACAGCTTTGAGGTGACACACTGGACCCATCTGACACAGCTCACCTGACCTGATCTGTGTGGCATTTTGGGCAGGGGCCCTTGGTGGGTGTGGTGAGCTGGGGAAGAGGTTTGGAGTGGTTGGTGGGGCCTTGGTTGGAGGTCCTGCATCCTACACTGCCCCCAGCACTCCCTGGCATCTCCTCACCTGCTGTTGTTGAGGAGGAGGGGAGGGACCATGAAATCCACTGAAATCTGAGGTGACCTGTTTCTGGGAGGCTATAACCAGAAATGTTCCTGTTTTAAATTGAATTTAAAAGCCAGATTCAGTTACTGTTCAGAGCAGTGAATAGATTTAAGTTCCTGGTCCATTCTGAGCTGTTGTTTGAGAACTTAGGAATATTTTCCATGTGTTTCCTAACAAGTTCTGTTGCACAGGGACCCTGCTGTCTCCATTTGTACAGTTCTGAGGTGTGTCTTGGAGTTTTTCTGGTCTGAGTAGTGAAGGAGAAATAGGGTCTGAAGCATGTCTTTTCTTTAGAAAACTTATTTTATCATTTTGGTGTTTGGTTTGACACATCACTGGTCAGTCAGTCCTTCTGAAGGCACTCATTTTAATGCTGGGAAATAACATTCTTGCTTGGAGTACACCATTTTTATCACATAGCAAAATAAATGCATGTTCCATAGAAGTATTTTTGTCTGGACAGTAACTAGTGAAAATATTTATTTTCCCCAATGAAGTCTCACTTCTTCTTTTCCTACAAAGTTCCTGATTTCCATACTAGCTCACTTCATTCTTGTTGCACTTTTAAATTGGCATTGGAAGAGCATTGGCTCTTCACAATTGATTTGGGAAAACCAGGCAGTCAGAATTAATCAGGAGGTGTTTGGAAGGTGCACAGGGTAATTTCCCAAGCCTACCTTGCTGTTTCCCTGAGGGCTTTGGGTGACAGGGCCAGCAGCCAACATGACTTTGTTCTGGGGCCTGGCATGGAATATATGTTGTGTGCAACATCCTGGATGATGAAAACCCTGCAGCTCCTGTGCTTCTCCTGTAATGCACAGCTCCTTACCCTGGTTTCCTGCAGCATATCTAAAAACCACATTTCTTCCTGTGACTTGGTTTTTTGATGTTTTCCGTATAAAGGCCAGGGAGTCCTTCTTGCTGTTAAAAAGGATCTGTGATGACTTTCACTCTTCTTGCTGTTTTGAGGCTGTTTAAATGTGCAGATGTATGAAATATTATTTTTAAATGACCCTCAGTGAGGAAAGGTGCTATTTTACAACTAATTTTGTTCCTGTTAAGGATCTCCAGGAGGACATACCCTTGGTTTAGGGAATACATGTAGGAATGACCCTGGTTTAACATTGTACTGATGGCATCACATCAGGGGTACAGGCAGAGTGAAGAGACATCTGTCACGCTCCAGTGTTCGTGAAAATCAGAGGCTGGAATAAAAACATCAGTCAAAAACTATGCATAGGGGTTTCTGAATTGATTACCAGTTATTTACATGGAAAAAAGACTAAATGTGGTCATTCCATACTTTGTGCTGAAACTGAAAGGCCTTGGGAATGGCCTTTGATAATGGGGTTAAATTAAGCCCCAGTATAACCAAAAGTGGCCTTTTGGTTCTAAGCCCTCTGAAATATGACTCCTGTCTGAAAACCTAGTGTATACAATCTACATGTGTTTTAATTCTTGCCCAATTACACTGTTAGAAAACTCAATTGCAAATGAAGTCTGAACATGGTTTTTCCTGATGTGTCAGGATTTCAACCTAAGTCTGTGGTCTGCAATTCAAGCTGTGTCTTTGCTTATTAAATCACCAGTGAGTTAGTGGGAAAATCAGTAGGACAGATACATTCTTTGCTACCCTATTATTTCTAAATTATGGACTGGCTTTTCTTTTTTTTTTTTTCTTTTTAAGCCATGAAATACTGTTGCTAGACTGAGTGGTGGAACTGAGGACATCCTTCATCAGGCAGTTTGCAGAT
Organism: Ammospiza nelsoni; assembly: GCF_027579445.1. Lineage (NCBI taxonomy): Eukaryota > Metazoa > Chordata > Aves > Passeriformes > Passerellidae > Ammospiza > Ammospiza nelsoni. Next base: position 6,804,848 of record NC_080644.1, on the reverse strand, counting down.
TAAGTGTATGCAGAGTGAGAGAACAGGGAAATAAATATCATTATGGTTTGTGGGGGAGTAGTATAAAATAAATCTTTTTGTTGGTGAAACCACACTGTATGGTTAGAAAATACCAAAGAGTTTGTCTTCTGTGAGAGAATGCCAGTTTAAATTAAAGCTGGTTTTAGTCCAGCCCTGTGATTTGTTTGGGTATTTGTAGCTGAAAGAGCTGACTCCCACATGCAGGGGGTGTACTGGGCATCATTCTGGGGTTATTATAAGAATATTGTGACATTAGCATTGTATTCATAAGGATGAATTTGGGATCAGTAGGGAATAAATGTGTTCTGTATCCCAAGGTGCTTCTCTGATTTACTGTGTGTTTGCCCCTTGACATATGCTCTGGTTTAATTCACCTGAGAAGAAACTGAAATATTTGCAGTGAAGGCATCACCTCTGGCATCACCCAGCCTTCAAAAGGAACTTGGTTGAATTTTCCTGCCAAAACAACAAGTAGAAGTTTTGGGAAATACAAGTTGTGCTGGTCAGTTCAGATTTTATTGTGGAATTCTGTGGTTTTAAGCCCCTTCATGCTTCTGAATATCCATGTGCTGGGGGTTTGAATGGGGCAGATATTAAACTCATTGTGGCTTTTAGACCATTTTCTGTAACACCTGACACAACCCAGAGGGGAGAAATCTGTGGCATGAAGTGAAGAACGTCTTCCATGACATATTTATCTATATATATCTATATATATCTATTTCCTGGAGATGGTCTCTGGGGCTATTGGTTTGTTTGGGTTTTGCTCACCCCTCCCAGTGGTCAGAGGGGTTTTACCTACAGCCTGTGCCCCATTTCTAATCAGAGCACCCCTTGCTCCTGCTGATGCTTTATTGGTTTTGTTTTTATTTGGGTTTCTTGGTTGTTTTTTCAAGCCTAAAATATCTTTTACGACACCAATTGCTCAGTTTCTGTGAGGAAGTGAAATAATCAAATAGTCTCTTCCCCACCCTCCACAAAAACTGGGGAAATCCAGTTGAGCAATTAGGAGAAGTGAGGATCTTTAGATATGCTTAATTTTTTAACTTTGCAGAGGAAATAATCTCTGGAACTAAAGCCTTTGGACCTTAACTGAGTGGATACATGTGCTGCTTGAATAATTATGCTTCACCTTAGGCTGGAGGACCTGATTGGATACAAGAGGTAAAAGTAAATGGGGGAGAGGGAAAGTTTATTTTCTGCCTGTATTATTAAATAAATAAGCATAATTTTTAGAATAAAACCTAATATCCTGTGAAATAGAAAGGCTCTGACAGAGGCAGTGTCATTGGGTTCCTGGTAATCACATAAAGACATTTTGGCTTTTCTGCTTCTGAGCTTTCTGTGTGATTGTTTCTGGAAAATATAAAATCTTTATAAGTTCTGTTCGATTCTGCTTATTTTGCCTTTTTATTCATAACTTTTTAAGTGGAAGATTTGTGTGCTTGGTGGGAGAGAGCCATTAAAGAGCAGAGATTAATAATCTGAAAATAGGTGAAGTTTCTCAAAAGGGAAGCACCAGAGTGGATCATTTTAGATCAGGATGAGGATATGAGTATTGCCTTCAGATGTTGTTGCCATAAACTGGTCTTCTGGTTTGCTTTTTTTACTTAGTAAAATAAAGTCTTCATTTCAAAGTCTTTAACAAAAACTGCTCATGATTGAAACTGCCAAGAGTGTTTATCTGATGACAAAGCAATTCTAACACCAAATTAGGTGGAAAATAATTTTGGTACATGTTTTGCAGTTGGTAAGGCCATACTTTCACATTATTTAAATTGTGTGTATGGGGAAACCCTCATTCACCTTTTCATCTGCCTCACAGTTGATAGGAAAAGAAGATAGGAATGAACTTTTTTCCCCTCCATCTCTTACTGCTGTCCATGAGCACAGAGAGGAGCCACCTTCCCCTGCCCTTCCAAGTTAATTTTGGATAGATCTTTTTCTTGCCCTTCGCCAACCAAGTTGCAGTTTGAAAGATGTGTTCCTTTCTGTTCCTTTTGTGTCTCAAACTGCTTATTTGGCTTTTTTGCTGTTCTTTGTAACCTCACTTTGTTCCTTCTTTTTGACCAGGCAAAAGCCTCCTGTGCTGTAAAAAGGAGCTGCTTGGATCAACGTTATCTCCTTAAATTCTCTTTTTGTAACAGTCTGCCAAGGGACTCATGTTTTGACAACTGATGTGATTTTCTCAACCTTTTCTTACACAAGACAATAGACTTCTTTTTTTCTTTCTATTTAAAAACCTTTCGTTGTCTTACCTACAGGTGTGACATAATAATGTAAATCTCATTTTTATGTGAGTAGACCCATCTGTTCCAAGAGTTCTTTTATATTTTAAAGGTTAGGCTATATCGATATAGTCATTAACAATATGAGGGGTTTTTATTGATGTAGTTTATACAACCCACTTAGCAGAAGTGGGGCTTTATGTCTATGCAGAAGTTGAAGATATTTCTTCAGAAAAGTGGCATCAGCATCACTCATCCCAGCAGGGAATGTTGTGGGTTGGCTGATTGGTTCTGGTGAACTTGCAGTGAGTAGTCACAGTGATTCAAAAACTACTTATAGGGAGGAAAAATTAAAAGTAATAATGAACAAAGCAAACACAGCTGCTGATTTTTCAGAGATTTTTAACTAACTGAGTAAGCAGATGTGGAGATTTTATTGCCATGTGCAGTTTGTGATGTTGCACTCTGCACATAAACTGCTGTGATGTCATAAACAATAATTCATTATTACTGAAAGATTAAATAGGAGCAATGAAATCCTAAGTAGGGAATCCACTGACCCCATCCCCCCCCAGGTTTTTAGAGTAATTATTTTAATTGAGGAGAGAGGACAGAAAATGCAAATCCATTACTTCATATTTTCTCCCCTAATATGGAAAGCTTTCTTTGGTAGGTTTGAATCTTACTCTTGTGTAGGGTAAAAGGTCACAAGTCTTTATAACAGGTTGGTCAATCAGACTTAAATGGTTACATTTTAATCTGCTAAGCTCATTAGAGAAACAACTCTGTGTCACTGTAGTTAAGTTTGTCACAAGTTTCAATGGAACCTCTCCTGCAGTCAGCAGTGGTGGATGTTAGTAATTTCAAACTTGAATTTAGCAGAAAAATGGTATTGCTCCAGATTTCAATTATTTAAAAGCTGTGTTTTTCTGTTTTTTAAAAGAACTCAAGAGAATTTAATGAAGTTTTTAGTGTCACAGTCTTTCAGTATAGAAGACCTGTCCTCTGTTCCCAAGGCAGATGGATTTGGACACAGTAAAGTTCTTTTTTTCCAGGAGATATATGCATTTACATCAATTCCTTGGATACTCAGCTTTCCATCAGGGCTTATATGTTAAAACAGAATGTTTTTATGGATATGAGATCTCTCACATGATCTTTATCAAAAGGTCACAAACTGAATAGCAAAATTCAGCTGAAAGGCTTTTGTGCTGTGATATATAAAATATAAGCAATGCCAGAACACACTCTTGGATGCTTTAATGGAATATAAAATGTTAGTGCTCTGATTAATAGGTTAAAAATCTTTATTTGAAGACAGCTAAGGGCAAAGAAAAGTGCTTTAAAATAATAGTGGTCTTCTGCTTGCACTTGTTAGCCAGAGTGCTTTCCCTTCAGCTGTTTGACATTGTTTTTCCCGTAATGATTCATTTTGCAAGTCATGTAAGCAAGAAGGGATGTGAAAATAAAGCCTTTGGAGTTTCTGTTTTGTATATTGGTTATTTAATTTACCTTAATTGCAGCCTTATTTCTTATAATACTTGCTAACCATGATACAGCTCCTGTACATGGTGGAGATGGATTATGAAGCCATGTATGCTGAAGATAATTTCCCCTTTCTGGTAACAATGTATGGAGCAGGATGGGGACAATTCTGTCAGTAGAATTATTCAGTAAAAAGAGTTATCCTGCATCACTCAGAGGAGATTTGGCTTCTCAAGAAACACACATGCTTCTTGTCCAGTAGAGCTGAGAACATGTCTGATTTCTGCAAGGAGAAGGCAGTATCTGTCTCTTGGGCAGAGGAGAAAAGGGTGCTGAGCAGATTTATGGTTCCAGTGTATGGGGAAGATACAACAGTACATAAATTGAGTTCTAATTTGCAGGAGAAATAAGGCTGGAAGAGCTGGTTTGCTATGAGCAAAATGGTTGCAAGAGCATGCAACCTCCCCAAGCAAATTTCTTCCACTGTGTTACAAAATTTACCACAGTTTTGATGTGTTGCTGAATTCAGTTTGCATTTTTGAGGCTTTGCTTGTTTTTATCTTCATCATTCTTTAATCTTTTTTCTTCTAATTTTCATACTCATTTCTGTATTTTCTGATTCTTAGACAGTTATATATTCCTGTTCCCAGACTTCCTCCTTTCTCATGTGTGTTGTTGAGCTGGGTGTCATGCACTGATGTAGATTTGAATGCTTCCATTCCTTTTCCAGCATCTGTCCTTTCATCTTCTCTGCTTTTGTTTGGATTGTGAATATCATGTAATAAGGAGGGGAGATATTTACAAGTAATTACAAGCAGGGTATTATGTAGAGCTCTGGGTCAGTGGATCTGGCCTGCTGAATAATGAGATTGGATGGGGAGATCAAAACATTCCTGAGTCACTAAATTGGAATTGCCAGTTGCAACAGAAACTGAGGGAGTGAACCCCTGGGAGGTGCTGGGCTAGCTCAGTGCTGGCAGGGAGGATGAGAAGTACCTGGCATGGGTTTCTCATGTACTTTGATTTTTACAAGAAGCAGTTTCCTTGGGAATTTATTTTTGTCTTGTTTGGTTATTTTCAGCTGTAAATCAGGCTGCCTGCTTTTAATGAAACTTGGTATTGGCATAGCTGTGAGACTGAAGAAAATATTGCTGCTTGCATCCAGATTAAGACAACACTTGACTGTGTATTTTGAGTCTCTGCATGGCTGGTTATTATATATAAGTGCTGTAAAAAATACTAACTTTTCTGCTGATGGAGTTTTGATGAGGCCTAGGCCAGGATCTTATATTTGAACCTTCTATCCACACATCATGGTCTGATATTTACATCATTATGTGCCCAGTTCTGACCTTAGCAGGATAGCTCATTTTTTCAAACTACATTTGCTTCCAAATTACATTTGGACTTTGGTTTTTTCCCCTTTCCTTTTATGTTCTATTCATATTATTTCCATAAATTGAACATAATTTGACTGTCAACATACTTGGATCTGGGCTTGCTGTCTGAAACAGAATGAGTGGCCCAATTAGAGGTGGTCTTCATCTGGGTAGGGAGCCATAATTCTGGTTGCCAACAGCATTAACAATCTGCAGCTTTCTATAAATGCATAAATAATGTTCTTGTGGATTATTTTTAATAAAGAAAGCTGGGGGCAGAGAACCTGGAAGCTTCTATAGCTTCACAAAATAGCACATTTTTCCTTGGGGAGTTACCCCCTCCCTAGTATTGCACAGGCTCTGAGTGGGAAAGTTTAACTCCCTGCCTTTCGTTATTCAGGAAAAGTCCTTTGCTGCTTCCTATCAAAGGAACTAAACAGATCCATTAACAATAAGCTGATTATTGAGTTGTTGCTTGGTTCATTCATACCCACTTAGGGATGTGTTGCTGGATCAAGCAGCTTCTTACAGATGGCACCAAGCAACTGCTGTGGGCAGCAATGCCAGCAGCTCCCTGGGTTTATTCCCAACATCTCTGTTTGCCATGCTGGAACCTTCCAGCCCATGAAAGGCATAATTATTAATTCAATGAGGAGTTTATTTCTCAAGTGCATTCAGAGCTGGTTCTCTGAAAGCTGTTGAAAGGGTTTGTATGGCAATTAAGTGATGACTTGCCAGGTAAAAACTGCTCTGAAGTTCGCTCACGAGGTTTAAATTGTTCAGTCATCTCATGCATAAGTGACTTTGTGATTGGTGATGTGGGTTAGATGTGTCCTGCACCTGCTTAATCAGAAAGGTATTTTAATCTGTTGCAGTGAGTTTCCCTGATTTTTTCTATAGCACCATGCAGCATTTCCTAGGCTGTTCTTGCCCCTTTGCTCTGTTATTTCCATGCTGGAGCTTGACTGCTGAAAGATCGAGTGTGCTGCTGGGTCACCTCAGGTTCTCTCCCTCCTTGTACACCAAAATGAGACTGGTTTTCATCTGCATCAGGGTGAGGGAATCCAAATTGGTTGACAGCATGGTTTTCTTGATGGAAATGTGTCCTGGCAGGAGGAGCTGGTGCTGCTCCCCAGAGCAGGCTGTGCCTGCTGCTCCAGTGCCGGAGCTTGGGGTCTGCTCTGTTGGCTAAGCTGCTTTACAGTCTCTCTCTAACAGCACAACAGATTAGCAAGACTTGAAAAACATGCTTCTCATGCTCTCAGTATATATATTCACAAAGGCCTACATTGAAAAAGTCCAAAGTCTTTCACAGATAATGGTTATTAGAGTTTCCATGCAACTGGGTAGGTGTGTGTCTTTCCCATGATAAGTTAGGGAGAAGAGACTGAAGCTCTGGTTCAAACCATAGAGGCCTTGACTCTGTATTTTTAAATATTTGTCATTTATTTCGACAGTTTATCATTCTAAAGACAAATATTTACATTGTGAGGACTTATTTGGTACTTGTGATACAGATATTTATAAAACACTTGTGTGTTTTTACTGCCAGTAATGTAATGATAATTTATCAGTGAATCCTCAACTTCAGAATTGGTGAACAACTAATTTGCTTTTGTTTTGTCTTTAGGAGAATCAGTTTTAGAAGTGTGTGAAGATTGCTATCACCCTAGAATATTCAAAATAGACACCAGGTGAGTTCTGGAAATTTTTTATTTCTTGTATCTCATTTAAAGGCAAAATATTGCTGAGGAAACAAAGTTTCCTACAAAAATCTCTTACTACCTCAGGAAGCCAAGGCTAAAACACCTCATATTTTTGTGGTAACACAGTCTTGTGTATGCTTCTCTCATCACCCTTTTAATTTTTTTTCCTCCCTTGAAAAATACCAGATTGTGAGGACAACTCTAAGTGACTCTGAGACAGATGGACAGGATGTGGAGGCCAGTGGTGCTTTTTCCTTTCTGTGACAAATCAATATTTACTGAAGTGCTTTCAGGCTCGGTGTTTTTATTTAGGCTTTTACTGATAAATGCTGGTTGGTATAGAATAATTCAGTTTTAAATTAACACCTAAAGTTAGGTGCTATTGTAAGTTAATTTTCTGCACAGGAAATCTTTGCAAAGCCAGAATTTTAGCTTTAACCAACATTATATTTTACTACTTAGCAGCAATGCTTTGTGGAATCCAAATCTTTCCTAAAATACTCAAGTGCTTCCTAAAGTCGTATAATAAAATATCAACTAGACATTATTTTTATAAGAGCTGGCAAAACATAATTTCCAAGCTGGACTCTTTAATCATCTTTTAATGTGCTCTTAAAACTTAATTGTAGAGGGCTTGACAGCATTCCTGATAGTTTGTGTTACTGACATGTGCAGGGTTGAGCTGACCTGGGACAGCAGCAACTCCTCCTGTCCAGCACTTCCCTGAGTCTGTCTGTCATTCCTTCTGGTGCCTGTCTTCCCTTTTGGGGATTCCTCTGTTCTCTGTGTTACTGGGGATTTTTTGGAAGACTGAGAGGATGTTATGTGCTGGTTTTAACCAAACTCTTTTGCAAACAATACCCATTAAGGTTAATAACCTCCCATTGTCCTGTGTCCAGTGGGTATCATTCACTGTGTCAGCAGGAGGTGGATTTTCTCCTTCACAGAGGGATTTCACTTTCTGGAGCAGCTGTTTCCAACCAGGCTCCCCACACTGTGTGCAGACAGTTCACTGTAATGCAGTTTTTACCTGTGTACAGGTCTGGGTGTTGGCACATCCATTCAAGGAGTGATTTCATTATTTTATTTAATTTTTAGGAACTTAAACTGAGAAGTATACAGGCATGGAGAAAATTAGAATTCTGGAGATTGTGCTCCAGCTGGAGATCTTTAAAGCTAACCTTGTTTGGTGTCCTGTGCCCCTTTTGATTTTGATCAGTGCAGCTGAACAGCCACAAGTCCTTCCTGCAGCAGCCTTTCCTCCAGCAAGGAAATTCAAGGGACAGCAGTGCCTGTATCACTTACATAGGGGGAGATGGGAAAAGGGAGAGTTGAGGTTACAGTTTCCAGAGGTTTGTTCTGGGATAAATACTCAGTGCTTCAGCCCTGGAGGGAAATGAGAAGAGCTCAGAGGCTGATGACACCCACATACTGTGGCTGTTGTCCATGGAATGAGCCTTCCATCCCTTTATCTCAGGGTAGCCCTCCCTAAATCCAGCAGAGGTGGTTCAGTGTTGTCCCAAGCACTGCTGTCTGTGTGAGCAGGGTCCGTACAGCCCAGCATGTTTTCCTGCAAAAATGTGTCCTCCTCACTGCCAGCTTCCACTGACATTCTTTGCAGCATCCTGCAGTGCATCAGATGGAGTTTAATTCCTCCTTCCCTGCTTCTGGCCACCAGATCTGCTGTCACCCTGTTCAGTGCAGACATTATTTGGGATGTTCTCTGAGTATTTAATTCCCTAAACTGGCAGAGAACTATGGATTTTTTTCCCTTGGCTGTAATAACTCTTTGCCATTTTAATGAGTTAAATACAACTTCCAAAAGGGTCAGCAGACCTTGCAGAAACTAAGGTATCACCAGTTTCATGAAACTTGATGGGTTTCTTTTGGGAAGCTGAAAAGCAAATTAGTGTTTCTAAGGTTAAATTTTCCATGGAGGTATTTAGAACATTAAGGCTGACTTCCATAAATAACCTGCCAGGTTTAATCTGAGTATTTTCAGTGAGGTGGTGCTGAATGCAGCTGCCTGTTGTGGTAGAGCTGACTGGGGCAGGATATCGTGGTGCTCAGATGGTTAAACACTCTGCTGGTTAATCCAGGAGATTACCTTTCTCCAGAGCCTTCCCAGAGAAACCTCTTCAGGGCATCCTGCTTGGATAGAAAAGGGAGCAGATGGTTTGTTGCTGCTGAACACAACAGTTTTTAAAAATGCAGGGCAGCTTTCAGGATTGTGAATTAGAGCCACGTGTGAAAACAGCAGAAATGATACCTGAGTTTAGGAAAATTGGAACTTAAATAACTTGCACCTTTACTGTCTGTTTTATATTAAAAAAGCCAAAGGTTGAATTCCTAGTGATAATACTCCCCTGTTCCCTTAAGTAAAAAGCTTCCCAGATGAATTCCCATCCCTGCCTTGTCCTCCACTCTCCTGCCAAGGCCAATGTGTCCATTTCATCCCAGCTTGGAGAAATAAATGTTAACATCCCATTAGACCAAGCTGTGAATCCCCAGCACTGTTCAGATGGAAGCAATTAAGGATGCAGCAGTGTGGAATTGTATCCCTGTGCCTGCAGACTGACTGCCTGGGTCATACTGAATTCATTTTTATTAAACAAATTGGCCCTAATTGAGCAGTGCAGATTTTGTTAAGCAGAACATGGTGTATGGCTGTGATCTGCAGCATCTGTCACCAAGGCCACGCTGGATTGATGTTACAGGAAGCTTGTTATGCTTAAATAGAGCTGCAGCTTGTAGCAAAAATGTCCATAATGCCCTGGAAGCTCCTGTTTGAAGCAGTGCCTTCTTCACGAGGGCTAAATCAACATGTGGAATTCCAATCAAGGTGCTTTTTTTTCCTCCTGTTGACTTCTCAGGTCCCTGTCCAAGAGCAGTGGTGACAGACACTCCTTGGCAGGAGCTGCTGGCAGGGACTGTGTGCTGGAGCTGCAGGGAGGTTCTGGGAGGGTGGGAGGAGGTGCTGATGGGCACAGAGCAGGAGGAGCTGAGCAGGGAGCCTGGGAAGCAGCAGGGGCAGGCTGCTGTGATTAGGTAGATTAGCAGAGACACGCCAGGATCATCAGTGTTTGACCTCAGCTCCGGGGCAGAGGGGGCTGGGAGCTGCCTGTGGGAAAGGCTGGCCCAGAGGGTTTCTTTCCTGAAATATGGTTTTCCTTTCCCTGAATCAGATTATGCCCCAATAAGTGAGTTGTTTGTGTTGTGTCTTGCAGCACTCAGTACTTTTCTTCCCATACAGAAAGCTTTTGGTACTGAACAGTGTCCTTGAAAAGAAAATACTTCCTCTCCCTACCCACACATTCACCTTCCAGATTTGGGGTGTAGTTTGAATTTTTAGCCAGAGAATTAAAGTTAAGACAAATAATTATTAATAGTAATAATTTGTAGCATTCTCTAGGAAGCTTTAAATTAAACTAGGTAGAATTGCCAAAGGCTTCTTGAAGGTGATTAGATGAGAGTTTGGTTGAGCCAGTGTATTCCAGTTAAAACAACTGGGCCTGGTGAGCAGTGTTAAATGGATGTAAAGGCAGAGAATCAACAGCAGGCTCTGAGCTGAACAAGACAGTGGTGATGTGTCTGTCCACATCCTTGTCACTTGGTCCCCCTTGTGTGGGTGTGATGATTCCCATGAGTTGGGAGGAGCAGAGGTGTGGTCACAGCTCCTCCCAGGCAGTGCAGGGGGGTGAGGGCTGAGGGTGTTGCTTTCAGCCAGCCTTGTGAAAGCTGAGGTTATTAATTTGTTATATAAGACATAGGGTTAAATTAGAAAAGTCTGCTGCTTTAAATATCTTTTTCAAAGGCTGCATAATCTGGTGTGGGCTAATTGTAATGACATAATCCAAAAATAGCCAATAGTCTTTTCTTGGATGCTCATCCTGGCTGCAGTTCTGCAGCTAAAGAACAGCAAAGCTGATCTCCTCAGGGTGGGAGAGGGCAGAACCAGATCTGCTCCTGGCATGGCACAGGGGACACCTCTGGGGTCTGTCACATTTGGATCTGGAGCAGGAGGTTAATCCATGTTCAAGTAACGTGATTTTAACTAGAATGCATGTTAAATGTTGGAGCCACAACTTTAAATAGTGAGAGAGGGGATCTCCTCTCTGGGCAGACATTCCCTCTCTCCTTGTGGAATGCACAGCTTTGGTCACACTGGATTTATCTAAGGATTCTGTTTGGCCTGGTGCTGGTGATAAGATGGGCGACTGGGATTTGGGAGGTGTGGGAAAGGTTGGTTTTTGTTTTTGTTTTTTAAATGTAATTTCTGAAATAGAAAATACAAATAAAGTCAGTTACTCCTATGCTAGTGTGGTTCAAAAAGGCAACCTCAACAGCAACTTCTCTGTTGTCATGTGGTTTTTATAGGTATTATCACAAATAAATTATCTTAATATTAAGACTAAGAAAGGAGATGAAGTGATTTGAGAGATGTGTTATGCAGTACATGGCTATAGCTGCACATCAGCTCTTAATTTGGGGTTTTGGAAATTTGGGTTAATTTGGAAAGAAGAGTTGAGTCTATACAGCAGGGATTCAGGGTGGCTGCTGTTGTGCCAACGTCACAGTTGTTTTCACTGATAATTCACTGAATTTTAAAACTTTTTACCTTCCACGCGTATAAAGAACCTTTTCAAAGCACATTTTATAAAAGCTGAATCTTGATGTGTAGACTCTGTTTTTGAGAGTTTGCTTAAAGAGGCCTGGTTTTTCCTTGGCTTAAGCATTTCTTGATCTTTATTTTTTTTGCAGGGGCCAGTTCTCTCCTCAGGTTAGCTCAAGATGGCAGACCAGAGGCAACGCTCACTCTCTACCTCTGGGGAGTCCTTGTACCACGTGCTGGGGCTGGACAAAAATGCCACTTCAGATGATATCAAAAAGTCTTACAGGTAAAGCTTTGAGTGTTACACCTGTCCCAGTAGCACTTTAATTCAGTGTTCAGCAAATGGTCTATTTATGTAGGAGCCTCAGTTGGTTTATTTAGACCTTTTGCAGGAAAGATATGTGGGAAAAATAGGTGAAAACGTGGTTGCTTCTTGCAAAACAGGGTGTGAAAACATGCCTAGGCTTTAAATTTTTCCATCTTATATCTAGTAAGTTAAATTCTAAAATGCACAATGTCATTCTGAAAGGTCCTTGCCTAAGTTTGAGCAGAATTTTAGGACTGTGATCAGAATTAAACTCTTCCTACTATGTAGCCTTATATCTGTCTTAGGGGTACCACAGATGTGCAGAACTGCCCTGCTGTCCATCATTTCCACTTCTGGCACAGGGAGATGGAGATTAAATATACAAATAAGGATGAAAACAGAGCATGAATGATTACTTTTTCCTGGAATTCTGTTCAAAAGTTCTTATTTTTTGTGGAGATATTAGTTTTAAAATATTTTTTTCTGTATCCCTTTCCTTAAGAGTTGGACACATGAAATGGCTTCATACTTACCAAATAACAACTACCAAAAAAGAATCTTGTAGCATCTTCCTTTCCCATAAATCTGCTTAAAGGCAATTGCTGCTGTGCCCAGTGGCAATGCGTTTGGATTACACTAGGGGTCAGCATCATCTTTCCATGAGGATACTCATTGTCAAAATGGTTTTCCTTTAGTCTCTAACTTTTACCAAGGGTTTTTCCCTTCCAAAGTTACATGATGGCAACTACATGGTGAAGTCTAGGAATAAGCCAGTTCCACAATTCTCAAAAATTAGCTTTATCTTCCTAAAAGCTTTAAGTGGAGATTTAAATGGGTTATCTTCGAGCAACTGGAAAATAATTTTACTTTCCTGGGGAAAATACTGTGAGTTTTTCCTTTGGAGGAACAATCCCACAAGATCCTGGGTTGAAATGTAGCTGCTTCACACTTCCCTGAACCTTCAGCTGATCTTATTTCCTCTGCTGCTCCTTTATCATGTTCAGTCTGAACATCCTTTGCTGGCCTGGAGCTGTGGGGTTTGTGTACGTGTAGGAAATGGGAAATAAAAATATTTAATTATTGCAGCCTGACTAAGCCCTTTCCAGGTTTATAAAACTTGCTGTGATTATTTCAGCCCTCACTGAGGCTGGGGCACAAGTGGCAGCTGTGGACATGATTTACTGGAGCAGCATCAGGCACTGTGAAGTGTCCCAAGGGCACACTCAGGCTGGTTTCTAAATGCTGTGAGATACTTGCAGACACATCCAAGTGCTTGCATACATCTTTGTTTTATGTTTGTCTGAACATTTCCCCACTGCAAAGCTGACATGTAATTGTCTGCAGACTCCTCCTGTCTTTCTCAGATACGTGACTTTGTGGTCATTTTCTGTAGGAGGACAAGTACCTTTTGTGGTGCAGGAGAGCTGCCAGCATGTGGCTCCGTGTCATTTTTCTACTTGGGAGCACGTATTTTCCCTTCATAAGGAGGTGTTTAGCCAGTTATTTCTACTGGTGTCTGTAAATAGCCTGGGCCATGTGAGAACTAGCACATTTATCAATGCTTTATCTGATTTTTTTGTTATTTGTAAGAGATCTGGCCTGATTAGGGGAGCTACATTGTGATTTCCTGATGTCTCGAAACTCAGAAGTGTTTTCTATTCTAGCAAAGCTTGAACTGAAAAGTACTTTGTTCCTGCACAGGAATTGGTGAATTAACCACAAGTGATCGTGTGTTCTATTTTTGTGTTCAGACACTGCAGAAGCAGCAGTTCAGACACTTTTCAAGCAGCTGTAGCAACTTGCTTTTATTTACTCTTTGGTGCTATACCTTAGACTTGTGGTGTGTCTTTCCTGTGGCAGGAGCAAAACTTAGTGATGGAAATTGCTGGAGCTGAGGATAAAAAAACCCCAAACCTATTTTTATTCAATGTCTCTTATTTTTTTCCATTGAATTTTGAGGGTCAAATCCAACAGTCTGAAGTCAGTCCTGTGAACTAAGCTAGACACTGCTGTAGCCTTTTATTATCATCTGAGGAAGAATCAACAGGGAAGTTGAATCACAGATGAAGGAAAACAGTTGCAACTTAAAAGTCTCCCTTGAGTGGCAGGCTGCAGAATTAGAAAAAAAAAAAAAAAACAAATCAAAAAAACAGGAACCCAAACCCCAGGTTTTATTCTCTTTTTTCTTTCTGCAGGAAACTGGCATTGAAATATCATCCTGATAAAAACCCTGATAATCCAGAGGCAGCAGAAAAATTTAAAGAGATCAATAATGCCCACGCAATATTGACGGATGCCACAAAGCGGAACATTTACGATAAGTATGGGTCTCTGGGGCTCTATGTAGCAGAGCAGTTTGGTGAAGAAAATGTGAACACATACTTCGTGCTGTCCAGCTGGTGGGCAAAGGTAAATAAAAGGGCACAGGAGTTATTCTGGATTGGTATTGGAAACTCTTAGAGAGCTCCAGTTGATAACTGTTCTTGGTTTTACCTTTGAAATTTGCTGAATTTCTGACACTGGGTTAATTAACCTTCTCTTACTGTGTTGTGATCTTGAGTTCAGGAGTATTTTTCTAGGAGCTTCTGGTGAGACAGGTCTAATAAGCAAGACCTGGGTTACTAATTGAAGCTTGGACTCTTCTAGTGGATTTAGAAGAGAAAAGAATTTGGGGTGTATTCTCTGATAAAATCTGGTCAATATTTTTGCAGAATGAGTCTTGACTGTGAACTCTGGCTTACAGAAAATCTCTTTGCATTTCATTGCATGGGTCCATTTTTTTATCCTTTGCCAGCATTGCCTCCATCTCTTGATCCCCTAAGGAAGACAGTAATTATATCATCATGCTGGTTTGCTATCTGTAAAATTATTTTTTCAAACAGTTGCACAGTGACCTATAGAAAGACTTTAATTTAGCCCATTGTAACTGTGATAAGCACCTGGCAGGCCTGGCTTGTATGGAGCTGCCTTGCTGACATGCTGGGAGCATCAATCCTCAGCCATGCCCACAGCCTTGGGCTGCTCCAAGTCCTTGCTGTAGGTACATCATGGCCTGTGCATCAGCTGGTACAGCTCAGTCATTTCCAGGGTTATTTATGTGAATTACAGCCTGTCCTAAACCCCTGAATTTTAGTACAGATGTGCTTATTAGACCTGTACCTTCTTCCAGATGCAGCAAAATAGTCCATTTAACTTAAATGGTAGAAATTACTGAAGCAAACCAGGCTGGCAGTATTCACCTCAGTGCAAGATGTGGACAACCATAGCCACTTTTGCAGATAATTTGAAGTATTTCTCAGTGATAAAGTACAAAGCTGTAGCTGCTAAGTTCTGTCTCCGGACTGCTGTGGTTTTGCTCTCCAATTCTGTATCCAAGTCTCACAAACTCTGTGGTCATGGCACAGTGGACACAGGTCATGACTATTTCTGTGTTTTCTGTCCTCTGCAGGCCTTGTTTGTGTTCTGTGGGCTCATCACAGGCTGCTACTGCTGCTGCTGTCTGTGCTGCTGCTGTAATTGTTGCTGTGGGAAGTGTAAACCGAAACCTCCCGAAGGCGAAGAGCAGGAATTCTACGTCTCTCCAGAGGACTTGGAGGCACAGTTGCAGTCAGATGAAAGGGGTAGGTGAAAATGCTGTGAGCTCTCTAGGATGAACATCAGTCCCTGCTGGAGTGCTCAGTGAGCTGGTTGAGGAAAAATCAGGTCCTGGGGTATGGATGATGAGCAGGGAAT
The DNA here is from genome assembly GCF_027579445.1 of Ammospiza nelsoni. Lineage (NCBI taxonomy): Eukaryota > Metazoa > Chordata > Aves > Passeriformes > Passerellidae > Ammospiza > Ammospiza nelsoni. The sequence continues at coordinate 6,789,378 of NC_080644.1, read as the reverse complement.
GTTTGTGCCACGAGTTACATGGGTGGTGCTGATACCAGAGATAAAGTTGCTACAAACACCTGGAGGGTCTTCACTGAAACTAGCTGGGATCAGCTTCAGAGCAGTCAGTGACCATCATTGTGTTCCTTCCACATCCACATAACATTTGGACCAGCCATGTGGGATTGCAGCAAGGGGCTCTTGTACCCAAAGGTTGGGGGTGTCAAGGCAGCTTTCATTGTATCAGGTGTAGAGGAAGTGGCACTGCTACCCTTGTAGCTCTAATACTGTTTGTGAAGCTATTTCTGCAGGATTGAACCAATAATTTAAAATACTGTAGAGCCTTGTGTATGCTCTGATGACATTTTTAATGGGCACTGCTGAATGGTGGGTGAGGATCAGCAGGAAAAAGGAAATGGTAATAAACATCCCACATGTAGAGTTGAGGTGAACGCTGTTGTGTGCACACTGAAAATCAGGGAATTAATAAAGGAGTGTAAATGGTGTTATCAAAGGGTTGTAGGGAGATGTGCTTACCAAAACATGCAGTGCTGTGTTTCTTCCTTGGTGTGCTAAGCCTTTTGTCTTCACTTTTCAGAGGCCTCAGATGCACCTATTGTGATACAGCCAGCATCAGCCACAGAGACAACCCAGCTCACAGCTGACTCTCACCCCAGCTACCACACTGATGGATTTAATTAAGTTAAGGAAACACTGTCATTAGAATGGATAAAAAACAAAATACATGGCCAACTCAACACTAGAATCATGAACATTAGAAGTAGAGAATGGGGAGGGGGAATAATTCTGCCACAGTAAGAGGGCAGCTTTCCAACCTGCCGAAAATATTTTGTAATCCCTTCAGCCTTTTGTCACCTTTCAGTGTCGTATCTCGACGATACGTGAAGTGCTGTAGCATGCAGTATTTAAAGCAGTTTAGCTACGGTCTTATTTGTTTCCTTTCTTTTGTTTTTTTTTTTCTCCTGTTTTGTTTTGGTTTTTGTTTTTTTTATAGCATGTATGGAGTTATGTTAAATGTCTGTGGTGTAATGTATTGAGTTGTCACAATATCAGTGCGGTGGAGACATTCTGCATTTTAAGCAGCAGTACTGGCCTAAAAATGAGATTTAAAAAGTGTCACAGAAGCCACTGTTCTTCTGTACAGCTGAGCTGTCGAAGACCTTTAGAAGTTGAGGATTTTCATTTGAGTGCAACAAACCAATTCTTTCATTCCTCCTTCTATTCCTGCATTATTATCTAAGCAAGTTTACAAAGCCAAGAACCAAAAACATGCCAGTCCTGCAGAGCTGGAGTCCTCTCTAATGCTGGTTTTCAGCTTAAATAAATCTACCTTGAAAAATAAAAAGGGAGAGTTGCCAATCTTTGAAGAGTAAATTGAACAGCTCGTTGTGTATGAGGCGATCTCCAGTGACAATGGAACCAAAACCAACTGGGAATGGGCTCCTGTGGTGGTGGCAGTGGGATTTTAACTCCAAGCACAATTCTGTTTTGATTTGAGTTCAGTTGTTTTCCTGTAATGCTAAAGACCAAATAGTGCAGCTTTGTTTCTGAATGCATGAGAATCTTAAAGTGAAACTGGTTAACTGGCTCTCACTGAGCAAATGGTAAAATGCAGACAGTAGGCAACAGCAGAAATGTTTAAAAACAATTGGTGTTTAAAAATTTGTTCTAATAATTTGAGACTTTAATAGGCAAATGGAGTATTACATATTTTTTTTAAAAGCTTTTATAATACACTAACCCTTTAATTTAATGAACATCTTTGTGGAGTACTTAAATGGGTTTTAAAGAACAAACCACCATTCTTTGTGTTTATATTGTATAATTTGCACATTGTCTTGCATTTACATTTGTTTACACCATTGTTTCTCTTTTCTTTGGAACAACTATGTGGAAACCACTGAAAGGTTTCCTGTACTATTTTGAAACCAAATCAAGTCCGAATTCTGTTCTAGAAACTGGTTTACTGAGGTTTAACTGCTAAAAAGGCATTTTAGGCAGCTGCTGAATTACTGGTGTATATTGTTGTCAGTAATCCTGCTTTAGGTGATCCAGAGTCAAATCTAGAACAGCTCCAGAGAACCCACACTTGGCACTTTCAGTGGGTAATTACAGCCTCGTTAATTTTAATCATTATGGTTTTGTATCACAATGCCTCAACTGTCCCTTGTACCCCCATCCCCCTGATGTGTTTCCCCTCTTTCTGTGGAGGGGCTGTTGGCACCTTCCCCCTGTGTCTGCTGCTCCCTCACCAGCTCCAGGTGGGGCTTTGAAGCAGGGTAAAGATCCACTGGTCTGCACAAAGGCTGCCAGGAAAGGGCAGGGACCCAGAGAACTATTCTGAATATATTTTCCTGCTGTCTTTGCATGAGCAACGTGAAATCTGCCATGAAACCATGTTAAACGTGCTGGGTAGGAGAACATGTTCTCCCCAAGGTCTCAGTGCTCAGTGAGGAGTGTTTGCACACCCAGACTTTGCTGTGGCTGTTGGTACAAGCACATATTTGCCTGCATGGGAGCTTGCTGCAGATCAGCATGATTTTAGTACCATATTCAGCCTCCAAAATTCCCCAAAAAATCTGTTCCTTTTAATTAATGGCTCAATTTCAGCAGCACACTCCTTAAGTCATTTCTTCTTTGCCCATATTCCTTACAGACCTGAAATGTGGTGGTTTAGTGCAAGATACTTTTATCTTTTCCTGACTTGGATGGCCTTGAGGACATTTGTGTATGATTTGGCTTGAGGTCCTTATTTAGTTAATGTCTTTCTTTGACCCCTTGAACAAAAAGCCATTTTTAGGCTTAAACCCAATATAATTTTGTCTGTCCCTGTAGACTTTGCCTGGAGCCTATTCTTGGTGTAAAATTGCACTCTGGAATATGGTGGGGCATGTGCAGGCTTTGTCCTCTCCACATTCACTGGTTAAAATTGCCTGTATCTGCAAATTGTGTTCATAGTAAAAAAAAAAAAAAGGTATTGAGGTTTTTTTGGCTTTGTAAATGAGTGTGGCTCATCAGAGCAAGTCAGTGAATGAGGGAGGGGCTCTTCCCTGGGAGCTGTTCCATTCCCTGTCCCTGTGTTCATCTCAGTGGATAATATGGAGATGGTTGCTGGGTGTTGCTCTGCTGCAGAGCAGCTCTGCCCCCAGTGCTGGGGGCTGGTTGTCACTGTTCATTTGGAATAATGCTCTTATTTCTTACCCTCTCTGGGCTGTTTCCAGAGAAGTAGAGAGGCTGGTGGGAAGTTGTGGCTCCAGGGAGGTGTGTGGCACACCTGGAGTCACTCTGCAGGCTCCTGACAAGGGAACTGAAGTGTGGCAGCACATGAGGACCAGAGGCAGAACAGTTATCTGTGGGGAAAGATGACATCCAGGATAAGTTTGCAGTTTTAGATCTTTGCTTAGCAAGGGATGAGTTTGGAGAGAGACTGCTTTCCTGTTGGTTCTGTCTGTGGGTGGTGTGTGAACAGGAAATTACTCTGTTACATGCCAGAGTGATGTTAGATGCTCCAAGGGAAACCGTTCTGAGATCTCACTTACAGGGAATAATGGAAAAACATAATTCTAGAGGAATACTCATGTTTTTGGAAGCTCTTTCAAGTTTGCCCATGTTAGTGCTTAATCTCTGAGTTTGGGATCGTTGTGTATTAGTGAAGTTCTTCTTGAACTATGTAAGGAAGTGATTGAAACATTCCTTCTCTGAAGCCAAAACCGTGTCATGGCACATAAGTACATTAATGCCCACTTTTCCCCTCTTGGAGGGAAGGTGCAGGAGTACCCTGGGCTCTAACATGAGTTGCACTTCATAGTGGCCAAGTAGAATCCTAGTAAATGCAAAGTTGGGAATAATGGTTTAAATCTGGCAGAGAAGCTCAGACAGGAATTCTGAGCTTGGGCAAGTGGAGTTGCAGCGTCCCAGTGCTGCAGCCTGACCTGCTTAGTGCAGAATGTTTCCCTCCAAAATCAAACCTGACCACTGTCCATCTCAGTCCAGTGTTTTGCCAGAATTAAAACTTGAGCTTGGATTTTATTTATTTATTTGTTTCTTTAAAGTTGTATCATTTGTACAAGTTGCCTGAGTCCTCCATTCCAGTTGTTCGGCCGCCTCCATCCAGCTCCTCCAACCTCTCCAGCACTGATTTCCTTAGCACTTGTAGCTAAGGGTGAATCCCAGCTGGAGAGTTTGGTGTTCAGGATACTGATTTATCCCTGTGTTGCATGGAGAGCCATTCCTAGCTTAGGTGAGGAGGGAAAGCTGCTGCTGAGAGTGCCCAGGTGCCAGCTGTCCCTCCTGGCACATGGAGCTGCTGGAAAAGGAGGTGCTGGATCTGTCCTGCCCATCCTCCCTAGGGATGGGAACATCCCAAACGCACTGTACTGAAGGGGCATTGCACCCCTCAAATGCCAGTCTCATTTTGTTAGTGATATTTGTAGGAAATTCTTAAATATTTATCTGTATATAAATTTATGTAAGACCTCAGTGGCATCCCACAGGGTGTCGGTTTTTGCTGGTCCCATGTAGTGATGTTTTAGAGCCATGTTCCCTTTTTTAGTCTTCTTTTTAGATTTGTAGTCTTTTAAAACTGCTTTAGATATTAGCACTCCTAGTGTTCTTAAAGTGGCATCCTCTTGGAGGTTTGGAGGGGCAGAGCAGAGGAGGAGGGCTTGGGCATGGCACAGAAACACTCAGTCTGTGGCAGGGCTGTGGTCGGGGGAGTGCAGCTCTCCAAACCCTTCCTGTCAGCCTGTAAACACCTCACACAGGTGTAACCAGGGCAGGAGCCTGGCAGAAAAACTATTCCTGTCCCTTCTGTGAAGCAGTTTAGTGGTGTGGGAGGGACACCTGTGCACTCTGAGGGGCTGTTCCAGAGCATTTGTACCACGCACGCCCCTTGAGGGAGGCACCTGCTTCTCTCAACTACTTTGTGCCCTTCCTCTGGTGCCCCTTGATCTTTTTGCCAAGTTCTGGATAATATAGGAAATTTATGCTGCAGGTTTTTTTGTACCCAGTGCACGTGTATCTTGGCATCATGTTTAACAGGTCACTCTGGCAGGGTGGTCTGGGCAGTTTGCAGTCCCCACCTCGTGTCAGTAATTCCGAATGATGTTTGAATGCATTAATCTTGGAGCACTGAACCCCCAGTTATAGTTTATAGTGTCAGGTCGATATAAACTTCACATGCTTCAGCATCTGGTGCTGCTTCTCTGTATTTTAGTGGAGATCATCTAGTTTGTAGTGTCTCATTGCACCAACAGCTGCTTAAAATCTCTCGAAAGAATCGTAGCCAGTAGCTCACCAGGTGGCAGGAAATTTGTCAGTGTTCAGCTCCCACAAGATCCATGGTCCCCTCCACGAGCTGCCTTTGGAGGCTTTCTGGGACTGTCTGGGACTCAGCAAGACTGCAATTCCTGTGTTCTTCCAAGAAGACACTTCCTTTACGAGGAGAAGCCGCGGGAGGGAAGCTGGCTGTCTGATGTTTGCACAAGCCAAATGCCAGAAATCTGGAAGATGAACTTTCATTATGCCAATGTTACATGCACAGTTCATTTTGGTGTTAAAAGGATAGATGCTGGGAATTTCTGGTGGTTATATATATATATATGTATGTATATGTATAGAGGAAGCTCTTATATAAACTGGCTGTTCATTCCCGAGTGCCGTTGTCTTCTCTGCTCCCTCTCCCAGCCCTGTGGGTGTTCTCTTGCAGTCTGTGAGCAGTTCCTTGTCAAACCATTCCAAAAATTGAACAATCTACTTGAATTCCATGAGCTGCCCCTTGTCCCAGCTCCTCTGGATGGAACAGAGCTCTGCCTGCTCCAGCTTTCCTTAGGAGGAGAGAAGGGAGAGCTGGCAGAGGGCACAGAGGCAGCTCTGGAGTGACTGGAATTTGTGCAGCTGGCACGTGGGGTGTTTAGATGTGGTTAATGTGCTCATCACTGAAGCTGTGATAGAACACATGGATTTGGGGGTTTTCCCTAGTTGTCACCACATTGGACTCCCCAAAATGGGGCTGGGTGAGCTCACAGAGCAAGGTCCACCCCGTGCTGAGGGTGTGGGCTGCAGCATCACGTGTGTGTATGTATGTATATATGCACATATGTATATATTTATACAACAGGTGTGCACCTTGGGTTTTTCTTTGGTGGTAAAAAACGTGAGATTTGGCTCCAAGTAGTGCTCTGAACTCAGCCAGACAGGGGGAAGGTGTGAGTTTTGTGTGGCCACAAATTTGTGCTTCTCTGCTCTCAGCTGCAGGAAAACCCAAACCCGACCTGTGGGGTTGAGGGACTGGTGAGGACATGGTGAAGGAGCCTGTTGTATAAATAAATGGGTCCTAGGAGCAGGAGAAGATGCTTCTCCTGCTCCCCACACCCTGCTTGGGGAGTTCCCACATGAGCAGCATAGGGTTTGCATGGCCAGGTGCTGTCCCTCCTCTTGCAGGTGGGTTCCTAAGGACTTGGAGTTACTCAAATTCCTACACCTGAGGCTGGCAGTGATCCATGTGAAGGCACAATGGTTGTGGCTGATGCACGTGTGAGTCCCACCATGTCCCCTCTAGCTATGCTGGATAGAGTCACCACCGCCCTCCTCCTCCTCAGGCTGTTCCTGCCAGGGGCTGTTCCTGACACGCAGCACACCAGGGGTTCCTTCACGGCAGAAATGGGGAAATATTGGGGAGATTTTTACTGCTGGCACCTCTGAAGTTCTGTTTGTGACCATCACAGCTGATGAACTCCAAGTTTGCCAATTCCAAGCGTGCTGTTTCCATGCTGGATGCTGAGCTGATGGCTGTCATTCCTTCCTCCCTCTCATCCCACCGTTGCTGCCTTGCTGGGGTGGGGTGTGGATGGGTTGGTTGGTGTCACTGCTGACATCCCAGGCGGTTTATGTTCATTTTGCATGTGAGCAAGGCCCTGAACTGTGTAATTCCTTGTGGGGTTTGGTTTCCTGGCCCCTTTATGGAGCCAGAAGGAGCTGAGGATGCCAGGAGAGACTCGCCTGCATTTGCACTGCACTTCAACTCGGGCAGGGGTGGGGGATAGAGGGAGCCCATCTTTAAAAAAGAAAAAAATAGTTAAAAAAAACCCCAAACCAAACCCACCACAATCGAAATATAAATGCATCTGAGAAGCAATTATAATATAGACATATATCTATTTTGTTATGTTACTAAAGGACCATACTTTGAGTTGTCTGTAAGTAGACGTGGCTGTCTGAACTTCGTGGATTGTAACACTCGATACTACTGAGCTCCTGTACATACCCGCGGCGACGGCAGAAGGAATTATTTTCTGTTTTAGCATGGTAATTTGTGTCTTGTATGTCCGAATATAAACTAAAATAAAGATTGCTAAGTTATCGGAAACCACTGTTGTAAAATAAATGTTTTCAATGCAGAAATGCCCATCCGGTTTTTCTTTCTTTATTTGCGCAAGAGGGAGGGGCTGTGGGACAGGGTGGGGCTGGCTTGGGAGGTGGGAGAGGTCACCCATCCCTGGGATGGGCACTGGGTGCAGGGTATCTGGGGCAGGAGCTGTAGCCACTCCCCTGTACCCCTCCTGCACCCACCGTGGGGTCTGGGCTGCTTTTGAGCCTGAAAGTCCAAAGATCTTCATGTGATGCTGGACCCTGGCAGATTATTTGGGGTGCAAATGCAGGTTGGAGTTGTTGGTGGGGTGGGAATTGTATGCAGGGCTGAGGGAGGCAACAGGGGCTCTCTCTCTGTTTCTCCTTTTCTGGAGAAACTCAGGTTATTGACACTGGGTTTGCTTTTGCTGTTGCCGATGGAGAGAACAAAGATGAGCGGAAGATGTACTGAAGGTGCTCTGAGCCTGATCCAAGCTGAGGTGGGGACCAAGGCAGCACAAATCTGTCCTGTCCCCAGGCCCGTGGTGGCTGTGGGGGTGTCCCTGCTGCAGGTGCCACCAGCAGCTGTTCTGACCCTGGGGTTGTTCATTTTGGAAAGGTGAGTTCTGCATTTGATGGAGGCAAGCATAAAATTGGGTTTTAACTTGAGGTTGTCAGGTTGGACAGGGCTTTGGGCAGCCTGATCTAGAGGGAGTTGTCTCTGCTCGTGGCCCACGTTGCTCTGACAACACCAAAAGATGCTGGGACCGAGGAGCCCCTCCAGAGAGGCAGGAGTGGGGTGCAGGGTCAGGCCAGGTTGGGTTCAAAGCTGAGACCAAGCTGTTTAACTCGGGCTCATGCTCCTCCCCACTTCCCTGCACTCCTGTCTTATCACAGTCTGACCTTTACTGTGATTTCTGTCCCAACCCCACAAGTCTCTGCTCCCTCACTGTCCCCTCTGTGATGTCCCCAGGGTGCCAGAGGTCCTGTCCAGCCCTGTGCCCACCCCAGTCAATCACCCAAGGCTGGGATGGCCAAGCTGGCCTGGGGGAAGGATACTGACCCCTTCCCTGCTCTGCAGAGTGCAGGGCCCTGGGACAATTTTCCTTCTTCCTCCACGACTGTCAGTGCCTGGGAGCCTTCCCAAACCCAGCTCAGCCCCGTCAAGCCTGGCAGAGGACTGTGCCCAGTTTGGGATGGGAATGGCTGCTCCAAGCTCTGGGCTGTGCTTGCAGGAGGGGGATTGAGCTGAGGGGGGGCTCCATGCCCCAGAGAGGGCACAGCTTGGGGAGGGAGGGAGGGAGCTGCAATGCCCTTGCTGCCAGTGTTGTACAGAAATGCTCACCTTCCTCTAAGAACCGCCAAGCACTAAACCTTGTTCCAAATCCCCGGCTGTGACACAAAAAGGTGCAGACTTGCTATGAATTTGGGGAGCATCAGCTTTTGGAGCCATTCTCCAGGGATAGTGGAGAAGCCCTGGCTGGGTCTCAGGGTGCAGCTTCCAGCCGGGGTTGCACTACCTGCATCATTCAGAGCTCTTTATGGAAATGGTTTTTTCACCCAGGGAAGGATGTGGGATTGCTCTGGTGTTTTTGGGTAGACCTGGTTCGCGTCCACAGGTTTATGACAGCAGGAAAGCATAAGAGCACAGCAGCAGGGCAGGTACGACTGTGACTTTAATGCACAACAGTGACACGCGGGACGCAGTGACAGCAACACTGCCAGGCAAGGTGGGGACTCCCGGGGCACGGCTGCAGCCCACAGCATCCCCCCGTTCTCCGCTCCGCCGTGGTGTCTCGTTACGGGGTCGGTCTCCTTCATTCCCCCACCTCCAGCGACCCTCCTCATTTCCCTATACTCTGCAGCAAGAGCTTATTGCTGAGCGCCTTCTGGGCCAGTCTCTCCTCCCGGGACATTTCCAGGAACTCGCGCAGGAGGTGGAAGGTGAGATCCAGCGAGTTGGGTTTTCCGTCTCGCCTCTTGCCGGTTTGCAGCGCCCGCCGGGCTCGGGGGGCCGGGGCGAGCTCTGCCCCGTGGAACAGGCACAGTCTTTGGGGCAGGGCATCGGTGCCGGGGACCGGGGCTCTCGGGGCTCCCATCCAGGGCTCCCAGGTGAGTTGGGGGGCCAGGGTCAGCCTGCGGGACGGAGCCCGGGGCCACTGCAGCGGGGAGCAGGTCTCCGAGGGCAGGAAGAGCAGGACGAGGACGGAGGCAGCCGAGATCATCCTGACCCGCATCGCAGCCACTCCGGGGCCAGAAACCTGCAAGAGCAGCCCCCCCCCACCCCGGACCCCCACATCCCCCCGCTGCGGTCAGGGGTCACTCGAGGGGCTTCACCCTCGAGTTTGGGACCCCCTCCCCAGGGATGAAATCCCCTGGGGATGAAATCCCCCGGGATGGCGTCCCCAGCCCCGCCGATGGGAATCCCACCCCCTGTCCCTGGGACAGGACCCTTCTGGGGACGGGACCCCCTACCCGAGGACGCGACGCCCTTTCCCCTGGGATGGGGCTCCCCCAAGCATGAGACCCCCTCGGCAGCCGGGACGGGACCCTCCAGGACCTGGGACCCCTCGAGAGGGGACACCCCCACCCCCCCCCCCCCATCCCGGGACAGGACCCTCCTCTCCCCGGCACCAGACGCCCCCAGGCTCGGGATCCCCCTCTTTGTGCCGGTGGCCGTCCCGGTCCCCGTGCGCGTCTCACCGCTCTCGGGCGCTCCGCCGACTCCGCGCCTCCCGCAGGACGCGCTGCTCCGGCCCCGCGCTTTATAGGGGCGGGGGAGCCACGTGATGGGAGCGGGGCCGGGATCTGTCCGCGGTGCTGAACGGGGGGAGAGCGGGGGGACACGGCCGGGAGGGGACGGGCCGGGGGGGACAGGCTGGGGGGACATGGGAGGGGGAGAGTCTGGCAGGGGGGGGTTCACGGGCATGTGGGTCCGGGGGGTACGTGGGGTGAGGGGGGGAGTGCTTTGGGGGCTGTGGGGTGTGTGTGCAAGCGGACACAAATGTGTTCAGGGGCGTTTCTCGGTGTGTTGGAGAGGTGAGGGGGTGGGAGGGGTGTGAGGTGAGTGTGACTTCATGAGTGTGCACGACAGCCCCTCTGTGTGTGACAGGGTGCCTGGGGGTGCGGCAGGACCCGCCAGCCAAGCCCACACACCCCCATTGCTCCGGGTGCTGTTCCTGGGCACCCCATGGAGCCCCCCGATTCTCTCGGGGCCAGGTGAGCCCATGGCAGAGGGGTACACCGGGCACACACCCGTGTGCGGGCTCGGCCCTGAGCTCTGCAGCGTTTCACGTCGCAGGGAAAGTTTTCCCGACGGCTCCTCCGGCAGTTGTTTGGTGAAGGCAGCCCCGGCTGCCTCCCGGCTCCTCCCGGTGATCCCTCTGCTGCGATCACACTGATGAAAACTTCACTGTGGAAGCGAAATGAGCTTCTGGAGCACAATTTGACATAAAGGCATGTTCTTCTCCAGGCCTGATCCTGGCACAGACACACGCCTGGAGGTGCATCCTGGGATCCACAAGAGCCAGGCTAGGGATTCATTTGCCTTTCCCTGCTTCCTTGCTCGAGCCTCCATTGCCTGCCCCTCAGAGCTCAGCAATTGCTTCCTTCACCTTGCAGAAGCACTGCTGTCTCTAAAATTAAAATTCCCTCTTGAGGAATAAACTTAAGAGAAGGGGGGAAACAAACCAGCCCACATTAGGTACAACTTGGATGAATGGCAAGAACCCCTCCCATCCTCCTCCATGGCAAGAGCCACATGGAAAACAAGGGCTCTGCAGAACTCTGAGGGTCACAGGAAAGGGCTCAAGAGGTTTGTGGGGGTGGCAAGCCAGGGGGGCCCTCACCACCCCAGCTGCAGAATAACTCCCAGCAGCAGCACAGCAAATGCTGGGTGGGCAGGAAGGGGGAGCAGCTGCCTCCTGCTGGCTTTGTGAGCTTTTCACGTCCTTTTCTTTGCTGAATCATCGAGATCCTCTCTCATTTCCAGTGCTTCACCTGAGGCTGCTTTTCTCCCTGTGCCCCATGCCTGACCCCGTGCTGTCCCCTGCCCCAATACCAGCGCTGGGCCTGGCCCTGCTGCACTGCCAGGAGCACTGCCTGCAGCTCCCAGGGCATCCCCACACCTGCTGGGGGCTCAGGGCAAATGAGACCCCCAAATCCCATGGGGAGATGAAAGCAGCTCCAGCAGAGACTGGATCCCAGCATGGGGAATGGAGCTGCCTCCCCTGTGCTGCCTGGCTGCTCATGGGGGCTCCCAGCATGGTTTTAAATCTTCTTGAAGCCGTGCTAGGACTTGGTGAGTCCAGCTCAGCAATGTTGGCTCCTCCCCTGCACATGGGGCTGGGCTGTCTCTGGAAATCTCTTCCTAGCCCATCTCCTGGGGCTGCCCTGCAGGAGCAGCGCTTGGAGGGGCCAGGGGCTGCGGTAGGGAGAGATGCAGCAGGAGGGGCTGTGCCCAGAGCATCCCTCAGTGGGCTTTGGGGCCGCCTTGTCTCAGAGGAGTGAGCCCGTGGCTCTGGGCAGGGATTTCCACTCCTGCACCGCCACGGGCAGGGCCAGAAGCAGGCTCAGAGAGGGGCAGCTCCACTCACTCCCTGCCCCCATGGCCTGCTCTGTGGCTGGTCACGTTTTACACCATTTACCTTTAGGATTGATCATTTAATTGTAGGAAAGACAGTGATTCTGACAAGTGTATCCTCGACTTGTGTTTTATTTAGGAAGCTCAACTTGAACAGTTAAAAATACCCTTATTTTCCCTGCTCCCTTCATAAATTTCTGACAAATCCAGCACTGATGGGCCCTGTGCACTGCCTGGGGATTCATTACCGTCACTTTTAGGGCTGTCACTCTCTCTCCCTCCAGTCAGGAATGTGAGGAGCGAAGTGTTAATGATGCTTTCAGGGATGCCAAAGTCACCCCTGGGCTGCGCTCGCTGCACACGGAGGCACCGATCCGGGAGGGAGTCGGAGAGGTTCCTAATTAGGTGCTTTTGGTGCTCGGAGCCTCCTGTCACATGAGCAGCAGCTCACACGTGGCCGGGGCAGCTCCAGCACTGAGGTGCGGCCGAGCTTCCAGCAGCTTCTCCTGAGGGACAGGCGGGATTTGCCGGCCACTTTCCTCCCTTGGCTGCCTGGGGGCTCACACCCGCTTTGGTCCTTGCCCAGCCTCACAAAGAGCCGTGCCAGGGCGCAGATGAAGCTCTGGTGTCTCCCTGCTGTGTTTCTCACTGTGCTGGGTGCAGGTGGCAGCCGTGGGGCTGGTGGGGGTCGGTGCTGCCCGTCCTGCTCTGGAGGAGGCATCTCATGGGCTGACGAACCTGAGATTGACCCTGATGTTTCACCATTCTCAGGTTAGACAGTCCTCGAGGTGCCCCTCGCTGGGGCAGCTGCCGGACCCCCTGCCTTGTGCCTTGTGCCTCACACCGTGTCCTTGCCCAACCTCTGAAGAATTTGGAGGCAACAAAGAAGCAGCCCCTTGGCTCTGTTTTATGGTGGGGTTGTCTGTGGGACCCACCCAAACATTCTCACATTGCCCTGTGTGCTCCCAGGGAATCGAGGAATCACAGAACTATTTGGATTGGAAAAGCCCTCTGAGATCACCAAGCCCAACCATTCCCTCAGCATGGCCAGAACCATCACTAAATCATGTCCCCAAGTGCCACATCCACACTTTTAAATCCCTTCAGGGATAGTGACCCCACTAGTGCCCTGTGCAGCCTGCTCCAGTGCTGGGCAATTCTTGTGGTGAAGAAGTTTTCTCTAATATCCAGCATAAACCCTTCCCAGGTGCAGTTTGAGGCTGTTTCCTCTCATCTTGTCACTTGTTACCTGGGAGAAGAGACCACCCCAACTGGCTACACCCTCCTTTCAGGGAGTTGGAGGAAAAAATGAATGTTAAAAGCTTATCAATCAAAATGAATTAACTTAGTACAAAACTGAAAGGAAAGCTTTTCCCACTGACAAGCTCTGTGCAAGAAGTGAGCGAGCCTGGGAAGCTGTCACAAAAATCACAGTGAAAGGAATCTGTAACCTGTTTTCAGCTCCTTTCTGAATTTCTTACTTTGGGTCCAAACACCCTCCCACTTCTGTGGTGGGGACTGAGCCAGATGTAGCTCTGAGTACCCCACACAGAGCCAAGACTATTCAAGAGAGGCACTCTGGATTTCCTTCAGAGAAAAGGAAGAAAAAACTTTCTGACAGGAGCAAGGGAATTGTGGAACCGGTGCCCAGCTTTACCTTCTCTGATACCTCCACTGGAAATCAGAGCAGCTTTGGGGGATTTTAAGGTTGGTACTGTGGGCTTGCAAAGATGAAAAAGAAGAGGTAAAAGCCAATTAGAATTAATTTTTTCCGAGCAAGGTGAAGTTTTAGTAAGTTTCACGCAGAGAATAAATTATGGCAGAATCCTCTCAAGTGGCCCCAAGAAGAGTGGAAAATACTTCCAAAAATAGTCAGGAATCATTTGCAGAAGGAATAAAAAGAGGGTGCAGGGCAGTGCCTGCCTTACCTGTGAACCCAGGACCAGGTCCCCGGCACCGCTGGCAGCTCTGGCGCCTCTGGCCTGCTCTCCTCCCCCTGCCACCCCCATGCTGTCTTTTATAGCCTTTCTTGTCCCCCGGCTGAGCTGAGCTGGGCCACAGCGAGCTGCCGCGCTCTCTGCTGGCTTCCTGTTTGCTCATCGAGCGCCTGCGGTAAAATTTCCATTACACGCTGGACAGGCAGGGTGGCAGAGAGAAGTGAGGCAAGAAATGGAACCCCAGCACGTATGGGTGTTTCAGTGGTTCTCTCAAATCTTTTGAAAATGAGAAAGTGCTGTTAGATGGAGGCAGAAGTGAAAAGGGGTGTTCTGGCTGTGTGGGAACAGAAGGCCATCCTGCAGTCTCGGTCCAGCTGCTCTGGGTTCCCCCCCCCTGCCCCCAAGGGGATAGAGAAGTCCTGCTCCCCCGTTCAGCAAGAAGATCCTCCTTCCCACCCACCACCCCAAAAAAGTGTTTCCCAAATGCTGCCTCACTGAATGGAGCCGCAAGACAAAGCTCTGTCCTGCTCTGACCAGAGGTTGTGGGCCTGTCGCCATCCCCCTTCACTCTGTCTCAGCCAGCAGATGCTCCAGGGATGCATAACCCAGAGAGGAAAGATCTGGATGAGAGCAATTAATTTCAATCTTTCATTTATCCTTAGCGTGTGCAGAAGAACCATTTTGGCTGTAAAACAGAGGAGGGCAAAAGGAAAGGAGAAAAACTGCCTGCCATGAAAATATGGAACCTGTCAAAGTATCCACGCCCATCTGGAACAGTGTCTCTTGGTCTGGAGCGGAAAGACCCCATGGCCGGAACGAGATGAACTTTAAAGTCCCTTCCAGCTCCTTGTGGGAGTCTATAATTCAACAAACATAAACTGAAAATTCACTGCATTGGGCAGGGACACCTTCCACTATCCCAGGTTGCTCCAAGCCCCACCCAACCTGGCCATGAACACTTCCAGTTATGGGGCAGCCACAGCTTCTCTGGGCAGCGTGTGCCAGGGCCTTGCCACTGTGACAAGGAAGAATTTCTTCCCAATGTCCAACCTAACCCTCCCCTCTGTCAGTTTGAAGCCGTTGTCACTTGGTCCTGTCATCTCATGCCCTTGTTCAAAGGCACTGAGGTCAAATAAAGCCTTTTAAATACCTTTGATGTTTCTGGATGCCTCTGTGAGTGAGTTTGGCCAAGGATCACTCTAAGCAGCAGATGGCTTAGATAGTTTGATTTGAGGTGCTGCTGAAAAAGTTTCCAGTGGCACCAGGCAGACACTTTCATGTGTGACCTGTCGGATATATCGGCTGATCACTGTGCCCAACACTGCTCGTTCAACAGCTTCAAAATGCCCCATTTTTTACCACTGTTTCGATATCGACTTCTGAAAACCGCCTCTGCTAACGGAGCAGGGTGTTTGAAGCCAGCCCTGACAAATCTCCTCATTTATAATACACGGAAATTCAGCATTTTTTAACAATTGGCCAAGACTGTGCCCTGCAGAGCCATGGGCTGGACATGCCAGCTCTTGAAGGTCTGGAGAGCTGTGACACACTGCTCACCCAGACCAGGTCTGGGAGGTGACCTTCACGGCACAGCCCACTCCTGCAATGAATTGCCAAGTTCTCAGATGAGTGCTGGGGCCAGCACACAGGTTTCAGCCCACAAGATCTGTTTCTGTACAAATAAGAATCAAGCCGATAACGAGCTCAAAAGGAAATTGAATTTGTCTTCTGACCCATTGTTCCCCTGGCTCCTTTCCAGCCCCGAGAAGCCCACAAGGGGGGCAGCCCCCAGCACTGGAGCCCCGCATGCCATTACCTCAGGCAAGGAGAGATTTCATCTATTTCATAGAAAAGCGAGCCCATCTGCTGCAGAAAGAGAAAACACAACCCGAAAGTCCTCGTCTCAGGTGTTCCTGCTCGAAATGACTGTGGTTGCTCTTTGATGGTCAAGCAGACATTGTTCTCCTTTTTTCTGTTGGCTTTTTTTTTCCTGTTGGCTTTTTCTTTCTGTTGGCTTTTTTTTTTTTTTTTTTTAAACTGCTCGGATCTATTTTTAGCGATGAGGGGATGGCGCTCAAGAGGCTCTGCCATGGATCACCTCAGTGTGGGTTTGGGTCACTCTGGATGCCAGGCAAGAGGTGAAGCACAGCTGCTCCTAGTGGTCCTGACATGGGCACTGGGACCCTGAAGATGGTGGGAGGCTGCAGGTGCTGCTGAGAGCAGGGGTCCCACACTGGGGGTTTGGGATTGTGATGATGGCAGGTGGATGAAATGGGGCTCCTGCCATGGGAGGTGGAACCCAGCGATAGCAGGATGCTGCAGCTGAGCCCATGGGCACCTCGTGATAGGAATAAATCTAATACTTTTTTTTTTTTTTTGTCTGATTTAATGAGACACCTGGAACTGTGGTTTGCAATGAGAAAAAAGTTTTTTTTTTCTTTTTCAGTCCTTTTTTCCAGTGTCTCCATGTTATGGAGGAGGCATTAGGGAGTGTCGCCATGTGCCATACACTCCTGGCTGGGCTGTCCGACAGCAGGTAGGGGCTGGAGCAGCACCCATTCTAGTCAGAGTCTGTGCAGGGCTGGGCTCAGCCATGCTCAAAACTCCCCACTTTTGCCCTTTTTACAGCTTGAAACATGGCGTGACCCTGGTGGAGCGGTTTGCGCTGGTGCACAAACCTGCTGCATCCGCCACGCTGCCATGATAAAGCCTCATGGCTGGGGCTGCTCAGAAAGCCTTAGACCAATAGTTTGGCAAGAACAGAGTGGTTTTTGCTGTGTTCCACCACCCCAGCCTGTGGCCAGCGCGGCCTCAGAGCCTGTGGCTGGGGGGGCAGTGAGGCACAGGCAGAGGGGAGGGAGGGAGCCGCCTGCCGCCCACGCAGTGTTTCCGACGTGGTAGCTACCAACAGTTTGTCACAAACAAACCAAATTCTGTCTTGTAGCCCTGAATCTAAATTAGGTCTGATAGCGCTGGTGATGGCGGCGGGAGGGAGAGGAAGGTGGCGGGCTGACAGGGAGTGTGAGGGATCCAAGATGGCGGCGTGGCGTGAGGGCAATGGCGGCACCGGGGGCAGAACTCACCGGAAACCGCGTTTGAGGATGAATCGGCCATGGCTGCCTCAAGCAGGTGCAGTGTGGGATGAGAGAGGATGGCTCCATGTATTCCAGTGTCAGGAGAAGTCCATGGGATGGGAAGGAAGGTGATGGCTCCATGTTTGCCACTGGCAGGAGCAGTTGACCAGTGGGAACTGCTGGCATAGGCATAGGGCTGGTTTGCTGAAGCAAAATAATCACAGAAGCATAGAATATGCTGAATTGACCCATAGAATATGTTGAAGGGACCCATCAGGATCATTGAGTCCAGCTCCTGGCCATGCACAGGACACAAATCCCACCATGTGCCCAAGAGCCTTATCCGAACCCTTCTCGAATTCAGACAGACTGGGTTGTGCAGATCTGAGTAAAAACGTGGCTCTATTGGGGAAAGCATAGATCTGAGGCAAAAGAGGGATCTGCTAAGGAAAAATGGCAACTCCACCACTGCTCTGGGCTGCCTGTTCCAATGTCTGGGCATCCTTTCAGTGAAGAAATTTTCCTTAATATGCATTCTAAACCTCCCCAGCACAATTGTTTCCTCCTGTCCTGTTGCATGTTACCTGAAGGCAGACACCAACAATGCTGGGGGAGAGGAGATGCTTTGCCCCCCAGAGTAAGTGACACGTGGATATCCCATCCCTGGAAGCATTCAAGGCCAGCTTGGATGGGGCTGGGAGCAACCTGGTCTAGTGAAGGTGTCCCTGTCCATACCATGGACCCAGTGACCCACTGCTGCTGACCTGCTGCTCCAGCTGAAGCCCCCCCATGCCTGCCTGTCCTCTCGTGTTTGTGCTCATGAGCTCTCCTTCCACCCACACAGGGAACTATTTTTAGCAGACACTAATCAAGTGTCAGTGTTGGCTCTGAGTGCGGCTTTCAGTGGAGGGCTCCTTCTTTCACCAAGTGCTGGCAGGAACTCGGGTGTGTTTTCTTTTAAATCTGGTTGAGAATTTGCACAATGTGCTGCAGAGCCGTGATGGTTATTTCGGGCTCGTCACACCCAAGCCCACACTGAGTGATCACCAGGTGACTCCATTTTGGTGAGGGCTTGGCAGAGCATCTCCCTCCCAATCCCGCGCTGCCAGCAGCACCTGCTTGCCTTGCCTGACCCCTCAGGAGCCAGCTCCAGGCCAGGGATGCCCAGACAAGAGGTAGCTTTGCTCCTCTTGGGATGTTTGTCTCCTGCACAAAGGTGTTGGGTTGGAACTTTGAATCCTGCAGGAAAGGAAAACTCTCCATGTTCAGCCCTGGAGGTCACAGCCTCCTCTGGCTGAGACCCCGTCATGTGGGGCCAGCTCCCCTTCCACTGAGGTCACCCTGCTTTGTGACAGGTCACATCCTGTTTGCTGTGCCCTGGGTCAGACACAGGACCTGCCCCTCACCATGGCTCGAGCAGATCTGACTGAGTAAGAGCTGCAGTTGGGGTAAGCTCTGTTTCACTTTGGCTGCTGAACTCACAACGGGCACTTGATGCTTCTTCATGATCTGAGTGAACCTCATAGAATCACCTGAGTTAGAAGAGACCCACAAGAATCACTGAGTCCAACTCCTGCCCCTGCACAGGACACCCCAACAATCCCATCATGTGCCTTAGATTGTTGTCTAAATGCTCCTTGAGCTCTGGCAGCCTTGGGACTGTGACCACTGCCGTGGGGAGCTTGTTTAGTGCCCAACCACCCTCTGGGGGGAAGAACCTTTTCCTAATGTCCAATGTAAAACATCACATGACACAGCTCCAGATGTTCCCTCACCCCCTGTCCCTGGTCATACACAGAGATCAGTGACTGCCCCGCCACCTCCCTCAGAAGGAAGCTGCAGATCCTGACAGTTTCTCCCCTCAGTCTCCTCCATTCTGAACAAACCAAGTGACCTCAGCTGCTCCTCATATGGCTTTCCCTCCAGATCCTTCATCATCCTTGTGCAGCTCCTTTGGACACTCTATAATAGTTTTGGTTTCCCTTCAGGCAGGAGGAACTGCCTCTACTCTGGCACCAAGTCTTCATTTGGATTGAAGGTGTGGTATTCTTGACCTCCCACCACTGCTCATGGCATCTTCCCTCCCAGGACTGTAGTCTTGAAGGGTCACAAATCCTCTAGGCACCCATGGGAAATAACAAATAATGGCGCAGTTCAAGAAAACCAGAGAAAAAATTTATTATTGTTCTTTATAAAATATCTCCAATAAGTTATATAGGCAAATATTTAAATTAAAATAAATTAACTCCGCTCTATGCTGGGACACGCAACTGCCCATAAAGTCAAACTAGGATTTACGTTTCTCTGAAAAAATATGCCCTAGATCTCTGATGTAAGATTTGAAAAAAATATCTATGCTTGGTGAGAGGAAGGAGAAATCTGCACTGGACAGAGGGGTTAAGGTGCGGTGCTGAAGCTGCCTGGTGCCAGAGGCACCTCCACATCCGGCTAAGTGCTGAGAGCATCCTCATCGTCACTCCAGTCAGGAGGAGCGTCCGTCCCGAAGTACCGATCTCCAAAATTCCCTGTGGGGAGACAGAGTCAGAGTGCAGCACTGTGGGAGCCTAGAGACCCATCCTGCTGCCTGTCCTTATCACAGCAGGCAAGGGGAACCAGAGCAGGTTTATGTGACAGCAAAACTGGAGCAGCCTGTAGGCTGGCTTACCACCCGGTGGAAGGTGTTTCCTGGCACAGTAGAGGTGAGGACAGAACACAGTGATCTTATTTTGGGTGAACTTGTGGAAGGTGTCAGTTTAGGGAAGGAGGTGGGCACAAGGCTGCTCCAGCTGTCCCAGTCTGACTTCTCTGCCTGGGGCTGGAGGAGGCTCTTGGCATGGGGAATGGCTCCTGCTGCTGACACAGCAATGGCTGCCCTGCAGCCCCCAGACCCAGCATGGTGATCCTGACACCCAGCTGGCAGCAGGACCCACGAGGGCAGTAGGGCTCAGGGTAATGTCAGGCCAGACCTAAACTGCTGGTGACAACCATGTCCCCTCCCCACCAGAAGCACTAAAAATCCCCTTAGCACAAGTCCTTCCTAGCAGGACACTCACCAATGCCGGGGATTATCCGAAAGAGGTCATTCACCTTCTTGTCCACGGCCGTGGTGATGATCTTCACCCGGGGGAACGCATAGGCCACCGAATGGACACCCATCTCTGCCATGAGCAGGGACAGCAGGAAGATCTTATCCTCTGGGACATCATGATCCTACAGGAAATGTACAGGGACAGCTCAGGGTGAGTTACCCCAGCCTGTGCTGTGTGCCCTGACACCTTCCTTCCCACAGAGGAGCCGGTTGCAGGCACATCCCCTCAGCTTGGCTGTGGCTGGTGCTTTGCAGGTTGCTCCAGAGCACACCCCTGCCTGACCCGTCCGTACCAGCAGCACCCTCACTGCCATCATGGCTGCAGCGCCCGTGGAGACCGTGCAGTCCATCAGGATGACGTGGTCTTCGCTGATGTCTTTCGGCAGCCGCAGGTAGTGGAGCTGGGTGGAGGAGAGAGAGCAGCTTAGAGGCTGCAGGCAAATGGAACAACCTGAGCCCTTCTCTTTGAGGAGTGAAGGATCCCTCCTGCCTATCTGTCCCTGGCTGTCAGCTCAGAGCCAGCACAAACCAGCCCGTGTGCACAAGCCTGCTGGCAAAACCCACCTGAGCAGCTTTCACAGCACTCAACCTTGCCAAGACAAACTGCTGGGTCACTGAAGGGCTGTCGGGAAACACCTGAGCCACAGCCCCACCCCACACACAGGTTAACACCAGATGTCCTGAGCAGCCCAGGGCTTCACCTCTGGCTCGCCGGTGTTGCAGTTGGTCTGGATGAGGATGGTGCCGATGCGGACGTCCTTGCACACCGCGCGCAGAGCCGGCTCCATGGTCTCCCCTGCCCGCAGGATGGACACCCCGGTGATCTGCAGCACATGCACGGGGTGGTTACACAGGGTAGGAGCTGCCACCACCCCACACTGGGTCTCAGCAGCAGGGGACTCTAATAGGAAATCTAAAAGCACATCCCTTCCAAGAGGGCTGCACCTCTCCCAGGCCACCCTCAGTGAGAGGGCATGGGCAGCACAGCGACACTGCTGAGGGCGCCCTTGGTCACCAGCCGGCCTTTCCTGGTGGTACAGGGTGTCATACTCATGATAGCAGGCACCAAACCCAGCCTGATGGCAGCCACGGCTTCCAGTGCAGCCCCACAAGGCAGGTCCAAATGGCTTCCACTTACTTGCTTCCCACTGTATGTCCTCCCTTCATAGTCGTGTCCCTGAGGGGTCTGGACTGTGCAACTCTACAAAAAACATGTGAGAAGAGTTACCAGGGGCTCTAATGTGGATCTCATGGAAGCCCTGGAGTCAGCAAGCCATAGGGGCTGGAGCCTTGGACACCAAGGCTGGACAAAGAATTGTCACCCAGGGCAACAACACTGCTCCAGGACTTGGGGAGTCCTGGTGTATTTTAATCTGAGGGTTGAAAGGACTGGTCCATGGGGAAAGTTGGAGGAACAGCACCAGGACTGTCCTGGCTCCCCAGCAGTCGAGGGTTAAGAATCAGAGAGGAAACCCAGCTCCTACAGCTTTGAACCCACCTGAAACGGGAGCAGGGAGAGCGCGTGCTCGATCAGCAACCGCATCAACCTTTTGGAGTAGAAAATGAACTCGTCTCTGCTGGTCTCCTTGTTTCTAGAGGGGAGGGAAAGGCAACGTCAGCTCTGGACCAAAATGTGTCCCAGGAGATGCAGCCAGAGGTCTGGCAGTCCCTGCTCCTTCCTGGTCCTTGTTTGCACCATCTGAGCCTGAAACTGCGCTGTTTCAAGGTAAAAAGCAGAAAAACTGTTGGCAAGATCACTGAGCAGTAACTGCACAGCTCCTCGATGCAGGGCCACCATCATCTGCCCTATTTTGTGTCTTCAAACCATACTGACAGGCAAAAGTGGGATTGGGAAGCCCAAAGACAGGCCAGCCTATCCTATCAGCAGCTGAGCCCCATCCCACCCCAAGAGCCACAGCAGGGGCTTTACCTGATGATGGTGTGCATGCCCCTCACCTGAGGGGTGCTCTTCAGCACACTGAGGGTCTGAGGAAGGGGGTGGCACTGGTGGGCAGAGGCCAGGGCAGCCCTGAAAAACAAACACATGGTCAGAAGGTCTGGGGAAGGCTGCCCAAAGGGTGGAGCACAGCATATGGCCAGAGCCATCCTCCCAGATGTCATCTCACACTGCCAACACACACAGAGGCCATCCAGCTGAGCCGAGTGAGCAGCCAGCCCTGCAAAGGGACCTGCACCCACAAACCAGGACCACTGGAGTTAGGGTGACCTTGCAGCCCAAGGACCTGCCCTTCCTGCTGGACAGCTCACCCAGGATCATAGAGTGGTTTGGGTTGGAAAGGACTTTAAAGACCATTTTGTTTCAGCCCTGTGCCATAGGCAGGGACGCCTTCCACTAGACCAGGTTAATCCATGCCTCATCCAACCTGGCCTTGAACACTTCCAGGGATGGGGTAGCCACAGCTTCTCTTGAAGGTGGCTGGCCCATCTTGCTTTCCATTGTTTGGGAAGAAAGTAGAAAATAAAATCAAAACCTTCTCCTATTCCAGAGTCTTATCTATTGATGGATCTTGGACTCATGGGGTGAGGAGGGGCTGCTGTGGCTGTCTCTGACCTACAAGTGCCAGATGCCACGAGGAACTGGACAGGCAGCCAGGCTGGTACATATCTGGAATGTGACTATTTTAGAGACCACTTGGGCCATTCCAAATTGGGAACAGCTTCAAGACTTTATGGCTGGCCAGGACTGGCTCTGTGTGACTCATTCCACATAACGAATAGGGCTGGGAGCTATTCTGGGATCAAGGGAACACCATTCACAGGGAAGTGCACAATGGAGCCCCATTAGTCACTTCTCCCTGTGAGAGTGGCAGTAATGAGAAGAAGGTCACATTTGGCTTCCACAAGGCTGGGCAGAATGGACAAGCAACTTTGTCTGGGAGGAGGGCTGGGGTTGGAAAGCCACACGTCAGATCACACACGTGCCAGGGGCTGCATCCAGCAAAAAACACAGAGATGTCAGGGAGGCAGAGAAGAGAGCAAATGAAAGCACTGCATGATTAAGATTTCAAATCAAGCAGAAACCTGGATTAATGGCACACAAAGGCACGCAAGCAGAGAGGAAGACAGAGAAGATGGACAGGCATGGAGGAGGGCAGAGCTTGAGGCCTCCATCCACACAGCCATCTCCTGGTCTTGGCCAACCAACACCAAATGAGACATTCCCAAGGCCTGTGGGTACTTAAGGGCTCCTTCTTGCTTTACCAGCTCCACTCCTCTGTAGCAGCCAAGAGCCCCATGCAGGGAACACTCCAGGACAGCTGGCAGCCATGCAGAGAGCATGGATGGGTTGTGGTACCCTCATGGGCTTGCCTGCTATGTGCAGACCCCATCGCTGGTTGGGACAAGCAGCCCTCAAGGCCCAGCCCTGCTGTCAGTGAAGCAAGCTCACTCTGTTAATTGCTGTCCTACAGGTTAGAAGCCCTTGGAGATGCTCCCTGCTGGCAGCACCCACAGCTCTGCCCCCACAGCCCTCCCTTCCCTCTCCTGCCAGAGCCTGGGGACAGATCCTGGGGGCACAGCCCTGCCTAAACCCCTCTCAGCCCCCAGGATTCCAATACATGTGGTGGTGAGGGCCTTGGGCAGATGCTGGTGCTTGCATGGGGGCTACCAGCTCATCTGCTTTAAGGGGCAGAGACAGGCCCCCAACACAGAGCCACACACCCACACATGGCCCTGGCTGGGTTTGCCCAGGTGACAAACTGCTGCTGCCTAAACCAGAGGAGCTGGTAATTACAGGATTGAGCTTGCCACTGGCACTTTTCCCCTCCATCACTGCCAGGTCCATGTCACAGCGTCCCACCATGCCAGTGGAATGGGCAGCCCCTCTCCTGTCACAGTGTGACTTGACTCCCGCTCCCTGCCACAGATACCAGGGGTTTTCCAACCTCCATGAGCAGTGGGAACTCCTCCCAGCATCCTCAGCTGTCAACAGACCCCCAAGGAATGCTGTCAGCATCTGTCACCAAGTTTTCCCCACCTTCCTTCCACACCCCTGCAGTGTGGGGACAGGGAGATCTGGATACCACCCTGCTCGGAAGCCACTCAGTGTTGTGAGGGTCTCCCCATGGTGCTTTCTGGGGAAAAAGCTCCCATTTTTGGGATAAAGCTTCTCTTTCAAGTGCCCCCACCTCTGTCTGGCCCACACACAGCCCCAGCAAAGCAGGACCCCATGAGCTGTGTGCCCCAGGATGCCCTGGCAGGGTTAGTGAGGCAGCTCACCCTGCACAGCCCTCGCCCATCCCTGCTGTTAGTCACAACCAAACACTGCCAAAAGCATTTGTCTCCTCACATATCCCAGCGCAGCTTCCTCTGGTCAGCCGGTGGGAGGGATGTTCAGGGGAGACAAGACAGGAGACACCAGAGTTTAAGAGGAGAGGGACAAACATGACATGAAACAGAGGAGAAAGCACTGTCATTAGTCAGAGGGGGAAAAAATCCCCTAATTGATCAATGGCTCTTGGACCTGCACTGTGCAGACACAGCACTACCCCCCTGGTGACCAAGGCATGTCACCACTGCTCTCCACGGCACTGGCTCCACTCCTGGCTCCATGAGGGAAAAGAACTGTCTGCTCTCACTGTCCAGGAGCCACAGCAGAGACACTGTCCCACCTGTGTCCCAGGTAGTACCACACCGCAATGGTGGCTCTTGGAGTTTGGAAGGATGTAAACCACAGAATGCTAGAATGATTTGGATGAGAAGGAGCCTCAAAGATAGCTCATTCCACCCTCCCTGCCATGAGCAGGGACACCTTCCACTAGAGCAGGTTGCTCCAAGCCCCATCCAGCTTGGCTCTCAACACTTCCAGGGCTCATGCCAAGCCCTCACTGAGGGCTCCAATCCAGTCTCAGAGCAAGCAGAGGCACTCAAGGCCCAAAACCTTTGCCCAACCTAAAAATCCTTCATCCAACCTGCCCTGCTCCCAGGCAAAATGCTTGTGGGCTGCCAGGGGTGGTCCCCCTCCTGCATGATCATCATCTCCAAGCCTTGGAGAACACTGAAAGCCAAGAACACAAGAAATGTGGAGGGAAATCTGTCTCTGAACAGAATATCACCTGCTAAAGGTGATGTTGTAAAGGGACAACTTTACTTCCCCTGGGCTCACCATGACTGGAGAGGGCCTGCAGGCTGAGGAAGAGCTCAGCCCTTCCAGCAGGCATCCCCTGTGTCACTTCCTGCCCATCCTGGAGGGAAGGAGGGACTGTGATGCCTCCTGTCCCTCTCTGCCAACACCGGCCTGTGACGGAACATCCAGACGGGCAGCCATGAGCACGTCAAGAAAACGTCTTATTTTGGAAACTTATTTTTTCCCCCTGAGAACAAAGGCTTTAAAGAGAAAATAAAATAGAAAGAAGAAGAAAGAGAGAGAGGGAGAGGGAGAAAGGGGTGACCATCTCCCAGGAAGGCTTCAGGGAGCATCCTTGGCTCTTTGTGGAACATGCTATCGAGCAGGAAGCAGACGAGAGACATCCAGCTACAAAGGAGATGATGCAGTCAAGGCATTTCAAACACGTACACGGCTGCCTTTCAGGGCTGACATTTCAAACAAGGGCTATTAAACTGCGCCACGGGTTGATATTTAAAGACACAATTGGCAAAGGGCACGCCAAGCTGATCGGGACCTTGGGGGTGGGGAATATTGATTGGCCAGGGGAACGGGCTGCAAAGAGCGGCGGCTCCAGGAGCGGGGCTGGATGCTGAGAGCGTGGCAGGAGGGATGGAGAGCAGGCTGGGCTGGGAGCACTGAGCCTCAGCATGGGCTGGCTGCTCCAGCTCCTGCTGCCAGGCTCCTGGAGGAACACCCACCTGGGAGTGCTGGTATGGAACCAAAACTCCAGAGTGAGCACAGTCAAACAGGGGGGAAGCTGGACAAGAAATAGCCTAAGAATGCTAAGGTCCAAGCTGTGCTCTGAGGGATTAACTGGGAAGGCAAGCATGCTCCTCAGGAGCCAGTGGTTTCAGAATGAAAAGAAGCCTTGCATGTCCAAGGAAGGCGCCACTTGCTTTAAACCCCCCAGAATTCACCCACCTGAGTGGGGAAAGGCACTCCCTGCCTGTCCCAGCTAGTCACTCGGCCAGGAGAGGCAGCCCTGGAGCACAAGGACCACAGAGACACCTGGCACTGGGGCCAGATCTGAGCATTCAGGTTTTATCCTACCAGCACAAAGCCCTCCCTGTGTCCCCACCACTGCCAAACAGCAGTGACTTCAGAACAACCGTGACATTTAGATGGAGCAATTCCAGACAAGAGGATGGGGAATTGTCTGTGATGAAAAGCCCATGTTTTCCCAGGCACATCTCACTCAATGTGACTCTCCATCCACCCCACTCCTCTTGCAGAGACAGCAGGGCTGGGGGAAACCACAGCAGCAGTAAAGCACTGGGGCTCTAGCAGCAGCAACAGATTTGTGTTTTTGCAGGAATTTTTTCCCAGATTTTCTGTCAAAGGCATAAATGGAAGCTTTAAAGAGAACATAAAACCACCTGTGGGTGTGGTGATTACGGAGGTGTTTCTGGAGGTCAGAGTTACCTTTTCAAACTTGCCATCATAAAACTTCTAATACTTTATGGATATATTAAATACCCCATTTTTAAGTGCAGAAGAATATCACTTGTACTGAGCAATCCTTTGATTAAGGAAGAGAAAGGAAATTTTTTGTGTGTTTAAGTATCTATCTGTCTCTATATACACATACCTATTTGCACACATATTAGTCTCCTCTCTGATGTTATTCCTGCCATTATTAAAGCCACAAATTTCTCTTCATACTAAAGAGCACTTTCCCACCTGGACCTCCAGACACAGAGGGAAGCTTACGTGTCTGTATGGAAATATCAGGCCCCAGGGTGTTAAACAAGCAAAGGGAAATAAAATAAAACATCCACTTGTCTAGTCTAGGAAGTCACTGGCTGAGGCAGAAATAAGTAAAGCAGAGCCTCTTCCATGTTCATCTCAGTTATTTTAAAAGCTCATTGTATACCAAATGTAAATCTTAAGGTTACTTGAGTTGAGTGTCTCCATGCAATGATGGAGATCTAAATGGAAACCCATCTTCAGTAATGCATTCCCTCTGCTCCCTGAAAGAATACCTGAAAGCCTAGGTGGCTTCTTAATGGAAGCAGGAGAGCTGAAGTCCCATCTGGGGCCCCATGCTGAAGAGGTTAAGTAATTCAACATACATGTTATAGCATCCAACTGCAGATATTGAGAATTTAGAAATCCTGCTGGACTTAGGCAGCAGGATTTTCTCAGTCCTCCAGAAAAGGTTCTGCATCCTGCAGAAGCTGTGGGAAAGTTGGTACCTCTGGCCATGTGAAGGTGCTAAGCTCCTTTGGGTGCCTCCAGGCAGATCCCTGTGCGCAGTGAGGGGCCCAGGGCTCCCACCACCCTCAGTATCAGACTGGTTTGGGCTGGGAGAAACCTCAAAGACCATCTTGTTCCAACCCCATGCCAAAGGCAGGGACACCTCCCACTATCCCAAGGTACTCCCAGCCCCATCCAACCTGGCCTTGGGCACTTCCAGGGATGGGACAGCCACAGCTTCTGTGGGCACCCTGTGCCAGGGCCTCAGCACCCTCACAGGGGAGAATTCCTTCCTATTACCCAATCTAAATTTCTCCTCCTTTAGTTTAAAACTGCTCCCCCTCATCCTATCATTATCTGCCCATTTAAAAAGTCACTCTCTATCCTTTTCTCAAGATGCTTTGACTAATCTAATAATTGATATTTAATGATCTTTAATCATCAGGGGTGGAGAGCGGCTCTGAAAATCATTCATTTTAGAGGATGAAGAGAAACAAAAGAGAATCTCAGGATGCAAAGCAGAGACTGGGGACCCCCAGGTACAAACCTGGCCCTAGCCCAGCCTCAGGGGTCTACACTCAGGCTGGCAGTACCTCCCGGGGGAGGAGCCCTGTCCCTGCCATCCCACAGCCAAGGGAAGGTGGCCTTTTGTCACCATGGGGGTGACAAGGCCCTGCAAGCTGCCAGTCCTGCCGTGGGTGGGGGTGAGGCCAAGCAGTGCCTGGCATTGGAAATGCCTGGGCTGCACACACAGGACACAGTGAGGGCTCTTACCTGACACTGAGTTCACGCTGCGGCAGCAACACAAAGACACAACGCAACCGGTATTAAGCATTGTCAACACCAGGGTCGTTTCAAGATAAAAAAAAAGGAAAAATAGGAGTATTTTCCTGAATTCACATGCAGCCTTTTTGCCCTTCTTCCCCTCCCCAGGCCAGGACAGCCCTCCCCAAGCCAACCCTTTGCCTGGCTCGCAGTGGCACCCTGGGGGTGCTGGGTTTGCTCTGGAATTCCCTGGCTGGACCCAGGAGCTGGGGGAAACAGCCATTCCCCTCTCCTGCCTCTGCCTCAGGGCTGGGTGCCCTTCTCAGCCTGGCATCAGCACAGATGCTGGGGCTTCCAGCCTTCTTCTGTGACCGAGGGTTTAGAAACCACCTTCCCAACCAGAGTTTGGTGCTGGGAATGCAGGCAGCCACATACTCCAGGAGGAGGAAACTGCCAAGACACCTTTGCAAGAGCAGTCCCTCCTGAGCAGGCATGGAAAGCTGGATGCCAAGGCATGCCAGCTCCCATCCCAGGGCTGAGCAGCTCCTGCCACCTGGGAGCTCCAAAAAAGACTTGAAAGAATCAAGCCCTGTACTTTCCACTGCATCTATATCCAGGTCACACTCTCTGCACTTCCCACTCTGAGCATTTCCATGACTGAAACATCACCAAAGCTATGGGGTGGGAGGAGACTGTGCTGCTCGGGGACAGCAACACAAAATGCCATCAGTTCATTGCAGAGTCCCAAACCACTGGTCAGGACTGGCCCAGGATCAACAGAAGACTTAAAGCCAGCAGTGGGGAAGTGATGGAGCATGTGCCTGGACTGGGGCTCCAATGTGACGAGACTTTGAGTTTTGAAACCCAGGAGCTGCACACAGCACAGAAGAGGAGAAGTGGGCTCCTGACTGGAAAGATTGTGCAGCAGTGTCTGCATGGGAGGGAAGAGGAGAAGCCCAAGAGCAGTGGAGGGTTTGGGACAATGCTAGCCCTGGGAGGGGTGCAGGCAGGGGGACACATCCTTTGGGTCACAGGAGGGTGTCTGGTTTGTCCCCTCATGACTTGCTGTCCCAGGGAGGGAAGGAAGCTGCAGCTGGACCACAGCTGGCAGAGGAGCCAGGACTGACCAGAGCACAGGGAGAGGGCATTTTCCTTCACTGGGTTGGGAGGAGTTCACAGGAACTCCCACACCTGGAGCACAGGAGCAGCCAGGCCATTCCCACCTGGGCACCCAGAGCACAGCAAGGCTGTGAACCCCCCTCACCACCCATGGACCAGGCAGCTCTCACCTCTTCCAGCTGGCTGTGGACGTGCTGAACAATCAGGTCAATGGCCACAGTGTTTCCACTCCCTGGAGTGACCCAAAAGCAAAAAAAAAATCACAGAATCAGGATTGTAAAGGTTGGAAAAGCCCTCTAAGATCATTGAGTCCAACCATTAAACCAGCACTGCCAAGCCCACCCCTAAACCATGTCTGTTAGGGTTACACCTGGGGTTAGGGTTCAGAAAACCACAAAGCCCAGAGCTCCAGGGACTATGCAGCTACAAAAGGCATACCAAGGGGAACACAGGACTGCCACACCATGGCTCCCCCCCATACATCTGCTTGGCACCAGCCTTACCCCCATGAGGGTTCCACTGCTCTGCCCATGGTTAGGGTTAGCGATCAGCAATCCCCAAAGCCCAGAGCTGAGGGCAGGGGGCTGTGGGGTCTCAGTGCTGTCACAGGTGCCCTGGGCAGGTACCTCGGGGCACCACGATGTCTGCCAGCCTCATGGTGGGCTGGATGTACTGGTCAAAGGCAGGCTTGACAAACTTGTTGTACTGCTTGATGACGCCCTCGATGTCGCGGCCCCGCTCGCTGATGTCCCTGCGCAGGCGGCGCACCAGGCGGATGTCCGAGTCCGTGTCCACAAAAATCTTCAGATCCAAGAGCTGAAAGGAGAGGGGAGGGGAAAAATCCCACCTGGTTAGGTGTGGGACTCAACCCACCTTTCCCTGTTACCCCAACCAGGGCTGAGCCCAGCCCAGCAGCTGTTTAACAGGGTCTGGTCCTGCTCTGCTTTTCCCTGGTGCTGGTGCTGCTGTGAGCCCCCTGCTGCCACTTTATTCTCGTGTCCCCTGAGCCCTGTCCTGCTCCAAACTCTGTCCCTCCTGCTAACCAGCTCCAACACTTTGGCTGAATGTTATTTAAGAGTGAAGAGGAGATGAGGAGTTACTGTCCGTGACACACACCAAGCACTGGCTTCCTAATCAAAGAATCCTTGGACGGTTTGAATTGGAAAGGACTTTAAAGATCATCTCATTGCAAGCCTCCCTCACAAGCAGGGAATTAATGCTGGAAAGGAGCCCAGCACAGCAGGGCAGCTCATGACTCTGCCCTTAGCTGCAAGAGGCAGGAGTGGGGATGCTGAGTGGAGTCTCCTGGGGGATTCACCCGGCTGTCCACTGGAGGTCATCCTTGCTCCAGGAAAGTGCAACCCAATGGCAGGCGAGGAAACTTTTCAGACAGAGCTTGGCTAAGCCTGTGTATGGCTCACTGCCTGCTGCAGCATTTGTCAGGGCTGCAAAGATGCTCTGAGGGATGGAGACAGGCTGAGAGAGCTGTACAGCCTGGAGAAGAGAAGGTTCTGGAGAGACCTCAGAGCCCCTTCCAGTATTCAAAGAAGTTCCAAGAGAGCTGGAGAGGGACTTTGGACAAGGGCTTGAAGTGACAGAACAAGGGGAAGTGGCTTCAGAATGCCAGAAGGAATTGTTAGATGGGTATTGAGAGGAAATTTGTCCCTGTGAAGGTGGTGAGACCCTGGCACAGAGTGCCCAGAGAAGCTGTGGCTGCCCCATCCCTGGAAATGTTCATGGCCAGGCTGGACAGGGCTGGGAGCAACCTGGTCTCATGGAAGGTGTCCCTGCCCATGGCAGGTGGTGGAACAAGATGAGCATTAAGGTCCCTTCCAACCCAAACCGTTCTGTGATCCTGTGATATATCCAAATAATCCCCAAGAGAGCCTGAAGTGCTGGATGATTCCATGCTAGGAACACCAGGCTCTGTGCAGCAGAAGTTCAGCAGACTTTGCCTCTGGCTGTGCAAGCTGCAGCATGCAGTGGAGGTGGGCTGTTTCTAGTTGTGTTTGTGCACTAGCTGAGACTGAGGTATTTGCTGAAACACTTGACCTCTGCCAGGGGCTCTTCCTCTGAGAGTCAAACCCTATTTCTCCTACCTGGGGAAGTGCTGCAGCATCTGGTGTAACCTGGAAGAGAAGGTAACCTCCCTGCTGCAGGACCTCAGGAGAGAGCATCCTCCCACCCTCTCTCCCTGGAAGTGCCACAAAACCTTTCCTCACCTTCAGGAGCTCCTTGTCTGCAAATGCCATGATGCCTTCAAAGATGATTACATTGGCGCCATACAGGGTTTTCTGTGGAGTCAAAATGGATGTGGTTAGGCACAGAACATCTGGTCAGAGGTGCCCTGTCCCAGGAGATCTCTCTGGGTTGTGACTGTGACAGCTCACCCAAAAAACACACCCAGGCACAGAGCAGGGGGTGACAGCACCAATCAGACTGCACAGGCCAGGGGCTGGAGGGGGGCACTTGGCTCCCCCTCTGTCCTGCCCTGGCCATCCCCACCCTGTCCCACCCCCCTCAGTGTCCCATACCCATTCCTTCTTCCTGCTGTGGGTGGTGAAGTCGTAGATGGGGATCTTGACACTCTTGCCTTGCTTCAGCTTTTTCAGGGTGGCGATGATGAGGTCGAAGTCGAAGGCGTCGGGGTGGTCAAAGTTGAAGTCGTTGCTGGCTGCCTGCTCCTGCTGCTGCTTGGTCAGCACCTGCCACAGAGCACAGCTTGGGGCACATGGCAGGGCAGCTCCCTCCCCTCTGCTGTGCCCAGCCACTCTTCCCTGCCCCACAAGAGACACTGGAAGGGAAAACCACATGGCTGTGCCTAAATCCACAACGTGTTTCCTTACCAGGGGTTACCACAAAATCCCAGATTGGTATGGGTTGGAAGGAGCCTTAAAACTGATCTCATTCTGACCCCCTGCCATAGGCAGGGACCTTCCACTAGAACAGGTTGCTCCAAGCCCTGTCCAACATGGTCTTGAACATCTCCAGGAATGGGGCAACCACAGATTCCCTGGGCAACAGCAAATTGAGGAGCCTGGCCAGGCCAACAGGGGTGCAGCCTCACCTTGTAGAAGGAGTCCATGGACAGCAGAACCACCCATGGCACATCAAGAGCTTCAATGATCATGGTGGCCACTGTGGTCTTCCCAGAGGCGCTGCCTCCTCCCAGGCCTGCCAGGGAAAAGGTGATGAAGCCACCAAGCCCAGGCACAGCCCTTCCCTTCCCACCACAGGCTGGAGCCCAGGTCCTGCCAGGGAAAAGTTGATGAAGCCACCAAGCCCAGGCACAGCCCTTCCCTTCCCACCACAGGCTGGAGCCCAGGTCCTGCATGGTTGCACTAAGCTGGAGGGACCTCCAAAGAGGGAAGTCACAGCACTCCAAGAGATTATCCTGGAAAATGTCAAATGGAATGTACTGGAACTGCCAGCAACATGGCCAGCAAAAGCTGGGAAACCCATTGTTAGGTGGTTATGTAACATGGGGAGTGCTGGCATGGGATCCAGTCCAAACTGACTCCCTAGGAACCTGTGACAGCCCAGGCAACAGGAGCTGAGGGAACAAGAAGCAGAGCATGATCTCCTACAACCCACGCACACTCTGAGGTTCAGCCCAGCCAGTCAATGCAGGCCTAACCACAGGCACTCCCCCTGCTCCTCTCCAATTCCCGAGGATGTGGTGGGGCAGGACTCCCACCGAGACCTCCAGGAGAACCATGGGGCAGGGTGCAGAGGGGACCCACCTATGACAAAGGCCTCCTTGGACTGCGTGCCGTGCTCGTTGTACCAGGGGGGCCGGCCTGCAGTGTAGATGGTTCTCTTGCTGGTGCGCAGCAGCGGCGGCTCCGACTTGCACTGGCTGGTGGTGCGCTTGCGGGGCGGCTTGGAGGAGCCCACGGCGGGGTACAGCCTGTCCAGGGACTCTGCACTGCTGCTGCTGTGTGGGGAGAGAGGGGAAAATTACCCTGAGGGGGAAGGACACACCTGCCTGGGTGTGGGAGCAGGGTCTTTGGGATCCTGAGTTGTGCAGGTGAAGGGCACAGCCCCACTACCAGCGCCCACAGCCTCAGACAACATCCAGGAATTCTCACACAGAAGCAATTTGAACCTGGAAGAGGTGCCATGCAAACATCCATGCCTAAAGTCCTGCTGTCTGAGGAATGTCTGTATGAAATAAATCCCCCAGTGAGCTCTCAAAGCATTGAGGGGTGTGTTCCAGGGGGCAACAACCCACCCTGGTGTGCCCAGGGACCTTTCTTGGGGATCATTGTCAAACACATGGGTTACAGCACAACCATCCTCATCCTCCCATCCCCAATCCCTTTCCTCTCCCCACTTTGAGGGCTCCACTCACACCCTAGAACTGGTTCCCCCAAGCTTCTGGAGCCCCCAGGGACAAGCCTGCAAGCTGGGCAGAGCCATCAGCTTTGCCTTGGGAGCTGAGAGAGCTCTGAGCTCACCCAAAGCCCTGAACTGCTAAACACTCTCCCTTATCTTCCCTGCGGGAGAGGGAGAGGAACAAGGCACCCTCCAGAGCCCTTTCCAGCTTGGCAGGAGGAGAGCTGTGGCCTGAAGGTGATAAGTGGCCTCTGGCCAGGAGATAAGCTGCCAGCCAAGGGACAGGGAGGATTATTTATACCAGTGCCTGCTCCTCCCTGCTCCTGCTCTGCTGCCCCAGAGGGATGTCTGCTCCCTGGGAGAAAGTGCAAAGGGCTCTCCTGGCTCCTGCTGCTCCTCTCCCCAGCCATGACTGGGCTGGAAGGGAAATCAATAGATCTGGGCACCACTGGCTCCAAACCATCACTGTTTGGTACAGCCCAGCCCAGCCAGCAGGGCTTTGCTGCTGCTCTGTTATGGCTTGCTCTTGAAAGGGCTTAAAGTGCAGGGCTTTACAGATTTTGGGTTGATTTTAAGCTGTTTTGGTATGAAGCTTAATTCCCTTCCCTTCCCTCCCCCAGCCCTTTTTAGAACAATTTTAGATAAAGCTCAAAATTTCAGAAGGGCCAGCTGTGTGTGAAGTGACATGGCATCCCTCATCCCCGCATGGCAAACAAACCCCCTGGGCACGGTGGGATCCCCCTGGCAAACCCCTTGGGCACTGCAGGATCCCCCTGGCACAGCAGGATGCCCAGGGCACACCATCCCTACCCCTGGCACATCCCTGTGGGGCAGGCAAGGAGACAGGGATTTGCCTGGCTTTGCTGAACTCCTGCTGGCAAAAGGGAGGCTGCAGCTCCTGCCCCTGTGACAGGAGCTCTCCCACCGATGCCCACCCTAAGCTGGGCACTCATGGAGCTCCCCACAAGGACACCAACACCCCATCCCTGGCACACAGAGCCAGCTCCAAGCACTGCCAGGCTCAGACTCAAGCAGGAGCCCTAAACACCCCAACTACAACTCTTTAAAAGCAGCCTCAAGAGATGACACCCATCAGGAAACCTTCTGGGGTGTCTCCTTGTGAAAAATGGCCCCTTCTATGAGGAGAAGCAAACCCAGGGGGGATGTTTGGGTCTCCTGTCCCACGGGTGATGCTGCAGCAGCTGCTGCCCACCGGGGCTGCCAGCAGGGCTGGTGCTGGGGCACAAACAACGTCACTTCAGCTGGATGAAAGCAGAGGTGACACAAACACAGTTGTTTACCACAGCAGGAAGCGGCTCCTTTCATCCACATCCCAGCCCCTCCCCTGGGACCGTGCTCACTCCAGAGCCTGAGCTCGGTTGCTGCTCCTGTGGGACTGCACGTCAGCCTCCATGAGACAGGAGAGCCCCTGGGGCTGCTCTGCCCCTTGGCTGGTGTCACACAGCACCCAGCTCTGCTGTGCCAGCCTGCACATCCTGACCCTGGCCACCATCCCCAAAGTGACTCTGAGTTGGATGAAGTTCTGTTTTTTGGAGCTGGAGCTCTGCTCCCACCAGCATCAACATCACCCAGCTCCCAGCAGGCAGGAAGAGGCTTGGACTCCAACAGCTCCACCAGGGCCCAGAATTACAGCCACAGCCCCACCTTGCCTTCCCATCATGTCTCCATTCTGCTCCCAGTGCCTGCAGCACACCCAGAGAGGGATATTGCTGCAGGATGCAGGGACAAGCCCCTGGGAGAGGAGTGCAGCCATCCTCCCCCTGCACAGCTGGGGCTGCAGCACCTGAATCCCATCCCAAGAGTTGGTGCTCTGCCTTATCTCATCCATAAAATTCTGGACTTTCACCAAAATTCTACACATTTCCATCAGTATCACCTAAACCTCTACCTCTACACCACCTCCTCTACATCTGTATCCCCAACAGGCAGATGATATTCTACACCTCTCAAATCCACAATTCCCATGATTTATTTGGGAGAAGTATGGCTGTGGGGCTGTAGGGCTGTCCTGGAGTTCTCCAAAGGTCATGCCTTTTCTCCTAATGTTACACTTCAAGATTTGTAGATGTTTTCCATGGCTGCCTTTGCCAGGAAGGGGCTCTTCTTGCTCCAAAGGTTTGGCTGATCTCAGCCATCCCCGCTGGCCATTCCTCCCTATTCCTTTACAGAAATTCCCTGCAGCAGTGCTGGAGCCCCTGCAATGCCCTGTACCCACAAGGTGAAGCCCCCAGAGAGTGGGACTCTGTTTAGAGCTGGGGCCAATGCATTGCTCTGCCAGAGGAGGGTCCTGGTCCCACACAGACCCTCCCCACCAGACCAAACCCCTGGGCTGCCAAAGCCACACAAACAGGAAAGGAAACATCACCTGGGCTTGGCAACCCCTCTCCTGCCAAGCCTTCCTGCAGGGCTTGGCTGCCACCAGCTCTCTCCAGGCTGTCCCCAGCTTCTGGGGATGCTTTTGCCTTCCCTGCAGGTGCTGCATCCTTGCTAGAGCACTGTAGGAGAAGGAATTACAGGCAACCTTCACCTGGATAAGCCACAGCTGTGCTAATTACCAAACCAGCCTTGCCCTTAATGGGTCACAGGTGTGACCAATAAGGATGAGCTGGCTGGGGGAGGTCTGACCAAACTGGAGAGAGAATTGCTGCTGTGAGCTCAGCCTGAGCCTGCAAGGGAAGCCCACAGTGGGAGCCTGCTGTACCTGAAGTCTGTTGGCTGAGCTGTGAGGAAGAATAAACCAGGACCTTGGCAGATGAACCAGAGTGTGCATCTCAGCTCATTTCTATCTCTAATGTGGGGTCTGCTGTGCCAGAGTGTCCCAGAGGAAGCCTGGGGGGGTCCTGCTCGTGAGAAGGGCTCTCCAGCTCTGCTGTTGTGCCAGCACAAATGAAGGAAGCATTTTGCTCCTGCTTAGTCCAAGCACAGATTTACTGACACCCCTCTCCTTCCCACTGTGCTCCCATCACCATCCCTGTACCCTGTGCTCAGCCTCTCTGCATCCCACTGCCTCCAGAGACCCCTGAGCACCCTGGGCTGGCACAGCAAAGGCAGCAGGTCCCAAAAGCACCCACTGCAGCAAGGAAAGATGGCACAGCCCCAAACCTGAGCTTGG
This sequence comes from Ammospiza nelsoni, assembly GCF_027579445.1. NCBI lineage: Eukaryota > Metazoa > Chordata > Aves > Passeriformes > Passerellidae > Ammospiza > Ammospiza nelsoni. The sequence continues at coordinate 6,752,671 of NC_080644.1, read as the reverse complement.
CAGCAGCCAGGAGAGCATGTCCTGGGCTCTGCACCCTGTAAACAACCCCACAGACTGAGCTCCCAGCCCATGGACCCCCCAGCAGCCCCCACAGCCTGCTGAGGTGCCCAGCTGGCTGCAGCCACGTCCCATGGGAAGCCAATCTTCTCAGACAGGAACTGGGGCTGAGGGACTGGGACAGGAGCCACCAAGAGTTCACTCCAGCAAACAAACAGATGAAACCCTGCAAATTCCACCCAAAACCAAAGCAAAACTCACCCTCCATCTGGTCCAAGGGCCCAGCAGCCGGAGATGCGGACGCTGGAGAAGGCTGGGGGGCTGCTCATGTCCCCCTGCTGCCAGCCCAGGGCTGAGCCTGGACTGAGGGTGTCACCCCCTGTCCCTGCCCACACTTCAGCCCCTGTCCCACAGCCTCTGGCACTACCAGGGTGAGGCAGGGGCTGTGCCAGCGGGGCTCCCGGGGTGATTCTCAGGGCACAGAGCCATGGAGGGAGTGTCCCCCTGGAAGGGGCACTGAAGGGTCCCACGGGGCCGGGCTGAGGGCTGGAAGATGGCGGCAGGAGAAGGGAGCAGAGCAGGGGGAGTGTCTGTGCCCGGTCAGCAGCATAAGAGGATAGCTTAACCTCCAGATTACGTTCATTACCTGATATTAATAGCACTGGCTTGATTAAAGAAAAAGAGGGGGGCTGGGGATGAGGTGACACCTCCCCTCACCGCCCCCAGCACAGGCAATAAACACCAGCCCAGCGCCTCTGCTCCTGGCACTGGGGGTGCCCGGCTCTCCTGGACCGTGGGCTCGGCAGGGAGGGCACCTGGACAGTGGCATCCACGTCCTCCAGCACTGGTGAGTTCCCAGGGACTCCTGCACACCTCTAGGGAGGGGGCTGCAGGGGGAGATGAGCCCAGGGCAGGGGGTACCCAGCCAGCCAGCCCCCCTCATGCAGCTGGTTGGGCAGCTGGGGCTGGGGGCCAGGGGCTGCTGGCCATGTAGGGCTTTTTGGTTTGGGATTCTCACCCCTCACCCCTCTCCCTTGGCTCACATCGATGGGGGGTCTGGCTGAGGGTCCCCCCATGTCACTCAGCTTCCCCAAGAGCTGCCCCTCAGCCCTGGAGTAAACAAGTGGGTGAAACTCAACACCCCGGGGCTGCTGGTGGCTAAGAATAACATCCCATGGGCTGTGCCCGCCATCCAGCACCCCCTCCCTGCCAGCTGCCCTTGCCCCCCCAGCCAGCCAGCTCCTCTTCCAGCACCGGCCTCCCCAGGGAAGGCAGGCAGCCTGGGCAAGCTGCAGGAAGCCCGGGGAGCCAGGAGGCTGCTCAAGGGTGGGACATGTGCCAAGGATGGGAGATGTTGGCACCACGGCAGGGGGGTCCAGGCCAGCTCTGGAGCAGAGACTGGGGCAGAGCAGCTCTCAGTATACAGCCTCTGGCTGCCAAGGAAGGGAGGAGGTGGCACAGGGCACACTGGAGGGCAGCCAGGCTCTGCCAGGGGCACAGAGCACCCGGACAAAGTCCCATGGCCACCGAGTGAGACGCCAGCATGGTGAGACAGGAGCTTGGCCCCTGCACACCCACTGCAGAGGGGTTCCAGGGAGGGAGCTCCCTCCTGCTTAGTACCAACACCGGGAGATGGGGCCAGACATGGAAAAAGACCCTTTCCTCCTCCTCCTCCTCGAGGCATCAAGGTTATTCCAGAGGCAGGGCAGACACACTCTCTCCCAGATTATCAGGACACCCCTCCTGCTCCTGCTCACCAATGGGACCTGCAGAGCATCATCTCAAAAGATGGAAACCTGATGGGAACCAGAAATGAGGGGCTGGTCCTGAGGCAGGGGACAGGGACAGGAGGGTTTTGGGGTAACCCGTCTCAAATGAGCCGTAGCTGTTGCCCCAAAGTCAGGGAAGGGAGCGATGATCAAAGGAACTTTTCCATCTCTGGTCTCTGCCTGGACTCCCCTCTTGCTGTAAAAGCTCTCTCAGAAGTTTAAAAATAAAATTCTCTTCCGGAGCCACTTCTGCTCCTTCTCATTAAAGAAGCAGAAAAGCAAAGGGACACGGGACACGGGCAAGGAGCCCTCGCCCAGGGACATTGTTCCTTATCTCCTGCTCCTGCTGCCACTTTTCCTGCCTTTGTTAAATGTCCAGGCCACAGGAGCAACTCTCCCAGCATCCCACCCACCATTCCCACTGGGCTCCCAGGTGGGACACCCTGGCTCCAAAGGCCAGCTGGGACTGAGCCTTCCTGCTGGCACAAATCTCTGCTTCCCAAGCCCCTTCCCAGCTTCTGAGCTCTTGCACAAGTTGAAATTCCTGGGTTTTCCTGGTGATTTTTAAGCAAATCCCTCCTCTAATGGCAGACTTAAAATATGGCAAAAGAGGAAAGCAGGCACAAAGGCCAGGATCCCCTTTTCCTTCTGGTGCTGGCAGCTGCTGGGTGGGTTTCCCCCGGGATTTAAGGATGGAAGCTGGACTGCATGTGGATTTTCCTCATTTGGTCACAAGTACTGTCACTGGATTGGTGTCAGTGCTGCAGGCACACCAAGCCCCCAGTGGAAGGATGCCTGCTCCCAGGAGAGGGTCCTGCTCCCTGATCCCATCCTGGGGGCAGCACCACAGGAGCGTGGAGGTCAAACTTGTTTCCTCCATTGCTGAGTTGGGCTGGATCCATGTGTGCCAGCTCTTGGCTGGGCCTTCCCTGTCCAAGAAACCATCCCAAGGGATGAGGGAACATAGCCAAGGAAGGGAGGAACATGTCCAAGGGATCAAGGAACCTCCCCATGGGATGGATGAACCTGCTTGAGGAATGAAGGAACCTGCCTGAGGGATGCAGGAACCCACACAAGGGATGGAGGGACCTGGCTGCCATCCCTCTGTCACATGTCAGACCCATGCCAATCCTGGAACCCACAGAACGTCATTCCCAGTTTACCCAGCCTTGTACCAAGCTCTGTCCTGGCCGAAGCCCCTGGAGCTGATGGTTCATCTCAGCAGCTCCACGCTCAGAGCTTCCAGCTCTGTTATGGTCTCTGCTCCCTCACCACAAAAGGACAAACATTTCCCTCTGCAAACCCAATTATCTGTTGCTATTTATACCAAGTGGGAGCCACGGTGGAGGGGCTCTGTTACACAACCCAGTTACTCATCCCTCACTCGACCAGCACAACTCAGGGAGACTCCTTCCTCTCATCCTCATCCTCCCCACTATCCACCACTGACTCACAGGAAGGGCACAGGCAGCTGCCAGCAATGGGCTTAGCTGCTGGAACATGCAGGATGGGAACAGGAGGGATGGGAACAGGAGGGATGCTCATGCACTGACTCCAGGGTTGGTGGGGTGTTGGTACCCTTCAAGCAGGGATACAGGGATGCTTCATCCCTGTAAGCTTTGCCACATCCCCAAAGCAGCACTGATGCTCCAAATGCAATTCCCAGATAATTGATGTTTGGGAGCAGTCAGTCCCCTGAGGTTTGTGCTGGAAAAGGGGGTGGAAAATCGAGGGGAAACATGAGTGTTGGGGGTGGAGGGGCTGAAGGCAATCACCCTGTATGGGGGTTTGGGGTGAAAAAGTTTAGGTTGGCCCACTCTTCATCTTGATGGAGAGGATGCATGTGCGAGCAAGCTTGGAATATGGGAGGCTGTGGTTTATCAGCTGGGAAATTAAGGGCAAAACCCATAAAATAGGGTAAATAAGGGAAAAGGCAACAACACGAAAGGGGGGGGGGGGGGAAAGGATGAAAATAAACAAGGGATAAAGCGGGGGTGGGAAGAAATGGCTGGTGGGAAAAGCTCAGGGGTTCCATGGAGCGATGGGCTCGGGGAGGCCCCACTCGCGGAAGTGGCACCGGGGGGGACGGCACCGGCACCGCAAGCCCCGAACCGGCGGCGAACCCGAACCGGGGGCTCCGGGGCGCCGCGGGGCCGGTCCCGTCCCGGAGCGATCATCCCGGGGAAAAGCGAGCGGGGTCCTACCTGTCGTGCGGCTCCACCGGAGCCCCCTCGGGCACCGGGGCCGCGGCCATGGTGCTGCGGGGAGAGGCGGAGCGGGCGGGGAGCGGCGGGGGCGGCGCTGCCGCGGGGATCCCCGGGACTTGTAGTGCGGGATGGGAGGGAGGGGTTTGGGGGGATTGGGCACCCATGGGGGCGCTGGGGGGCACGGAGGGGCGCTGTGCTCGTGGGTAAGAGCCGTGCGGGGACATGGGTCTATATGGGCACGGCTGGGTGCTGTGGGGCACAGGGGGGCGTTGTGGGGTGCGGGTGGGTGTTTGGGGTATAGCTGGGTGTTTTGGGCATGGCTGGGTGCTGTGGGGCTCGGAGTGATGTTGTGGGTACCTATGGGTGGCTCCGCAGCAGCATCCCTGCCCAAGGCGCTGAGGGACGCAGCACAGAGCACCCCCCACCATCCTGCAGCTGGGGGGAAGCGCGGTTTGGGTGAGCCGGGCTCTGACAATGTCGCTGGGCACTGGGGACAGCTGGGAGGACCCCGGCCCCGTGGGGGTCCCGGGGCGCTGGCTGGGATCTGGTTTTACTCAGCATCATCCCGGGGCTGGGGTTTGTTGTGGTACCGCATGTTCGGGGCTGGGGGCGAGCAGCGCTCCCGGGGTCCCCTCCCGTCCCTGGGGAGCCGAGAGCGCCGTGGGGAAGGGTTGTGCTCTCAGCCAGCAGAGAAATCCGTCTAAATCTGTCCCTGCCTTGGGTTCCGTGCCAAAAAAGCCATTAGGGAGCAGAAGAGGATTTATTCCCACGCTGGGAGAGCCGGGGGGTGGCCCCGGGTCCCGCAGAGCTCCCCAGGGTGGAGAAGCCCTGGGCTGGATGTGGCCAGGGCACGCTGGATGCTGCTGATGGGTGGATTGGAAACAGCTTTAGGGGGATTTCTACCATGGAGTGGGGGGCTGTGGGCATTGGGATCCCCCTGGCACCACCAGCCCTCACCTTCCCATCCCAGTTTTGGGGCACCCCTAGGCTGGTGACCACATGCTCCATCCTCCCAGCCACTGCCAGGAAGGACAGACCCAAACCCCCCAGATCCCTTGTCCAACCTCCCACCCAAGTGCCCAATAACGGCGCTGACAGTGCTAATAAAAAATCAATAACCATTTATTCGATACAGCTGTTTCATACATACAGTACAGGGAGCGCCTCAGCGCCGCTCGGAGCTGCTCGGACAGTACTCTCCAACTGAGGATTTGTCAATGATTAACAAAAGAACAGATCATCACAAATCGGGAGTTTATTATAAGATAGTTTACCATTAAAACAATTTTATTTTTTGCAAATAAACACTTTTTAATATATATATTTATATATTTATATATATGGTTACAAGTGATAAATTGAAATTTTTTTTTCCTTTTTCTGTGTTTTTTTTTTCTGTTTTAATTTTTTCCCCAAAATACACTTATGCACTAATAACTGGCATCGACGAGAAACATTCGGATATGCCGTGGGATGGGTGTCACGAGGAGAGAAAGAAAAGAACAAAATGCTCTCAAGGTTCCTGGGGGTGGGAGATGCTCCAGGCTCAGGCAGCTCCATCCACTGCTGTGACACAGCCAACCTCACCAGGGCAGGTGTTGGAGCTGAGGTTCCCCACTTCCCCATAATCCAAGCTTTCCATGACTTCCCACAGGCTTGCAGCCCATGCCTGCTCCCATGGAGGGTTAACCCTTTCCTTGGGGACATGGGTGATGGGATGGTGGGTTTACCCAAAAGTGGAGGTGCAGGAGCACAGTGTCACAGTGCCCAGGGTGACAAAATCCCCAGATCCCATGGGTGACGGGATGGAAGGGGACAGGACAACTCATTCCCCATGTGGTCCCACAGCTTCTGCCTGTCCCTCTGGATCAAGGTGGATTCCCCTCTGGCACTGCCTCGCTGGGAGCATGTGAAGGGGCTCAACCTACTGGCCCCAGCAGTGACACTGTGGTGTCACCTGGCCCTGCCAGCTCACCTGTTGTGGCACTGGCAGGTGCTGGGGATCCCAGCATTGCTCTGGAACCTTCCCTGGACAAGCAGGAGAGTAAAGGATGCCTCATGGAGAAAGTGTGGGGGATGAAACATGTTCCTCTCTGAGTGATGACTAGTGGGGAAAAAACCCTGAAGATTTCACTTTCTCATAGGAATTCCCTCCTGACCATGGTGCTGCCCTCACTGGGGCTGTGAGTGCTCTGAGGGTGACAGGGACAGCCCCAGCACCAGCACTGCTGCTCCCACTGCCTGCCCTGAGACCCCAGATGGTCCCTGGGTCCCCTTCAGGCTGGTGTCACTCTGTGAGGCCACTGCAGCTGTCCCTGCTCCTGCCAGACACTCATTATGGAAGCAGAGGTGGATTTTGATCTGGACCTCACAATGACCCCCTGAGCTGGCCCTTTCCCATGTCTACCCTGCCCTGAGCAGCTCCCAGGGCTTCCTGCCTGTGGAGCACAATGCTGCCAGTTAATTTAATCAATGAGAAGCCAATTAATTGCATGTTAATGAGAGCAGAGTCCCAGGCCATGCCCAAGGGGAGACACTGAGGATTGTGTGGTGACCATCCGAGCCAGCAGCCCAGGCTACCCAGATCTCCCTTCCCTAGGCCAGGACATGGAGCTCTCCTGGGGGCTTCCCTCCATGGCAGGACATGATTTTGGGATCCAGAGGCTCCCTCTGCACCCTCACAGAGATTTCAGTGCCAGACCCAGAGCTCTGCCTGTGCTCCCCTTCCTGCTGCTGCCTGTGAGCCGTTCCAAGCTGTCCTACAGCTCCCAAAGCTCTCCCTGTTCCCCAGGGAGGCAGGATCTACCCCAGTGACACCATCCAAACATGATCTGATGAAGTGCAGGAGCGACCAGGCTGAGCTGCAGTGACTAATTAAGCTTTCTCACTAATTGCCTCGAGGCCCAGCACAGCCAGCAACGCTCAGGCAGTTCCCTCAGCCACAGGCACGTGCCCAGCTCACTGGGCAATGCAGAGGGTGGATCCAGGTGCCAGAGCTGTGGACAGAGCAGGGGCCCTGGACCCTGAGAAGCCACCCTGGCTTCAGCCACCCCTGTCCTCCCTCCCTGGCTGGAATAACCTGCCAGTGGAGGATGTTAATTGTGACTGAGCTGCTGCTCACAGCAGGCAATGATACCGAGCCTCTGGTGGGCAACAAGGAGCAGTGAAGGAAAGCGAGGACTGAGGTTTGAATTGATTAAAGCAAAAGCAGAAGCTCCCCCTCTGATGCCTATTTCCTGGCTCTGCATAGGGGAAAAATCAATTTAAGGTTTTCTGTTGTGCTACTGAGAGGAAACGTGCCCATTTCCCAAGGACCGAGGTAGCCTGGTTTTGTCTGGAGATGGGCACACCCCAGTCCAGGGATGGCTCCCCTGGGCTGGAGCAAGGTGTGATGACAGGGTCAGCAAAGGAGAGCTCCAGGGAAGAGCACAAGCAGGGTTGGCACCCCAGGGACCTGCCACCCTGAGGAGGGTGGTCAGGGGCTCAGATGCATCTTTGGAAGCAGACTCCTCCTATGGTCGGTCCCAGCCCGAAAGGACAAGGGGACTGTGAGGTGGCTGGGCAGCAACTGGGCTCATCCTACAGCAGGACCCATGATTGTCTCTCGATGCTGCCCCATCCCTGTGGCCACAGCTGGGGAACTGAGACTCCATTCCTCCCTCCTGGATGATGGCACCGTCAGGATGGAGCACAGTGGGACCCTGAATCACCCTTGGATGCCTCCAGGCTGGGGGGCAGCTCCTTGGCTGCCATCTCCCCCTGACCCTGGCACTGCCATCGTGTCTCTGCCATCACAGCACTCCAGGCCCGGCACACACAACCCCAGCACCGAGGCACAGCTCCCTCACTGCACCCCCTCCACAGCTGCACTGCCACTCTCACAGTGCCCACAGCACTCCCACAACTTCCCATTAAACCCTCTATAACCTGACCAGCTGCAGAGCACCTCCTCTCCTGCTCACACTGCCAGTGTGCATCCCTCCCCCTGCTCCCTGCTCTGCCCGTGCCTTGCAGACAATCAAACCAACCCTGCCGAGCCCTCAGAGCCGCTCCCTGCCCAGCACCTTCCCCCGGAGCCGCGGCTGCAGGGGAAGCGCTGCCAACCCTCCCACACCGCAGCATCCCCTCCCGGCCGGCTCAAACATCTTTGGAAACATCAGCCGGAGCTGGGAGGCCGCTGGGCAGCCTGGCAGCTCCCCCTGGAGCCGCTGGGGAGGGTCCCTGCCCACGGCACCCCGCTGCTATTGCACTTCTCTTTCGCTCAAGCGTCACCAGGTTGGTGCAGGGGAGGGGAACCACGGGCCGGGGGAGGCAGCGGGGCCCCACCGAGGGCTATGTACATGGGCAGGGGGTGGAGAACGTTCCAGCTTCCTTGATCCTCTTTGTTTTCCAGTGTGAAACAAGGTCCGTGATTTGTTTAAAGTGGTTAACTGGTATTTTCTGTCTTTTTTTTTTTCTCTGTCTTTTTTTTTTTCTTTTTGTAAAAAGAGGGTGAGAGGAGGGTGGGGCGAGAGGAGGTGGGATGGGGAGGAGGGGACATAAAACTGGGAGAGACCCCCACCCTGTTACCCTGGGCTGTAAACGAATCCTCGGAGACGAGTCTCTGAGCTGCTCATTTCTCGGGCATCTTGCTGGCTCCTCCCTTCCGCTGGCTCGGGGGCTTCAGGCCGAGCTCGTCCCCCTCGGGGCTGCCCCGGGAGCCTTCCCAGTGCTCGAGGCTTTTCTTGTGATTAGTCTTTGCTGCCACGCTCTCTCTGCCCTTCGGGGACATTTCTGGAGGCCTCTCCTTGGGTTTTCTCCCCCTTTTCTTCCCGTTTGTGCTTTTCTTTTTCTCCTCCTTGCTGGAAGAAAGCTGTTCCCTGTTTTTCTTTTTCCGGCTGGCCTCTGAGGAGGTTCGGAACCAGTTCTGTGTCCGTGGGGTGACACGGGGGTTAGTGACAGTCCTGGGGGCAGGCACTGGAGCACCAGCACACCCACCCCGAGCCTGGCCCACCCCTCACCCCACTGGCATCACCTCTCTGAGGTCAAACTGCTCAGGCTGAGCTGCTGCAATGAGCCTGGGGGTGTCAGGGACACCAAGGGGGACAGGGAAGAAGCCCCCAGGCTGTTAGTCAGCTCTGCTCTTAACAGACATGGATGGATGGATGGATGGATGGATGGATGGATGGATGGATGGATGGATGGATGGATGGATAGGGACAGCCCAAGGATGTGTGTGTCAGAGCAGGGACCAGCCCAGCCCAGCTCCAGCTGTTTCCTTACCTCCGAGTGAGCCTTGATGATGTGGTACTTGACGCCGCTCTCGGAGCTGAACTCCTTCTGGCACAGGAGGCAGCGGTACTTGCCCACTGAGTGCTCCCCCTGCAAGACACAGCAGCTCCTGCAGAGCCCAAAGCGCCCCAAGGGGTGGCCCTCCCCTGGCCTCAAAGTGACACAAAATAAACAGACACAGGTGGTTCAGACACTCATGACTGAACCACCAGATCTCTGACAGCCTCAGTGCTGGGTCAGGAGCTCACAGCCACATCCTCTTTCTGAGTTTCAGTGCATGCCACTCGTGCTGCTGTGTGTCCCCAACATCAGGTGATCGGGCCACTGCCCCCTGTCCTCGCTATCAGCAGATCTGTGATCCCCTGGGACTGAGCCACCATCAGATTTATGTCCAACACTCACCTCGTTTTCCTGTTACATTGTCAAAGAGCCAGGGTGAGCACTGGATTCCTGTCACCAGCGCCCTGGTGGGATGACAGATCTCCTGGCTTTGCTGTAGGTCATGGCACGTGGGAGATAATGGGCTCTCTGTTGATGAGGGGGTTACGGATGGGCCCCTCTGGGCCATATATTTCCTCCCTGGGAATTTCTCCACAGCTGTAAATCTTGAGTCAGACAGGTCTCTCATTTCAGGAGAGGACAGGCCTGGCTTCAGGAATCCTCGTGCAAAATCATGCTGGTGCATCCATCCCCACTGAGGATGGGGTGCTGCCTGGGAGCAGCCTCTGCTCTTGCTAGGGCTCTGTGTATTGCAACCAGTTCTGCAGGATTTTAGAGTGGGAATCACAGACCAGTTCTGGAGGGGCTGTGATTGATTTATTTATGCCAAATTTGTTGGCACATGCTTTCAAAGTAAATCCTCTCCCCTAAGGGGAAGAAGAATCCTGCTGATGGCAGTGTGGGGGTCACAGAGCAATTCCCCATTGCTGACTCCCAATACCTGGCCCCAGCTGGGCCAGATCCAGAGGGTGCAGCTCTGTGCTTCATGGAAATGTTCATGCAAATCCTGGCTGCTTCCTGTGCATGGAACCAACCAGAAACCAGCTCCATTTTCTCTCTGAGAAGGAGCTGTCCTAGTCTTTGCGTGTTTGCTCTTTTATTCTGCATAAATCCAGCTTCTCCTGCCGGATCTCTGCAGCCCATTTTCTAAATGATCTCATTAAGGGCTGCTGTTCCAGCTAGCACTGGAGGAGTGCAGGAGTTGGTGTTTTTAATAACCACAGGGTATGTACTGGAGCTGCCTCCTGGAAGCTCCATTCAATGGAAGCTGCAGCTGGAAATGTTTCAGGGTATAAAGCTTTAGCAGCTCTTACTTGGTTCCAATTTGAGGGACCTACACAGAGCTCCTGATCCCTCCCCTGGGGCAGCTGCAGGGCACTGGAGCTCAGGGCTGCTCCATCCCTCCAGTGGGAGGGCACTGCTCTCTGCACGGACCAGGTTCCAGACCCAGCTTATCCCAGGAGGCACCACACCAGCATTCCTCCAGCTGGGCTTCCAGAGGGGCTGTAGGGCTGCCCAAATTGATGGAAGAAGACTCCTGATTCCCACCTGCCTCAGGAAACATTCAGTTTGCAGCACTGAGCTCCTTGGCTCTGAGCTGCTGTGGTTGTGTGACATGCTGGCCATGCTTAGCCAAGGGCATGTGAGTGATCTAGGGGCTGCAGGGACCAGCTGGGCAGGGGCTGCTGTGGGACAGGAGGACATAAGGCAGGACTGCTGTGGGTCCAAGTGTGTCTGGAGTTCCCCATGACACTTTGTGTGTCAGAGGTCTGGGCTTGGGCGAGAAGCCTGTATTGTGGGACCATTTCTCTACAACTGAATAGCAGCTACATCCCCTCTATCCCACCTACTCAGCTCAAGCCTCTCTGCCTCCATCTGCCTGGTGACAACTCACTTGGAGCAGCACTGCCAGCCAGACCTCCAGCACCACCGTCCTTTAACCTGTGCCATTGTCCCTTGCCTTGCTCCTTCCAAACCAGCTGGGGGGAGGGGAAGAGAAAACCCAACACCAAAGCCACCTCTGAGAAAAGGGTGTAAAAGGCAGGACCTACCTTGTTGCAGTTGGCCAGGTGAGCTTTCAGCCCCGAGACACTGGAGTAAATGGCTTCACAGCACTGCAGGAAAAAACAAAGCAGGGTTAGACACGATCCCCCTCATCCCCTGCCTTCCTCTGAGCTGTGGCCAGGAGCCTGCTGAGGCAGCACGGCCACGGGCCCCGGCTGAGCAGTGTGAGGTTAATGCTCTGCGAGGCGCCCGGGGCTCTGGTCACACGTTTCCCATTAACGCTAATGGGAGTCATGTGGCCACATCCCTCTGCAAAGGGCTGAGAAACGTCTCCCCCCAATGTCTCCGTGGAAAAACCTACATTTGTGAGCTGTCGGGAGGTCCTGCTGGGCTACAGGAGCTCTTGGAGCCGCAGCAGAGGCTTAACAGAGAGGAGAAATCACCCAGGCAGCAGCATGACCAGTTTCTGAGCAACGTCTTTTCCAAGTGCCTGTGTATGACATTAATTAGGCAGCCCGGCTCCCCTGGCCTTGTGGGAACTGCCTCCTTCAGAACTCCCATTAGCAAGGCTTTGTTTGGGACGATAAATCCAGGCTCAGCACCAGGGTGGGGTTCACCTCTCTGTCAGCTCGGGCCAAGGCTGTGTTTCACAGGGAGATGAGGCACACGCACCATGCCTGAGGCCAGTGCTTGTCTCAGGGCTTTAAAAAGCTTGGCTTAAATCTATTTTCGCTTAACTCTGGGAAAAGCAGGTTTTCTGCATCAAAAGGCTGTGCAGGATGTGCAGCCTTCACCCTGTCAGGATCTTAGGAGCTTCCCAAAGGCAGCTCCAGAGCTCAAACTGGGCAACGCTGCATCGTCAGCCCAAGGGTGGCCCTGTCCCCAAGCCCGGTGGCATCAGCACACAAGGAGGATCACAAAGGTGGGACATGCTTTAACCAGACACAGCAGCAAGCTCAGGGAAAGGAGGTGAAATGAGTGTCTGAGCATCACTGTGATCAGGGGCCCAATGAGAACCATTCTTAGTGGGTTTCTGCCCCAAAATTTCCCCCTTCCTCCTGCAGATGGAGACCAGCCACCCCACAGAAGAACAGACAATCCTTACATTGTTGGGACAGTTGATGCGGCCCTTCTCCTTCACTTCATTCTTCCAGTTTTCCAGCAGCCTGGGATTGAGCTTTGGGAGCCCTGGCCGGGTGTAATTGAGCTGTGAACAATAGCAGTTGATTAGCAGAGCTGCACACCCCAGCCCAGTCCATGGTCCTGCCTCTTCACATGGGTCTTGCACTGCTCTGAAGGGAATAGGAGCTGAAAACTACTTGGGAGGCTTCCTGAGATGCCATTCTCCCCCTGGGCACTGCAGAGCAGGGAGGTGGCTCTGCCCAGTGCCCTGCCACCAGCGAGGAGTCCCTGGCAAACAGGAGAGGAGGCTCCTGCTCCCGGGTGCATGCCCACAGGGCCAGGACTGGACCCAGCCTTTTGGTGCACAGCCCTTCTGCCATGTTTTATAAGCAGGGGAATAAACAACCCTGCACATTGGGCTGAGGGGCCTCCATGGCTGCCTTCCATGGATGAATGGGCACAGCCCGTTAAACAATGAAAGGCTCTTGTGTCTCTGCCTCTCCTTCTGGCAGGGCTGCTCCTTCCAAGTGCTTTTAATTAGCGCTTTATTAGCGACTTTGAGGGTTAGCATAGCAGGCTGGCCTTCCCAACTCCAGTTCTGCCTGTTCAGCCCAAGCCAAGGCAGCTGTGGCAGCTCCAGGCACCTCCAGGCCTCCCAGCCACTGTGCCTGGCCCTACCTGCAGGGCTGCTCACAGCCTGACCCTGAGCCCTGTGCCAAGGTCTGCAGGGGACACTGGGCTGCACAGCCACCCCAGCACAACTGCCAGCCCAGCCTGGTGAGCTCTGCTAGAGCCAGTGGGTGCTGTTTCAGTTCTGAGCCACAAACCTTCTGAGTGGGAGCAATGCATGGTGCAGGTGTGGGTACCTGAGCACCTGCCACCCTCCATGGGCACCTCTGAGCACTGGACCCAACTGCATCCCTGCATCCATGCTGGATGAAAGGATGCACAGCCACAAAGTGCTTGCAGAGGTGCAAACCAGGCCAAACATTCCCCGAGGTCCTGGAGCTGGTGGTTTGGAGGCAAAAGGAGGCTGGCTGGATTTCTTTTCCAGCCGTGACTTTTCCTGAACGTGCTGATAAAGCTGAATTTGGCCAGCTCACCCCAGCTGCTCCCAAACCTCCCTGCAAAGGGAAGCTGGGGATGTTGAAGGCTCAGATGCCAGCCCCTCCTTTCCGCTCAAACTGAAGTGATCCATGTGCCCCTGCAGCCCTCCCCATGGCACGTGGCAGGGCACAGCTGGGTCAGGGAGCACTGGGCTCCATGTGAGGGGCAGGGGCACAGGGCCTTGTGAACAGTGCTAAGGATGGATGTGGATGTGGAAAACTCCCCCGAGCCCCAGTGCTGCAATTCTGTCGTGCTTCGCGGCTGGGGGAGATGCCAGCAGAGCTCTTTGAAGCTCTGGGATGGTGCATCTACCAAAAGCTTGGTCCCCAGCCCAGGGAAGGCAATGCCACCTCCAGGGTAGAACACAGGAGTCCCTTTTTGCCATTGATACTGAGAGCCAGGATGCCAAACAGCCTCCATAATTAAAACCCAATCAATCCCATGAATGAGCAAACATTAACGGTAACCGCACACAGCCCCAGCAACAACCTCTCCCTCTGCCAGTCCCCAGGGAGGAGGCGAGGGGGGATGTTCAGAGATGTGGACTCTGCTGCTCTGCTTTCCCACTCCAGAGAAAAATCCCTCCCTGCTCTCCTCCAACAGTCCTGCACAATAACATGCAAATCCCATGTCTTCCCAGGGCGCTGCGGTTCTGGGAATGTCAAAGTCATCTTTATGTCTCTATTAAGAGGAAGCCCCAGGCATGGAATATTTTATATTTTTTTTCTTTTCCATTTATTTTCCTCAAACAGCCTGTAAGTGAAAATTTTCATGGCCAAATCATTAAACGACTACAACTGGTTTTGGCTACAGCCCATCTCTTGTGAACAGTCGAAGGATGCTGGGCTGGGAAGGTTTGTTTCCTCTGACTGATGGTTTTATTTAATTAACTTTCATATTTCAATCCTTTCTACTCCCTAGACAGCTCTCCCCTTCCCCAAAATATATCACACTAAATGAGAACCATGCAGGACGTCTCAGCTGACGAGCACCCCTGAAGCCTCACCAGGTCCCCAGCACAAGGTACAGCTCTCCATCCTGAGGAAGTTGTGGGTGATGCTGTGAAGGCAAAATGCACCCGGGGTGCTGGGCAGCAGCCAGGTCCCACTGGAGGGTCTGCAGGGCAAGGGAGGAAGGATGGACTCGGCCCCACAGCTGGAGCTGGGATCCGGTTTGGCCCCCAGTGCCACGAGTCTGCAGGGCTCAGCCTGGCTCCTGCCTGCATTGCAGGGCCATTGTTTTGGGGGACAAACCCAAGCCAGCCTCTTCTGCTCTGGAATTTATCCTGGTTCCAGTATAAAACCTCAAGCCTGGAGATGACTTTTCCCCTTTAGCTTTATGACTGGCCTACAGCTGCCCCTTGCTCCAGATCCCTGGCACCCCACGACACCAAACTCCACAGGGACGTGCAAACTCAATGGCTGCCCCTACTGACACTGAGACCCCAAGCTGTGGGGAGGCAAATGGAATGTCCATGTATCCCAGAGAGGAGCTGTGCATCTATCCCTGTGTGGCACAGCTCCTGCCTGGGCTGCAGGAGCCCATCACAACCTCCAGCACCTTAAAGCAAGGAACCCCACCTCAAGCTCCACCAAGAAAGTGTCACACTGAAACAGTGGAATATCCACAGCATTTTCTCCCCTTCTGCCTTTTAGATGCCTCTTCTCTCTGCTCTAGGAGGTTGTTTCTCATGCCCCACTACATCCCAGAGCCCACTGCCATGAGCTGGGAACCTGCAGCCTCAAGGCTGCTCATGGCAGGCCACAGCCCCAGCAAAGGCCAGAGGAGGGTCGGCATCATCTTCACAGAGCTTCTGCAGAGGGGATTTTTCCCAGAAAAGCAGCAGGGGTGTGCCCTTCCCCATCTGACATCCCCAGCAAGCGGCTGTTGTGAAATACCCCATCTGTTTCAGCTTATCTGGAGGCAAATAAAGATCGGAGCAAGAAAATAAGACTCCAGTGTATATTTAGAAATGCTGGATTTGGTTAGCAGAGACCGAAGGCAGCGCAGGGCCTGGGATGGAGCAGCAATCGTTTATTCTGCTGCCATTGCTTTGGTGTGAAGGAATCCATCCTCCCGGGGAAAGGCGAACACATCCCACCACAGGCCACCAACGGCATCCAGAGCCAGCATCCCTCTGTCCCTGTCCCCGGCTGGGACTGGCTGCCACGTGGCCCCAGAGCAGGAGCTGCAGTGGGGCTGAGAACCCCTGTGTCCCATGGGCTTGTGCCTTTCCCTGGGAAAAGGTTTTGCTGCCTGGAAAAGGGATGGATAGCAGTGGCTTTCTTCATCAGCTTCCTTGAAATCAGCACTGACTGCTGGGACCATGGTGGGGAATCAGAGAGTTCAGGGATGGAGCTTGTCCTGTGTTGCAGGGAGTTTGGGTGTATCCGTCCACCTCTGGCTACAGACCTGAGCTGGGAAGCATTTGTACCTCTGGAATCCTGGAAATCCCTAGGGCTTGCTGAAAAGCGAAGGAGCAGCTGCAATCTGCTGACATCCCTGACATCCCACTTCTCTCCGTGTCCAGTACAGGCTCTGCAGGCCCAGCAGTGTGTTCCCAATGGCTGGGCACGACTCAGGGGGAAGAAGAGGTGGTGGTGGTGGTGTGGTGGCTTTTCTGGGAATTCCATCAGTTCCCACCAGTCCCATGGTCAAGGTGGACTGGTGTTTATCATCCTCCTGCTGCTCCAGTGGCTCTGGGCTGTCAGCTCCCTCAGGGAGGGCCACCACACACATGTGATGGGGTGGTGGCACGGGGACATGGGGACACTGCTGGCTTCTCTGAGCCTTCCATGTGACACAAAGCTGTCCCACAGGCAGTTCTGTTTTGGGGCCATAATGAGGTCAAACTGGGCACTTGCTGGGAGGTTTCTTTCTACCCCCTGAACTGAACCAACTTGTAAATGCAAAGCAATCCTGAGCAATGCAAACCGTGGCTGAGCAGAGCAGCTCAGAGCATGCTGAAGTCAGCAAGCTCCCACCAGCCTGCCTGGGCAGAACCTGCCTCCAACCTCCTCCCAGCATCGCTCATCGAGAAAAAATGTCATAGACTGAACAGATTATAAAGTGTTGTCAAGGGAACGTGACAGTCACTGCAAGACGTACCCAGAGGCACACGCACGGCTCTGTACGGATTCACCCACTACACTGACTTCCTCCAAAATCCATGGGGGATTTCATGCAGGGCCTGAGGTCTCTTGATCCTCCAACTCAAGAGCCTTGTTTTGCCATCTGGGAGCTGATCCAATTCCCCCCTTTCCCATCTTTAATGCAAAACTGCTTCTGCCAACCTCACAGCAATTCTTTGCTTTTTAGCACTGAGATGGGGCTCGGTTAAACTTAAACAATCAGGCTCTGAACACAAGAAATGTCTCATTAAAAAAGCCCACCAGCACTTCATGGAGCAATTACACCAGTGCTGGGACCTTTACGACGCCTTTGTCAGCCTGAGCATGTGCCCCTGCTCCAGGCCTGGGGTCCTGGCTGCTCCCTCAATTCAAAAAAGAAAATACCCAAAGTCATGAGTAAAGGGAACAATTCTAAGTGGAAAGAGAAGAATGCAAGAGCTGAGACAGGAGAGGGGAAAAGAGAGCAGCACACCACTTCTCCCACAGTATCTGAAATGAAACAGGTACTTTGGGCTCAGTTTTTAAAGTTATTAATGCATAGCAGCTGAAGTAATCTGGAAACCAAAAATGGCAACACCAAGCACTGGGGAAATAAAATGTTTGCAAGCAGTTCTGGCCCTGAAATGCCCAGCTCTGCCCCAAGGTGGATAGCAGAGCTGCAGCTGGATCCCCTTCTGCGCCAGTGCCTCACTGGGGTGCCAATGGAGGTAAAGAAACTACTGGTTTGTTTCTGTGCTGGTTTTCCAGCTGTCCACCACATGCAGACCAGAGGTGAGCCAGGCTTAGCTTCTCTGGGTCTCCGCAGGACCATGGTGGCACTTCTGCTGAGCAGACACAGGTGCCAGGACAGCATGGGACAGGCTATGGGAGCAGGAAGGCATTTTGGTGCAAGCTCTGCTCTCCTGCCACCCCTTTTCCTGGTGACCACCATCACTTCTCCAAGCTGGCTCTGAGACTTGGGCTGTTCTCGTGGGTTGGGGTAGGTTCTCTGGGCTGTGCCTGTTCACACTGTCCTGCTGCCCTCTGATCCTCACTTTCATCTTTGCAATGTGCCCAATATCTTGCCAGAGTGAATTTCAGCGCACTGGACAAGAGATGCCCAACTCTTCAGAGCAGGGAACAGGCCTGGCCCCTACCTGCAGAGTCACCTGCTCAGGAAACAGGCTGCACCTCATGTACAGACTCTGCATTGAGTCCTGGCAAACAAAAAGAACTATTCCCTCTCTTTTTTCCCTTTACACTGAAATGGTTTATGATTTACTGCTGTTTCATTCCTTTTACAATCCAGAAGGAGCACACCTGAGGGAATTTCAGCTTTAGTACACCCCCAGGAATAATCAAGCCCTCCCACAGGCAGAAGGGAGGTTTGGTTTAATGTGTACTCACTCCAATGCCTACAAAAAGCTCAAGCCTTTGGGGTCCTGTGCAAACCCCACAGCACTGCTGCTGAGCTCGGGGGGCTCAGTTCTGTCTCCACTCACTGTCTCTGCTCCCAGCAGCACTGCTCTGGGATGCTGCAGGCCTTTTACCTCCAGGAAAGCATCTCCCAGAAGTTAAAGAAAAGACGTGGAAGGGAGGGAATTCTGCCTGGGGCATCTTTGCTCTGTGACAGCACAAGGGAGATGGTTTCAGAGCTGATCTGCTCTCTTCACATGCTCCTCTTGGCTGCCAGCCTCTACTTCCCTCCTCAGCATGGACCAGAAATGACCTCCCACCCCAACACTCTCGGGGCCAGACCTTGATCTCTTCCCAGTGCACCTCTTCCTCAAAGGGCACAGCTGCCTGTGCTGGGAGCCTCCAGACCACAGCGGCTCAGCCTGCGCTGGGTGGGCTCTTCAGCAATAAATCTGCCATCACAGCTAATTAATTTAAGGCACAGCAAGTGAGACATGTGAACCCTCAACCAGCTGGGGCCGGGCTGGAATCCTGGAATCTCCGTGTGCAGCTGGAGCCAGGCTAGAATCCTGGGATCTCTGTGTACAGCTAGTGCAAAACCAAAAGCAGAACTAAAAGCTGCTCACCCGCTTTGTTTCAGGCACGAGGTCATCCTTCATCCTCCTTTTGGTCCAATCCCTGGCCAGCTCATCCTCTGCTATCTCCTGGAGGTGGAAGACGGCGACTTGGGCTGACGTCCGGCGGATGCGGCCGCTCGGGGTCCTCTCAAAATCCTCTACAGGAGCAGGCTCTGGCTTCACCTCTGGCTCCTCTGGAGGCTGCAAGAGAGACAGAGTCAGGGAGGGCATGACAAGAGAACAAGTGAGCTCTCCGGCCCAGGATGGGGATGCTGGGATTGGGGCTGTGTGTTTCCAGGCTTGCTTTGTGCCTCTGCCCTGGAGCATGGGAGCAAGGGGAGCACCCGCCTCCCTGAGCCCAGCAGCAGCCATAGGCTGTGTCCCTCCGTGCTCCCACGTGTATAAATGTCTCCAGTTATTAGATTTAGGGAGTGATTAGCGTTGGATGCACTGTCAGTAGGGATCAACACAACAGAAAGGGATGCTCCCCAGGGATAGAGCCTGCCACCCCAGCACTGGCAAGCAGCCGGCGCTTGTGAGGGAGCGGCCTGAGGTCTGGTTTTTTATTCCTGCACAGCATAGATGCAGGGTGGGCTGCAGCAAAGCCCTGTGGGCACTGGGGAAAGGCAATGCTGCTGGCCACTCCCATAAAACAGCATTTTTGGAGGGGTGGAGGAGGGTGCACCCTGTTCCCCCCAACACTGCATGGTACAACACACGTGCATGGTGATTTGAGGGCGAAAACAACACCGGCCCGACGGCTGCACCTGCCTTGCCCGGCCCGGCCCTGCCCGGCTCGGTCCTGCCCACGGGCTCCGCAGCTCTGCAGTCCCCCCCGGGGGGGGATGGCCCCGCTCCTCGGGCCGCGGGGGCCTCCGGGGGGCTCACCGAGGCCGTGTGCTCTGACCGCACGTGATAGTCGTGGCCAGCCTTGGATTTGTACTTCTTGCCGCAGTGTGGGCAGCTGAACACGGGCTTGTCGGCCTCGGCAAGCTGCTTGCCACACCGCTTCTGGTGGTACTGGTAGCCCATCAGGCTGGAGAAGTTGGCCACGCAGCCCTATGGAGATGGGGAGAACGCGAAGGTTAAGCAGGGTTGGGGTTTCACGTGGCCAAAAGGTTGGGGTGCCATTTCTCCAGGGAGGAACATTCCCGAGGAGCCCACTCTGGAGAGCAGCTCTGCCAACCCATCCTGTCCAAGTGCTGGGGAATTTGACAGTTCCCAAAGAGCCAGGCACAAGCACAACAGACAATGCCCTGGAGGGATGGGAGGAGCTGTCCCCGCCCCGGCACTCCCTGCCCCAACACACGGACAGAGCTCTCTGCACA
The DNA here is from genome assembly GCF_027579445.1 of Ammospiza nelsoni. Lineage (NCBI taxonomy): Eukaryota > Metazoa > Chordata > Aves > Passeriformes > Passerellidae > Ammospiza > Ammospiza nelsoni. Next base: position 6,732,723 of record NC_080644.1, on the reverse strand, counting down.
GACACACAGCAGGCAGCGGGACGGGAAGGCACTGGGGAGGCGCTGCCTGAACGGAGAGCAAAGCACACCCGCGGGACAAACCTCTGCCACACGCCTCCCTTACCTGTTCGTGACTTGTCTGCAACCCGCTGGCTCTGCTTTTGGTGTGGTTTGGTTTTATGCTGTGCCCAGGACAGGCTGTGCTCCTTCCTGAGCTCAGGAGGCAGAACCTGCCCTCCAGCGCTCCTCAGTCTGCCCTGTGCCCACCCTCCTGCAGGGCTGTCCCATTGCTGGAGTGCACACTGGGACAGGGATTGGGACGGCTAAGCTAAGGTGGAAACGTTGAGCACATGCCAAGGGATGCCTGCAGAGTACATGTCCCCTTCTGCATGGGACTCTCTCCTTCCACTTTTTCACAGAACGAGAAACAAGAATTGTTCTCGTACCTCATTGGGGCATTTCAGTTTTCCCATCTGCTTTAGCACTTTCCTCAGCCTTTCCCGCTCTTCCTGTTCACCAAGTCCAGCGGTTTCCACAGGAACAGGCTGGAAACAAGGAAGTAACAGAAGCGACAGAGTCAACCATTTACTCATGTCCTCTGTGCCAGGAGTGGATGGTAAAGCCCTGCCTTGCAGGGAGCTGCCCTGGGCTGGAGGGAACCTCTCACTAGGAGAGCTGGATCTCCCACTGCTTCGTTGGTATGTGCTGGATCTGCTCAGGCCTTTCTTGTGATCACACCCAAAGGGCCAGCTGAGAAACCCAGGAGCAGTTCCTGCACAGAGGATTCACCAGCAAGACTGAAGAGCAGGAGGTTAAGGCAGAGGTAAAAGACAAGTCACAACTGGTAAGCATGGGACATGTAGAAATGTAGTTATGCCTTGCCCTGATATCTCAGAAATGTACAAAATTTATTCATGATAAATTTTGTGGCTGCTTCTCCCATGCACATTGAAGAGCTAAAGATCAGATTTTGAGATTTGTGCAAGGCAGAACCCATCAGTCCCAGATTTGCAGGCACAGTTTTGGAGGCAGAGCTTTGCCACTCAAAATCCACCTCACCATACTCACCAGATCTTCCCCATGCTGGGATCTGAAACCCTGTTTTATTTTTTCAGTCCTCTGCTCTACTTATCAGGATCAACAGGAGCCTAACTCACTACCAGAGGAGGAAGGGGGAAGGCCACCATCCAGGCTGAGCAGTGTGTGAAATGCTCCAAAGGTGGATCCCTCCTTTACAAAGATCATGGAGAGAGGACTTTTGATGGATGGCTTCCTCACCTGCATGGATAAAGGAGGCACAAGACGAGCACAGCCCAGCTCCCTTACCTTGCTGACGTGTTCAGCCATGGTGTGGTAATTCAGCCCAGCTTTGGACTTGAACTGCTTTTTGCAGTGCTGACACTTCAAGGCATCCTGCAGCTGAAGGAATTAAAGGCAAGTCACCAGACAGGCCACATCCTCCCAAGGGCTGCTGCTGGTCAATAACCCCATGGGTGGCTGTTGCTGGAGCTGTACCCCAGTGGTGGGACCCAGCAGGCAACATAGCACCCCTGTTTCCCATCCCAGGCCCTGCCTGCAGCTCACAGTTTTCTCTCTGCTGTCCAGGATACTGTTATCAAACCCACATGCCCCAATTTTTGGAAAACATTCGATTTTGGATTTAGATTTAAAGCCTCACTGGCTGAAAACATCTGGATCTGGCGTCTTACTCTTCCTGTTAAAGGGTTAGAGAGAGAAGAAGCTTTGATCTACCAATGCCAGTGGACTGTGCTCTGCAGTCCTGTTAAGTAAGACAGATCCTGGCATACAGTGCAATTTCTGGGTGCCTGGGCTGTGTGAAATTAAGGACACAATCACAGGAGGATATTTTCTACCTCTCATTGCCCTGCTGTTTGACCCAACTCGACCTCCTGAGTGTGTGGGGAAATGCATTAACTGCACACCCCAAGGTACAAGGGGCACTTGCACAGTGGGTGAACAGATCTTGGCTTTTACTGAGGCAGGGACCAGAATTTACTGGTTCAGGAGGTTCATGCTCTGGGCACCAGGAGACAGAGTATCTCGACAGGGAGCCAGTGCCCGGCCAGCCGTGGTCATTCCTGCTTCTCCTGCCAGATGATTGAAGGGAGAGTGGTGAAGGAGAAGCAAGACTGAACTAAAAGCTGAAGAGGCAATGAAGATGGATCTGCAAATCTCTCCTCATTGTGGAACTCCAGGAAAATGAAGAATAGACTCACTGCAGTCAATTGGGAGTGACTCATGGCACCTGCACTCCCATCAGTTAATCTTGTCCCAGACCCAAGCACTTCATCCTAACAAGGTGGATGCTAACAGCTCCTTGACCCATTACATGCCACTAGCAGCTAACCTGGGATTTACTCCTCTGGTCAACACTTAAAAACATACCATGTCCACATTCCAACAAGCCCTCCCACCTGGGATACCAGGAGTATATAACTGCCCTTGCCTCCTTCAGGCCCAAGCACGTTGCAACCCTCTTCATCCCTTATTTCCTTTCCAAAACCAAAGGAAACAAGTCCCTAAGCAGACTGCTTAGTGCAGACTGCTCCTTTTTCTTAATAAGAGTTTTGGGAGCCTGCACATCCTTTTTCCATTGTCCAGCTAAGGAATATATCAGTCATTAAAAAGAGGGGGTGCCTCAACCCCAGGCTGGCTCTGATAGGGATCCCACATGGCTGTAGCAGCAGGGTCTCACTCAGGTTGTGCCACAGGTTCATCTCAGAGATGGAATGCTGAGAGCTGGACCTCTGGTCACACACCTGGAGCTTAGGGACTGTCCTGTCTGGTTTCTGTGAAGCATCCCAGCTCCCAGAGCAGCACAGCCAGCTCTGGCAAGGACTCTCCCTCTCAGGAAGTGTGACACAACACCCACTCCAAGGGCTGGAGCCCGAGATCTTCAGCTGAATATAGGGCTGGCATATTTCCAGCAGAGAAGACACCGCTGACTGCTCCAGCAGAGCCCTGCTCAGCAGGTCATCTGGCTGTGCAGCCTGCACACAGCCAGCCTGGCCTGGGAGATGCTCCAAAGTGGAGGAAATATGACCAGTGATGGCCAGGATCCCTGCTCCACTGAGGCCAGGAGGATACTGGAGGCGGCAGGATTCTGTACGACTGCTGTAGGGTTTGGGAGGGAGAGCAGCCTCCCACTGCTGTATCAACAGCAAGGCAATGGCTGGGGAAGCATTTACAGCAAATGAATGTGGAATCAAAGCCCAGCCACATATTTTCAAAGCAGGAGGCATCGATCCCACGTTGGCTTTCTGTGGCGACGGCTCCGCCAGGTGACGGATGAAGATGTAATCCTGTGCTCTGATGGATGGTGGAGTGGCACAGAGACAATTTTTCACGGCACCATTACTGAACTCCTGCATCCTGACAGCCTGCCTGAGCACATCCAGGCTCAGACTCTCCCTGAGACACGCTCTCATGCAACCAGTTTATCTGGTCTGATACAGCACACAGTGAAACCCCACAGCCAGGGCTCCAGGGGAGGCCAGATTAGAGACAGCCCCAACAATCTCTCCAGCCTTAAAACTATTCCTTTAGCTACTAGAAATACCTGACTCTGTTGAGACACTGGGGCAAAGGGATTCAGAATTGCTGAGAATTAGTGTCCAAATCCCTCTGGGTCAATGCAAGCCAGCCAGCAAGCTGAAGATGACCAACAAGTGTTCTATCAAACACAGCTGAGAAAGGTTTTAGAAGCATCACTGCACATTTATGAGAGGCACACATACACATCCATTCCTCCCCAAAATCCATGTGTTTGACTGAATAAAGCAAGGCCTTACTTTCTGGCAGACATCCATGTGTTTCTTGAGTCCCACAATTGTTTTCCTGGTTATAACACTGCAGGTTGGACAGCAAACTTCCCCTTTCTCGCTGATCTCCCGCTGCCACTGGTCCTCGGGGTTTGCTGATGAGGGAGAGAAAGAGGTGTTACATCCAACCTGCCTCAGCTGCTTGATTTGATAAGTTGAAAAGCAGTGAAGTGGGAAAGTTCCTGATATTAAAAAAAGAGAGGCTCTCCCAGGCAAAGCCAAAACTGGACATGAACCATGCAGCACTGCCTCTCCCACTCTCCTGCAGCTGCCCAAGTAAACTGGGTCACTGGGTCAATTTTACATGGAGTTACCAGACCTGGTGATCTGGGGAAAGACCCAGGTCCTTCCAACCACTCTGGTATCCTGCACACTGGGAGTTATAAAAAGATGATGATGCCCCCAGCCACCTGATCCTGCCCTGCTTGGAATAACTTCCCCCTGCCAAGTGAAACAATTAGCGGGAGTGAAACAAAGGTGAGCGTCTCAGCTCCATCCGGATGTGTGCCTGGAAAGCTTCCCTGGCAATCCTCTTCTGACAGACACGGAGGAAGCTGGGGACTGCTGGCTTCCAGGCATCTGTTTATTTGAATGGCTGTGACTGGTCCTAAAAAAACCCAAAATAAGAGATATGTGGGGCCAAAAGCAGCTCCCAGGCCCAGAGTTCACACTGTGTTCTCAGCAGAGCAGCGCTGGCCTTCCAGCAAGGGAAGCCTGGGCTGAACAAAATCCGCCAAGTCTGTTTATTTGGATGCTCTTGCATGGCTGTGAGATCAGAGAGTCGTTTATTTGAATTTGAAAGCAGTGCAAGGCACTGCAGCTGTGTTTATCTTGCACATCCTGCGTTCCTCCTGCTGTCAGAGCTCTCAGGGAAAGCAAGCAACCTGTGCTGGGTGTAGGCTGCACCTCGAGGCTCAGGCAAGGAATAATTATGCTCACAGTTATGCACTGGTGTCATTCATGGGAATGATGTTAGAAAAATGCCATCATCACATGGGTCACATGCTGACTCACAGTGAAGCCAGGTGGAACTTGGCTCTTAACTCCCAGCACTTTCATCACATTGACCTGGCAGTGAACTGAAGGTAAGGTGCTCCTCAGGACGTCAGTTGTGGCACACCAATATTTTAGCAGCAGTGGCTGTTTCCTCATCTGTGTTATAGCTCAAAAGGGCAGGAGTTGTGTGCTCCTACCTCTGACTTTGTGCTGGTTCTCCTGACAAACCTGACAGAAAACTCACTCAACAAACAACCCGCTGGGCCAAGAGGGTGTGGGGACCACAAGCTGCAGGTGAAGGTGGGGATGGAGGCATCAAGGTAGGGACCATTCAGGCTTGGGGCAGTGCACAGAAAAGGAGCTAAACTGCACACAGAGCTGTTGCCTGTGCTTTGCCCCCACCAGCCTCACCTGCTGGTGGATGCACAGGTGTTTCCTTCTTCACACCAACTCCTGGAGGTTTCTTTTTCAGCTCCTCCATGCTGGCATTTCCCTCCAGCTTCTTGGCTCGATGAGCTTTTGCTTTGTCCTCTGCTTTGACAAGACCTGTAAAGAAAGAGGATTTTTGTTCACTACTTACTTTAATGCCTTCAGAGCAATTCACATTTAACAGGTAAAAAAATCTCTCCCTCTAAGCCAGGGACACTGAGCTGGCTGCATGTCTGCAAGGCTGTACATGTAGGCTCAGGTCCATAATTATGACAAGCAATATTCTAACAGCTTGTGGTGTTTTACAAACAGCATCATTTTCCCCAACACAAGTTTATGAACTATGGAAACTCTGTGGCAAAGTGAGGTAGGATGCCTCCAGCCAGGCAGACAGGCTGGGGTGAAGGGAATAGGGTGTTTTGCAAGAAACTGAAGGAGGGAATTGGAACAGCAAGTTCAGTGTGTAAAAGGGATGTTCCTGCTGATGTTCCTGCACTGGAAAGGCTGTTTAACTCCCCTGGATCCCCAAATCCTTCTGCAGCTCAGCCCCGTGCCTGAGTTTCCACAGAAGGTGCTGGAGGCAATGAGGTGACTACCAGGGTCAGATCCACATCCCCCTAAACCTGGGGTCTGTGACTCTTGCAAACCCAGGGTCTGAATGGAGACAGCACCCCATGACATGCTGGGGAACCCTTGTCTTTGGGCAGTGACTGCCACATGGAGCTTGGGGAGCACAGGCAGACCCCTGCCCCATCTTCACCTCCCATCTGAGGCACTGGGTCATGGGGACACCTTGTTCTCCAGGAACCAACAGCAGATGGTTCAGCCTCCAGCAGCGCCTCTGCGGGGAGGATAAGGGAAACAAGCCCAGACTTCCCAGGAGCCAGAGGAAAGGAAATCACAGAGACCACATCCAGCCTGCTTGTCAGTGTTCAATTCCTTCAAAGCCATTAGTGCCTCTCCCCTGAGTGCCTCATACTGGAAGGTGCTGCCTCCTGCAGTGCCTGGAAATCTGCCTCCTATTTCTCTGGCTGAACATATCTCATAGTCAGCCTGAATCTAGTTGCTCTCATTCCAGGGATGCTCCAGGATTTCCCCCTCCTTCCTGAGCCCATTTGGGTGTATTTATGGAGCATGACCAAAGTCTCACTTGCTCTTGCTTTGTCAGGCTGCAGCAGCCAATTCCTGGGCCTCCTCTCAGCAAACATCCCGGCAACATGTCTCCTCTGCCTTGGATTCATTCTCCTGAACGTGGGCGACCAGCCCAGGAGATGGAGGCTGAGGGATGGGTGCGTCACGAGCCGCTCTACGCAGCAGAGTTCCTTCCGACGCCGCTGGAAGCGCTGCGGCACGCAGCATGGTGGGATGCTGGTGAGGTGATGTTTCTCATATCTCACTGGTGTCAGCAGCTCGTTACTCTTGTGTTACACATGAACATACCCAGATCCTTTCCTCTGTCCCCTCATTTCCCAGTGCCAAGATCCAGAGCAGAGCAGACAGGGTTAATCAGTCCCAGCTCTGCTGCTGCTTTTCACTCCCTTTGTCGCAGACATCTTTTCATTAAAATCCTTTCAGGATTTTAATGAAAAGGATTTTTCCTGCTAAAGCTGAGAAGTTTCAGCAACAAAGTGTAAACAAGGGTTATCTGTTGCTGTGGAATGCAACAGGTAGATCTGTGATTAGTCTCTTGTAGATGTTTAGATTTTACTAACCACTACTGGCGGAGCTGCTCTCGCTCTCTGCCGAGAGACAGATCTTTGTTATTCATTCTTTCTTTTCTATTCTTAGCTTAGCTAGCCTTCAAAGAACTTTTCCTTCTATTTCTTTTTAGTATAGTCATAATGTAATATATATATCACAAAGTAATAAATCAAGCCTTCTGATCATAGAATCAACATTCTTGTCTCTCTCTCCTTGTGACCACCATCACACCCTTCATGGCTCTCTCATGGTAAAAAGTGCCAGCTCCTCCAGTGTGAGATCCTCAGGCTTTGGCTCCATCACAAGTAGCCCCTCCTTGGGGAAGGGACTTCCCTGCAATGCCCCGGGGAGAAGGTACAACCTACAGCTGCCCAGAGCTGTCCTGTATTACCTTTCAGTCCAAATGTCCCCGAGATGGATGGCTGCTCCCCCGTAAACTTCTTAGGAGTTTTCTGTTTCCTTCCTGACTCAAAAAAGAGAAACACAGAGAGAGATTTGGTCAAATAACTGTACTGCCAGGGGGATTCATCAGTCCTGGGGCATAGGGTGGGCACATACTCCGTGTTAGGAGTGGGTCAAAGGCTGCCAAATGAAGCACCCACCCACTAAACACCAACAGACTGCTGCTTCCCACTCCACAAAACCAGGATAAATCTGTTATTCAGGATTAATTCAATGAGTGAAAGTGGTGGCTCTGTCTAGTGCAAAAGCTAAGCAGCTCCCACATGTGGCTATGTGGCTATGGTGGTTTGCTTTGATGCTGCAAACAGTGGAAACCATAGTGGGGACAACCACTGCCCTACAGCAGGTCAGCAGGTCAGCAGTGGCCATGGACAGATAGAGACTCCTCACCCTGTCCCAATCCTTCAGGAAGATGGGTTTGCCAGAACCATCCTGGTTTAACCTCAAACACTCAGGACAGACAGGCTGACACAGCAGCTTGCTGCGCTGCCAGGAATTCAACCCATTTCCAATCCCATCATAGGATTGTTAAGGTTGGAAAGATCTCTAAGATCATTGAATCCAACCATCACACAGGTCCTTTAGAAATATTTCCACCACAGCTACAATGGGGTTTTAACTCCCACTGAAGCTGCAAGAAACTGGAGAGCAGGGCAAGTTATCAAGGTCTGGAAACAAGGCTTGGCCACCCCTTGGAATCAGAGACAACTCTCAGCAGTGTTGGCTGCAGCAGATCCCCTTCCCTTGGGACACCTTCTGAACCAGCGTAGCCCTGGGCTCTAATCTTACTGTGCTTCATCCTCTCGGGGTCTTCCTCCTGCAGGGAGGCCTGGCTGCCCCTCTGCTGCCCGACATCCTTGCCACTGGAGGATTTGGCCGTGGGGGTGGCAGCTGCCATGGCCTCAGCTGCTGCAATCTGGAACTCCTTGCTCTCCCGGCTCTCCGCCAGGCACTCGCCATTCTCCGCGTGCTCCTGGGCCATGGCTTTTTCCGTCTTTGCCTGTTTGGGATGGATGGTGGGGCAAGCTGAACTCTCAGCAGGTCTAGGGCAAAGCACAGAGGGCTTGTTTAAAGAGGGCTTGTTAGACAAGTGTCCTGACACCTCTCCCCCCTCGCCAGCCCAGGTTGTAGGAATGGAGGCAGGTATGTTCCCCTTCTCCCAACCATCCCTGTGCCACTGCCATGCAGCCCAGCCACAGCCTGGTACCTTTTCTTTCCACTGCTCTTCCCAATGGCCTTGGGCACTTTGTTTTCTGCTTTGCTGGTTGGCACTGGCCGGTCCAAGTGATTCCAGAGCCGATGCTTTTCCAGCTGGGTTTTGGAGGTGAAGGCAGCTTCGCAGTACGAGCATGAGTATGTCAGCTTCTCTGAGATTGCACCCTGAGAGGAGCAGGGAGAGACAGGTGAGCACAGATGTTAGATCACAAAAGAGAGGCTTTTTCTGACACAGGCATGAACATAAATCATGTGTAATACCCTTCTGCCCTTCCAAATGATTACCCAGAGTCCATGATCCCTCTGGGCCAGACCTCACATTGAGCTGCAGAGATCTCAGTTCCTCTCACACACTCACCTCATAAACTGCTCCTGGCCCACCTCTGCCCTCCCATTTCCTCGTTTTAATCTCATGTTTTTCCTGGTGTTTAAGGCCTGAGAGCAGCTTTACCCTGCAGATGGTAATGGAAGAGCCAGCCACTGGAAAGGACAGACAGTTCTGCAGTCTCCTTACCCCCTGGCAGCGCTGATAGTGGTACTTCAAGCCATAAATGCTGGGGAACTCCAGCCAGCAGCCTGAATTGGGACATTTCACCCTGGAGTGGGCTTTGAATTCGTCCTTCCACTGGTTCATCAGGGGGAGCTGGGAACAGGAAAAACAAGAGCTAGCTGAGTGAAGAGCACCCTGTGCCTGTGTGTGTGCTGATGCATCCCAAAGGAGCTGGGAGGACACATGGGACCTCTGATCATTCCCATCCATCCTTTCCACCTTCCACCACCAGTCATGAAGAGGACCCCAGGGATGTGTTTCAGTGTATCAGTGCTCACTCCAGTGAGAGCTGCTGGGACAGATGCTGCAGGCTCCACAGGCTAATGGTTCCTGCTGAGGCTTTACCTTGCCGTGCTTCCCAGAGCACACACACACTCCCTACCAGGCTGGGGAATAAATCAGGCCTGAAGTCACCTGGCTGATTTAATCACCCCACATTTCATCTAGTCCATAAATCACCCCATGCCCCTGCTCTCAATCCAAACTGCTCCATGTGTTGTCCATGCTACCAGGCAGGAATTAAACTGCACAACTCTGCAGGGAATAAATCACTCCCTTGCCATTGCTGCTGGCTCATTAGCCAAGCCTGACATGGCTGTGATAGGATCCAGTCATCTGGACATGGCCCTGGGAAAGCAAGGCTGGAAAGGGGTACAGCTCCTTAACCAGGGCTTTGGAAAGTAATGGGTGCCTGCATGTAGGGGTTGAGGGACCAAGATCTTGCTCAGCCCAAGACAAGGCTGCTCTGAAGATTGAACCACAGTGGAATAGGGCTGGCTGGAGTGTACAGTGCAGGGCATGTCAGATGGAGTGAAGCAGGGAGGGCTCAGGGACTGGAGTGTGTGAGGTCTTACAGGGATGTCTTTCAGCGCCTGGTTCTCAGCCTTGGGTCTTCCTTTCTTCCTGCCTTCAGTTTTGTCACTGGTTGCATTTCCTGCAAACAGACACAGCACAATCACCAGCTGTGCCAGAGGAGCCACTGTCCCAATAATTCTGCTGCCCAGCCCCAGCTCCCTGCTCCCTGCCTTGCACCCTCAGCTCTAGGCTAGCCATTGTCTGTCCTAGCAAGGCTGGAGATGCCCCTCTGGAAGGCAATGCCAGCGCCCCTGCAAATGAGGTGCTGATAAGACGTGACATAGGAAAAAGCAGTCTCCTGAACACAGGCGTGTTCATATTGCGGACAGCTGGAGTTCATTCCCTTTAGCAATAACTTATCCTCCTCTGTTTGCAATTATGACTTTAATCCCCTCAAGGTAACAGTGGCATCTGGGAAACATTTAGGGCACACGCATTTCCCCACAAAGCCACTGATTTTGGAAGCCCCATCTGAGCTGCATCGCTGGGGTCCAACCCTCCCCAGGGGTGCAGGTAGCAAGGTAAAGGCAGTGGGACCCTCTCTCATAGAGGGGATCTGTCCAGCATAAAGAGACAGGAGGAAAAATCTCCTTGGGCCTGGAGATTCCTGGATAGAGAAATCAGCCATCCATCAGCGTGACAGCCCTTAGTGTGAGGGTCCCCTGGGGCTTGTACGCCAGCAAGCCTCCATCCCGGGGGCCGCGACACGGGAGGCAGCAGATGGCCTGAACTCATTTAAGCCTTTCCATCCTTTGATGTAGCACTTAGCTACCAACACGATAAATGGGCGGTGAGACACCCATCTCGTTAAGCCAGACACACGCCTCTCGGAAGGGAGAGACCATCTCCATCCCTCCCCTCCTGCTCCCAGCAACCAGCTCTCAGAGCTGGGGCTTTTTGGCCAGCACAGCCCTCACTGGTGAGTCAAAGTGAGGAGCAGACACATCGAGACCCAGGCACTTGTTTTGGCAGCCACCCCTCAGCTCCTGCCTCTGGGCTAATCCTCTCTGCCCCATCCACCTCCACTGAAAGGATAAATCAGCTCCTTACCCAGCTTGGGCAGCTCTGCCGGTGGGTTTATCCTCGTCTCTGTCCTGCTTTCTTTGCTGGCAGTGGGTTTGTTAGAGCCTGCAGTTTTCCTTCCACCTTTACAGGTATAGGAATCCGCCATCTCTGAAAGAAGCAGGGGAGGCGTTAAAATTCACTCCTCGGAGCTGGGAACAACACATGGTGAGAGCAAGGAGAGCTGCTGGGGAGGGAGGGAGGGAAATGAGAAAACCATCACGCAGCTTCAAGATTCCCACAAAGAGAAGAAACGGGACGTGCTTCCGAGTATTTGTTCTACAGTTGAGGAACGCCACAGGCATGGCTGGAAAGCTGCTTTCATTACAGCCTGGCTTCCCCTTCACATACAATGGCAAAGACTTTATTAAAAATTATGGGCTGGCTTTGCCCAGAGAAGGAGTGAATAAATGGCTTTTCCTCTTCGTTTATTTCTCCGCTTTCATTTAAGACACCAAAAGCAAAAAAAAAAAAAAAAGTGAGTTTTAATGAACAGATGTAATGATAAATTTCCAATTTTCCTTATTAATGGGAAACTGTTATAAACTGAGAATTGTTAATGTTATCTGAATTTTTCGTATTAATAATTCAATTTGGCTTCTCTATAAATAATGAACATCAGGAATTATCGCACAAGGCCCACTCTCACTCCTGATGGAAGTGGGCAGTAGGACACCCCTCCATTCAGCAGTGCCAAGAGGAAGCCCACGGCATGACTGGCTCTGCCTCCGGCTTCAAGTTCCTTCTTCCCCTCCCGACAGCACAAGCAAAGGCACATCTGAGGATGGGGACTGTTCTGGGAGATGGATATGGAGATCCATATATGGATTTGGGGAAAAGAAGTCCTCCATGCCTCCACAATGAGAACATCAGGCCCCTGGGAAAAGATTCCTTGGACCACCATGGCCTTGAGATCTTGGCTGGGACGGGATGCTGATGTTCACCCATGTGTTTTTTAAAACACGGATTTGACTCATCACCTGCAATTCCTCCCACATGTTTAGCATCATTTAACTTAAAGGAGCTGATTCCAAAAAGCATCCACACTCACCCTGTCTATCCTCATGCCCAGAGGATGGAGGAGCATCTCCTGTGTGGCCAGATTGCCAGCCATGCCACCAACATATGGGACAGGAGGGTCCAGCCGTCCTTTCTGAGGTGTCCCCAGGGACTTTCCGTGTAGGATCAGGGACTTTCCATGTGGGATGCAGCCCACATGCTCCAAGAGCTGGCAAAAGCTTCCAGCATGTGATTGGCTGGTGACACATATGTGGTGGTTGTTTGCATGGGCACAAAGGTTAATCGGATCAAGTGAGAAATTCCAGCTTGCCAACTGGTTCTGTGGCATTTGGTGCTGAACATGGGGATCGCTGATTCAACTAATTTGGGCTCTTTTGGTGGGAGAGCTGGGTAGGAGTTTGTAGCCTGCCTGACAGCAGCTCCTTTCTGGAGCAGGCACAGAGAGGGGTCCCTGTGGTTCCTTCCCAAATCGCTGCTCCACTCCCATTAGTGTGGACACTGCTACTGTCCCCAGTCCTCCAGGGATAAAAGTGCCAGTCCCCTTCCTTTCCATGCTGGGTCCTGGCACCTCTGAGCAACCCTCACTCAAGCTGCTCAAAGGAAAAAGGGGAAAAAAAAACTCACGAAAAACCAGTGAAGTGAAAGCTGAAGACAAGATTTCTGTGCTTACAATGGGGTGAAAACCGAGGGGAAATCCACACAACTGACACCTCTATCCAGCCAGGGCTAGTGCCAAAATGCCATGGGGGATGGAGCACAGAACCTCCCTGCCTGCCTCGCTGGCCAGCTCGAGGTGACACGCAAAGAGTGACAGCCAGGACAGACCCTGTTGACAACTCTGGTGCTCTCCTCCTGCACCTCATGACACAGCACACCAGTGAGCACCCTCCCACCTCTCCCTTCCCAAAACATCCAAAGTGCCCAGCTCAGCCCTGCTCCAGCAGCTGGACACCTCTCATCCCCCTGAACACATCTGTCCCCTCAAAGGAATCCTCTCTGCCCAGCTTAAGAGGTTCTGAATCTTCTGTTTTTCCACACCAAATACTCCTTTGCATTTTTCCCATTATTTTTTAACCAAATGAAAAATAAAAATCTCATAAACCTGTCAGCAAGAGCCAAAATCCACTCCTTGGCCACTGAAACAACCCCAGGGATCACAGAGGAATTGTCCAGGAGCCACAGGGCAAAAATCAGCCCATTGTGGGGGTTTCTGGTAATGTTCAAACTTCTCACTCATTTTTGAGTAACACACACTGAAAATAGGCAACAGCCTGTGCTCTTCCACACTTTCCTTAAGGTTTTGTTGAAAACTCTTTTGCAACTCGTAATGGGAAGAGAAGGCATCCACAGGTTCTGGTCATGAGCCAGGGGTGGGATGTGGTGTGGGAAGGCTGGGCCGGGGAACATCTTATGAGGTCTCCAGCTCTTTCCAGGTAACTTTTTAGAACTTTGTGGCAACATTTTTGAAACATCTCACTCCAGCTCCAGGGAAAAAAGCTCCTGTGAATGCAGGCACCGAAACGTGATGAGTGAAGGCCAAGCTGGTATTGCTGGGAACAAGGGTAAGGAGGAAACTCATGGCTGTGGGAAGGGGAAAGTGACATTTGGGAATCAAAGACACTGTTCCCAAGCCACTGGCAGCACTGTGCAGCAGGAAATTTGGCAGAGAATGGGAAAGGGGAAATAATACCATGCAGAAATGCCTGCTCATTAATTTGGATAAGGCCTGAAGGAGCATGTATGCAGCCAGGATGGCTGCGACCCTCTCACAACGTCCTTACCAGCAGAAAGTCACCTGCAGACCATGACCACAAGTTTTCCTGACGGGATTCCCACCTCAGTCCCATCCCTACGGATGGACTTTGCTGCATGACAACTGCCTGGTCACCTGTCAATCTTCTCCACCTATCATCAATAATTTACCAACAGAGGCACCGAACACCAAAAGCCAAGGGAGCTGCCTGTCCCAGGACAAGCCGTGTGCCAGCACAGATGATGGATGCCAAAGGGCACTGCCATCCCTGTCGCTGTCAGAGGAGCTGTGCTCCCTCCCATGAACTCCTGGCAGAACCGGAGATGCTGGGAAAAACTTGCAGGGAATAAAGACAAGGCAGCGGAGGGAGAGGCTTCCTCTCGAAGAATCGCCCTCGCTGGAGGTTTCCCCGGGAGGGAAGCACGTGGCGGATGAAGCCCTGCGAGCCGCTGCATCCCTGGGCACGGCAGGCAGCCGGGCAGCCCCGGAGGGACACGGCGCATCCCGCCGCTGTCACCCAAACCGAGTGACACCCACCGAGGGAGAGCCTCAGCAGAGGCCGCACACCCCGCTCCTGCCGCACATGGCTCTGGCCAGGCGCAGACGAGGCTTTTGAGGGTGTAAAGTTTCTGTTCGAGGCGCGTTATCCCGTCCCTCCCCTCTCCGTCCCCGGGCACTGACATGAAGAAGGGAGAAGCGCCCGCACATGCCTGGCAGACAATGAGCCCGCACGGAGCCGCGGGCACTGGGGTGCCCCCTGTCCCGGGGGTCAGCGGGTGCGGGGAGCTCTGCCCGCTGCCGCTGTCACCTCCTGGGCGCGGGGAGCTCTGCCCTGCCCGCTGCCGCTGTCACCTCCCGGGCAGGGGAACCTCTGTCCTGTCACCTCCCGGCCCGGCCGAGCCGCCCGCGTCCCCTCGCTTCCCCTCCCCGCTGTCACCCCGCGGGCAGCGCCGCCCGGGCCTGTCACCCCGCGGGCCCGCGCCCCATCCCCGGGAGGCGGCCGGGGCTTCCCCGCGGGCCGGGCCCGGCAGCGAGGGGACGGAGGGCCCGGCCCGGCCCGGCCGCGCTCCGGGAGGGGAAGAGCGAGCGGCAAAATGGCGACGCGGCGGCGGGCGGAGCGGAGCGGAGCGGGGCGCGGGGGTCCCCGCCGCGGGGCCGGGCGGGCCGGGGGCCGCTCGGTGCTTACCTCGGCGGGCCGGGCCGCGGTGCGGGGCGCGCAGGGCCGGCACCCCCCGGCCGGCCAGGCGGTGCCGCCCGCCGCCCCCGGGCCGCCGTGCGGGGCTCCCGGCGCGCCCACACCCGCGGCGGCGCCGCGCTCCGCTGCCGCGCTCCCGCCCGCCCCTCGCCGCCGCCGCCGCCGCCGCCGCCGCCGCCGCCGCCGCGGCTCATGCGCGCTCCCCGCCCCGCCCGGCCCGGCCCGGCCCGCCCCGCGCCCCTCACCGCCGCCACCGGGCCGCTCCGGCCTCGCCTGGTTTCGGGACCGGCACCGGGATCGGCACCGGGAGGACGGGCGGGGGCGCCGCCCCGGGAGGGCGGGACGGGGCAGCGCCCCCCGCACCGGGCTGACCTGGGCAGGTGCGGCCGGAGCCCGGTGCGGGCAGGGCTGCGCTGCGCTGCCTCCGCGGGATGCGGGATGCGGGATGCGGGCAGGGTGCCGAGCTGCCCTCCGCACCTCCGGGCTGTCTGGCCTCTGTCACACCCCGGGGTGCGGGCACCGTGTCCTGCCCTCCGTCCTGTCCTGCCCTCCAGGGTGCAGGCGCTGAGTGTCCTGCCTGTCATCTTGCCGTCCAGGTCGGAGGCAGGACACCTTTCCCTTTACTCTATGTCCTGCCCATCTTCCTACCTCCCAAGGTGTTGGCAGTGTCCTGTATGTCATTGCTCTCTCCGGGGTGTCCTGTTCATCATCCTGCCTGCAAAGGTGCGGGTAGGATGCCCTCCCCATCCATCAACACATCAAAACCCAGGGTGCTCCAGGTCCCCTTGTAAAGCCACCCCAGCCCCTGGGAATGATGCTGCGTGCGAGCCTGTTGCAATGTCCATGGGGCAATTTCCCAGCTTCCAGGCTTGGGATGTCACCCCTGCAGAGCCTGTGGCACCTGGGGAGGGGCTGCAGGGCACAGCCAGCCTTGATTACCGGCTGCAGGAATGCATAGCCACACCAGCATCCAGCAGTAGCCCAGAAATTAGGGAAAATCATATTAATTTTGCCAGGTGAGAGCAGAACCCAGAGCAATCACTGTTAGGGCCACCCTCTCTGCCATTGCCAGTGCGTGATCCTGCCGGGCGCTGGGAGGCCCTGTGGCACAGTTGTGCAAAAAAAAAAAGCCCAACCCAAGCCGGGAGTTTCCCCGCGGTTTTCCCCTCTTTGTCTCCATTGCGGGGAAAAGAGCTTAATTAACGTCTGCAGAGAGCAGGGAAATCTCGGTGTAATTGCTAGGTATGATTATCGGTGGAGCGGAGGGTGCTCAGCAGGGTGGGAGGGACAGGCACAGCCCACCTTCTTTGTATAAAATGAGGCATATCCGAGGCGGGCTCACTTCCCAGGCAGGGAGCTGCCTCCGGGAGAGCTGGGGTGGCTCTCGGGCAGCTCCACGTGCTCGCTGAGACCAGGCAGCGCCTTCAGCACCTTCGAGGTCCCCTCCTCGCAGTAAACATTGCCCATCGCTCATCCTGGCAGCTGTTCCATGTGTGCAAAGGTGCCACCATGTCCATTTTCTGCACCCACAAAGGGCAGATTTGCATCTCCAGGAGGGGATGAAGATGAGGGGAGATAGGGAGTTTGGCCATGCTGGGTTAGACAGGGGCAAGGAGAGCAGGCAGCTACTGGCTGGGTGAGGAACAAACCCCTGAAATTATGCAATAGAAAGGCACCCACTGTTGTTATTTTCAGGCTCTGCTGAGCAGAGCGGGCCAAGGGATGGACTTGAAAAGAGCAGCAAATGTTAAGCAGATGCTGAGGAGGGCTTTGTTTCACAGGCAGAGCTGTGCTGGGAAAGGCAAGAGGAGGAGGAGGAGGAGGAAGAGCAACAGGGGCAGCGGTGCTGCCTTCCTCCATGTGCTCACAGGAAACCATCACATCCCCTCTTGCGCGGTAACTTTCCTGCAGAGGTGGATTGTGGATCAGAGCTCATCCTTGCAGACCAGCACGATGCTGTGGAGGGGTGCACGTCGTTATTCCCCAGTGCTCTAGCCCCCTGGTCACTGCTCCCACTGTCCCCACTGTTCCCACCACCCGAGGCAGGAGGAGGCCAAGGAGCAGCAGCCAGGCACACACTGCAGCTGTGGATGCTGGAGAAGGTGCTTGGCAGCAGGGATGAAACAGCCCAAGCCATTGAACATGGAAATTAAATTGATACGGACCCCAGGAAGAGGTGATGAGGGAAAAAACAATTACATAGCCTGTATCAGCGAGGTGCTGCCACCCTCCATGCAGTCCTGACATTGCTTCTCCAGCCTCTCGTGCTGGTGCTGAGCAGATCTCCCTGGAGCTGTCCTGTGCCTGCCAGATGCAGCCAGCACAGCGACCTCCACCCAAACCCAGCAGCAATTTGGGTATCCCCTACAAGGGTCAGTTCTGGCTTGTAAAGATACCTGGCCAAGAGTTTAAAACTCTACAAATGTGAAAACCGCCCTTTGCGGAAAGGCAGGAAATAATCTGGTTTTCTGAATGGGATCTAGAGGCAGGAAAATGCCCCTTGCCCAGAATGAGCCTGACTGATGAGGCAATTGCACTTTAAAAAGTAACTTAAAAGCACATTTTAGAATCACAGTTAGACACCTTCCACTACACCAGACTGCTCCGAGCCCCGTCCAGCCTGGCCTGGAACACTTCCAGAGATGGGGCAGCTACAGCTTCTCTGGGCAGCCTGTGCCAATGTCTGATCCAGGGGCTGCAGCAGCATCCTTCAGACCCTAAAGTCTGTTAGAATGAAACATATGCTGAGTCTGCAGAGCCTCTTTCCCATGTCACTGCTCTGGAGACATCCCAAAAACTCCCACTAATGGCTGTGCAGGGCCAGCATCTCCACTGGTGGGATGGTGAGATGCTTAATGGAACTGGGAGCACTGGGAGCACTGGGAGCCCACATCTGCTGAGCCTTGTGCACCAGGCACAGAGACGGGTGAGGGAAAGGCCATGACTGATGCCCAGACCCAGGATGGGAGACTCTGCATTCTCTGTCTCCCAAGGCTTTATCCTGGGATAAAGGATCCCAGCCGGCTGCTGCACCCCCTTTATCCTTGGAGTGGCAGGGGGACAAAGCCCCTTGGAGCAGCCACATGCTCACACATCCTCGGGACAGGCTGTGCAGAGGCTGAAAGAGAGTGATTCCCGAACAAAGAGGGATTTGCAGCTGGTTTGTGCTGCAGCATCCGGGGCAGCCCCAGCCTCCTCCCAGCCCGGGCCGCTGATTGGAAACCCGAGCCTGCCATCACTCCCACAGCCAGGAATTATGCTGATGGATTTTTTATTATTTTTCTCCCCCTCCCTGTGCTTGAATGCACTCAGCAAATATAAGCAAAAGGGAAAAAAAAATAAAAAAAAGAAGAGCGAGAGAAAATCCAAACAGATTCAATTTTAGATATGGCGACAAAGCCAAATGGTTGCAGTGCAAAGAGGGAAGGCTAAGGGGGAAAAGCTCCTGCCTCAAGGAGGAGCTGGAGCTGTAAAGCTGCCAGCAGCCCTAAGACTGCTTTTTATAATTTACAGGGTTGTGGTGACATAGGGGGCATGTCCCATGGGGATCCATCAGCCCCATAGACGCAGTGGGAGCTGTGGGGATGCAGCTGGTGATGAAGTTATGTGGCTTCATCAAATCCTTCCCAGTTTTAGAAAGTGCCTCCTCTGATGGGAAGTGAAGAGGCTAATTTTCTGTGGGGGTGTGAAGGATTTTCCTGGAGGCCTCAGTAACAGCCTGTGCAAATGTGCTGCTTGGGAATGTTGTGCCAAAACCAAACCCCAAACCTGCATTTCCAAAAAAGGCCCAAGTGAAATGCTGTGGATGTTCAGCTTGGCTTTGCAGCAAACCTACTGCATCCAGGGAAGAGCCCTGGTGGGGGAACAGCCCTTGTCAACCCAAATGACAATTGTTTTGGATCAATTCTTTATCTCAGTCCTGCTGCCTTCCCTGGGCTGCCCAACTCCCAACACTTGCTGCCTTCTCTCTGGTGGCTTCCAGCCTGGGGATGCTGCCTCTCCCTTACTCCAGCTTTGCCAGATGGTCCCATGTGCCACCAACCCTGCACCTGGCACTGCTGCAAACCTGGGACCCCCCCGGTGGAAGCAGCAGCACTGTAGCTGCGTCTGCACCCACCCCTCTCCATCCTTGTCTCAGTGAAATCTCCACAGCCATACCCACACCCACTTCTCTCTATCCTTCCTGCCTCTGTGCCATGCCCACAGTCCCTGGGAGTGTTCCTGGCTCTGGGGAAGCAGAGTGTTCAGAGGGCATCCAGCAGCCGAGAATGAGGACCAAAAATGAAGGAAGTAATACAGGGGAACAAAATGAAATGAAGCAATTATCCCTGCTCTGATACTTTCTAATTAAGGAAAGTGTCACCCTTATTAAGAGGCCATTAATTCATTGTCATAAGTCACCACCAGTGCAAGTACCAAAAACGTGCCTGGGCCATGGGGAGTGAGCAGCTTCCCCTCCTCCCTGCACCACAGGCTGCAGCCCTGAGGGAGAGCTGCTGCTCGGGGCTGCTCATGGATTCCTGCAGGAAATGCCCTGTCCCACACCCGGGGCTGTGCTTTGGTGTGCTCTGCGATGTAGCTCAGCCTATCCCAAGCAGGATTAACCCATCCATCTCCACCTGTGACTGCACACTCTGCCCTGTGGGCTCCAAACGGATTTGTGCAAAGCATGTGCTGAGTTCTCAGCAGAGATCAGCTCCTGGCTGCTCTGGGGGACCAAGCCACCAAAGAGCTGCCCAAATGTCTCCAGCCCTGCCAAGCCAGCATTTCCTCCTGCATCACCTCCCATTAACAGCCAGCTCTGTCTTGGCAGCCTCTCATTACGTATTCTGCATGGAGGGCACCACATCAGCTTAATTAACAAGGTAAGAAAAACGGGACCTTTGAGGAAATCTTAATTATATTATCCATCTCACCCTGAGTGGCACCTGATCCATCCCAACACTGTTTTCAAGTTCATTAGCAATAAATCAAGATTGATTAGTCCTGGATGTGCAGCAAGAACATACCAGAGCAGAAGACTTCTGCTGCCATTGCTGCAGGACTCTGTGTGTGTGTTCCCAAGCCCTGTCGTGTCCTCCAGCACCAGGCAGTGGGATGGGGAGCAGGGCTGTGGATGAGGCAGAGGGAGCTGTGCCAGAGCTGGGATGTGGCTGTTGGAGCATCCCAGGAGTGGCTGTTTCACTGTGCCCCTGCCACATGCTGGCACTTCACTCTTCCCTGGGATGCTCTGACTTGGGGCAGCACCCAGGCAGCCCTTCCAGGGATGAGGCAGCCGCAGCTACTCTGGGCAGCCTGTGCCAGTGCCTCACCTCTTTCACAGGGAAGAATTTCTTCCTAATATCCAACCTAACCCTGGCTTCTGCTGGTTTAAAGCCATTCCCCCTTGTCCTGTCACTTCAGGCTCTTGTTCAAAGTAATTCAGCTCATTTAGGCATTGAAAGTGGCTCTAAGATCTCACCAGAACCTTCTCTTTTCCAGGTTTATCAACCCCAGATTTCTCAGCCTGTCTTCATTGCAGCAGTGCTCCAGCCCTTGGAGCACCTTTGGGTTCATATTCTGGACTCACTCCAGCAGCTCCACAACCTTCTGAGGTTGGCATCCCCAGAACTCGAAGCAGTGCTGCATGTGGGGTCCCTCCTGAGCAGAGAAGGGAAGGACAAACCCCTCTCCCTGCTGCCATGGTGCTGGGGATGCAGCCCAGGGCAGGGTTGGCTCACTGGGCTGCCAGCACTTGTTGCTCATGTCAAGCTGCCCCAATGCCTTGGGGTGGTTTGTAATCCTCCCTGTGCCCTGGTGGGATGATGGGTCCTAATTAGATGGAGAATGCAAACCTCTGGGGACAGACATTCCAATTTAAACCAGCTGCACCTCAGCAGAGCCAGGGGCAGGCACTGTCACCTCTGTGCCCAGCATTCCGTGTCCTCCCACCCCGCTCAGCCAGGGACAGCACAGGTTGTGAATTCCAGCACGCACTGTTAATGTCAGCACCCACTGTGAATTTCAGGGTTGGAGGGAAGGGGAGCATTCCCTGCATCAGAGCCACAATCAGCAGCGCTTCAGAGCGGGAGGTGTTTACATCATCAAGCTCAGTAATTACTCAGACAAATTTGCATGCATTTTCTATGGGCATTTCTGCTGGCTTTTTTATTTTCTGCTTGAAAACCTTGCTGGAATCTGCAAACTGCCTCTGCCACTGGGAGGGAGTTGCTGGATTGTTCCTTTCTAAGAAGGTGCTGAACATAACTCCTGATGCTGGTGACACATTGGCTCTCTTATTCAAAAGATTTTCCACCAAATAAAATGGCAAAAAAATCTATCAGAGCCAGGAGTTGTGTGGCCATTGCCTGCCCCTGTGCCCCAGTGGTGCTGCCTGTATCCTCCTGCCTGCTGCAGGGGACTGACTGATGCTTGCTGGTGTTTTCTGTTTACTTTAATTGTTGTCTGGTTTTAATATTGCATGAATTGATTCATCTGTGTTTCATTGTCGGCCCTGTTTGTTTTGGGGCAGTGCCTGGAATATCACTGGCAGATAAGTGCTGGACAAATAGAAGGTATTTTTCTTGCTCGGCCAAAGATGAGGAGTGACCAAACTATGCCTCAGTCTGAGAGGATCCTGAGCAGCATCTGCCCCCAGTTCCCAGGGTCCTGGTGCAATACTCACCACCCCAAATTCTCACTCATGAGGAGGACTGTCCTTCCTTTGATCCACCATGCAGATGCATTTTGCTGTATGCCCAGTGCTACAGAAGTCAAAACCCTGTCAGGGCTGTCCTGGATGCATTCCTGCTGCCTTGGGCAGAGTCCTGGGTGTCCCTTGGACAAGCCATGGGCATTAGGTGGCACCAGACACTGCCAGAGCAGTAGTTCAGAGCCAGTCTGCCAAGATGCTCTGCTCTCACTATCACCACCCTCATCAGAGCAAAGACAGAGCAGGGGACTGGGGGCAGGACAGCATCGTCCTGCCAGCCCTGGGAACATTTTTTCACACTGCTCCTCCACCTCATCCTGTGCTGGTGGGTCTCAGAAAGATACCCAAACAGGGATCATGTCTGGGGCTTTGGCTGAGTGCAATAGGTCAGGTTTCTGCTTTCTTCTGTGCCTCCTTTCTTCCATGCTGAGGGGCTGGAGAGAGCCAGAACATCCTCAGGAGCACAACAAAGGGCAGCCAGGCTTTGGGGCAGGATCTGGGGAAAACCCTTCCTTTTCCAGAGGGTCCAGGGCAGCCCCAGCACTGTTCTGTGCACCCCAGCTGCATTCCAGGCCAGATCTCCACCAGCTCACTGCATGAGCCCAGCTGGAGCCTGGAGAAGGCATTTCCCCCGTGCAGCTCCCAGGCTCTGGAGAGAAGCTCAGCGTCTCCCTCTAACGATGTGCACACACCTGCAGTGTTCTGCTCTTTGGGCTTCTGGCCCTTCATCACCCCACAGCTCCCCCTGCCTCCCCACAGCTCCCACTGTCCCACCAGGACACAAACAAACCCCATCAGGGCAAGATGGGCTTTTTCCTGGCTTCTTTTTCTTTGTCTTTAAACTCAGTAAATTCTCCGAGCTCTGTTGCTCGTGAGTCTCTGGTGAGGTGAGAAGAGCAAATTTTGCTGCATATTAGAAAAGGTCAGTGTGGAATGAGGAGGAAATTCTAATTCCTGTGTTCTGGGGTACACACAGCAAAGACCTGGAGCTGCTTCCCTGCAGACAGAGCTGAGGGTCACAGACCCCTGACCCACAGGCAGAGAGGGAAGATGTTCAGCCTTGCATGGAGGGATTTAGGGCTGTAGACATCTCCTGGGAATCCCCAGGAAGGACTGGAAGGACCAAACTCACAGGGCAGGTTCAGGTATGGGAAGAGTCAGAAGATCAGTGAGTTAAAATAACAGTCTCTAATTTATTACCAGCAGAGAAGCAGGCAGGAGGGTGCCCAGCCAGGGAGCACCGTGACCTGCCTCCACATCCCAGTGCCCCAGGGGGTTTGGGGCTGCTATTTTTGGACCCCCACGACCCACAGCCCTACCCTCATCACTTGAGGTGGAATGTGGGGAGGTGACAGCATCCACCCTGGCCCAAAATCCTGATTTACACATGGATTTTCCTTATCTACCCACAAGGGCAATCTGTAGCTCTGTATGGGAGAGTTTGGGAGATGGGGACCTGACAGCAAACACTTTGACTGTAATGATGGTGAAGGTCATCAGGAAGGTGATGGCACCATCACCAGCCCTTGGCAGGAGGTCAGCACAGGAACCTGCCAATGCCTGGATGAGCACAGCTCTGAGAGCTGGCGGGACCATGGAGCAGAGCAGGACCAGGATGGGAGCTGGGGCACCCAGTGTTCCCCCAGCCCCACAACCACCCAGCAGCACCCCAGCCTGCTGCCCCCAGCCCTGCATGGGCTCTCCCTCTGCCTGCTGATGAAGGATGAGCTCTTGGCACAGCTTCCTCCCAGCCGTGGCACCCTCCTGGTGCATCCAGCCTGCTTTCACTTGCAGATTTTCCAGCTCTGATGACTCAGCTCCCTTTTTAACTCACCAAGTGGAGCTGGGTGCTGGGGTCTTGGCCCCGCTGTGAATTTTTTGGCTGGTTGTATCATCTTATTTGCTACCGATAACGTCACCTCCCCGGCCACTGGAAGGCAGCCCAGTCTGATGAGGAAACCAAAGCTCCCTAAATAAGCTCCAAGGCATGGACACGATTTGCTGGGTGCTGGGATGTTGCCCAAGTGCATAATGCTTCAGTGTCCTGCACATGGCTCCAAGCTGTCCCTGGAATCACAGCATTCCCTTTCTCCACAGTGCTGAGCCCTGCCTTTTGCCATCTCCTTTTTTCCATCTCTTTCCCTGTGAACCGTCAGGCTCAGGTGGATGGAAGTTCATCATCTGTCCCAGCAGCTGGTTTGCTGATTTTCCTCCAGCCAAGAGCCGTGTCTGCTGGAAGAAACCTTCCACCCCTGCACAGGAATGTGTTCCTTTAAAAGAAAGAGAAGGAAGAAGCAGGAGAGGAGCCCTGGAGTGTCTGGGAAGCTGTCTCTTCTTATTCCAAGCGTGTGGCTCAGGTCTCGTATCGGCGATGCACAGCCCATCCCAGCGGAGCTCGGTTCACAGTGTTGGTGCAATCTGCCAAACAGACGGATCAGCTAGGAGACATTTCCAAAAGAAGCTGGAACAAGGTGGGAGAGGAAGGAATAAACAGCCTGCAGGGTGGCACGTCGCAGCTCACCCACCACCATCCCCAGAGAATCTCTTCCCTTCCATGCACAGGGCCACTGATGGATTTTGGGCTGTGTGTGGCAGCCTGGCCCTGCGCATCCCAACTCCCCCTGTGCTCCCTGAATGGCCCCACAACCCATCCCTGTGCCACAGCCAGCTCTGGGCTACCCTATAGGCCCTACCTTGGCTGAGCAGCTGCAGGTTCCGCACCTCCTCGCGCACCTGGAGCTGCAGGACCTGCTGCAGGAGCTCCTGGCGCTGCGCCTCCAGCGCGATCCCCATGCGCTGCAGCTTCTCCCCGTTCAGCCGCAGCAGCGCCCGGCCTGCAAACACCGAGTGGCTCAGTGCCCCACCAGCCCAAAGAGGGGGGGATGATCCCAGGAAAGGTCAGCACAAAGGAGAACCCATCAGCATGAAGGATTGAGGAGGGAGTGCTCTCTCACTGCCTGCATAGTGCGTGGAGGGACAGGAGGGAGGGGGAAGGACTGGCAGGGGATAGGGTTAAACTGGGTGTTGGGAAATAATTCATCCCTGTGAGGGCGGTGAGGCCCTGGCACAGGTTGCCCCATCCTTGGAGGTGTCCAAGACCAGGCTGGAGAAGGCTTAGAGAAACCTGTTCTAGCAGAAGGTGTCCCTGCCCATGGCAAGGGTGTGGAACGAGATGAGCTTTCAGGTCCCTTCCGTTCTGGTTTGTGACCTCCCTTTCAGAGAGCGCCGGGTGGCAGCTCATGTCCCCAGCCTCTGCCAGGTATCAGCAGCACAATCCTGTAACCCATCCCCGCAGGCAGCAGCTTTTTATTCTCTGCTCCACCTCCCAGATGAGGAGATGTTTTCTGAGCACAGGGTTCCCACACAGGGCTGCTGGTCCTGGGGCAATGAATAGGGGTGCCCATCACAATGCATTAGTGCTCCAGTCCCCACCGAGCCACTTCCCTCCAGTCTGGGGCTATTACAGGAGGGATTTTAAACCAGCTTTTGTCCTTGCTTTACAGCATACACTCACTAATTCTGCCTTTGTTGCCTGAGCAAGGGCTGGCTGAGCTTTTGCATTAGGATTTCTCATCTCCCCCAGGCAGCTCCTGCCCTCACTTCCCTGCCACCGTCCCCTGGCCCTGGCAGAGCTCAGTCTGGCTTTGAACATATTGAAGTTGGGCTGGAATGATGCTCTTACACAGAGGTCAAAGCCACTGTCCCCAGGGAGCAAAGGGGAGGGAGCAGATCCTAGAGGTGAGTCTGCTTGATTGGGAGTTGGATTTGGACCTCGACAAAGACCTTTGAAACTTGGACTCCAACTGGGCAGAGATTTTTCTCTTCTGCAAAAATTTTTTAGTATTTAAAAAAAATTAATAATACTATTATTGTATTAACTAGGTGATGAGAAGACTCTTCCCTGTCTTATAAACCAATTTAATAAAGAATCTCCAGCCTGTCCTGGAGCTCACCCTGTTGGCAGATGCCTCCTGCCCAGCCTGGGTCAGTGTCACTGTGTCCCCTGCTCTCACCCTGGCTGCATCTCATGGGGAGAGGGGACAGAAATGGGGGGCACGTCCATCTTCTGAACCCTCAATGTCCAAACAGCCATTCCCAGGAGCACATGCTAATGGCAAATGGTCTAGAGGGCACTCTGTACCTGTGATGGCGTGGTGGGAGAACGCCTCGACGTAGATGAGATAATTGTGTGGGCAGTGCTTCTTCAGCCATTTGCACACATCCTGCTGGGTCCACAGCACCACTGGCTTGACCAGGCTGCCCAGCGTGGGGCTGGTGTGGTAGATGCCATAGTGGTCACAACCACGGACCTGAGGGAGTGGGAGGGGAGAGTGTTAGTGGGAGTCAATCCTGGGAGGAGGAAAACAGAAATCAGTGCATGGGGATGGGGGAGATGCTGGCTGGCTGCATAGGATTGTGGTGACGCTGGCAGACTTTGGCTCCACACCCTCTGGAGTTTCTAGGCTCACCCTGAAACCAGAGGAACCAGTAAGGGAGGCACAGAGAGTGGGGATGGGAGGTCAAGTTGATTGTCCTGCCGTATATAGACCCAACACCTTAAACTTCCCAGGCCTCCTGCTGCAGGACCCAACTCCCCTCCCCTACATATTATCCAGCCCAGCAGAACATTGCACAGGCTCAGGAGATGTCCTGGGGTCCTCAGGGTCCCCATCTCACCAGGCAGAGATGGGCATTTGCTGGAAGCTCTCAGTGGGGATGCAGCCAGTGAGATCCTGGAGGAGAGTAGGAACTGGTGCAAAGACATCCCCACCAGATGTTGGTGCTGGTGCAAACTCATCCCCACCAGAATTCCCCAGGAAAGCAGCCAGCAGCCAGCCTGTGCCCTGGAGTAGGAAGGACTCTCCCTTTCTCTCCCTCTCAACCCCCTCAACCCTGAGCTGACTGGTCACAACAAGGTCCTGCAGCCTTGCAGGTGTCCAAGGCCACCTCTGAATCCTACAGTTGTTCCTGGGGTGCTGCTGTGCTCAGAGACACCCAGGATAAAGCAGGGCCACAGTCCCCAGCACCCCAGTGTGCCCTGGCCACCTCCAGCACCTGCTGAGCTGTGCCAAGCACAGTACCAAGCTATGCCCACAGGGAGAGGGGGCTTCTCTGGCAGCATCCCTCCACCCCACCTTCCCTCCCTCCAGCTGTCTGCTGCACTGGCCAGTCTCATTCTGAGCCACCCAGTGTCACCCTGAGCCACTTGGCAGCTCCATTTTCTCTCCCCCATCACAGCCACTCTGGCCTCACAAGGTTGTTGCAGCCTGGACTTATACAGAGCAAATCACATATCTTGAGCTGTGGCTGCCCAGGGAGCAAGGCTGCTTCTCCTAGGGCATCTTCCAGGCTGGCGGGGAAATGGGCTGGAGGATGCAGGAACTCCCCTTTCTCTGCTTTTAGCACCCAGGAAAGATTGGTGAGCTCTCCACTGCTGCTGATGCTGAGACTCCATCCTTGAGCAGCACCAGCAAACATTGCTGCTCCAAAGCATTCACTTGTGCCCAAGATGCTGGGACTGTCCTGGGCTGGATCACAGCAAATTGGGGTGGAAAAGGCATCCCTGCTTCCCACAACAGAAGGAAATTGGACTGCCAGGGCTCACCCATGGCCCAGGCACGGCGGGGACAGGGCAGGAATAGCAGCTGATGCACGGGAAAGGTCGGCAACGTGTGGCCCACGGTGTGCCAACACCGACCTCTGCCTGTGAACGCTGGCTAATTAAGCATGTCTAATAGAGGAGCGGGATAATTAGTGTAAGAGGGACTCCAGACATCCCGCAGTCACTGAAACTACTGGCACATTCCTGAGGGATGCTGCAGAGGAGGCAGTGGAGGGCAGCTGGGCTGGATGTGCTCCCTGCCCCGTGCCAGGCATTGCCACGGAGCATGGCCAGCCTGCTGGGGCTGCTGCCTGTGCCCAGGGGAGCCTTTGAGCTTGGAAAGGAACTGTTCCTCAAGCAGAGCTCGTTGGGAACATCCAAGCAAGAGGGAAGAAGGCAAAGTTGGGAGGCTGTGCGTTAATAAGCAAGGAGTCCGTCTCCAAATGATGGAAAATCCAATAGACAATACCCAGGATTCAGTTTCTGAACCAGACCCTCACCTTTGGGGGACAACCCGGCTCCAGCAGACACATCCCTGCCTGCGGGAGCAGCCCCAGCCCACGTCGGCTGCGGCTCCTTCACACTCGGCTGAGCGCGCCCGAGTGTGCCGTGGGGACGAGGAGGAGGAGGAGGAGGAGGAGGCGGCGATTTGCTCTGCATTCACTAACGAGCGATGATGAGAAGCGGAGGGGCTGGGGGGAATAACAACCATCTTCCCGGGAGCTTCCCGCGGGCTTCCCACAGCTATTATCCAACTAACCCTCCGAGGCACGGGGGAAGAGGTGACAAACAAGCGGCAATTTCCCTGGGCACGCACACGGCTGCACGCACATCGCTCATCACACACCGCCTGCACCGGGGACCGTCCCAGCATCCCCAAAGCCCGCGCTGCCTGCTCGGCGTGCATCCCCCCTCCCCATGGAGGGTCCCCAAGTGAGCCCAGAGGGGCAGGGGAGGTGTAAAGGGACCGTGGGTTTGTTTTCCAGCCGGCTGAGCCGCGCTGTCTCTCTGATGAACTCTCAGCCGTGAATATCGAGCGCCGGTGTGGAGGAGAGCAGGCAGGAAGGCTGGGAGGCTGCTCTGGCAAGAAGGCAGGAGTGGCTGGGGGAACCGGGGGCACTGCAAGGAGCAACTTGTATCTCCTCCCTTCGCTCTGGCATTTTTCTTTGCTTATGGCAAATTAAGAGCCTTTCATTAAATCCTCCTGGGCAGCACATAGAGGTGGAGGAGGAGAACCATGATAAGCCGCAGCTGGCAGCTGGAGGGTTGCTGGTGTGTCCCCATTCAGGAGCCACCTGGAGGTGATGGGACAGTGCCACCAGCACATGGGACATTGTCTGTCCTGGAGCTGCTGCTCCTGAGAGCATCACGACCATACCCATCCCTGTGGGGTCCCTGCTCCCTTCTGAAGCCAAACCAGACAGGAGGCCCTGTGATACAAAAGCATCTCCATGCTGGCAGCTGGATTTGGATTTGGATTTCCCCTCTTTTCTTTCCAGCATTCACAGTCTGGATGTGCCACTCTGAACCTGATTCCCAGGGTGTTAAGGAGGGGCTGGGAAGCAGCAGGAGCTACCTGCAGGGATGATATTCCTTCCTATGTCTGTGCAGCAGTGAAGGGAGGGAAATCTTTGGCTCACAGCCTCCATAGTACGATAAAATCAAATTGTCATAGTACAACAAAATCCATAGTACAATAAAATAAAATTGTCAAATTTCAGGAAGACGATGGTCCAAACCTGGCTAAGAGACACACGCAAGTGATTTTAAGGCATTATAAGGATTTTGGTCCTGGCATACTTAATGCAAAATGGTTTTAAGTCCCATCTGCAGGTGGGAGGGCAGGTGATGCACAGAGGGGAGGTGACACAGAGAGCTCACCCCAGCACAGCACGAGGCCTGGTGAAAACACATGATGATGTTTACATGTCACTATAACTAAACACCCAGCAATCACGAGGACTTCAAGCAAAGCACGATCTGAAGGCCTGATCCTGCAGGGACAGGGGATACTCCTGCACGGGGTCTGGCACACACTGTGTTCCCTGGGCACACCCAGGGGATGTGGGTACCTGCAGGGGTCTGGCAGACACAAGGAGCTGTGTTCCCTGGGCACACCCGGGGTGTGTGTGGGTACCTGCGAGCCCTCGGTGCCCGGCTGCCGCAGGAGTTTGACGGTGCGCCCGGGGCCGTCGGGGCGCTGGCTGCGGCCGTCGTGCCAGGTGAGGCTGCTGCCCGCGGCGCGCTGCAGGCGGTAGCTCAGGTTCTCGGCCGACACCGTGTGCTCCAGGAGGCTGCGGCAGAAGCTGAAGTGAGCAGAGGCGGCAGCGGCGGCTGCAGAGGGAAGGGGGGTGAGAGACGGCCGTGGTGCCCATCCATCCCACTCCGGGGCACCCAAAAGTGCCTTTTCTACCCTTTTTCTACTCGGGCTGTGGGCCCTTCTCTCCAAAAACTC
Source organism: Ammospiza nelsoni (assembly GCF_027579445.1). Lineage (NCBI taxonomy): Eukaryota > Metazoa > Chordata > Aves > Passeriformes > Passerellidae > Ammospiza > Ammospiza nelsoni. Next base: position 6,702,916 of record NC_080644.1, on the reverse strand, counting down.
CCCGTTCCTGCCTTCCTTCCCCATTGCCAAGAAGAAAATCCACCAGCCCAGGAACGCCAGCTGGCGCTGGGATCCAGCAGGCGCCCGACGAGATGTTTGCCCACACAAACCCCTCACGAGCGACGCTTGTTTTGACACCCGCCAGCCGAGCAGACACAGGACCTGCAGCTGATCCCCAACACGTGGTGAGAACCTCCTGCTTGTCACTGCCACCCTGCCGGGACAGGGACCGGGAGGAGGCCCAGGGCAGCTGCATCCCATGGCCCAGGCTGGCAGCAAACAGCCACCACCGAGGGAAGGGGAGCAGAGAATGCAGGCAGTTCCCCCAGCACAGGCCATGGGTACCTGGGGACAGCTACATGGCCAAACACACACCAGCCCTTCAATAACGACCACAAACAGACATTTACCCACAACAAGTGCTTTTTGTCCCTTATTCATAGAATCATAGGATATCCTGATTTGGATGGGACCCAGAAAGGTCATTAAAATCCAATTCCTTGTGTTTTAACAAGCTGGGGGTGTTGGGGTTACAATGAGGTTGCAAAGCTTTCCTTTGAGGGGGGCTGAAGGGCCCCAGCTGGCACAGGAGGAGGGTGAGTGGGTATTAGGGGCTCACGCTCTGGCTGCTCCGGATAAAAGCCAGACAGCTTGACATAAGCAGCTCTGATCTGCAGAGGCAAAGACTGGAGCATCCCCCAGCTCACCTGCTCCCACCACAGGGAGCCAGGCAAGTCATGAACCACCCCTAAGAGCAGAGCAGCACCCAAAGGAGACCCATTTCCAGGACAAACCACTCTGGGAGAGCAGAAGGGCTGGAGAAATCCTGATGCAGCTCATTTTCTTAATTAGCAGGTTTTACGAGGGAAGAGGTTTCAAAGAGCCCATTCAAGTACACCTTTGTGCAATAGGAGAACAACTGACCAAAAAAAAGTCAAAATAGAGAAAAAAAGGGTTGTCCCAGGATACCCAGACCACATCACACAGTGCTGTTTCTTAAACACACCCAGCAGGAAGCATTGCCATGGGGAAGCTGAGGCAGGGGACCTGTCTGATGGCTGGGGAAGTGATTTTAGAGAAAACAAGGTGGAGGGAGATCCATGGAGAGGCTCAGTGGGGAACAGAGGCAGGACTGGTAGGGGTGGTCTCTGTGCCTGTCCTGGGTGACTTCCAGCAGTCTCAGACACCCTGGGCCTGTCGGGTGAGGACCAGAGCGGGCTGTGCTCCCTCCAGCCTGGGATGTCTGAGGTGCCACTGTGCTGTCCCTGTCACCCTGAGCACTGCAGCTGTGCTGGGACACCTCTGAGCTGGAACCTGCCCATCCCACTGGGTGCTGTGGCAGATATAAACCTGGCAGGTCTGGAGGGGTTGCTGCCCGAATTGTGTCCTTCAGCTGTGCCAGGGCTTGCTACAGGAAGCGGAGGGAAGGAGGATCTGGCCATCAGCAGGACCCAAATCCATAGGGAGCCATGGAGCAGCTGCCTCCAGCAGCAGGACATGGGCATCTCTGCTCCTGCAGCAAACTCTGATGGAGGCAACCCCAGGAGTGGGAGCAGATGGGAAAGAGGGGTGAAAGTGGGAAGGAAAAACGAACCAGGAAGAAAGGCAGCTCTGGGAGCTCTGGGGGCATGGCTGTGCATGGGAGCAGGCAGTGGCTGCTCTGCAGCCCAGAGGCCCTGGCTCCAGCAGCTCCTCCACAGTCTCAGTTTCCCCAGCCCAGCCCTTGCATCCCAACTTTCCAATCACCTGGCAGCACCTGACATGGGACGGTAGGGAGTGAGAGCAGGGCATGCGGGAGCGTTTTGGAGCAAGGAAAGGATGGGGACAGAGGAGCCCCGTGTCAGGACAGCCCTGGGCTGGCTCCATGCAGGGACAAGGGGGTGACATCCAGCACTGGCTCTTCTTTCCATGCCCTGCACAGGGAGCAGCCACAGCATCCCCAGGAGCAACCAGCCGCCCTCCATCCCCTCCGCCCCTCTCCGCCAAGCCTGCGGCTGTGCCCTCCCGCCAGGAACGCTCACGCAGCATCTCCCCCCAGGCCCGCCGGCCCCACAGCCCCCCGGCCATGCCCTGAAGAGCCCTCACCTGGCTCGGGTGGTCCCTGCGAGCTGCGGATGGTGGAGACGCAGCAGAGGGATGGCCGGCCCTGCTGCATCTCGGCGTGAGGAGGGATGCGCGTGAGCGCTCGGCACCGCTGTCACGAGTGCGGCTCCATCCCTGCCTCCCCTCATACCTCGTCCACACCTGACTGATTCCCCCGAGCGCCTCCCTCCCGCTGCTCTGAGCCCCGGCTGCACGCTCAGCCCCGCTCCGGGCGGCCAGAGCCGCTCGCACACGGACAGGGGGTGAATGACACCGACACCCCCTCCCCGCTGCCCCGGGGGCGTCTGAGCCGGGGGATGCTCGGTGCTTTCCTCTCCTGCTCCCGTCTAATCCCGCGGCAGGGCCAGCTGGCACTGGGGTGGGCAGGGAGCCTGGGGGGCCGCTGCAGGGGACACTGACCCCCCGGGCATCAAAGCGCACAAGCGAGCCATGGCACGAGTGTGGCAGCGTCGGAGCACCGCTGGCTGAGGGCGGCCGGGTGAAGGAGGAAAGAGAAGGAGCCTGGTGAGGAACAGCCTTAAGGGGAAGGGGCCGTAGGGCTCGGTGTGTGCTGCACCTGCTCCTGACAGAGCTCTCATGGCCATGGTCGTGTTGGGGTCCCGGCAGAAGTGGGGGTCCCACAGAGCAGAGGCTGTGCTGGACCCTGACACGGGAACGCAGAACCTCCAGGCTGGCTGAGCCTGAGCTGGAGTGGGCAGGGGAGAGCTCAGCTCAGCTCCCCAAACAGCCACTGTGACCCCACTATTCCGAGTCCCTGCCAGCTGGTCTCGGCTCCCTGTGCCCCTCTGCCTGTCCCCGTGAGTGACACCCACTGCCTGCTGGCCGGGGGAATCGCTGCCGGCTTGTTTCCATGGATCTTTGATCCATTTTGGGCACCTCTCCAGCCTGGCAGGAGGGGGAGGCCAGGTCCAGGTCACCGCAGGGGGACTGGCAGCGGTGGGACAGGGACAGCCTCTGCTCCCTCCCGTCCCCTCCCGTCCCCGGCGCTGCTCCCGCTGCCATTCCCTCTCAGACACTTTTATGGCTGGTGAAACGTGAGCGCCGGAGAGGCTGAGAGCAGCAGCAGCTGCTGGTGGGGACAGGGACGGGAATCCTCCCGGGGCTGGGCACCTCGGGGCAGGATGTGGCAGCATTCCCCGGCTAAAGCATTTCCGTGTGGGCGCCAGTTTCCCCGAAATGATCACCACCAGCAAACCGGCTGCCAGGGCACTTCCCGCCGGTGCTCCCTGCTCGCAGGTGACCAGGAGCTGCCCAGGGGACACGGTGGCACACAGCCGAGCTGCAGGAGGAGCGGGCAGGGGCACAGGGAGCCTGGGCAGGCAAAAACTCCTGCTCTGTCCTCTGCCACCACTTCTCACCACGGCCTCAGGAGCATCCCCGTGTCTCGGATGCCATCGTGGCTGTCCCGCAGACCTGCCCTCCAGATGGGGCCGTGCCTGCAGGCAGCTGCGGTGGGGGCAGCCAGGCCTCCCGGGTCAGACAGGATTCCCGGGATTAAGGGGAGATGCTTGAGAGAAGCCCCACAAGGAATGAAATCACTCTCTTGGCTTGCCTGGCTGCCTGTGTGTGATGACCCTTAAGGGTGGGTCCTCACACGGCATTTGGGAGGGAAAGAGATGTTTAGCACCGAATAAACTTAGGGATTTGTTTATAATTGGAGGTGGATTTGGGGAGCTGGTCATCTCTCTTGTGTTCCTGCAGGCATGTGAAGGGTGGATGGGAGCAGAAGTCTCTGAGGACTCCCAGGACTCTCTGAGGACCTAGGGAATTTGCTCAATTCAGGGAGCAGCTTTGTGAAGAACTCATCCTGCTTTTAGTGGTATGAGCCATGAGCTCAGCTGGCATTGCCGTTGCCCTGGTCCCCTCTGCCCCTTCCATGTGGCTTCACCCTGGTGCAGGAGCTGGTGGAGCCTCCAGGGATGATCATTCCAGTGAGGCTCTCTGGGATCCCCACACATCCCATCTTTGAAGCTTTGCCTATAGGATGGACCAGATCCTGTCCTGAGCTATTCCCAAAGATCTGAGGAAGATGAAACCAGACCCAAAGAGGACTGACACCCCCTCCAGCCTCTCCAGCTTCCCCTGGAGTGTACTTGGCTCAGGCCCTGGGTGTGGTGAGTGTCACCCCAGCGCTTCCCTCTGAATTCTCGGCTTGCAGAGATGAGATAAGAGCCCCGGCCAGAGCTCAGGCTGGTGGCTGCCCACTGCTGGTGCCTCCCGAGGACGGAGGAAGGGAACAAAAGGCAAATGTCCTTTCTGTCCTCCCTGTGAAGCACGATGGGTGCCCTGGGCACACGCTGAGGGAATGGGCACAGTGTCTGGGGGGATGTCCATGCCTTTGGGATATCTGTGCTCCTGAGACTGCCAGGGGTACTGCCAAAAGGTCTCTGAGCACCCCATGAGGACTTGGGTTGGACAGTGTGAGAGTGTGGGGTGAGGGCAGTGAGCAGGACTCCAGGTTGCTGTGGGCAGGTTCTCCTGGCAGGTGTGGGAGCCCACAGGCACAGACACTGCCTGCAGTGAGCCCCCTTCCACCCTGACATGCTCTTCCCGGGGGTCCTGCCCTGCTCCAGCACCCCCAGGCCTGCCTGCCCTGTCCTCACACCTGCATCCCTTTGCTCTAGCCAAATTTTCCAGCCCATTTCATTGGTACACCACAATCCCAAGGGTAGGGCAGGGGGACAGCCTCTCCCTGGAACGGGGCAGTAAAGGGGAATGTGGAGGGACTGACTCCCGGGATGGAGAGGGCAGCACTGGGGACGGAGGGCAGGCAGACCCCGGCGATGGAGGGGGCAGCACCGGGGTGGGATAAAGAACAGACCCCCGGCATGGAGGGGGCAGCACCGGGGGATGGAGGACGGACAGACCCCCACGATGGAGGGGACAGCACCGGGGGGGAGATGGAGGGCGGCCCCCGGGATGGGGCGGCTCGCCAGGTCCGTGCCCGCCGCGTTGGCGGCTGAGGGAAGCGCGTCCCGCCGCGCACCTGAGCCCCCCGCCCGCGCCCGGTACCTTCCATGTCCTTGGGCCGGCCGCAGCTCATCCTCCGGCAGCGGCGCCGCGCTCGGGCGGGGACGGAGCCCCGCGCCCCCCGCGCCGCCGGCGGCACCGGGCGCTCCCGCCCGCCCCGCCCCGCCCCGGTGTCCGCGCCGGGGGCGGCGCCGCCATCCGCCACCCCCGGGGGCTCCGCCCGCCGCCGGCCCCGCGCTGCCGCCTGCCGCCAGCATCCCCGAGCATCCCCGAGCATCCCCGAGCATCCCCCGCTCCTGCATCCCCCCCAGCCCTGCCCCGGGCATCATCCCCCCTGCCGCTCTCCAGCTGCGGGAACGGGTCCCTGGGGATAGCAGGGTGCAGAGGCACCATGGACAGGTTTTTGTCATGTTTGCAGGGGGTATAGAATGGAAAACACCTGCTTGTTCCTCCACCCCAAATATCTCTGGTGTCCCCGATCTCCAGCTCCCTGGATGGGGGAGGCAGAGGAAGGGGCTCACCCCCGGGGTGCTGCATGAGTGGGTATCCCCAAACCTCACTGGGGCTTGGCACACCAGCATGGAGCTAAATGGTGTCACCAGAACCTGTCACTATCCCCAGTGACAATCCCACAGGTATTTTTTAGGTGCCTGCATTCAGCTGTCACACCTGACCCAGCCAGGGAGCGTCACTGCCAGCCCCTGCAGCCACCAAGGGACAGGGGTCTGGCTGTGCACCCTGTGCTCATCCTGCCCTGGGCTGGGAGAGGGCTGGGGGCACCTCTGGCTGCCCAGAACAAGGACAAGCAGATGCCTGGGCTGTGATACTCCACCTTCCCAAGGGCTCCCTGTCACAGACCCACTGCAGCACAGAGCAGCATCCCCACCCTTGTTTGAAGAGGAAGAACACTCAACTTAAACACATTGTGTGACGCATTCCCACCTTCCCTGTGGGCTGGGAAGGTGCAGCAGGTGGCAGTGGCCTTGCACAGCCTGGGGTAGGGTTTGTGTGCCTGCTCATCAGCCTTGCACAGCTACACCATAAAACCCTCTTGGATCTGGGCTGTGCAGCTGTGTGTGTGAGAGTGGAGCACTTTGCCAAAACTAAATTCAGCTCCCCAAATCAATAGGAGCTTTCCAAAATTTTGGATGCTCAATCAGGAGCTGCTCTGGATGAGGCTCAAGCCCCTGTCAAGGCTGGATGCTGGCTCAGCTCTGCGCTGGGAGCTGGCCAGGGCTGACACAGTCAGCCAGCCAACCATGCTGCCAGGCAGGGAGCAGGGACATCGAGTCACAAACCATGCGTGTAGTGGGGACATCAGGCCCCAAACCCTGCCTGTAGCCTGCAAAAATCCTCTGAGAATTCCTGGGGGGAGCTGGCATTCCTCCTCTGGCTTCAAGAGAGCGGGCAGGGCAGTGCTGCTTGTTGCAGGCAGATAAAGAAAGAACGTGTTCTCCATCACTTTGAATTTCCCATTTCTCCCTCAGCCTTTGTCTGCACACAGAGCTTTTGAGCCATGGCAGAAAATTTCCAAGAGAAATATGGCTAAAGAGGGGCCTTGGCAGGGAAAGGCTGATGCCGCTTGAGAAATGTGTGCAGATTACACCAAGCTGTTATTAAAAATAAGTGCTGTGCTGCTTCCAGCCTTTGCTTTCTGTGATTTTTCTGGTAGCAATTGCACTTCTCCAGTAAAGGGTTCACGTGTCCAGGGCATGGAATTTGTTTCCTCCTCATTTGCAAATGAGCCTGGTGCCAAACCAGTATCCCAATGCCTGGGGATAGTGTGGTGGGGTGTAGGTGCCTGGGCAAGTTCAGATTGCTCATCCATCTGAAATTCCAAAGGATTTTCAGAGAAGCCTTGAGGCTGGGGAGGGTTGGTGGTGTGGTCCCCACACCTGCTCCATGCTCCAGCCATCCTTGGTTTTACAGCATCCAGCATCACTCTTGGGCTCACTCAATCCCTCCCACCCTGAAGCATATTTTAAACAGCCCCAGCAACTTTGTCTTGGGTTTTGGTCTGATTTTGGGTCTTTTAATGCCTGGTTAAGGACTTTCCACATTTAAACAGGAGTTAAACAGCAGGAGTTAAACAGTTTTTTAGGGAAAGTCCTAAATCAAGACACAGCTTGGGACACTCACAGCGTGAACCAGGGCTCCTTTTCCCAAGGCAGTGACGGTGTGGGAAGGGGACAAGGTGGGGACAGTGCCTGCAGAAAGCTCTAGACCAACAGGCTTCCCCTGCACATGGATTTGGGTATGGAGAGCTCCAGTGTTCCCGTGGGTGCCACCCCTCCCCAGGCCCCTGGCTCTGCAGAGGGGGTGAGGCTGGGATGATTCAGCACGTTCGTTTTTCAGAGAATAAAGGAAGTAATTAAACATCAGCTTTCCTCCCGCCGCGCCCCGCGAGGATGAGAGGGAGGAGATGAAAAGCCTTCAGACGGAAGTTATTTGTCCAAGGAGAAAAGTGGCTAATTTCTCTGGTGCTTTGCTTGTCTGCTCGTTAATGAAAACCGCTCATCAGCAGGAAAAGGGAGCACCCAGCGAGGGGGAGGAACCAGAATCACACATCCATCAGTGTGGATGTCTTGGTGGCCTTGGGACATGCTGCTCTGTTGGGATGTCACCTCCACAAAGCCCCCCATGGCACCCAACCACAGGCCTGGGGGCTGTGAATGCACCTGGGTATTGGGGACCCCTCCTCACTGCAGCCCCATGGGTTGAGAGCAGACACTCCCAAGCTAAACACCATGGATTGGTTTTCCTAAATCCCAACACCCTTCCCCTACCTGCCCCCCGCCCTCAATTTTTTGTGCAAAGACTTCAAAATGAATTTGTTGAGGCACTTGCAGGGAGATAGAATCGAAAACAGCTTCATGCTGAAGCCTCCTGCCTGGTGCGGGCTGATGGATGGCGCTTATCTCAACCAGGCATGGAAATGTTTAGTGTTATGAAAACCTCTCCCTGAAAAGAATTTATTTTCATGCTGATAATAAAAGAACCAAAGCTCAGCGTTGGAGGGTGGGGATGCTGCAGGTCACGTCAGGCTCTGGCTTACACAGACCAGGAGGAGCTTGTGCTGTCCTCTGGCCCCTGGCTGGGCAGGTGACCCTCTTGTCACTCACAGTGTGACATCTGCACCTTCCCAAGGTTCATGATTTACTGGCAGAGGGCATCCAAGGCATTGCTCCCTCTTTGCTGCTGTCTGGCACACAGAGAGGGGTTGAAACAAAAAAAACTGTCCTGTGTGGAGGTTTATATAGATATATTTCTAATTGGATTTTGGCATGTCACGGTTATTTTCAAGGCACTCTGTAATTATTTGAGAGCCTGATCGCCTCCTTTCCCTCAGAACAGAGGACTGTCTTTTTTCTTTTTAATATTGTTTCCCCAAGTGAAATTGTGAATTTGCAACTTAATCCAATCAGAGGACACACACGATGTAACTCTGCAAGGACATGGCAGGACAGCAGGATACACCTCTGCCAGGCTCCTAATCGATTCCCAGCAAGGGCAAAACACATAAGAATAATGTTTTAATTTTTTTTTGTATTTAAAAAAAAGAAAAGAAAGTGTTTTAAGAAGATCATGGGTACTTGATGGAGTGAGGAGGTTTTGCTGGTCCTGCAGTAGCTCAGCCCACCCTGTGCTGAGACTGCCTCGTGTCCAGCTGCAACTCTGCAGCAGCTGAATGCTACTTTCTGGCTTTTTCTGTCCCAGCTGAAACCTGATGAAATTCCCACTAATTACAGGCTTTTATTTTTACATGTGTTGTAATTTTTTGGGGCCAAAATAATTCCATCCAGCTCCATCTGCTCTCCATTAGGGAACTGAAGCTTGAGCAGATCCTCCCATCCTCACCAGGGCTCTCCCCAGGTTGGGCACTGCCACCATCCCAGGGCTGCACTTGTTATTCCAGTGCCTAGAATGAGCACAAATGAAAACCATTATCCAAGCAGAGTTTTCCAGCATCTCACAGCTAATGACCATACACCACCCTGCTGCATCTTAACAGCCTCAAGTTCTTATTTTCTCCAAGCCCGATTTCAGGGCTCTGGGCTGCATTCAATTGCTGCTGAATCCGATTTATTATTTACATTGCAAGGTACAGCCTGGCATGAATTGATTTGCTGTGCTCTGATTGCCACTGCACGCTGCTCTGGGATCTGGGAGCTGGCTGCTCACACAGCCAGGCTGCAAAATCAGAAGTTGGGGAATGCCAGAGTTCAAACTGCCCAGTGCTCTGTGTTCTGCTCTCATCTTTCTCATCTCTCTCGGGATGCAGGGAGTGCTGGTCCCAGTGGGGGCGGTGGGATCGATTAACTGGTGTTCCCCAAGGGTTGTCACCCCTGTGCTGCAGAGATCAGATGATTTCAATGGCACCCCTTACTGAAGAAGAAAGGTTTGGGGAATTGGAGAGGGCAGGTGACACTGGTTTTTAGGAAGGAGCCATGGGTGGGAGCACAGGACAGATGGAGAGAGCAGAAAGGATAGGGAACAACAGAATTGGGAAGCAAATGGGAGACTTGGTGTTTTGGGGGATTTAGCAGTTGGGGGATTCATCACCACTTCACCTTTACTTTCATCATCACCTTCACCATCATCATTACCTTCACCTTCATTTTTGCCTTCACCTTCACTCCTCACCTTGCCCATGGTTGGAGCTTGCACTACCTTGGGTGGCAGGAACGAGTGAAAATCCCCCAGACCCAAGCCTGTTACTCTGGGGCAGTGATGAGCAGAGGCTTTGCTGGTGGCTCAGCTGTGGGAGATGAACCTGGGGCAGTGGTTTGAAGAGCAGGACTATGGACATGCTGCCCTTGGCACAGGGACCCTCCTCCTCCAGCTCATCCAGCTGCCCAAATCACAGAGCACCTTGGGAAACATTTGTCCATCTGCCAGAGCTCTTGACTCTGGCCATTCCCAGATGAAAAGACAATTTTAAGGAATCCCATTTGGGCAGCATCATTAACATTCTCCTGACAAGACACTGTGCCCTTGAGCTCTCTCCCACGTGGGGATTCTTCCCAGCAAACCCGTGGCTGGTGCCAACTCCGCTCTCTGGATTGCTGAGAGTGTGAGCCTTGTGCTGACGACCCTTCAGGAATCTCTGCTAATTGTCCCTGAGACCTCCAATGGCTTGGAGGTGACTCTCAAAGGCACCTCACTCCCTCCCAGCTGCTGTGGGATCTTGGCACCTGCTGCTGCTGGCTCTGGCAAAATCCCCACCCCACACCAGAGCTCAGCTTGGGGTGCAGAGGGGGGCAGGTGCTGCAGATGAATCCTCAGGGCACCTCTGTGTCGTAGCATGGGACTAATTAAAACTTCAGAATGTATATTTACCTAATAGGGAGTTGATTTGTTAAGTAGGACATCCTGCCTTCAGAGGATTTCACGGCATCGGGTGATAATCAAGTGAGAACAGGCTCCAAAAGTGTTAATTTAGGAACTGAGACAACAGGGATTAAAAATAAGCCCTGTTTTGTTCCTCTCGCACTTCCACATCTGAAATCCAAGTAATCATCCCATTTGGGAGTGCAAAGCAACGGCACCACCACCCAGCAAGCACCACACTGGCTGAGGGTTCAAATGTGGGGCTTCAGTGGCCAAATTTGGGCTCTTTGCCCTCTCAGGGCTCAGCTGAGGAGCTCACACTGCTCCAGCCATTCCTGGCGCCTCTGGGATGTCCTGTCCCTGTCCCTGTGCCTGGCACTGGCACACACACAAGGAAGGGGCTGGATTTCTGCTCAGGACTTGCAGGCAGGTGTTTTGCAACAGGGATTTTTATAGAATTGTGGAACAATTTGGGTTGGAATGAACCTTTAAAGTCCATCCCATCTCGGCTTTTGCAGAAGCACCTTCCATGAGACCAGGTTGATCCAAACCCTGTCTAGCCTAATCTTGAACACTCCAGCTCCCTGAACAAGTGTTTTACCACCCCTGCTGTAATAAAGTTTTCCTTATATTTAACCTAAATCTCCTCTTTTAGTTTAAAGCCGTTTCCCCGTCTCTGATTGCCAGAGGCAGGCAGCAGGCAGCGGCACTTGGGAAGAGTCCCATCGCTGCTCCTGCCCTGCGGATGCATTCCTTCAGCGCTGTGTGATATTTGAAACACGGATTGCCAGCCTCGGGAGAGCCCCGGGGTTTGTTGTCCCGTTGTCCCGGGAGAAGCCGCCGCCTGCCCTGCTCTCCCCGGGGACACAGAGGCGGCTTTGTGCGACCGAGGGGCCGCCGTGCCCCTGCCCTGGGCTGGGCTGCTCCTGGCTGGGCTTTGGGCTGACCCCGATGCCGGCCCCTGGCAGGATCTGCCTTGGGGAGCTTGTCTTTGAGCTCATCCCAGTGATTTTTTTCAGTTTCAAACCTTTGTGAGCGATTCTGAGCGTTGATGTGCCCAGCATCCCCTCCCACCTCGCTTTGCTCAGCCACACACACACAAACTGAGCTTGGGGAGTCCCAAAGCAGAATTGGGGTGATTCTGTGCACCCAGGAGAGAGGAGGGACCTGCTGTGGGTGGTTTCGTCCCTCTGGGGTTTAATTCCTTTCCCAAAAACGCTGCTGAGGTTGGTGAGAAGCACTGTGCCAACATGCAGACCCAGCAGCAGCTCCCTGCAGGTTAAAGTGCAGCATATTTGCAACTTTAACAGGGGTGCTGCCCCTTCACCCCTTCAGATTTTGTTGTACCAGGGAGAAAACATTTTTTCCTCCTGCTTCACACCCTGCTTTAAGGTGTTTTGGGAGGACAGAACAGTGCACAATGCAGATGCCTCACTCCTTCCCATCGTGGGGATGAGCCACATCCTGATCCTGATGATCCCAGGAGCAGCTCAGGGATTTCTCCCCACCTCACTTCCCACCCCACCACCCCTCAGTTGCATTAATCAGAATAATTGCTAATTAATTGCCCCATCGAGCTTTTGGCTACGTTCCTGCAGCAGCCCAGGGTAGCAAAATGAAACCCAAGGAGAAACCCCTGGAGTGCCCAAAGAGTCGAGCTGGGCTGGAGAGGATGCCTGAGGGCTGGATCCTGACCAGCTCATCCCTGCTGTGTCCAGCCCAGAGCTGACAATGCCCCTGCTGCCCAGGCTTGGTGGGACACACAGCCCTGCACTTACCAGGACAAACCAACCACCCCCAGAGACAATTAAAGCTCATTCAAGGTTGATTTTACTTAACCTATAAATTACTCTGAGTTTTCTTGTTGTGTAAGGGTTGCTGTGTAAAGAGAGAAGGTTTAGAGCCCTAACACCAGAGCCCCATTGGCAGGTGACCCTGCTGCCATCCCTCACCTCAGCTCTGCTTTTTAGGAGATCATCCCAAATGTGAAATTCCTGCAGCTTTCAGAGCCTCAGCAGAGGTTGGGCACTTCCCTGCTGTCCCCATCCATCCATGGCTCAGGGAGGCTCCTGATGGGCTCCCTTTAATCCTTCATCTGCTGGCAGGATGGGAGAACCCAATTTACCTCCAAAACCCCCAAATTTACCACAACCAGCCCACCGGGAGGACCCACTGGTGCTCCATGACGTTGGATGTGCAGCTCTGGGTGTTCAGAGGGATCTGATCTCAGGCTGGGAGTCAGGGTGTCCCACACCTCTCCCTGGTGCTGAGGATGTTCTGCCCTCACTCCAGGGTGGACAGCAGAGCTGGGACCCTGCAGCCTCCCTCCCTCTCTGCTACCCCAACCGTTTGGCAAAAGGGATTTTATTTTTTAATTTTTTAATTTTTTTTTTCTCCGGCGAAAAACCAAAAATAGATTGATGGGAAGCGGCTGGGGGTTGGGATGCCATTAGCATGCAAAATGGGGCTATTTATCTTCCCAGCAGCTGGGTTCTGCTCCCAGAGCTGGCAGGGAGCCTGCTGCTGCTGGCAGGGGGCTGTGGGATGGCACTGTCCCCATCGGGATCGTGGGGACAGCCCCATCCCCTCCCAGCCCTGTCCCCATCAGCCCCATCCCCTCCCAGCCCTGTCCCCATCGGGACACAGCAGAGTTGGAAGTGAGACCCCTCAGAAGGAATGAGTAGAAAAGCTGTTCATGAGGTGAAATGAGTAGAAATCTTCTGCTCCCAGAGAGAATTTGGCTTGGAAATTTTTACCAGGAGGGAAGGGGGGAAGCGAGGCTTGCAGCTCACAGCCCTGCAAGCAAAGGCTGGGGGACACAAGGGTGAGCAGCACGGGGGCTTTGTCCAGCTCCAGATCCTCCTGGGATGATCCTGGCTCTTTCCCCCCCTTTTCTACCCCATTCTGCCCAGGGTTTGTTAAACACAGCTCAAAATTATCAGCTTTGCTCCTTGCAGAGCCGCTCGCTGCCTGGGATGTCCCTTAGCTGTTGCTTGTTTCCTGTCACATTAAAAATAATAAATTGCTATAAATGTTAAACTCCATGACTGCACAGCTCAACATCACCATGATCTTCATCCCCACCATCCTCATTCTCATCCCCATGACCTTCATCACCAACATCCTCATTCCTGCTTTTCCCATCCTCATCCCCGCGACCTTCATCCCCACCATCCTCATTCCCATTTTCCCATCCCCATCACCACCATCCTCATTCCCACTTTTCCCATCCTCATCCCCGTGACCTTCATCCCCACCATCCTCATTCCCATTTTCCCATCCCCATCACCACCATCCTCATTCCCACTTTTCCCATCCTCATCCCCGTGACTTTCATCCCCACCATCCTCATTCCCATTTTCCCATCCCCACCACCACCATCCTCATTCCCGCTTTTCCCATCCCTATGACCTTCATCCCCACCATCCTCATCATCCCCGTTCTCCTCCCCTCGCCTCAGGTCCTCCGCCCCGCCAGGGGGCGCGCTCTCCCCGGGGGATCGGAAGCGCCGCTCTCCCCTCGCGGGCAGCCCCGCCTGCTCCCGCCGCCGCTTCCGCCGCCGCCGCCGCCGCTTTCCCGGCCGCCTCTCCCGGCTCTGCTCCGGTCCCTCTTCGGTCTCGCCTCGGTGTCGCTTCGCCGCCAGCGCCATCATGAACAAGAAGAAGAAGCCGTTCCTGGGCATGCCCGCGCCCCTGGGCTACGTGCCGGGGCTGGGCCGCGGGTGAGACGCTGCCAGGCCTGGCCTGGCCCCGCCACCCCGGTCCCTTCCCGGCCCGGTCGCTCCGCCGGGCCCCGGCGCTCTCCCGAGCCCTTTCGCTGCCCGGCTGGGTCCCACCTCCCTGCCCCACTCATCCCTGTCCCCTCGGGGTGGCCCCGAGGCTTTTCAATGTTGTCCCTTCCTGATCGTTCTCGTTCGCTCTCTGGCTGGGCGGGTTTGTGTTTAAAAGCGAGCCTGGCTCCGAGGATGAGTTCCCGGGTGCTTCAGACCGGGATTGTGTCCCTCCTGATCTTGTAAATGTGTGTGCATGGGACCGTGTGAAAAATGATCAAATTTGAGGGCATTTGTTGAGGGAACAGTGAAAGGGTTTGGTGGCAGCTGGGACCATTTTTTTAGGGTGTTTTTGCTGGGTGTGAATTGTGTTCGTTCCCCACTGGTTCCCTGGAGAGATCCCGCTGGCTGTGCCCCTCGAGGTGCTGCCAGGCGAGTGTGGGGGTTCAGAAGAGCTCCAGCTGCCCCATCCCTTTGCCCAGACCCCCAACTCGTGGTGTCCCACAGCCTGGAGGGTCAGCTGAGAGCCCCAGAGACAGAGTTTAGGAAGGAGTCCATGCACGGGATAGGTGGCAGAGTCATGAGCTGGGTGGTTGCATTGTGTTTGTGGGAAAAGTTCTCCCACAAAGTAAAAGGGTGCCCAGAGAATCTGTGGCTGCCCCATCCCTGGTAATGTCTGAGGCCAGGTTGGATGGGGCTTGGAGCAACCGGGGATGGTGGTAGGAGGTTGCAGTGGGGTGAGCCCAGAGGTCCCTCCCAACCCAAACCGTTCCATCATTCCAAGGCTATTTCACCCCCTGGCTTTACAAATGCTGGTCATGGAGAGTACCTGATGCCAAATGATATTTCCCCTGCCTGTCCTGAGCAGTGACAGTGGCAGGCTGGGGTGCAGTGAGCTGAGCAGCCCCTGGTTTGTCCCTGCAGGGCCACGGGCTTCACCACGCGCTCCGACATCGGCCCTGCCCGCGATGCCAACGACCCCGTGGACGACCGGCACGCGCCGCCCGGCAAGAGAACCGTGGGCGACCAGATGAAGAAGAACCAGACTGCAGATGATGATGATGAGGATTTGAACGACACCAACTACGATGAGGTGAGGGGGTTTTCATCATCCCGCGGATGTTTTTTCTCAGTTGGAACAAGAGTCCCTTCCTGCTACAAACTCACAGAATGACCAGGTTGGAAGAGACCTTCAAGGTCATCGAGTCCAACCCAGCCCCAACCCCTCAACTAAACCATGGCACTGAGTGCCGCATCCAGGCTTTGTTAAACACATCCAGGGATGGTGACTCCACCACCTCCCTGGGCAGACTATTCCATAATTTTATCACCCTTCCTATAAAAAACTTCCTAATATCCAACCTATATTTCCCTTGATGCAGCTTGAGACTGTGTCCTCTGGTTCTGTCAGTAAGAGCCCCACTCTTAGCTGGGGCTTCAAACTCAGAATTTCCTGTATTTTGCAGGAAAATAAAAATTTTCCTTTTTTATTTATTGGTTGAGATTTCAGTATGCACAATGGCATGGTGCTTACAGATTTCTGTTGTGGCCTTGCTTTGTGATTGTGGTTTAATTACTGATACAGAGCCCTGAGAATCTTGGGAAAATATCTATAAATAAAAATCAGTTTAAGCATTTTAGGGGTTATGTATTTATTTTTCTGTATTTTTTTTAATCAAATGAAAGCTTGTGTGCTTTGACAAGATTGGACTTGATGATCTTGGAGGTCTTTTCCAAACTAAATGACTCTGTGATTCTGTGCCACATATTGTCTTTAAGTGGCTTGTGTAGTCTCTTGTGTTTAAGTCCCACTTTGGTTGGTTGAATGTTGTGATATTCTTTCTGCTTGCTTTCACTGGTGTAAGAAGAGAAAGTGGTTAATGGAAGAGAATGGCTTTTCTGTTCTGGGATCTCATTCATTGCTGAATAGAAGTGGTTCAGAGAGAGAAGCAATTTTGAAAGAAGCAATTTTGTAGCAATTTTGCTTCAAATGGTTTGGGAGACTAACCACCACCATGGGGTGGTAGAAGAAGGATGTTTTTATTTAGGGATGTGTTGGTCTGCTGCATTGTTGTCAGAAGCAGCCTGTTAATACATTTTCAAGCAATTGTTGGCTGCTGCAGGAATATAACAAGAACTTTAAAAAAAAATTACTTTTTTTCCTATTTTTTTTTTCCTCTCTCTCCAATTTCCCAGTTCAATGGCTACGCTGGGAGCCTGTTCTCAAGTGGCCCCTATGAAAAAGATGATGAAGAAGCAGATGCTATTTATGCAGCTTTGGATAAGAGGATGGATGAACGCAGGAAGGAGAGGAGGTAGGATAAGCTGCAGCACTGGCAGGGGGTGTTTTCTGGGTAATTGAGGATGACAGGTATTTTGCACCACTTGCTTTGATAGTGGATGTGGTTAAATTACTTCACTGTAGTTAATTAAGAGTTGCTGTAGTTCATTAAGATGGTGTGGGGAGATGCTGAGCAACTGATATTGATGCATCACAGACTGCACAGTAGACTGGAAGTTGTTAGGGAAGTCACCTCCTGCTTGTAAACAGTATGTGTTACTTGTTAAAGTCACTTCTCATTAAGAGGAGGTCAGAGACTGAAGTTCACTTGGAGACGTCTGTTTTTACACTATAATACTCTCTTATTTGATAAAGGATCTCTTGTTATAATGTTGATAATCTAAGCTTGGAAAAATGCCCTTTTTTCTGCCCTAACTCTTATCAAACACATTTTTACTGGTATGTTGGCACTTTAATCAAAGACTTTCCAGTGTTACTTTGAGCATAACTCAGTATTCCTTTTCCTTAGGGAGCAACGAGAAAAAGAGGAAATAGAAAAATACCGTATGGAACGACCCAAAATCCAGCAGCAGTTCTCAGACTTGAAAGTAAGGAAAAAAATGTCTGAAATGTGACTTTTTATGAGATACAAGAGGTGGCTGTGTATTCTTTTGTGTGTGTTTGTTTCTTTGCTCTGATTTTGTGTATTGGCAAAGGAGTACTTCGATATTCTCCAGATCAGAATTACTTTCTGTTGGAAGAATAAACACTGTTCATGTGGGTACACAAGGCAGTGAAATTTCTGCAAATTTTGATATTGGTAATTTTTGTTTTGTGCTTTGTGGAAGGTGCTACACTTCTGTCTTTGAGGGAAACTGATAACTTGTTAGCATTGCAGGAGTAGCTGAGCAGAATCTCCTGACTCTAAATCTTCTTTTAAGTAAAATGTGTTATTTAAACTGTTGTCTAATGATTAATAGTAAACCACTCAATGCTCCAGGCACTAGGATTAATCTGAATGTTTGCAGCACTGAATCTCATAACAAAATTGATTTGGAATCTCAGTCTGGACTAAAACCAAATTCCAATTAAATGAATCTAATTCTTTTGTACATTGGATTAGGAAAAAAGTCTGACCCTTAAATGTTTAATTGATCTTGAATTATTTCAAGAAAATAAATCTATTAAGGAGTTAGAGCACTTCAAAAGCCATTTCTGCAGCAAATACTGATGACAACTCCTGTCTGAACAGAGGAAGTTAGCAGAGGTGACTGAGGAGGAGTGGCTGAGTATTCCTGAGGTGGGGGATGCCAGGAACAAGCGGCAGAGGAATCCTCGCTATGAGAAGCTGACTCCTGTCCCTGACAGCTTCTTTGCAAAGCATTTGCAGTCAGGGGAGAACCACACTTCAGTGGATCCACGCCAAACAGTGAGTACACAGCAAACTGGGCAAGCTGTGGCCAGACTGGGTTAGAGACGAGTGTTGAACTGGGATTTGACCAAAAAACTTGGTGTGGTTTGTGAGTCTGCCAAAGGAATTCTGGATGTTAAACTTGTGTGGTTGCTGGAGACTTTCAGTGCACAGCCATTACCAGAAAAAACGTGGGGATAAGCAGGGGAAACCTGCTTCCTGTTTTAAAGATGGAAGAAAGTGTTTCTTTTCCTATTTGCTGAATGCAGGGTGGTGGTAGTTTTGGTGAGCAAAACCATTTCTGTTACAATAATGTCTTGCAAAAAGGGAACAGAAAATAAAGTTTCCTTTCACTTAATAGTTTGCCTGATTCTGGGGCAATTGTGTTAAAAATAGTTTGCCTTTCAGTCAACTAAAAATGAGGTAATTTAGCTTGCTGCTCTGTGGCCAGAGTCTTCTGTGGTCATAGAATTACAGGAGCAGCTGACTGGCCTTAGACTGGCTCCAGGTGTCCATGGGACTTCTTTACAGATATTCTTATTTAAATGTGCCAAGTTCAGATGCCTGTGCTTGAATTTTTCACCTTCTCGTTGCTTATTTCATTGACTTGACTAAACTTTAGTAATTACCTATAGATTTATACATCCTGTGTGAGAAATGCTTTGGGATCCAGGGAAGCCATATCAGAAGTACTTGTTGGGGTTGGGCATCTGTGTCCTGCAGCTTCTGGGGAAGTGCAAATCAGCCAATAGTCTGAATTATTTTTGAAATCTCAGAAGAGGTTTTAGGAATGACTTTCTCACTTTTTTCCCTTTTTTTTTTTTTTAGCAATTTGGTGGACTGAATACTCCATATCCAGGGGGTTTGAATACTCCATACCCAGGAGGAATGACACCAGGCTTGATGACACCTGGGACTGGTGAATTGGATATGAGGAAGATTGGCCAAGCCAGGAACACCTTGATGGATATGAGGCTAAGCCAGGTAGGGATGTGGGAAGGCAGGATCTGTCACTGGTTTTCGAAAAGTGTTAAATTCTCTTGGGTGTTAGAAGATCCAAGAACAGCTGAGCTATGAAATAATTTTGTTGTCCCTCTCCCCAAATTTTATGCCCTCAAAAAGAATAGAATTTCCTGAGAAATACTGGTTTGTCCCTGGAATTCTTGGTCATTATGGGAGAACAGACTGCCTGGTTATAGCAGAGGTGCCCTTGAGGCAAACAACACAGGATGCTACCAGTGGAAGCATCTCTTCTGTCCTATGTAGGGATGCAGGACAAACTGCTGAAAAATACTGATTTGTGCCTTCTTCATCATTGATTTTCTCATCTAAATCTGGTTATTCTAAAAAGAATGCCTTTAGCTGACAGGGCTGCAAGACAACCTTTGGGTGACTGCTTATCACCAGCCTGCTTCTTGTCTGGATTTTAATGTTAAAATTGTATATTTTAGAAATAGAAAAAAGCTGATAAGCAAGGCTTTGTGTTTTCCTCCTTTCTTGCTTTTGGGAACAGATGATTTTAGGATTTTTATGGAGCCACAGTGTGTTTTTAGGTGTTCAGGGGCTGTGAGTGGTCATTTCAGCAGCTGTGACTTGACTTTCCCAGGTGTCAGACTCTGTGAGTGGCCAGACTGTAGTGGATCCAAAAGGATATTTGACAGACTTGAATTCCATGATTCCCACACATGGAGGAGATATCAAGTAAGTTTAAGAAGGATTAACAGATTTATCCTCTTAGCAATGGCACTGAGCCTACATGTAAATGGAAATCTGTCTGAGTGGCTGCTTTCAGCTGGCATTTAGTTTGTAAGAAATACCAGGTGAGTTTTTGAGGATGAATTCTTTTATCATGAGATCTGGTCTAGTCTTTCAGCTGAGGTATTAGCATCTGACCTGGATGCATCAATTGTGGAGATTGTTTCCATTCCATCCCTATTTCCATGCCAGAATGATGGCAGTGTGTGGCTGCCTGCCAGCCAGGAAATAACCTGGTTAATTGTACTTTTGTGCTGCTAATTTAGGCTTGATTGACGACCTCTGAGAACCTCTTTAGCCTGGAGCATGACATGTGTTTCATAAAGACTTGCTCTTGAAATCAGAGCAGCATGTGCAAATATTGATGCTAATTCTTGATTTACATCAGTGCTTGGGCTTATCAGCTTCTGGCTGCAAGTGCCCAGCTGTAATTCCCAAAAATCTTGCTTAAATATTTAACTGGCTTTCACTGTGATCTGGCTGTGTTGGTGTGTATATGTGAGCTTGTTTTGGTAGAAAGTTTTGTGTCTTCAATATGGAAAATTTGAGGTCACAGTTACTGTGGGTCTGAGCACATCCTGGTTCAGGAGAATTGTTTCCCAATGTGCTGAAAATTTTCCTTCCTGTTTTTCCCTCCTCCTTCAGTGATATTAAAAAAGCCCGTTTGCTGCTGAAATCCGTCCGAGAGACCAATCCTCATCATCCCCCAGCCTGGATAGCATCAGCCCGCCTGGAGGAGGTCACTGGCAAACTCCAGGTGGCTCGAAACCTCATCATGAAAGGAACAGAGATGTGCCCTAAGGTCAGAACTGCTTTGCTTTGCTGATTACCTTGTGGGATAGTAGGAAAAAGTTGTGGTTCATAAGCAGCATGATCTCTGTTAAGCTTGATTGAGGCTCTGCCCAATACACCTTCACTGTTTACTGTATTACAAAACACCTGCTTAGGCAGGAGCTGTGATTTTACATTCTTGTTGTGATGTAAAGGAAGCTGGGTTGTTTTTCCTGACAGAGTGAAGATGTTTGGTTGGAAGCTGCCCGGCTGCAGCCTGGAGATACAGCCAAGGCAGTGGTGGCCCAGGCTGTGCGGCACCTGCCGCAGTCGGTGCGGATCTACATCAGAGCAGCAGAGCTGGAGACTGACATCCGGGCCAAGAAACGTGTCCTTAGGAAAGGTGAGAGCTCCTGGGGGCTCAGGGAATGAAGGCATAGCACTCATTGTGTTCTGAGTTGTTCAAGATGTGGCCATAAGTTCAGCTGCTTTTTTTGCTTCCTTGTTGAAATTACAATTTGTGTACTAGTGGTGGAACTTGCTGCTCTTAAACCAAAGAACAAAAGTGTTGAAGTGTTTGTAAAACATCCTTCAGCAGAAAGCTGCTGAAGGTACTGAACAATTTCAAAATGGTATTTCAGTTACCTAAGCTGGTTCCAGCTTGATCACAATTAGATAAGTAGATGGAAGCAATTAAAAAATTATGTTCTGAGGATAAAAAGATGCTCTAGATGTCACCTTGTGATACTTTTTGGAAAAGATACTGGAATTGATTGTTCCTACTTGCTTGTAGCCCTTTAGATGCCACAGTGGCTACTGCTGGAGGAGCTTTAGAGGTCTTGGGGTTCTCATATCATTCAGCTTGTGGAGCTGCAGGATTTGCTATAGTGTAGCAAGTTTTGTGCTTGACAAAAGGACAAAAAGCCTTTCTTTGTGGTGCTTACCTGAAACATTACATTTCCTTGGATTGATTGCACTTGGAGGTTTTCCTCTTTCACGGAATAACTGTCTGTTCCAAACAATGATCTCTTCAACAGCAGTTTGTTGTATTGTCCTGAGCCCAGGTTTTCCTCAGAAGTTCAAAATATGAATTCTTTGATTAGTTTAAGTAGCTGGGCCTGTATCAGTAGAGATTAGTTCCTTCATGACTACTGAATTGTATTAGTTACATCTCATGCCTTTAATCTAGACAAGGAAAAGGGTCTGGATTTAATACATTTACTGAATCATTGTGAAGCAGTCTGCAGTATTGAGTGGTTTAGGTTCAAAGGAATTCGTTGCCTCCCACCTCTTACCTCTTGCATGTAAAATTGCAGATCTCTAGTGCGATGACCTCTTACTACATCTGGATGAAAGGCATCTCAAAGTTGTTGGATTTGAAGTTCTAAAGAGTTGAGATATTAACTATTCATTAGCTTTTTTAATTTCCATTGGCTCTGCAGTGCAGCATGGTGTGAAGTGCTGCTCCTGTGACACTGTGTGTCCTTCTCAGGAACAGTCACAGATGTTGAACAGAAAAACACTTCTAAAGAAGCAGAAATAGATCTGTGAGCCCAGCTCAGGTAGGAGAGGGTCTTGTGTGAGAGCAGTGACTTACCCACTAATATTGAGCTTTGCTTGAAACACTGTATTTATGAAGATAAAAACATTCAGTTTTTGGAACCACCTACCTAATCTCATGGTTAGGTAACACTAACAAAGCTGTTAGTGGAATGGAACTGGATTTATCATGCTCTTCCCAGTTTCTGCCTGTTAACAGCTTCACAGTGCTCCTCTGCTGCCTAGGGAGCATCAGTAATAAGGAGCTTGGAGCCTTAAGTGGCAGCATAACCCATTATTTCTCCAAAATAAAGAAGCCTGAGTGCCAGGTAATGTCACTGAAGTGTGACCTTCCTTAATGCATTTCTCCTCTCTGTGTGTATTCCTACCATCCAGCAGAACCTCTGGAGTTTTTAAAGCCTCAGTCTGACTGGAGACTCAGCAAGCTGAGTGGCTGAAATACAGCTTGAGGTCTAAAAATAAAATTCTGTGTTTATGAAAACATTTTCTGTCCTGCAGAGTGATGCTTTCAGATCTTAGAGGCTGACATTACTCACCTAAATTCTTCAGGAAAATCTCCTGCAGCTGTAGACTTGGAGACAAAAGGTTAATGCTTGTTGTAAATCTCTGTGTGAGTTGAGGCTCAGCCCTGTATCTCTGCAGCAATGCCTCAAAGAACAGCATTGCCTGGAAGGCCAGCTAGTTCCAAAGTGGTTTTAGATGCCTTTTCCCACTCATTTTTGTGTCCCTGTGATTGTGCTTGCTTTATTGAAGAGGGATGTGCTCAGTCCTCTGTAACTATGGCACATTTGTGTACAGTCACCATGGAAGCAGTGGAAGTAATGCTGCAATGCAGCTGATTTCAGCAGTCTGGGGTGCAAATTGGAGTGACAAAAGGCTAAAAAACCTCTTTGGTTTCTCAATCTCTCTTAATGAGATGGGCTGAGGAAAGTTGTTGTTTAGCATTTAATGCTTCAGACAGCACATGTAGGACAGGCTGCAGAGAATGCAGCTAACTCTGGGACAAGATTAAGGAAGCCTTGAAGAATCCTAATTAGGTGGAGTCCATATTGGATTGCTGGAAGCACTCTTGGTGCTCATGGCTTAGTGTCAGCGAGACCTTTAAGTTTTTATGCATCCCTATTTTATATTTGCATGGCAGGACAACAGCTTTTTGGAAAGTGAAGCTGGGGTCCATTGAGCTGTCAGGAGAGGCTTACAGGAAAACTGAATTGTGAAGGGACAGTTTCAACATATAAGGAACTGTATTTTTCAACATGTAAGGCTGTATTATTAGTTATTGTTGAAGATGCTCCTTTTCTATAAAGGCAGACCTGGTGGGATTTAAGCTGCCCAGTGTTGAAGATCTTTATCTGCTCATTTGCTGAGACTGAAGGCTTTGTTCAGCCAGGTGTTTTACTGAGGAGGATGCAATTACAGGATGTACAACAAAAAAGCCCTTGGCTCTCCAAAAGCTGTTTCCAATTAAAATGATTAAGTGTTTTATTTTCTGATTTTAAATTCTCATTGTTGAAGCAAGAGCCCAAATAGGTAAATTCACTACTTTGCCTCCTTCAGGACATTTCCTTGTAATAGCACAAATTCTTTATTATCTCATGTTTGGAAAATACAGATCTCATAGGTAAACTATTTTATCATTATTGACATAATTGTTTTGCCTCTCTAGCCCTTGAGCATGTTCCAAACTCGGTGCGTTTGTGGAAAGCAGCCGTGGAGCTGGAGGAACCTGAGGATGCCAGGATCATGCTGAGCAGGGCTGTGGAGTGCTGTCCAACCAGTGTTGAAGTGAGTTTAAAAAAAAAAAGTGTAATAAAAAAACCCCTACACCCCACTTCAGGCTGGCAGTAGAGCTTTGCAGGCAAAAGGCAGGGTGAGCAGTGTTTCTCCACACAAGGTTTTCTCCCACAGTGAGAAGGATATGATGAGTAGTGGAATGTGGTTTTTTTTCCTTTGGAGTTAATTGTCTGGTGGTCATTACATGCCTCATTTTGCTGTGTAATTGTTAGGTTAGTCATGGCAGTGCACAGCTGTGTCTGCTGCAGGCACTGAGCTATGTTTGTGTCCATATGTGGTGCCTTGACAGTTGGAGAAACGAGTGAACGTTTAACCTGGTGAATCGAAAAGTTACTCATTTCTGAAACACCAAACCAGAGTGTTCACTTCAGCTGTTTTAGAAGTGATGTGAACAGAAAATAGGAGTATAAGAGCCCAGCAGATGGGGATGATAGCCAGAGATGATCAGGGCAGTAGCAGCCTGTTTCTCCTCTCCTCCATTGGTATTCCACAGCCTCCTTGCAGTGCTTGAGGACTGTTGCCAACCAGTAGCAAGCAGTGTGAAGCTGCTTATCTCTGTGGGCTGACACTGCCATACAGCAGCCTTGTCATCTCCTTGTTCTCATCTCCAACCCATCTTTTGTTGCTCTGCAGCTGTGGCTGGCGCTGGCAAGACTGGAGACATATGAGAACGCTCGTAAAGTCCTGAACAAAGCGCGCGAGAACATCCCCACGGACCGGCACATCTGGATCACTGCTGCCAAACTGGAGGAAGCCAATGGAAACACCCAGATGGTGGAGAAAATCATTGACAGAGCCATCACATCTCTCAGGGCTAACGGGGTGGAAATCAACAGGGAGCAGTGGATACAGGTATGTGCTCGGTCTTGAAGGTCCAGGGAGACTCTACAGGTTCTGGTCTGAAGGCTACTACAGTGTCATTTTGCACCTGCCTTGTCAGTGGAGGTCCCTGTGAAGAGACAAGAGATGAGACTAAAAAGCTGAGTAGGGTCAAGGCCATAAGTGATACCCTGGGGTAACATCACATGTGTTTTGCTGAGAAATGTCTGGTTTGCTTCTGTTATGGAAGATAAGTAGCTTCAAGTTGAAGCAGCTGCTGCCTTAAGTAGGATGGAGGCTTAAAGCCTTCAGTGAAGGATTTATGTATTTTTTTTGCATATGTCTCTTTTGGCTTGACAGGTATTTGTTTGCCCCACAAGTCTTTGTCAAATGGCATTATGAGAAATCAATACAAATACTGCATTTGCAGCATGTAGGAAATATTCTTTTAGTCCTGTACTGAAGCTCTTTCCTCCTGAATATGTTCTGTGCTTTGTTTGATCATAAGTCTTTAAAGCAGTTTCCTACTGAAATAATTTACAGTGGGTCAAGGCAGCAAAATCTTTTACTGCTTAAAAGCATTGATAATGAATGAAGTATTTAATATTAAATGGATATCCTTGTTAACATCTAAAAGAATTCTGACTTTCTTTACAGCAGTAAACCAATTAAAGGTTAATTTCAACTTCTCTTTAAAAAAATCCACGAGCACAGCCTCTGCATCATTGTGTTCTCAAGTTCCTTCTCAGGACTAGAACTGCTCCATTTCTGTTAACTGATCAGAGGGATTTTCAACAAGTTTAAGCAAGACATGCTTGGCTTTCTGAAAGCTTTGGGTGTCAGGAAACTCCACTTTTCCATACATGGTCTGGTGAGAGAGTCTTTGCACCTTTGACTTTACACTGCTTGATGGGATACTCTTAAATTTAGTTATTGTCAAGCCCTTATTGAGACTTAATCATCTCAAAGCTGAAAGAAGGTCAGTAGTTTTGATGTTACAGTTCTTCCTTGTGATTTTTTTTTTTTTTTTATTGCCCAGGTCCCAGGGTTGTGGAGCTGTAGGAAAAGACTTCTGGGTCTGGAAAGATCACACATTGTCACCTTTTCAGTGGATGGAATTGATGTGATCTGTTTCTTAAGCAGCTTGAATGATTCTGGTGGCTGCAGGCTCCTGCTCAGTGTCAGGGTGTTGGAGCAATGAGATGTTTGTGCTGTGGCAGTGACCACAATGTCTCTGTGTTTGTGCATGAGGAGCTGCCATTGCAGACTTTAACCTCTTGTGCTGAGCTCCCAGAGTGAGCAGAGCTTTCCTGTTGTTCCTAGGATGCCGAGGAATGTGATAAAGCTGGAAGTGTGGCCACGTGCCAGGCGATCATGAGAGCTGTGATCGGGATTGGGATCGAGGAAGAGGATCGGAAGCACACCTGGATGGAGGATGCAGACAGTGTATGTCCAGCTGGATGCTGCTTTTTGGTGGTTTTGTTTTATTGTGGGATTGTGTTTTTTCATTTGAGGAAATTGCACTGGTGCCTGGGAAATGGCTTTGTCAGTGAAAGTGGATGTGATTCC
The DNA here is from genome assembly GCF_027579445.1 of Ammospiza nelsoni. Classification (NCBI taxonomy): domain Eukaryota; kingdom Metazoa; phylum Chordata; class Aves; order Passeriformes; family Passerellidae; genus Ammospiza; species Ammospiza nelsoni. The sequence goes on along the minus strand of NC_080644.1, from coordinate 6,676,783 downwards.
CACACCACCTGCCTGCCTTTGGCTACCCTCTGCCTCAGGGGGTTATTATAGAGCTTTATTCAGATTTGAGTTTTTACTAAACAAAAAGTTGATATTGATATAGTTTGTGTGCTAACTTGGTGTGGATTTTTTTGTTTTTGGTGAGTGTGAGACATCAACAGAGATTGAGTTATGAGTAAAGGAGCTGGGAGTTGAGTTTCAAGGCATAACCATTGTAGCTCAGGAGTTAATGTAAGACTGGACAATGGAGTGGGTAAAAGTTTTACCAGGCTTTCTTTGCTTTAGGGGAATAGTTTGAACATGTGCTAAGAACTAAATCATGTTTCAGCATGAGAAATGTCCAACTTCACTGGCCTTAAATTGGGCTCAGAGCAGTGGGGGGCACATGCTGTGGTGCTTAGGGTTTTGCCTGTGAAATAATGAAATGAAGTGCTAACATGAGATCCTTTCCAATGCCTTGCTGATGTTTCAAGCTGGCCTGTGAGTGTCAGTCCCATTGAAAGGCCAGGGATTCTTGTGCTCTGTAGAGGGATACTTGGAAATTCCTTCCCTGCTTCCTTTTAAAAAGCTGATTGTAAGTGTTCTGTTCTCTATTAATGCCTCAATTCATGGATTACACCGAGTTACTGAGTTCTGGGTTGAATTGTGCATGTGTAATTCCTGCTTGCTCTTGATTCCACTGCTCCCTTAAGCTGACTTAGTCCTGATCTGTCTTCCCTCAGTGTGTTGCTCATAATGCCCTGGAGTGTGCCCGAGCCATTTATGCCTATGCCTTGCAAGTCTTCCCGAGCAAGAAGAGTGTGTGGCTGAGAGCAGCCTACTTTGAAAAGAACCATGGAACCAGGTATGAGTGCTGCACAATCCCTGTGACAGGGGGACAGGCTGGGGATGAAGGAAAGCTACAATATGGTCCCTGGTGTGGTGCAAGTGCAGAGTTAGTGCAGCTGGATGAAACTCACTGCTGTGTTTTGCAGGTCTGACCTTCTTTGTTATTGTTGTGCTCAGAACATCCTTAAGTTTTATGAAGTCATAAAATGGTTCTTGGCAATAGGGGTTATGTGGTAAAAATAGCTATGAAGAGACAAGGTAGGAACAATTGGCTTTGAGAAGGCACCTCTGGAAAAATATAGGGCTGCAAATCACCTAAAATGTGTTTTATTTAGTTTTCATAGATAAACTACTTCATAGCTGAATGTGTCCAAGCATCTCTGGTATGTTCTGATTAAACAGTGTAAATGTGTATCACATTCTGAATTAAGATTGGTGTTATACTGTTAGACCTCAGGCTCTTTTAAAAGTTTATTCACAAAGCTTTACATGTCAGAAACTTTCTGCCCACAGCTTAGACTAAAGCAAACAATCTCTGCAGTAGGCCACTTATACACGTGGAATCATCCTTATTAAGGCCAACAAGGCTATCTTGTGGAAGTGACTGCAGATGCTGAGTTCTTCCTCATTCAAGCCTTTTTTTTTGTTGTTGGGAACAAATATACCTTCTCTTTTGATGTTGTTTTCCCATGTTTCTCAGCGGTGGCTGGCTTTTAAGCCCCATGTTCTACCTGAAAAGTATATTTACCAGAGGAGAAAAAAATAAATTGCATAAGATCAAGCCAACCTCATCTAACAATTCTGAAAACCTTCCTGTCTCAGCTTCTAGAAAGGTTTGTTAAGCAGAATGACTCTTTCCAAGAGAAAGGAGCTGTTTGTGTGAGGGATCTTTCCACAGAGGCTATCAAAGGTGTCTGAACAATGAGCCGGTTGTGGAATGCTGATTTCAGAACCCTTGTGAAAAAAGACCCCACCCTTTCCTTGTTATGAAACAACTTATCAAGGTTTACAACATTGGACTTTGCAACAATATTTATAACACTGAGTGATAGTGGAAATGGTGTGAGAGAGCTGGCCCTTGGCAGTACCTGGAGGGATTGTAACTTGCTGTTTCTTGTCCTCAGAGAATCCTTGGAGGCTCTTTTGCAGAGAGCTGTTGCTCACTGTCCCAAAGCAGAGGTGCTGTGGCTCATGGGAGCCAAATCCAAGTGGCTGGCAGGAGATGTGCCAGCAGCCAGAAGCATCTTGGCCCTGGCTTTCCAGGTGGGTCTGTTACACTTGTCAGAGGGTGTTAAATGTGACAGGTAAAGAATACAGAGCAGGCTTTTTCTGTCAACACCAGATTCCTGCTGCCTTTCAGAGTGATGGAGACTTCCGCTGTTCTTTGGTTGCTTTGTGTGACAAAATGTTCTGTAAAATAGCAGCAAGCTGGAAGCAAGGCTGTGGTCCTGCTCTTTTAGTAGTTCTGCACCAGGTCCTGAGCTGGAAGAGGTTGTCCAGAGAGGTTGTGGCTGTCCCATCCCTAGAGGTGTTGAAAGCCAGGTTGGATGGGGCTCTGAGCAACCTGGTCTGGTGCATGGCATCCCTACCCATGGGATTGGGATGAAATGATCTATAATGTCCCTTCCAACACAGCCTGTGATTCTATGAGTTTGCAAACCATCAGTCTGACTAGCATGACTCCCACCAATCCCAGTCATGGATCAAAATCCTGTTTTGGGTCACCTCAAGGGAAGGATTGTGGTCTGCCCTAATGAGGTCACTGCATTACTTATGTCTTGGATCAGTCCCACTAATGAAGGGAATTGCCTGCTGGATGCTGTAGCAAAGATAGGCAGAGTGCTTCTAACACTGGGAATTAGGCTTAAAAGCTAAGTAAGAAAAAAAAAAAAAGACAGGTCCTGAAATGGAAGGTAAAAGATACTTCCTTAATCTGTTCTCAGTGCTCTTTGTTACTAGGCTGAAAAGTTCTTGACTGAAATGACTTTTATTGGAAGAGTTTTCACAGACCTCAGTGGGGAATTAAAGCTGCAGCTTTTTTGCTTGAGGGTAATAAAATGAGGGTCTCATTGTGGCAGACCCTGTGATGTTTTCAGTATTTAAACTGGAAGTTCAGAAGATCAAGCATTACTGCTTTTCAACAATTGAGAAGCATCCAACTTCTAAACTGGCATATATCTGTGTTGCCCATCTGTTTTGGAGGATTTCTATAAACTTCAAAGGTCAAAGAAGACTGGGAGGAGCTTGCACTGAAAAAAAAATCCTACTGTGGATTGACAAAGCTCTGATTTCAATTTTAATCTGGATCAAACAGAGGATTAAATCTGCTGTTGATTCACTGTGTGCATTTGTCTGTCACTTTGTGTTCTTGCAGGCCAACCCCAACAGCGAGGAGATCTGGCTGGCTGCCGTGAAGCTCGAGTCGGAGAACAATGAGTATGAAAGAGCGAGGAGGCTGCTGGCAAAGGCTCGCAGCAGTGCCCCCACAGCAAGGGTGAGGACATGGGGAGGGTGAGGAGAGGCTCAGGCCCCTTGGCCACGGGGGATTTGGGACGGAAGGAGGAGTTCCTTCAGTTCTGTGGCCGTGGGGATTGACCCTGTGGCTCCCTGCCATTGCCTTCCGGGGCATGGGGCCGCCGTGCGAGCGCTTGGAATTGCGACACGAAGTCGTGGCATGATGGGAAAAAAAGGCCAGGATCAAGTGAAGGGTTTCAATTGGTTTTTTACATAAATGGCAAAAGTCAGGAATTTCCCAGTTTACAGCTGTTTGTGTAATGTTTGTTTTGCATAAAAGCACGTCTTGGAAAAAAGAGAAAATGCTTTCACAGAAGACTCACTTATGCTTCTACTAAAGACAGCTCTGGGGTGGTTTGGTGCTTAAAGTCACACTCCTGTGTTTATCTCCAGTTACCTCTGGTATGATAAACTGTCCATTTTCAGCTCTTCATACAAAAGCATTTTAACTTGTCCAAGTAAATGAAAAGTTAGTTTGATCTCTGTCCCCTGTTCCTCCCCCTCAGTTGTTGTTACATCCTACATCTTTTTAACTGTTCTCTTCCTCCCTGAGTCAGGGAGCTTCTGCAGCTGGGGCTGAAGCTCAGCTCTCAGACTTGGTGCCTCTCTTGTGAGGTCACAGCTGGGGGAGTTTGGGAATGGGGAGGATGGGGATCAGAGAGCAGTGAGAGAGCCTTTGGTTTGTAGTGTATTTCTCATAGCTGTGACTATCCTACATAACCAGAAGGAAGGATTTGGGGGACAGAAAAGTTACATGTACCAGTTTCTAATGAGCAGGACAACAGAGCCTGAAGCCATAAGTAAAAAAAGGTTGTCTTGGTAGCTTGGATCTGAGGAGATCCGATTGAGCTGGTGAAGGAGGCTCAGGTTTGTTAATTGGTTGAGCTGTTAAAGCTGTGCTCTTTATGCAAATACTACTTTTCCAATGCAAGCCATTCTATGATTCTGGGATGATGCAAATGCCAGATCTATGTTATTAATTATGTAAATAGGTGAGATACAGGTGGACCACACTGTTCTAACTCCTTTAGTATTTGCATTTACCTTTCTTATTGTTACTTGTTCCTGCTATTATTTAACACTGATATTTTCACTTTTATTTTACTTCAAACTGTAGCTAATCAATAACACTCTAATATGATACATGAATACATGAAAGGATACATGCAAGTGGAACCTGCTGCTTTGGCAGATAAATGGTTTTCTAATGGCTGCTGGTGGTAAACAGCTCTGCTTTGTTCCCAGGTCTTCATGAAATCTGTGAAGTTGGAGTGGGTGCTTGGGAACATTGCTGCAGCCCAGGAGCTCTGTGAGGAAGCCCTGAAGCACTATGAGGACTTCCCCAAATTATGGATGATGAAAGGACAAATTGAGGAACAAAAAGAGCTGGTAGAGAAAGCACGGGAGGCTTATAATCAAGGGGTAAGATGGATGTTGCTGCAGGTTTGCTTTGTGCTGCTGGCATGGAGAGATGTCTGTCTTTGAATCAGAATGGATAGCCAATGATATGATTTCTGTCATTGGTTAAGACAGCAAAAGAAAAAAAAAGAAATAAGCAAGAATTTCTTTTACACATTACTCATATGCAGGATTGACTTTCTCGCTTGAGAGAGTTCTCTGTGTGCCTGACTCCTCACAGGCAGGAAAAAAGGCTTTGCACAGTAATTCTCTAAGACCTGTAAAGACTAAAACCAGAACTCTTAAAAGAAAATCTTCCTCAGCAGCTCTTAGATGCACACTGTGAAAGGAGGTGGCCTACAGAGCACTATCTCTTTTAAATGATAATTGGTGTCCTTGGGTATCAATGCTCAAAGTCCACAGCCATCAAAGTCATTTGGGCACAGGTTTCTGCCAGGGTCCATATCCTAATGACTCCCTGCACACTGTGCTGTGGTTTGGGGATGTGTGAGAGCCTCCATCTGTAGAAAGAGCACAAATTGTAGCTCTGTTAAGAGAGGTGTGCTCTTTTTCTTACTGCAGGGATAGCTCAGCCATACCTGATGTACCTGACTTATGGGAACAGGAGAAATTTCACTTTTGTGCTATAAGTTTAACTGGAGAAATTTGAGACACATAATCAGCTTGGTCTTTCTACTGCTAAACTCTCCAGGAGGATATAGGGAGGGAAGTTGTTTTCTATAGGAATTAGAAGATTTTTTTTCCAAATTTACCTATGAGCATTCTTTTTTTTTTTTTTAACAGTTGAAGAAGTGCCCCCATTCCATACCCCTGTGGCTTTTGCTGTCCAGGCTGGAGGAGAAAGTTGGGCAGCTGACTAGAGCAAGAGCCATCTTGGAAAAATCTCGCCTGAAGAATCCAAAGAATCCAGATCTCTGGTGAGTTGTGTGGAGTTGAACTGAATTTGAGCTACAAATTCAGTCTGCTCTTCAGGACAGCTATTTCACATCATCTCAGCCATTGGAGCCTGGGACTTAAGACCATGCCCATCCTGGAGTTTCTTCTGGACTAATAACTTCTCTGAATAGCAGAAAAGCTTTGGTGGTCCTGGCTAGCTACTGTAAGGATCTGGGAAACAGTTATTTCTTTACTGATAGTTGGAGTGCACAGAGCATGCAGCATGCACAGGGCTCTTTCCATGCTGTTACTGCTGGTTTCAGATTGTTTTTTATCTTGGCCATTATGGAATAAAAGTCACATTTATTTTTAGATGGAGAGGAATGGGAAGATGTCAGTCACCTACACATATTCAGCATATGGGCAGATGTTTTCAGTTTCCAGTGACCTTCACCAGTGTTTGTTTCAGCCTGGTGAATGTTGGCATAAATATCATCAGAGTCTCTTCCCTACCAGGTTGGAGTCTGTGCGCTTGGAGTACCGAGCTGGGCTGAAGAACATTGCAAACACCCTGATGGCCAAGGCACTGCAAGAGTGCCCCAATTCAGGTGAGCTGGGTCTCAGTTCTACCTTAAACACAATTGTTTTGCCCAGTTGATAGAAGCACATTTTTTTTCCCCAAGATATCCTTTCTGGCCAGGTCTCAGAATATGGTGTTTTGGAGAGGTGACAGCCATCCTTCTGCAGAGGAAATGTTGAGGGTCTTTGAGAACAATCCAAGTTGCTTTGTGCTCTCTCACACCTGAGGGATCATGGGTTAGTGTTGTTCAATTTTTCTGCAGTACCCAGTATATTATGGAATCCATGGTCCACAGTTTGTGCCCAGGCTTCCTGCAAAAGCATCTTGGATATGGGTGGGCTTTTCTCGGAAGCTGGTAGAAGTCTGCCAAAGTTTAAAATGAAAGAAGTATTTGTAGTTAGGAAGTTCAGTGAAAAAAGAGTGGTGCTTTCTCTGTCCCTCTGGAGTACAGCTGGCCTTAGGAGATTCCCAGTTGCTGGTTTGCCTGCACTGGTTGCAGCACTGTGAGTTTAATAACTTGTGCTGGCAGTGAATTTCCACCAGAGTCATGATTAGAGGATCATGAACCATAAATGTTCAGTCCTGGTTTTTGATTATTTTAGCTCATGTAAGAAAAGGCTAAGAGGTCATATGATGTAAGTCAGTTAGTTCTAACCAGCAGTGGAAACATTTGCCTCTTGGGATGGGAGGATGAAGTGCCTATCACATCCCTATTTTGGGGCAGAATTGCATGAAACCTTAATTATTTAAACATGTTGATGTCTTTGGGGAGAAGATGTCACATAACTACAAATTGTAGTAACTTCAGGGCAAGACTTGGCTTGCCTTCAGGCTAGGTTTTGAAGGGTGTTTAATTGGTGGCTGCTTAAGTCTCAGTAAAATAATTGGGAATTAAGAGACTTTTATGACACGATAAACTCATTGCAAGGTACTCTCCATGCAAGTGGGTCACCAAAGCAGCACCACCCAAAATCCTGCTTTGTTTTTGTGAATGACCTAATGAATGTTTGTCATCACAGGCTGTTTTACAGATCTGCCTGTTGCTATGGAAATGGGCAGCAGGATCTCAGTTTTTGTTTAAACAATTGCTTCCAACTTTATCTTAGACCTCAACAAACCATAATCAAAGCCTGCAGGACTTGGCTGGTTGGCCACCTGCAGTCATGTAAACCAGAGGTTTGGGTCCATTGATTGCAGAATTGATTCCTGATGGGTGGCAGGCTGCACAACGAATAAAATAGAAATATTATGGTGTTTGTGATCCTATATGTAAAGAGCAAGAAGAAGAAGAGAGTCTCTCTCCTGTCCGTCACTGCAGTTATCAAAGCTTGTGTGTGTTCCTGTGGTGCCATTTATGAGAAGCCAGAGTGCTTTGATGGAGTCCTGGCAGACACCAGCTCTCAGGCTTTGCTTTGAAGTGATCAGGTGTGCCTGGCTGACATGAGAAACTGCAGATTTCATGCTCCCCTGAGCATATTTCCTTCCTTGCTTTTGGCAGTGAGAGGAGCTAGGGATTAAACCCAGCTTTCCTGAATCTACTCTGTCCTTCATCAGTGTGTGTGGAGCCAGCATCAATAAGACTGTGGTGCTCTCCAGCACCCTTGAAACTGCTCCCAGACTGTACTTTGCACTTTTTGAGACTTCTGCCACTGCAGTTGCCTATTCAAACAGACAGATACCTTTCCCTTTGGAAACACTGATTTTCTCTCTCTGTCCCAGAGTTTGCAGTGTGTCATCTGAAAAGCCTGAGTTAGGCAGTGCTGGAGCTGCAGCATGTGGTACAGAAACTCCCAGAGCTGAAAGTCCAGTGTGGTTCACACAGTAGCTAAAAATTCAGAGTACTGAATGAAGTATCTGTGTGGGAAGAGTGGTCTGGGGTGAGGTCGGGGATGAATAACCACCAGGGTGGGGCCTGAACTGCTGCTTGTGATGCACAGCACCAGCCTGATGCCAGGGTGGGGAGGGTTAGCCTCAAAATAACACTAAACAATCTTCCTACTTGATTTGATTAAGGAATCCTGTGGTCAGAAGCAATTTTCCTTGAAGCGCGACCGCAACGAAAGACCAAGAGTGTGGATGCTCTCAAGAAGTGTGAACATGACCCACATGTCCTGCTGGCTGTGGCCAAGTGAGTTTCTGTGCTTGATGCAGTAAAAATATCCATGTCAGTGTGTGGCTGCTTCCAGGATGGAGCACTGCACTCCAGCACAGCTGTGTGTTTCTGGCTGCAGCAGCTCTATTAAGTCCCAAAGCAAGGAGCAGCTCTCCAGCTGTCTCCTAGTAACTGTGCAGATCTCTCCCTTGATTCCAAGTGGGGAATGTCAGCCTGCCCTCGAGCTGTTCTGGTGGGTCTGGGACTGGCATAGGCAGCAATACACTCACACAAAGCCCTTTGCCAGTTTTCTTTCTGTCCCTTGAAGAGGGTTTCACTGTCAGGTGAACTAGGCTTAAGTGGTTCAGGGTATGTTTTAAGTGTCTGTGAACATAGGGACTTTTTTTAAAGTTCTTTTTCAAGTTTTATGTGGCTGACTGTAGTTTTCATCTTTCCTCTCTGTCCTAGATTCTGTCAGGTGTCTTTTTAAATTCTGAGCTAGATATTCTTCTCCTGAATGTCCCCTATGTCAGTGTTCTTCAGCTGTGCCCTCTGCCAGAATGCAAACCACCAGCCATTCTGTAGTTTGCTTCTCTGAAATGGGAAGATAATCTGCTAGGAATTGTTTTCTTGTCCAGGTTGAATTGTAAGAATTTCAGTGATTAAAACCCACTGTTGGAATTGATGTGTGCCACATCCTGCTCTGATGTGTGAGCAGCCTTACAGCAGCTGTGATGGAAACAAACTTACTTTTCTCCCTCTGTGAATAGCAGAAGAGGTTAATGCAGGAGACATTTTGCTCGAAGTTGCCCAATTCTTTCACAACTCTACTTTATAAGCCAAAGAAAACTGTAGGATACACTCCAGTGACTGCAACACTGGGTTCTGCCAGATCCTGACAGCTGACTTGTTCAGCTTTAGCAGCAAGTGAGAAAAATGTTAACTTTTGCTTTATGGCAACTGCTCCCAGGCCCCTTCTGGTGCAACCTCAGGCTGTTTAACAGCTAATCCCAACATAAACAGCTTCCACCACCCATCAGGACTTGCCTCTGTAGGTACAGAGTGTCACACATCTGTGACAAACTTTTGTTAAATACGTTCCTGAAAATGGCCACTACTTGCAGGTGTTAAACCTCTGCTATCATTGTTCATGCTCTTGTAAATCACAGTTTATTTAACACAGAACAATCAAGAGTATTATAGGGCTTAAAAACAATCACATAAGCTGTATGATTTTATGACAGGCTAAGCTCTTTATGAGGGGTGGCTGATTTGATAAAGACCTTATAGCTCAAATGAACTCTTTAATGCAAAGGAGTGAAACCAAGAGACTCTTGACTCAGCTTGTTCTTTACTGGGGAGAAATTTCAGCATTGACCAGTGCCTGGATGAAATGGCAGCAGAGGGGCTGTGCCAGGCTGGGATTTGAGTGCAGAAGCTTCCATACTTGTTTTTCCTTGGAAAATGGGGCTGATAAGGCAGGTCTGCTCCACTCCACCCCAGCAGGCTTTGTAAATGTGAGCATGTGACCATACAGCAGTCAGTTACCAGCTTTTAGAAGTTATTTAATTATTAGATGCTAAAATTGACTTGAAATGTAAAGAAATTGAAGGATTGGGAATAGGTGTAGGCATGTAATCCTGTCTCTTCAACACCAAATCTAGAACAGCAAAATTGAAGCAATTAAACAGCAAAGGTTGAGCTCTGTAATGCTTCCCCTCTGAGCAGAGCCTGTCTGTGCCTGGGGCTGAGTTATCCTCTAAGTTGTCCTGCCTCAGTGTGGGGCAGTGAATAGGAAGTGCTGGGTGCTCTTTTCAGTCCTCTCACTCCCTTCCCTTTCCAGAGGCAGGATGGTCTTCAAGTTGCCTAAAAATCTGCTGTCTATTTCCTGGGAGAGCAGAGAACTGGAACACCTGCAGAGCCTTTTAGTTGGGAGCTCTTGTGGGTTGCCCTCTTCCCCTAAAGTGAGGCTGTTTGTCAGCTCCTCTCTGCTCTTCCCACCAGGCTGTTCTGGAGCGAGCGGAAAATAACCAAGGCCAGAGAGTGGTTCCACCGCACGGTGAAGATCGACTCTGACCTGGGGGATGCCTGGGCCTTCTTCTACAAATTTGAGCTCCAGCATGGCACAGAGGTGAGTGTGGGCCTGGGAACAGGGGAGGCAGCAGCAATCCCTGGCTGCCAGGGGTTGCCCAGTCCTGGGATTGCTGCAGTGCAGGGCTGAGCACGCTGCCACTGCTCCTGCCTGTGTGGTCGCAGGGGAGGCTGGGTGTCACGCCTGGTCATGAATGAGCATGAACAGGCCTGTGTGGTGGCTTTTCAAAGGTGCTGTCATTAGCTGAGCTGTGTTTCAGGCTGCTTTGCTGTCCACAGTTCTGCTGGTTCATGCAAAAATCTCTGAAATGAATCTTCCTCTTGTAAAACTCAAGCTTGCTCAGAGGGAATTGTGCTGGAATTGTGGTGCTGGGTTTGTGTAACTGGGGCTGTTTCTTCCCAAGTGTTGAGTACAGGTGTCATGTGAACACAGCCAGAGGAACAGCCAACTCTAATCTCTTACAGCAGTTTTTACTGCTGAAATGATGGGGGTGTTTATCTTCTGACTTCAGAGAGACCTTTCACTTGACACAGCATCCTGCAGGTGGTAATGCACAGGAAGTTTCTGTTGCAGTTTCTCTGCAATAGCCAAAACTTGCCTACCTGCAGCTCAGCCAGGCAGGAGACTTGCTGCTTCTGAATTTTGACTTGGACTTCCTTTGGAAATAACAGACCCCAAACCCCACCATCATCTTAGGAAGAGTTTTTGAATTGGGGAGAGTTCAGTTTTTGGCTGTGTTCTGGAACAAAGCAGGACAAACTGTCATTTCTCTTCCCTGTAGGAGCAACAAGAAGAGGTGAGGAAGCGCTGTGAGAATGCTGAACCTCGCCATGGAGAGCTCTGGTGTGATGTCTCCAAGGACATAGAGAACTGGCAGAAAAAGATTGGAGAGATTCTCGTGCTTGTGGCAGCCAAGCTGAAAAATACCTTCTAGAGTGTGCTGGCCTCAGCTGCCTCAGAGGTCCCTATAGGACTCAACCTGCTCGTGGTGCCCTTTCAGTGGCACAGATTTGGAAGGACAGGACATGGATGATGACAGGAAGGAGCTTTCTCCCAAAAGGAAAAGCTGCTTCCTTCTTTCCCCAGCATGGCCATCAGCTTCTGCAGCACATGGGAACATTGGAGCTGGTGTCACACAGGAGACAGGAGCAGTCCTGTGAGGCTCTGTTGGCATTTCCATGTTGATTCCTGATTCCCCCTGCAAACACAAGCTTTGATTAGCGCTTGTATGGGTTCTGACATGTGGCAGTCCCTCTGTTCTTGGCCCTGGCATGTGTTCCCTGTCCCCCTTTAGTGTTTGGCCCATCTGATGTTGGTTCCTTGTCTGGGTTGTTGCTGTTGGAATACACAGAGTGTCCTTGAAGGAGATGGGTGGAGTTTTGTGAGCAGCCCAGCAGCACAGGGAAAGCTCTGGGCTGGTTCCTCTTCTTTAGGTGCTTTAGTTTGGTCTCTGCTAACAAGCTGCTGCACAGCTTGGAGGTCTTCCTCCAACCTTAGCAGCTGGAGCATTTTGTCAAATTCAAAAGCATATTTTTAGAGAACTTTTCCTCAATTTTTAAATGTATATAGTAAAGCTTATTCTTTTAGGTATCTGAGTTCATTAAGCACAGTGGTGGTTTGAAGTAACAAGGCAAAACTCAGCAATCCCTGAAAGCCCTTTTGAAGGAAGAACATTTATTTAGAGTTGTTGGGAGACTGTGCTGTTACACAGCTGTGACTGCCTGTGGCTGGGAGGTTTGGGATGGCTCCCTGAAAGTGCAAATAGAAAAAAGCAAACTCAAGAGAGGGAAAGCTTTGTGTTTGGGACCCTTTGTACACTGTCTTCAATTTTCTACACTTGTGGTGTGTACTATTTTTACCCCAACCTCCTGACTTTCTTGTGATCATAGAATGAGAAGCTGTACTGTCTTACACCTGAGGCTATAGCAGCTGTATCCAGGTCTGTGGATGTGCATTATCCCATGTATTTAGTTGGAGGAGAAACTCCCTTATTATTTGTTGGAGAATATGTATAAAATACAGCTGCTTTTTTTGTTTCCTTCTGTTGTCTTCGAGTGTGGTCTTGTCCTTTGATTCTGACTGGGAAAAGGGGGTCTGATAGCAGAAACCTTTGGACTTATCAGGCTCCCAGCACTCTGGGAAGGTGCCTGCCAGTGCTGGCTGCACCAAGCTGGGCTACAGCCTCTTGCCAAAACGGGTGAGAAGCCAAAAACGGATCTTTTAATGCTGGAGCAGAAAGGCTTTTGCTTGCAGGTTGGTCTGGAAGCAAAAGCCTTTGTTTCTTTGGGCTCATAATGGAAACTTGTGCATTCTCTGGAATAGCTGATGAAAGGGTGTAGCTCACGGATGTCCCATGGAATTGTAGTTTCCTAAAGGTGAGTGAGAGGCATTGGGAGTTGAGAAGCTCTTGCTTAGGGATTTTGTGCCATTGCTGGAAGAGAGGGGAAGAGTTTGGGAAGGGGAATGGAGATGATGTTCAAAGGAGAGGGTAGATATGGCAAGGGTTGGACAAGGATTCAAGACTGAGGCAGAAAGTGCAGGATGAAAACAAGTTTAAAAGTTTTCAATGTGTGCTGTCCTTCAGCCTCTTGTGCTCCCATGGGGGCTTTATCCTGCTTTTCTGGGCAAGGAATGTGGCATTCTGATTCCTGGTGTAGTGATGTGCTGGGGAAAGCTGGGTGCCTGTGGTGCATAAATCCCTCTGCCCAGTTAGTGGCTGCAGAATTGGGATGGGGAAGGGAAGTAGGAATTGCAGTGGTGTGGCTTTTCCTGCTGGCGAGATTCCTGACTTGTGTTGGGAGCATTTCCCTTGAGCCAGGTAACACAGGTGCAACCCACTGATGTCATCCCCATGCTACCCCTGCCCCTTGCTTAGGTGGCACTACCACATCTTGCAAGGGATTTCTGGGATGTGGAAGCTCCAGGGAAGGGGCCCTTTGCTGGGCACTGTGGCACCTCACAACATCAGGCTCCCTTGGCCACCTGGTCCCGGTACCTGCAGCTTCCCTTTCCTTTGGGCTGCATTCCTTAACTTGGAGATTATTTTTTTTTTTACTTAATAGGGACCATCAATCTTAGAGCCTTTTAATGTTTGTAGATGTCTTGGTGGTTTTTAAATGGATTATGGTACCCATGAATTTTAGCTATATATAGAGCTCAATAAAGAAGTTATATGGGTCCTGTCCCAGTGGAATGCTGCAGTGTGCTGTGGGTCCCACTTCCTGGGGAGGGACATTCTCACCAAGCTGAGCAGAGCTAGATTATTCACCATTTGTTCTATTTCTTACTCAATCACCCACATTCAGTTCCTCAGCGGAGCCTTATTTCAGTCAGTTCAGTTTTTCCCAAAATTGATACAAATTGAGTCAGGGCAAGTTCTGTGCCTGGGCTGGGGGTGAGGTACAAAATGCAGAGGGGAAGGAGGAGGAGAGAATTGGAAGCATGAGAACACTCCTCGTGTTGATATTGTGGGGGTCTCATCCTGGGCAGTCCCTTGGTGCCGTTGTCAATGTTCACCCTGAACGCAGAGTGAAAGAATCGCCCCACGCCAACAGAAATCGAAACTGCGGGGGTTTGCAGCCGAGCGTGCAGCTCCGGGCTGGGGACACGCGTGGGTTGGAACCCCCGGGTGGCTGCGAGCCGGGGCTGCTGCCCCGCCGGCCCCTCCGGCCCTTGGGACCGTGTGGCACCCCGGGCACGGCCGCTGCTCCTGCGGCCGGGGGGGCCGGGCGGGCTCCCGGGGCTGGGCCGGCGCCGGTGCCGTGTCCCGTCCCCCCCGCGGCCGCCGGGCCCGTCCCCTCCCCTCCCACCGTGGAGCCAAGTTCAAACCGCGGGCCCCGGCGCAGCGGGACGGGGCCGGACCGGGCTCCCCGGGACCCGCGGGGCTCCATGGTGAGTGCGCCGGGACACCCCTTGTCCCTGGCACCCCTCCTTGTCCCCTCCTCTTCTCCGGGACACCCCCTTATCCCCGGCACCCCCTTCCCCTTCTCCGGACACCCCTCCCTGGAGGCCTCTGACGGACCGGAGCTCTCCGCGCTGCCGGGATGGGCTCGGCTCGACCGGGCTGGGATTGCAGCACCCGCGGTGGGGCTGGGGACCTGTCGGGAGGTGACTGGTTCTTCTGGAATGGGGCTCGGACTGGTCGGAATGGGGCCAGAGCACTTGGGAAAGGAGCAGTTGGAATGGGGCTGGGCTGGGTCCAAGTGGGACTTTGTTCCATCGTGACCCCTCTAAGGATCTGAGCCTGGGGTCCGTGAGGAAGGGGCTGGGGTCTGCCCGGGGAAGCTGGTCCAGCTGGGATCAGGCTGCTGGGTCTGGGATGGGGCTGAGATCATCAACACCTCGATGGGGCTTGGATCTGGCTGGTCCTGAGGTAGAGAGGGTCTGTCCTTGGAGGGTCTGTCCCTGCCTTGGGGCTCTGGGAGGTGACAGAGTCCCTTTGGGTAGGAGGGACTTGGGGACAGAGTCTGGCTGGCTGGAAGGACCTGGTGGGGTTCCCAGGCTGGCAGCAGGAATTGCCCCTTGCTGCTTTGCTGGCAGGAGTGCCAGCAGGAGCTGCTCTATCAACAATGGTGATTCCCCTTATCTCCTCGTATTTGCTGGAGGATTAGAGTGAGGATGAGATTAGCCATGCCTGTCCTGCACCCGTGCTTCCCAAGGCTGCTCCTTCACTGCCAGCTCTGCCCTAGGAAGGGATGTGCCACCTGCCTGTAGCTTGCTGCTGTGGGATGGGGCTGAGGGCAGAAGGAATAACCCTGAATCAGCTGCTGAACTTGTTCTCCTCCATCCTGAAGGGAGCAGGATTTGCCACCTCAATCTCCCTGCACCCCTCTCTTCTCACTGCTGCTTTCCTGCTTTCCATGGTGGGGGGAAGCACCTACAGCACCTGCTGCCCTCCTGCCCTGGCTGTTCCCTGGACTACTCTGCACTTCCTTCTGGGCTGAGCACTGAGCCCAGCCTTGGCTCTCATGGAATGCTGGAAATGGTGTGCTTTCTCCTAAAACTGGCTCCCAGTTGTTTAATACACCACTTCAGGGAAGTAATTCCCCTTTTCTTGGTAAAATTGCACAGCCTTGCCTTCCTGGCAGAGGAGACCTCTGGAGACCAACCCTTAGACTTTGGTCAGAGTGTCCTTGTGGAAGCAGTGCTCTCCTTTGATTATACCCTCAGCTCTCTGCTTAATCACCTCTGGGGCAAGATCTCTCAGTGGTTTGCAGGGAGCAAAGCCAGCAGCACAAGGAGGCTTTTCCCTGCCCTTCCCAGCTCCCAAATAGAGCTCAGCACAGCTCTGCTGGAAGGTGTGTGGTGATTAGGGATGTTCAAGAGCCCAGTGGGGCTTCTACAGGTTATACCTGGGTTTGCTCCTCTCTTTGCATGTGCTCCAAGGTGACGGTTGTGTCCATGTGTTCCCAGAACTGTGCTGTGTTGAATTTTGCCTCATGTTGAGCCTCTATCACTCCCATTGAGCTGCAAGAGGATGGGAAAAGGTTTCCTCACCCTTTTGGAGCCAGGTCCAGCCCAGGATTGAGTAGGGAGCGCAGAGCAGGTGTGGATTTTACAAACAAAACCCCCCAGGCTCTCACCAAAGAGGACAGATGGAGTGTGCCTGGGCTTGGAATTCAGTGAGGGAAATTCTTCCTTCCGGCTTCTTGGAGCAGAAGGGCAAGTGCAGAGGTGCTGGGGAAGGCAGTGACCCCGGAGCTGAGGTGGGGAGCAGCAGGCAGAGCTGCAGGCAGAGCTGTGGCCCCTTCCCCCTCGCTTTGGCTGCAGCACAGGCGTTGCATAGTTGGAAGGAGCTGAGCTGCTTTCTGCCTGCCCAGACCTGACACCTGCAGCATGAGGGTTGTTTGGGAGGGGGTTGTGTTTGGGGGGGACTTTTCCTGAAAATATGAAATGATAGAAATGCCAGGATGGGGCCCCAGGGCTGTGCCCTTGCTCAGAATGTGGAGACGTGTTGAGCTGTTGGGTTCCTTTCCTGGAACAAATTCTGAGCTCCCCATCCTCACTCTGCTGCTGCTGGGCTGCTCAAATATCCCCAGTCCTGGTCACCTGAGCTTGTGCTGGCTTTTCTTCAAAGCTGTGGGTTCATCCCTGCCTCGCAGGGTCCATCCACCCCTCCCTGTGCCCCTGTGCCAGCTCAGGTGTCAGCCCTTGGGGTTCCCCGCTCTGCAGGGGCCAGCACACGGCTCTCGGAGGTTTGGAGCCAGGAGCTCAGAGGCAGCTGGGATGTGCTGGTGAGAGCTTGTGCTGCTTGTGGTGAGGGGCCCCAAGCCTGGGATGAGCCTGAGCTGCAAGGAAGCTGGAAAAAGCTGTATTACAGAGGTGTGGGAGCATCCCTTTGAAGGTGTTTGGATCTGTTTGAGCTGAGCTGTGGATATTGCTGGTGGGGACCAGGCAGCTCCTGCCTCCAGCTCCTCTCCAAGGAGCTCAGGTCTCTGCTCCCCTTGCGTTTTTTGGCACTTGAAGTTCTCTGGCCTTGAAATGGCACAAAGTGGGGATCATGCTGGGGCAGAGAGCTCAGGGATGAGCCCCACAGACTGACACAGGCCCCTGGCACAGCTCTGTGCCAAGAACCCTCCTGCTGGCATCAGAGAGAGCTCTGTGTGTGCCATGGGCAGCGCTGCTGGGCTGGGCTCAGGCTGGAGCAGTTTCCCAAGGGCTTTGCCCCAGGGGGAGATGGCTCATCTGGGAGGATGTTCTGTTCTCTGGGAGAGAAGACATTGAGACTCCTCCATCACATGTTGCATCTTCAGGTACAGGTCCCATGGAGCTTCTGCCTAGGGGTTGAAGGCAGAGCCCAGGACATCCCTTAATCCCCAGCTGACTGTGAGCCCTTCCCTGGCAGATTTTCCCGCGGGTGCTGTCCTGTGCTGTTCTGCTGCTCCTGCTGGTGGCCGTGCTGAGCAGAGGCAGGAGGTGCAGCATCGCCAGGATCCTGCGGCAGTACCGTGCCGTCATCTTCCATGAGCTCCAGAACCTGGTGAGCCGAGCAGGGCTCGCTCTGCCTGGGGCCAGCCCTGGCCTGGGGGTGCTGCTGGGCTGGATGCAGCCCTGAGGAGGGAACCTCAATGTGGAGCTGGCTGCTTTGCCAGCAGGGTTGGGGTTTGTTGTTTAAACGGGGGATTGTGGTTGTGTTTAAATGGGGGATCCTTGCTCCAGGTGGCAGGCACTGATCTGTGAGCTGCTGGATGTTTTTGCTCTATTTCTGCAGAGGAACCTGACTGGGTCAGTGTACAGGAGCGGGAGGGCTGGGCCCGCTTGTCGTTCAGACAAGGTGAGCACAGAGACACCTGGGGCTGGGGCATGGCTGGGCTGAGCCCCCAGGGAGCCATGGAGCCTCCCTCCCTGCCCTGTGCTTCCCTGCAGGACCAGAGGATCCTGCTGTCCATCTACAACATCAGCATGTCCCTGCGGGAGGCGGGGGACACCCTGCAGGGCCCCGAGGAGCTGGTGGTCTGGAGGGTGGCCAGGAACACCCACACTGTGCTCCGGGAGAACTGCAGGAGAATCAGCAAGGTAGGAGGCCCTCTGCTTCCCAGCCATGGCAGTGGCTCCCAGTCCCCAGGGCTGTGGGCAGAGCTTGCCTTGTTTGTGCTCTCCTGGCTGCCCGTGAGGAGCCTCCAGGCTCTGCCTGCTTCACTCTGGGAGCTGGGGAATGCTGATGGCGCATCCACCCCTGGGAGCTTCAGAATAGCCAGGGGAGGGAGGTTCAATTGTGGCAGTGTGGACCAGGCTGGTGGGGTTTTACCACGGGCTCCCAAGTGGGTTTTTCCACATGTGCCACGATGCCATGGCTGAGGGGAACACAGGGCCTTTGTCCTGGTGGGATTTCTCACCCTGTGGGTGCATTCACCCTGTCCTGCTCTTGCTCCTGAGTGCTCATAGGCAAGAATTGGGATTTCTCCCCTGTGGGCTGGTCTGGGTTCCTCTGGCATCTCTGAGGGTCTGCTGGGCAATCCCCATTCAGGAGATCCCTATGGCAGCACCAGCAGTTCATCAGCCAGCAGGGAAAACCAAGGGCGGTGGATGCCAACTCCCAGCTCTGCCTGACCCTGGCACAGGGCTGGGACTGCCCTCCCTGCCACTGCCAGGGACATTGGCTGGAGACAGCCTTGCCTGGGGTCTGCTGGTGTGGATGGAGCTGCTGCTGCTCTGGAGATCTGCTCTGGTGTCCGTGGGTGTGCTGTGGGGTGTACACTGCCAGCTCAGACAGGGACAGCCACCTTTGGGGGGATCTTGGGGACCTGACACCATGACCATAGGCAGTTTGACCACCTCAGCCATGTGTGTGGCGCCTTTTGTCCCCTGACTAATATCTCTGTGATGCGGGGGGGGGGGGGGGTTTCTGTCCCCTCCCCGGGCGCACGGACCGCAGAGCCCCGCGCACCCCGGCCCGGCCCCGCGGCGGCAGCCGGCCCGCAGGAGGCAGCAGCGGCTGCGGGACCTCGGCAGGAAGGCGGAGAGGCTGCAGACCTGCTGGGAGAAGCTCAACGCCCTGCACGCTCCCCGCCAAACCTCCTGGGACTCGTAGGAACGGCCTGGCCTCCCACCGGGGGATGGATGCGCTGCTCCAGCCCCGGGGCTGGTTTGGGAAGCTGGGACAGACTCAGCCCTGAGGGCTGGATTCATCCTCCTGCTCCAAGCCGTGCCCAGGCACCCGATCCACCACTCCTGGCTGGGGCTGGCAGGTTGGGCTGCTGTGGGATGGCTGTGGCAGACTCCTGGAGCACTAGAAACACTGGGGAGAAGAAGGGAAAGAACCAAAAGGAGAAGGTGAGGTGCGGATTCTCAGCTGCTCCCGACCCTGCAGCACCTGCTGCTCTCTTGAGGACAATGGATGTGTTTTGGGGCAGGAAGAGGACATGTGGGGCCATGGCTCTGCTCTGGGGGCTCTGCTGGAGCTGAGGCCACAGTGATCTGCAAGGCTCTGAGGTTACCAGGGCTGTGCATGGGGACAGTGTCCCTGAGGCACTGCTGGGGTGTGCAGAGCAGCCGGGCACCCTCAGTGGGCAGGGAAATAAAGGTGCATCACTGGGGAAGCCTGGGGGGTTCTGATACCCAAAAATGCCAGGCAGTGAGGGGGCTTGAGGGCAAGGCTGAGCCTCGGTGACAGGCAGCACTGTGGAGGGAACTGAGTGCTTGGCACTGTGGGTGCCCCAGCAGGGAGGGATGGTGGGGTGTGGGGTGAAGGGCATCCTCCTTTGTCACTCTGCTCTGCCAGCAGCCTGCCTGTGGCCTCCACTGCATTGTTGGGCAGCAAACAGCCTCTGGGAAGCCAGAAATAAAACCTCTCCTTCCCTGGAAGTGCTTTGGATGCTTCATCTGGTGATCCAGGGGCTCTTATGCTGTGGATGGAGCTGGCACAGTGTTGGCTCTGGCCATGGAAGCCCAGGCAGAAGCCCACAGCAGGGGAGGGCACCGTGACCTCCTGCCTCTGCTCACTCTATCTGCATCCCTGGGATGGGGCAATGGAAACAACGAACTGCTTTTTTGTAAGGACATTTCCTCTGGAGCAACAGCCTGGAGGGTCTGCCTCAGTTTCCCCACCCCAGCGTGCCCGTGCCTCAGTTTCCCCGGCCCCGGTGTGCCCGTGCCTCAGTTTCCCCAGCCCGTCTCGGCCGTGTGCTGCTGTCCCCGCCCCGAGGGGCTGCGGAGGACACGAGATGGCAGCAGCGGGCTGTGTGTGCTGAGCAGAGCCGGGCACTGCCCACGCCGGCTGTTCCCACGGCCACGCCAGCATCGCCGGCCCCCGTCCCCACCGAGCCCGGGCCGGACAGGGCCGTGCCAGGGGTTCACTGAGCGCTGCAGGGAGTGGGGTACCCCCCATGCCCCGGGGGAGGTGGGGGGAAGCTTTCCCTAGGCGTTTCTGGGGGTTCAAACTAGGAAGGGGGGATTCGGGAAGGGAAAGGCAAGGGGTGCTCAGGGGTCCTTGCCCACCCCCTGCAATTCCCTCTGGAAATTGGGCTGGGAGGAGCTGGAAGGGCTCCATGAGCAGGGGTGGGTGGGTGAGAGCCCTCCCTGCCCTGGGCACAGCAGAGTCTCTGGGGTGTACAGGGTGCAGGCAGGATGGCTGGATTTGATGGGGCAGGACAAGGACCCTGGTTTGGGGTCAGAGCAGGGGGTGCAGCCTGAGAATGGTGATCTTGTGGGTCCCTGAAGATGCTGTGTGCCTGGCACGGGGCAGGCTGGCACCAGGGGCCATCCAGGGAGCCACAGCTCAGCTCATCCCAATGCCAGAGCCCTCCTGGAGCCGTGCTCCTCCCCGGCTGGCCCCATAATGCCTGCGCTCCTTCCTCTCAGCTCCATCCTCCTCCTCCTCGGGAGCCGGTGCTGCCCTTTCTGCTCCCCCCCCCACAGGAGGTTTGGCACTGGTTCAGTTCCTAGGGTTTTTTTCTTATTCCTTCTCCCTTATCCCAACCAGGGTCCCTCCACAAACCACCAGCATCCCAAAATAGCCCTACTGACATTGGATATCCCATGGATGAGGCTGGGGGCCACGGCAGGACCTGACAGCTCAGGCACCAACAGCATGGGGACACTGGCTTGGGACAGGGTGACTCCCAGCCTTTCTCTTTATCAAGGCTGGAGCAAAGTCCCCCCTTCAGTGACCTGTCAGCACCTTCCCAGATAAACCAGAGCAAAAACCACTTCCCTTTACTGCCCCTTCCCTCACAGGCAGCTGCTGCTGGGAGCCTGGTGTGGCAGTGGGAATGAGTGCATGGAAAGGAAGGAAAGAGTGAAGGAAGAAGCAACAGGGAGGGAGGGGGAAAAACGAGGTCGTTGTGATGGTGGAATCACAGCAAAAACAGCCGGAAAAAGGAAACAGGCCCTGAAAAGTCAAATAAAAATAGCAGCGAGGCGAACCCAAGTGTGCAGCACATGGGAGTGAGCGCATTTCCTTCGAGGGCAGCTCTGTGTGCTCCCAGTGGCTCTGGGGGGGCCGCTCTCATGTGCCTCCAGCCGCTGCCACAGCCCCCCAGTCCCCCCGTGCTGTGCCAGGCACTTGGCAGCAGCTCAGGGCCTAGCCAGCCCCTGCCTCACCCGGGGTCCCTGTGTGCCCCTGTGTGCCCTCAGGGATGTGGCAGGGGCTGCGCAGGGTGCTGGAGCCGAGGGCACTCAGGGCCTGGGGGCTCCTGGCCGTGCCCACAGCCCTGCCCTGCGCCCTGTGCCCGGCTCACTCTGCCAGCTGCATCCGAGCGCTGTGTGCGCAGCACAGCCCCGGCTTCCTCCCCTCCCTGCCTGTTTTGCAATCACAGCAGGGTCCCCTGGGAGATGGGGCTTGGTGGAGTGGCTGCGGGGACGGGGATGGGGGCGAGCATGGGGGCTGGTGCTCCCTGCCAGGACCACTGGGCTGCATCCCAACCCAGCTCAGGGCTAAGCTCAGAGGCAGCAGCAGAGCCCAGTGAGGGGGGCACTGCTCTGGGGCACTGCTCTGGGGGAGCTGAGTGGGGCACCGTGCCCTGGGCCCATACAGGGGTGCAATGCCCAGCTGCTGTGCTGTGGGTCCACACCAGGGTACCGTGCCCAGGAGCTGTGCATGGGGCACACTGGGGGAGCATGCCTGGGCCAGAGGGGCTGCTGTGGTTCCACAGAGGCACATTTCAGCCCTCCTCACCACCACTGTCCCACCAAAACGCAGCTGTCCCCAGGCCGTCACCATCTTGGGGTGCCAGCAGCCCCTCTTGGCTCTGGGGGCCCTTGCCCACATAAACCCTCTGCTTCAATGCTCAGTCCCTCTGCAGCAGGGCTGGGGGCCCAGCCCCTGGCAGCCCTGGCACACGCAGGCTGTGTCTGATGATGGAGCAGAGCAGCGTTTTGTTCTCTCCCATCTCCCTGCAGCTTCGTGAAGCTGCTGAAAGCCCAGATTTACAGTGTGATAAATGCTGGAGGCTCTGCAAAATATCTGACTGCTCCATCCTTTGGAGAGAGGCTGGTTTGGAGGAGCGGGGAGCTCTGGGCAGCACACCCAGAGGCAGAGCAGCACAGTGGGTCTCAGGGAGGAGGGATGGCCGGGACCGATGGAGCCGTGTCGTGACCCAGGTGGGTCCTGGCCGTGGGTCACCGGGTGCCTAAGCCTCTGTGGGCAGTGGGAAAGCGCTGACCCCCCCCTCCCCCCATCATTTCTTGGGCCTCTTGCTGGTTTTTGGAGCATCTGCCGACCAGATTGTGCCGCGGCGTGCCGGGGTGCCCGTGCCAGGACATGCCAGCCGGGAGGCGGGGTGTGCCCGGCCCGGCTCCGGGTGTGTTCCCCTCGCTGCTCGCTCCCCCGCTGGCTGCCGCGGGCTGCTCGGCGGGAGCTGCGGCCTCATCCTCGCCGGGAAGGGCCGGGAGATGCTGGAAAGCTGCTGCTCCGCTGTCCCCGACAGCAAGAGAGGTTCACAGCCTCGGGGCGTGTGGGTGTGAGTGGGTGCTGGGTGTGTGTGCACATGTGTGGGTGTGCGCATGTGTGTGCACAGATGTGTGCATGCATGTGTGTGTGTGCATCACATGCAGGTGTGAGCATGTGTGTGTGTGTACATGTGTGTGGGTTCATGTGTGTCTGTGTATCACATGCAAGTGTGTGCATGTGTGTGTGTGCACAAATGTGTGTGTATATGTGTGTGTGCATCACATGCAGGTGTGTACACGTGTGTGCGTACACATATGAGTGTACATGTGTGTGTGTGTGCCTGTGTGCTCGTGCATCACATGCAGGTGTGTGCATGTGTGTCTGGGCACAGGCCTGGGCTGCTGTGAGTGTTGTGAGTGCAGGGCTGTGCACACACGTGTGTGTGATTACAGGTGTGTAAACGCCTGTGCATGTGGCTCCCCTCCACCTCCCCGAACGGGTGTCTGAGCCCCGGTGCCGCTGTCCCCGTGTCCCTCTTCCCGTGCCGTCGGAGCTGCCATCTGACCCGGCAGGCCCCGACACGGGGCAGCCTGGGCTGCGGGGCTCTCACGGGGCCTGGTGCTGCCCATTAGGCCCCGGTGGGATCGCGGCTCCCCGGTCCCGGCGGCTCTCAGCACCCAGCGGGATCCAGGCATTGATGGGCAGGGCCGGTCCCCGCTCCGATGGCTCCGCTGTCATGGGGCACATCCCCACCGAGCTGCCAAGAAGATGAGGGGCTTCTGGGGCTCGTTTGGGGAAGGGGGAATGGAGCTGCCTCCCGCCCCCAAGGCCCCTGGCCCCAGCGCTCAGCCCGCAGCATCCTGCGCCGGGGCCCATTGTTCGGCCGCGCCGGGCTGCGGGGCAGGATTTCTTTGTCAGAGCTCGGCAATATTTTATTCTAACAATTAACCAAACACGCCCGGCCCCCCAGGCCTGTTTGTGATTATTGGAGGACGAATTCCCCAGCCTCTCTCCCTCTTGGTGTTGGCTCCGCCTGGGGCTGCACCGGATCCAGCCCCTCTCCCACCCGCCCGGGGTTGGGGACCCCCAACCTCGCCGGCAGCCCCCCAGTCCTGCCCCAGCGCTGGGGGCTCCGTGGCCTCGACCCCCTCGGGAGCACGGCCCGCATTGTCTCGGCAGGGATCGGAGGGGGCGCAGGGGCAGCGGTGATTCACGGCGGGGGGATGTGAATCACAGCCCTCGCTCCCCGGGCAGGATGCGGCCCCGCGCTCCCAGCTTGCCGCATGCCAGCCATGGACCGCAGCCTTTGTCCTCCGCAGGGTGGAAGGGGCTCGCTGCCCGTGCTGGGATGGGATGGGGCCGCTGCTCTTCCTGGGATGCTGGCGTAGCTTTCCCAGCTCCAGCTTCGGGGTGGGATGAGGGTGCTGCGGGCTGCGGGAGCCTCCTGCATCCTGGCTCTCTTTCCGAGGCTCCTCGCCGTGCTTGGGCCGCGTCCTCATTACCGCACCAGTGGTAAAAAGGGTTGACGCTTCCCTTTGCAAACTCTCCTGGAGGGTGAATTGCCCAGCTCAGGTTATCAGATCCCTGTAAAGTCCTTTGCTTGGGGCCATCTCCCTGCTGCTGCAGTTCCACATTCCGGGCAGTGGACGCTGAGTTCCTTTCCTGTAGCTGTGGCCTGAGCTGGCAGCCTCCTCCAGGTGCTGCCCGTCGTGGGCAGGGGAATCTGCAGCTGAGGGTCGGGGTGAGCACTGAGGGTGATGCCGCTCGCTGGGAGTGAAGCAGCCGAGGCCAGTGCCCTGGAGAGTGGCTGTCTGGGCTCCTTGGGGGCTATTGACCATCCTGGGAGAGACAATCCTGAGCAGGTCGCTTCTCTGGCTGCTGCTGGGAGTGAATGGACGCTGGGAGCCACTGGGACACGGGAGGGGGATTGCAGCTGCAGGGTAGGAGGACAGAGAGGCGATCTGTGCTGCGGTGCTGACCCAGCTGTGCCGGCATCCTCCACAGCTGGCTCCAGGCATGGGGCAGGAGGGAGAGCAGGCAGGAGATAGATCCTGCCGGTAACATTCTCTGGCCCTCGCTGCTGCTGCACTCACACCACTGCCTAAACTTGCTCCTTCAGAGCCAGGGCTCCTTCCTCAGCGCTGCAGTCTGGCCCCGGGCTCTCAGCCTGATCGTGGATCTTAAAATACAGCGAATCCTCGAAGCAGAGGCGCTCGGGCGGCCGGGCCAGGCAGGGCAGCCGGAGGGCGCTCCCGGTGAGCAGCCCGGCCAGCAGCGAGGCAGCCACGGCCACGGCCAGCCCTGCCGCCTGGCACAGCGCCTGCCCGCCCGCCCCTCGGGACCCCCACTGCCCCTCCAGCACCGCCTCGCTGGCATTGCCCCCAGCGGGGGACAGCTGAGAGGGATGGGACCCGGCAGTGTCCTTGGGTGCCACCAGCACGGCCACGACGCTGGCTGCGGCACCGAGGATGCCGGGCAAGCCGTGCAGGTTGTGGATGCCGCACTGGTCGTGGAGCGTGAGTTTCCTCGCCAGGAGCGGGGTGAGGAACCTGAAGCCGAGGACACACAGCACGGCCGAGAGGCTGCCCAGGGCCAGGGCGGCCGCGGGGGGCACGGGCATTTCGGCCAGCACGCCGATGGCCACCCCGCCGGCCAGGCTGCCGTTCTGCAGGTGGCCGGGTCTGAGCTTGCCGTCCCTGTCCAGCAGGCTGGAGGCCACCATGGTGGTTATGGCACTGGCACTCATGGCCAGGAGGGTGTTTAGGATGGCACGGTGCTGGGCATCGCCCGGCTGGCAGAGGACAGCCACGAAGCTGGGCCAGAAAACCCAGAGGATGAGTGTCCCCACCACGGACATGAGGTCAGAGCTGGTTGTTGGGGTCTCCTTGGGGTGCAGTGGCTGCTGTGTTGCCCTGAACAGAGCCTTGGACACGCCAAGGCCAAAATAGCAGGAGAAGATGTGGATGGTGATGGTGCCACCCACATCCTGAACGCCCAGGCAGGTGACAATGACCCACTCGCTGGCCAGGTACAGGGGGATCTCACAGGTGGCCATGACGAGCAGTTGGCAGGGGCTGGCCCTCCCCAGGATGGCCCCCACAGAGATGAGCACTGTCACAGCAGCGAACACAGACAGGAGGAGTTTGTGCAGGTCCAGGTGGATCTGGCCGTGGTGGAAGTGGTGCAGCAGGCCCTGCAGCACCAGCGCCCACTGCATGGAGAAGTTGAGCAGGAGGAAGTTGTGGGTGAGGGCGCTGAGCCCGTAGCGGGGCAGGAAGGTCAGCAGGAGTCCCAGCCCCACCACCAGCATCACCTGGATGTCCTGGAAGAAGGGGAAGGTGCTGTAGACCTGGTTGGCCACCAAGCTGGTATCCTCCGCCTGCGCTGAGGGCTCATCATAGGTGACGAAGAGGGCAAAGAAGAGGAGCAGGGCACCCTGGAACAGCCCCAGGAAGAGGGGCAGGAGGCGACGGGGATAGGTGGAGGGTGGCACAACCATCCTGGAGTGGACAGGAGGGGATGGTGGAGGGTGGTCAGCACTGGGGTGAGATGACAGCCCAGCAGTGCTTCTGGTGTGAGATCCACTTGCTCCTACATCAAGGGTTTTATGGCCATGGCTAATTATTAACCAAAGATCTGAGTTTATGTTCCAGAAGAGGAGGGGTTTGTCCCTCCCTTCTTTAAACACAACACCCATAAAATAACCACATGTTCGTGTTTGGCTGCCATAAAAGTGGACATGAGGGGCATTATGATTTTGAAGGGAAACAAGAAAAACCTGTGGTGGTGCAGATGAGGGAGAAGGAGTTTGGTGAGGAGCTGACCAGGGATGGGGGTACCATGGCACTCACCCCCATTGAACTTATCCCCATCCAGGAATGGAGACCTCCCTGCTGCAGCCCTGGAGTGGTGCTGGCAGCTCAGACAATGCCAGCTCCCGCTTTGGCTCTGTCACGTTCCACTCCAGGTTGGCTCCTGCACCTCATTCTGCAGGATGATGCACATTTTCCTTATCCACCACCTGGATTTTGCAAAGCCCCGTAAAGCCCCAAAGCCAGGGCTGAAAAGATCGTTTTCTCCCAGGTTTGCATTGGCTTAAATGGCTGGATATTCATTAACAATTAGCGCGCGAGAAAAACAAAGCCCAGAGCAGCCAAGCAGCTACCCCGAAGTTTCTGGGTTGCTTCTTAGTGTGACATTTTGCCAGTGAATGTCTGGAAAAAAAGAAATTAAAAAAAAAATATATGAGAACCACAAGAACAAAAGGCAGAAGGGTTGGTAAATATTTGTTCCAGAGAGGAGATATTTTTGTGCTGTCCCTGATCTCAACACCCCTGCCGCGGGCGCTGGCTCCGCGCCGCTCTTCGTCATTGTTACTGGAGGATGAGGCAGGCGAGGGCGCAAAATGGGAAACAATTGTTGAATAATCTGCACGAGGCTCCTCTGCCAAACCCTCCCCGGCCATTTTTCAACCCAAAGATGCTGGAAATGGGGGCAACAGAGAGGAGGAGGTGGTGCTTTGAAGGCAGTGCCTTTGACGGGTGAGATGGGGCTCTGTTGTGCCCAAGCCGTGGCCAACAGCAACAGAGGGGTGGTGGGAGCTCTGGGTGTTTTGGGATGGGAGTTGGGATGCTTTGTGTGCCCCTAACACATCCCTGCTGCATGGCTGGAGGTGCTAACAGCAGTGGATGCTCCCATGGGGATCCCTCACCCAAGGAAATGTGGGGCTATTACAGCGACCTGAGTGGGTCGCTGGGGATGGTGAGAGAGAGACGGGAATTTTGTTTCTTGATTAGAAGGCTGGATTTATTGATATATCATATATAATACATTATGACTATACTAAATAGAATAAAGAGAGAAATTTGCTGAGGCTGCTAGGCTAAGAATAGAAATAAAGAATCTCTAACAAAGTTGTGCCTAAGGACTCTGTCCCTAGCATGTTCTTTGTGATTGGCTCTTAATTATAAACATGGGAACATGAACTAATCACTAATCAAAATAGGTGCATTTTATCGCATTCTACAGCAGCAGATAACAATTGTTTACATTCTCTTCTGAGGCTCCTGCCTTCCAGAAGTGCAGAAATCTGAAAGAAAGGATTTCTGTAAAAAAATGTCTGCGACATGGGGCTGAGGTCTTCGTGGTGCCATTCGGATCTTTGCTGTCCCTGAGGTGGCTGGGTTGGGATGGGATGGGATGGGATGGGATGGGATGGGATGGGATGGGATGGGATGGGATGGGATGGGATTCTCCCATTGCTCCTGCCTCTGCCTGCACAGGGGCACAGCCTGACCCAGCTCCCATGGCTGCTGCCAGCTGCCAGCTCCACCAGTCAGGGCATGAAAGACAAAGGGTGCAGGAAAAGCCAGCCCTGGTTGCTGGTATACAAAAGTCAAACAAAGGGGATTTCAGCCCCCAACGCCTCACCTGTGTCCCTTTACACATCACACCAGCCCATCAAGGAGATTTTCAAGGAGCCTGCCTGGTACAGTGAAACCTCTTTGGTTCACTGTGGGTGAGATACAAGCCCAGGGAGATGCTTGGAGCAGGTTGTGCTCCTGTGATGGAGGAGCTGGGCTGCTCTCACAGAGCTGAGGAAGAATTTTGGCTCTGGCTCAGCAGGGGTTGGGCTCTCTCACTGTGGCTAGAGGTGGGTACTGCCCTCTTGCTCCTCTCCTGCTCCCCACAGCATCTCAGCCTTCCTCTTCCTGCTTTGCAGTTTTTTAAAGGTGTGGTTAAATCAAATGCTAAAAGGAAAAGCTTTGATCAGGTCTTTTATGAAACACAGTGCTTGAAATACTCCAAGGTTATGGCTCAGTGCCTCCTGCAAGGAGGAGGAGGAAGATGCCAGAGGGATGCATGCTTCTGGAGCATCCCAGCACTGCCAGATCTGCTGGAGGGGACAAAGAGCACATTGGGAAGTTTGGGATGTAAATGCTCTCGTGGATCTGGCCATCATCTCTGGCAAGGAACAGAGGCACAGGGCACCAGGATGTCGGGGTCCCTCCCTGGACTCTGCCAGGTCAGGAGATGCTGGGGACACAAGGGAAGCTCCTGTGAAGGGACTCAGTGCTTGGGGAGAGGGTGCTTGGGGAATTGCAGGGTCTACAGGATGTCCTTGGACACACAATCTTTTTCCACTTGGAAATCTTGCTCTGACAGGACTTGGGAATTTGGGATGTTTCTCTGGGCTTCTGGGATCCACTGTGACCCACAGCACCTCACATCCCCACCAGCAGCACCTTCAGCTCTGCCACATCCACAGGGCCAACAAACACCACATTCCTTTGATGAGCTGTTGGGTACCACAGTCCCCTTCCCTTGGGAAAAGGCCATCCTGTGAGCCTTTTCACTTCCCAAACCAGATGAGGCACAAAAAGCAGTGATGCCTGAGTACTCCCTGGACCAAAGACCCCACAGCTGAGAAGGGGGAAACCCTGCTAGGTTGCAGATTAAAAAATAACCTTTATGGCACCCATAAAAGAAGGTCAGAATTCCAAGAGGTCGCTGGGAAGGTGAAAGTCTCCCCCAAGCCCTGGAGCACCCCTGAGGGCAGCGAATGATTAACCCCACAGTGCAGGGTGCACCGCTGGGATGCCACGGTCCCTGTGGGGAGAAGGTCCAATCCCTCCAGTAACATTTTCAGGCACACCAAGTTTTCTCTTGGCACCGAAGGACGAGGGATGGAGGAAGCATCTGGCGAGGGCCTGGGCAGCAGGGAGGGAGGGGAGCATTGAATTCCACCCCCCACATCCCCCTTTCACTGGGGGGGGGGCAGTTGTTTTATGGCAGGAGGATTGGGGAACCATTTTAGCAGGATCCACGCTGGGACTGCTGGAGGAGTTCCCCGCTGAGGGCTGGATACAAAGAAAAGCTGAATTAACCGAGGGTCATATAAGGCAACAGGATCTGACAGATCTGAGCCAATATATGCTGGCAGCAGCCAGTCCATGGCACTGTGAGAAACACTCCTGCAAATTTAACAAATCCCCATGGTCTAGAAAGTCATGTACAAGAAATTACTAATGAAGGGATCTAGTCATATCTGGATTTCCAGACGTTGGTCATGCTCCCACCGCGTTCTGCAGGCCATATAAGTCCATGGATCTGAATCCCGGGTGCAGGAGCCCGGCAGGGTTGTTACGATCGTCCTGCCTGACCTCCTGCGTCAGACGAGGGCTCCCTCCCGGCCAGGAGGGGACACCGGGCGGTGGCAGCCGGATCCTGCCCCTGTGCCGGGCTGGGGATGGATGCAGAGAGAAGCCTGACGGGGAGCAAGGCTTGGGAATGCTGCAGTGCCAGCAGAGGGGCTCCCATCACACTGCGGTGATGCGCTGGCATCCAGGTGCCAGCTCCAAACTCATCCCTGCAGGGATGGGAGGAAACTGCTGACAACACCCCGGCCTGGGCATCACTCTTTAACCCCAGCTCCCTCCAGCCTGGAGCACCCCAAAATTCCCTGTTCCGTATAGATCCTGTCACAAAGCTGGGCTACCTGCGCAGCTCCGACTCTGTTCCATCCCCTCCGTGGCTCCTACAGCACCCACCCTCCTGCTGCCTTAACCGGGAATGCTTTGGGAGCTCCGGGCCAGCTGTGACCCCGGTCACAGGGGCGGGCAGGGGGCCAGCCCCCTCCTCGCCAGCCCCTCGCAGCCGGGTCCTGCCGGGTGGGGGGGACACAGAGCCCCACAGACGTCACCCCGGCATCACGCGGACCGAGTGGCCTTCTCCATCTTGTTAGCACATTGTGTAACACAACATGTGGAGGCGCTGGGACCGCACACGCATGCACTCCCCGACAGCCCAACCGGGGGGAAAAGAGGGAGGGGAAAACAAAAAAAAAAAAAAAAAGAAAAAAAAAAAGAAAAAAAAAAAAGAAAAACCCAAGTAAAAAAAAAAAAAAAAAAGGAAGCAATTTAAGCTTTGAATCTTTCTCTTTAAAATGTTCTCATGGCTTCATTAGAATTTGCAGCCACAGAGGCTTTGAAGAACATGGTATAAGGAGTGAAACATCTGGAAAAATTAGGATTAATGAAAACATAATTCCCAAGACTAAAGGAAAGATTAATCCTGCGTTACCACTTGTGTGTTCCACAGCTTTTCCCCAGCTCATAACACTGAACTTATTAAATCACCCTGAGCTGAGTTTTCCTTTTCTCTCTCCCTCCCCTATGGAGCCCAATGGAAGCAGCTGATGCCAAATGTGAGGATAACCAAGCGTGCTGGCCAGGGCTGGTGTGAGCACACCCAGCCCTGTGCCCAGGTGGGCACCTCCTGCCCAGCACACCTGGGGGGTCCCTGGGTGCTGGGGGGGTCCAGTGGGCTTTGGGGTGCTCTGTTCTGGGCTGGTGGGTGCTGTACCCCACTGGGGCTGCACCTGCTCCTGCCTGGGCAGGGGGGGCACTGACCAGCTCATGGGATGGGGGTGCTGGGGAATTAGAGAGAAATTAATGACCCCCCCCTCTCTGCTGCTGGATGCTTGCCAGGGTCAGACTGAGGTGCTGGTGTCACTGGGTGGCATTTCTGTGAAAGCAAGGGCAGCCCTGGTGATGTGCCATGCTGTGCCATGCTGTGCCATGCTGTGCCACACTGTACTGTGCTACCCTGTGCCATGCTTGCCGTGCCACACCACTCCATACTGTGCTGTCATACCATACCGAGCTGTGCCACACCATTCCATGCCGTTCCATTCCATGCTGTGCCACTCCATGCTGTGCCATCCCATGCTGTCCCATGCCATGCCATACTTTAGCATCACCCCTGCTCCAGGATCCAGGCTGTGACCAGGGGGTTGGCACACACCAGCCCTGTGCCAGCTGGCAGTGTCCAGCTTTGCCACCCTGGTGCTGGAGGGTATTTGGGGGTCACATTGGCTGTGCCAGCCCTGTTCAGAGCTGGCACAGAGCTGCCCTGGGCTCTTGGGCAGCTCTGAGGAACCCTCTGGGGAAGGTGTGGGGTGACAGACCCCTTGTCCCTGTAAAATCCTGCAGCAATTCCTTTGCCACCAGCAAGTACCACGGTGGGTGCCAGCACCGGTTTGGGGGTCACATCAGAGGTTTGTCCCTGCAGCTTTGTCACCTCAGGCTCTGCTCTGCACAAATGGCCCAGAGTGTGTCCCTCCCCACACCCAGGTGCTTCCTGGGAGGAAGGAAAACAAGGAGAGCTCACTCCGTTGTGTCTCCATCCATCGGGCCCCGGGCACAGGGGGGCCCGGCAGTGCCAGCCCCACACCTGGGCTGGCTCTGCCGATCAGCCCCGCAGCGATCCCGGCAGATGTTGGAGCCTGCAGGGGTCGGGATGCTCCGGGGGATGGGGACAGAGAGCAGCGCCCGTTCCGCGATCTCTGCTGGGGTCTGGGTGGGCTCTTGCCTGCTGGGTGCTCCCCACGGTGTCAGGGTGAGAGAACCAGATGTTTTCTGCATCCCCTCCTTGCCTTCCTCCCCGGGTTATGCCAGGACTGCATCTGGAGGGGCCCAAGGTGTGTTTGACCCCTGCACGGGAGAACAGGGCTCATTTGCCCAGGCCTGGTGGAAAAAGCTGCTGTGCCCCACACACGGGGTGAAGGAGGCGGCAGCGTGCCCAGGCCACTCCCCGACAGGGGGAGGCTCCCTAGGGGCTCCAGGGGACCCCTCTCTCCCTCCTTCCCACGCTGCTGTCCCTCTCAGCTCCAGCTTGTTTTCCAGAGAGGAAACCGGCAACCTTGCTATTATATTTTTTTTTTCGATATTTTTTTTTTCTATTTTCCTTTTTCTCGCGGTGTGAGCGGCGGGGCCCAGCTGGGGGCAGCGGTGCCGGTGCCGGCGGGGCGGCGCGGGAGGTGCCCGCAGCCCGCCCGGGGGGGACAGAGCCGGCCGAGCTCGGGGCCGCATTGTGCGAGCGAGGAGGAGATGGATGAAGGTCACATCCTGCCACTCTTCCGATGCCCGGCACCAGGAAAAAGCTGCGCTTTGTAAATATAAAAATAAACAACAAACTCTTCCCCCCATTTACCACCTTCTCCCCCCACCCCCGCCCCGAAGAAAACAACAACAGCCCCCGCGGTACCGCAGCCACCTGCTCGGGGAAGTGATTTTTCATACAGGCAGGAAACGGGGGTCTAATTAAATCTGGGGTCAAGAACATAAAGGGAGAACGAAGTTTATTTAGGAGTCCTCGAGGAGGGCGGGAGGGGGATGCCCAGCAGGGCTGTGGGGAAACATAGGACGGTGTTTTGGTGGGGCTGGGCGTGTTTTGGCCCCAGGGTGAGTGGCAGGGCATCACCTTCCTCCTGCCAGCGGCTCCAGCGTGCCACAGGGGACAGTGGTGGCAGTTGGGTCCTCATCAGGGCAGGGATGCTCTGGGGGACTCCCCACTCACCCTATGCCCCTGCAGGCAGAGAAATGGGCCTGGGAGCGTCACGCTCAGACCTACAGGAGTGTCCCCAAGCCTTCAGCGAGATCATATGAGGTTCCTGTTTCACAAGAACGGAGGATGGCATTTCCATTGTGCTCGCCGGGGATGTGTTGCAACGGGGCAGCCGCTTCCATCCTTTGTCCTCCTCCCCGCAGAGGAGGAGTCTCAGCCTCTGCCAGGGTGACCCGTCACACCCTGCCTCCCCCCCCCAGCCCCAAATTTGGCTGCTCTGGCCTCGGCAGCGCTGCTCGGCGGGTCCCGGCCGCAGGCATCGCCCTCCGCCAGCGCTCTCCGGCTCCAAAGGCGCCTCCTTGCAGTGGGAGGCGCTGGGTGCCCTCGGCTGGGGTCCCCACCAGGTTGGGGACACTCCAGGAGGGTGACACCCACCTCCAGCCGCTCACTCTGGGGTGCTCCCTCTGCCTTCCCTGCCCGCTGCGGGTCTCCTGTTCAATTTTCACCACTAATTAATAGACCAAGGACTGACCCCACCAAAGCGCAAGTGGGGAGCCCTGGGTGCTGGCAGCAGCCCCAGCTCCCCGGGATGGTGGCAGCACCCCGGCCCCTCTCCCAGCGGGCAGCTTCCAGCTTTTAGGAAGCGCTGCAGAGACCTTTGCCTTCGGGTCGGGTGCTCCCAGCCCGGACCCGCTTTCTACTCCCCAGCTGGGGTGTGCCGAATATAAAGTATCACAGCATTGTTATGAAAAATAATTCAAACCCACCAAAAAGGCTAGCAGCAGATGGAAGGGTGAAATCGGAGCAATCCGGGCTGGCTGTAACCCTTCGTGGGCAGGGAAGGCAGGGGAGCAGCATCCACATCCCAGCCCTGCCGCTGGTTCTGCGGGTGTGGAAGGGAAGGTGATGGGCTGAAAGCGCCCCAGTGCAGACTGTGGGCAGGACAGGGGATGGTTTCCCATGGGAAAGGGGGAGTTCGTGCCTGGGGGATCATAAAACAGCCGGATTTTTAGACAGGCTTTAGGGATGCTGGGGAGCGCCCTCATCCCCAAATTCCTGCCGAAGGATGGGACATCGGACCTGGGCACCGCTCAGCCCGGGCGCTGCCCATCCCCGCACTGCAGCGGGGCCTCAGGTCCCTTCTGTGAGCCCTGCTGGGACGCAGGTGCCACCCACCACCCCTGGGTGCGTGTCCCCTCCCTGCCACCAGCACCCGCCGCCCAGCCGGACACCAGCGGTGGCGCTGGGGACGAGGACGCGTCCCCGGCCGCGGGCCTCGCTCCAGCTGGGCGCTGTTTTGTAAGGACTCCTGGGCCTCTGCGGCGCAGAGATAAGCCCAAGAATTCGCCGTCGGTTCCAAATATCCCGTCCGCTTCCTCCCGCCGTCCTCGCCGCCGCTCCAGCCCGCTTGTCTCATTTCCGCAGCACCGTGCTGGGGAGCGCTTCCTGTTTTCCCCCCGGCCCCGGGGCGGCGGCGGGGGGCGAGGGGCGCGGGGAGGAAGGGCAGGACAATGGGCGCAGGTCGGGACGCGCAGGACAATGGGCGCAGGTCGGACGGGCAGCTGCCCATGGCCCAGGACGGGGGCTCCTCGGTGGCGGATGGCAGGTGGCAGCAGCGGGGATGTGGGTCCTGGGCTGAGCTGAGATTGCGGATGGGGTTTCTTCCCTTTCCTGAATTCTTTTTTTTTTTTTTTTCAAGGGCTCTGCTATAAATCAATCCAAGCTCCCTGGAGAGCATCGTCTCTGTACAGCAGTGGGAGCCCCTGCTGCAGCTGGGCATGAGGACAGGAATGAAGCCGGGTGGAGCACAGCCCTGGGCGGGGGGACCCTGCCCTCTATGGGGCAATTAATACCCTTCCCGAAAATCGCATTTTAGGGTCCCTGCAGTCAAACCACCCACCACAACCCTCTCCTCTGCAGCCACAGCATGGGAGAGCAGCATCCCCATGGGACTGCCACCTCCCAGGAGCTGTGTCACGGGGCAGGAGGTCAGGATGTGGCTACCCCATCCCAAACTTTGAGACAAGAGAGATCCATCCTGGGGCTCTGCTCACTGGGAGCTCAGCAACCTCCTCGGCAGGTAGGACCAGCCAGTGGGCAGCCCTGTGTCCCCCTGTTTTTGAGGCTCCTGCCCCTGCTCCTGGGCTGAGTGTGAGTGTTTACTCGGTGCCTTTCTCACCGCTCACAGCGTGGCAGGAGTTATTCAAAGGCAGGCGGAAGCGAGCACAGCAACTGAAACAACAATGAAAAGGAAACAGAGCTCGAAAAATTCTCCGTTCATAAATCAACTGAACTGCAGGTGATCCCTGGGCAGGAGCGAGCTGAGGAAGAGACACGGCTCGGCTCGGCATGGCCAGCAGCCAGGCAGGCTCCGGCCCCCCAGGCAGGGGTGGGGGAGCTGGGATTTCCCAGGGTGGTCCTGAGTGATGCCGGGGTCGGTGTCCGTGTCCCCGGGGCTGCACATCAGGGACTTTGAGGCAGGTGAGGTGCAAGCATTTTGGGATTTATTTTTGTTACATATTTTTATTATGCATCTGGGTGAGAAAGGTGAGGCTCTGCTGGGTGGAGTGGGTTTGTGGGGTCAGCATTGCACGCACACGCACAGACACACGCCTCCTTTCCAGGCCAGAGGAATGCAAAAAGCCCAGGGATGTGATGGAGAGCAGGGACCGTGCCACAGCCCCTGGTGGCCAGTGGAATGAGGGGATATGGTAATTTTGGTGCTTGAGGCACTGCAGAGCAGCCCTATACTCTTTATTCATCTCCATGCCTGCCTTTTTGGGTTGAAATTCATCACTTTGGAAGCAGAGAAGCCAAAAAGGTTTGGGTGAGCATGGCTCCAGCCTGTGGCTGTGCCACGGGAGATGTTGGGGTTAACGGGAGATGATCCAGGGCTCTCGGCAGCATCAGGCCATGGCTCCTTGCTGGGATCTCATAAAAGCTTTTTCCTCCTTAGGAAATAGAGCTGCTGGATTGGGACGAGCTCCCCAGTGCTGGCAGCATCTCTGCATGGGCAGGGGATGGGCATGGTTAGAAAAAATCTCTCCCTCTTGCCTCCAGTTGTGTCCTGCAGCATCTTGCTGCAGGCAGCATAGGGGCCAGTTTGGACAAACCTAGCTGTCCCCTCCTAGCTGTCCCCTTTGCCAGCTCCTGTAAGCTGAGACCCAGTCCTGGGGACACCAAAAGGAACTTGTGCTTTTGAGACCAGTGGATGGCCCCAAGAACCAGGCTGGTGGCAGTGGGCTGACCTTACAGCAGAGGAAATGACCCAGTTGTGTTCCCCACAGTGGGAAAGCCAGGAGAGATTGCATGTCCCCCTCTGCCGCTATCTGTTCTCCCTCCTGTGAATTCACTGTCATCTTGTCTTTTGGCAGAGCTGGAAAACTGGGAGACCACCGTAAATAAATCCTGTGTCTTTAAGCCGTTTTGTACAGTACAAGAAAATGCACTCGTTGAATTACAGCTTTTTAATCAAATACATGTAACCATGTCACTTAAAGTGCTCGCGAAAAGCAAGGGAAAAAAAAAAAACCCAACACAATTGGAAGAGCACGATATTAAAACCAGCTGCCTGCTTACCCCCACCACAGTTAATAGTT
Organism: Ammospiza nelsoni; assembly: GCF_027579445.1. Taxonomy (NCBI): domain Eukaryota; kingdom Metazoa; phylum Chordata; class Aves; order Passeriformes; family Passerellidae; genus Ammospiza; species Ammospiza nelsoni. The sequence goes on along the minus strand of NC_080644.1, from coordinate 6,640,108 downwards.
TTTGAATGTTCTGAATGAGAGAGAAACCAGAGCCAAGCTCCACTTTCATGTCCATCTTTCTGATCAAGCCCTGCCAGACGGGGGGAGCTGGGCAGCCTGGCACAGAGGCGCGGGATGCGGGAGAGCTGCACTCCCTTGTCCTCCCGCTCTGCCCATCCCTTTGGGCTTTCTGCTGTGGTGATGAGATGTGAGAGCCCTTCCTGCAGGCAAAGCAGCTCTGCCTGGCTGGGACCCAGCCTGGAGATGAGAGCACAGGTTGCCCAAGCCATGCAGAGGTGAGGGATGCTGCTCTGGGACATCTCCACCATCTTGTGTGTCCCCTTCTGACCAAATTTAACACAATTCTACCTCTTAATGCTTCTTCCTGCAAGCTGGCATCACCGCTTGTCCCCAAGGCACTGCTCTACCCACAGCATCCCTTCCTCTGAGCATGCCAGAGTGTCATATCCCCGTGCCCCATTCCCTTGGGACACACATGCCAGGACCTCCTCAACGCCTGCCTCCGGCCCTCACTGGCCACCGACCCCCCGCCCGGCACAGCCTGCCAACCACCGGAGCTGTGCAGTTCCCCCGCAACGTGGACCAATGCTCATTAAGCATGAGGCAGAGACCACCAAATATGTCAAAACACACTTAAAATTTATTGTTTCATACCATACGTTTGAGTCTCTTGAACGCCGGCCAGTGTTTCTCCCTCTCCGCGATGGGGCCTATCTGCTGTCACCGACGCTTTGCGTATATGTATAGCCCGCTCGCTTGCTGGCTTTTCTTTCCCTCCCCCTTCTTTCTTTAAATGCAAAATACAAACAATTGATGGAAAATGTACATTTGTTCCATATGGGACGGTCGGAGCATGGAGAGGAGCCAGCAGAGGCATTTTTAGGCAGACTCCTCTCTCCAGCGGATGGCTGGATGGCTTCCCGGAACGGCCCCGCGCGGCCTGGCCTGACTCTCCTGACGAGCTTCAGACGCTGTGTGACGCTCCCACGATGGTGGGGGGGGGACGTGATTCAGTTCCCTGAAGGGATCAACCTCCCTGGGCTGCCGAGCACAGGAGGAGGGAGAGACTCCCACCAAAACCGCTGCGATATCCCGGAAGGGTTGAGCTCAGCTAAGTGGGAGACGATGGAGAGACTTGTCTTAGAAGTTGTGTAGGAAGTTGAGTTAGGCTGGTTGGGTTCCTGTTGGGTTAGGTAGGCTCAGTTGGGTTGTGTTGGGTTAGGCAGGCTCAGTTGGGTTGGTTGTGTTGTGTTGGGTTACGCTGGGATAGGTTGATTGGGTCCTTGGAATAGGTTACATTGGGTTGAGATTGGTTAGAATGGGTTAGTTTGGTTGGGTTGGTTTGGGTTGGGTTGGGTTCTTTGGGGTTGGGTTGGGTTCTTTGGGGTTGGGTCACGATGGGTTGTGCTAGGCTGGGTTGGGTTTGGCTGTATTGCATCAGGTGGGTTGGGTTAGGTCGTGCTGTCTGGGTTGTGCTGTGTTGGATTGGATTGGACTAGGTGACCTCTGGAGAACACTCCCAACCTTTCCATGACCTTTTGGACTCCTGGTACCTCACAGCATTGCTGAATCACCTCAGAAGACAAGCACAAAGTGGTTCTGACAGATATTGTCGGGCTCAGAGCCAGTGAGGAAAAGAAGCCCCCAAAGTCCCTCATGGCTCACACAATGAGGCCCAAACCTTCCTCCTTCACAGGGACCTGTCCTCTCACGGGGCCTCAGCACAGTGCTGGGTGATCAGATGTTGGTGTGGGGCAGGGGACTGAGGGTCCAGGGCCTTGTGGTGGCCCTAAGGCAGGAGAAGGGATGTGAGGGCTGGTGGGGGCAATGTTGTGAGCTAGGGGGAGACAACCAAGCTCCACAAGGGACGCAGAGGATGAACTTCACAGCAATAAAAGTGCTGAACGGTTTCAGGCTGCACAGATTTCCCAGGGCACATTAAAGTCTCCTTGCTGGCTTCTTTTCTTTTCTTTTGCAAAACCTGTAATATTTATGACATCCCAGCTCCTGTTCCCTGCAGGCAGCTGCCCTCCCCTGCCTGCAGAGAATTCCTGCTGCTGGAAGCAGAGCTGGGGCGGGCACCCAGCCTCACCCAAGTGTTCCTGCTGCCCGGCAGCTCTGGGCATGGCGCAGAGGAAACGGGGCCTTTCCTGTCTGCAAGGAGCACTGAGATTTCCAAACATTTCCTTTCCCAAACTGAGCTGCAAAGAAAAAAGTTGAGGAAGGCTTGGGAACTTTGCTTCTGCTTGACAAGGAAAGGTTGTTCTGGGAACATCTAAAACCTTTCTTTGCATTTCAACCTTTTCCCTTTGCTTAACCTCCCACCACAGAATGTTGTTACCTCTCCAAAGGTTTTGCCTCCCATCTAAAAAAACCTGGAAACTTTTTTTTTTTCCAATGCACTTTTTCTCGAGTCAGGAAATGTTTTGGAGCCATTTCCCACAAACAGGTTTGCTTTTGATAAATCTTTTTATTTTTTTTTTCTGGAAGAGGGGGGAACATATAAATCCCATCACTTGCTCTAAAGCAGCTGCCTGGTGCCACAGTGAGGAACCAGCATGGGCAGCATGTTCCTTTTCCTAGAGATGCTGAAGAGCCAAAATACAGGGATCAAGAGGCTCTAATTCCCTGTTCATCCCAGCCAGGATGACTTCATCAGGGCTGTTATGTCAGTGTTCCCACTCCAACGGTGAGCTCTGGGCTGGGATGGCTGGGGCTGCTCTGGAGCTGCCACTTGCCACCCTGTGCATCCTGTTTGCTGTTTGCCTCTGGCTGTGCCACAGCCTCAGCCTTGGGAACAGTGAGCCTGGAGCTGAATGCTGCTGGGCTGGGCTGGCTGGCACATGAGGTTTTAATATTTGGGTGAGTGATGTCATTGAGCGCTCCGTAATGCTGTAAAAAATCCAGAACGTCTATAAAGCTGATCTGTGAACCTCCAGCAGAACACACACACACACACACACACACACACACACACACACACACACGCACACATGGACAGGCACATGGACATGGACAAACACACAGGCACATGGAGATGCACACACACACACATGGATGCACCTACTTGCATGCACACACATATCCATGGAGAGATGCATGCATGGATACACATGGAGGAACACCTGGATGCAGGCTCAGACACACAAAGGGACAACAAGAAAGATGCACAAAAAGGAGCAGCACACATGTGCAGAGGTGCTCACACTTGCGCACACACACACACACAACCCACCCAGATGCAGGCACACGGATATCCAGGAGTGTGCACACACACACACACACACACACACACACAGAGAAATGCCTGCACACGTGGATAATGCACACAGGGATGGATGTGAGCATGGATGCATGCACTGGTGCAGGGACACACGGGTGCTTGCACACCCATTCACACCGACGCTTGCACACATGCAGGTTTGCACAGGGACATGTTGCACAGTTGCACACAGATAGAATCCACTGCCCCGCTCCCCCAGGGGACACAGAGCAGATGCCACCTGCCCATAAAGCCCAGGTAGGACCTGGCATCGCCTCCCCCTCTCCCTGCATGCTGCGAAAGCCGGCAGGATGGGCTGTCAGGTTTTCCATTTACCTGTCAAGTACCTTCTCCATATTTCTGCCGTAACGACCTGCTAAAAGCCCCTCACTCCTCCTCCCCAGCCCAAAACCATCCGGCCTTGAGCTTTGGAGAGATTAAGTCATAAAAATCGGAAGGGGCTGTGCAGTAACAGCCCCAGCCTGAGCCATAACGGCTGTGAAATCATCCTCAAACTATGTCAGCTCCAGCCATTTCCAGTCCCACGTCACACCTGAGCCATTGGCATGCAGTGAAAGAAAACACTGGGGGATGGTTTCCTGGCCCCAGAGCAGCTGTACAGGGACAGGGGCGGGGGAAAGATAAAAATAATATATATATGTTAAAAATATATAAAAGTAATATATAAAAAATATTGAAAAGAAATAAAATATTAAATATAAAAAATATAAAATAAATTCTAGTGTATAAAAATAATACAGATAGACATAAAGCTAATATATAAGATATGAAACAAGATATAAAATTGTAAAAATAATAAGTAAAATAAGTGATGTAGTTAAAAGCCATCAAGGTGCCAGCACCCTTCACAAGGATCCAGCATCTCTCCCAGGTTCAGCTGAATCCTCTGCCTTCCTGATGGAGCCACATCAGCCCCTGTGCCACCAGTCTCACCAAACCCTGGATTTGGAGGGGGATAAATCCTGTCCTGGCCATGGCTAAACCATGAGGCTGCAGCTGTGACCATGGAGAGGTGGAGGTTTTTTTCCTCTCTCCTTTCCCTTCTCTTTTATTTTCCTGTGACCTGGGGTAGGGCTGGCCAACGAGGTGGGGCTTGCACAGTGGCTGTGGCTTCAACGTGGTGTATCCTTGGTGCAGTTATGTATGGGAATGACCACCCATTGCAGCTTTCAGCACCTGCTGAACCCCACAGCAGCATCTGGGACATGAATCACAGCGTGGTTTGAGTTAGAGAGAACCTTAAGGGTCATAGAGTTCTAACCCTCTGCCATGGGCAGGGACACCTTCCACTAGACTTCCACCAGGCTGCTCCAAGCCCAATCCAACCTGGCCTTGGACACTTCCATGAACGGGGCATCTGCAGCTTCTCCAGGAACCTGTGCCATTGCATTACCACCCTCATTCTAATGACTTCTCATATCTAATCTAAATTGACCCTCCTTCAATTGAAAAACCATGGTGAGCTGGCACAGCTGAACCACAGGGACAGAAGGGAATTTCTGCTGCAGAAAAGTGACTTCATGTTTTCTCCACGGTGTGATGGACAATGGCTCTCCCCGGCATGGCAAGCAGCTGGGTGAGGATCGGCCTGCTCACCGCTGCTTCAAACCGCAGGAAGTGACCGCATCCATGCCTGGAAGGTACCTGGAAGCTGGGAGCTGGAAAATAACTCAGGGCTTTCTTCTTCTCCCCCCCTCCCTCATCTCCTTCCTCCCGGGCCGCTTTGGGGATGGAGCCCATAGCCGGCTGCTTCCTTTCATAGTCATCGGCGGCACAGGATGCTTCTCATTTGGTGTTGTGTTTGTTTGCTGCAGCGCGGGTTCTGGCACCCGCCGGGCGCCCGCCAGCCCTCCCGTGTAGGTAGTGAGGTCATTTTTCCATGTATTCCCCCTTTTTACATACTGTATATGGAAAGACAATGAAGCGCCTTTGTGGCGTTCCATGGGAACGCGTCGCCAGCCCCCGGAGTGGTCCCGTTTATTAGCGCTTCACATTCAACAACAACAAAAAAAAGTGAGTCAGGATTGAGTCCTGTTAACACTAATGTGAATTTAATTTAGGAGAAGCTTGAAAATTAATGTCATTTGTTAAATATCCATTTCCCCTAAAAGGCAATTCTTTGCCAACAACAACAACAAAAAACCCCTTCTTCTATTCAATTTTTAATTTTTTTTTTTAAAACAGCCTTTTTTGGCGATATCAGCCTGGTTTAAATCACTAGGCGCTCAAGGAACGGATGCCACCGGGTTTTAAGCAACAGATTGTTGTTCCTCCTTTTCAAATTGAACAAAAAAGCTCCCTGTAAATCATACAGTGATTCACAGGAGGGGGATGAAGCTCCAGCAAAGCACCAGCAGCTCTGAGCAGGATCCGGCTGGGCATGGTGATGGCTCGGCAAGATCCGCTGCTGCTGGAGCCGGGAAGCAGCCAATGAAGGCCAGGAGGAGGAAAGGCTCCGCTACACAGAGTTTTCTTCCAGCTCCGAGGACTGGAGAGAAAGCATTGGGGCAGCCTGGCTCTATTTTTGGGGGGTTTCATGGGAAAACAGGGTGAGCCATGGGGACCAGGCATCGGTGCGCTGCCAGCCTGCCAAAACAATGAAAACACCAAGGCTCGTTTCGGAGGAGGATATCACATGTTTTATTATATTTTAATCTGAGAACAGCTGCTTTTCCTGCTGGGAGCATCTCAGGGCGGCACAGCGCGGTGCTGTGGGGCTGCCGCCAGAATCCCATCCCATCCCATCCCATCCCATCCCATCCCATCCCATCCCATCCCAAGCCATCGTCCTGTGCCGAGCCGAGCAGAGCCGCGCTCGCGGAGCCCGAGGCGGCTGACGGGGCGGGCGGGCGGCAGCTTGGAAATTAATACATTTGCCAGGTTGTCAAAACATTAATCAACGGATACAAAAATCTGGAAATGGTTGGGACAACATGTATTTGCGGAAAATATGTGTTCACACAACAAGCACACAAGATGGGAACAATTATATGAAGATGTTTTAATAATTAACCAGAATAAAACAGTTTGCTCTCCATACAGTTCTAGACAATAAAAGTGTTTGCAGTCATATTTTTCTTTTGTACAAAATTCCAGTCAGTTGTTCCTCAATATTTACATTAGCATTCCCTTTTCACAAAATATCTCCTTTTTTCCCCCCTTCCTTTTTTTTTTTTCTTTAAATCCAGCTTTGCTACATAAATGCTTTAGATCTCATGGATATCCCTTGATTTCTTTTTAAAAAGTCTAATAAAAAAAACCCCAAAAGACATTAAATACCATTTTATATATAAAAATGCTTAGTAAAAATATAGTTTTGTTGCCCAATTAAAATATATTGCTGAGAATACAGTAAAAACTGTCCTAAAGCCCACCCCTAATGGGCGCCGACTCTTTAACAGCCCCGGCAAAGTCTTTCTAAAAGCTTTTTCCCCCCCTAAAAGTTTGCCTGTCCTTGGGTTAAATACTGAGGACAGGTCACACTTTGGCTCATCCTGGTGTGATTGTTTCAGGCAGGATTTACTGGAATTGACTTGAAAATGCCCTTGGAGCTGGTGGGAGCTGGAGATGTGCCCTGCCGAGGGCTGGAGCGGGGAGCACGGCGGGGAAAGGCATCTATCTGTGTTATATAGTTATACGGTATATCAGTGAGTTCAGCATGGTCTGTCTCTAAAAAAAATTTAAAAAAAATCAAAATAAAAAAAGAACAAACAAGAAAGCGATGCATTTAATGAGATACTCTAAATATGATGGAGCTCGTGGTTAAAGAAAGAGGGCTTTTTGTTTTTTTAGAGGAGAGTCGGGGCTCTCCTGGTGCACGCATTGGATGGTGAGGTCAACCTAACCGGTGATGCAGGGGCTATAGTAAACAGCACTGCTGGCATCGGACAGGGCAGATATCAAACTGCTCTCCTCACAGGAGATGCTTCTAGGAGTCACTTTGGACAGGGAGACATGGTAAGGGAGGCCCGAGGCTTCGGGACGAGTCCTGCTCATGTTCAAATACTGGTCAAACTCATTGCGGTCAACATCTGTCCAGAGCTCGGTTTGGTTCAAGTGATCCACGCTCTCCATGTGGTGGGCTTCAGGAGGGGGAGACAGCTGGCCCAGGTGGGCAGAAAGCCCGTTCTGAGTTCCTGAGCACATCTGGTTGTAGTAAAGGCTGGAGGGATGGGGAGTCCTCATGGCGTCGGCCAAGTGTGAGGGGGTCTGAGTGTAGGGCACGGCCACGTCCCGCCCCATGCACTTCTCCTGGGGAAACTCCATCTGGTGATGGTGGTGGTAGCCGCGGAAGGGCATCATGTTGCAGTCATCCTGCATGTGCGGGGGGAAAAACGCCGGCTCGGTCTGTTCCAAGACATCCAAGGGAGACATCTCAGGAGTTGGCAAGCCATAGTTTTCAATATCCGACCCCATGGAGTGGAGTTCTCTGAAGTGGTTAAGTGGGGGAGGCTGGGGGTGGCCCGGCTGGCTGCTGCCATGGTGACTCATGCTGAAGTTGTCACTGCAAGGCTGGGAAAGGTTATGCAGGAGGATATTGGGTTCCATCCTCTTGATTTTCTTGGCTTGCTTCTTTCTCCTTGGGCGGTATTTGTAGTTGGGGTGATCCTGGAGATGCTGGATTCGCAGGCGCTCTGCCTCTTCCACGAAGGGACGCTTGTCGCTGGCGCTCAGCGCTTTCCATGACTGGCCTGGAAGAGGAAAGAGAAGCTCTGTGAGAGTGGCTCAGTCACCTGGCACTGGCCAGGGCAGGGGGGCACCCAGGGAGAGGCAGCCCAGGGGTGAAGGGCTCCTGCAGACAGCTTGGCACCTGAGCCGGGTCTCACTGCTGGCAGCAGGAAGGGCTGGGGAATGGGTTCCCAAGCCAGGCTGTTCCCTTGTCCCAGAAGGAGAATCCAGCAGTGCCCAGCACCTCAGTGCTGCGGGAGAATGGGGCTGCATGGAATGGGAACCCCTCTGCCAGGGCTGGGGATTCTGCCTCCCACTGCCCCTTGGTACAGACCACAGTCCCTGCTTCCCTGCATCTCGCATCCATAACCTGCACCTCTGCAGAGCAAATCACTCATCCCAAAAACTCACAGCACCATATCCTGGATCCCACATCCCCACACCCAGCAGCCCCGTGTCTCTGCATCCTGCTGCTCTGCCTGGCCATATCCTGCTTCCCGTAGTCCCGCATCCTGCATCTCCATTTACCCATATCCTGCTTCCCGTGTTCCCACATCCCGCATCCTACAGTCGTGCATCCCGCATCCTGCAGCCTGCATTCCCATATCCTGCATCCCTGCAGCTGTGTACCGCTCAACCCTGCATCTCTGCATCCCGCAGCCCTGTTTCCCTGAGATGTTTCCTTGCATCTTGTGTACATACAGCTCTGTATCTTCACATCCTCATATCCCACAGCCCCATAGTCCCACATCATGTAACACCGCATCCCACAGCCTGAGTCCTGCATCCAAGAGTGCCATCCAAGAGTCCTGCATCCTTACAGCTCGCATCCCTGCAGCCCTGCATCCTTGCAACCTGCAACTGGTAGCCCTTCATCCCACGTCCCTAAAGCCTGTGTCCTGCAACTCTTTACCCTTGCAGCCCATAGCCCTGCATCCCCCAGGTGCTCTATCCCACAGCACCCCATCCTTGTACCCTCATATCCTTGCAATCTGCATCCCACAGTCCTGTACCCTTGGAGCCTGGCTAGCAGAGCCCCATATCCTTGCATCCTACACCCTGCTGCCTTGTATCTGCGCAGTGTGCATCCCACAGCCCTGGACTCTCAGCACACACCCCAAATCCCTGTACTGCTCCATCCCACACTCCCAGCCCTGAATCCCTGTACCTCAGCAGTTCCCATCTCCAGCTCTGTAGCTCTGCATCCCACTGCCTTGGGCTATCAGAACCAAACCTGCCTATCCTGTACACCCCCAGCCCTGTACCCCAACATTCTGAGCTCTGTACCCCTGCATCCCTGCACTCTCTCGCAGCATCATCCCCAGACCTGTATCTCTGTATTGCTGTATTCCCAGCCCCGTATTCCCACATCCCTGTCTCTCAGCTCGATATCCTCCTCATCCCACAGCCCTGCCCTGTATCCTTGCAGCCTGGATCCCCAGTCCCACATCCCCGTGTCCCTGGCTCTGTAAACCCGCATCCCACAGCCCTGTACTCTTGCAGCCCGCATCCCTAGCTTCATACTCCCGCATCCCCAGCCCCGTAACGCAGCTTCCCCGCATCCCCAGCCCCGTAACGCAGCTTCCCCGCATCCCCAGCTCCACACTCCCGCATCCCCAGCCCGCTCCCCGCATCCCCGTGCCCCCAGCCCTCCTCCCGCTCCGCTCCCGCTCACCCAGCATCTTGCTGAGCACGGCGTTGTGCAGGTCGGGGTTCTGCTGCGCCAGCCGCTTGCGCTCATCCTTCGCCCAGACCATGAAGGCGTTCATGGGCCGGCGGATGCGGGAGTCCTCGGCGGCCTTGCCCTCGGGGCGGCCGGCCGGGGGGCTGTATCCATAGCCCGGCTCGGGGCTGGGCGTGCGGCTGGGGGCCGCGCCGGGGGCCGCGCCGCCGGGGCCGGGGCCGAAGGCGAAGCCGGGCTCGGGGCTGGGCGTGCGGCTGGCGGGGGAGGCGGCTCCCGGGGGGCGCGGGAAGGCGAGCCCGGGCTCAGCGGCCGGCACGGCGGCGGTGACCCATGAACAGTCGCCCCGGGGTTGCGATATCTCCTCTCGGCAGTAGTTAGACTCAGATATATTCATTCCAGCTAGACAGCACTTTGTGTCCGACCCGAGCGGGTGCCGGAGAGAGAATCGGGATTCCTGCCGCGTCCCACCGGGTCCAGCACCGCCGAGCAGCCGCCCGCAGCTCGCTTGCCTCGCCTGCCTTCGGGGGACTCGGGCTCGCCTGCGTTTGTTTTGGTTTCTTTTCTTTCTTTTTTTTTTTTTTTCCCTATCTTTTTTTGGTTTTTTCCCCCCTTTCCCCCCAAAAAAAAACTTTTGGGATGATGCTGGGCTGGAAGGGGCAAAATATAGCCGGGCTGGACCAATCAGCGGGGCGAGGGGAGGAGGAGGAGGAGGAGAGGGAGAGGAGGAGGAGATGAGGGGGAGGAGGAGAAGGAGGAGATGAGGGGGAGGAGGAGGAGGAGGAGGGAAGGGGGGCGTCCCCAGGCACCAGCAGGAAGAACCACCCGGGGAGGGCCGAGCTGGGACCGGTGTGGAAGCTTCTGCCCCGTTCCCTTCTGTCCAAGGAGAAGGGTTGTTACATTTTTCTCTCATTCTTTCTAATTTTTTAAAATTTTCTTTAATTTTCTTTCTTTAATTTTCTTTCTTTCTTTCTTTCTTTCTTTCTTTCTTTCTTTCTTTCTTTCTTTCTTTCTTTCTTTCTTTCTTTCTTTCTTTCTTTCTTTCTTTCTTTCTTTCTTTCTTTCTTTCTTTCTTTCTTTCTTTCTTTCTTTCTTTCTTTCTTTCTTTCTTTCTTTCTTTCTTTCTTTCTTTCTTTCTTTCTTTCTTTCTTTCTTTCTTTCTTTCTTTCTTTCTTTCTTTCTTTCTTTCTTTCTTTCTTTCTTTCTTTCTTTCTTTCTTTCTCTCTCTCTTTCTCTCTCTTTCTCTCTCTTTCTCTCTTTCTTTCTCTCTCTGTTTTTCTGTCTTTCTTTCTCTCGGTCTTTATTTATGTCTTCTTTATGTTTTTGTGTTTTTTTTTTTTTTTCTCTTCTATTTGCGAGCCCCTTTTCTGCTCGCTGTGCCCTGCCCTCGCCCCCTGCCACCAGCGGTGCCGAGGCAGGGAAGCAGGGATCAGGGAGGCAGGGATCAGGGAGGCAGGGATCAGGGAGGCAGGGATGAGGGAAGCAGGGATGAGGGAAGCAGGGATCAGGGAGGCAGGGAACAGGGAAGCAGGGATCAGGGAGGCAGAGATGAGGGAAGCAGGGATGAGGGAAGCAGGGATCAGGGAGGCAGGGATGAGGGAAGCAGGGATCAGGGAGGCAGGGAACAGGGAAGCAGGGATCAGGGAAGCAGGGATCAGGGAGGCAGAGATCAGGGAAGCAGGGATCAGGGAGGCAGGGAAGCAGGGAAGCGCTCAGCTTTGCCTGCCAGGCTGTGTGCAGCAGCACAGGGATGTTCAGGGCTCGGCGTTTATTTTTCTTATGGCTGACTCGGTGTGTGTGTTTTGGCCAGCGTTCCCCATCCGGGGCTGGGAGCAGCCCTGGGGTGAAGGCAGGGGTGAGCCCTCTCTACCCCGTCAGTTTTCTGTGGGAATTTCAGTGTCAGGCACAGAAACGGCTCCTTGGGTTTTACACGAAAAGAAAAGCGTTGTGTTTTCTAGGGACTGCTGAGGAACGGGGGGTTCAGTGTCAGCCAGGTGATGGTGGCTGAGCCCAGCCTGCAGGGGCTGGCACGGCTGTGCCATCGCTGCGTGCCTTGGGCACGGCTGGGTGCCCACAGCACGCTGCCACCGGCAGCCACAGCAAAGCATCACGTCCCCTGCCACCAGGTCACTGCTCCGCTGGCTTGGCTGCCATCCAGAGGGGATTTGCAGTGCCAAGGGTCAGCCCAGGTTGTCTGAAGGTCCTTCCTGCCCTCAGCACTGGAGTTACTGCGGGACCCATTTGCAATCAATTGGCTGGCACACTGTGCCTGCCCCCTGAAACCCCCGGGGCAATGGGGCTGACTTGGGAGAGATGTGCCAGCCCCGGGTACCTGCCCCCAGGCCCTCTCTGGCTGTGGACATGCCCCAGACCCCAGGCTGAAATGTGAACCTCAGCCTCAGGAAGACTTGGGGCACTGGGTTGCACAAGAGCCCAGCTCCAGCCTCTCACAGCCGTGGGGTATTGCATGCCATGGTTTCTGTGTGTCTGGAAGTGATTTGGACAAGCCAATCTGCCGTTAACCCTAAACAAAACAAAGGCCTCTAAAAAATAAAAAAAAAAAAAATTAAAAATCATGTCTCACTTATTCTTCAATCATCAACCAGGAGCGACAGAGGTTTCGGGCAAGATTTCCTTCACGTTTCTGGAGCTTCTTATTAAAATTTTGAAAGTGCAAATCAGCACCAGTCCACAGGAGAGCCCACACAGCTGCAAGGAGTCTCCTCTCCTCTCTCCCCCATGCAGAGGGAGCTGGAGCGCTGCTTTGGTGGAGAAGCAGTCCCTGCTGCCATCCAGAGCAGAGCCCCTGGAGCCTTTGGCTCTTTGTGCCTGCTCTGGGAGGAGCAAGGTGGGTGCTGGGGGATCTGGGGACTCTCAAGCTGGGACCTGTGGCAGCCTGTGGAGTGAAGTGAGCAGCCTGTCGGGCAATCAGTCTCAGCAGCTGATGGGGACATCTCCTTCTCCCAGGCTTCAGCCAAGCATGTGGTTCTTTCCCTGATCACATCGTCTCTGTGCCTCCTCCACGGCCCTGGCACAATCCTTGGCCTCCAGGTGGGCTCAGAGCCACCCTGGAGCTGGGGTTGGACCTGGTGGCACCAGTTGGCATTTGGGATGGGGTGGGGATGAGCTGCAGCAGGGTTGGAGTGGGGGCAGCTCTGATTTTCCTAGCCCTGGAATGGTGTTAAGAGCTGGGGCAAAGCCTCCCCAGGGGAGGTAGAGCCTCATGTCATCCACACTGCTCTGTGCAGTCACTCCAGGCCTGGGCTCAGGACGCTCTCCCTGTTGCAAGGGGCAGAAATCAGGGTGGTGCTGCTGTCCCTGTTATAATGGGATTGTTTGAGAGCTCCTGACCATGGAGCAAAGCCAGGCACTTTGACCCTCAAGTTTGCATGAGACCCAGCCTTGCACTGGGTCTGCAAACCTGGTCTTACAGTGCATTTGCTGTTGGTTCTGCATGAACAGGAAATAATTAAGGAAAGAAAAGGAATTAAAAATGGAGAAAAAAAAGGAAACAAATAGAAAAAAAAAAAAGGAATGGGATGAAGAGCCATGGAGTGTGGCATGGTTTTGGAGGAGGCAAAGCACAAAGAGAGGGGAAGGAGAGCTGAGTGGGATGGAGCAGTATACAAAGCGCACAAAAATGCCTGGATGCAGAAATGCCTGTGTGCAAAGCACTCAAAATATCCCGGGAGGAGCCTGCCCTCAAGGACAATGCCACCCTGCTTTGTTCCCCTCGGTGTCCCCACAGCCAGCACCACAGAGCTGCACTCCAGGAGTGAGAGCCCCTCCCCAGGTGTGGGGTGAAGCTGCAGGGTCTGTGCCTGGCTCAGCCTTCCTGGGAGGGGTTTGATACAGCCCTCCTTTCTCCCTGCTGCCCACAGGGCTGGAACATGGGGTGCTGCTGACCCAGCGGCTCCTCACCAGCCACACCTGCAACCGCAGGCAGGGAGGAAGCTCTGGGCAACCCCAGATGGAGCCAGTGACCCGCCCAGTGCCCTCTCCCCATGCCCTCCTCGCTTGGAACCAGGCAAGCTGGACCCCAGTCCAGCACACGGCCTCTGGAGTTGTGCGTTTGTTAATTTTTTTTTTTTTTTTTTTCATTCTCTCCCCAGTTTTACGGAGCTGGCAGATGGCTGACCCCAGCCCGGCCCTTGGCTTCCCTCCCGAGCATCCCGCGCAGCCCAGGGCCACACCTAGCGGAGGAAGCGCGGCGGGATGGCCGCTCCTGCTCCCCAGCACAAAGGCATTGTCCCTGCCCGCCCCCAGCCCCCCAGCACAAAGGCATTGTCCCTGCCCGCCCCCAGCCCCCCAGCACAAAGGCATTGTCCCTGCCCGCCCCCAGCCCCCCAGCACAAAGGCATTGTCCCTGCCCGCCCCCAGCCCGCCCGATCCCGGTATTCCTCCCAGCCAGGTCCAGTGCCGAGCTCCCACCCGGCTAAAAATAGACGTGGCACCACCTGGATGATCCCAAGGAATGGCAGGGGTTTGAGGGCTCAAAGAGGGGCTGGTGGGGATGACAAGAAGGGAAGAGCCTGGTGCCAGCTGAGCCTGGTGGTTATTTCTGCTGCTGCTGACTGCGGGTTGGTGCAGGAGCCCCTGTGCAACAAATACAAGAGATTTGTCCCCAGAATTTGCATCCAGGTAACAGAGGTGGCAAGTGGATGCTGGAAGGATCCTGTGGCACAGCAGTGGCCAGGCTCCAAGCTGCAGTGGGAAAGTTGCTTTTTATCCTCCTTTTTCAGAGGGTGCAGGGTGCTTTTATCCTCCTTTTTCAGGGGCAGGGGCAGGATGGGTCCTTGGGCCTGGGTGCAAGTGCTGCAGCCTCCTCTGGTGCCCAGCACTGCCCTCCCTTGCTCACACAGACCAGCCTTGCCTCGAGATGTGTTCACACCATTAATTGATTAATCACCATGCAATTACCAGCAGTGTGTGGCCCGTGCCGTTGTGTGTCCAACATGGATGAATGAGATATTTCACAGGGAGAGATTTGTCATTAATTACAGTGAATAATTATCATTAGGCTACTAGGAACAGTGCAGCCAGGTGGGATGGGCCTGACACCTACCAAGGGAGATGGGGATCCTTGGGGTGGCCATGGGCTGTTCCCCACACAGGTTTTGGGGATCTGTGCAGCACAGCCCAGGCTGGCAGCTCCCCCAGTGCCCTGAGAGGTGCCCCCATGCCACAGCTCCCCTGGGCTCTCCTGGGGCTGCTCCAGCCTTGCTGGAACAAAGGCTTCCCAAAGAAAGGCGCTTCCTGCAGAGCAAAGGACTCAGGGCTGGGGCTGTGTGTGAGCCCTGCTGGGAGGCTGAAGTCATTCCTTGCAAATGCTGCGTTCACCGGAGCCTCCCTTGCTCCAGGGCCCAGCTCAGCGCGCGGTTTCCTCGGGCACAAAGAGTTCAGTGGGTCAGGTGGAGCTGGAAAGTGCCGAGCGAGGTTCAGCATCTGTGTCAGGAGCATCCTGGCTGCAGCCTTGTGCCTGTACAAGGGTGACAAATCCCCAGTGTCCCCAGCCAGGATCAAACACCCACCCAAGTCGGGGAAAGTGGGAGGCTGTGCCACTCCCAGTCCAGGGAATGCCCAGCTCAGCTATTTGCTGCTCATGTGCTCTTTTTTTGGCTGTCAGCTGACAAGTGAAGGGCATCAGGGACAGTGGGAAGGTGTCCTGGGCCACAGTGGCTCACTGCCTGGGTGCTCACTGCCACTCTGCCCTGCTGCCAACCGTGCTGCAGGTCCCCGACAGCTGCAAGGGCTGAGCTGGGAGCACGGTGTGGGCTGTGTCAGCCAAGCCTGGCAATCAGATACTGCATCTGAGGAAGCAGAGAAAGTTGTCTTTATTTTCAGCTCTTTTCAATAACCAGAGGTCAGCCTTGTTTATACAGGATTATAACTGGAACGACAACAGCGATATCCATTGTGCGAGCAGCGAAACCCGCAGCGAACCTGAAAAAGCTGTTTGTTCTGCATGGGTGCAGCCACTGCACCTCCTGGGTGATGGCCAGAGACCTTGGGCCTCCCCAAGGCTGTCCTGCCTCCCTTTCCCCTGCTTCTGCTCTGCCACAGCCCTTTCTGGCACAGCTGACTCTCTGTCCCACCATCAGCTTGGAGTGCTGCACTTCCAGCCACATCACCCTGTGTTTGCTCCCTAAGCTGCTCCCTGTGAAATCTAGGGTGAGGTTCTCACACCCTAAGCACGAGCAGAACTGTTGCAAATCCCACCCATGGTGCTTATGGACACTAAATCCCAGGAAAAGCTTCAGCACAAGGGGATCAGAGCATGTGGGAATGTGCAGGGCACACACCGCCTGCAGTCGCTTCCCTGGCAGCTGGTTGCAGCAGCACTCGTTGCTTTAATACCCAGTTCCCATCACAGAGAGAGCCCAGGCTTTTAGGAAGGAAAGTCTTACACTTCTACCAACTATTTCAAGACTTCCATAAACACATTTTTGGTTGAGCATTAATGAATTACCTCAATGCAGAGCTGCTCATGCCAAATACATGAACACAGAATGTAGAAAAGCCGCCGAGAAGCAGATTTGGCTGCCATTCAGCTGCTCCGATCCGCACAATTTCTTTTCTTGATTATAGCAAGAAAATGCTCCCTGCCTGTGGCACTGCATCCTCCCAGGAACAGGCAGCTGGCCGACAGTTGGGCTGTGCAGAGCCTGGGCATGCCGGGGTTATTCGCTGCTTCCATCGCTTCAGTTGGCAGAGAACACTGCTTGCTGGTGTCTGTGCAGGAGATGCAGCCAAGAACTGAGATCCTGCTCCCTCTGCATGCCCAGGCTGGCTGCCTCGGGATGCCTGACCTCCTTTTGGGTGCTAAGGAAAGGAAAACTGCAATTAGAATGATTTCTGAGCCTGGGTTTTTTGGGAGGTAGGTTGGAGCTGC
This sequence comes from Ammospiza nelsoni, assembly GCF_027579445.1. Classification (NCBI taxonomy): domain Eukaryota; kingdom Metazoa; phylum Chordata; class Aves; order Passeriformes; family Passerellidae; genus Ammospiza; species Ammospiza nelsoni. The sequence goes on along the minus strand of NC_080644.1, from coordinate 6,623,584 downwards.
CCATCTGTGGCCCTGGAGCTACACATGGCCATGAGAACCACAGCCATCTGCAGCTCCAGCATGGTCCCTCTCCATGGTCTTAGCCTTGGGGGCTCCCAGGAGAGGATGTGATCCCCAGGAGAAGTGCAGTTTGAATACACCTTTCTCACAGGGCTCTGCTGTGTGCATTCCCAACCTCTGTGCACACGTGAGACAGTGGGTGGTGGCACCACTGTGGGCATCGAGCCCCCTGGCTGGCAGAAGAAGGGTCACCCATCCTCTCTCTTGCTGGGATGGATCCAGCAGCACAGGACAGCTGCATCTAGGAAAGGTTTGCTGTTCTCAGGAGCTGCTGTGGCTCCTGACATGGTTTAACTTAGCATGAGGCATGACCATGACCTCCATGGGCAGCAGCACATGGCAGATGGCTGCTGCCTGGGCCATGTTCTCCTCTTCCTTTTCCCCTCTTTCCTCTCCCCTCCCCTCTCTCTCCACTTCCCCTGCAGCCCCCAGCCCAGTGCTTTCTCCTCGGGGTTTCCATGCACTGGCTGGTTTTTGCTCAGGAAAGGTGGCTGCCCAATTTCTGAGCATCACCACAACCAGGCCTGGAGGAGGAGGAGCCCTTTGCAGCATCCCTGGAGGAAAAGGAGCACTACAGCATCCCTGGAAGGAGGGGAGCCCTTTGCAGCATCCCTGAAGTGACAATCTTTGCCGAAGCTTGCAGCCCACCCCATTGCACACAGGATCTCGTGGCCACCTCTGTGCTTCACCAAGGCTTTTGCTGCCCAGCAGAAAGAATGAGGATGTTGCTGAGAGAATCTCACCTCATACAGACAGGGAAAGGGACATGGAGGAGAGGAATTTTTGCTCAGAGTGGGGTAGATGCTGCTGTGGCTCCGTGCCTCAGTTTCTCCATGTCTTGTACAGGGCATGGGGTGACCCAGCCTCTCCTCAGGCCCTTTAGAGACAAAAATTTCCCCAGCAAAGGGCAGGATGACAGAGTGCTTCTATTCTCAGAGAGAATTATTATAATAATTACAACAACAATAATAATAACAAGAATAATAACACTAAGAATAAAGAGAAGGACCTGAGAGCATTCCCTCTTGCCAGCAGAGGAACAACTTTTGCTTTTAGGTGCTTCACTGGGGACATTAAGGGAAGGGAAAGGGGATGTGCTGCATTTGCAGCTCAAAACCCCAAGAACCGTGACATCCCTCCCATAAATTGGCCTAAAAGTGAGATTTTAAAGCTTGTCACAGGCAGCATCGTTTTCTTCGCTTTCTGATTTCAGAGCATCCTTTGTGGTGCAGCTCGGAAAATCCCCCAGCAGCAGAGCTGGAGCTCGGGGGCGCTGGGAGCAGCCTCGGAGGGGTTTGGCACAGGGATGCAGGGTGGGATGGGCAGGGTGCTGCGGACCCCCGATGCCGGGGGGGGATGCCCGCGGCTGGCGGAGCGCAGGGGGCCGGGGCAGCAGGGAGGCGGCGGGGAAGGGCTCCAAGGGAAAGGCTTTGTTCGCGGGCCAGCCGGGAGCGTGCGAGGGCCTCCGGGCTCCAGCGTTTCTCCTCCACTTCGCTCCTGCTGTGCGCGGGAGCCGAGCCAAGGTGCAGCACGGCGGGGTGGAGCGGGTCCCCGAGGAAGGCAGGGGACAAGGGACGGCCGTGCGTTTGGCCCTTAAATTGCCTGGGAAAGCAGCTCTGTCTTTCCATCTGCCTCCAGGGCTCTTCCCTCACCCAAGCTGAGGCTGTTTCCCAGGCTGCTTGCCCTGAACACCTCCACCTCTGCCCTCTGCCAGCGACCCCTCCTCTTGGCCCATGGAGCCCGTGGATCTGCAAGCTCAGGGGAAGGATAAGGAAAGGCTCACGACAGAATGGCCCTTGGAGGAGCGCTCGAGCTGCAGAAATAAGGTTAAAGGCTCTTATCTGATGGAGCTGCAGCCTTGCCAAAGCCTGTTGCTATCAGCTCGGGACACATGTGCTATTGGCAAAGCTTCGGGGACACAATAATACAAACAGTTTTCATTGTCGAGTCAACAATGATGGGAGAAGGAGCCTGGTGCTATTACCGGTATAAAAGGCACTGTAGGAAAGCTCAGGACAGGAGGATGCAGCCGGGATCAACAGCACGGTTTAGCAGATTACAGTTATATTTGTATTCGGGAAGGAGAAACCTTCCATCCCCAGTGGGCTGGAGCCAGAAGGATGGAGCCAGCGGTGGGGGTTTCGGCTGCAAGGAAAAACTCTTAGAGCAGCACTGGAAGCAGCTGCAGCAAAGTGCTGATGGCAGCGGGTTTGGACAAGGGCAGGTTTGCAGCACGTCAGCCCAAGGTTGTGCTCAGCTCGTGAGGAGTCACTCAGGGAAAAACTCACAGCTGCAGGGCAAGATGGGGTGTACAGCAACAGCCCGTGGCTTGCACAATCCTCCACATTTTCACTCAAAAGTCTGTTTATTTGGAAAAGACAGTGTTTGCAAGGTGGATGCGTGATGTGGCACACACTGTATCCAGACCTTGCTGTCACTTGGGCAGATTTGAGGATGATGGGGAGAGGGTGGGTGCCTGCACAGGGCTGGTGCACAGAGGCCAGGCAGTACCTGTATGTTTCACACACATCTTTCCAACACCTGTGCTGCTTACCCCCACATTCCTTCTCCTCAGCCTTCCCGGCCCCTGTGAATTTGAACAGGGCATTTTTGGAGAACACACACTCCCATACCCTCAGATGAGGATGGTGAGATGATGGGCAGCGTCATCTCAATTGTGCCCATGGTAGTGAGGCAGAGGATGCAGGTTTGCCAGCTGTTGTGCCATGGTGGCAGGAGTCAAGCATCTATCTATCTATCTATCTATCTATCATCTATCATCTATCTAATCTATCTATCATCTTTCTATCACCTCAGGCACAAAAGCCTCCCCACCGTGGGGGGCCGTGGGAGGCTGAAAAGCCGGACAGGAGGTCAGGAAATTGTTGGCTAATGTCAGGGACCGAGTGGGGCCAGGGTGGCCATTCCCACCGGGAGCGATGATGTCAGGCGGCCGCCGGGGCAGGAGGCAGGAAGCCCAACGCAGCCAGCGAGTCTGTCCTCCTTGGACTTCCCCGTGTGTTTCCATGAACAATGCACCTCGTGTCAGGGACACTGGCAGGCAGGTCCTCCTTCACTTGGGGCGCTGCAAGGTTAATCCTCCTGCACTGGGAACACTTTTGTGCTGTTCCAGGTGCTGCTCTTAGCTTGTGTGAGCTCTGGGATGGTGCTGGCGTTGCACTTTTTGCAGAGGGATTTGGTGTGTCTGCTGCATCGCTGTGAGGTCTGGAGGTGACAGCTCTGTGCTGCTTCCCTGGCACATCTGGCCTTGTGTGGGGAGAAGACAGGCTGGTGAGCTCCAGAAACAGTGCTTGGAGAAAGGGTGGCCATGCCAGCTGCTGGCCCTCTCCACTTCCAACTCAGCTCAGACAAGGCACATATCTGCTTTGAGCATTCAGCCGTGCCTGCTTCAGTGTCCAGATATTCCATCTGGAAGTGGAAACAGCAATTACTCAAATGTGACAGGAAAAGCTCTGTCAGCCTGAGACACTTAGGGAAGCTGTGAGATGTGGAGAAGCCTCTCCAGGCTGCAGATCCCCCCTGAGCTGAGGAATGTCCATGGCCCTGCCTGTATCCTCGCAGCCCAGGCAGCTGGGGCTCAGTTTTGCATCTCGGCCCCTTTGTGACCTGAGCGGGCATTCAGAGCGGGCAGGGGCTGCAAACGGGGTGGCTGGGACGGGGTGAGACACCTGGTCACAAACAGCAAGAGGGAGAGGGACCTCCTGAGGACAGCGAGCTCATGGGTGGCCCCAAGGACTCTCCTCCACCCCAGCCAGCACACCCTTGTTTTCTCGGGGGTGCCTCCGCGTTTGCCAGCGGCTGGCAGCGATGGCTGTGCTGGTGCCGACAGGCCGGCTGGCATGCTTTCCCCCCGGGAGGCTTTAGCAGGAGGCTGTGCATTTCTGGGAATTGTGTTGGTTATTGTTCGAGCTGCAAGTGTGCGGCGCGCTGATGAGATCAGGGCTCGGTGCTCGGCGCTGGGGCAGCGGAGCCGCTGCAGGGCCGCTGATGGGGCGATAAGCGGGACAAGGTCCTTATCAGCGCTGCCATCGCCGCGGGGAGCAGAGGGCACGGCACAGCCGCGGTGACCTGGCCCTGCTCGGTGAGGGCACTGAGCAGGGAGCACTGCCTTTGCCCTCCGGCAAACCACGGCCGAATGCTGAGGTTATTTCATGGAAAAGGTCCCAGCCCTCCTCGCTGAGCCTCTCCTTCCTCCCTCTCTGCCAGGCAATCTCTGACTCCAGCCCCGCTGAGGTCTCCATCCCAATCCTGTGTGCTCTGCCACATGCTTGCTCCTTTGCTGACAAGACACAGCTCCTGTTGATCCCACACTCTGTGGGAGACAATATCAGAGCTCTGCTTGCAAAAGCACTGGGAGGAAGGGGCTGGGGTGTTTGAGCCCTTTGCAATTCTTTGCTGAATGGAGAGGTGCCATGTTACCCCCTAAGAAGTCAACCATTTTCCTCCTCCTCCTCCTCAGCAGGATGCCTCCACCGTGGATTTTGACACAGAGCAAGTCAGAGATCCCGAGGAGGTCGGACCTGCTGCCAGGGAGGGGCACTGCCATCCAGAGAGCTTCCCACTGCCCGGGTCTGGAGTTCCCTGGGTGAGCAGGGACAGCATAGGAAATGCTAGATGGGAAAGCCCTGTGTGGGAGCCCAGGAGCCCCTGCCTTCCCACAGCAGACTTATCAAGGCACCAGTTCAGAGTGGTGCTTTCCATGGGCCAAAAGGGAAGTGCACACACACCAGACTTCTTGGGGTCAAGGATGCTGGGCAGTGAGAGGAGAGGCTGCAGGGGGCAAGGGAGGGAACCGGGGCGTGGGGAAGGAGACACAAATAGCAAAATGAATGGCTTGAACTTCCTATGTTTTATGGAGGTGAATAAAAGGAGACAGAGAGGGGGAGAGAAAGGAGACCTGAGTGCCTGCACAGGCTCTCACGCTCACACAGGCCAGCCCAGACCCACCATCTGCTGGTGGCTGATGTGGGGTGGCAGCCTGCACCCACTTGGCTGGCATGGCTCTAGGCTGGCTGCTTGTCTGGCCCAGTGTCCCCCGGGGGCATCTCACGGAGCGTGACAGGCTGCTGCTTAGCATTTATTCCTCTCCCTGTCATTATTGTTTTGAACAGCAGCCAGTATAATTAAAATCGTTAGGAGGAAGAGGTTTAGGGAAAATCCAAAATGTCTCAGAAGAGCATCTGCAAAGCTGGAGGTCCAGACTCCACCCTGGCACTCACGATGAGCAGGGCCCATGGGAGCCATCATCTCCTCTGCATCCTCCCTTCCATGCTCCCCGTTTCTCAGGGTGGCAGAGGCTGGGCTAGCACACAGGGTGGTCCTGGCCATGTTCCCCTTACAGCTGCTGCCCACTGTAGCCAAATCCTGCAGCTTTTCCTGGTGTAGGACTTGTCCCAGGAGGTCCAGATGGCAGTGTCCCCAGGCACGGGTGCTCACCTGCAGCTCCAGGACAGATGCAGTGAGGGGTGTAGGGAGTGGAGGACACAGAGCCTCCTTGGGCTGCTCTTCCAGAATGGCATGGATGGATCCTAAAATATCTCCTGGGAACCGTGATGCTTTCTGTTGTGTTAGAAGTGTCTGGTGCCACAAGAGGAGGTGTGGAGAGGTCCCTTGGCTGCTCAAAGGAGAAAACAGGATGGTCTGTAAGACAGAAATGGAAGTCACCTTTCATGCCACATTCTCCAGGTTTCCTAAGTATTTGAATGGAGGATTTGTCTGCTCTAGGGTCAAAGTGTCCCCAGTGCCAGGGCTAGGAGATTAAGGACATCAGACATCTGCAGCAAGGAGGGGAAGAAAAGACAGATCCCTGTCTCCATTCCAGGGGTGGCACAAATACATGGTTAGAGGATCAGCCAGGAGCCCTCCAGCCAAGGCTGAGGGTGAAAACGAGGGGAAACACATCAAAACCATGAGGGTGAAAAGGAACCTAACCTCAAAACCCCTCCCCAAAATAAGTGGTGCTCTGGCAAAGCCTACAGCAGCTGCTCTCATCTCCTACCTCAGCATCCCCCAGCTACTGATCTGTTGTTTTCTGGATGGGGTCAGTCATTACCAGCTCAGAGCCTAGTGTGTCATCCAGGACAGTCAGTCCTCCAAGGCTGAGGTCCTGGAGATCTAGGCACCCCTGAAGTTAGGGGGTGTCTCAGGACAGAGCTGCTCTGTGGATTTTATGGTGGGTGGATGAACAAGGCAAGCCCAGGAGCACCTCTCATCTCTGCTTTTTCCAAAAGTGGACCAGAGCAAGCCTCTGGTGGTTGGGAGCAGAGAAAGGGTGGGGTTTGATGGCTGATCTCCAAATGACTTGAACTTACTGGGGATAGTGCAAGCAACTTGATCCAGCCCATTTGCTGTGTTCAAATCTGCTGAGAGTTGCTTGGGAAATACAGTAGCCCAGTGGAAAAAACAGGTGAGATTTTGTGGGGTTTTATTTTGGAGGAAACTTCTACTGGCTCACCCAGAACTGCCTGCCAAGGGCAGCTGCCAGCGAGGCACCACAAGCAGAGACTTTCAGGGAGTCTCTTGGTGTGCAGGGGTCAGCAAAAGCCCCCTCCCAGCCTCTCCCTGATGGACTCGCCCCTGCTCTGTTTTTAGCACATTCAAGTAGCTGCTTTCACAAGAGGTAAAAGAAAGTTCATGGATCCGTTGACAGATCACCCCAAGCGGGAATTTCTCTGGGAATTCCTGCAATAGCAGGTTGGCTCCCGCGGAGGTGGAGTTTCCTCTGGATCTACCTCCACCCAGGCTTGGGGAGCGCTCCGGCCAGCGGCTCCACGCTTGGGGGGGCAGGGCTGAGCGACGGCACGGCTGCTTCCCAGCCAAGGTCAGCCAGAAACCCTCCCTGCTCTGCAAGCGCCTGGCCTGTGGTGTCCTGTTAACCCTTGGGAAGAGCAGAGCCACAGGCTGGCAGGGTTGGGCTGCAGAGCTGGCCTGTGCCTGTGGGCACACAGGGGCAGGGGATGTGCCCAGCAGGCACATAGGATTTTGAGGATTTTGTGCCATTTTGTCCTTAGGCACCTGGTGCCAGGCAGGCAGTGGTGGGCCCTGGGTGAGGCTGGCTGCCACTGCAGGAGGGCAGCGCTGGCAGAGTGATGGTTCCTGCTCGAGGCAGGGAGCGCCGGGGTGATGGTGCTCGGCATCAGTGACTGTGAGCTCTGGAATCTCAGACACGTCCCTGGCCATTCTTGTGGTCAGGAACCATCTCTGCGTTGCAGCGACACAAACCACACTGACAGTGGCAGCAGTGCTGCTCGAGCGTGTCTCTGACGCCAAGGACCGGCGTGACCCGAGCCCACACACGGGACAGGCAGCTGCTCATTTCCACAAGGTCCCCTTGTTGGGACTTGTTTCCACCTCCCTAACAGAGGTGGGCTCTCAAAATTGGCACCCCCGACTCCACAGCCAGACCCTGCCAAGGGCTGTTTGATTTCCAGGTGCTGCACAGACTCCAGACTGTGGGGTGGAGGGAACTTGTGTTCACAAACACGGGCCAAGCCAGGAAGTTTCAAGGTGTCATGCCAGGGAGAGGGCCCAGGACTCACTTTTGGTCTGGGACCACCTTTGCTGCTTCAGGGATGAACTGACACGTGTCTCACACATCCAGGGTGCAGCTCTTGCTCAAGGGGATCCCAGAGCTCTGTGGTATTGTAATAAATCTCCATGGTATTGCTATAAAGAACAGCAAGCTGGCAGCTTGCTAGTGGGCAGATTTGGGGGTCAGGCACCATCAGAGCTTTAGCACTGATCTGTTCAATACTTCTTTCTCTGGAGGTATTCAAAACCCATCCAGACAACTTCCTGTGTCACCTGCTTTAGATGACTCTGACTTTGAAGTGAGGATGGACGATCTCCAAGCCCTTTAACCCTACCAATTCTGTGAGTCTGTGATCATGCCCTCAGTGACTCAGCCTGCCCCAGGACAGAGTGCAGCTGGAGATGAGTGCTGGGAATTCTGGTTCCCAAGACCTGCCTGTGCATCCCGAGGCCACACGTAGCAGCATATCCCCGTGCTTCCACATGATCGGCAGCTCCACCGGGGCAGGACACGGCCGCTCCTCACCAGCACAGTCAGGGCCGTCTCTGAAGCAGCGCCTGGCCAGGGCTGTGCATGGAAGCTCTCCCTCTGCCAGGAACCAGCTGGAGGGAGCGACAGCGCTCAGCAGCAGCTCCCGGGGGATGCGCTGCCCTCGCACAGTGTGCGAGTGCCATCTACAGGGGGTCCAGCCTGGCCCCCCAAAGCATCCATCCCCTCGCCACTGGTAACTGCTGTCCAGACCCCAAGGCCGTGTGAGGGGCAGAGCCCCGGTTTATCCAGGGAGCTTTCATCCAGTTTATCCAGCAGTTTATCCAGCACTGCTCCCAGGGCTCAGCACAGCCATGGACAACAGTCACAGTCACAGAATGGTTTGGGGTGAAAGGGGCCTGTAAAGCTCATCTTGTTCCAACCCCCTCTCATGGGCAGGGACACCTTCCACTATCCCAGGCTGCTCCAAGCGCCATCCAACCTGGCCATGAACACTTCCAGGGATCCAGGGGCAGCTTCTCTGGGCACCCTGTCCAGTCACCACCCTCACAGGGAAGAATTTATTTCCAATATCCCATCTGACCCTGCCCTCAGTCAGTATGAAGCTGTTCCCCCTTGCTCTGTTACTCCAGGCCCTTGTCCAAAGCCTCCCTCCATCTCTCTTGGAGCCCCTTTAGGCATGGGAAGGAGCTTTAAAGGTCTGCCCGGAGCCTTCTCTTCTCCAGGCTGAACCCCGCAGCTCTCAGCCTGTCTCCACTGCAGAGGTGCTCATTATCTCGGTGACCTCCTCCGGAGCTGCAGCAGCACTCTAGGACACGGCTGTTCCTGCCGTGCCGTGACACAGCCCCGCGGGTGGGGACAGGGACCGGGGTCCCTCAGCCCCGGCTCCGCTCCGAGCCCCCTGCGCGGGGCGAACCGCAGCCCCCACAGCGCCCCCGGCGGCCGGGCGGCACCGCACGGGACGGCCGCGGGGCACGCTGGGAGATGGAGTCCCACCCGTGGGCTGCGCTCCGGCAGGCAGCGGGTGGAGCTGGCGTCCCGAGGACTACAACTCCCGTCGTGCCCCGCGTGCGCCCGCCCTGACTGCGGCACCGGGGGCTGAGGTGAGCACCGGGCACCGACAGCAGTTCCCCCCGCCCGGACCCCCGTCCGGCCCCGGCACCGATCCCGGGGAGCGGCGAGATGGGCGGGGAGGACGAGATCGTGCGCATTGCCAGGCGCCTGGACAAGATGGTGGCCAAGAAGAACGCGGTGAGTGGCGGCGGCAGGGCCCCCGCAGCCCGGTTGGCGTGGGGAGCCGCCCCCTGCCCCGGGCTCTTGTCTGGCGGACGCGCCCCCTCCTTTCCGCAGGATCCCCTCCTCGCTGCCGCGCTGGTGGACCCCCGCCTCTCCCTCGGTGCCCGTTGTCAGGAGCCTTCCTCCCCCCAGACCCCATTTTGGGAGCCTTTCTTCCAGTGCCGCCCCGTTCATTACATCGTGCTGCAGCAGACGCTCCCCCCTTTAAAGTGGGGTACCCTCCCGCAGGCCCCGTCGCCCTCTCTTGTCCCCATCCTTTGCGGAGGTGTGGGATCCACCCACTGCCACTTATTGGGCGGGCAGCCCTATGTGCCCCCTTGGGTGCTGTGGCACTCTCCAGTCTCCATACCCCAGGCCTCCGGCATCCCCAGCCCGCATCTCAGCCCTCCGGGGCTCACCCTGTGCTGCCTGTCCGGTGTTCCCTCCTGGAGAGCATCCCCAGCCCTGCTCCCCTGTCCCGCTGGGAGCCCTTTGGAAGGGGAGTCCCCACCGGCTCGGGGTCCGGTTTGCCCTCGGGGAAAGCCCCGGTGCTGATGGATTTGCTTCCTGCGTCTCCATCCCGCACCGGCACCACTGTCACTGTCACTGCCGTGGCCCCTGGAGTGTGCAGGGCTGGCCAAGCTGCTGTCTGCACTTGGGGACTCTGGCAGGGTGTGCTGTGACCCGTGTGACAGCCTGGGGGGACAGGAGCCGGTGCTTTCCAGCTTAATGGGATATATCAGGGCTTGTAGGAACAGTGTCATGCGGGTGCTAAGGCAGAAAGCTGACAAGGGTTTGTGACGGAGGTAGGCTGTACATCTGTGTTTGGGGTGGGGGACAGGGATTTTAGGGCTGGGAGTGGGAGATGATGGCTGAGGAGTGGGAGGGATTAGAGGAGTGTGGTACTCGTGTGGTGGGATGCTGGGTGCTGTTATCACATGAACTTTTGGATGTTGGACTGACCTTGCCAGCTGTGGGTAGGGCAAGTGCTGTCACTTGTGTCACTGTTGGAACAGCTCAGGGAAGTGTGTTTGGGCTAAAGCACAGCCTGTGATGTCTGTTCTTGCTGGTGGCAAGTTTTCAGCATCAGTGTTGAAATAGGAAAGGAACAACTTAGCAGAATTTGCTTCCAGCTTCATTGGGAAAGAGGCAGCTTCTACAGGAGGAGTATGCAACATTTCCTCTTGGCTGGCATTTGAGACAGTGATGAATTGCAGCATGTTGTGTGTTGGCTAATCTTAGAACTCTTCCTGCAGGACAGTTTGCTGGAGTACCTGCTTGTTGCTCTGTTTTTTTCGTGGATCCTCATCAGCTGCCATTGTGGCAAATGGCTCCATTTGGAGTCAGACTGGGTCACTTTGGGTGTTCAGGGCTGGAGGAACAGGAAGGTGTGGAACTGCCTGGGGGGCAAGTCAGTCGTTCTGGGTACAATAAATTGTATGCACACTGAAAGCTTTGACTCTGCTTTGATTTGAGCATCTGTTCTGTAGGGTGGATTGCAGCTGGATTGCTTCCTGGCATGAGTTGGAAGCAGCCCTTCTGCATAGAGAGGATGGGATGTGAGGACAGGGCTGGCTCCCCTACAGTGGTGGCTGTGCAGGCCTTGTGCTGCAACTGGGCTTGGAGTGGTTGGTGTTGTAAATGAGCTGCTAAATGTGAACACTGGAAGCCTTGTTTGAGGGAAGGGGGTTGGGAAGAAAGAGCCAGCTGAATGGAGACAGGCCTAGGCCAGGCTGGGATGTGCTAGAGTGATTTCCAGTTCTCTGAGTGACTGCCAGTTTTAGGTATCTACAGATTCCTCATCAGATTTTTCCTGGTCCTGGGTTCTGGGATGTAGAGATGATGTAAGGAGACTTCACAGAACAAGTTTCAAATGACCAACTCTTCAGCATCACAGCTTGCTGGCTTTGCTCCTGGTCTCTCTTTTGTCCTGAGCAGAGTGGGGTATTAATATGAAAACCAGGAAACAGCTACATGGAGTCACTGACAGTTGTAATTCAGAGTGTGTTTTTCAGGTGTTAAAAATGTTCAGCGTGCCAGGTAAGAATAATAAACTAGCGCTGCACTTGCACCATACACAAGCAAGGACCTGTAGCACTCCGCTGATCTTCTGTTTTGCCCATTCCAATGCTTCAGGTGCCTTCAGGTTGCAAGATCTACTGTTTGTGTGGAACGGCACCCAGCAGTGTATTTGCTGATGTTTCAGGGAATGCTTGTTGGTGTTCTTCCCTTTGAATTCAACTTTCTGTGTGTATTCCCAGACTGTTGTATTTCTTTAATAAAAGCTGAGGCACTCATTCTCTTTCTCTTTTCCTCTTCAGGAAGGTGCAATGGATTTACTGAAAGAACTGAAAAGTATGCCTATGACTTTGGATTTACTGCAGGTGAGTCGCACAGTTATGGTAAAAAGCTTGAGTTTACATCTGGATGAGTTCAAAATGTTGTCTAAATAAACTTAATAGATTTCCTCACACTTCTCGTTTCATCCAAAGAATGAAAATAAACATTAAATCCAACAAAATAATGCAGAAGTTGGGTTTTGAATTGGCAGTTAAAGAGCTCTGGGTCACCATGTGTGTAACTGCTCAAATCTTGTTTGTAGGCTGCAAAAAGAGGAATGACTGGGTTAAAGTAGCAAACACAGAGGGCAGTCGTGGGAGAAGTTCTTTGTAATGTTGATATTTAGGACATTGGGGAGGAGTGAGCAGAATTGCAGTTTGGAGTTTGTGATGCATCTTGGAGTTTTTCACTCTAAGCTTGAATGCCACTCACAAGTGTGCAGGGAAGGGATTTGTGGGGATTGGATGTGTTTTCTCTTCAGCTGTGCAAGCTGGAGGGTGCACCTTGCTCTTCCAGAATTGTAAGGGTCACAGAATCATTCTGCAAGCCTTTGGATACTCCTGTTTTGGTTATGGCTTTGACTTTGTTGTGGTTATTTGAGATTTCAGTTAATAATATTGAGTGTGTTCTGGAGTGGTTCACCGGGGTGTTCCCTTGCAGTCCACCCGCATTGGGATGTCGGTGAACGCACTGAGGAAGCAGAGCACAGATGAAGAAGTGATATCACTTGCCAAATCCCTCATCAAATCTTGGAAGAAACTTCTAGGTAAGGAAATCAGCATGTTCCTGTCAGATTCAGCTTGTGAACAAGCTGCCTTCAGTGGGAGGCTGAGTTTTTTGGGAGAGCTTATCTCTTGATCTGAATAAACATTCTAGCAAATCAGCCTTTACAGTTCCACCCTCTCTGTCTTTCGAGTTTTGTGTCCTATCATGCATCCCTCTAGATTTAGCTCCTGTTTAGCCAGCTCATCATTGGAAGAGCACTGAAAGCTTCAGGACTATTAACTTATACCTCATCACATAATAATTAGCCATGTTATTTGTGCTCTGAACCCTCTGCTCCCACTTGCACTATGTGTGCTGTCAGCAGCTCAGGAAGGGAAGTGCTGGAATGGATTTGGGGTGGTGAGTTGGAAAAGGATCTGAGTTCACCATCTTGAAGATAAACTCACATGCACCATTTCCAGCTGGGGAGGCTTTCCCTGTTATGGGCTCTCATTTCTTGCCAGGCTGGATGAGTGTTAAAAGGGCTCTTTTCCTGTCCTGGATTGTTACCTCCTTGTTAGATTGGGTGTGTATTGGCTAGACTCAGACAATTTACCTCTGGGTCAAACTTGTTCTACAGTGTCAAGAAGGTCCTTTCCAGGGTTGTGCTGTTGGCTTTCAGCAGCACTTGGGAATCAGAAGAAGTTCCACAAGGACCAGCCTATACTGGCCTTTCAGCTGGTGTTGGCTGGAAATTCTGCTTTTAGTTGTGCTTGAGAGAACTTGATCTAATCCCTGATCAGCAGCTTCTGAAAGAAACTTTTGTGAGGAGACTTGTCTTGTGAGGAAGCTTATCTCCCAGGCAGGGAAGCTGATTGCTCTCCAGTTTGGTGAGGAAAGCTTTTGTTTGAATTAGTTTCTACTTGGAGGCAAGGAGAAGGTCTGTTGGGAAGCAGGAAGGCCATAAAGGCATTTTTCTCCTGATTCTTTTTGGGAGAATAGTAACTTCAGGCCAACAGTGGGTAGTGTGAAAACACTGAGGAGTATAGACAGGGCTGCAGCATAAAGACCAGTTCTGAACTTATTCCTTTTTTGAACATAGATGCTTCTGAGGAAAAAAATGAGGACAAAAAGAAAAGCCTGTCTTTGCCAACATCTTCCTCCAGGGAGACTGGTAACTCAAGAGACCAAAGGTAATACTTCCCTTTTACCAAAGATGTCACTGTTAGAGAATAAGTTTTCTTAAGGCATCTTACTTTAATTTTTATTTTTAAGTGTCTGAGTCAGGAATTTTGTGTAGTCAAATTTCTGGTCAGAGATGCTGGAAGTGCTTCTTGATCTGTGTGGTGTTAATAATTAACTATAATGCAGAAATGCACATCTAAAAATACAGTGGCTTTAGTGAGTTTTTAAATTTTATTCATATTTTATTTAAAGTTTTTTACTCTTGGTTATATGTTGCTTTTTCTAGTAGTAGAACATTCCCCTATTCTTTTAAAGTTGCATTTTTATGCATTTTTGTTTATTTCTAACTTTAAACTCCTTAGAATGAAGATTATTTTTTGCCTTTGCAGTGGATGGGATTGATTGGTACATTACTAAAGTAAAACTTCCATTTCTTTGTCCTTGACAAATCCCAGCAGAAGGGCCCTTTTCCCTGGGCTGATGTCCCCCAGCTGGCAGGTCAGCTGCGTGCTTGCTCCTTGCCATGCCTTGGATGCTACATTCTGTTTCCACTGCCTGTGACTGCAGTTGTTGAGTGCAGACAGTGATCAAAGGGGAGGGGAAAAATAGGATTTAAAGCTTTCTTCTAGAAATTTCTCCCAGCCTCAGATCCCAGAAGGGTGTGTACTTCCTAGATTTGGCTCTTAAGTGATTTAGCCAATTTCCCAAGTTTGACAGAAGATTTAGAGTATTCAGGCTGTGGTCCTGCTGGCTTGCAGGATTTTCCATGTTTGCAGCCTTTGTTTGTCACTTTCTTGTCACTTCTTTGGTTTTGCTCAGCTCTCTCAAGGCTTGGCACTTCAGGGTGAGCCTTTGCAGCTCGATCCAGAGCTGCTGATGGAGAGAAGGCTGCTGATGCTCCATGACTTTAAATGATTGGTATCTTTGGTTATTTCCTTCCATAAAATGGCAAAAAGGATTTGCTAAGTGCAATGAAAGGACTTGGAAAACTTCACAGCCAGGATGGAGTTCAGTGATGCAGTGCAGAGTGGGAGCCAGATCTGTGTGTATCTGTGTGGGATTTCACTCAGAAGAGGATCTTGGCTGTAGACACAGGGGCAAAACCTCTCCTTGCTGCCTCCCTTCTTTGTCCCTTATCATGGGTTATGTGGGGTGGAGCTGTCTGTCTTGTGCTGGTGATGTTCCCTTGTGCTGCAGATACTGCAGTTTGATGGGGTTTTTTAATCCTTGGTGCTTTTTACATGTATTCAACCTCCATCTTCTGACTAGCAAAGCATCCCCTTGGCTGTGAAGGATGAGCAGAAGCCAATGGATTAGTGTAGCCTAGACCAGGAGCAAGGGCCAGCTCCTGGTGTTAGTCTGTTGAGCCAGGCTCTCTTCCAGAGATAGGAATGTTTTTTCTCCAGTCCTGCAAAATAAACTACTAATCTGCCTTAAAAAAATTATAACGTATTGGCAGAGGAGAGTTTCTGTTCTTTGAAGCAGAGATTGCAGTGGAGTCAGACTGGTTGCTCAGTGTGTGATAGCTGGTTCAGATGAGGCTGCTGTCAAGACACCAAAGAAATCAGTTTGTATTCAGATATTTCAGCCTCTTAGTCTGTTAGATTTTGGCTATGCCTTCCATTTTGGTCAGGGAAAAATATTTGACTAACTCTTAGCCTGAAACTCATGTTGCTTTCTGGAGCACAGATGTAGAAATCCCTGTGTAGTGACTGGAGCTATCACTGCAAGACCTGAAGGCTCTGAGCCAGCCAGTGTGGAGCTGGCACCTGTGAATTTAGATGCTGCATTACTCTAATCCAAAGCATATTCTGTTGTGCTGCAGAGTTTCAGACCCATAGTGTAGTGCATTTTAATGGGCTGTGTCTAATGTTTCTGTCTCTGGCAGCATGAGGTTTTCCTTTTCCAGGATTCTCTAAACTGCCTTTATTAGGAGGTTTTGGATCTGTGGCCTGAACTTAGCTCTTCTGTGGCATTTTCTTCCAGTGCAGCCCTGAGATCTGTTTGCAATCCCTGGCTGCTGCTTTGCCACCATTTTGTTCCAGCACAGCCTTGTTTTATGTATAAACTTTTGCTGCCTGGATAGATTTACAAGCTCTTTCTTATGTTTAACAGGAACAGTGTGAACCACAAGGATTTCCTGAAATAAGTCTTCTAGGTGTGTTTGAACTCTATTTCCCAACAATTCTATTTATAAATTAACCTCTAAACCTTAATAAATAATTTTCTGTCTTTGGAATGGCTGAGAAGTCTGTTTCATCTAATTCTTGAGGGATCAGCTCTCATCTCAGTGCATGGTTGGTGTGTGTGTGCAGGCAAACGTATCTTTCCTCATCAGCTAACAGAGGTGGGATTACCATGCA
Source organism: Ammospiza nelsoni (assembly GCF_027579445.1). NCBI lineage: Eukaryota > Metazoa > Chordata > Aves > Passeriformes > Passerellidae > Ammospiza > Ammospiza nelsoni. The sequence continues at coordinate 6,607,615 of NC_080644.1, read as the reverse complement.
TCTTGTTGAGCTTTTTTCCATCCCCAAGGAATAAATATCTAAATATTCAATTGCAGTGAAAAACTCCCTGAAAATCAAGTATTACTTCTGCAAATACAGGTTTGAAGGCCTGTGTTTGAGGACTCATTGTAGTGAAGGTTGATGTTCTGAGTTCACACTGAGGTCACTGAGTTCACACACAGCATTTTGCTCTGGGAAACCTTTGTTTGTTGATTGAAAAATGATACAAAATTTAAATCTGGAAGAGCTCTCAGGAAACTTCTCCTGCAGCCCTTTCTCAGCACATCACAACCTCTGCCCAAGCTGTCCCTCACAGGCTTTGTTCAAGCTCTTTGACAGCCCTAGAAAACCTTAGGGTAAGACATTGTCACAGCTGCTCTTGGCAGTATTTCCAATTCATAACTCACCTTTACAGTTTAAAACTTGTAAGTTTAAAACTTGCTCTCAATCAAAACCTGTCTTACAAAACTCATTTCTACACCCTTCTGTGGATTTTTTCCTACCATCCTCCTTTGTAAGGAATTTCAGGACTTGTCTCCTTTAAGTTTCTCTTGCCACAAACCACCCATATTCCTTCAGTCCTTCCTCTTACTCTAAGTATGCTTTGCCTTTGTCCTTTGGGAAGTCTAATTTTTCCAAACTGTTTTATGTAACATGAGAAGCTGTGATTTTTTAGATGGGTTATTCCTGAATTATGGGTTATTCCTTAGTGTATGCTCTGGTATATACACCCCCTTGAGTGGTGCCTGTGATTTGTGTGTAGCTTCTTAAGCACAAAAGTACCTCATGAGAGTTTCTACATTCCAGATGGGAGAAAATCATCATCTAATGGATTATTTACAGGCTAAGTTGTTTCTTCTTTTTGTAACACGTGCAGTGTAAATCCTATTGAATGTTTTGAGCTGCTTGGACACAAATCTGTTCTTTAATAAAATCCTGCAGTGCTGACCAGTAAAACCAGCTGGTAAAAAGGGGTTTTATTCAGCTACTGGTCAGTAAAACACAGTGAGCTGACAGTACAATCTCCCTCACAGAGTGCATCATCTCATTCATATAAGCAAGAAATCAAAGTTCTGTTTTGTTTTGATGTGAACCATTTGCTGAAGGTTCACTGATGGATGCTTCTGAAAAGGGCTTGGTGAGGTTCTGAACTGAGAAAATCTGGTAGCCCCAGTGATGATCTGTGGGATTTGAGCCAGACTGGATATGACCTTAGTCACAGGATAAGTCCCAAAGTCGTCTGGCTCAGTTTGTGTGGCAGCAGATTCGGAAGGTTTCCAGCTTAGTGCTGTTTTTTTGTGGGCTGACTAATCCCTTCCAGGACAGTGTATTGGAAGTGCTTGTTCATAACAAATTTATTTTTGATGGCAAAGAACTGGCAGTAGTGACCCAGCTTAACAAAATTTGTCAAGCCACTTGGATCTTCAAGAAGATGTTGCTAGCATGCCATGGGTGGAGTATTGAGGTTTCTTTTTTTCCCTTTCCCTCTCTTTGTGCAATAATGGTACCAGGCATTTTACAGCCAAATCACCAAAGCCAGAGCAATCTCTGCTGAAAAAAAATTGCTGTTCTGCTGCCTAGATTTAGGGAGGAGAACAAAGCTCTAGAAAATCATCTGTGATTCATACTAACCCAGATCTTTTACCAGCAGTATTTGCAGGGCTGACTAACACCATGTGCAGATGTTAGGCTTTCTGTGTGCACAGCCAGCTGAGCTGCTCATTGAGGTTCCTTCTCTGCATGCAGACCCTGCAGCAGTGACTCAGCCTGCCCACATCATGTGCTGATTGTGCAGGCAGGTCTCCATCCTGCTCCCCTGGCAGGTGACCTGACTGAGTCAGCCACAGCAGACAGGTGTTTGCATTCCCTTGCCTGTGCCCATGACTGCCTGCAGGTAGAAATGGAGTTATTTTTGAGAGCAAAGCAGTATTTCTTAGTCCTGTGCTAGCCTGGCCCCTGTATGAGCTGTGTGTGTGGTTGTGTAGGGGTGCTCTTCTGTGAGATGAGTAATCAGTCTTGCTCAGATTACAGGAAAAAGGAAGAACCTTTTATGTGCTACACTTTGTTGTTGTTTTTTAAATATCAAAGCTGAAGGAACCTTTTTTTTTGTTGTTGTTTTTCTTAGCACACCTCCTTCTTCTGGAGCTTTCTGCTTGCTTTCTGCTGAGAGCAGTGATAGGCCTGGTGTCCTGCAAAGTTAAAGAGGAAAGAAGTACCATGAATCTGCTCTGCAGTGCCAAACTGAGAGTGCTGATGGTCTCAGATGTCCTGAGTGTATTTGGGTTACTGGTGGTCAACAGTGATGTTTTCACTTGATGCCCAGTGGTGCAGCAGCTGATGTGTGTTGAATAACACAAGATTGTTCATGGATTAAACCTCTGCTGGCAGCCAGCAGTGTCCACAGGAGAGCTGTGTCTGGGCTGAGGGCGTTGGCTGCTGTGCTGTGCTCTGTGCTGGTTTGGGACAATGACTTTGCACTGTGTTCTGACTGGTTCTGTATTGTGATTAACAGGATGCTTGGCCATATACCTGCTGCTTCCTTCTCTGCTCTCAGTGGCCCAAACTGAGACATTCTGACAGGTGAAGTTTTTCTTTTAGCTCCACCAAAAGGCAGGAGCCTCCAAAGACTCCGACCACCCCCAAAATCACCACCTTCCCTCCGGCCCCCGTCACGTGCGACGCTGTGCGCAACAAATGCAGGGAGATGCTGACAGCAGCTCTGCAGGCTGATGGTGAGTGCTGGGGGAAGCTCTGCATTGCCTCAAGTGCTTCACAGCTCCTGGACCATTCTCACAGAGACTCTCAGTGCCAGCTCAGCTTAGACATATTGTTCTAGAGCAGCCTTGTCAGAGGATTATTGCCAGCACCTCAGTCTAGCCACCCCTTTGATGAACTGGCTGCTGTTGCAGCTTTTTCAGACTCTTACACAGGGACCAGGCTTGAGCTGGAGGCATGACAACGTGCAAAGCAATGGCTGTTAAGAACACAGGGTTTGTCACACAGGGTTGCAACATGGGGTGGTCTGTGAGTTTAATCAGGGTGTGCAGGGATTTGCTTCACTTTCTAGATCTTTTCTGATTAAGTGTTAAGTGAAGCTGTCTTCCCTGTCACCCTTGGGACACAAAGTGAAGCTGTAACTCAGTACATGGACTTTGTAGGGATGGTGCTTATGCCAGTCAGCATCTGCTGTAAGACTCTGCTGCCTTTGCAGACAGGAGCCCCTTAAATATTGTGGTCCTCTGGATCTGAGGTGGAACAGATCTCTCTTGCATTCAGACTGTGCCATCTCAAGTGAGAGGCAGGTACTCAGCATGTCTGGAAATTTGAGCATCTGGTTGTGTCCACATTGCAGATCACTTAAAAAAATTGGGGTCTAAGCACTGCAGAGTCTTATTAATTTGGAGCCAAGGAATGTAGATGACAGATGGAGAAGTTCATGAGGTCTTTATTTCTAGCCTTCCAATGCATGTCTTTGTATGCTGCATTAAATGCTTTGCACAGCTCTTAGAAAAACCCTTTCCATATGAAATCTGGGAAAGAGTTCCCTTGAGCCTTTCCCTAAGCTCAGCTGTGCCCTACCTTCCTTCCTTTATGGTATTTATCATACTGGCTGTCCTAATCCATGGCAGTTATGCACTCTGTATGATGCTGCTTAACTGGTGTGTGGGGGAAAAGGGGAGGAGTAGACAGTCCTGAGATGAGATGAGAAAGGAAGGCTTGATCCCAATGCTGCACACCTCCAGGCCTCCCAGATGGCTGGTCTGAGTAGAGTTACTTACTGAGGTGAATAGCTGATGAGACTCAATTCCTGCCTATATACATTTGATTTCAATTGTATGAAAAATATATTGGAAAACTAATAAGTTCTTAGGCTGTTGTTAGCTTTGTCTCTTGCAGTCCATATCCTAGAGAGGGACAGGGCACAGACTGGCTAGATTAATCCATTTTCATCACTGCCCTTTTCCAAAGGGTCAGAGAGTAGCAAGAGCAAAGGGCAAGATGCCATTTGATGGGAAGAGCATGTGAATCAAACCAGCAAGCTGTCCAGATGTGTAGCTCAGAAATAGTGAGCCTGGGGAGCCCTGGTGTGGTTGGAAGGCTCTGAGCTCCTGTTTGTGCTGTCTTACAGACGACTACATCGCCATCGGTGCCGACTGCGAGCACATAGCAGCCCAGATTGAAGAGTATATCCTTGCTGTACTGTGCTTCCTGCATGCCTCCAGCAAGAAATCCATGTGCTCAAAGGAAAAATGGGACTCTCTGTGCATAAATGTTCTGCTGCAGCTTGTCAGGGGTCTGGGTCTACTAAGGAACTACCAGTGTGGAGTTGGAGCTCAGAGACTGTAATCCCTTGTTTGTCCTTCCCATCAGGGTGTTGTTTCCTGCTTTTGATTCTGCTTCCAAATACATGCAACTTCCCTGGGCTCCCTGTTGAGGAGAGTGTGCTGATCTAGACAAAAGCAATGGAAAGGATGGAGCAGTGAGGTTCAAGTTGCATGGTGGTGTGAGATAAGCCTTATGTGAGGAGTTTGCTTGATTTAGGAACTGTGGGGTTGGAGGTGCAGCTGGGCTCTCTCAGTGGAGGGGTTTGTGGCTGCCTTGCTGAGAGAAAGGGAAGGTTGTAGAACCTGAGCATAGCTGAATATTTCCAGCACAGTGAAAAAGCCCAAGCTGGAAGCCCCTGGAGTTTGGGATTGTATAAACCTGCTCTCAAATCCAGCACTGACCTCCCAGAGCAGATGCTGCTGTTGTGTCCCAGCACCTCCATCCTGTCAGTGGGTGACAGTCCCTGCTCTTCATGGGTGGCTGGGAAGTGCTTGATGCCTCTGGGTTGGTTGCAGGCTCCTTGACTGCCCTCACGCATCTACCAGGATGTCAAGAACACTGACATGAAATACAAAAACCGCGTGAGGAGCCGCATCTCCAACCTGAAGGACTCCAAAAATCCTGAGCTGAAAAAGAACGTGCTGTGTGGGGCCATCACCCCTGAGCAGATCGCTGTGATGACCTCGGAGGTGAGGGAGCCTGGGGACCAGGGTTTGCTTCTCACAGGGGATGTCCTGAGGCTTAGCTGGGCTGCTTCAGGGTTGCAGTTTTCTCAGTAGCTGCTGTCAGAATGCATGGCGTGAGCTTGCAGTGGGGTTTGCAGTGTGGAGAGTGGTTTGTTGGGTCTTCACATCATCCCAGGGCCCTGGGTATGAACCAGAAACCAGAATTGGAACAGGCTTTCTGTGTTAGTGCCCATCTGTCAGTCTGCCTTGTCCTGTTGGCTGTTTCCATGGTAGTGGGTGTGGTGGTAAAACTGGGCAGATGTGATTTTATTGCCTTTTTTTTTTTCTTTTTTCTTTCTTTTTTTTCCTTCTGAAAGGAAATGGCCAGTAATGAGCTGAAAGAGATCAGGAAAGCCATGACAAAAGAAGCAATCCGGGAGCATCAGATGGCCAAGACAGGAGGGACACAGACTGACCTCTTCACCTGTGGGAAATGCAAGAAGAAGAACTGCACCTACACCCAGGTTGGTTTTCCTGCTCCTGTCTTGGCCTCTGCACAGGCCATGATCCGTCATGGTCACGAGCTTGCACTGCTCTGTGACAGGCCCTGCAGCACAACACAAATTTTGCTACTGGTAGAGAGAAAACACTCATGGCTGTCTAAAATGTACTTCTGCACATGTTTCTGTGAGCTTGTGTAAATTTTGGCTCACTTGAACAAGAGCAGGAGTTGTGCAGCACTGAGGAAGCTTTCAAAAGTTCAGCAGTGCTCTACACTGAAAGCAGGTGCTGGGAATGCTGGGATTCAGACAAGAAAGGAGTGGGTAGTGTAGAGGAGAGGCTGCAGAAACTGACTCAGACATGTTGATAGTATTAAAAGTACAAATTAAGAATATAGATTACCTGCAGCTGGATGAGTCCCAACTTATTTAAAATCAAATAGCATTAAATTTATGAAACAAAAGGAATAAACGAAGCTGTGATGTGAGCAGACAGAGGCTTTTTCTTCCCCGTGGCCAGCTGTTGGAAGCCTTGTGCATTACCAGTGCTTTTTAGCTCCCATGTTTGTGCCAGGCATCTGGAGATAAATGTGCCTTTGCTGTGAGTCAGTGGTTTAGAATGTGCAGATACCCAAAAATGCACCAGCAGCCACCAGATTGCTGCTGAGTGACTGCGCACAAACTGCGTGTGCAAGTGCCGGCTGAGACTCCTGCATCTGCTTGGACTTGACATACAAACACATGGAAAGAGAAGGAGATCCAGGAGTCTGACCAGGGAGTTTCCTTTGGCTCAGCAGCAGTCTTACATCCCACAGGCTGGCTCAGGCGAGGGGCCTCGCTCTGCCAGTGCTCCCAGTAAGCATTCCTGGGCTGTCCCAGCACACTCCCAGCACTGGCTCCACCTGGAGTGGACTGGAGTTTGAGTGCCTGGAATTTGAACAGGAGACAGCAGTGTCCCCTAAATAGCAATATCAGGAGGCTTTCTGTACTTTGTTTCCTAGTGAAATCATTAGTGGGTGATGGGATGTAAGTCTCAAGTACATGCACTGGCATTTATGAACATGTTGGAAGCAGACAGTAAAGGGGGAGAATTACAGAATTCAGCTATCCAGCATTCTTGTAAAAATGGTTAATTTGCATCATGCAAATACTGTGACTCTTGCACATGGGGTAATTACACACATAGATCACCATAATCACCCCTCAGCACAGTTCTGCCTGACTGGTGTGGCAGTACCAGTGTTTTCAGTCTAGATCTGCCTTGTGGTATTCAAATGCCACGAAAATCTGGTTTTTACTAAAGTATGTGTTTCTGGCAAGAGCCAGTCAGAGGCAGCAATCACATCTGGGTTAAATATCAGAGTTCCTTAATGGCTCAAACACAAACCAGACTGGAACTGTGCAGAACCTGGTAACCCGGAGTGTGTTCCTGTGAGGCCACGACGTTGGACTGCTCTGTAAATGGAAATGACTGGAGTGCTTTTTTAATGCTTTTGTGCTTGGGACTGAGGGGTTTGTCATGGCAGTGCTGGCAACATCCCTTCCTGGGGGACAGTTTGGGGAGGGGAGGGATTGGCTGTGCATGTCCACTTCCAGAGTCACCTGCAAGAAATGGACAGCAGATTGGGTAAAGAGGGAAATACACTGTCCCAAAACTTGTCACTGAGGTAATGTCAGGATGAAGGTGGTCATGATGTGTGTATGTGTGTAACACAATCACCAGACTGATTTTACTGGAAAGCTCCTTTTGCCATCCCAAACCTTGGTCTCTCATTGATTTTGTGAGCTGAGCACCAACCCCTGGAGGCCAGAGGGACAGGGCCATGTGTGATGCTCAGCTCTCACCTCCCTTCTGTCCCCGCAGGTGCAGACCCGCAGCTCCGATGAGCCCATGACCACCTTCGTCGTGTGCAATGAGTGTGGGAATCGCTGGAAGGTAGCACACCAGGGCTATTACTGGCACTGAGGGGTGGTGGGGGCTGTTCCCAGCATGCTGCAGGCACTTGCCTGCTGCTCAGAGGTGTTTGCCAAACCCTCTAGAGAGTGATCTTCCCTCTCAGCACAGAGGCAAGAACTCCTGGGTTCATCCCTGCAGACCAGCTGGGGTCAAGTCTCATTTCCACATTCCCTGCTCTCTTCTCATGTCCCTTCTTCCATAACCAGCTTCACAGTGCTTTCCATGCTGCCTCTGAGAGTAGTGGTGATGATGTTCAGGATTTCAGAATGGCTCTTTCATGCTGTGCACAGAGCTCAGGGGTGAGCAGAAATGATGCCACTACAAAGTGCCAAAGAGCCACAGCGAGAGATTCACATGGGAGCTCCCTTTGCCCCCTGCTTCTGAGAACCCCCAAACCCTTGCCAGCTTCTGAAACAAGCCCACACCTGGATCCTTACCTTCTTAGCAGTGAGGTTTCTAACGGGGTTTGAACTCCCTTCTCTTGCAGTTCTGCTGACACGTGCCAAGGCCCAGAGCGGCAGCCAAACGCAGACCCGAGCGCAGCCTCCGCACGCCGGCTCCCATGGCAGTTGTGTTTTGTGTCCCAGTGAGTTTGCATTGTCACACGCTGCGAGCAGCAGCAGGGAGGCCTGGGCCTCGCAGAGAGCCACAGCCATGGGCTGACAGGTTGGCAGGAGAGCTCACTAAACACACCCAGTCATTACTTTCTCATCTAAGCGAGTACGGTCACTTTCTCTTCAAAACTAATATTAAACATTTTTGTCAGTTTCTGACTTTTATTTCAACTGTGTGTGAAGCACTTTGTTTTTCCAGCATGGGAACTTGACAGGCGGTCCATGTCCAGGTGGATGAGGACTGAATAATGCCTGGAGCAGCAGAAAGTGAGATGTGACTTGCAGGCACACCCTTGGTGTGTGAAGGCTTGTTTCTGTCACCTCATGGAATCTCAATCACTGGGCCACGGCCTGGGGAAGCTGGGTGGGCAGTACTATTGACAGGGAACAGCTTTTGGGGCAGAGATCAGATGTTGCTTTCCATCTTGGCAGCATTCACTGGATTTTGCACTGATTCCTTTTCATCTTGAGCCTTTAAATGCCAACAGCATCGGCTGCTGCAAAGATCAGAATGTACTGCCCAGGTTGTAACAGACTGAGAGTAGGGTGACACCAGCCACAGTAAATCCCACCCCAAACTGTTCAAAGTGAGTGCCAGGCACTTTCCTGTTTGTGCTCTGCTTGTAGCTTGACAGCTGAGAAACAGCCTGGAGTTTCAGAGGGGCTTGCTGGAGAGGCTCAGGAGGAGGGAAAATGCTGCAAATACAGGAATTTTTCCAGAGGCTTGGATCTGGACAAGGTAAGGGCTAGAGGGATGGGTGGGAGCTGTTGGCACTCAGCTGTGGAAGTGGAGGAGGTTTGAAGTGAGCTCAGAGCTGGTGCTTGGAAGGGGTCAGATAAGGAAAGGATCCTGTAGCTAAGCCAGCCCCAGGTGCCACATCTGCAGATGTGACCCTGTGAAGGAGAGATACAGAATGAGGCTCCTTCTGGGAGCTAACTAAAACCTGGTGGGGAAATTCCATCTGACCTCACAACAGCTTTCAGCCAAACTTAAAATCCCTCCTCTTTCCTTTTCATAGCCTTTAGCTGGGGTGATGCAGCACTTGGGGGACCCCAGCAAGCTCTGTGGGTCTGAGGCTGCCAAGGAGCAGTGCTGCGCCCTCCAGCTCTTGTGCTGACGGGCAGGGCAGGAGCAGTCACATCTCATGGCATTGCTTCCCTCTTCCAGAGTGAAAAACAAGTATTTCCACTGGCTTCCCAGCATGCCAGACAGCAGACATTGAGCAGAGACCTCGGAGATGTTTGGAGAGGAGTAAGCAGCCACATGAAAGCAGCGGAAAACGTGCTCCCAGCCCCTTGGAGGGCTGTGCTGCTCCGGAGGCAGGGATCCCACCAGCATCCTTCGCTCAGGGCTTTCACTTTACAGGGTGCAGCCAAGTCTCCCAAGAAGGAAAATATTCAAAGACGCTGACAACTCCTTTAAGCCTCACGAGTCTTGTGGTGAATGGGATTATTCAAGCCAGGCTTGGGAGGGAGCAGTGTCCTCGCAGTGCTGCTGAAAAAGCTTCAGGATCTAAAACCCACGCTGACCAGAGCACTGGCTCGTGTGCTGGGAAAGGGAGCCAGCTCTTCACCAGTGCCTCTTGCCTTTCTTCTTGTGTTCCTGTGAGGAGCAGAGCTGAGCTTGTGTACAGCCTTCTGACAATCCTGAATTAGGTACCAAGAGTCCCAAGCAGGAGTTTGGGAAAACTACCATGTCATTTTACCGCTCCATTTTCCAGGAGAGCCAGGGAGGGGAAGCACACTGGATAAAAAGGTGCTTCAGAAGTAAAGATTTGCTTGTAAGGTGTTTAAAAGGGAGTGGGAGCAAGAGAAAAACGAGATTATCTCATGGCAGTGGGGTCTTCCCTGTGCTGAGACCTCTGTGGTGTGTGGAGGGATTCTGACCCCCAGCCATGCTCTTGAACAGCTTCAGGGATGTTCAACCTCCAACCCTCAGGCTGGGGCCACATTTGAGAGTATTTCCCTTACTCACAGAATGAACCCAGAACTAAAACTTGCCCTGTGCAGGGTGGGGATGCTGTAAGGTTGCAGACTGAAGAAAAACCTGCCAATAATAACAATACCGACATTCCTAATAAACCATTGCTGGTCTCTCTCAAAAATACATTTTCTTGAACTGTATTTCCAGCTTGGCAAAGAAAACTAAATTTACTGACATGAATTTCCACACAGTCATGCCATGAGGAAGGAAGGAAACAAAAACAACAAAAAAAAAGCTGAAAGAATTGGTTTGTTTAAAAAATATGTTCAATAAAAAGCATTTTTTTTCTTTTGGAAGGGCTGAAGAGAGGAGGGGAAGGGATGGATAAATAAGAAACTGCTGTGGTGGATCAGGAGAAGCAAAGACTGGCAGCAAAACCCCTGTGTTGGCTTTGTTTCAGTGTGAAGAGCAGGGACAGACGTTTTAATCCTGCATACTGAGCCTTCAGTAAATCATTCCTTGTGCTGTGGAGAAACATGGGAATTCTGTATCCTCCCTGTGACACTTCCATCCTGCATGGAGCCCAGGTGCCTGCTCAGGGAGGAACCAGGGCAGACCCCTGGGCTTCTCCCAGGCCTGGGCCAGCTGGGAGCTCTCATGCAGGCATCTTGGTGCCTGTGGGTTCTGCAGGAGGGCAAACAACACCTGTACAGGTGTTTTCCCCCTCCCTGAGGTCCATGAACCAAGGATGGAGGATGCTCTGGGTTTGGGGTGGCAGTGTGTGGTGTCATGGGGACTGGCAGGGGAGGCAGCTGTAAGACATCTCCTGCCCACCCCCTAGCACATCCCCATGGTCCCTTATGGCACCTCAGAGCTCTGCCCTCTGCCCCACCAGCAATGCAAACAGCCTCTATCACCACCCCCCTGCCCTTTGGGCCACCTCAAACAGCTGGAACCAGGTAAACCTGACAAGTTTTTATATGTACAGAGATGCTCGTCAACCCCCCTCCCGCAGCCCAAGTCCCCCAGTAAAAGCCAACCAAAGGAGCATTTAAAATTAAAAAAACAAACCCAAACCAACAACAGTTGACCTCCCCCCCACCTCAAAAAACCCCCAACTGGGTCTCAGGTGGAAAATGGGGACGTGCTGTGTCCCCAGGTGTGTGGAGATGGGATAAAGTGACCTCTTCCAAACAGGGTGTGGGGAGAGCCAGGCCCTGGGCACTGTCCTGTGCTCCCCCAGCTCGCTCTGGCCAGCACTGGGGACAGGGCAGAGAATCAGTAGTATGGACTGGCCCAGGCTGTGTCCTGGGGACAGTCCTGCAGTGTGGCCCAGACACCGGGGTGACAGTTCATAGGTAAAAAGCTAAAAACGGTGAGGTCTGGCAAGGAGGGCGGCAGAGGGGAGGAGGCACCGACCGTCCCTGGCCACCATGTCCCCACTGCTGTCCCCACGGCTAGTGGGTGCCCTTAGGACTCCGAGGAGGAGTGGGAGACGGTCTGGAGCAGCGATTTGTAAATGGCAGAGTTCAGGAAGCGGGGATAGGAGTCTCTGTGCATCAGCGTGTAGATCTGGAGCTGTGCGTCGTCGAAGGTGTGCGAGGACGGCTCCTGCATCTTCCGGTTGATGACCTCCCTCACCCGCGAGTCCAGGCTCACCTGGGGGGCACGGAGAGAAAGTGGGGGCTGGGGGACACCCAAGGACAAGCCCCTGGCCCAGCACCCATCCCCGCACCCCTCTCAAGGGAAACTGAGTAACAATGCAGTACCAGATGTGGGGAGACCAGTGTGCTCCATCCCAGAAGATACTGGCACTGGAGCCCTGGTGGCTGGGAAGGGTTGCAGGATCGAGTGGGGATCTCTCTGGGACTCCTCTGTGTCCCCCAGCTGGGCATAGGGAGGTGGGATGGGGTGGTCCCGCCCTGGGTACCCCACTCCAGGGATGCTGTGAGCCGGGATGCAGCATTTTCCCGGCCCGCTGGTGCCCTCGTGAGGTCTCGGCCCCGCAGCACAACCCGGCCCGCAGTCACAGTGCCAGCAGCGTCCCGGGGGTTTTGGGGGGCTGGATATCCCCTTCCCACCGCCGTCACCCTGCCAAACTCATCCCCAAACTGTCACAGGGCTCTGGCAGCAGCTGGAACTGAGCCCTCTCCCTAAGAGCCCTCCCCTCAAAGGCTCTGCCTCCTACCTCCTTGGGAGAGAGGATGGAGATGTAATCCTCATAGATCATCCTGGCCTTCTCGTCGATGGTGTGCTTGTTGCACTCGGTTTTGAGCTCCTCACACGCCAGCCAGAAGAGCATGTTCTCCTCGCTGTACTCAGTCCGCAAAAACTCCCGGAAGACGTTGCGCCCCGCCGGGCTCTTCATCAGCTTGTCAAAGGACTGTGCCCAGCCCTGCACCTCCTCCGGCGTGGGTTTGGCACTGACAGGTCCATGGCAAGGCAAGGGGAAGGTGTTACAGCCAGACAGACATCCCACTGTGTCCCTCCTGTGTCCCAGGGATCCCACTGTGTCCCTCCTGCTCATCCCTGGTCCCACCCAGAGGAACTGTGCCCAACCACATCCCCCGTGCCCATGAGGAGATGTTCCTGCTCAGGCTCCAGTGGTGTGGAGCTTCCAGAGGTCACTTCTGGGCTCTGTCCTGGCTCTGCTCAGCCAAGCTGGAGTGTAGCCTTGCTTTGGTATGGATTTCCCAAACTGGGGTGTATTTTGGTGCTGGCTCTGCACAAATATCAACAGGAGGAAAAGCCCTTTGGTGGAGAGGCAGCTCTGAGCCAAGAGACTGACATGGGTCCATCACCCCTCTCAGCTGGGGAGGGAGAGAACAGGGTGGAGAGGGAGGGAGGCTGTTTCCCAGCAAATGCTCAGCACCTGTTTGAGCAGGCCAGGTACACTCATTATCCACGGCTAATTAGCACATCTAACCCTGACCCAGCTGTTCCAGGCACGGCACAGAGCCCCCATGGCTGGGTGTGTCACACTTGTCGCTCAGGGAATGGGTGCTTGGTGCCCAGCATTCCTGGAGTGGGGTGCTGGCCCATCCTGCTCCTCCCTGAGTGAATGTAGACACTGCTGCTGCTTCCACTTCAGCGCTGAGAGCCCCTGGGAATGGCCTGTCCCCTCCTCTCCCTGTGGCTGCAGGATGCTCTTGGCAGTGCATCTAAATGGCAGAATGAGGTCCAAAATCTGCTGAGGTTCTTCCATGCCTCAGTTTCCCTTTGCAATGGGCCTGAGGGCAGAACCACAGTAGGATTCAGCCTGTGGCTCCAGATTCCCTGTTTCTTGGTGAGAACTGGGGAGGAGCTGGACACATCACCAGGAACCCCTGAGCCCTGGTGTGTACCCCAAGGGCAGAACACAGTCCTGGCTGCCATGGAGGGTGGCAGAGGAGACAGTGCCATACTGTGCCCTGCTGTGGTTGACCCCAGCCCACTGCACTGGCCCTGCACTCACCACGCTTCACAGTTTGGGATGCTCTCCAGTTTGGTCTCCCGGGATGCCCTCCATGCTCGCTCTCGGTCCTCGTTCCTAACGGGGAGACAGAAAGGTAGTCAGGGGCATTGGGGACACATGCAGACCCCACCTTGACCCCTGACCACTGAATCTCCTCCGTGGGCACCAGTACCCCCCAGCCATGCCTTTCTCTCACCACTGCCCTGGTGGCACCCTGGTTCCCTCATGCTGTCACCATGTGAGCGTGTCCCTGTGCTGTCCCTGTGCTCGGGGGCTGCTGTGGCTCTGGTCCTGCTTCAGCATTCAGGCTGTGTGCCAGGGCCATGTGCCAGGACTGAGCTGAGCTGGAGTGGCCACAGCAGCCGGCAGAGGTCAGTGCTGGACCAGCCCAAGGCGGAGCTGATGTGTTCACAACAATTGTGAGCTGTTGTGTCACGAACAATCACCAAGAAATAAACAAGTGTTTATTGGTGACGTGCCAGCACCAGTCCAGCCTGGAGGCAGATAGTGGGATAGAGGTGCTGGGGTTTGGGGATGTAGTGTTCCCTGTCTCTGTGTCCCCTTGTCCCCGGGGGTGCTGGTGGCACAAGTGGAGAGCAGCCATCAGCCAACTTCCCCTGGACCCGTGAATTTCGGTCCCAGCACTGACCGCAGCCCTTCCTGCTTGCGACACTGTCCCTGCTGCTCACACAGGACTGGCTGTGCAAACCTCTGCCCCAGCATGGGCAGCTGGGTGGGCAAAGCTCTGGGCATGTCCCTGCCTGTGCCACCCCCAGGGCTCGCTGCCTGCCAGGGCTGAGCCCCACTCAGGGGGGGATACAGGAGGAATAGCTGTCCCATCTCTGGGATTTCTGCTCCCTCTCTGTCACAGGCTCTTGCAGAAATTAAGGACAGACACAGGGAATGCCACCAAGCCTAGGACAGTGTCTAGGAGGGAGATGCATGGGGCTCAGCTCCAGGGTTTTTGCTCCTCCAAGCTCACTGCTCTTGGTGGGTGTAAAGACCAAAGCTGCTGCAAAGCTGGAGTCATCAGCAATTTCTGAATGAGCAGATGCTGAGGAGGAAGAGCAGATGGGCTCTCCAAAACCTAGGCTATCCAGAGAATAAGGAGCTGGAGATCCTCAGTAAGGACAGGAGATGCAGATGGAGGCAAGCAGCTGCTTCCATCCTTGGCTTTGGGCAGTGTTGGGAGGGCAGGGCTGGACTCTGTGCTCACTGCTGCAAGGCAGAACTTCCCAGAGGGCTCATATGGATGGGGCCATCCTTGCCTGGAGACCATCAGGGCAGCATGGGGGAGTCCCTCTATGCATCCCAAGAGATTTGTGTCATGAACAGCAATCACAGTGCACCCAGCACTCTATCCCCTGCCCCTGACGAGGTGGGTGGGTGATGCTCAGTGGGTGAGGCTGCAGGAGCCAGTGCAGGGGCAGGGGGACGTACCAGGAGCAGCTGCAGCAGCAGCACCAGCAGAAGCAGCAGGCGTTGGGGCGGTGGCTGCTGGCGGGTTGCACCGTGCTCGGAGAGGTCTCATGCCGGGACATCGGAAGGAACGACTCTGTGGACGCGGGTCCTGCGTACTGAGAGGGGGAGAGGGTCAGGGAGCTGCAGTGACCAACCCCCATCTGTGCAAGCACACAAAGGAGCAGCCCCTGTGCAGTGACTTGCTGTAATTTAGTGCTGGCTCCTGCCTGCCACCCCAGTCACGCCTCACCTGTGTCCCAGCCTCATACACGGCGGACGGCGTTGGGTCTGGGTCGTGTTTCAGGGGCTGTTCTGCCGCTCTCAGCTCCTCCCAGCCCGCGGGTGAGCTCTGAGACCCCCTGGCTACCGTCCCTGCCGCCTCCTGGATGGAGCCTGTGGGGAGGGGAGGAGTGGGACCTCGTTACTGCACAGAACCCCCGGCCTGGAGTGGCTCCAGGGCAGCTCTGTGCAGGGAAATGCCCTGGGCAGGTGGCAAGCGAGGGCAGGGCAGCAGGCAGAAAGTGCAAGAAAAGGAAGTGTGAAGGAAAGTAGAAGAGGAAATGCAGTGGCACATGCTCTGTCAGCCCCCTGCTTTGTCTGGGATCCCATCCCACACTTTGGGGATGCTGTGGGGCTCACTGCAGGCAGCAGTGGGGCTTGGCAGGGTGAGGGGCTCAGTGCTGGCCCTGCACACCCCTGGCCATGCCCTGTGCCATGAGGAAGAGTGGCTGAAACCCCTGGTGTCTTCAGGCATGGGATGGGGAAGTCAGAGCTGCTACACAGCATCACGTGAGTGGAAGGAAACAGGGCGGTGGTGGTGAGTTTTCACAGCTCCTGGTGCTAAACCAAACCTTGTCCAGGACACCTGCCTGTCCCTGCCCACACCACTGGCTCAGCCTGGAGCAGGGATGCTCCTGGGAAGGAGAGATGCTGGGCTCAGCACGGGCAGTGTTTATGTCAGGCCACAGCTGGCTCTACCTCCCTGTGCCTTGCCAAGGGTGATGGGCAGCAATCCTGGTCCTTCCCCTGCCAGAAGGAAGGAATGGGAGCAGAGGCAGCAGGGAGAGCCCCCAGAGATCTCAGCATCCCCACCTTGAGCAGCCTCAGGCCTCGTCTGAGTCTTGCTGCCACTCAGCAAGGGGACACAGCAAGGCTGTGGGATGCAGCTGGGGACACAGCTGTCCCCAGAGCCCTCCATGAGCCCTGGGGTAGAGCCCCCCTGTTCCCAGCAGTGCTTTCCTGGGCTCTCCCAAACCCTCCCACAGTCCCAGTGCTCCCACAGGAATGAAAAAGGAGAGAGTCTGTGTTTCACTCCCAATTGTCCCTATTTATAGCCCCAAGTGCTGGCAGGATGGCTGTGATCTTGTCACCCGGTTCAGCAGCAGCTCTGCTCCCTCTCACACCGTGCCGCCTTCGGGTCCACTTAACTCCCCACTTCTTCCCTTTCCTCTGCCTCTCCTGGCCCAACCATCTTCTACTCCCAGCACCCACATCCCACTGCCCATCCCATGGCACCCAGCACTGCCAGGGGCTGTGGCACCAACAGGAGCTGGGGTTGAGGCTGTGGGAACGGGGTGAGCAGGACACCCTGAGCATTGGGAACACCCAGCTCCCTCCCAGCTCAGCCTGGCTCTGCCACAGCCCTGGCTATGGAACGGTTGGATTGGGGGTGACTGAAGGACTGGGATATGGGGACAGTGTGTGGCTTTGCTCTGTGAGGACATCCAGGTACTTCATTTTGCTCCTTGGCCAGAGCTGAGCCATAAGTGGCTGAGCCAACACACCCTAGAGAGGCAGCAGGAGGGAGCAGCATCCCCAGGCAGGAGCACCCCCTTCCCATGCCAGGGGTGTGCTCAGCACCCAGCCAGGAGCAGGACCAGGCCACTGCCCACCCTGGGTGCTGTGAGACACAACCCAGGGCCATTCTGGAAGAGTGTGCTGTGCCATGGGAACAGGGAGAAAGGAACTGTGGGCCTCCACAGGGACCACAGGGACACTGTCTGATGGCAGCAAGAGGTGCTGCTGGTGTGATCCTCGTTGGCACCAAAAGGCAATGCCAGCACATCTGGCTTGGCACCAAAAGCCAAGCTCAGCACATCTGGGTTGGCACCAAAAGGCGATGCCAGGACACTCCGATGGACACCAAAGGGCACTGCCATCATGGTCTGGATTTGCAGGGATGATTTCTCAGCACCCTTTAATGTCCCTGCCACCCCCAGCTCCCCAGCTGGCAGGGGCTGGGTGCTGTGGGGCTGTCACCAGTTGCCCCAGTGCCAGGCCTCCCTGGGGGCTGGCGGATAGGGAAGTGCCAGAGGGAAGGCGAGGGCGTGCGCTCGAGGCTGCAGAAAGAGGAAGGATGACAAAAAGGGGACATTTCCCTACAGAGAGAAGAGACAGCCCAGAACCACCCTCCCTGAGCTCCCCAAGCCCCCTGTGAGGCTGGGAGTCCCCGTGTGCCAGGTGTCCCTGGGCTGTGCCAGGTGGCATCACACACCTGTGATGTCCCCATGATGTCTGGCACTGTCCTCTTGCCAAATGGAGCAGGGACCCTCCAAGCAACCAGACAAGATGAGCTCTCCCCAAAATCACTTTCAAAGGGGAACCTCCCCTTCCAGCAGGCCTTGCTGAGATGTTGGCCCCATCCCACACACCTGCATATGAAGCTCCTCGTGCCCTGCTCACCCTGGGCAGAGCAATCTCCCCCAGTTCTGCAGCACAGGGCACAAATCAGCACCCACCTCAGTGCAGGAGCACTCCCAGCACAACCTGTGCTGTCCCTGACGTGCCCACCTGTGCTGTGGGTGCTGGGAGGACTGGGGGGTGTGGGAGCAGCCATTGTGCTGTGTCCATACCTGCAGCCTGGCCATGGCACCAGCCAGGGTGACCCTGCCCGGCTCAGGGGGTGCGCGGCATCGCCAGGACCGCCGGCTCTGCGGGCAGGGAGGTGGGGGAGAAAAGAAGAGAGAAAGAGAAAAGCGGCCAAACACATCCTCTCACAGGAAAGGGAGTGGTAAGGGAAGTGGCAAACTCAACCGAAGAGTTCAGGCCTTTTTTGGGAAAGCCCCAGCCCGGCCCAGACGCTCTCCTTGCTGCTCCATCACGGGGCCAGCTGCCCCATGGAGGGGCACAGTGGGGCTGAGCCAGGTCAGCCTCCTGCCTCCAGGAGGGCTGGATCCATGCAAGGATGGATCCACGAGGGCTACCAAGATGGGGCTCCCCAGCCAGGACTGGCACTGATGGCAGCTCCTCGGAAACAGCCCTGGCACGCTGGTGCTGGAACAACCCCGCTCTGCCGAGGGTGCCAGGCAGGAATAACCCCGCAGCCGAGGCCGCTTCAAAGCGACAGCGCTTTCTGCCACGCTGTGCCCCCGATGTGCCCGGGCTGCCAGCACTGCCCGCAGAACACGGACACCGGCAGCGAGGTGGGCAGTGCGGGAAGGGCTGTGCGGGAAGGGCTGTGCGGGAAGGGCTGAGTCAGAGCCGCCGGCGGTGCCTCCGGCAGCATCCCTGTCCCTGCGAGGTGGGATGTGCCAGCCTGATGCACACACAGAGCGCAGCCCTGCTCCCTCGGCCAAGAGTGACTCACAAACAAAGTTGTTTGATTTTTTTCCTCTTCAGGAAAAATAGAAACACAAGAGAGAGAGAGAGAGGAATCAGCCAACCTCCGTTTTCTTGATTAAATTCACCCTCGGCCCTGCTGTGGGCAGAGGAGGCTGCAGCCCACAAGCGACCAGCACGGCTTGTGGTCTGTGCTGGCGGCTGCCCCTCGGTGGCACGGTCTCACCGCAGGTGAAAAAGGGCAGAAGGGGAGAAAGAGGGAGGAAGGACGCCGGCAGCCACCCCGCTCCCCTGGGGCAGCGCCATGTACCTGCTATCGGCTCATCCCAGCGCCGCCTTCCCCGGACACGAGTTATCACCTCCCCTCTTCCGAGCCCGCACACCCGGCACGCGAAACCCCACGCGGTTGTGCTGCTGCTGTCCCCAGTCACTCCATCCGGATGGAAACCTTCCTGTCACCCAAAGCCACCACCGGCCTGGGCAGCCCCTTCCCCTGCCGTCACCCCCGGCGCTCCAGGGGCTCAGCCGGGCGCCGCTTCTCTGCGCACCTCATTCATTCCCCAGATGGTGTTCCAGGATTCCCTCTGCTGCTACAAGGCAGGGGGACAGCTGGGGCTGTCAGGATGCAGCCACGCTCTCACGGCTTCCAGCACCCCCAGCTCACAGGCATTGAGAGTATTTCCATTCTCTGGTCACCTCTTGTCACTCTCCACCCCAGGAAGGACCTTCCCTTGGTATTTTATGGGTCAAAGCCGGGACAGCAGCTTTGCTGCTCATCACAGGATCCCGCAAGGTGGGCACAATGAACAAACCACCAGCGGCATGGAGACACCATCCCTGTCCAAATCCCTGTCACAGCCCAGTGATGCCTCAGCCAGGAGCAGCACCGGCTCTGAGCCCTCTCCATGCCTTGGAGGAGCAGCAAACACCCACCACCTGCTAGACCAGCCCCGCTGGATCAGCACAAGGAGAGCCTGGCAGCCCTGGCGTGCTGCTGCTGGATTCTCCAGTGTCTCATAAGGGCTCAGCACAGCCTGCAGCCTCCCCACCCCCTCCCTGGCATCTTCCCAGGAGGTCCCAGCACCTCTGATCTCTGCCAAATTTGGCTGGAACCAGCCACGGAGTGCAACCAGAGGCGAGGCAGCCCAGCAGGCAGCTGGGGTGGGTGGCAGGGGGCTGGCACCCCCCCGGGACCCCTCTGCCGGGGTTACCCCATGGTAAGAGCAGAGGCACGGCCCCGAGCCCCACAGCTGCCTCCCGCCCCCGCAGCCTGTCCCAGCCACCTGCCAGCAGCACAGGAAGTTTTAGGAGTTATTTTTAGACTTGGTTTTCAATCCCCCCCCCCCCCCCCCCTTCCACCCCTTAGCAATCTTTTAGAAAAAGATTAAAGAGGTTGAGGGCTTGAGCCCCCTGTCTCTGCGGGATGGGGCTGGGCTGAGCCAAATCCTACCAGCACAGAGGTGCCAGTGATCCCTGGCAGGGCTGGGTGGGCTCTGCTGGCATGAAGGCATGGTTGTGCCCATGTGGTCGCACCCTGCCACGTCCTTGCTGCCCTGTGAGCCCATGGCACTGATAAGGAGCCCATGGCACTGATAACACCACAGATGTGCCTGCACATGTGGGTGAGGCAGCGGTGGCCAGCAGGTACCTCTGGGGAGATCCTCTGTCCTGCAGTGATTCCTCTGCCACTCCCAAAGGCTGGAAAGGCAAATCCTGCTGATGGGAACTGTGACATGCTTCAGTGTGTCCAAACACCTCCCCAGTCTTTAACACCACGAGAGCTGACAGCCCCTCTCCTGCCAGGATGAGGACAATGCCAGGGTCCTTCTCCAGACCACCCACCTCCTCTGCTCCCTGTGTATTTCTGCTTGAGCGTCCTCCAAGCTAAATCCCACCATAAGCCCTCCCAAAAGGACCACATGAACCCATCCAGCACCTGCTGGGAAGAGGAGAACAGACCCATGGCTCTGTCCTGGCACCATGGCTGCTGGGCAGCAGGACAGGCACAGCACTGCCAGCACCCATCCCCTGACCCTGAAACACTGAACCAGAGTCAATTGTTTTATAGCACAAAAATAGCCCCATGCCAGTCAGCTGGGGGATTTAGTAAGGCAAGCACTGACAATTTGTTTCTACTACCAGAGGTGTTGTGGTGTGAGGGCAGGGGCCTGTTCTGAACTCAGTAATGATCCATGGGAGAGGAGAAGACAGATCAGTGATCAATACCCAGCAGGGGCTAAACAGATGGAGGAGCCTGTTGGTTGATGGGAGGGAAGATCAGAGGGACAGGGAGGAGGATAAGGCACTGGCATGGCCAGGGGAGAGCTGAGCTGGATGGGTGGTGGGGTGCTCCTTGTTCACAGCAAGCTGCCAGCCCCTGGGACCACAGGACAGTGGTGATTTGAGGGATGAAGAGTGGCATCCTTCAAGGAAATGAGGAACCAGACAGAGAACCAAGGCAGGATGGGATGAAAAGGAAGAACACTGCATCACAGGGCAATGCTGGATCAAAGGGCTGGCTCAGCACAGCTCTGAGAGCTCCCAGCACACCTGAGGGATGATTCTTCCCCCAGCACAAGCTGGGTTGCACGCAGAGCCCTGCATGGGAGGCACCAGGAGGTGCAGGAGGAGGTTTGGGAGCCTGTGCTGGCACGGGCAGGCGCTGAGTGTGACCACGCCGAGGACAGGTCTGGCCCTGCTCTGCAGCCACACTTCCTGCCCAAAGCACGGCCCCAATGGCATTGATGTGGTCAGGGCAGGGCAGAGCCTGGCTCAACCAGCAGTGGGACCAGCCAGGCCAGGGCCACACCAGCAGCTGGGGACAGCTGGGGACAAGGGGAGCATGTCCCAAACACTGCACCCAGGGGCATTTGCCCACCATGGTTTATTCAGCTGTGGGCGCTGCTGCCTGCACACTGCCAGCCCTGACAGATGCCTTTGGAGCCTGGCTTCAGGCAGATGTCACTTTGTGCTGCTGGGGACATGCACCAGGGCTGGGACATGTCCCCAGCATCAAGTCCCTGGACTACAGCTTTCAGAGCTGGGCTGTCACTTATGCCAGCAAAACTTCCTCCCACATCAGACTTGGGTCCTACATTAAAACACTGAGGGACTGAGGAATGAATCCCCCAGGCCTCATCCTGCAGGCAAACACCCAGGGAAAGGGGGATTTGCTGACCCAATGCCCTGCCCAAGTTCTGGAGAGTCCCAAGGGTCACAGGTGACCCCTGAGGTGTGGTCATGGTGCCAGGGCAGCAGGGAGGCTCTGCCCTGCCCCAGCCACCAGAAGGGATCAGGGTGAGCAATTCTTGTCCCCCAAATCCAGCTGCCCTGGTGATTTAAACGCCAACCTAAGGGGAAGATTGATGGCAGGGCTCAGCTCCATCACCCAGGGAGGAGCTGGCAGTGTGGGGAGGAAGGAAGCACTGTCACCCTGTGTGGCCCCATGTCCTGGGACACTGTCTGGCAGTGCAGCTGCTCATCCCCCTGCTGCCAGACAGGGCAGGCACAGCTGGGGCGCAGGACCCTGGCCATGGTGGGTGCCCATTGCAGGCATTCTGGGCTCACATGGTGGCAGTGGGCCTTGCAGGGCATCTCAGTGAGACACTGATTTACAGGCCATGGTGATGGCCTTTGCTGAGCCCCCAGGATGCTGCAGGGTGCAGGTCCCATCAGAGCACACGAGCTGCTGTCACAGCAATACATTTCTGCAGCCCCAAATCTGCTTCGGCAGCTCTCTCCTCCTGGTGAAACCCCCACCAGGCTCTCAGGCAGCATCTTCCCTTGGTTTTTGTGGGTGTTTTCCAGTCTAGATTGAAGCTTTCTGCCCACTAATGCCAATATGTACCTGTTTGTTCTTCTCCTGCCCTTTGCCCTGCAGCGCTGCTTGGGCATTCGCCTTCTGTCGAGGAAGCTGCAGCCCTGCTTGGGTTAAACCTGCAGGAGGGGGAGCAGCTGGAAAACCCAAACCCTTGCCCCAAACCCTTTTGCTGACCCGCTTTGGGCGGAACCAGGGGTGTTTCCAGCACTGGGAGTGGGCTGCCAGCGCACCCAGAGCCACGGCCGTGCACAGGAATGCTGTGACCCCGCTCTGCCGTGCCCATCCCGCTGCTCCCCTGGAGGCTTTGTAGCATTTCTGCCTCCAGAGTGGGGCAAGTGCTGACAAGTGAGAGTGGAGTGTGGCAAACCTGGGCCCCCAAGCCCAGCAGGGAGCCCTCAAAAGGTCAACCCAGGCTGGTTCCAAGTGCTCGGAGAACTTGAAGGGCGGCTTGCTCGAAAACTCGACCACACATTTTCCTGCGGTCAGGAAACCCCCTTTTTTCCATGTCTAAGATGAATGGTGAAGCTGAACCCCAAAGAACGTTGTTGTTGTTTTCACTGCTGCTCCACCCTTCTGCTGGTTAAATGTTGCTCTCACGAAATGGCCAAGGGCAGGAGGTTTTGCAGGATGGGTGAGTGGCAGAGCACTCCCTGCCTCTCCAGGTGCACTCACCCACAATGACTGAGGTCCTATGGATCCAGAAAATATGAGGGGATGGGCTGAGGCATCACCCTCCATGCCCTGCACAGTGTCTGGGGAGGGGAAAAATCACAGGCAGGTTTCTGTTACTGGTCCACTCTGAAGAAGGAACCCAGTGGACTTGCAGCCAAAAATAACAGAAATAAAATAATTCTCCATGCTCCCAGGGAGCGCTTTCGCAGAAGGGTGAAAGGTTGATCAAAACTCTGGGGCTGCTGCCTTGTCTTACATGGTGCTCAGGATCTGGATGGAGCCAGGATTCTGCCTTCACTAGCTTTACCCCAAAGCCACCAGCTCCTGTGTCCCCAGGTCCTGAGGATGGCTGGGCAGCTGCACAGGGAACTCACCCCAGGGCTTGTGAAGCAGCACAGCCAACAGCTCCTGCAGAGCATGCAC
The DNA here is from genome assembly GCF_027579445.1 of Ammospiza nelsoni. Classification (NCBI taxonomy): domain Eukaryota; kingdom Metazoa; phylum Chordata; class Aves; order Passeriformes; family Passerellidae; genus Ammospiza; species Ammospiza nelsoni. The sequence continues at coordinate 6,584,241 of NC_080644.1, read as the reverse complement.
AGCTGGATTTAAGATGTTTGATCCCTGTGAGAAGTTCTGGATGTCCTGAAACCCGTGGGAGCAGAGAGGAGAGCTGGCCAGTGGTGTTGCTGGAGTTACCATCACACCCTTTGGATGGCCAGGGCAGTGAGGATTCAGGATTTTCTGCAGGTGACCCTCCCTGTGCTGCATGGGGTAACCCATGGAGTGGCAGCTGGGGAAGGAAAAGGGCTGGCTGAGCCCAGCAGTGCTGGGAATGAGCTGGAGGAGGCTCGAGTGGTGCTGGATGGGCAGTGAATAGGGAGATGCTGGGGCTGGATGCCTGTTCCCTGAGCTGCCAGAGCTGGGGCAGTGATGGCACCACAGAGCTGCTTCCCCTCTGTGACAGGGTGTTGGGAGTCCTGCGAGTTCAGCTCCTTCCCCTCTCACACCATGGAAGATGTCGGACACTTCCCTCTCCTGCCCTCCCCACAGGTGGAACCCAGGTTGTAACACATGGGGGGATGTAAAAAATCACTGATGAGGTCCAGGATCTTTTCTTCTCCCAGAATAAGTGACAACTATGAAATAAAGTATAAAACCAGCTGGATTTAGATCCCTCCTCTCTGAAGAGCTTCTGTAATGGAAATGCAGAGAGGGATGTGCAGATGAAAAAGGAACTGAGCAATAGGAAGTCTCGGGTGAAGGCCCTGGGCACCAGATCACTCAGAACTGCTGTTATTCAGGCAAGGGCCCACTGCTGAGCCCTGAGAGTGTGGCATGGCAGGGGGAATGCCTGCTGGCCTTGCTGTGCCCTGCCTGTTCTTTTTTGGGGTGCTCAGGCATGGCCAGGGGTTGGTGCATGAACTGATCCGAGGAGCAGGAGGAGCTTGAGGGGAAAGGCAGAGTGGCTCTTACCTCCTCATGAGCTTTCCAAAATTATTTTTATCCAGAGGATAAAAATTTGGGAAAAAAAAAAAAAAAAAAAGAGGAAAAGCCTCAGCAGCTCAAGCTCATGCTCTGCAGAGGTTGAGGAGTGACACAGTGGCTGGTTTGCTACTCCTGACCTGTTGCTCACAGGGAAGAGCTCTGAGCACTGAGCTCACCCACTCACTTCACATCAGCCCAGCTGAAACCCAGGCCCAGCCTAAAAGCAAAGACAAGAACCAAAGCTCAGCCAAGATGGGAGAGGATGCACTTCAGGAGATGGCTGAGATGGGCTGCTCCAGCACCTTGGGCAGACTCAGAACCAACAACCCTGCCAAGGTATTTTTCTCCCTTACTCTTTCTGGGTTTCGTTTGAAATATTTTTCTGCCTTCAGTTCCTTCTTTTCTTAAATAATAATACCAAAACGGGTGCTCGCACCCTGACTGAGATATATTCATGTCACTAAACTCCTGCTTCTCCACTACAATCCTGTGAGGTGGAGGTTGTTTAATTGCTGAAGAACATGACTGTATTTTGATCAGTGGCTTGAGTCATTTGTGGGGAAGGGCTGACGCGGAGCAGCTAAAATCCTTGTAGGGAAGTCTGATGTGGCGCTCTCCCCTGGGAGATACTCTGAAGTATGTGCCCACTGGGGTGACCCGTTTTCCCAAAGAAAACGCCGTGCACCAGGCCAGCAAATGCCACAGCTCCGCTCACCCAGCGTGACACGGGATGAGCATCTCCACTGATGGGGATGGAGACGCATCCAGAGGGGAATGAACTCCCCTCGCAGCAGGGGAATCCCTCCCACTCGCTTCACACGTTTTGTTTAGTTTCTTAAATAAGGCCGTGGATCCGTGCCAGAGCAGCCTCATGGAAGCAGCGGGGAGAGGGAGCTTCCTGGGGAGCCCCTGGGTGCCGGGGGATGCGCGGTGACCCGCACAGGACACAGTGACCCGCACAGGGCACAGTGACCTGCACAGGACACAGTGACCCGCACAGGGCACAGTGACTGGCACAGGGCGCAGTGACCGGCACAGGGCACAGTGACCGGCACAGGGCGCAGTGACCCACACAGGGCACAGTGACCCGCACAGGGCACAGTGACCCGCACAGGGCACGGTGACCCACACAGGGCACGGTGACCCACACAGGGCACAGTGACCCGCAGAGGGCATAGTGACACACACAGGGTGCAGTGACTCGCACAGGGCACAGTGACCCGCACAGGGCACAGTGACCCGCACAGGGTGCATTGACCCACACAGGGCACAGTGACCCACACAGGGTGCAGTGACCCGCACAGGGCACAGTGACCTGCACAGGGCACAGTGACCCGCACAGGGTGCATTGACCCACACAGGGCACAGTGACCCACACAGGGTGCAGTGACCCGCACAGGGCACAGTGACCCGCACAGGGCACAGTGACCCGCTCAGGGCGTGGTGGCCGCGCTGTCCCTCTCCATCCCTGGGCCACCGAGCCCAGCCCCAAGTGCAGCATCCCGCGACGCCGCGCACGTGATGGGCTCGTGTCGGGCGACACTCGCATGTCACGGCCCTTCTGGGGACAGCCGCGTCCCCGACACCCCCGAGGCAGGTTCCTGAGCCAGCCCCTGGCTGTGCTCTGCTGGAGAACCCGCGGGCACCGCAGCCCGAGGCTGCCCTGACCTCAGGCAACCTCCCCGAGCCCCGGCGCTGCCCGAGCCCGGCTCAGCGCTGCCCCTCGCCCGGGCGAGGCTCGGCACCCTCCGCACGGAGCCCGGGGAGCCGCACGGGCACGGAGCCCTGCCCGGCCGCGCCGCTGCGGGGATGCTCCGGCACCGCCCTGGCACCCACCTGTGGGTGCGGGAGAGCCGGGGAGGCCTCGGGGGGATCCTCCCTGCAACCCCCGCCCCGGGCTGGGCAAACCCCGGCGCCGCCGGCCCTGCGGCTGGAGGGTGCCCCCCTCCTTCCCCCTCTCCATCCTCCTCCTCCTCCTCCTGGCAGGAGCCCTGCCCTCCCCTGGGGGGATGCGGCGGGGAGTTCCCCCTCCCTGCTCCGTGCTCGGGGTCCCCCCGCCCTGCCGCCCGGTCCCCACGGAGCATCCCCCCGCCCCAGCGCTCGCACACGGGGCCGGTGACAGGCGGCAGCCGGACACACGGACGCACGGACAAACAGACAGGCACGGGCAGGGCTCTCCATCCTCCGCGCGTGTGGGGGGAGCGGTGCAGGAGGGAGGATGCTCGGGGCAGGGGTCCATGCAGGGGGAGCGTGCGGAGGGGCTGGGGGAGGGAGAGCGGGTGGGCAAAGCGGGGTCCGGCGGGGGAGCGGGGCTGGGCTGGGCAGCGGGCGAGGGAGGGGGCGAGGGGAGCGCGTCCCCCCCGGCCGCGGCAGCCCCCGGCCGGGGCGCGGGGTACTCACGGGCCGGGCATCCGCGCCGCCGCCGCCGCCCCCGGCCGCCGCCGCTGCGCTGCCGCCGGGCTGGGCACCGGAGGGAGAGGGAGCGGCAGCGGGAGCCGAGCGGCGGCGGCGGCACTGCGCAGGCTCCGGCCCGGCCCCGCCGGCCACTTCCGAAAGCGATTGCAGCCCTGGCACTTCCTCACGGCGCACACACGCACACTCACACACTGACACCCACCCGCAACACCCACCGCCCCGGCCCCCTGCCCCCAGCGCCGGGCACCCACGGCTGTGCCCGGCACCAGCATCACAGAACCAGCGCTGGTACCCACTACCAGCACCCTGCACACACTACCAGCACTGGTACCCAGAATCAGCACCCTGCACCTGGTACCAGCACCCTGCACATAATACCAGCACTGGTACCCAGTACCAGCACCCTGCACCAGCACCCAGTGTCAAATATTGGCACACAGGACAAGCACTGTGCTCCCACTATTGATAAGCAGCACCAGCACCCGGTACAGTACCAGCACCATGCACCCACTATTGGCACCCAGCACCAGCATCACGTACCCAGCACTGGCTCCCGGTACTCACACCCTGCACCCCAAACTTACACCCAGCATCAGCATTGTGCACCAATACTGGCACCCTGCACCAACCCTGGGGATCCCCTCTGCTACTCTGGGGTGTTCTTCCATCCCCAGGGGATGAGGAAGGGCTGTCTGTGAAGCTTTGCCCAGATTGTTTCCCACCTAAATGTCGCTGCTCAGGAGTGGCTTTCCCTGTGTCAGTGGTTTCTCTGTTTTTTGTTCTTTTTTTTTTTTTTTTTCCTCAAAAGCGGGGATTATACATCACTAAAAATAAAGGGTGATAAAACTTTGGGAGAGAAAGGAGGCATAAAAATTTCATGATCTTGCCAGCCAGGCAAATTATCCCACTTTATTATTTAAAACCTCATTAAAAACTGTTTCCCTGGGAGAGACAATGATCAAACCGCCATCTATTTAAATCCTCGAGACGTGCGCTCGGCGACGTGGGGGACGTGTTTAAAATAGGCCCCAAATGCGACTCCTGCAGTGAAAACTCCACCCTGACCCCCACCCATGCGAGCAGCATCTCTGAGCTGATCCCTCTGCCTCTGCACTGGGGGATCAGACAGACCCAAAGTGCCTCCTACATTTTCAACCTGTCCAGCACTTTGGATTTTCCTCTTTTTCACCCATCCAGCTCACAGTGGGATCTCCACAGCTCTCACCCAGGAACCTCTCCAGACAAAGCAAGGTCCTTCCTCTGCCTGCAACTTGTGCAGATCTTGGGAGCAGCTGCAGTGAGGAGCTGTGACTGCCAGGCTGCTCCCTCCTGCTGTGTGACCGGGCCACCAGCCCTCACGATTTTCTTTAGCAATTCATTTAACTGGAAGCTCACAAATGCCCATAAAGCCTCCCACGTCTTCAGGAACTGCTTTGTAGTGTGTGTTTGGGATTTTTAGATATTTCCATGAACACTTGCCCCATCCCTGGAATTGTTCAAGCCCAGGTTGGACTGGGCTTGGAGCAACTGGTTTACTGGAAGTGTCCATGGCAGGAGGCTGGAATGAGATGAGCTTTAAGGTCTCTTCCAATCCATGCCATTCCAGGATTCTATGATTTGGGCTTGTGATTTCCTATGATTGTCAATCCAGTCGGTCCCTTCAGATGATGATAAGAAATCAGGTTTTTTAAAAAAATGTGTGTTGTGAGGAAACGCTTGGAGCTTCCAAACCCCCTGCACCATGGGGCTGGCGGTGAACCCCTGGCTGCAGCTCGGCCTCGCAGCTTCTCTGTCAATGGGAAACGCTGCCATCCATAGCCAGGAACACTGCTGGGGTCTGGAAAGCTGCTTTTCCCCCGTGCCAGCCTGGAGAGCTCCCGGGGAAGGACTGGCAGCATCCTGCCGCTCCCAGAGGCACCGGCGGAGAGAGCGGCATCCTCGGTCGAGCCGTGTCGGTGCCGAACCGTGACAGCCGGGGGCGGAGGCGCTGCCCGGGGCTCAACCCCGAGGCCGTTCCCGCACCGGAGCCGTCCGGGCCGTGCCGTTCCCGCGGCCGCCGCTGCAGTAGCGGGACCTGCCCGCAGGTGCCGCCCGACTCCGCCGGGAGCGCCGGCTCGGGGGCCCGGCAGGTCCCGGCTGTTCGGGCATCCCCGGGAGCCCGGCAGGTCCCGATGGTTCGAGGGTCCGGGAGCCCGGCAGGTCCCGGCGGTCCGGGCATCCCCTGCAGGTCCCGGCGGTCCGGGCATCCCCGGTGGCTCTGGGGGGCCCTGCATGTCCCGGCGGTCCGGGCATCACCTGCATGTCCCGGCGGTCCGGGCATCCCCGGCGGCTCGGGGGTCCCCGTGGCTCGGTGGGGCGGGGGTTCCTGGCGGCTCGGCGCGGCTCTGGCTGCTCCCTGCTCCCGCCGACCGCCGGGAGAAGGAGCCTGTGAGGAGCGGGGAGCCGGGGGCGGGGAGCGCACCCACTGCAGCGCCCCAGGAGCGCGGGGCAGCCGCGAACCATCCCCGGGAGCTGCCGCCGGTTCCTCGGTACCCGACGGACACATCACATCGTGTGCAAGAGCTGGGCACCCCAACGATGTTTCCCCAAATTTTCTGCTTATCCTTTTGTTGCTAAGTAGGCTCAGACCTGGCCAGCAGGTCCAGGACAGCGACTGCCCTCCCTGTGCTGGGAACTGCTGAGGTCACACCTCAAAATCTGTGTTTGGTTGACAAGGGGACATTGAGGGGCTGGAGGTGTCCACAGAAGGGAAGGGAGCTGTGGAAGGGCCTGGAACACAAGGAGCTGTTGAGGGAGCTGAGGGGGCTCAGTGTGGAGAGAAGGAGGCTCAGGAAGGACCTTCTCACTCTCTACAGCTGCATGAAAGGAGGTTGTAGCCAGATGGAGATTGATCTCTTCTCCCAGGGGACAAGCAACTGGACAAGAGGAAATAGTCTCAAGCTGCACCATGGGAGGTTTAGGTTGGATATAAAGGAAAATTTCTACCAGAAAAGGTTGTCCAGCATTGGACAAGCTGCCCTGGGCAGTGGTGGAGTCACCATCCCTGAAGGGATTTAGAAGCCCTGTGGATGTGGCACTTGGTGACATGGTTTATTTGTGGGCTTGGCAGCCATGGGGTAATGGTTGGACTTGATGATCTTAGAGGGCTTTTCCAACCCAAACAATTCTGTTTCATTCTGATTCTGTGATTCTAAGAAGGTGCTGGGTGAGCAGAGGTGAGCTCTGCCATAGGCTGCAGGGAGCTGTGAGTACAGCACAGCAGCAGCACCTGCAGAGCTGCTGTTCCTCTTCAAGGAGAGCTCCAGTAACTCCAGGCAGGATGCTCAGGAGCAGGAGGTCTCCTTTGATGAATATCTGAGATGAGCTAGCCTGTGTCAGGCCTGAGATACAGCAAGGTTCCCAGTGGGTCTGCAAAGTACAATTTGCTGGAGAAATCCTTCAAAAGTTGCTCAATGCCATCTCCAAAATGCTCTGCAGTGTCAGCCTGGCTGCAGCACCAGGATGGGCTGGTCCCTTCCAGGGTGTTCCCAGCTTGTGTGTCCCTTGAGAGGCTGGCAGGTGATGCAGCTGGATGGATGAAGGCTTCAGAGATGTTTTGTTTTAGGAAAGCCTTTCCCTCACCAGCTACCTGGGCTTTTTAAAGCTTTCCAAGCAGCAGAGCATGTTCAGATACAGAGTGACCAGAAGAGATGCTCCTGGCAGTGGGCTCTGAGGAAGCAACAGTCCCTGATATTCTCCAGCCAAGTGAGAGGCAGAGGAGGAGCAGCTCTGTGCTGTCACCCTGCAGGAAGTGCTTGTGAGAGCTGCGATTGCAAAGGTCACGCTCACCCTGTCCCTGAACGTGCAGCTCCCGTGCTGGGGGCAGCTGGGGACACGCTGAGGTGATGCTGCTTCTGAGTGTGCACAGAGCTGGCACGTGAGGCCGCAGGAAGCAGAGCTGCTCTGGGGACCAGCCCAGCTCCAGGGCACAAATCCACCCTGTGAATCTCAGTTATGGAGCTGTTTTTGCAGAATACCTGGTCTGAGCTGTGCAGTCTCATCACAGCTAATTTATTCCTTGTGAGAAGTACCTCTGCACCCTTTACAGCCTTTATACTCTTTTAAGGCCTCAAAGCTTCCTGTGGAATGTCAGAGACACGTTTCCAATCCCAGACTCTGCCTTGGCTATCAGGTGTGCTACAAACCTGCATATCTCTGTGGCTCCCAGGGCTGCTCACAGCCTGACTCAAGAGCCATTCTGGTGGGGGCCACGTTTTTTCCACAGGGACCTGAAGTGCAAAGATTGCCTCTCCTGTGCTCAGGCTTGGAAGATAAAGCAGCAACTTGAAGTTCTGGAGTGTGTCTGGAGGTCGTGGAGCAAAGTTTAAAAGAGGATTTTGCACTACCAGGCTCAGCATTTGGACTTTAAATTCTATCCCATTTAGAGGGAAAAGGGTCTATTATTTTGATTTCCTAATGTAACAGAGCTTATGCAAGCACATTGTATATCAGCCCACTCATGTTCCTCCAAATTATTCTCTTCAAAATCTTTTTAACCCTTTGGCCAGTTCTGTAAAAAATGAGAGTGGTTAGAGCTGAGCTCCTGCCGTTACAAACAGCTGGGCAAAGAATGGCCCTGCCAGGGCTGCAGCTGTGAGAAAAACCAACACATGCTGTCAGACCTTATTAGACACTGGAGAATCCACTGGAGCTGACATTTGATTGATGCCCAAACCGTGGGAAAAGCTTCACTCAGGGTCTGTGCCCTCACAGGTCTGTGCCCCCAGAGACTCCAGCCTGCTGAAAGCCAGGCTCTGCAGATCCTGCAGCTCCCAGAGCTCTCTGTTTGCTTTCTGGTGCCAGGCTGGGAGGGGCTGGGCAGGGAGAAGGAGCTTAGCAGAAATCCTGGCCAAAAGGGCAGTGCTGGTGCTCCAGGTTGGGGATAAAGCCCCCAAAGCCTGCCTGTGCTGGTGTAAAGATGCTGCCCTGGAAGGAGTCACTGCAGGTTATCAGCTCTTCTGCTGGCTGGCACAAAATGATAGGGCCTTGGAGGGCACTGAAATCCCTATGATAGGAAATTTCCCTCAATCCAGAGGAATAATGACAGTAGGAATGTATATATTTTCTCACTTTCCCCTCTTCTTTCTGTAGTGGATGTGGGGCAGAGGGCACAGTTGTCACCTGAGCCTCTCAGTGACCTGCAGACCTTCTCTCAAACTCCCATCAGTGTTTGGGAGGTGGCTGAACATTCTTTATGAGGTATGTCAGAGGGAACTGGTGACAACAAGGACAAAGCTGAGGTGTTTGGACTCCTCTGATTCCTTTTGGCTGAAATTGAGCCAGGCAGGGCAGATTTGGGCAGATGTGCCCTTTCCTTGACTACAAGATGGACAGCGGGAAAAGCTGGACCACATTTGAAAAAGTCTCAGATGTTTTGGAGCTATCACAGCAGATTGGAACAGACAGGAATTGAGAGACACTTTGGAGCTCTTCCAGGTGTAAAAATGAGCATGGTTTGGTCTGGTCCCTGTATGAAATTTCCAAAGCAGGTGGAGCAGCTCCTGAGGATGTGTGGAGAGCCCATGGGAAGTCTCCACTCTTTGGCTGCAGGGGAAAGGTGAAGCTTAGAGATGAGAAGAGTGTATTTGAGAGGAAGGTTTGAGAAGCCAAGTGTCTATCATGAAAAGAAAATCCTTTGCCCAAAAGGGGAAGATAAAGATACTCTCAGCTGTATAATCTACCCCCAGAAGAATCTACATTCTCCCTTTTTTATTCTCCTTGCATGAAGAGCATCTCCCCATTGCTTCCTCATCTCTAAATCATTTGGTACACAGAGTTCATGACCTGCTGAGTACAAGACAGCAGAAAAAGCAAATGACGGTTATGAGTGTGTGAATAAATATCACCCTGATATTTCCTTTTGAACACAGCAACATCCAGGAGTCATTGTCAGGAAAAGCTGATCATGATTTTGAGGTTTCTCACTTTTATGCTAAGCTGAGAAAAACTTTGACATGCAGAGCAATGATGTTTGAATGTGGCTTTTGGTTTAACACCATACATTGATTTCATTGACACTGAAAGGGGTAAAGCTTTGATTACAGCCTGATTTGCATTGCCCGCAATGCCAGAGCAAACAGTGGAGCTGCAGGATTTATATTGGCATCTTACATCACTATGACCTGGGGAGATGATGAGTGAAGGAGAGCAGGGTGCTGTGCCCTGAGAGAATACACGAGTTCCCAAGTTATGATAGTAAATTTCCCTCAGTCCAGGGGAATAATGACAGTAGGAATATAGATATTTTCTCACTCTTCTTTCTGTAGTGGATGTAGGGCAGAGGCCAGGTGTTATTTAACATCCCCGCTCTCTTAAGACGTTTTCTCTGTAGAATTAAGTGTCAGAAGTGAGAGCCTTCCCCGGGCCTCACAAAGCCTGGCTCAGTGGGGGAAGCACCGTTTCTGAAGGGAAAGGGTTTATTTTTGCTCAGTCTTGACTTTCCCTGTTGTGAGACTGGAGGAGGAGGGGAGGCCAGGCAGGCTGGTGTGTGAGGATTCATTTCCTCCACAACCCTCAGATAAGGTGACACTGGGGTTCAGCTGCCCCAAGCCCAAACTGAACTTGAACCACCCGAAATTCCCAGGGTGTTTTGGGGAGACGTCCCTGCTGGAAACGGGTGTTAGGAGAGGTCTGAGCTCTGAAATCTCACTGTTTTCTAGGACCTGTCCTGGGGACAGACTTCCTTGTCCCAGGAACACATTGACTGATGCATCCTCTTTCCGCCACGCTCGGGGATGAGAGGAAGGGAGGAGGAAAGGAGCTGTTTGCTGCTTCCCCCGCTCCTTTTCTCGGTCAGACAGATGCGAGCCACGCGGCTCTGCCTCTGCCTTGGCGAAGGGAAGGGCAGTTTCCTGTTTTTATACAGAAATTCGATAGATCCAGGATGCCTTTGTGCGGCTGCCGGTCCCGATGCACACAGAGGCTCTCTGTGGGCATTCTGAGTGTTATTTCAGCTTTCCTGATGGTCCTTGAGATCCTCCTGGCTGCAACAGACCTCGGGTTTGAGGATGGAGGGACATCCCTCCATTCCCTTCCATCCCTCCATTTCCCTCCATCCCTCCATTCCCCTCCATCCCTCCATTCCCCTCCATCCCTCCATTCCCCTCCATCCCTCCATTCCCCTCCATCCCTTTGGCCAAATGGTGCAGGAGGTTCCCAAGCACCAGGGAAAAGCTTTTCCTACAAAACCAGAGTCTGCTTTTCCAGGGGTGCATTCTGGGCTATTTTATTTTATTTTATTTTATTTTATTTTATTTTATTTTATTTTATTTTATTTTATTTTATTTTATTTTATTTTATTTTATTTTATTTTATTTTATTTTATTTTATTTTATTTTATTTTAATTATTTTTTAAATTTTAATTTCTTTTATTTTTTATTTTATATTTTATTTTATTTTATATTTTATATTTTATTTTATTTTATTTTATCTTATCTTATCTATTTTATTTTATTTTAAAATTTATTTTATTTATTTTATTTTATTTTATTTTATTTTTATTTTATTTCAGTTTTTGCAGCACAGCTCCATCCTGCCCCAGCCATGGGACTGCTCATCCCAAAGCAGGACTGAGCCTGGCATTAACATCCCAGGAATCTGCTGCAGGAACAAAGTGCAGAGCCCTGTTTGCAGCTGCTAGGGGGGAAAGAAAGCACAAGAACTGCCCAGCACAGCAGTCCCACGGCCCAGGCTGTCAAGGAACTGGTCTTGCATAAGGAGAAATGGAGAGCAAGCAGCAAATTGGCCTTGCTGAGCGTTTTGGGCACAATTAATAAGGAGGGAGCTGGGCAAAGGTACTGGATAATTAAGTTGGCTGATAGCAGAGCTCTGTCCAGAGCAGGAATGTGTTGTGTGCTGTCACGCTAAAATTAGCAGCATTTTGTTATAGTGCTTTTCCTTCGCAAAATGCACTCGGGTAAAGTTGCCAGCTCCCCTCGGGGAGGGAGGCACCACGTCCTCATCCTGCATGTGGAGGGCTCTGGGGCTGGCAGAGGGAGGAGGATGGGGCTTTTCCTGCAAAAAAAAAAAAGAAGAATTTTTCCATTTCAGTGCTTTTACCCCCCCATTTGGGAGACACAGGGTCCCTCTGGCTGGGGTGACCTGTGGGCTGGGGGATTTTGCCTGTGAGAAAGCTGGAGAATGGAGGGGTGAAGTGGCTGCCTGAGGTCACCAACTGAGTCATGGGTAAAGCCAGGAATAGAAGCCAGCAGTCAGGCTCCCAGCTGCTGTACCTATGGTTATTTCTGTTTGTGCTCTTCACTCCTCTTGCCCATGGTTTACTGAGTGCATTCCAAGAGTAACTTGCCTGCCAAACTTCCTCCCCTTTAAAACCAGAAATGGACAGATAAGATAGTAAAAGAAATAAGTTTAACTGCTGGTATGTGCATAAACATACCTGAACCCCGTCCAAGTTATCAGCCAGTCTTTTTTTTTAATGCTCTTTTGGGACAGGAGAAACTCCTCCAATCTCAAAGTGCCTGTGGCAGTTTGCTGGCACGATGTCAGATGATTTATTTGCTTTGCCTGTGGTCAAAAGGAGAAAAAATTTAAAAAGGAAAAAATAAAGAAACATGTTAGACATAGCAAAACCCGGTCAAGTGACTCCACTATAAATCCCATGAAGGCGATGGGAGAATTGTGTCTCTGGGAATTGGAAGTTTAGACTGTAAACCAAAATAAAACTGAAACCCCAAATAAATGCTACTTTCTCACCCAATAAATTTTCCCAGAATGCCTTATCTGCTTCTCAGTGAAGGCTCTGAGACTTTCTTCCACCAACTTGTAAATCAGATTGGGCCCAAAGCCAGAGAGTCTGGAAAATCCTAAACTGAGGGGTAATGACTTGGATCCTCCTTATTCTTGGCATAAACAGACTCAGAATGCTCTGTCAGCTGCTGTTCAGAGGCAGCATGGAAAGGTTAATCCAGGTAGCAGAGCTGACACGAAGTCAGACCTTACATCAAATGGTGGTGGCACAGGTGAGCAGCCTTGCTGTGCTGTATCCCCACCTCAGGCTGCTGTCCCAGAGCAGGCACTGAGGATGGGCAGTGAGGGTAGGCACTGAGGATGGGCACTGTGACCTGAGCTCCATTCCCTCAAATTCACTCCAACAGCCTCCAGGTGTGGATCAGAGCATGGGCTGCCTTTGCACAACACAATCCCATCGCGTCTTCACACTTGGCTCTGTCTCTCCTTCCTTTGTTTTCTTTTCCTTTCCCTTTTTTTTTCCCTTGTGCATTTTGCCCTCTCTGTTTCTATTTCAGTGCTTTTATTGCAGTTTTGTTTTATGGCTCTCCTCATTCCCTGGCTGAGGGGTGATGCACTGTGTGAGGCATGCAGGAGCTACTGCTGCTGGCACGAGTCCCCCTCCAAGAGCAGAGAGAGGTGCCTGGGTCCCCAGGCTGCCATCTGACCCTCAGGATATGGCCCTGAGAATTCCTGACAGGGATCTGGAGTCAGGGAACTGCCTGATCTCTGACCAGGAGGGATCCAGCATTGGGAGGTTTTCTGTGTTTCCTCTGTTCTACTTTGCTGGATTCTCCCCAACTTTCTCTGGGATTTCTTTGCAGAGGGATCAGGCTGGAATAATGTTGGTTTGGTCCCCAGATATTTTGTACACACATATTTTGTGCACCCAGGCTATCCACTTGCAGGAGGTGATTTCCAGAGTGTCCCAGGGATAAGGGCTGACCTCTCCTCTTTGCCCTCGTGGTGATTCCCTGATGTGGAGCTGATGAGCAGCGTCCAGCCCAGCTCTCCCTCCTCCTGCCAGCCCTGGCTCTGCACACTGCAGTTCCAGGTCCTTTCACAGAAATTAACATTTACTTTAAGAATTAAAAACAAACAAACCCCAAATAAATCTCCTCACAAAACAAGATCAATAACAACATAGCCAAGTGCTTTGTTTTGCTTAGAAGACGCATCTTTGTACATATCCACTTGTATGTTGCCAAGTTTTGGAAATCAGCAGAGGCTGACATTGTTTACTGCAAATTAAAGACCCTTTGGAGACATTCTGTCTTGCTTTCCAGTGCAGCCTTGGGCTGAGGGAGGAAAGCACTTGGACAGTAGCATAGAAGAAACCCTGTTCCAGTGTTGCTAACTATAGCATTAATTTCAGAGTCATAAATAACTGCAGTACCATGGTTACAGCACTAGCCAAGTATGATATCATTTAGTTTAGGATTAGGGGAAAATATCTTCCTTGAGGCTGTGGGTTCTAAAATAAGCAACTTTTCCAGTATAAGTTTTCTCCCAAAGACTACACAAACACCAGCCTGTGGCCGTAAATTAGGAGGATTACTCTGGTAAAACTCACTGGATGAGAAGTGTCAGCAGGTAAAACAGCTCAGAGAACAGATTCCTCCAAGTTCCTCAGGGAATGACAGCCTGGCATTCTGTCAGCTTTCTTAGAAAACAGCACCTTCCGGGAATGGGAGAAAGCTCAGCCTTTCCAGCCCAGCTCTGCAGTGGAGAGAAGGTCCCTTCAGAAATGATCACTGCAGAGATGGATTCAGAGACCAACACTGCCACATTTGAGGAACTGCCCAAAGCAGTCCCAGCTCGTGGGCATCCATTGGCCCAGTTGATCAAACAGCTGAGATGTTTGTTTTACAAAATTTACACACAATTACACACACATACAGACCTGCAGGAGCAACTGGGAAAGGCTGTTGTGAGGGACATGCTGAATATATGCTTTAGAGAATACAGCACTATCATGAATTACAGAAAGCACTCAAATGGGATAAGGGTTTCTCATAACAAGAGAAAATTTTATGCACGGCAAAAAGTGGTCATAGTTTGATAAAGCAGGAAACCTGGCTTTGGGGCTCCTGGGTACAAAATCCTAGACCACACAACCCAAAGCACTGATCCCATTCAAAATTGTTCAAGAAGTTATGACAGGAGCTCTGTATTGGTAGGCTTTATGCCAGATTAGATATTGTCTTTCTCCCTGCTGCCGGCACGCAGCCAGCACAAACGCCGTGTTGTGAGCCCTGGCTGATCCAACAGAAACCTCCTTGTTGTGCCCAGGCATGGTCTGGACTGAATTTGTCCTGCTAAATGATCCACTCGTGCTCAAACCTGGCAGAAAGGACCATAGAACTGTGGTACAAAATTCCATTTCAAGTTTCATTTTCTCCTCTCTGCCAGGCAAGAGGATTTTGCCCCATGCAGATGTCTGTGATAATCATTGGGAGGTTTTCCCTCAAAATTCCATTTAAAATTTCTTTTTCTTCTCTAACACCATGCAAGAGGGTTTTGCCCCATGCAGATGTCTGGGATAATCATTGGGATGTTTTCCCTCAGTGGGTTGGATTAGAGGGAGTCTCCCCATGGAAAGCAGTGGATAAACTTGAGCACACTGTGAAAAATGAAATGTCTTTTTTATTTCTGCTCTTCCTGGTCCTGCTCATGCAGACAACATCTGAAAAGTGACATTTTTGGGATAGGCTGAACCAGCCTGATGCATACACTGCATTCATTAGCCCTGCCTCTCACTGCTGCAGCTGGATCCCTGGTGAGAGATCCTTTGATGGGTAACTTAGATGCTGAGAGCAGAATCTCAGCTTTCAAGGAGATTTTGGGCTTCTGCAGCTCTGAGCAGCCTGACAACCCCAGCCTCTTTCTTTTGCTCTTTACCTGTTCTGGGCTTGACGTGGGAAGTGACTGTTCTCCACCACAAAGATGTGGGAGGCCAGCAAGGTTTTCATTTTCTCAGAAATGGGCTCTGCAAACATCATATACCTTGTTTTGGGTTGTGTTAGACAGAGGGATGCTTTTGGTTTAGCAATAATCCTCTGTGTGTGTGAGTTTCTCAGTCTTGAAGTCATCTTTATTGCAGCTGTGCATTACAAAGCAGCCTAAAGGAGAAAAACAGAGAAAGAAGATGGAAAAATGATATTTGTGTATGAGGACACAGGTTTTGTAACTCATACCAGAATTATCTGGTATGAGTTACAAGATAAAATACAAAAGTCATCTGGGCAAGGGAGTGGATAGAAGAGGTTAACTGACATCAGTGCTAATTTAGGGTGTCAATAACTTCTTTAATTCAGCCAGTGAATTAAAGTGTTGCTGTCAGGCTCAGAAGATGGACAACACTTGTGGCTTTGACGCTAATCTGTCCTTTAGCCCTCACAAACTCAAATCTGTGTCATTTCTTGGGCTCTGCCCATTTTCTCTGCAAGAACTGCAGGACATCCATTCACTGCCAAATAATACAGGACCCTGATCTACTCTGGGGTTTCTACCACCACAAAGGGCTTTACTCTTATTTCATCAGGGTAATTTAGAGCTTCACTGTTCTCTTCAAATCCTCTGCTGTCAGGGAATAGGGTCAGGTCTGGGGATATTTTGCTGGTAGTGGAGCAGCAATATTCCAGACAGCCTAGCCTGTATTTGGGATGGGGATTGCAGAGTTTAAGGAGCTCTCTCTCCTGCAAGGGGAACCATCTGTCAGAGCTGTGTGTGGAGCTCTCCTTGGAAGTTCCTGGAAGCTGCTCCCTGGTGTAGTTCAGAAATATGCAGGCAATTACAGCTCACTGCTGTTGTACTGAGGCTGCCAGCTGCAGGGTCAGGTTGTCCCCTTTGTTTCCCAGTAATTACTATTTTTAGTTCAGGTTTCATGAGCCCAAAGGTCCTCTGGCTGTGCACTGTGCAACTCCAGGGAAGACAGATGGGGCATTACAGCACAGTGTACTTAGTCCCTGCCACTCATGAGATTCAAAGTCCAATCTGGTTGGTGAAAGAACAATGTTTTCAAGTTCTGGGAAAAGCTCTCTCTGGGTGGAAGCAGAATATCTGCAGCAGGAGCACAATTAACAGGGAACAATTTCACTCACAGTGAAGCAAGAAGGTTGGG
Source organism: Ammospiza nelsoni (assembly GCF_027579445.1). Taxonomy (NCBI): domain Eukaryota; kingdom Metazoa; phylum Chordata; class Aves; order Passeriformes; family Passerellidae; genus Ammospiza; species Ammospiza nelsoni. The sequence goes on along the minus strand of NC_080644.1, from coordinate 6,568,030 downwards.
AATGTTCAGGGACCACAGGGGAAGTCTGCCATGGCTGGGGTTGTTTGACTAGCTCAGACCATGTCAACTTGTCGAGTGCATCCTGAGATATCCACAGCCCTCAGTTCCAGGGCAGGGAATGAAACCAGCCCAAAATCCAGGGAAGGAACTGGGTGTGCAGGGGCTGGGCAGAGCAAGTCAGCACAGCTCCCCAGCTCAGAGCAGAGGGGAAGCTGGGCCAGGCAGCATTCCTGGGGCTGTGCTTCCATCCCAGCTCAGTGCTGAGGCTGCCAGCGGCCATCCCAGCTGCACTGTGAGCTGAGGGCATGAGGCAAAGCCACGAGGGGCTGCCATGGTCTTGCCGAGTATGAAAAGCACAGAGATGCTGCATTGTGTGTGCAACAGAGAGGGTATGAACCACTGCATATCTGCTGCTCAAGAAATCCCAATACTGCTTTGATGGATCCTAAAAAGAAAAGAAAAAAACCAAAACCAAACATATATGCTTTATATGTATATATATGTATGTATTTTTATTTATTTATTTATTTATTTATTTATTTATATATATGCTTATATGTGCTATATATATATATATATATATATATATATACATATATGTTTATACATGTGTGATGTTAAAAATTATCATGCATATTCTAACCTTCCACAAACATTAACCAAGGGATCGTTGTGAAAGGCCTGGGAAGATCCCAGATAGCTCAATCTTCATTTTACTGAGGCCACCGCATACCTGTTGCTCAAGAAATCCCAATAGTGCTTTGATGGATCCTAAAAAGAAAAAAAAAAAAAACCAAAAGAAAAACAAAAACCCAAACATATATGCTATATATATATATATATATATATATTTGTATTTATATTTATTTATTTATGTATTTATTTATAAATTTTTATATATGCTTATATATGCTTTTTTAGCAACACACATACATGTTTATATATGGATGATGCTAAAAAAGTATCATGCATATTCTAACCTTCCACAAACATTAACCAAGGGATTGGTTGTAAACCAAGGCCTTGTTGTAAAAGGCCTGGGAAGATTCCAAATAGCTCAATGTTAATTTCACTGAGGCCACAAATAGTAATTAGCTGATTAAGGAGTGCAAACTCAGCACCCACATTAAACCTGGGTGTTCAGCTCATGCCTGGCTCACACCTGCAGCAGGGACAGCAGCTGGGGAGCACTGCCCAGAACCCATCCCAGCATGGGAAAGCACAGCTCTGGAGCCCAGAACCCATCCCAGCACAGGGAAAGCACAGCTCTGGAGCCCAGAACCCATCCCAGCACAGGGAAAGCACAGCTCTGGGGCCCAGAACCCATCCCAGCACAGGGAAAGCACAGCTCTGGAGCACAGAACCCATCCCAGCACAGGGAAAGCACAGCTCTGGAGCCCAGAACCCATCCCAGCATGGGAAAGCACAGCTCTGGAGCCCAGAACCCATCCCAGCACAGGGAAAGCACAGCTCTGGGGCCCAGAATCCATCCCAGCACAGGGAAAGCACAGCTCTGGAGCACAGAATCCATCCCAGCACAGGGAAAGCACAGCTCTGGAGCCCAGAACCCATCCCAGCATGGCAAAGCACAGCTCTGGAGCCCAGAACCCATCCCAGCACAGGGAAAGCACAGCTCTGGAGCACAGAATCCATCCCAGCATGGCAAAGCACAGCTCTGGAGCCCAGAACCCATCCCAGCATGGCAAAGCACAGCTCTGGAGCCCAGAACCCATCCCAGCACAGGGAAAGCACAGCTCTGGAGCACAGCACTGTCACACAGGCACAGGCAAGGTGTCATCACACCCAGACAGGCAGGGTGAGGCCAACAGTTTCTGGAACAGGCTGTGTAAAACAGGAGCTGCTGTTGAATTTAGCTCGTTGCTCCTGACACAGGTTCCTTGGAGTCTCAGCAGTGTTCCAGAATAAACCCTGCAGTTCAGCTCCTGCTTCCAGCCCTCAGGGTAAAACTGGCTGCAGGTTAAAACAAGGTGAAAATTATACTCAAGGGGGATAAAACACAGATATTCATGGCTGAAATGTGGTGATGTGAAAGACACAGGGGGAATAACACAAACCCAGAGATGAACTCTGGGAGCTGGGGTCATTTCCACCACGTCATGTGAACCAAACCTGTCGAGTTTCACACGAAGGGAACACTTATTTTCTTCTCAGAAACTGGAATTTGTAGTAAATATGTGGCAGCCTGTGGTAACCAGAAGCTATTATTGTCACAGGAAATGCTGCTGGTCAGGAGGAACAAACGTGTTGGATCCCCGTGGAGTGAACAAACCTTGAATTTGTCTGTGCTGCACAGACCCTCGGGATTATTACACGGGTAATACTCTTAATAGCAACAGAGACTGAGTAAATGGCTTTGACTCTGAGCAGAGAAGCCAACAAGCCATGAAGAATAACATGTAGTGAGCAGAGGAATATTGTGGAGTGTAAACAGCCTGCCTTTGCCTCAGCTGGGCTCTTCTTAGAGCTGCACCCTGATGAACATGACTAGAAGGGAGGTAAATTGATTCAATTTCTGAATTAATAGAAAAAAAGAAGATTTAGGCTGTTTGGAGGGTTTATAACACACAATGGAAGGCGGATGGTGATTTAACTGAGACTAAAATAATCTAATTGAGTGTATAGGAGGTTAAATTTCTGCCAGAAAATTCCAACTTATCTCAAGTTAGGATCCATCAAAGCAGCGTTAAAGCTGGTCTTTGAGTCAGCAGTTTATGTTCCTGTGGGAGGGAGTGGCATCCCAACCACAGTGGGAGTGGTGCATGGTGCCTGCAAATGACTCAGAATACATTAGCTTTTCACGGTGGATTTTGGGATGAGGATGGAAAGGAAATTAATTTCTATTTGAAATAAAGCCAACACAATAACAGTTGTGGTTATTGTGACCAGTAAGTGATTTCAGTGAAAAATTGGTTCCTGTGCATGACCTAAAAGCTTTGCTGTGCTGTAAATATGTTTTGTAACAGAAATTGTGGATCTTGGGGCTTCTATGTGAACAGTAATTATATTAAAAAAAGAAAAACAAAACAACAGAAAAAAGTGAGGAAAAAGATTTTGACTGTAGAGAAAATACTCTGAATTCCAGGGCAAAAGAGGAGAAAAAAAAAAAAAAAGAAGAAAAGAAACCAGAAAACCTGGTAGAAAAAATGCTTTAGAGAGGGATTTTGTAAGTAGATTTGAAAGAAAAGCTGCTAAAGACAGAGAAAGGCTTTCTATAAATGAGGAATCCTTTAATTTGTGCTGCTCTTACGAAACAGCACAGGAAATCACACAGGATGTGCTGACGAGGAGAAGGAAGTGGTTTTGGGGATGACACCGAGCCGTGCCAGCCACGCTGGGCTCTCATGGAGGGTTTGTTCTGCTGCCAGTCCCACCTTGAGCGGGGTTGGAGAACTTGGGGGGCTCTGTGAGCGTCCCTGGCCAAACCCAAACAGCCCCAGCCCCTGTGGCTCCCACCCTGAGTGGGGATGGAGAACTTGGGGGGCTCTGTGAGCGTCTCTGGCCAAACCCAAACAGCCCCAGCCCCTGTGGCTCCAGGCCTGAGCGGGGATGGAGAACTTGGGGGGCTCTGTGAGCGTCTCTGGCCAAACCCAAACAGCCCCAGCCTGTGGCTCCCACCCTGATCGGGGATGGAGAACTTGGGGGGCTCTGTGAGCGTCCCTGAGCCAAACCCCAAACAGCCCCAGCCCCTGTGGCTCCAGAGTGATGCTGGGCTCTGGCAAAACCTCAGGAATAGAAATTTATGAACCCTTCCCGAGGTGTCTGAGGATGGCCCCAGCTCATGAGAGCCCTGGGACACTCGTGGGGACACTTTGGGGAGGAGGTGTCATAATAGAAACAGGGCAAAGCACTCCACTCCTGGGGAACTGCAGCCTGCCTGGGCCATTTTGAGGTGATTACAGCAAACAAGATAATCCATGTTTATCAAGGTCCTTATTTTCCTCTCCCTCTTGATGTGGTGTGCAGGTTCAGAGGCAGCAGCAGAGCTCTTTGCTGCCCAGGACGTGCAGGAGGGTTTGTCAGCAGACAGCCTCGTGTGACTGCTGCCATCACATGTGCTGCTGCAAATGAAAACAGTTTCTGTTCTAGACACTCATTTGCCACAGATTTGAATATGCTTAAAAATAACTGTGCACAAAAATAATACATAGGGGTGCACCAACAGAATTTTTGTGAGTGTATATTTCCATTTCTATCTATCTATCTATCTATCTATCTATAGATCTATAGCTATATATCTATATCTATATCTAATCTATATCTATATTTCCATATCTATCTATCTATCTATCTATCTATCTATATCTGTATCTAGATGTCTATATCTATATATCCACATCTATATATTTCTATACCTGTATCCATATTTATATCTATATACCTATATCTATATCTATATCTATATCTATATCTATATCTATATCTATATCTATCTATTTGTATATGTATCTATATATTTATATATATTCTATTTTCAAATATATGATACATTTATATATATTCTATATATATATTCTTTGTAGATATTCCATATATATTATTCTATATATTTATATATTTTATCTATATTTATCTATATTCTATATTTTATCTACATATTTATATATCTATATTTATCTATATCTATATCTATCTATCTATCTATCTATCTATCTATCTATCTATATCTGTATCAATTTGGCATATTTTCAGTGAAGGTGCCTGTGTATTTCTGCACAGAGTCTAAGTCTGTGCTTCTTTTCCTGTGTAGCTGCTGTAGCTCAGATTCTTTTCAGCTAATCTACACGGCTTTTAAGCAGTTGAGTTCAGGTCAGTAGCTGCTTGAAGCTGAAAAATCTTAAATTTCTCTCAGAGCCCTTAAATCCAAACCCACAGTAAAATAGTTATTCATAAGGCTTGCTCATAAATGGTTCATCACAGTGTTATATTGGTGAGCCTATAACAAAATGCAGGTTCCCACCTCCACGCTGTTTGTTACTTGTGAACAGAAATTCAGGAGGCTGACTCCACAGTATTTAATTTAATCAGATCCACTGCAGATCTAGCAGTGCCTGTTTGTGTGTATTAAATCTCCTAACAGAGTAATGCATCAGTTCTGTCAGCTCCTGCTACAAAACTGAAAGAAATTTTCTTGCTGTCACCCAAGCACCAGAGGGATGAAGGTCAGAAGGAAAACCCCAGCTCTCATCCGTGTGGCTCAAAGGGTCCCTGCCTCAGTGGCACATGTCCTACCTCCCCTCATAAATGTGAAATGTGAAATGTGAAATGTGCTGTGTGCCTCTGTCTTCCAGGCAGAACATGGCCTCAACCCCTGACTTCTGCAGCAAAGCAAGAGACAGCTTTTCATCAGTGAGAAAATATTCTGGACAAGACAAGAAGGAATAAATGTAGTCACATTTATAAAACACAACTGAATTCAAAATATGCTGGAGAAAGAAGTACCCTTACCTAATAAAGATCCACCTGCTGTTTGGCTCTTTTAGTTTCAAGGTTTCTCTTTGCTGCTGGAAGTGGCCTTTGTGAGAATTGAATTCCATAAATGGTTGCACATTGAGGTTCAGTGTTTATCCAGCTTCCCAAGTGGAGGTCAGCTCCTGATATTCCTGTGGTCCAAGGTGAAACAACACGGGTTTTCATGATGGGAAAAATGAGACAAGTGAGATCCTTGCTCTAGAGGTCATCCAAGAGCCCTGGGGCCGAGGCTTCCCCCACTGCTTTCCTTGGGCAGAAAAGTGAGGATTGCTTCAGTGCAGTCACTGCTCTCCCATGCTGGAACTCAGTGCATCCCTCTGGGTGTCCAGAGTTGCTGGGGCCCCTGTTGGGGGCCTCAGAGACCCTGGCACACAGCCCAGAGCACCTGTGGATTTGATTATGACCCTTGGAGCAAGTTACCAGCTTTGTATGAGGACCTGAAAGTCTCAGAAGTTTAAATAATGTAATGATAAAATTATCACCGGGTGCAAAGGTAGATTTTGGGATTTTTAGAATGGGGGTTTTGGGGACAAGATGGAGGGACTTGGGCGTGTCCAGTTCTTCTTCTTCTTCTTCTTCTTCTTCTTCTTCTTCTTCTTCTTCTTCTTCTTCTTCTTCTTCTTCTTCTTCTTCTCTGCCTCCATCTCCTGCAGTGATGTTGGCACTTTGGGATTGGTTTAGAATAGAAGTGCACTGTCTAACATAGGTGATGGGTATTGGGAATTAAGTGTAAATATGTTATATGTAGTTTGTAGTATAAAAAGACAACACTGCCCTGAGGGTGGTCAGAGTGCCTGTGGCTGCCCTGCTGAGCTGACCTTGGCTGGACAGGAGGAAAATTTTATAGATAAGATACAATAAACAACTTCAAGACCGAAAACTGAAGGACTCCGGCTCGTTCTTCGAACGCATGGGCCGAAACAGAGACTTTTCACATATCTCAGGGCTGCAATTAACAACAAAACTCCCGAGATTCCAGATGGAAAACACCTCTGCAAACAAAGGAAAGATGGAGTTGCCCCAGAAAGAGCAGTTTCCTGGGCTAGAGGAAGGTAATTCCCAGTCAGTGTGCATTGCTGCTGCTCCAGTGTGGGTTCAGCTCACACATTTGGTTTGGTGTGAGCTCCTGGGGCTGCCCTGGCTCACCCAGGCACCCCAGAGCAGTCTCAGGCAGGGAATTCCTGCCAGGCAGCCCCTGAGGCTGTGGCCAGGCTGGGAGGAAGAGCTGTGGCCCCCCAGCGCAAGGGAGGATGCTCAGCTGCTCTGAGCGCTCCCTTTGGCAGCCAGGCTTTGGGAACAGCTCAGCCCTTCAGACACCGAACTCTGGGAAATCTGCTCAGTTGTGGAACAAAAGGAGCTGCCACACGCTAATTCATGGTGATTCCATCTCTAAGAAAAACCATTTAGCAGACCTGGACAAGGGCTGGAGCTGATAAGGAAAGAACTCATTAAACTGATAGAATTAGAGATCTCTTTTAGCCTTCTCCCCATCTGTCTTTTGCCACCTGCCACTCACTGTTGTTTCTCTAACTCAGAACTGTAGGTTTGGGGAACAGAGATTATTTCTTCCTACATCTTCTTCTTAAGGTTCTTTTAACATTACATAATTACCAATAGCACAAAGGGAATAAGGTATGAGAGCTGCAGAAAACCAATCTTTGTGATGCTGCTCTTGACAGCAAAAAGCCCCTTCTAGCTCGCAAATCCTTTATAGTAAGTACATCTCCTAAATAAAACATGATAAGACTCAAAAAAAATGAAAACCCAGCAAAGCTCTCTGGAAAACCTCTGTAACCAACACATTGCTGGAGCCAGCAGAGGGATCCTCACCCCCCAGCTGTTGGCTCAGGCTGAGAACAACTCCAGGAGCAGATGATTTGTTCAAACACCACATTTCCCATGGATGCTGAAGAAACAAACCTTAAATATATTTGTATAGATATAGATGTTTTAAATGATCTTTTAATTTATTTTTTTTTCCCCAGGAAGGCTTGGGAGAAATCAGGGATGAAGGAACACAGGACTAACACCCCCTGCCAGCCCAGCCCAGCACAGGGTGGAGCAGGGCCCTGCTGCCCCAGCCCAGAGGGGAATTTTCTGTCAGGGTTCTCTCTCTTCTTCCATCTTCACTCCCCTCCATTGCTTCAGGGCAGTGCAGGGAGCCCACAGGGCTCACAGATGTTCACAGACATCTTGTTTTCTCTTCTCATGTCACAGCTTGTCTAGCAGAATAATTCCTTTTTATAATGTTTAAATGCCTTTTTATATCAGGAAAAGGTGTACAGCGAAATCTCAGTAAATGGGTACTCAAGCAATCTGCTTCATAAGCCTGTTTTTGTTCAGTTTTTTTGTTTAAATTTATTATGAAGACCAACATTTTCAGAAAGTCTGTTTTTATTTCCCAGCATCTTTCATTTCTTTTGGCTGGGCACCATCAGCCAAATAGGTGTAATAAAACCATGAAGAAAAGCAAATGCACAACAAGGCGCTTTACCTGGGCAGATGTAAAATTGCACTCATTAAAGGAGCACATTTAGGCATAAAATGCAGCTCAAAAACCTCCATTAAGAGCTTCCACTAGGGAAAAAGATTGCTTTGACCTTCAGAGATTGACGCAATGTGTGCTGTTTATTAATAGTTTTAGTAAGAAAGTATCTATACAGGGGTTGTCTTGCCTTTTCATCAACCCTATGGGTTGGTGAAAACTCCCTGCTCTTAGGTTGATGTCCATCAAAGGATTCTTTTGTTCTTCTGATGATGAAAGCAGCGCTGTGAATGCTGCAGGACTCTGGGCTTAATCCCATCCACCAGCTTTCCAGAAAGGGAGGGATGGATCCAAGGCTCCCAAAAGCTATTCTGTATGTGAGAAATGAACCATGAGGGGTTTGGGATGGCTTCTTGGGGAGGCATCTCCTTGTTTCCACTCATGAGAAGTTTCCTGCCCTTCAGGAGGTTTTCTGTAATCCAGATTTTCAAGATCTGCTTTCATGTTTTTGCTCACAATTTGTGCTGGGTGTAATTACTCATGCTGAGGGGCTTTGAACACCACTCTAAACCACCAGCACTACAAACCTGTCTCTTTGCTGTGTGAGAGTTTCTCCATCCCCGACAAAGATCAGCTGAATTTTATCAAACCACCCATTTCTCTTTGTTGGCAGCGCTCTGCTTGCCCAGGCCAAGAAGAGTAAAGCTGACACACAGAGAGGAGTAAAGCTGACACACGAATGCCCCTCTCAGGCCTCAACACTCACTTTTAATGAGTCAGAGCCTGGGAAAGGTTTGTGATGTTACTTTTCACAGGCAGTGAGCGCAGCTTTGTTTTTTCCCTTCCCCACCCCCGGAGGTTTTCAAGGCTTTCTTGGACGGGGCTTGGAGCAACCTGGTCCAGTGGAAGGTGTCCTTTCCCATGGCAACGGCTTGGAATGAAGTCCCTTCCAACCCAAACCATTCCAGGATTCTCAGATCCCAGGATTCCTTCCCGGAGCCTCTCCCCAGCCCAAGTGAGCCAGCCAGCAGAGGGAGTGCAGCACATGAGCTCACAAAAATAGGAACCTGCTAAAAAAAACCCGCCCCAAACAAACCCAAACAGCAGAATGATTATGGTCTTTAGCAGAATAAACAGAATAGTCAGGAGACAGAAGCTTTTCCCTTTTCCCCTGGCAATGAGATCCAGCTGCAGGCTGGATGGGGAGCAGGCAGCACATCTGGCAGGGAGCGTGTTCATCTGGGGGGGAAATCCCCAGGGTGAGGATGTTCCTGTGCCACCCCTGCTCCAGGATGGGTAAATCCCCACAGTGAGGATGTTCCTGTGTGCCACAGGATGGGTTCCCCATGGTGAGGATGTTCCTGTGCCACCCCTGCTCCAGGATGGGTAAATCCACATGGTGAAGATGTTCCTGTGAGCCAGCCTTGCTCTGAGGTGGGTTCCTCATGGTAAGGATGTTCCTGTGTGCCACCCCTGCTCTGGGGTGGGTATATACCATTGTGAGGATGTTCCTGTGAGCCATCCCTGCTCCAGGATGGGTAAATTAAATCCCTATGGAGAGAATGTTCCTGTGAGCCACAGGATGGGTTCCCCACAGTAAGGATGTTCCTGTGAGCCATCCCTGCTCTAGGGTAGGTTTATCCCATGGTGAGGATGATCCTGTGTGCCACAGGATGGGTAAATCCCCACGATGAGGATGTTCCTGTGCCACCCCTGCACGAGGGGGAAATCTCCATGGTGAGGATGTTCCTGTGTGCCACAGGATGGGTTCCCCATGGTGAGGATGTTCCTGTGAGCCAGCCTTGCTCTGAGGTGGATTCCCCATGGTGAGGATGTTCCTGTGTGCCACAGGATAGGTTCCATCCCACGGTGAGGATGTTCCTGTGCCACCCCTGCTCTGAGAGGTAAATCTCCACGGTGAGCATGTTCCTGTGCGCCACCCCTGCTCCAGGCTGGGTTTATACCATGGTGAGGATGTTCCTGTGTGCCATCCTGCTCCAGGCTGGGCTCCATCCCATGGTGAGCATGTTCCTGTGTGCCATCCCTGCTCTGGGCTGGGTTCCATCCCTTTTTCACGCTCCTTGGCAGAGGCATCTCTGTATTTCCCCCTCAAGCAGCTGTGCAGGAGCCAGGACGGAGCCTCCTCTGGCAGAGGCAGCAGAGGGTGCAGGCGGTGCCCAGGGTGACAGCAGTGTCACAGCTGCTGGCTGGGCTGTGGGGGCTGCTCGTGCTCTGCCCATGCTGCAGGTGTGGGCTCGAAGCTGGGGAGTTTGGGGCCTCCCTGCCAGCAGAGCAGTTCTGCAAACAGCGGGGTGTGATCAGCAGGGAGGGTGGAAGTTAACCCGCCTGTCTGCCTTAAAGAGGATGGTAAATAAAGACCAGCAGGAACTGGAGGTGCTCTCTGGGACTTTATCATCTACAAAAGGGTTTTTCCAAAGGTTTGGCATCACCTGACACATCCTCCTTGTGTCTGGGGGAGCAGAGCTCATAGGCTGTGGGGCTGGATTGTTTGGGGGTTGCAGCAGCTGGTCCTGCTGGAATCATTTAACTCTGGGGCTTGCTGCTCCCTCCCTGCACTCCCTGGGGTGAGAGGCAGCTAGATGATTTCTCCCATATCCCTGCCAACATCTGGGACCTCAATATCTCATTTACTGCTTGTGAGGTTTCTAAAACCAAGACAAACTGCACATCCAGTATCTGATCCTTCACTCAGAAGGATGGGGGGGTTTTGATGGACTCACTCAGCCAGGGCCTGTATCTGACACCAAACCATTTCTGTAGCAGGCTGGTCATTAGCTGGAGCTCAGTGTTTGCAGGGTGTTTCCATAAGAGCTCTGCAGCCCTTCAAATCAAATGCACTGCTTTCATTGTGGATTAAAAGTGCAGTATTCAGCCAAGCTTTGTTAGTTAAGTTTTTAACAAGGATTTAAACATTTAAAATTCTTTCAAAGCTGTAAGTGAGGCTCATAATTTAAACCCCCACAGACAGATATTATGGCAAAAATATGAAGGCTATTTAAAGACAGCCAGTCTGCCTGCCTGCCCATCCATTTGTCACCTCCTAATCTGCCTGACACATGCCATGGCCTTTCTCTTTCCAAACACAACGAGGCCAGGTCTGCACAGGCACGTGGGGAGTGACCTGAGCTTCCCCAGGGTCCTGCACACACACTGCCTGCCAGCTGCAGCCTGGGAATGGGGATGGGAATGGGAAAGGGAATGGGAAAGGGAAAGGGAATGGGAATGGGGATGGGGATGGGGATGGGAATGGGAATGGGACTAGGAATGGGAATGGGAATGGGAATGGGAATGGGGATGGGGATGGGGATGGGAATGGGAATGGGAATGGGAATGGGAATGGGAATGGGAAAAAGGGAATGGGAAAGGGACTGGGAATGGGAATGGGGATGGGAAAGAGAATGGGGATGGGGATGGGGATGGGGATGGGGATGGGGATGGGGATGGGGATGGGGATGGGAATGGAAATGGAAATGGGGATGGGACTGGGAATGGGGATAGGAATGGGAATGGGAAAGGGACTGGGAATGGGGATGGGGATGGGAATGGGAAAGGGACTGGGAATGGGACTGGGAATGGGACTGGGAATGGGACTGGGAATGGGCTGATGCTGATCACGGAATCACAGAATCACACACTGGTTTGTGTTGAACTCGTCCCACCCCCTGCCATGGGCATGGACACCTTCCACTATCCCAGGTTGCTGGTTGCTCCAACTTGGGCTTGGAATTTCCAGGGATGGGGCAGCCACAGCTCCTCTGGTGCTCAGCCTTGCTGCAGAGCAGCCTGGGCCTGCCTGGGTTGGAGGTTCAGCCTGGTACGTGCAGGTTTGGTGGGGGAGTTTATCCATCCAAGGAATTCTTCCCTCTGGAGTCAGTGGCAGGAGGAGGAAGGCATCCAACTCACCACCAGATCCAGTTTCTTCTCTGCTTGTATGGGAACAAGCATGACACAGAAACTGCATCACTCTTTGGAATCAAGTGAGACACGATATTTCACTTTTTTAGGTGACCTGAGTATATTTTGTCCCCCCTGTAGAGAATTAAAGGATGCTCGGCCAAGTCAATCTCTTACTTGGTCAGGCCTTTCCAGCTGCCCTTCATTGGCCAGGGACCAGCTGCCTTGTATGGGAGCCACAGCTCCCAGAGAACCCACTCAGAGCCCTGCAGAGGTTTTTTGGGGAGGCAGGAGGGATCAGCAGCTTGGGCTGACACACACACATCTAATTCTGGCACTACAGAGGAGGGTAAAGGTGACAAACAACTCAGGGATGGCACATCTCACTTCCAAGGCTGGATTTAAAGAGTGGAAAAAATGTTGTATGGTTACTTGTCTGAAAAAGTTTAGGAATATTATTTTTAAGCTATTTTTGAAGTCAAAGGACTGAGCCTAATTCTGTCTTGAGAAAACCATAAAACCATTTTGGGGCTGACTTTGTGTCAGTGGTGGTTGGAAAGAGAATCTGAGTTCATTTGGTGAATTTATATGAGGGGCTGGGGCATCTGAGACAGAAAGTTCATTGCAGAAATCCTTAAGGCTCCTTCCTCATGGCTGAAGGAGCATTTCCAGGAACTGCTCTGGTGTCATTCTGAGAGATCAAAGTGCCCTTTGCCTTTGGCTTATCAAAGGGATTTGATTGTGGTGCTTGAGTTGAGCAGCAGTAGGCAGCTCTATGGGGCTTAGCAAGGATCCACATCTGGATACAAAATGCAAATGAGTTCAAATGAGAAACCAGGAAAACCTTTTCAATAGTGTGAGGTTGAAACAGCAGAGCGCTTTGCCAGGGGGAGCTTCTTTATCTCAGAATAATTTTGAGCGATGGCTGATGACCTTTCTGCAGGTGCTTTTGTCCAGCACGGGTTCCTGGGCTCAGCACAAAAATAACTCTGAAGGGGGAGAATATGTAGCAGCTTCTTTTGGTCTAAAGGTCTCAGGAAAGTTGAAAAGGACAAGGCAAACTGAACTTGCCTTGTGTTACTGAGATTATCGAGGAGCTAAAGAGGTTGTCACAGTCCAGGCGCTGCTGCTGACTCCCTGCCATGATATTTTTCTGGCTGAGGTCTGTGCCTCAGCCTCTGCAGCCCACTCTTGGGTTTTGGGAGGGTTAATGGGTGTGTGCAGAGTGCTCTGGGTGAGGAGGGAGGGCATCACTTATTGCTGCAGAGATTGGAGACTCCCTGATGTGATTATAACGTGTAGTGATGGAGGCTATTTTTGTTGTATGTTGTGAATATTTCCTTGTATGGAATCACAGGGAGCCTGCTTGTGGCTTGCAGCTCTGGTGAAAGCTCCAGCCACGAAGCTCCCAGAGCCTTTGACATTCCCAAGGCAGTGCTGGATGCAGCAGCGTTAATTAGCCTTGAGGGCAATGCATAATATCGATGAGATGATGGTAATGGGAATGCCTGTGGGCTCTGCTCTTTGCAGAGGGGTTGGACAGAGTGGCACAGTCTCCTCTGCACCTGGAGCAAGCAATCCCCATGGAAGTGGGAGGAAACTCTTAATTCTTCTTAGTGCTCCAGCCTGCTGCTCAGCAAATCCCCTCGCCCCTGGAGCTGCAGATCTGAAATGGCATTAAAGAGGAAATCAACCTTTTGCACAGTTTCCTCTTGGAAAGTGAGTGTTACTTCTAATTATAGCGATTGCAATGTTTCAAATGCTCTCCCAGGGCCCAGGATGCTGGGGGTGGGGAGGGACAGTTGGAAATGCAGATTTGTTCCCCCTGCCCACTGATTCCTGCGTGTTATCTGTAACAGGAGAGGAGACAAACAGCCCTGGCCATCGTCCCCATGCCACTCCTGGTGCTCATCACCGCCGTGTCCCTGGTGGCACAAACATCTGTCCCAAGGTGTGATTGCTTTTCACAAAGCCCAAACTGTCTCTTTCCCCCCTCTATTCCTCCAGCATTCCAGTTCTGCAGTTCTCGGGCTTCCCTCCGACGGTGACAGCGCATTGTGAACGATTCTGCCCCCGGGCCGGTCCCTCCTGCAGAGGAGCCACCCATGGACGAGTTGAGCCTGCCACCTCCTGGCCACACTCCCCAGCACTGACCACAGCTCGGAGCTTCACAGCAGCACATTTTGGCTTGGCTTCTCCCCCTCATCCCCTCACCCTGACCCCAGAGAGCTCTTTGCTGTTGTGGAGTTGCCCTTGTGGCTCTGCTGTGGTTGCCCCTCTATTGAAGAGGTGAGGCTCAGAAGCTCAGCTCTGTCCCTGTGATGTGCTTCAGTTTGGTGTCTGATGCTTTGAGGAGGTGGATTTCCTGTGTGGAGAGCACACAGAAACACACAGAGCACACAGCACACCGCACCCTCCTCCCTCAGGAGGAGGGTCCCAGTCACCCTCTGGAGGTGCAGTCATCCTCTGAGCCTGGCCTGGAGCCTGCCCCACCTGTGGCCACCACCTGCCCCTGGGTGGCTGGGGCTGGGTCCTGGGGGAGCCTGGCTTGCCCTGGGAGCTCACAGAGCCCTGTCCCTGCTCTGTGCTGTGCCTCTGGGTGATCTCATTGCAGCCACACTCAAATACCATCTCTATGGTGATGGCTCAGGCATGCAGCCCCTCTCTGGGCTCTCCTCTCCCTGCCCAAATTCAGATCTCAGAGGAGCTCTCTGACATCTCGTGAATGTCTCACCACCCTTTCAAGCACGACACAGCCAAACCAGAGCTTTTAACCTCTCCTTCTCAGCTCAGGGGTTCCCTGAGCTCAGCAAGCCCAGGATGCTGCTTTGCTGCCAGAACCCGAGTCCTGCCTTCATCTCCCTCCTCCTCACATTTCTTCACATCCTGGGCATCTCACCAGCTTGCATAACCTTGCTAAGCCTCTCCTAAAGCTAAAACTCTCACCTTCTCTTTCATCACATCCCCCTCCACTTGTTGCAATATCCTTTTTTGGCCTCAACAAACTCGCTGTGGGCCAGCTTGCATCCACTGGGATGCTGTTTCAGGCCTTGCTTCCCACCTTTCCTGCCTCTCCTCCCTCATCCTCTGGGCCGCCCTCCTGCCCACAGCCACCCTCTGCCTCCCCTTGGTCCCACCCATGTCCCTGCCAGGGCTGTATCCTCCTGTTAATTCCTCATGTTATTTCTTACTGTGAGCTTTGGGCTCACAGGGAGCTTTCTTTGCTGCTCTCCTCAGCAGTGCCAGGCAGTGAGGTGCTGCATTTCAGTCAAGCTCCTATTGACTGGCACAAATGGGAAAATTCTCTTGTGCGCAGGGAGAGGGGCACTGGATGGACAAAGGATTTCCCCAGGTTCTTGTCAGGGAGGCATCTCATCCTCAAAGCATCAGACACCAGACCCAAGCACTTCAAAGGGGACAGAGCTGAGCTCCTGAGGGACTCCAAGGCTGTCATCTGTCCCTGGGGGTGCTGGCTGGGCAGGCTGGGGGACACAGCAGCACTGTTAGCTGCACCCTGCCAGCCAAGGGGTGGCATTTCAGGTGCCAATAAACATCCCTGGCTCCAGGACTCAGCTTCTTCTTGCAGCTGTTGGAATGCAGCTACTCCAGAGGCTAAATAAGCTTAAACAGGCCCCAAAATAGGGATTGGGAAGGGGAGGCTGCTTCAGGGGAGTGAGCAGGGGTAGAGCCATCACCTGTGAACACAGAGAGACTGGGAGGATGAATTGTGCCCCAGGGTCTGAGCTGTGAGCTGCACTGGCACAGAGGACATGGAGGAATGCCAGGCATGAAGGAATGCCAGGACCTTGCTGCGCTCCTGGCTCTGGTGCCCTTGCTGGGCAGAGGAGGCTGTTCCAGCAAAGCAGAGAACTGGGGCAGAGCTGCTGCTGTGTCCCAGAAAGGTGTTGGCAGAGCCTGTACCTGCAGCTCCCCTGCCGGCTGAACTTTCATTCAAGGCAGGAAAAGCTGTGCTGTGCCTCTGCTCGAAAGCAAAGGCTTTCCATTAATTTATTGGTGCTGGGCTCCAGCCTCATCTCTGCTCCTGCAGGAGGATGAAAGCAGCTCCTTGTTCTCTCCTGCCAGGAGCAGGGCAGGTGTGTGTCAACAGGAGTTTTATGCTGACAGGTGAGGAGCTTTGCTAAAGCAGCTCATTGCCGGGTTCCTCCTGCTGGTGCCGATGTGCATCCCTGTGTTCTGACATCCTGCAGCCCTCCCAGCCCCCGGGCCATGCCCTGACCTCTCTGCAGCCCTCACCAGAGCTGCCCTTCTCAAGATGAGGGATGGTTTTAATGTGGCTGCAGAAGAGGTACACTTACGCCCCTTGCTGTAATCCTTTCTTACAGGGAAAGGTTCTGTTCAGGAAGATTACATTGATTTTTTTTAAATTTCAGGATGGAAATAGTAAGAGAATCTCACCACTGCCTAGCTGTGCTCTTTCTTCATTCCCCAAACCCTCCCAGCTGGGATTTCTTCGCTTTTGTGTTGTCTCCACTGGGTTTCATCTATGGCATGACAAAAGCAGTGTCAGGTGTTCTGGTTTTTCCTGTGAATTCATCCTATGGCCATGGCCTGTCTGGGGTTAAAAGCTATTTCTGGGCTCGGGGCAGTTTGCTTTGCAGCAGAGAGCACAGCTGCTGGGAGACAAAAATCGGTGATGCAATCCCAATTTTGAAGAACTTGACTTTGGATCACATGATGCCAGCCCAGAAGTCAGTACAAGCACTGAATGGGAAATCCCCTAAAGTTCCCAAATCCCCATAATGCTCCCACAGTGCTGCCCTGGGGGGATGCTGTGGATCTGCTCCATCTCTGGGCAGGGCAGGGCAGCACAGTGTGGGCAGGCACTGAAGGGCTCCTCAGGTCAGTTCTGCCTGCCTGGACTCGCCCAATTCCCTGGGATGCCCTGGCTGAGCAGTGCCAAACTGGCTCCAACAAGCCCCAAACAGTTTGGATGGAGATTTCTTGGCTTGAAGCATCTTTAGTTATTATCTGAAGCAACAAGGTGGCGGTTGACACATTCGCCTTTTCTCAACTAAAAAAGCCAAAGCAGAGTCCACAGGTGCTCAGCCCAGAAAGCAGCTTTGCCTTGCTGTGCTGGGTGATGCAGGGCTCAGCCCTTGCTGTGTCACCCTGCCAAAAAAATGAAGGCCTTGCTGTTTCCACTGAAATTAAGCCTTATGGGAATCCGCTCTCTGATGCAACGCTCAGCAGGAGATTTCTTTTTCCCATCACTCCGCTTATTTCAGCTTGAAAAATAAACAGAGGAGAAAAAGCAACAGACAGACAGTAAAAATATCAGTAAAATAGGCAGTAAAAATATCTGGGAGCTGCTGGAGGAGCTTCTGGAAGAGCTGAGGGTTTGCCATCTGCCCGTGGGGAGCGCGGTGTGATGGCAAGCGCCGGGTGCTGCCTCAGCTGCCATCCCCAGCACCGGGAGCCCAGGCTAAGACTAAACACCCTGCCTCCTATTTTGGCTCAGGATTGCATTAGAAATAACAAACATCTGAGCTCTGATTCTCAGCTGACAGTATCTGTAAATGGAAGGGAATGTACAGGATGGGAACCAAGGGCTGAAAGGAGGGAGCAGCTACTGCTGGGAGTGGGAAATGTGTGCAGAGGGAGGGGAGGGGGCTTCATTGGGGCTGGGGGTGCCTCAGGGTGTGGGATGGGGACCAAAGGAGCCTGCTGGAACCTGCATTCCTCTGAGGACAATGGTGAGGTGGAGGAGGAAGAGCAGGAAGGCTCTTGTGTTTCTTTGCTGTTTTGTATCTGGAACATATCTGAATCCTGGGCTCCAGCTTCAGTTAGGGCCTGAAAAGTGCTTCATGTCCAGAGTGTTTGGCCTGAGGCTTCTCTTTGTGCTGGCCCATTGCCCAGAGCAGGTGGGGGTGTCGTGGGACCTCAGGAGCAGCCCTTTGAAGCCCATGCCTGTGGCTCTCCTGGCTTTGCTCTGCATCTCCAGGGCTGCTTTGCTGTTCTGCTTTGGCTCCTGTGCCTTTGCTGCTGGGTCCATCTCTCCCTGCCTTTGCCAGCCCAATACAGATCTCCTCAGTGATGGAGGCTGCATTTGAGAGGGTTTTTTTGACCTCTTCATCAGCAGAGCAGAGTTGAGTGAAGAGCAGGTTTCCTTGTTCATGGCTGAGCTAAAAACTCTCGGGGAAAAAACCCTGTGGGGTTGAGCTGGGATCTGTGGGAAAGGCTCCCTTTGGGTGTGCCCAAGCAGACACACGAGCTGCTGAGCGCTGCAGGAGCTGGGGCTGGTGGGCTGCAAGGCTGGGTGACCTTGTGCCTGTCCCCAGCCCCATGGCAGCGCTGTGCTGCCCCACAGAGCCAGGGGCAAGAGCTCCACAGCCATGGGAGCTGACTCAGCCTCCCTGTTCGCTTTTCCTTCCAGGGGTTGTTCCTCTGAAAGCTCTCTGTGGCTCTTTTTCTCCATTTCCCTCTCTTCTAGAGGGCTCCTCTGTCATCCCCTGCAGACCATCCCCAGTCCTGCTTCCATGAGGAACCCAGTGAGTTTTGATGTGTGAGATCAGAGAAGGCAGAGTCAATGCCACCTCCATGTGAGACCTGATTTCCCAGGGAGGGAGGGAGGAAGGGAGAAGCTCTGAAGGTGTTTGTTGGCTTCAGGATGGTGCAAACCCAGCCCCACACTCGTGGTGTGCTCAGGGCACACATGTGGGTCCCCACGGGCTGCTGGGCAGTGTGACCTGCAACCTGACAGCAAAAGTGCTGGGGCAGGGCAGGCTCACCTCCACCTCCTCCTCTTCCCTGGCTGTAATTTCCTGCAGGGAACCAAATCATCATTTCACTAGAAATAGATGAGTAGCAGGAACACTGAGAACAGCTCCTTGGGGCATCTGTCTTGTCAAGGGGATGGGTCAAACAGAGCTACTCAGACTCAGGCACTGGCCATGTTGTGCCTCCTAAATGTGGCTCCATTCACCCAGAGGTGGATTCCTGATGAGATGAGCTCGAGTCAGGCAGCAGAGCACACTGCTGGTAATAGCCTGAGTGAAAAACCAGCCGAGTTTAGGAATTTTAATTAAACCTGACAAACCCTGAGAGGAAAAGGGGAGAGACAGAGACCAGCTGGCATAAAGATGCTGAGTAATCTGAGTTTGGTGAGTGCTGTTGACCTGCTGCAGTTTAGGAGGGATGTGCATGTCCCTAGGTGCAGGGGCCAGCCACAGGTCCTTCCATGATGCTGGGTCAGGAGAGGAGCCAGAAGGAGATCTGTTCACGCTGTGCTTTGCACAGATACATCAAACCTTCCTGGGCAGGAAATTGGCACCCGGATGCTCTGCCCTGTTTCTGACAGCACTGACATGATGGGGTATGAAGGAGAATGGATTGTGCTGCTGGGGGATCTGTGCCCCCTCCTCGTGATGCAGATGGGGCTGATCCATCCTCTGCAGCCTCCAGCTGATCCAGGAACACTTTGAGACCCTTTGCCCTTTGCCAGGTACCCATGCCATGCTCCTGAAGGAATGCAGGAGCTGGGAGCAGTCCTGACACCTGGAGCCTTATCAGAGACTCACAGACTGGTTTGGGTTGGAAGGGACCTTAAAGCTCCTCTGTTCCACCCCCTGCCATGCCCAGAGACACCTTCCACTGTCCCAGGGTACTCCAAGCCCTGTCCAACCTGGCCATGAACATTTCCAGGGATGGAGCAGCCACAGTTTCTCTGGGCACCCTGTGCCAGGGCCTCACCACCCTCACAAGGAAGAATTTCTTCCTTATATGAACCTAACCCTGCCCTGTGCCAGTTTGATGCCATAACTCATCCTGTCACTCGCTGTCCTTGTCACAAACCCTCTCCAGCTCCACCATCAGTGTGGGCAGCATCCCTGGGCCAGGAGTGGCGCTGGGTGGGTGGCACAGGCTCTGCAGCTGGGCACAGTGTCTGTGGCATGGGCAGGGACCAGGGAAGGGCTCCTGGCTGTGCTCAGAGCCTGGCTGCCCTTGCTGAGCTCTCTGGGGTGTTTGACACACAGTCTGAGCCAGCTTTAGGTCCCCCTGGGCTATTAATGCAAACAGAAAGGCATCGGTGATACATTTCAGTTTAGCTGGAAGAGCCTTCAGAGCCATGCTGAATAAGGATTAAAAGGCCATTTAATCTTTTTTTTTTTTTTTTTTTCTGCCTTTGCAAACACAAGGAAAATTCAAACCAGCTGACAGGGCTGGTGGTTTTGAGCCAGTTGCAGCAGCCTCTGGGATTTCCTTGGCATGTTGGAGCTGCCTGTGGGGAAAAGCTGGAATGAACCAGGTAATTTGGGCTGTGTCCTGGTGCTGCTGCAAGCAGGGGTGGCTGATGGGCTGCTCTGCTTTCCCTTGCCCTGGAATGGACACAGTGAGCATTGTGCCAGGTGTTTTACCTGCCTGGGGTGAGCATGGATTCCTGCCCAAAGAGCAGAGCCAGGGAAACAGAGCTAAAGAAGGCAGGAGGGATGCTGGAAAGATGCATTTGACCATGTGGATCCTGCTGGCAGCCAGATCCATCCCCAGGCATCCCTCCCCTTGCCTGCATGCCCAGCATCTCTGCTTGGCTGTGCCCTGACAGATCCAAACCCTCCATCTGTCTCCTGGGCTGGAGATGATATCAAACCCATGTTGATACTCTGTCCCTGCTCTTATTTCCCAGCCCTGTGTGTGGGGGATCTTCTCTGCCTGTTTAACCCAGCTGGGAGCATTCTTCAGATGCTGTTCACATCTGCCCGGTCTAACAGAGCCCAGCCTGGACATCAGTCTGACCAGCTCATTTTTCACCTGGCATTTCAGCCCCACTCCATTCACCAGTCTTGAATACAATTTTTTTCCCGAGTGCAAGTTCCATCTGGGGTAATTGCATCTTTATTGCAGCCATTGTATTATGCAAATAATAAAACTCCATTAATTTGGCATAAAATGAGGGCAGCACAGGCTGGAAGGAGGATGCACATGGGGTACAACTGCAGTATCCTGTGCTGGATGCCACTTTCTGGTGCCTGCTGGAGGGCTCAAGCTTCCCAAAAACAACTCCTGAAGCTCTCCTGGTGTCCCCCAGCTCCTGGAGTCGGGCTGCACATGTGAGCGAGGGCACAGAGCCCATCTCCCTGTGCCTGCAGCACTCTTGGAATAATTGTGCCCAAACATTTTGCCTTTGCTGTCCCCATCCCAGCTCAGTGCTATCCCTGGAAAATGCTGGCTCTTGCTGAGGGCCAGGCTCTCCTGGCTGCTCCTCCAGCCGCCGCTTGGTTCAAATTAACTTTGCAAGCAAAGCTCTGCCTCGTTTTCTTCTGCCTCCAACAAGCTCGGGGCTGCTCAGAGCCTGTGTGGCCTGTCCCCCCCTGTGCCTTGGGGACAGAGCTAATGAAAATCATTCTGCTTGGAAATCACAGCCTGGGAGAACGGGTTTCTCCTCTTCTCACCAGGAACCTGGCTGGAGAGGCCGGGTGGCTGAGCAGAGGAATCTGGTTTGGGGAGCAGGGGGGATGTGGAGCAGGGCTGGCTGATGGCACTGGGGAAGTGTGGTGGTGGCTGGGGAAGGGAGACTCCCTGCAAAGCCCTGCAAGGTCTGAGCTTTGCTTTTGTCCAAACCATGAGCATGGGGTGGATGCACCAGCCAGAGAGGCTGGGGTGCCATAAAGAATTCAAATGCCCTGTGCACCAGAGCAGGCTGCACCCCCGGCAGAAACGGCCTGGTGAACAACAGAACATGTAAAGGGAGGGGTCCCAAAGCATCTCAGGTGACTGCAAGGAAGAGCCTGGTGCACTCTTGGGAAGCTTTGATCCATGCACTCAGCCTGTTGGTCCTGGAGCACTTGGGTACCAGGCTGTTAATTACAATCCCTGCATCCCCACGGCCCCATCCCTGCTTGCCCTAGCATGGCTGCGACAGCAGGTCACAGGAATGGGTTTCTTGGCTTGAAAACCAGAAGAATCCTCAGTCCTCAGGGGCATGGAGAATCCCTGGGAGGTCATGAAGGCTCCAGGGGGGTCTATTTGGTCTGCTCTGTTGGGATCATCCCTGCCTCTACAGCACTGCAGGCTTGAGTGGACATAGGACAGTGATTAATTACATCTCACATTGCTTTGCCCACACAGTGAAATTAGCAGTCCTAAAAACGAGGGGCAGTTTCCCAGGGGAAGAGCTGAATCTCAGCCCAGCAGGGCCTGCTCTCCTCTCTGTGGCTTGGTGGAAGCAGCCTGTGGGGCTGGCAGAGCTGAAACGCTGTGTGTTCCACCTCAGTGAGGAGCAACCAACAAAGCTGGGCCAGCTCTGAGGCTGTGCTTGGCCTCTGGTCAGCCCCATGTGTGCACAGGGTGCCTCAGCCAGCTCTGCCAGGGGACACATCCCACTGCCCCTCTGGGCTCTGCAGGGTCCCTGGGGCTGTAGGAGGAGAGGAGTGTGTCAGAGGGGAGCACAGCAATGCTCCTGGTTCTCAGGAGTGTCAGAGGGGAGCACAGCAACTCTCCTGGTTCCCAGGAGTGTCAGTGGGGAGCACAGCAACTCTCCTGGTTCTCAGGAGTGTCAGAGGGGAGCACAGCAATTCTGGTTCTCAGCAGTGTCAGAGGGGAGCACAGCAACTCTCCTGGTTCTCAGGAGTGTCAGAGGGGAGCACAGCAACTCTCCTGGTTCTCAGCAGTGTCAGAGGGGAGCACAGCAACTCTCCTGGTTCCCAGGAGTGTCAGTGGGGAGAACAGCAACTCTTTTGGCTAATTCAGAGAGTGGAAATACCCAAAATCTGGGGCTGATGTGCTCAGTGCTTTGGCAGTGCCCGGTCGCTCAGCCTGCTGTGGGCAGCTGGCTGCTGCTCCCAGGGGAGAGGGTGGAACCCTGCTCCAGGCTGAGGAAGGAAAGCAGGAGTGCAGAAGGATGCTGTTCTCTCCAAAGCCGGCTCCAGAGCTGGCTGGGAGGATTTCTTTTGGAAATGTTGGCACAAGTTGGAGGGGAAATCACTCGCAGAGGAAAGGCTTGTTCTGAGGTTTCTCCTGGGTTTAGGTGGCTCAGGAGGGTGTGTTTGTAACAACTGCAACTCTGTGAGGAGCAGAGGGAGAGAATTAACCTCTGAGTGAAGAAATCCCCTGTCAAGCACAGCCCAAAGCTCAGAAGAGCAAATTTATTTCACTCCTGCATTTCTCTCTCCTCCCTACCAGCACCCATGGAAGCACCCATGAAAAACTTGTTAGTGATGAGCTTTGGGAACAATTCATTCCGCAGACTTTTCTTTCCCAAAGAAAGAAAGAAAGAAAGAAAGAAGAATTAAAAAAAAAAAAAGCTTCTCTTTGAGTTGCTGGGTCAGCTCTTTGGCTGCTGCTGGTGATTCCAGTGGATGCTTTTCCCCTCGTTAAACCCTGCCCTGTGCAGAAATGCGTGAGCTGGGGGCCTGTGACACCCTGGTCCCTGCCAGGGCCCTGCCACCACGCCTGCTGTGATTGATGACTGTGCACAGGGGGCTGCAGATGCTGTGGTTGCACAGAACAACGGGGAGCTGGTTCCTGTGGTCGGGGAAGATGCTATCTGCCTGGGATTTGCCTCAGGACAAGCCCCCCCCCCCAAGGCCTTCCCTTCGAGTTGCAAAACCAGTCGAGGCCACCCCAGATTTGGCTGTTTCTTTGCATAAGCACTAAATGGGAGGGAGGATTTTAGCAAGGCCCTTCAGATGTGCTGTTCAGTGGGAAACAGGGCAGGAAAGTCAAAATTCACCATGGCTGCTGCACGCAAGGACACAGGGAAAGACATCTCAGGCTTTGGTCAGACGTCTCCTGGCTCAGGAATGATGGAATTGATGGAGCCATGGAAAAACTGAGCTGCAGGGATGGGATCTCTGCACCCTTGACAAAGGGAGCTCTGGATGAGTGAAGATGTGACACTGGAAGTTTAAAACCTCGGGGTGTGTGTCCCCAGAGCTGGGGCAGGGGTCACTCCTGGGATGAGCTGGGTGGGCTTTGCCATTTGTCCTCACCAGGGAGAGCTGAGCCTCCTGACCTCCGTGGGGCTGGACCCATCAGCCCCATGGAAATTCTCCATTTTGAGCTCTTTTCCTCTTTCATGGCACGTGGCTAAAGTACAGATTTCTAGCGGCCTCTTTTTTATGTACAGATTGTTTGGGAGGGAGCTTCCCAGCAGGATGGAGCCCACCTAAATACACACAAATACACATAAAACCTCTTGCTGCTTCAGACTGCAAAACAGCCCTGCTCAAATGTGAGCAGGCAGATCAAGTCTTCCCTGCTGCAACCAGCTGCTGTCAGCTGTCAAATGCCTCCTTTTTCAATTTGCAGTACCTGGACAAAGCAATCTGCCAGGATTTGGTGAGACACCATGCCCATCTATCAGCTGCTGTCACCCTACCCTGAGTCTTGCTTGATCCCAGAGAATCAATCCTGCCTGATGTATAAATACTTGATCTGGAGTCTCAGCTGTGGAGGAGAACACAGAGCTGTCAGATAAGCTGCAATTAGTACATTTATCTACTTTATTTTCCTGTCGTTTCCCAAACACCATTTGCCTGCCTGCTTTTAACACACGTTATTAAACCTGCAGTAAATGTTGATTAAAGAAGCCTTAATCCCAGGTGTTTGTTTTCTAACACTGCTGTGAGATGCACTCTTCAACTGCCTTCAGGAAATTCTATCATTTTAGGATTTTTTTTCCACCTTCCAAGCACAGTTATGCCCGGGCAATAGGATTTTAAGAGCAGATTAGTGAATTGTCCTTCTGATTTGCTTTGATGTGCTTGGCTCCACTGTAGAGGGTGATGGGTCACAGCTTTGCAGGCAGCTCTGCTGCCATGGAGAAGCACTTCCACCCCTTCACCAAATGCTCCACAGCCACTTTAAACAAAACACTGCAGAGGAGATAGATATATTCTTATTAGTCTTGCAAGAGAAACTACAGCAATCAATCCCAATGCTAGACTAACTCCTTCCCTTTGCAATTTGGATGTTTAGAAGCAATTTGGGGAGTAATCTATGCGAATGGCAGCATGGAAGTAACTGCCTGCAATAAAACATTGCGGGGGTGACTGTTATCCTAATGATATTTCCAACAAACATTACTGAAATATGTTTTCCTCTCTAAAAATGGCAACAGAATTAAAATGTTCTTAGTGGTAACATGGAAATGGAGTAAAAATTAGCTGGGTTGGTTCTGTGATGATGATGATTTCTTTATTATAGCCATGGTGGGTGGGTTCCCCCCTTCCTACTGCCCTGTTTATCCAGGGGTACAGCATTATTCCCTGTTCATTATTCTCTGCTTCACGAGCTGCTCATGTGCTATTTCATGTGACAAAGCCCCTTTCCATTAAACCAATATAAATAATTGCTATATTCTTTCACAGTGGAAGCAGGAATATTGCACGTGGCAATAGCATTACAGGAAAAAGCTGCTGGCCTGATCCCAATGGCCTGTTCTCCTTTTTTTTTTTTTTTTTTTTTTTCCAGATGGGTTAGTCTCTTATTCTTTGTGAATAATTTATCCAGGTATGCATGGAGAAATACTCTAAAGAAATTACGGCTGTCTTAAAACATCTATACCAGTGCTCCCTGTTGGGAGGTTTTCCAGTGATGCTTAAAGAACCTTCCTTTTATCCTTTCAGCAAAAAGGTTTCCCTCTGTGTGTGTGAGCAAGCCAGGGGTGTTGGGCTGTGCTGGGATTTTGGGAGAGGAGCTGGGGAGGGTCAGAAGATGGAGGTGGGCAGTGATGGGCAAGGCGTGGGTACCATCATCTAATTGTGAGGTTAGAGGGGGGCTGAGATGTTTGGGGATGCAGTTTGGAGTTGGGCAAATCCTCCGGGACCTGTGACAGAATCACAGAATTTTTAAAGCTGGAAAAACCCTGTAAGATTTTTCAGCACAACCATCACAGCAGCACCGACAAGGGCAGCACTAAACCACGTCCCCAAGTGCCACATCTACACATCTTTTAAATGCCTCCAGGGATGGTGACTTCACCACAGCCCTGGGCAGTCCTGGACAACCCTTTGAGTGAAGAAATTTTCTCTATTTTCTCTACTAAACAATCTAATTCTTCCTTTAGCTCAGTCAGTCTGCTGGCTGCAGCTGGGTTGGGTTTATAGAACAGGATAGCTGAGGATGGGAGTTTATAGAGCAGGATAGCTGAGGGTGGAGGTTTATAGAATAGGATAGCTGAGTGTGGGGGCTTCAGGGGGAGCTGCCCACTCCTTCCCTGGGTGTGTGGGTGCATATTGGGTGCCCCTGGTTGCAGATGGAGCCCATGGTGGCCAGATCTCTCCAGCCAATTGTTTCCTGTTTTTCAACATTTCCAGACCAAAGTGGGATGGATGGAGGAGCACTGCCAATCCTTGCTCCTGTCTCCATCTGGCCAAGCTGAGAGGGCTTGGAGGCCAGAAGAAAAAAACTCACCAGGATCATCATCAAGGCATCTGAAATCTCAGGACATCATGAGCAACAGGAAACACAAGCAGGAAAAAAATTTGGGGGAGGCTTCAGACATTTGCTGTGCCTGGTGTGCCCCTGCTCAGGATGCAGCCAAGCATCTTCCTCCCCCGGCGCCACAGCACAGCCCTGCACGGCCAATTAAATTCGGTGTGAAATGAGGGCCGGGGTGTTGCTCAGCCCTCGCTGTCCCTGTGGAAGGAAGGGAGGACTGCAGTCGTTTGTAGGACTGTGCCCACTAAGAGGGGGAGCCGCTCTTTGCTGCTGGGGATGCTCTTTACACGCCCTGCCCCTGGCAGATGCACAGCTATTAGGGCAGGTGATTAAATGCGATGCCTTTCTGTTGATCCTCCGCAGCTTCCCAGAGCCAGGGCTGACGTTATCCTCTTTGGATATTCATGGAGCTGCTGCTGAGAGCTTGGAAATCCTCCTGGACAAGGTGGCAGCAGCCACTGCCCCCTTCTGCAGCGCTGAAGGACTGCCAGGCTCCCGTGGCTGTGCTATTCACATGGCCTCTGAACAGAGAGGAGCTGTGGGACAAGCAGAGAAGAAGGAAAAGACCATTCTTATCTCGCTTGCTGTGCCTGTGTTGTGCCAAAGTAGAATGCAATATGGAGATTGTGCCAAAGTAGAATGCAATATGGAGATAGCTTACCCAAAATGAGGATGTTTTCTTCCCTTGGCGTATCAGGGCCAGGTGTGTGTGTGTTGGACTGTCACGGGAGAATCGGAGATGATGAGTGCGGTGTGAGCAAAAGTGAGTGCATAGCAGATTCAGTTTAGATACAATGCACATAGTACAGTATAATAAGATAATTAATTAGCCTTCAGATAAGCTGCAGTCCTCATTACCATTCTCTCTCCCCTTTGTTGGGGAGCCTTGCATCGATACGGGGGGACAAGGGCTGGTGGTCACTGGCCTGTGAGCCACTACAGGGGTGATTTATTTAAAACTATATTGATCTAGTACCAATATCCAACTGTGACGGACAAAAGCTCTCTAGCAGTTTAAAGTTAGAAAGTGTATATTTATAGTGGGATAGCTCCCAAATACACACTGCAATTTATAGGTGATTTCAGAGTCCTTTTATCTATACAAGTATTGAATACCGAAAACACAAATACATATTCATCACTTTGGTACATCCCATTCCCTGCTCGGTATGGCAATTAGTTCAAAAGATGTTAAGCACACCTGGTTTGTTCCTTGAAATGGGGAGGGGTCCCAAAATGAGGAAGTAAATGAAGTCTTCTTTGTTCTGACCTTTTCAATGCAAATATGACAAATGAACCCTTGGTAGAACTCCCATTCCTGTCTTCAATTTGTTTCAGAACAGGGGAGGCTACAATTGTCTTATGCTCCTAAAAGCCATTTATCAGTTTCTATATTCTTCATTATAAACCCAGCGAACCAAGCATTGTGTGGACGAGCAATCACTTATTAGTTAACTACTAACTCTTAACTTCATCAAGGCCTCCCCATTTATTTTAGTTATCTCTAACTAAAATCTTAGCTCCTCTAAAATCTCGAAATTCCTTAAAATTTATGCCTCAGTGTCATCCCATGGTGGGAAGAGCAGGAGGAGGAGGAGGAGGGGAGGTCCTGGTGCATCCTCCCATTCCTGCAGCTCAGGCTCCCTTTCCTCTGCACTGAAGGGATGCTGATGTCCTTTCTGCTCTGGATGTACCTCTGGGGATCACTTCTTCCTTCCCACTGGTTGTGAATACCATTCTTCCAACGATTCCTGTAGTTTTGGTTTTTTCTCTCCTATTTTCAATGGCAGCATCCCCCCCCATGAGCAGACGCTGAGAGAGCCCAAGTGACACCACCCTCTTATTTGGATGGAGAAGTCAAGAACAAAAGAGAAGGCCTTAGAGCAAGCAGGCTGCTCTCCAAATGCACTAGAAAACACAACAAAAAAAATTTGGTTTTAAGGCATTTTTACTAGGTGTTTGGTTTGCAGCCAACAGCCTAATGCATCACTGAGTTTAGCTCCGTCCATTCCGTGGTGCAGTTGCCCAAGAAATCAATGCCCTGACATACTTTCCTTTGCTAGAAAATACACTTTTGCTTGAGTGGGTGTGAAAACCGAGCTCCTGCCAAAACCTTGTGAGTGCTGGGGAAGGCTGTCCCGCTGAGCCCGGCTTCCAAAGGAGCCGCAGGACAAAGGCTCCGCTCCACAACTCCTGTTCTGCCCGCAGGCGCTTTGAATACTGACCAGAGAGCAATTTAACAAGGGAAATGTCTTCCATTTCTGGCTGAAAAGAGCCTTTTCCTACTGCCTGGCCAGGTGGTTTGTAGTCTAGGCTTATTTTCTGGCTTCTTTTATTCATAAAGCATACAAAAAATTCCCCCTGCATCACCTGGGCTGGCTCAGGCTCCTGCACAGACACAGCTCCCTGTGTTTGCTGTGGGCTGCCTGCTGAGGGGATGGTGATGGGTTCCCCCTAATAAAGGTGATTTTTAAAAGCTGTTCTGCAGGGCCAAGTGCCTCTGCATGATTGCCCATTGTGAGCATGGATTTTGGGAAATGGTGGTTTCCTGCAGGGACCTTCCCCATGGATTTGGGTCTGGGGGCTGCCCTGCTGCTGTCAGCCCTCTGCCATCCCAGCCCTTGGCTCCCAGACCTCTGTCCCGCTGCTGGCATTGTCCATCCCCCTGCCTCCCTCCTGCGAGGTCTCTGACTCACAGCCTGACAACTTTATAGGTTCTTCAGAGCCCTTCCAGTGCTGCTGAGGCAATGCCTTTCACTCTGAGGGTGAAGCAAGGAATGGTTAATGCCTTCAGGAATGGCAGAGCCGTGTGGCTGGGCTGGCTTGTGCAAGGCCACTGTCCCTCCATGCCCCACATCCCTGCTCCTGATGCAGCATGGAAAAGCACAGGAATGCCCTGATGTCATTCCTGGAGGGTGTTGGAGGGGCTTGCCTGTGTTTCCAGCTCTGCTGGGGAGAGGCTGGGTGGTTTTGTTCACACCAGAGCCCTTGGCTGCCTGCTGGGATCTGCCTGGAGCAGGGCATGAGCAGGGTGTGCAGTGCCCACAGTGAGTGGGGTGGGAAAGCCCCAGGAAATTCTTACAGGTGTGCTGGCACAGGGTGCTGCCAACCCATCACAGGGTCCTGGGTGCTCATTTTCTGCATGGACTGACAGCTCCCAGCTCCAGAGCCCCCAGGAGAAGAGCAGGGGAGCTCCCTGGAGCCCTTCCAGCCTCACTGTGCTCAATGGCACAATTTCCTGTGGCCTGGGAAAAGCACACACTTCACTTTGAGATTCACTCTGCCACCTCTAAGAGGTATTGATGCCCTATCTCCTGCCCAGCTAGCTGCCAGCTTCTTTTCCTCTTGTGGGTCTGGCCAACTCCTGGGCAGAACTGTTTGCTCTCCCCACACCCTCTGATGGCAGCACACCTTGGGGACCCTCTTCTCACCTTGGAGGATGCCAAGGTGGTTAGTCCACTCTGTGGATTAAAAAGTGAAAACATTTGGAGCATGAGGAGCCTTGTCCCAGACCCCTTTGAAGGCACTGTCAGTTCGCAGTACCAGGCTAAAAATGGGGCTTTTTTAGAGGAAAAAAATGTGCAGCTAGGGAAGGGCAAAAATAAAGGTGTTTGCTCCTTTACCACATTATAACAGGATTGTGAAGGGGAGGAGTGAAGCGATGCAATGAGCAGAGTGCTCCTGAGTGAGCCCTGCATTTGTGGAAGGGGAGGCTGATGACAGAACCCACATCTTTGGGACCAGGGATTGTCTGTGTTAACAGTGGGGTAGAGTAGAGAGTGAAGCTCTGGGGAGGAGAAAATAAACCCCAGAATAAAGGAAAGCCAGTAGCAAAACCTTCAGAATGATCCCTTTCTTCTGTGCCCAGAGCCCTTGCACCAAACCTTTGGTTGTTCTGGAGAGATGTGCCTGTGTGGTGGCAGGAGGACAGTGACTTCCCCCTCGATTTTGGGGTTTGCACAGAGATTGAGATCTCAGCTGGGACAGAAATCCTCTCAGCAGAGAGCAGGGGAAGGAGCAGGGAGAGGCACTGAGTGACCCCTGTGAGCTCTGTGTGAGCTCTCTGTCCTGCTGCAGGGCCGTGTGTGGAGAAAGCAGCTCTCAATTTGAGCAGAGCGTTTTCCAAGTATCCAAAGGTCCTGGGGAGTCGATTTTCATTACCTGCTCACTGCAGGTCACTCCTCTCCAGGAGCTGGGAAGATGCTCTCTGAAATTTAACTGCAGGAGAGGAGTCAGTCAGATGTGCTCCAAGTAATTTCCACTCCTGGAGCCCCACAGAGGTTTTGGAGGATGCTTATCTCTTTCAGGGGGAAAAGTTGCTCCCAGTGCTATAGAAAAGGTGTGAGGTTGGGCTCAGCCAGCTGCCTGGAGCAGTGAAGTCTAAGGGAGATGCTCTTTGACCCAAAGGATCCCAGCTCCTTTCTCCTGCAGGGTGGCAGAGAGAGAGGGTGAGGCAGAGGTGACCCCAAATCTCTGCCCTGAAGTGACAGCAATTGAACAAGAGTGGGGGCTGCCATGTGTGAGACACATTGTGAAAGCAATTGGGGTGCAGCATTCAGGGGGGACAGTTTGGGGAGCAGGTCTGAAGCTTAGCACAGACATTCCCCATCCAGCAGAGCTGCTGCAGGTCTCCTGAACTCTGCCCTAAGTGCAGACTCGAGCAGTTTGTGCTCAGATTTGCTCACAGGTAGCCAGCTGTGAGTGCAAAACCTGGCTCAGCTCCTCTTCCCTCTGACCAGCCCAGGTGGCTGTGACCTGGAGAAGCTGAAGCTCTTGTCCTGCCCTAGACATGCTGGATCTGCAGATGGATTATCCTAAATGCCTTTGCAGGAGCTGAGCTGGTACACAGTGGTGTTTTTGCTTTGCTCCTCACATGCCTGCCCTTGTCCCTGTGGTCCCACCCTGTCCCTGCTCCATCCCCGGCTCCCTCCCCTAAGCTGTGACCCGCTCCGGGTGTGAAGGAGATAACGCTGCAAGAAATGCTCTGCCAGAACACTGAATCCAGCTCATTACAGAGTGTTCCCGAAAATTTCTGCTGCCCTCTTATCAGCCCATCAGCTGAAGCAGATCACCCTCCAGCTCCCAGCAGACACCTCTGTGCCTCTGCAGTCCGAGCCTTGGGAGCTGCAGCCTGACTCACTCTGTGTGGGAGAGAGTAATTGCTCCATCCACAGCAAATTGGACCTGTAATAACCTCTCTCTCCATAACAGCAATGATGCTCCTTCAAAAATATATTTTAATTGATTTTGGATAATGAATTCGGCTTAGCAGGGAGCGGGCAGTGGAGGGATGAGGAATGGCTGGGTGGGGAAGAGCAAGGGGAAGGGAGAGCTGGCTCTTGTGTCCCGTGGAAGGTGCAGGAGGCCAGGCAGGGCATGGGCAGGGCATGGGCAGCCTCTGGGGCATGAGCAGAAGGTGAGCAACACCACTGGACTCACCATCAGTCTCTCCCAGGGCTGTTTTTGGTGATGTGCAAGCTCTGCGAGCATTGCATGTACATGAAAGGGTTTTCCTTCCTCCTCCTCCTCCCTCTGCCAGCCACTGCAGAGGCTTCCCCAGGGTCTCTGCCTGTGCCCTGGGGTGCTGAGGAGCTGTTTCACATCTCTGAAAAAGGACAGTGGCCCCCTCCTCAGCTGCTGTGCTGTGAGCCAGCAAAGAGCACCTGATGGAAGGAGAGCTGCACCCAAAACTGCAGTGCCCACCCCTGCAAGGCTTTGTTCATCCTCACAGCTCACAGCTGAGATATTCAGGGGGTTAATGTGAGATTGCCATGTACCACTGCAGCTGTTTCAAGTCCTCTGCTCGGTGATGCCTCTGTTCCTGTCTCTTGCTGGGAAGAAAATGCAACAATGCTCTCTAGAGGCAGAACTCAAGGAGAGCTTTGCTTTCCCTGGCTCCGTCTTTCATCATGACCTCACTGCTCTTCCCAGCTGTTTATTTCCCACAGAAACAGCAGTTTCTGGGCATTTTGGCCTCCCGAGATGCAGCCTGGGCAGTTTGCTTCCCCCTCCCTCCTCACAGGACAACCTGATGCAATTATTGTGGCTGGTCAGAGGAGGGAGAAGTGGGGAGGATTTGGGTCAGGATGGAGCTTTGGGCAGAGCTGGCTGTGCAGGGTGATGGAGGGAAGGGGAAAGGGCTGGAGGAAATGTGCTGCAGCATACTCCAGCATCACTCTGGGGCATAGAAAGTGGGGCTCGTGCTCGTGCTGAGCCACAGAATCCCAGAATGGTTTGGGTTGGAAAAGACCTTAAATCTCATCTCATTCCACCCTTCTGCCATGGCAGGGACACCTTCCACTATCCCAGGGTGCTCCAAGCCCCATCCAACCTGGCCTTGGACACTTCCAGGGATGGGGCAGCCTCAGCTTCAAAGGGCACCCTCTGCGCGCCTCACCACCCTCACAAGGAAGCATTTCACTCTAATGTCCCATTTAATCCTGCCCTTTGTCAGGTTTGATGCCATTTCCCCTTGCCAGCTGGGCTCACTGTGCTCCCAGAATCAGTGGGGATTCTCCTTTACCTTATACCTGTAACTGGTTGGATGCAAAGCCCAGACCACTCTGGACACCAAAAGAAAACAGAATAATTAATTTTATTATCCTGGCCAGTTTCCAGTCCACTCAATTACATTCTGCTGATGCACCCTGCAATCCCATATGTTGTTGTTTATTTTATTAGCTCATATTGCAAATCTTTCAGTAAGAACTGCCCTATGAATAGCCTGGCCTGCTGAATTAATTGTGCTGCTGAAAGTTTCAGGTTAATGTATAAAATGCACTTGCAGGCCCTGCATAAAGGAAACAACGGAAATTATATTACTGAGCTGGACTGGGCAAATCTCATGTCCACAAGTGACTGAGAGGATACATAAAGAATTAACTGGACAAATCACCACCCTCACAGAGAAGAATTTCTTCCCAATATCCCATCTAACCCTGCCCTCTGGCAGTGGGAAGGGATTCCCTCTTGTCCTGTCTCTCCAAGCCCTTGCCCAAGGTCCCTTTCCAGCTCTCCTGGAACCCCTTTAGGCCCTGGAAGGTGCTCCAAGTTCTGGCAGCTCTGAATGGTGCTGGGTTGGGTTTCATCAGCCAAACACCTGAACCTGCCCTCCCAGACAGCTGCCCTGGGGCTCTTGTGAGCTTCTTTATGTTCCTGGTGACTCTCCTGTTGGAAAGCCAGTCCCATATTGCAGCTCTGCCTTTATTCAGGATGCCGGGTGCATCTGGCCACATCTTTTAGCTTTTATTAAGTGCAGCCTGCCAGCCAAGGTGGGCTGTGTGGGGCTTTGTGCTTCCTCTGCTGTGCTCTGATCTATCAAGGGAGGCAAATCAGTGCCGGGGGCTACACGTGCAGGCCACAGATAAACATGGAAGGGCAGTTTGTGTTAAATTGCACCAGATTAAAGCACTGCTGTTCGGGAACCCTTGCTCTGGTTTAATTTCATGGAGCTGTGTGCTCCGAGAGGCTCGGTTGCTATGGGGAGCTCGCTGCCTTCGGAGCTGGAAGGGACCACTTTGGTTATTTACTCCGACCTCCAACGAGGTGTGAAGTATTCCCCACAATTCTGCAAACCCACAGTTCTGCCTGAGCTCCTGCATATGCTGCATCTTAACTTCGAGACTGGTACATGTTAGCAAACCCCTTGTTATCAAACCTTGTTAAATTTGGAAATTAGGCTGGCAATTGAAATCTGTCTTGTTTCTAGCTCCTACTTTGTTTCACTTCAGTTTCCAGTGCCAGGGGCTCGTTCTGGCTTTCCCTGCTGCGTTAAAAGACGTTGTTGGGCAGCACTGGGCTGTCCCAGAGAGACTGAAGGGAGGTGGCTGGATGGACTGGGTGAGGATCCCTAACTGGGATTCACAGCTGCTGTGGGAAGGGGACAGGCAGGAATGGATGGTAAGGGACTCTGTGAAATAACAAAGGCCTGAGGCAGGAGCTTTTTCCTTATTTCACTTTCCTCAGTTCATCAGGTTGATGCTGGACTTTGCAAACATCCTGGATTTGTGCAAAGGCTCAGCCAGCTCTGGCTCTGTTAAGGCTGCTTTGCTTCTCCATCGGCATTTTCCCCACCCGGTTAGTGTTACATGGGTGGGTGAGCAGTGCCTTGATTTATCCCTGGTCTTTGGTTACTGGGAGGAATTGAGGCTGCTGCTTTCGCTGTCAGAGTGGTCTTTTGCTTCCCAAGGGCAGAGCAGCGTGGCTGAGATGCTGTGGAGCCTCAGGGATGGAGCATTGCTGAGATCAGAGGTGATGCTCAGCTGATTACAAGGAGCCATGAGGAGCACAGATTCTGAGGTGTGGGGAGGGCATAGTGCTAAAATTGTGGGGGAATTTGAGCCCATATGGGACCCTCATTAAATGTTTTCTCTCCCTGCTCTCCCAGCCCTCCTTTCCCTGGCTGTGTTTGTAGGACACGAGCCCTGGCAGCACTGCAGACCCCTCCTGTCCCTCCAGGGTGACCTGTGTTTGCTGCCAGCTCAGACTTGGGTGTTAACTCTTATTTAACCCAAAATCTCATGGATGTCTGCAGGAATGTGTGGTGCAGTTGAGGGGAATTTGCATTTGGCTGGTGAGGAAATTGCCCAGCCAGAGGAATGCTGGTGTTTTCCACCAGGCACTGAGTGCCATCCGTTAGTTGCTGCTCTAACTCGATTTGAGGTTGTGCTGTCAACTCTGTAAATCTGATTAGCACAAGTGTTTCTTCTCCTCCTCGGTGATTTGCTGTGGTCTTAATGTGATGCCCACTAATGACAGGGGAAGAAGCTAAACCAACTTATTTTTCCCATCGAATAAATGGCAACTTTCATTGCTCTTAAAAACTGTGAATGGAAGGGGAAACCTCCTTTGTGGAGGCTGCTTGATGGAGTAAATTCATTCTGACTGCTAGGAGTGGGATAAATTGGGAAAAGGGAGTTGGACATGCACTCACAGTGCCCTGGGAGGAGGTGGTGATGTGCTCTGGCTGCTCTCAGGCCTGGCCAGGGACACTTGGGGCTCAGAGGATGTGTGGTTTGGGACAAGCCAACTCTGGGAGCCACAAGTGACCCATTAACATCCCAGATTTCTTGTTGGCACCTCTGCAGCCCAGCTAGCAGGGGGCAGAAGTACCCTTGAGGAGGTTTTGTGTTATTCCCCAGGTATGATGCTGGTTCCTCTCCCTGTTTGCCATGGCAGAGCCAGAGCCAGGACCATGGGGATGAGGAAGGATTTACCTGGAGATCCTCAGAAGTTCCTTTAACCACTGGAGAGGTTGCAGAGTGTGTCTGTGCAGCCAGCCCTGAGCCTCCCTCCAGCTCTGTCTCTGCAGAGGTGGGAAATACCAGTCAGATTTCTCTGCCAGAAGCACTGCTCCTGCTCTGCATGCACAGTGCAGCTGCCCAGACAAGGGGAAATGTGGCAGAGGCTTTGAGGTGATGCAGAAAAACCCACTTGGCTTTTTCATTTTTTCAAATGCCTCTCCTTTTTGTCAAGAAAAAGTACACCGAAACAGATATTTTCTTTCTTGATCTTATTTTTCATTCTTGCTGTGTGTGTTTTGCTGCAGGATTTACTACACAGAGCCCTTCATGCTGTTTCCACAGGCTTATTTCATATCTGGGGTCTGTAGCAGTTCTTCCCTGGCCTATAGGCTTTGCTGGCTTTTTTCTCCACACTGCAATTTGCCATTAAATTTCACTGTGCACCCTTGAGTGCTTTTGTGGAAGGATCCCACTGATGTGTTCACTATGATAATCATAACCCTGTGCTAATTACTTTTCCATCCTAGGTCGCTGTGCTCAGCTCTGAAGCATTTCTCCTTCTCTTTATTCCCTTCTGTCCTCCCCTGCTCCTCCTCCCTCCTGGGCAGCATCCCTATTCTGTGTTCTGCTCATGAGTGCCACGAAGAATGGTTCCTTGCTGGAATATCCCAAGTAAATTGTTTGTAAAGCAGTAGTGTGTGTTACACACCCCAGAGTGATCCCTGCTCACAATCCCTCATGGTCCCTTGCTGGGCTTTGTGCTCAGGGATCTCTGCAGGCTCTGGGATGGCATTTTCCATAATTGATGTCCCACCTAAGGAGGTGATTTAATTTCGCTGAAGTCATATTTGTTTTCTACAAATCTCCCAAAGTTCATGAGGCCAATTAATCCAAGGAGATGAGACTTTAATGGCACTGATGCATCATCCTGTGTTGAGCTCATCCCCACATGCCAGGCAGGCTGATGCACGGGATGATGATGAGGAAGGCTTTGAGCTGACCCTTGGGGCCCTGCTCTCAGGCAAGGTGAGATGCTTTGATCCAAATGGGCACAGAGCAAGGCCAGGACTGTCCCCATTTGAGGGAATTTTCAGTCCTAAAGTATTACCCTGACACAATCCAGGACAGATTTGTGTAGAGCCTGACTCAAAAATCATCCCATTATAAATAAATGTAAAAGGCTTCTGAAGAGCAAAGCCTCCAGAAGTGGAGTAACATCATGGTACATGTTCCTCTGCTCCCATCTGCTCTAGAGCATTTTCCCCTCTGTAATTTCCAGTTTGGGTGACGCCAACTCACTGGGGATGCAGGACTGCTGTCAGCTGGGTGCTGCTGTGGTTTTTTTCATATAAGAGGCTGAAGATCAGTGATGTGTAACCCTTACACCCAAACCCTCCCTGGGGGTCCTTCACACTCAAATCCTCCCGTTTGCCCTGTTCCTGTAAACTGGTTTCTGTGAGCTGCAACTTAATCAGGATGTTAATTTTAACCTTTTCTTGAAGGATTATGTTCCACCCTGCTTAACTCCCAGAAATGCTGACACCCCATGGGCATTCCCTGGAACCAAATGTTTTTCTCCCTTCAAACTTTCCCTTGTCTTTGCAGTTCTGCCTTGTTACTTCTTCCTAATGGCGCCGGCACAAATCATGGGGCTCACTGAATAACTTTGCTGCGTGCTGGAATTAATAATTAATAATAGGCATCTGTCAGCTGGAAGCTGCATTTCTCCAAGAGGGATGATGTGGGTGGGCAGCTGCTCTGCTGGGGGAATGTCTCTCCCCTGGCATCATGTCACAGCACGAGGGGAGGGCTGGCTGGTGTGCTGGGTACCAGAGGGTGTGTGGGAAGGATGCAGGTAGTGATTCAGCCCTGTGAAAACACGCCCTGCCTGCTGCCAGGACCCATTTCTGGGGAGGAGGGTGGGAGGGATGGCTGTGAATCTCCCGGGGCTTTATCAGGATATTGGGAAGTCAATGGGACAGGAGGGAAGAGCTGCCAAGGCAGAGCCTGCTCTGCTTTCCAGGCTCTGCTGCCGTGACTCAGGGGGGTTGGATCACAGGTTTGCCTAAGTGACAGCTTTGCAGGTTTTGTTCCACCAATTTAGGTGGCTGGTTTTGTTCCCAGAGGGTTTTTCTGGGATTCTGCCTCTTGCTGTTTCCCTGGGGGTTTCTCAGTGACACCTCCGTGGTTATTCTGCAATACTGGAGCAGCCTCAGGTGACCCACAGTGAGGGAAGAGTTTTTCCCCCTGTTCAGCAGTGAGGACAGGACCCCCTGAAAATAGAACTCTCCTGTGTTTGCTTCAGGAAATACCTGGAAAAGAGAAGCTGATGGATGGTACTGTTTTAAAATTATTATTTTTCCCTCTCAGAGGCTTTTTATAAAGTAAGAGCAGGATAAGCATCATCTCCTGGTGCCAAGGGTGGCTTCTCTTTAGCAAGGAGCACTGCCACGGCCATGGAGTGACATTTCAGCATGGCAACAGCATGGTTCAAAATAGTAATGAGGATACAACTGTTGTTTGCACAGATGAATGTAGAAAGTGATGTGAAATGGCAAGAAACCCATTTGTCTGGAAACACAGGTTTCTTAGCACCCACTTAAGCCCTCTGACACATGACATTTCTTCCTCTGAGCTTCAAAGGAAGTGAAGGCTGTGAAAAGCAGGTTGTCTACCATGGGAAGAAGAAATGTGTCTCTAGATTACAGATGTCAGTCCACGTTTGCTTTTTGCTGTGGAAAGGATGAGTTTGCCCAGGGGGCTGCAGGAACTTCTCTCTTTGTCCCTGCCTGTCCTCGCTGGGCAGGAGGATGCTGAGGACGGGCATGGATGGAAGGCCCAAATTTTGCCATTTTCCTTGCCACCACTGCAGTTACTAAACACCATCTGCCTGCCAGTTTTTCTGGTGGAAACTGTTCAGGAAAAATGCTCTAAAAAAAAAAATGCAGTTGCACAGAAGTGATGCTTTCAAATGGGTGCTTTCTACTTTTTTCATCAGCTGTTGCTGTCTTGTGAAGTACCAGTTACTAATTAGCCCTCGTATCTCATTAAAATCATAGTGGGTTTTTTTTACCTACTGAAATTTTGTAAATAGCCTTTATTCTGGTCTTTAATGCACAGTGATTGAAGTATTTATTGGATGTCACTTATGCAGCTCTGTGCCTGTGTTCATTCTCTTCTTAAGGCACTTACTAAACCACTGCTTAGAATTACTCCAGCCCATCTGGCATATTAAGTGTTTGTGCAGAGTGTACCCGACTTTCCCATCCACTTCCTCAATTAATATTAACTATTCAGGCGAATTGAATCTTTTTTTTTCCCTCCTTGCCATCCGATCTTGGTGGCTGTAATGGCATATTTGGGTGGAAAGGTGGCTGTGGCAGTGGAGTGTGAGCTCAGAGGTGAGGAGGGGGTGTTGGAGGTGAGGTCAGGGTGCCCAGCTCTGCACAGCAGCGGGGATTGCAGCAGGCAGATGGCTCTGGTGGTGGCTGTCCCCACAGCCAAGGCTGTGACAGCCAGACGGTATTATCCCACCCCATTCTGGCCTAGCAGGGAAGGGGTTCCTGGAGGCAGGGATTGAATCCCACCCTGCCAGCCCTGTTCAGCTCTGAGAGCTGCCCTGATCCCCAGGGATGGGCAGCACTGGGGATGGGCAGAGCTCTTGTAGGAAACCTGTGTGCACCGGGCATGACAGCAACCCTGCTCCAGGGCTGCAGGCAGCCTCCCCAACAAAAGGGAGAACAGAACGTGTCACTCTCCTGGTGATTATCCAAAGCTGCCTAAACCCCGTGCCAGCAGCAGAATCAGGGCTAAGAGAGGATTTAAGTGACAGTAAAATATTCACAGTGGGGTCAAGGCAGAAGGGATTTATTAGCTCTGAAGAGGATCTCCTGCAATAAAGAGCGCTCTGGATTTGTAGCTCTTCCCATTAGGTGGGAAAAGGTGCTGCTTGGACTATGCCAGCCTTAAACCTGGCCACCTGGAGAGAGAAATAAGAGAAAACGAGGAGGAAGGTTTACAGAATTCTTACTCTGGGGTGTTGTACAGTCTTTATAGCAGCATTGTGTCTGGCTTGGAATGTTGATTAGAAAATCTTTCCATAACTGCTTTCCATTATCTGCTTTTTTTCTTTCCATTCTTTCCAAAAGACAAGAAGAAGTGAGCATCCATGGAAGGTGAAAGCCCATGGAATCTTTCCCCTGTGACCTTGTGTGTGTGTGTGCTGCTGAGCAAGACACCAGGCCCTGGTGAAGAAGTGGCTCTGAGGTCCCTCATCTCCATTCATCTCCATGGCAGCTGCTTTCCTGCTTTCCCTAGCCCCTAACAAAGTGGACTCTGCAACTTGTGGAGGTCATGGGGAGCTTGGCTTTGTGTCACATCCAGCTGCACTGAGGGGATCTGAGGGGAGACAGAGCACTGCAGAGCCGTGGAGGTGCAGGCACACACTCATCAGCATAAACTCAGTGTATGTAATTTATGTTGATCCAAACAAGGCTGCAGAGATGCAGATCAGCTGTCTCATGCCTCATTAACATGCTCCAAACCTGCCTGAGCTGCTCTGAGCAGCAGAACAGCCCCTGGCTCCTGTGGGGGATGTGTGGTGCTGCCGCCCTGGCAGGAGATGAGGCTCCAGGGCTCCTTTTGGGGTGAACCTTAGATTCTGGCCACTGTTTTATTTTAGAGTGCAGCTGCGCTGGGTGGGAATTCAGAAAAGGTGGAACTGTGTGTTTGTGGAATTCCTGCCCAGAAAAACCCTTCTCCTGTCTCCAGCAGTGCCCTGAGATGGATTTCCTTGGGATGGCAGAGCTGACCACTCAGTGTTGTGCTCCTCTGGGCTTGCTTAATGTATATTCTTTCTTCTGGCCTTTTTTTCCTGAAAACAATATGGAAAAGGTGGGAAATACCCCTTCAACCTCTCTTCTGTGTATTTTGATCTCTCTTTGGGGCATCTGCAGCTCCCTTCCCACTGCTCCCCCTTCCAAGCCCCTTGTAACCCAAAATTTTTGTTTTTGGAGACCCTAAGCAGCATTTCCTGCTGCAAACCACATCCACAGTGCCCAGCCCAGCCCCAGTTTGCTGATATTCCTAAACAAAGCAGTGAAGAGCTGTGGTGCAACTGCAGAGTCCTATGGCAATCCTGGTTTTTCTTCCCAAAATAGCAAAGAGAGTGTTTAGCAATAATAATTCCTTCTGCAATGGGAGTGACAGACAACAGCATCTCCTGGTGAGAGACACAAATGTGGTGTTCCAGAAAAAAGGAGACATTTCCTTTCCTTCCCTTCCAGAACCACAACCTGTGTTTTGCAAGTTAAATTGCTGTGAATCCATCGGAACCCACCTGGTGACGAGCTGGTTATTTGGTGACACACTGCTCCCAATTGCACACCCACCCTGCTCCTGCTATTTCTAAATTACTTCTGCTAGAAATTAATCCTAAAGAAGGGCAAACACTCAGCGTGCTGACAGCCTGAGGGTTCACTGCCTCCCCTTCAGTAATTATGAATTTGGCACGTTCGTGGGAAGGGGGGTGCAGGAAAGCCTTGAGTGAGGTGTTGCCCTCCCTGATGCTGTGAGGGGCCAGGGGAGCATACACAAGGAAAAATCCCATTTTTGGGATCATCTGGGCGTGGTGATTTGTGCAGTGTGGGTGGCAGGTGGGCACAGAGGTGCTGCAGAGCCCTCTCCATCTGTGCTGCATGGCAGCCTGGGGGGGGTCTCTTCCCAGATTTTGCTGACAATGTGTCTCCCCAAACTTGCCAAGGCAACAGAAGGGAAAATTAATCACAGGGAAGGCTGCTTGGAGCTGTGCAGGAAAACAGAAGTGACTCGCTGGTTTGGTTTCATTGCTACAATGATCTAAATTGAATTTTAACCACTTCCATCACTTTTGTCTCTCTCTAGAGGCAGGGAGGGCAGCCTGTCCTGTGTCCCCACCTCTGCTGAGCAGGATCCCTCTGGAAGTTTCTAGTTCCCAGCTTCTCCTCTCCTTAGCTGCTGGCTTCTTTGCAGCCATCCCTCTTATGGGAATCACCTCTGGGTGGGGATTTGCAAAGGGATATTTGTCTTTGTTCCCTGCTTGTGAAAGTGCCTTTGCTTCCAGGCACTTCTGTGTCCCCCTGGGTGTGCCCTGCTGCCCTCCTGGCCAGGGAAGAACCTGATGCAGAGAGAAAAATCCCTGCTGATTTTTCTCTCTGATGGGTGGTGATGATCATGTCCTCATCCACACTTTTCCATCGTGGACGACATGGCAGCCCAAATTGCTGGCAGATTTTTGGGTCTGAAGGAAATCATCTCCTTTACTGTTCCCATGTGGGGAATTGCAGGTGGTGATTGCTCCAGCTTGCAGCTCCCTGCACCCTGTGGTGGCTCTGCTGCAGCCAGATCTGCTCCTGACACACTTTGTCACCTCCTCAAGCTGCTCCTCACAGGCTCAGCAGCTCAAATGTGCCTTCCAGTAAGAAATGCCAGGAGGAGATGGAAGTGTTTTGCCTCTTTTCCAAGCAAAGTTGAGGGGTTTTCACCCAAACATGTGCCTGTCATCTGGAGTTATGAGAAGCTCCAGAGTGACTCAGTGCCCAGCTGATGCTGGGGAGTGCTTGGTGCATTGATCCACCTTGCTGGAACTGCTGGAACCTCATGAAACCAACTGAAAACAGGCCAAGAAAAATAAATTCCCTTTATTTAACTTATTTATTTGCACTGGAATGTCACTCCTGGTTTTTGGTGGGATTTTTTTTGGGGGGGGGGTTTGTTTTGTTTTGTTTTGTTTTTGTTTGTTTTTTTTGGGATGTTTTTGTTTTTTAAATTTTTTTTTTATTTCATCACTTTCTGGCTTAGTGCTCCAGTTTGGCTGTTCAGTGCCATCAGTGGGCAAAGAGCTGGTGGCTGGGAAGTCTGCTCATGGCAGTGCAATAAAAAACCTGCCTGGACAAACCCAGGGTCCTGATTTCAGTAGGAATGGCACCAGGAGAGACCTGCAAGAGAAAGGAACATGCTGCAGAGGAGCTGCAGGTCCATCTGGGGCTGCAGACCTGAAGGTTGGGTGATCAGAGGCACAGGATGTGCTGGG
The DNA here is from genome assembly GCF_027579445.1 of Ammospiza nelsoni. Lineage (NCBI taxonomy): Eukaryota > Metazoa > Chordata > Aves > Passeriformes > Passerellidae > Ammospiza > Ammospiza nelsoni. Next base: position 6,525,432 of record NC_080644.1, on the reverse strand, counting down.
CTTTCCACACCGACCCACCTTAGCCACTGCTGCTTAAATGAGATTTAGCATTTTTCTCACCTAGTGTAGCTTTATTTGGGATGCACAAGCCAAATCTGGAGCTGTTTCCAAGTGTCTCAGGAGACCCTGCCTTTGAGAAAACCCAGTTTGGAACAAGATGTGCACATGACAGCTGCCTGTCTCTGGGTGTGAGACAGCTGCTCATCAACTTAATGGCAATAAATGAACTCCCAGGTGGTCTCAATGGTGTCTTTGGGACGTCCCTGTGCTGAGGATTTGCTAGGGTAGCCGTGTTTCTCTCTATTTTTGGTGATCAGACTTTTAAAATAGCCTGTTTGCCCTGCAGCTCTGGGGGAGTTGGGAGTTTTGCAGGTCCCTAAACTTTGCTGTGCAGGTGGCTGAGCCTAAAAGGGAGGAAAAATACACAGAATCATGGAATAGAACCCCCAAGAGCATCAAGCGCAACCTGGGCCTGCACAGCACCACTAAACACTGTCTAACCACTAAGTGCACCAGTCACAGCCCTGTATAAAACCTCTACATCAGCCCTGCCCTGGCTCACACCCAGCAATTCCCTGCATCCCACTGGCCTGGAGCTGCATCCCACAGCATCATCCCTTCAGTGATACACCCTGCTCACACCTGCAGGAGCAGGGAGAGCCTTGTGTGGGACAGAAACCCCCAGCTTGGAGGGGTTTTGGGGAGCATCTCTGCATGGCACGTGGGGCTGGAGTCCCCTGCTGTTCTGTGGCTGCTGGCAGTGCCTGCTGGGAGGAGCAGCCAGCAGCTGGAGCCCTGAGCACAAACACAGCCAGGCTGGGCTGACTCACGCCCGCTGGTGTTGCTTGCCATGTGTGATAATCACCGAGAAATGCTTTGCCTGTGGTATCATTTTCTTTAAATATATCATTAGGGAAAATGACAGCCCAAATTGTGGGAGGATGTTAATGGCTCTGGAGTGGCAGACGGATTGCAGAAAATAGTTCCCTGCAAACACGTGGCAGGTGGGAGCTGGGAGGGGAGGAAGGGAGATGGGACAGCCCTGCTCCCTCCAGCCTTTGGAAAACCCTCTGGGCCCCTCTGCTGCTTTTCCTTGGACTTTGGAGGGAGTGAGGAGAGGATTGGGCTGTGCAGGATCACTGGGAAGAAGCAATGTTTGTTCCAGCCCTGTGTGATGGAGAATGCCTTTGTGGGCACAGCCAGGATGGAGCTGGCACCTCTGCCCTGCTGGCCCAGTGTGACCCTGTTCATAGGAGTTCTTGGATGAGGGAAGAGATGAGGATCTCTATGTTTCAGAAGGCTTGATTTATTATTTTATGATATATATTACAGTAAAACTACACTAAAAGAATAGAAGAAAAGGATTTCATCAGAAGGCAAGGTAAGAATAGAATAGCAAAGAATGATAACAAGCTTCTGTCTCGACAGAGTCCAAGCCAGCTGACTGTGATTGGCCATTAATTACAAACAAACCAGCATGAGACCAATCACAGATGCACCTGTTGCATTCCACAGCAGCAGATAATCATTGTTTACATTTTGTTCCTGAGGCCTCTCAGCTTCTCAGGAGGAAAAATCCTAAGGAAAGGATTTTCCATAAAAGATGTCTGTGACACCCCAGCTTGGTGCTTGGCGCAGGGTTTGTGCTCCTGCCCCTCTGCTGTCCTTTTCAGGAGGTCTGTCTGTCCTCTCCTTGCTCTGTCTGAAAGTCCTTGTGGCCCCCAGGGCTGCTGAGATGAAGCTCCTGGTGTGCAGCACCAGGACTCTTTCCTCCCTTTGCACGAGCTCTCCTTCTTTTACCTCATTTTTTTTGGTCATGTGAAGAACAGCAAGGGAAAAAATGAGGTTTGAACTTTGCAGCTCTCGAAGTTCGTTGTTTTTAATCAGCCCTATGTCCTCAAATTTTTTTTTTTATTTTTGCTGAGCTGCTGTAGGAGACCATAAAAAAGAATGACATTTAATTTCCATGCAGCGGCCTGCAGTCCCTGCACAAACACTGTGTATCCTGGTGGATAAAGGTCTTCTGCCTTGTTCTTCAAAGATTTTGTACTTAAATCTCCTTGCACTGGAATTTTTACTGAAATTATTTCTCTCTGAGAGCACTTAGCAATGAGAGCTGCTCTCACATGGAGGCATTAATTGCCTCAGCCCATCAGCAGCTCAGATCAAATGCTGGGGGCTGTGGGGAGCCCAGCAGGGCCCTTTGCAGCAGAGGAGTGGTGTGGAGATGGAATGAGGCTCTTCTGGAGGAAGAACCTGTGGAAATGGTGATGCTTCAGCTAAACCTGCAGTCCTGAGCCTGCCCAGAGGCCAGGAGAGCAGGATCCACGGTACAGGGAGTGTCAAAGCAATTCCTGCTGGTGGCACAGCCACCCCATGTCCTTGTACAAAGTTCCTCCAAAGTAGGAGCACCTTTAGGTACAGGAACATTGCTCTATGTTGCAGATATCTTTTATGAAATATCCTTTCCTTAGGATTTTTCCTCCTGAGAAGCTGTGAGGCCTCAGGAACAAATGTAAACAATGGTTATCTGCTGCTGTGGAATGCAACAGGTGGATCTGTGATTGGTCTCATGTTGGTTGTTTCTAATTAATGGCCAATCACAGTCAGCTGGCTCAGACACAGAGCCAAGCCACAAACCCTTGTTACCATTCTTTGCTATTCTATTCTTAGCTAGCCTTCTGATGAAATCCCTTCTTCTATTCTTCTAGTATAGTTTTAATGTAATATATATCATAAAATAATAAATCAAGCCTTCTGAAACATGGAGTCAGGTCCTCATCTCTTCCCTCCTCCAAGAACCCCTGTGAGCACCGTCACAGCTCTAAGCTCTTCCCAGGGTGTTTTTTCTCCAGGATACCCAAGATTTCCCCTCAGGGAGGTGGGAATGACTGCCCTGTCCCCGGCTTCTCCAATTATTTATTTGTACATTTGCATTTCCAAGGCTGCCACGTTGCTCCTGGCACCACTCTGGGGTGAGGGGCAGATTTATGGCTCCACTGAGGGGGATGTGGCTGAGCTCTCCTCTGATGTGTGTGGTCCTGGGGTAGGAATATTTATACCAGCCAGCCTGAATCATGTCCTGGCTTTTGATGGCATTTCAGGGGTTTCCAGCTCTCCAGGGAAGAGGGGAACCCACCATGCCACCTCCAGCGTGGCAGATGGAGAGAAAAGGGATTTATTTACTATGAACAAGCTGGAAACACCCCCAAATGCTCCCCTCTGCCAGCAGCAGCAGTTGGGAATGGAAAACACTTTAAAATGATGGAATTTGTTGACTGTCATTAATGTTTTATCTCCTCCATGGCTGCTGTGTGGAAATGTTGTTTCAGGCAAGCCGTGCTCCCAGGCAGGGAGCTTCCAATGGGATAAATCAATGGGATAAATCAGATCCTGCTCATGATGCTGGGCCCTAAGGAGGTGTTGTGGCTGTTTTCTTAGCTTTCAGTTGTTTCTTCTTCAAATTGAAAGAAGAATTCATTAATGAAATTTACTTTAAAAGGGATTTTCTTCTAAAGCCAGAATTCAGGTGAAATGGCACTGAATTGTCCTGGTTGATATGGGAGGGATGGATTCATCACAAGAAAAATGTTTTCTCACATGGGCTGATAAACAGCCTGCAGTGTGAATATTTTCACACATTCAAGTGAGGTCTGACCCTCTGAGAGGTTTTCCTTAACACGGATCTGTGAATAAAATAACATTTCTGTAAAGCTACAAAATTGAATAACAACCCAACATGAATCTCATGTTCCTCTTCAGACAGTAAGAAAGTCATTGGGTATTTCTTGAACAGAATTTGAAACACCTGAAATGTTAAGGACAAAATGGACTGAAAAAATGTTCAGTTGTGTGGAACCATTTGACAAATCAAAGGCTCAGCTGGTCCCACCTGTGCCAGATCCTTGTTCTCCTGAGGTGGTGAAGCTGGAAATGATTCTGATAAATGTGAAAAGCTGGTGCTGGGAAGGAGATGGGCTGGTGGCCTGAGGGAACATTCCACCCCTGGACACATTGCTCACCCCACAGGTTTGGTGTGTGAGAAGTGTGAGTGTGGAAAAGCTGCCCGTGCCTCAGCTATTTTTGTGTGCACCAGTTTACCGCTTAATTCCACCTTAATTTTCCTTTGGCAATTCCTCATGCTCGGTGTTTGATGCAGCAGGCGTGAGATGCTCTTTGATGCAATTACAGCTCTGGAGCTGGAACACCTGATTTAAATTCCAAACCCACTGTGAGACAGATGAAAGCAGTCACTTGGATGGCTGCTGGCTCCTCTGCTATCAGTGCAGGATCTCGGGTTTGCTCCTTGGCTGGATGAAATCACAACCATCCCAGCTCAGGGATGCCCCGTGGGGGTTTTTGTGGTGTTTTTTCAGTGTTTCTGCCACTTAACTGCAGTTAAAAAGCATCAAGTGCTGCCTCTGGGTGAGGGAAAGCCTGGTTGATGAAATGAGTGTTCTTTTACTCTTGGGCAAATGTCCAATGTGACAGCTAACAAAGGTACAGGGAGGTCAGTTCCTCAGTAACCCAAGGGCAGGAGAGAGCCACAGAAATGGATGGGATATGAGGCTGGTTAGCTCTGCTCTGAAGCAGAAAGGAAAATCCTCAGTCAGGGGATATCTTGTGAACAATTACCCCCATGTCCACTGCTCATCCTGCAAGAAATAACTTAAGAGTTGACACATGATTTGTAGATAAATTAGTGATAAACCATTTATCACATTCTGATTGCCTTTTTCTGCTAATTCCATCCTTCACCTCTTCAAGAGGGCAGTGGGTGATTTGGGTGATGTGCCCATCTTCCAGCTGTGCACACCAGCTCTGTGTTTGCTCCCCAGCCTCCCTTTTCCTCCTCCAGCTGCTGCAAGAGGGACTCAGCTCCTGGCAGGAGCCTCAGCATGTGCAGATGTGCTTCATCATCTCAGCTGCTGCTGCTGCGTGAACACATTCATTTATTGCTGCTTTCACTAAATAAATAGCCAGAGCTTATCCACGTGGCTCTTGAGGAAATTTGAGATAGAAGAGACAGATAACAATGGGAGAAGCCTCTTGTGGCTGATTTGTAGCAGTTCTGTCTGCAGCCCAGCAGTCTGACCAGCATTAACCATGTCCCCATCCCTGTGGGATCCTTCCTGCTGGGATGCCTGCATGCTGCATGGACCATGTGGAGCAATTGCCATTTAATGCACTGCCAGAACAGGTGTCTGAGGTGGAAATAAGGATGTCAAAAGTCAGTAGAGAGGCATCAAAAAAGAGATTTTTCTCAACTTTCACTTGTTTCTCCAAAGTCTGAGATCTCACTGGTGTTTAAGGCAACACCAAAAGTGTATTTTGCTGAAATCAGCAGGACCCCATGAGTCCCTGACAGGGTCCTGGGGTGCCCCACACCTCGAGCTGGAGGTGCTGCCCTATTGAGGAATCCCCTCTCCAAAGGGAATGTGCCTCCTGGCTGCTTCCAACCATTCTTATTCAATATTATCCTGAAAAACCAATCAAAGAATCCACAAAATGACTCACTGAAAACGTGAGGGCAGGTCAAATTGCACGTTATCATATGCCTTGCTGACATGTTTTAAATTAGCAGAATTAGCTAATTAGGCAAACTCTCTGCTCTGTCCTGCAATTTGCAGCCCCAGGCAGTGGTGGGAGGGAGCATCCTGCAGGATCTGCCCTGCTCTGGGTCCAGAGGGGTCTTGGCAGTGACAGGAGATGCTCAGCAGATTTTAATGTCTGTCAGCTCATTAGGAGCCCTTATTTAAAAAAGGCAAAACAGCCCCAAGCCCCCCTGGTTTACACCTGCGTGGGGTAGAGCAGATTTTCATTCAATTAAGGTTCTGATCCCTCTGAGCAATTATCTGCAATTGCCTAGTTATCTGTGAGCGCTGATAACTCGTCCTGCACCTCACAGGCAAATTGTCAGAAACTGGGAAATGGTAAAAACCAACGTGTTGGGCTCCTGGCTGTGAGCTCCAGAGAGACCTGAGCTCATGTTGGGGCTGGGACTCTGCCTGGGGACCCCTCTGGGAGGAGTGAAGGGCATTGAGAGCCTGTGGTGTGGAGGAAGGCAGAGCTGTCCAACATGGGCAGAAAAGGGGAGGAGGAGGAGGGTGGAAAAGTGGAGGAGGAGGGTGAAAAGTGGTGGAGGAGGAGAGGGATGAAAAGTGGAGGAAGAAGGCGGAAAAGTAGAGGAGGAAGGCAGGAAAATGGAGGAGGATGGAAAAGTGGAGGAGGAGGTGGAAAAATGGAGAAGGAAGGTGGAAAAGTGGAGGACGGTAGAAAAATGGAGAAGGAGGGCAAAAAGTGGAGAAGAGTGAAAAAGTGGAGGAGGAGGAAGGTGGGAAAGTGGAGAAGGAGGGCAGAAAAGTGGAGGAGGAAGGTGGAAAAGTGGAGGAGGAGGGTGAAAAGTGGAGGAGGAGGAGGGCGGAAAAGTGGTGGAGGAGGAGAGGGATGAAAAGTGGAGGAGGAGGAAGGCAGAAAAGTGGAGGAGGAGGGTGGCCCACAGCAGCCCAGTGCTTCTGGGCTCCCCCAACCCTGCAGAGGGAGGAGGCTGGCAGGCAATCCGGTGTCTCCCTTTCCCTGCAGGGTTTGCTCTGCACCATGCACTGCCTCTGGGGTGTAACTCATCCTTTTTGGCTCTGTGCTGGCGGCTCCCTGCCTCTAATGAGAGCCCCAGGCTGCAGAGGTTCCAATTAGGGGCTGTTTGTGGAAAGCCATTCCCCTGCTCAGATCCACGGGGAGCTGGGGCAGGCTGGTGTCTGAGCTTAAGGACAGAGCCAAATCACTTTGTTTTCTTGTCAATCACCAGGGTACCCACAAGCCTGAGGAAATAACTATAATAAAAACTCGAGGGGAGCACAGAAAGGTGGGACTCACCAAAGTTCTTATCTTTCATGGAGGCAGTTTCTCTGTGAGACCATCAAGGGATGAAGGAAAGTCCCTCTGAGGTGACTTTCTGCAATGACAAGGAAGCCTCAAATCTCAGAGATTTAAGGAGCAGCTCCTCCTGTTTCCTGCTTATCCACCAACATTGCATAATTTTGCTCCTTTGCCCCCGAATGAGCAAGGCTGTGCTGTAGCCTGGATGGGGCTGGTGGAGCTCCCTGCAAACCTCATCAAGCCCAGGCAATTTATCATCAGTGTAATTTCTGTAACAGCTGGAAAACAAGCTGGTAAAACTCCCCAGAAAGGAGATTTGCTTCCTCAGCAACAGGCAGGGAAGGGATTATCCTCATGTTTGTTCTGCTCTCCTCTGGTGATGGAGACAGTGTTGGGAGCATTGTTTGCTGTGTGGGGTGGCTCTGAGGAGAAAGATGGAGAAAATTTTCCATGGACAAAATGAGGTGCTGGTCTGGGCTGTCAGGACTCAGTCCTAGCTCAGAAATGAGTGTGGGATGGATTCTGCAGGACTGCATCCCTTGGTGTGGTGCTGGACCACAGGGCAGCCCTGGGGTTGTCCTGGGATTTTGCAGGTACAAATGGATCTGTGCCCTTATGTGCTGTCTTCCTTCCTAAATCCAGCTGGTGATGTGGAATTGCTCCTGATCCTGGCTGTATAGAACAAAATTTTCTGGTTGTAATATAGATGCCTTCTTTTCTAATATCTTTTCACTGAAAGAAGTGGTTTCCTCCCTCTCTGGGGTGACTGTAACACACACCGTAAAAACAAGTTATGTTCTGTGGAAAATCAGTTTTCCTGTGTCCTTTTCCCATCCACAGTGGCTCTGGGGAGGAAAGCAAGACATCATCTTGATGGTCTCATGTGGGGAGAGGTGCAAAGACAGCAAATAGGAACCATTTTTCATGAGATGTCCCCGTCTGCACACAGTGCTGAGGAGCTGACAAAGTGAGCAGAGTGGGAAACGGGCAGAGGAGGCTCCTCTGCTGAGCATCACCAGCAGTCTGGCCTGGGGGAGATATTCCTGACATGTTTCTGGGCTTTCATTCAATTTGCAAATTAATTTTACCGTTCTCAGTTGCGTGAAGGGATTCTGACATGTACCTGTGACTGAGACTGGGGTAATGTCCAGGTTCTGAGGGAATTGCAATGAAATTGTGAAATCCCTTAAGCTTATTAGTGAATAATGGTGTTGGAGTAGCAATAGCATTTTAATTTTCCTAAAAGGTCCATGTAACACTGTGCCTGGTTCTCTCAGTAAGAACCACAGATAACTCCTTGCCAAGGAAAGCTTAAAGTTGTTCTCCAACAAATTGACTTTTTTCTTCATTATTCCTTAGACTCTTATCTCTGATTCCAGGCTAAGGGATGCTAAACTTGAAATATTTGAAACATTAGAAGTTGTAAGATGTGGGCAGAAGTGGTCCCAGGACATGGGGTGTGGACAGTTGAGTGTGTCTGCAGGAGTTTCATGGCAATCAGGGGAGAAATCAACTGAAATAAACTTTATTGGTGCATTGCTGCATGGCCTTCCCATGGAAGCTGTGCTATGAATCAAAGGAGCAATGAAAATTTCAATGTTCTCTCCAGGCTCTGTAAAATGACAGCAAAATCTTTGGGTCTCTCTGTCCTGGGCTGCAAAGAGCCTGGCTCTTGCTGAGCTGCTGTGGTGTGGCAATGCTCCTGCCACAAAGCTGGGGTCATTCTGGAGTTGGATTTGAGCCCCTGTTCTTGGTTCTTTTCCAATGTTGGGCAATTTCATTTTTTGGGGGGTTTGTTTGGGGAAACACCTCAGCCTACCATAACCCTGTCCTCACTTGATGTGTTTGTGGGCTGAGGCAACACAGGTCAAGCTCCAAATGTCACCAATATGGGGAGGATTAGGATTTTTCTTTGGCAACACCTCAGGAGCTTGAGCTCAGCCTTTTATTTGTGTGAACACTCCTGTCAGGAGCAGAAAGGCCATATGGGAATTGTGGGATAGGAGGGATTAACTTTCCCAGGTGCTTTCATCTCAGTTTTGTGAGGCAGGGGCTTGCACTCAAACCCCAATAATAAGCAAACACAGTAAATACAGGTAGTTAAGGAGCATTAGGATTTGGCAACTGCCAGCAATCACCACATTTTTCTGGTTTATTAGGCTGTGGAGGGTGTAATTGTGAGTGCTGCTCCTGCCTCTCCCCTGCAGTGCTTTTTACTCACTGGATTATTAAACAATTCCAGGAGAACCATGCACAAGCCACTTGTTTTGCTCTGTTTTTTCCACCCTTTGTATTTAGTTTAATTTTTCCCCGTTACACGAGCCTTTGGGAACACGCTGCTAAAAACGTTATTAAGAAGCCATTGACCACAGGTGCCCTGCAGATTTCTCTGATAAGAGCCACTGCCTGTTGCTTTAGAGAAAGGAAGATTAAACACAGGGCCATGGCAAACACGTTCCAGGGGAGAGGGGGTGAAGCTGCAAAAGCAAAGACCTTCAGATGTCAGTGCTGTCCTTTGTGGCTGACACCACGGCTCGGGGTCTGTGAGGACAGCAGGCTCCTGAGGAGAGCTGGGGGTTTATGGATGGCTCTTGTCTGCAGAGAGTGGAATTAGATGAGAACATCGTGACCTTAAAGCTTCCTGAGCAGTGGAATGCATGCGCCGAGCTGGGAGAGGGAGTGTGGAGGGGTGGTGTGGGGTTTGGAGCTGGGAAAGGCTGGTAAGTGGGAGAGATGCTGTAAAGGAGGGGTTGTGGCTGGGGTCAGCAGGGTGAGGAAAGTGGCTGTGGTTAGATTAGGGGGGGCTGAGTGCCTGACTCTCACCTGAATATTTCCTTTTGTCATCCTAAGAGGGGAGAAGGTGTGGTGCTGTGGCCTGGGAGGAAGGAATCTGCAGAGCTGTCCCATTCCCACCTCTTGGGCAGCTTCTCTTTCCTCCTTGAACATGCCCAGCCCGAGGTTTGTGATGGTTATGGACATGGTTATGAGTAAGTTACTACTCGATGCTGTCCTGCCCTGGAAGGAGGTGCTGGAGCACTGAGGGGCAGGAGACAAGCTTGGAGCTCAGCTCCCAGGCTGGAGACAAGCTTGGAGCTCAGCTCCCAGGCTGTGTGACTGGGGCTGCTCAGAGCCTGTGCACAGGTGCCCTCCCTGCATCTCTGGGCTCTGTGGATGTGAGCACTGACAGCAGTTTTCTAACCAGATGCAGAGCCCTTGTCAGCCAGAGCTGGGTGTTTAGCCCCTGCACTTGAAACAAGCAGCTGCCAGCTTTAGTTCCTGTGTGTTACCATCTGCATTTCTAACAGGGAGAGATCCTGCCTCATCTGGGAGCTGGGCTCTATGGATGGAGTGATGGCTGAGATGCATTTCCCAGCTATGGCAAAAATGTTACAGGGGCTGGATAAAAAGCTCTGCAGCTCTTCCAGAGGGCTGTTGGATGCAATTCACCCAAGCCTGAAGTTGTTATTTTCCTCTCTGGCTGTAAATTGTTCTGATCAACAACGTTTGAAAGACACTACATCAAAAGAAGTGGAATCAGAGAGATAACAGGCCTTCCCAGGGAGCTGGAATTGCTTGGCATTTGACTCTGTGGCTCTTGAAATGAGCCACCAAGAGACTCATCTGTGTCCTGGGTACCACCTCACTCACTGCTTATCCAGTGCTGTACCTTGGTCTGGATGCACCCTGGGTCAGCACAACTGGAATTTTGTTATTTTGGGGCGCTGCTTCTCCCTCAGTGCTGCAGCTGCCCCTTGTCACCCTCCTGTCACCGTGATATTTTCTGAAAAATCCCTTTGCCAGGATTTCTTCTCCTGGGAAGTTGAGAAGCCTCAGAGAAAAATGTAAATAATAATTATCTGATTGCTTCTCTTGTGTTTGGCTGTTTCGGAATGTGGCCTGGACATTGTTTACCAACAGGTGCCTGTTTGATTTTCATGTGAATTGTTTTTACTTAATGGCCAATCACCATCAGCTGTGTCGGACTCTGAAGCGTCAGTCACGAGTTTTATTATTCATTCTTGTTAAGCCTCCTGTATGTATCCTTCTCTTTCTTTAGTATAGTTTTAGTAGAATAGAATAGAATAGAATAGAATAGAATAGAATAGAATAGAATAGAATAGAATAGAATAGAATAGAATAGAATAGAATAATGAATCAGCCTTCTGAGAACATGGAGTCAGATACTCCTCTCTCACCTCACCCTGGGGTCCCTCACGAACACCAAACCCTCCTGTGCATAGGCTGGTGCTGCTGGATGGAGAATACAATATTTTGGGGGAGAAAAAGCCCAGATGCTGCTCTGACAAACCCTCCTGTGCAAAGTGATGCCAGCCCCAGCTCTGGAGTCCTCCACTGCCGTGGGAGGAGGTTGTTAACTCTGATTAGAGCACTTGCAATTCCAACGAGGCCTTTCATTTCCACCCTGGCTCCTGTTCTGCATATTTGATGCCGTTCTCTGGTGACAGAGTGCAAATGTTAAGATGTTAGAGTAAGATTGCCCCGAGGTTCAGACACTAATGACAAGAATTATCACAGTCTGAGTAGTTCAGGACTTGACAAAAGGTACAAAACAATTAAGCAGTGATTAACAGTTGAGTGTTCCCGTAATTATAGAGTGAGGTTTTGTGGTACTGTTTACTGCCTTTTGTAAAACAAAAGGAATCCTTTTGCAGAGACTGGTTTACTAAAAAAAACCCCACTGGTGATATCGGGTAAGCAGAGAGGTCCAAGTGATGCCCAGCCCTGTGTTATGATGTAGAAACTGGAGGTCCACATCCTCATTAATGCACATTGATGAAACAATTCCCTACCTTTAGGTGACAGATTGTGTTGCAGTGCCAAGGATACTAAATACAAGCATTAAAAATTACTTCCTGGCGATGACACCCTTGTCACCTCCCAGCCTTTCTTGAGGCAGTGCCCCTCAGTCCCTCTAAATATAAAAGGATGAATTATTTTTGCATTGGGGAACATGTCACTGAACAGAAGAGAATTTAACTTCACTTTTTACATACAAAGACTTCCAAAAGCAGTTTTTTTAGAATTAAATGAGGGATTTAAATCAAGGAACAGGATAGAGAAATTAAAAGGTTTTGACAAGAAGGCTAATTATCTGTGAAGAGGGAGGAAGTTGTGTGGGAGGCCAGTCCTGGATGATGCTCTTTGCCCTTCGCTGCCCAGCCAGAAGGTGCCCCGAAGATGTAAATGCAGCAGAGCACTGGATCTGTTACATGCATTTAACTTGTCAGCCTGTGAAGAGCTGTCAACTGCATGGAAGAGGAAGCTGGGATAAATCATAAAGAGTTTAATTATTAGGTAGTGCCATAAATACTCCCACCAGCCTCCTGGGCATTAAAAAGGTCCTGGTTTTGGGAGCTGTTCTGCTCTTGCAAAAACACCAAGGGAGTTGAGAATCCAGCCTGGCTGGGTGGTGTCCAGGGAGCAGCGAGTCCCAAGGGCTGAGGGGGAATTCAGCAGCACACCGGGGCTCCTGAGCCTTGTCTGAAAGCTCCTGAGGTCACTGGGAGGTTATTTACCAGCAATCAGAAATCAGGAGTGATTTGCTGTTACCGAAAGATGCTAATTCAGGCTCTGGAGGGGATTCATTATCTGGAATGGCTTTGCTGTGTGTGAGCTGATGACAGCCCTGTGGGTGCAGTGCCTCTGCTCCGGGGGGGCTCTGGTGCTGGGGGGGCAGGAGGAGCCCCAAATAGAATAAATCTGGCACCAGAGCTTATCTGAGTCCACCTGGGCAATATCTCACTGTGGGGTGAATGTGACCATGCTCACAGGGGTCTGAGGATGAGGGAAGAGATGAGGATCTGACTCCATGTTTCAGCAGCTTGATTTATTATTTTATTATATATATTAAAACTATACTAAAAGATTAGAAGAAAGGATTTAATCAGAAGGCTAGCTAAGAATAGAAAAAGAAAAGAATGATATCAAAACCTTGTGTCTCAGACAGAGTCCGAGCCAGCTGGGCTGTGATTGGCCATTAATTAGAAACAATCACATGAGACCAATCACAGATGCATCTGTTGCATTCCACAGCAGCAGATAATCAATGTTTACATTTGTTCCTGAGGCCTCTCAGCTTCTCAGGAGGAAAAATCCTAAGGAAAGGGTTTTTCATAAAAGATGTCTGTGACAGGTGAACAATCCCAGCTCATCCTGGGCTCTCCCAGATGGCCCTTGAGGAGTGGATCCTGTTCATCTTAGAGGACCTTTTCAGCCTCAACATCACCATGTTCCTCTCTCCTGAGAGGATATTTCCTTTCCACGCTTTTCCCCAGTGTCATGGCAGGGCTGTGGGGCACTTCTTGCAGGAGGCAGCACCTCTGGTGGGGAACAGCTCTTATTTAGCATTATTTGTTTGGGGCAGCCTAAGACAAGGACAGAAAATCACATGAAGCAAGGAAATACATGGGCAGAGTGGCTGCAAATCATTCTGTTCCTCTTGGCAGAGGAGTTATCTGCTGCAGAAAATTGGGCAATTGGTGGTGCTGCCAGCTGTACAGTGCTTTTTGAATGGCCAGGGTGGCAGAGCTAATTTTCAACCCCGCTGGGATGGAGAAAGCTGTGAATTACAGAGGGTGGAAAAGGCCACAATAAAGAGATGAATAGAGGGAAAAGCTGTTTTCTTCCCTTGAAATATTTCTTGGTACGAAAGAGACTTAGTTTTGAGCTAGAAGAGGACCAAGCATCCTGTATTTTGTGAGGGTTTTATGGCTGTTGACACGAAGCTGCCATTACTCGTCATTTATAAACATGTGAGAAAGGAGGAAAACATAAAGGAAAGCCTTTATTTTCATATTTCCAGCTCCTTCCTGGTGTAGGTGTTTTTCCTGACTGTGGGATCAGCTCATTAATCAGGCACTGCTGCCCTTCCTGTAGGTTATTCACAGGAAGCCTCAAGGAGAACCAGGATGGACCTGGTAAAATAGGGCTGTCAGAGCACAGGGGACATCACCTGCCATGGAGCTGGGACCTGTCAGGCACTCCCAGCTTTTCCTGCCATGTCTGGGGTGTTTGCAGCATTTCCCTTGTCTGATCGAGGGTAGAGCTCCCTTTTGAGGGTGGATTTTAGCAGGGGCTTGTGAAAAATGCGTATTTTATGATTGGCGTTTTGCAAATATTAAAATGAATATTGTATGTGTCATGTTAGAAAGTAATGCTGTATTAATTTGGTTAAGTAGTGTGTTAAATATAGTTTAGGTTATAACATAATGTAAGATGCTATGTAAAATACTTTTTTTAAAGGAAGGACTCACCGCAAGACAGCAGCCACAGGACACCTCAGTCTTTCAGAGAAAGAGAATTTATTGCTCTTTTATCAGAAGAAATGAATTTCCTGCCTCGCTCAGGCTTGAAGACAAAGTCAGGATTAAGAGGAAGAAGTTGGCACTGACCAGACAGAATCCTGTGTTTGAATGGAATTTATGCATCATGTATGAGGTGTATGAATATGCAACAGGCTATTGTTTTTAAGGGTTAATCCTCTGTTAACGTGGGTCCTTTTTCAGGCTTATTTTGCCCAGAAAAGGTACCCAGACTGCCTGTAACTCTTTGTTTTTATTGTCTCATATTGTCCTAATCTCAATTGTTCAAATTTTTACTACTCTAATGATACGACTATTTTTATAACCATTTTATTACCATTAAACTTTTACAATTTTAAAACCATGTGATTGCCATTTTTCACAGGCTCTGTTTGGGGGGTGCTCTGGTTCTTGGGGCCAGACTGGGGAGATGCCTCTGTCCCCATGGCTGGGCCAGGGAATGCCTTTGTACCTGGGGCTGGCAATGAGCCCCTGCTCCCTCTGTGCCTCCCCAGCTCCAGCCTGGCTCTCTCTGCCTGGCAGGGACTCAGAATTGCTCCTGCCTGCAATAAAACCCCGCTCCACTTGGCACCGTGAGACAGAGAGGAAGCAGAAAACACCTGTGAAGCAGGGAGTGAGGCTGTCAGCCCTGGTTTGTGTCAGTGGGAACCCTCTCAGTGCACCGAGGGGACAGAGCTGGGTTGCTTTGCTTAGTGCCTGCCAGGCCCTTTAGGAGAGGAATTAGCTCAGATATAATTATTCCAGCAGGATGATGGCTTCTGCAAGGCTGAAATTCCCCTGATGCAGAGACTGTGGGGAGAGGGGGAGGCCCAAGAAGAGTGTGAAGGTGAGGGACAGCCCATTGTATTAATGACTGAAGGAATGAGCTTTGAAGTGATGTCTCAACTATTCCAGTACCTTTTGGCCCAAGAGCAGCCTCTGATGGAAGCCCAGCTGGAAAGAAGGATGCATGAGGACTTTCTGCAGCAGAAATACCCCAGCTTTGGGATGCTGTGGAGTGGAGGCAGCATTTGGTCCTCTGAAGCCTTTCCTGCCCCAGTTCCAGGTGAGATTATCCCCAGGCTTGTGACAATCCTGAGTTTTGGGTTGGGGAAGGAAAAAGCATTAGAAGGGAGTGGATGAAGCTTGGACATCACTAACAGAAAAGTTCCCTTGCTTTTGTAGACAGAGGGTATTTGTTTTGTATGACATCTAATCTGGTCTTAGGAACATCAAATATTCATGAATGTGCCCTGTCTCTCAATGCTCTGTTTTTCTGCTCAGTTACCTGGAATGTGAGTTAAACTTTGCTTCAAATCCAGCCTGACTGTGCCACTGTTCATGATGCAGGTCTGAAAAGGCTTTGCTGCTCTTTTCCATGCATGGAAAGAAAAAGCAGGGCAAAAAGGTTCCTTACTATTCATTCCTGCAGGAATTGCACAGCTGTGGCTCATGCTTTGCCATTTCCAGCCTCTCCATCACAAGCTGTCCCTGGGGGCTGGTGACTCCTCTTGGGGCAGCAAAACCTCAGTGGAGATGGGAAGCACAGGGGTGATCTGTCCCACAGGGACCCTTTCCTCCAGAGGCATCAGGAACGAAGAGCCAGGCAGGAAATAAAAGTCCTTAAAACACTGAAAAATTAAAAGCTAACCCCAGCAGTCAGTCCATCAGTCACTACCCACCAGCTCAGGAGGATTCTGCTTCACCCCAGTGCCTCCAGCATTTTTATTTAACCCCCCAACACTTTGCTTTTTCATTTTGCAGTGAGATGAGCTGTTTACAAAGAAAATAGATGTGATGTTTAAAAATACAGCAGGATGGATGTGCTTTAAAGTGGATGGGGGCAAACGTGAGCTCTGAAGTGCCCTTCCCTGAGTGCCTGCAGCACATTTCCCTCTGGTGCAGAGCCCTGCTGGCTCCCAGCTCCTCAGGACAGGCTGTGGTTACTGCTGGAGCAGGGTAAGAGGTTTCTGTTTATCTTGGGTTTGTTATTTCAAAAGGAAGACAGAATAAATACCAGGCAACAAAGCTTTTACCTCTTTGCCCATTGTGTGATTAATAGAGGGTGACCTCAGCTCTCCAGAGAAGTTGGAATTAAAGCCAGGTGGGTAACAGATTGTTTTTCTGCCTTTGTGGGTGGCTCCAGGAGTATCAAGTACTAATTTAATTTGGGCTTAATTTACAAAGATAATTTTTGTTAAGTTTAGGTTGTTTTTTTTTCCTGGTGTGATATGAAAGAGTAATGTCAGCAAGGTGATGGCTTCAGAAAGCCACAGCCTTGTGTCCATTATAACACTGTGGATGCAGAAATGCACATCTGATTTTGGCAGGGTGTTTGGGACACTTGCTGCAAGAATGTTGTTTTATTGTAATACTTATTTTCTTGAGGTGGAGTTTAATGGACAGATCAAAGAATCCTGGAATGGTTTGGGTTGGAAAGGAAAGCTCCTCTCATTCCATCCCTGCCATGGGCAGGCACAACTTCCACTGGATCAGGTTGCTCCAAGCCCCATCCAATGTGATCCTGAGCACTTCCAGGGCTGGAGCAACTTCAGCTTCTCTGGGCAGCCTGTGCCAGGGCCTCACCACCCTCACAGGGAAGAATTTCTCCCTAATACCCAATCTAAACCTGCTCTTTCTCAGTTCCTGCGCTGGCTGGGGCTTTGTAGGACTCTGCTCTCCACCCCTTTGGGATAACCACCAGCATTCCTGAGCTGGTTCAACACCTTTTCCTCCAAAATGCTGGAAAGCCAAGCCCTGCACTCACAGAATCCTTTGGCAGCCACACAACCTACAGGTTTTGTGTCATCATTTCCTCACAGAATGTAAAAGCCAGAAGGAAGAATGGGATTTGGGATTTTTGCTCCATATTTATGTTGTGTCTCCAAGTTATGGAGAAATACTCAGAAATGTGATCAGAAATTCTGGGAAGCTGAAAATCTGGGAATGACCTGACTGGGAAGGGAGATTTCCATCTCCAGGAGCATGATAAACCTTTCTGCTGGATTTCTGGGTCCAGACCTTCTACCATCAGTGTCAGCTTTTAGCACCTGGCACCAAAAGTCTTGCTGCAGAATTTAAAAGTATATTGGAAACAATTTTGTTGCAGGCAAGTTATTAAAGATTGAATGATGTCAGACAATGTGTTGAGAGCAGTGTGAGTTGTTTAATATAGGTGTAAATATTAAACTGTCAGGGGCAAGTATATGAGAAAAACAATCCCTGAATGGTGTAAGGAGGAATAGGTAAACATCACATTTCAATAAATTCACTTACAAGGATCCTGCCAAATTTAATTCAGACCTTCCATTTAGGTATATGAGGAAATAATTGCTACCAGTCAGCATAAAGAAAATGGGTTTTTTTTCCCCTTTTTGCTCCTGAGTTTTCAGAAGTGACTTGGGAATTGCTTTTATCCAGTTTGCTTTGCTGGCTGCTGAACACAAGGGAGAGGCAGGTGGGTTTGGGGCTGCGCTGCTACACCAAACACACAAATTTTCCCCTCCCTGTACATTCAGACTCAGCCTGGCTGCTTTGGAGCACGTAGAAAAGTTAAATTGTGCAGTGCCCTGTACCTCTGAGCAGCTAATGGGGGTCAGAGATCCTGAAGTGGAAGAAGAGGGTCTCAGGGGAGGGGAAGGATCAGGGGAGTTTGCTGCATTGCATGCCAGCCCCAGATTTGGGAAGAGCTTCACTGCAGGAACATCACTTCCCAAAGAAGCACCTGAGGCTCAGATCCCTGAATCTAAAGCCAGGCACTTAAAAGCCAGTGAACCATGGAGTTCCTGAGTTCTCCTGAAAGGGAAATTTCTACCATCAGTTTTAAAAGTAAATCTAAGGGATGTCAGACAAATAAAACACCCAAAGATGGGCAATGGCTCTGTGGGTTGAACAGCTTTACCCTGAACAGCTCCAGTGCAGCTCAGGCTGCCCGGGTGTGACACAAGCTTGGGTGAAACTCCTTTTCACTGATGGAGCCTTTGTCTGGCCATTTGGGTAATTTGCTTCATGTTTAGCAATCTGAAATTTTCCCCATCTCCGGCAAAGAGCTGCAAACATTTATTCATTCCTAGGCTTTGACCTAATTCCTGGCCATAAATATTAAATTTCTGCAAGGGACCAGAGAAGAGATGATAAAGCAGAAGCCCCAGTCAAATGGCACAGATGTGAAACTGCCTTTAATTGACTTGCTTTTGTCAAACATAATTAAGTCCTACATTTCATTGCAGTCCTTGGCTCACAGTCAGATCTCGAGAAGTCTTTGGTGATAAAGGATTATTCTGGCTTCAAATGAGACTGATGAATTCTTGCAGCCACTTGCACAGGAGGCACAACATTTTCTGTTGTATTGGCTGAAAGTAAAGCCGAGAGGCACTGCCAAAACCTGGGTTTCTGATGACAATGGAGTGCCAAGATGTCACTCCTCCTTCTGTGCATCTTGCTTGTGTATTCCTTCCACTCGTGTGAGCATCACTTGCTTCACAGTTTGTCAGCTCTGGGTGGGCTCAGCTGCCCACCCTTCCTGTCAGAGTTTGCCTGTACTTGCTTAAGCACATGCTTAAATCTCCAATATATATAATTCCTAATTTTTAATTATATATTTTATATATTTATATATATTATATATATTTTTTAAAATTATATATATTCCTAATTTTTAATATATATAATTCCTAATTTTTTTATTTTAAATCTTTTTTTCCTGGGTGAGGATGGGCTTCAACACTTATCCAAGTGGCCCCAGGGCTCAGTGCTGTGTCTGCAAAGCTCCTGCCAGCGTGCCTGACATGTTTTGCTGGGAACAAAATATCAGGAATTTAGGTTCCTTTGTACTGCTCATTGTCCTCCAGAACCAAGCAGCACCTTTTCCCTATGAGAGAAAAAAAATTGTGATAAAATGAAGGAGCTGGATGAATGGTTTGAGTAGCAAAGCCCAAGCCAGTCCATATAAAACTCTGTTAGCTGTGAAGTTGGGTCCTTCTGCAGCCACCCAGGAAAGCTTGTGGTGAGGAGTGTGGGGAGTATTTTATCTTTGTTAAGATAACCAGGGAGATGCAGATGTGAAGCCTCCTGTAAGGTTTTCATTCCTCCTTGCAGAGGAGAAGCACTTGAAACACTTCCCTTGCCGTGCTCTCTTTGTGCCTGCTGTATTATTGAATCTCACCTTGGCTCGCTGGGTTTCTGATGTGCTGAAAGGAAATGAAATCTCTGCTGGGCTATTGTTGCTCCCTGCTCAGATAAATAATGTTCTGCTGAATTCAGGGAATTGCATCCTGGCTTTTGCCTGCCAGAGGCACAGCTCTGGGGAAGCATGGCTCTGACAGGCGGGAAGAGCTCAGGAGTGTTGCAGAAAAATCTTTAAATCCACACTTTTGAAGCTGGATCCTTTAATATCTAGGCAAAGCTACTGGGTGTTTTGGATGAGAGTAACTCCAGGAATTGACACCTACCTGGAGCACAACAGAAAAAGCTGAGTTTTGATTCAGTTTTAACAGAGATACTTTGTCTTGTTTTTTTGCCTGCTGGGAAAAAAGGAAAAAAAGGGGAAAAACCACTTTTCTGAAGGAAATATGTGTTCAATCTCAGATTCACTGGACAGAGAGAGTCTTGGGGTTTCACACAGCTCAAAGCACAGCCCAGCTGCTTTGAAAGCAGAGGTATCACTCTGGTATGAATGTTCCTGTAGGACAGTTCTCCTTGTCCCCAGAATGAAGACAACAGAGAGAGGCAAATGTGAGCTGAGCTTTCCAACGTGCTGCTCACCAGGAATGAGGCTCAAAGTCCAGCAGCTCTGGGAGATGCCTGATACATGAGGGGAGGGATGGGAGGAAGGGCAGGGAGATCTGGGGTGACCTTTAGAGGCACTGAAGGTCAGGAGGGAGCTCAGGGGATGGCTGAGCCTGGGAGAGCTCGAGGATGGAGGGGAGGGAGGTTGATCTGGTCTGGTCTGGTCTGGTCTGGTCTGGTCTGGTCTGGTCTGGTCTGGTTTGGTTTGGGTTGGGTTGGTCTGGTTTGGTTTGGTGTGGTTTGATTTGGTTTGGTTTGGTTTGGTTTGGTTTGGTTTGGTCTGGTCTGGTTTGGTTTGGGTTGTTTTGGGTTGTTTTGGGTTGGGTTGGGTTGGTTTGGCTTGGTTTGGTTTGGTCTGGTTTGGTCTGGTCTGGTTTGGTTTGGGTTGGTTTGGTGTGGTGTGGTCTGGTTTGGTTTGGTGTGGTCTGGTTTGGTTTGGTGTGGTCTGGTCTGGTCTGGTTTGGTCTGGTCTGGTCTGGTCTGGTTTGGTTTGGGTTGGTCTGGTTTGGTTTGGTTTGGTTTGGTTTGGTTTGGGTTGGTTTGGTTTGGTTTGGTTAGTTTGGTCTGGTTTGGTTTGGTTTGGTTTGGTTTGGCTTGTTTTGGTTTGGTTTGGTTTGGTTTGGTCTGGTTTGGGTTGGGTTGGTTTGGTTTGGTTTGGGTTGGTTTGGTTTGGTTTGGTTTGGTTTGGGTTGGATTGGTTTGGTTTGGTTTGGTTTGGTTTGGGTTGGATTGGTTTGGTTTGGTTTGGTTTGGATTGGTTTGGTTTGGGTTGGATTGGTTTGGTTTGGGTTGGATTGGTTTGGTTTGGTTTGGTTTGGTTTGGCTTGTTTTGGTTTGGTTTGGTTTGGTTTGGTTTGGTTTGGTTTGGTTTGGTTTGGTTTGGTTTGGTCTGGTTTGGGTTGGGTTGGTTTGGTTTGGGTTGGTTTGGTTTGGTTTGGTTTGGTTTGGTTTGGTTTGGTTTGGCTTGTTTTGGTTTGGTTTGGTTTGGTTTGGTTTGGTTTGGTTTGGTTTGGTTTGGTTTGGTTTGGTTTGGTTTGGTCTGGTTTGGGTTGGGTTGGTTTGGTTTGGGTTGGTTTGGTTTGGTTTGGTTTGGTTTGGTTTGGTTTGGTTTGGTTTGGTTTGGTTTGGTTTGGTTTGGTTTGGTTTGGTTTGGTTTGGTTTGGTCTGGTTTGGGTTGGGTTGGTTTGGTTTGGTTTGGGTTGGTTTGGTTTGGTTTGGTTTGGTTTGGTTAGGTTTGGTTTGGTTTGGTTTGGTTTGGTTTGGTTTGGTTTGGTTTGGTTAGGTTTGGTTTGGTTTGGTTTGGTTTGGTTTGGTTTGGTTTGGCTTGGTTTGGTTTGGTTTGGTTTGGGTTGGTCTGGCTGCTGCAGACCCTGCCCGGTGGTGCCTGCACTGCAGTGGCCACGTGCCCTCTGGAGAGGACATGCAGGACACCTGGCACTGTGGCTCTCTGCAGTTTTTTCCTTTGCCCAGTGTCTGTGGCTTTTCTAATTTTGGACATTTTGGGACATCCTTCTCCCAGGCCCTTGCTGAGATGTGAGAGCAGGTCCAGGTGACCAAACCTCGCTGTGATCTCTGTTTCCACCCTGCCCTCCTGCTGGTTGGCTGCTGACACTCAGGTCCTTTGAAGGGTGCCAAGAATTTGGGTTTTTCTTGTGCTGACTCTTTCATCTCCTGCTGCAAAGGGCTGTTTCATTCTTTTTTGAATTGTCTTTGCTGCTTCTTGGTTACCCACAACCTCCTGACACTCAAGAAACTTTGGAAAAGGATGAGTCTAATTCACTTTTTAATTAACTGAAGAAAAAAATAATATATCCTTTGGAGAGAGAATGTTATTTTCCATCAAGATTTTCCTGATTCAAATTTAATTTCTGCCCAGAGGGAAATTTGAAGTGGCTTAATACAAGCAGATAGGAGCGGAAACCTGGAGAGATTCAGCTCCAACAAATAACTCCTTACTCAGAAATGTGATCAGAAATGCTGGGAAGCTGAAAATCTGGAAATCACCTGACTGGGAAGGGAGATATCCATCTTCAGGAGCAGGGAGAGCTTTCATCTGTAGCTCTGT
Organism: Ammospiza nelsoni; assembly: GCF_027579445.1. Classification (NCBI taxonomy): domain Eukaryota; kingdom Metazoa; phylum Chordata; class Aves; order Passeriformes; family Passerellidae; genus Ammospiza; species Ammospiza nelsoni. Next base: position 6,503,382 of record NC_080644.1, on the reverse strand, counting down.
AAGACCTCTTGCTTCACACTGGGGGAGTGAAAATGTGTGTGGATGCGTTTGCTATTGAACCCTGGGGATGAGGGAGGGGGATCCTCCTCCCAGTGACAACCTGCAAGAAGAAAACTGCAATCATTCCCAAAGGTGACTTGTGCTGGAAGTCTCGTGCAGCCAGTAATTAAAACACTGCAAGGCTTTCTCATAATGAGCTAATAATTTCCTAACATGGAAGATATTTTGACCCAAGGACACCTGGAGCCTGTTCTGGACTTGGTTTGATGGACAGGAGTTTTGTGGTTGCTTAGGAACTGGTGACCAACCCTTGGTTATGTCCAATATGGGCTGACAAAGGGCATTTTCATCAATATCATCATTATTTACAGCCATACAGCCCTACAGCAGCTTCCATAAGGCTGCCTCTGCAGCTTGGAATTGCTGGAAAGCTAAAATATAAACAGAAAGGGTTTGGAAATTTTTAGGTAGAGATCACCATGTGGACAAGCCCCTGGAATTTGTTATAAAGAGATATTGGCTTTGCCTTGAAGGGATTTCCAGATCTAGGAGCCAGGTCAGAGAAGATATTCAAAAAAACTCCAGAAAGGAGTAATTTGTAAACGAAGCTGATTAGCCAATGATCTGTATCAGGAATGATGAAGCTCAGCCTGCTGATGAGGGCCAAGAGCTTAAATCTGTGGCTATCAAGAGTAAGGACAAAAATTTTAAATATCATTAAACAGAAAAAAAAATAGTGCCAGCTGGTGTGTTCATCACTGGGTGACACAGTTCAGTCAGCACAGTGAGATCTGGTCAGTATTTCTTTGGGGCATTTGGAAAGACAGAATGATGTGCTTTATCTCTGTAATGGGAGATCAAATCGTTCCTGTTCCATCTCTAATCAACAGTGTAGTAAATGATGTCTGCCTTGTCAGGGGGTACACTTAGAAATCAGTGTCCATATCACTCATGTCTGAGTGGCTCAGAAGATTGAGGTCTGCAGATGTTTGTTTTTAATCAACACCAGAAAAGTTGGACACGAGCTGGTTTATATTTTCAAAAGGCTGTCCTCGTGTCCCAGATAACTACAAGCCAGTAATCCTGGCCTAAATAATGATGTAGGTGAAAGGGAATTCAAATGAGGAAGAATTAAAGGCTGGGGATAAAACTAATGGATTTATGAAACACAGATCCACAGACATCTGAATTCATTAGCTTAGTCATGGTTATTAGGTAGCTCTAATATTCCTGGGGTTTTGCAAAGGGTTTGACATTGTTTCACATGGAATTTGGATTAATCCACCTGAGGGGGCACAGAGAGACCCTGGTGGGAGCAGGGAGCTGCAGGGATGGGGGATCCTCCCCACAGTGGGGACTTGCTTGGGAGTGGCACTGATGGGGGCTCAGCCTCCCTCAGCTCCAGCACTGGGCTCTTCAGGACAGAAAACCTCTTGCTGTGCTATTTGTTAGAGAACCAAGCTTTTTGTTTTTCATTGCAATGTAATAATTATGGGTGAGGATGCAATCCAATAGAAAAGAGCATTATTTAAATGATAAAAAGATCATTTAAAGGTAATTATAGAATCTACCCAAGTAGCTGTACCCCATCCTAGAAGGCACTTGGATAAATTCTCAGCATTTGACTTAGCCCAGATGTCACAGGGGCTGTGTCCAGAGGTACTTCCTTTACAGTGCTTACAGCAACAGTGTGTTCCAAAGCCAAGGAACAGGATCTTTTTGTCCTCCCCGGGATGCTGAGGGTTCCACAGGAACAAGAGGATCCCAGTTTTGAGCTGTGCCTCCCTGTGCCATTCCCCTCCTTAGGGACTGCTCCCAGCTGTGGGTGACTGGAAGCAGGGAGTGATGCTGCCCAAACCTGGCTCTTCCTACATGTTAACCATGATCCCAAAGCAAGCCATGAAATCCCACAAGTTCAGCCCCAAACAGGCCCCAAGCTGTCCATTCTTCTCATGTTTCTGGTTTTATTATGTTATATTATATTATATTATATTATATTATGTTATGTTATGTTATGTTATGTTATGTTATGTTATGTTATGTTATGTTATATTTATTATGTTATATTATTATGCTATACTAAAGAATAGAGAAAGGTTACTTACAGAAGGCTTAACAAGATACTAATTGAAACTTGTGACTCTCCAGACTCCTGTCACAGCTGATGGTGATGGGTCATTAAGTAAAAACAATTCACATTAAACCAATCAAACATTCATCTGTTGGATAAACAATCTCCAACCATATCCCAAAGCAGCCAAACATAGGAGAAGCAATCAGATAATTATTGTTTTCATTTTTCTCTGAGGCTTCTCAGCTTCCCAGGAGGCGAAATCCTGGGGAAAGGATTTTTCAGAAAATATGACAGTGACACTCAGCCCCTAGAGCAAACCCCTCCCACTGGGCTGTGCTTGTCCACAGGGAGCCTCCAGCCCTCATCACTCCAGCATCCCCTGGTACAGGGGCAATAAAGGTGTGCCTGCTGTCCAACGTGCTCTGGTGACAGTCACAGACCTTGTCTGGGTTTTTTTTGGCTGTCCGTAGAGGGATCCCAAGTGTAGAGATGGGGAAAGCAAGATAAAGTGAGGAAGGTCACACCAGGACTGGGATGAAGACTTTGACACGTCCAGGTGTGCAAACAAATGCTTGTGACATTTCTGTGGATTTCCAGTATTTTTGTTTAATTTTTTAAGTTAAAGACAGTTCTAGGCTAACACAAAATTGTTGTTTGCCTTATCTTCCCCCTGGTTTCACATGTGAGATGTGATTTCAGGTTAAAAGCTGTTTTTGCAGTGGCCTGGTGATATTAGGGGTGAATTGATGCACAAGTGCTTTAAAGTCACCTCTTCCAGGAGGACAAACAAGGGATATTTTAATCCACAGAAGCCAATGTTTTTAATGCCTCAGTGCTCTCTCTCAAGAATATATTGCAAAGTAAAAGGAAACTTGGTTTAGTGAATTTCTCTGGCCAAGCGGAAAATATTATAAATTGTTGTGTTTTCAAGCTGTTCCCCCTAATTTTTGGCATTGGAGGAACAAAATGGTTGCAACCAAAACGTGAGGACACAGCTCCCAGCACTTTCACAGCAGCAGCATCCAGAAGCCCATGCCTAGACCATGGAAATCCTCCACAGGCACAAACTGGACATCAGGACATGCCTTAAAGCTTGCATTAAAGGGAGAGGAGTGGGAGAGTATGAGGATTGAGGGGTCAGCCATTATTTTCACCAGTGCTATTGAACATCATCTTATCCCATTGGGTTTGGGAAGCTTTTATGTTGAATTTGGAGTAAACACAGATTAGGAGGTGGAAGATTTTTTTCCTCTAGGGTTTTGGTGTTGAAAAATGCTGCAGAAGAGCTGGGGGTTGTGGTCTGGGAGCAGGACATAGGAAGCAAAGTCCTGTTTGGGGATCAGGGTTTCTTCCACAAAACATCAGGAAGTTTTGGAAGCCCTGGGTGAGCTGCTGGTGTGATCTGCACAGAAAGCATAGCCTCACACAGCTAATGAGCTCCAGGGCAGCTCTCCTGCCTTTGATTTGAGGTTTTTCTCCAAGCAGGGATGGTAAATTGTAGGCAGAAAGAATTTCTGCCAAGGATCTAATGATGCTTCAAGTTCCTGCAACCTTTCAGATAAACAGGGTGGAACAGTACAGAGGATTTTATAAGGAATCTCTAAAAATGTGCCGTGAACATAATGAAGCAAAATTGATCTGTTGTTTTCTCTCAGGAAACAAATGCTGCACAAGGAAGCAAAAAGAAGATGGGCCAGAAAAATACAGCTGTGCTCTCAAAATGGGTCAGTCCTTGGACAGCAGCTGTCCTCAGACATTAATGTTTTCACATTAAAAATGAGGAAAATTTAGGAGCTGTCTTTTAAAAGAAGAAAATTTAGGAGCTGTATTTTAAAAGAAGAAAATTTAGGAGCTCAGCATCCAAGGATGAAATCACCAAACAACTCCTTTAAGTATTCAGCCCAAAGCCACATAAATCCAGGATCTGAACGCAACCTTAAGACAGGAGTGCTGAGAGACGGGGATTTGGGAAGGGGAGCTTGAGTCTGTGATCCAGGCCTGGTTGAGATTCATTTACATGGCAAGGACAAAAACAGAGGTTAGTCAGGAGAAAAACCATGAGCAAATTTCCAGTGCATGGTGCCCTTGAGGAGATGGATGGCAAATGGAGCAGGAGCAGCCACTGCTCAGCTGGGCTGGGAAAAGCTCAGACATGTCTTCAGCAGGGCTCAGAGTGACAAGTGGTCCCAGGAGGAATGATCCTGGAAACCTTCACCCTGTTGGAGTCCCAGGTAAATCAGTGCCACAGCTCTGCTCCTCTCCAGGGCTCCAGGACAGTCCTCAGGGGTGGGCCAGAGCCACCAGTGGGGTCACTCTGGGCTCCCAAACTGCATCTGAGACAATTCCAGAATGGTTTGGGTTGGGAGGGAGTCCCTGAGGCTTTTCCTGCTCCTGCAGGTTTGTTTATCTGGTCCTGTCTCACCCCAACAACAGGGAACAGGTTCCTTTTGGCATCTGCACCTTCTGAAGATGCTGCTCAGAGCTGGGGAGGAACAGCTCCTGCTCCTGGCACTGAGCCACAGCCTGAGGGATGACCTGAGAACTGATAAATAGAATTTCCTAAATGACTTCCTAAAAGCTTTCCCATGCTTTTAAGACATACCCCATCATCCGAGGCTGTGATGAGGCTGGTGCTTTAATGTACCCGCTGTGTAAGCTCAGCAGGGGCAAAGTGATTTCTGGGGGTGGAGAAGGTCCCTGTGTCATTCCTGGGCTGGGAGGAAGAGGATGGTGCTGGCAGACCTGCACAGAGGAGTGGGGAATGCTCCTGTCCAAAGCAGGCTTGGAGAAGTCTGGCAAGGGTAAGAAATTGCAATTCTCTGCTGTGGATGTTCATGGCAGAGCCAGCAGGGCTCACATTTATGGCAGCACGAATTCATTGCTGGATTCTGATGCTGCCATAAACATTTCCCAAATCTGGGCTGGCTCTCAGAGCCCTGTGCAGGGCATGGGCAGAGATGTGCTCCAAGTGCAGGCATCCATGGGATTGAAGGAACAGCACTTCCCTCCAGCTTCAGGGGCTGCACGTGCTTCATCCTCCTTCATTAGGTCTGGCCACTTCTCCTTGTTAAAGAACAAAAAACCCAAGAGCCCCTGGCTAACCAGGAAATGATTTTTCAATCTTCTCCTTGAGGATGGCAGCTACACATGATGTTTCTTAGAATAAAAGCAAATCTTTTTCCTTTCTTTCTTTCTTCCCTTTTCCTAGAAATTTTCCTCCACGTCATCTGGTTGCCAGAGGTGACATTTTCTGCAGCTGAGGTGCCTGATGTCATGGCAGGAGGCTGTGCAGGACTCTGAGTGTTCCTGTTTCACATTTCTTCTGTTTATTTCCCATCAAGGTCACCGTGTCTCTTAGCCAGGGTTTGGCTTTGACTTTAGCTGGAGCTTTCAAGAAAATGTTAGTTGCATCTTTACTTTCTGGGAAAAATGCTGTACAAAGTCAACTGAAACTGCCTGAAAATTTGGATGAAATTCATCTAGGATTGAGCTAGGAATTAAAAAGGGATATGAAAGTTTGCTCTGAACTTGTGATCTTTGTTTGTTCTCTCTGGATCCTTGTGCTGTGTGTGCCTTCAGGGAAATCAGTGCACATAACTGAACTGAATCCTCTGGGGAAGGAAAGGAAAAGAAACTAAAAGCTTTTTGCAAAAAAAAAATTCATCAAGCAAAACTTCTAAGCCTAGTACATTTCCATCTTGGAAATAAATGCCTCCTACAGACCCCCAAACCACCAAGGTTTACTGCAGCTTTATGTGGAAAGCACCTGGGTACAGTGGTGAAGCTCCTTAGAAAATATGTAAAGGATTTGTGCAGGCAAAAGCTGTGCCAGAGCCTCCCCACCCTCACAGGGAAGAATTCCTTCCCAATATCCATCCAACCCTGCCCCTGGCAGTGTGAAGCCATTTCCTGTGTCTGTCACTCCATGTCCCTGTCCCAAATCCCTCTCTAGCTCTCCTGGAGCTCCTTTAGACTCTGGAAGGGGCTTTGAGCTCTCCCCAGAGCCTTCTCTTCCCCAGGCTGGACACCCCCAGCTCTCATTCTGCCTCAGAGCAGGAGGCTGCAGCACTCTGAGCATCCTTGGGCTTCCTCTGGACTCTTTTCAGCAGCTCCAAGCGTCCAAAGAGAATATTTGGGTCCTGGTCCCCGTGGTGAGTGGGGAAAGACTGAAGGTATCAAACTCTTCCCTTGACACATTGAAGATTGTTTTCCCCTGAAAATTTGGCATGACTTGCACTTGTCAGTGCCTGTCAGGAAGATCTTTCGCATTTCCCATCCCCTGGAGTGGAGGCTGCCTATCAAGTGTCTCTTCACCACAGTTTAATGTTTCTGGTAAAGCTACTAATTTGATTTTCAGATTTTGTCTGAGCAGAATTAGCACTTATCACACATTGGAGCTGCCAGTGAAGGGAAAAGCCAAGGAATGGTCAGGGGATTGAAAGAAGTTATTCCCTCCTGGGGCTACAGCAGCAGACAAAGCCCAGATGGTGAAAGCCCATGTGATCCTTCTCTGCACATCCAGAGATGACAGTGACAGGAGTGATGATAAGCAGGACGTTGGGATGGGTTCTGCCCCAGTTAGGAGTGAATGTTTGCAGGGTGAGGGTGTCACTGCCTGGGCTGGTGTCTTGGTTTGGAAAGACATGAGTCTGCTAAGGAAGGCAGGAGCTTCCCCTGAAATGGAGAATGCAAACCCCCCCCCCCCCCCCAATTGCTATAAATTTTAAATTAAGGGGCTCTCAGGCAAAAATATGGGAGGAGGAAACAACAGTCCTTTAATAGGGAAAAGAACAAAAGGATAAAATAAACAATGCAGTACAGTAGAACAACACTGACAGAGTCAGAAACCCAACCTGACACCCTGTGGGTCAGAGTGTTGCTGGCAATCCAATTGGAATTGTGGCTGCAGTCCTTCTGAAGTATCAGGGGTGGTTCTGTTGGAGCAGGGGGAATCTGTAGAGAAGGATGTATTCTTCCTCTGAAGATCCAGTGGAAGAGGCAGCTGCTGTTCCTCTGGAGAATCCCATGGAGAAGCCGTGCTGGTGTCTCAAAACCTCTGGATTATATCTGGGTAGGAATGCTTGGCTCCTCCCTCTGGGCGGAGCATCTTACAATGGGAGGTTATAGTTCTTATCAGTCATGCAGTGACATTCAATAGCTGTTATCAGCAATGTCCACTCCCCAGGGAGGTGTGAATGTGGTCACTCAAAGAGAGAGATAAAGCAAACTACCCATTTGACAAAGGTAATCTGCCATACAGATGGGAATGGAAAACATCTTGCACTGCAATCTTCAACAGCTGGGCTGGCCCTGCCCTTGGTGGCAGCTGGGGAGCATCAGCTGCTGTGGAAAGGGAATGACGGCTGCTGGATGGGGCTTGGACTGACCCCCTGTGACATGGCTGGGGGAGTGGGAAGGTGACAGGGACAGGCACCTGAGGCTCTCCTGCCATGCTGCTGCTGGAGGAGGCTGGTGGGAGTTTAAATCTCTCAGGGAACACTGGCACCAAAAAGGGATCCTTTTTCTGCTGGTATTTACTGATGACATACCCATTTCTCCTTCTTCCTTTTATCTAATAAATGCCATCTCTCCCACAGGCAGATGTCTCAGCCAAAACATTAAGATGCAGAATTAAGTCAAGGACTAAAAGCAAAAAAACCAGCCCAGAGAGGCACATCTGTGGCACTGCTAACCCTTGCAATGTTCCAGCTTCAAGGGAAGCCCATCAGGATGATTTGCCAGGGAGATTCACAGCTCAGTGTGACTCTCAGAACCTGCTGATGATGAAGGTGTCCCCCTGCCATGTCCTTGCTCTGGTCAGGGTCACTGACCATGTCTGCAGAGGAGCACAGCAGGATTCAGCAGGATGGTGAGCACAGATCTCCTCTCCCACCACAGCTGCTCCCTCAATGCTCACTCCAACACCTGCAGACCTGCAAGGGAGCACGTGGTGTCTGTCACAGACTGGGAATGTCACAAGGAGGGCACTGCAGAGCTGCTCTGGGGCTTGCAGGTGCTGTGGAAGACCCACTCAAGGAGCGCTCAGACCCCACCAACTTTCCACTTTCCACTAGAGAAATTCAGGTGTCCTCTCTCTGTCCCAGGTGTGGAAAAGCCCAGAGTGTTTTCCCTGGGATGCAAGAGCTGAGCAGACAGTGAGAACAAAGCCACGTGCTGCATGCCAGCATTTCTATCTTATGTTTCTAAATACCCCACCAGGAGCACAGGATTTTTTTCCTCACTTGTGAATTTTATATGGGAGGAAAAGAAAAGCCTAACAGAAGGCAGAATGAACTCCATGTTTTCTGCTTCAGCATCACCTGCTGGTTCCAATGGGAATTTACAAACTCGTGGAAGAGCTGGAGAGGTGTTGGGCAGGAGGTGCCAACCAGCCCATTTTGCTTTGGGATTTGAAGATTTGGGATGCATGGGTGTTTCACTGAATGGTTCACAACCTGAAAGCTTCAGTGAAGAGAACAAGGGCAGAGAGGGCAGTAAGAAAACAGCTTGTTAAATCATTAAATTTTACTGTCATGTTCTGAGTTTCACAATGAGGAGACAATAAAAGGCATCCTTGGGCAAAATTTACTAACCACCCTTGGTGACTGTGGCCCTGAACTGCTTTAATTTCTACTTCAAAGTTAGTAGAAAGCAACTCCAAGCATATTGCAAAATCTAATTCACCTTGTCTGAAAGATCAAAGCCTGCGGGAAAGCACAAATTAAACCTCCAAAAATATAATTTCCCCTCAGAATTATTAAAAATGCCATTTTCCTTCTTCTTCCTTTTCTTCAGTCCTCATGCAGGTGTTACCTTGAGACCAATGGATAGCATGAGATGGTGCCCCAGCTTGGAGGGTGACCTCAAACACAGCTAAAATCTCAAGAGACGTTTATAATTTTTGGAATTTTAAAGTTCTTGTTTCAAGAACAGAGTTTTTGAGAACTTTTTGCTCTGGGTTCTGTTTTCTCACCTGGATCGACCCTCCGTGCAGAATGGGGATCTGATTCACCTGCACCAAACTTCAACCACAGGGAAACCTTGGGAAGAACTTGTGGGAACATCTGATCCAGAGGTCATGAGACAGAGGGGCTCAGGGCAGGGAGGAAGAATCATTTCCAGGATCTTCCTTGGCCACTGCAGATTTTTATTGTTGAGAACTAGAAAGCTCCAGTCACACATAAAGATGGAGAAACTGGGACAGAGAAACTGGGAGTCAGGCTTGGAGGAGCAAGTCCCCATGTCTGAAGGAGAGGATGCCAAAGTGCAGCTGTGCCCTGCTTTGTGCTCCTGCCTGGAAAACACTGAAATAACAGCCCCAAATGTGTTCCCTTGGTATTCCTGGGCTGGAAAACACTTAAATAACAGCCCCAAATGTGTTCCCTTGGTATTCCTGAAAGTTGTGGTGAGCTATCTATTTCCTAAAGACCTCTCACGCAATTCTTCACATCCAGATGAGGAAATTGTAAGAGGATATATGTTGCTCAGGTTCTTTTCACACAGTTTTTCACATTCTAAAGCCTGGCTCAATCACAAATACAGTCTCAGCATCAGTGGCTTTCCTGAACTGGGTTTGAAAAGCTCCATCAGTTCCCAAGGCGCCGCTGCAGCATTTGTGCCACAGGCTTTGCTCAGGCAGGAGAGGAGCAGCCTCAGGTGACACAGTTTCAGTCCATGGTGAATGCAGGTGATGTGGGCTGGCTGGGACAGGGACAAAAGGGCTGTGTAGGGATGGGGAAGGGGTTTGATTGCGTGGAGGGTGAGGGATATGTGGAAATGGATCAGCTGGTGGGATGAGGCAAGTTCTTAGGTAAGGCTGTGGCTGTAGGCAAGGACAGAATGGCTTCTGATGAAGGTTAAATGTCACTTTTGTCGGGGAATAATACACTTTCCTCATCTGGGAGTGAGCTCTGAGCAGCCCAGGGTGCTGGATAGTCTCTCATGGCCACCAGTGCTTGTGTCAGGCAGGGCTGGATGCAGCCACTGATATCTGTGACATACATTAAAAGTGTTCTTTTATCCTGTCAAACACTCAGACCCAGTTTTTTGGCTTCAGTGAGTCAGCACAGCTTTGCTGGGACCAGCTTGTCCCAGCAAGGCTGTTGACTCCCAATCCCACCCAAAATGATGGGGATTTGGAGTGTGTGCATGGTGCTGCTGCCACGGCTCTCTGTGTGCCATCTCCAGAGCATGACAGCCACATAAATAGCATATGTGAGGAGACAGCACATATCTGCTGCTTGCTGCATCTTATTTACATACATCTCCTCTACCTCACTGGTGCTTCTCCCCAGTTACAGATTTGTGAAAGGCTGCAGCCTTTTCAAGCCTTTGGTGGGAATACATTTCCCTCTACAGTTGCTTGAAATTTTCAGTAAACATCCATTGTTTCCTCTTGCTGGAGAATGGAATGAGGGAAAGCTTCAGGGGCTGAGTTCAGGTGGGTCAAAGCTGTGAAAACATCTTGCTTTGGAGTGGTTTATCAGGCATCAGCTGCTATTGATCCACACAACAGTGAGAACTTGAGTGACATCTCTTTGGGGAGAGCAAGTTCAGGAGGAAGCAAACAGCAAATGGTTTCTGGGTATCTTGGTGTCAGACTTTTATTTTTTGCAGTGATTTTGTTGCTCTCCAAGCTGTTGGCTGTATAAAAGGACTGCAGCACAAAGGTGATAAGCAGATCTTTACTTTGAAAGGCTCCTGTGAAATTCACCATCTGAGCACAGAGATGTTTTCCTCCCTACGGGATAAGAGGTTAAAATGCTGGGATGGTGTTTAGAGGATCTAAATTAATAATCTGCTGCTGTTTCTTACTCAGTACCTGAGTAAATCCTGCAACCATCACTGCCTTTCTTGAAATCAGAGACCCTTACTCTCTCAGCCTCTGGGACACCCAAACAGTGAGCCTTGGATTGTGGGTTCCCATTCCCAGAATGGTGAAAAAAAAGCAGTGTACTGGGCCAGGAATAATGGGAGTGAGGAGAACTTGTGTCTTGTAAGAGTAGAGGGACTTGCTTGTTTCCAGGTTCATGAGTTTGAGACGCAAAGAGGAGGAAGACAGTAAAACACAATTTAATGCTGCAGTGAAGATTTATGGTCTCATCTGCAGTCACCTGGAATGATCAGTCCCTTGAAAATTGCAAATATTGATGGCAGACAATAAAATATCAGTGAAGTTGGTACCACTGTGTGTTCTTTCTCCTGCTGGAGCTTGGGGGATTTTGCTCTAAATTAATTTTTGGTGGAAGCAAGGTCTGCTCTAATTAGTTGTAAGTAATGAGGATCAGGCCTAGCAGCACACAGTTTTCTTAAAATGCAGGGGGCTGTTGGCACTAATCCTGGTTATTCTCCTTACCTTGGACCCTGTGGATGTGTAGAAGAGAAATGGAGAGATTTCCACAGTATTTGTGCATGAAATGGGCATGAATTACACTTGTTCTGCTGTCCTGCTGACTTAGAAAAAGGAGCCTATTGACTCCAGCTTTGTGAGGCTGGTGGCCCTGGGAACCAGCTGATCCTTCAGGAAATTGTTTTATTGCATAATGTGTTTCTATAAGTCAGCTCCTCGCAGGCTCAGGGATTGGCAGGGAGGTGCCCAGCCAGCATTCAGGTGGGCTGTCAGGGTACAGAGGTGTCACCCCTGGGCAGGAGAAGCTGCCCCTCAGGCATGTGGGGATGGATGAGCTCAGCTGCCTTTCTCTGCTGGGCTGGACCTAAACTCTGTGTGGGAACGTCCCAGCCTGTGTTTGTGACTGGGTCTGGGAGTTTATGGGATGCACTGGGATCAGCCACCTCTGATGGGGCTGGACCATCACCCTGCCATTGCTTCCTGAGATCTTCTCCCACATCTGCTCCTCCTGAGGAGTTCAATGATCATGGAAGGGAGATGGGAACTGTGACCAAGGCAGGACAAGGCCTGGGACATCCCACTGACCCATTCCCCTTGCTGGGACTGGGATTCAGGCAGCACCCCAACACACACTGCAGTCAGTGGGTTCCTTTCCCACAGTGTTTGTCCCCAGGCCCATCCCTGCTCCTTGGGAACAGATTTTCTGCTTTTCCTTTCACTCTAATGCTCAGCAACGCAGAGAAGAGTCTGCAGAGGTTTCTGTCATCTCTGAAATGAGTCTGACTTGAGGAAGTACAAAAGCTACAATGAATATGTATCACTGGAAATATTGAAGAAGCCAATGTCCTCTTCTGTTTAATAGATGTTATTTCTCATTCTTTGAATGAGTCTGCTGGCCATGGAGGGCAGATAATCCAGTTGTGGAATCTTTCTTGTCTTGTGTTGTTTCATGATTTATAGCACCATGCAAGGAAGAGAATTTATCACCACTGTCTCAGTGAAGTACCACTGAATCCCCTTGTAAAGGCTGCTCTGGAAAAGTGGGTTTTAGAATTCAAGAAAAGATATTTTCATATTTTTATCTCTTTTGATTTATTTTTTTTCTTGTTTCCCTGATGCTCTGCTGACCATAAAGATCATCCAGTTCTAACTCCCCTGCCTTAGGAAGGGATACATCATTGCTAAATTTTTGTCATCATTAATGTTCTAATATCACCCATTACCAGTGGCTGTGGTCCAAATTTAGCTAATTAGCCTTTGGCAAGCCATTAATCAGGTGCCCATCATCCCAGGAGTGACAGTTGCATTTTTGAACCTTTGCTTTCCAGCACACTCCACACTCCCCCAGCCTTTCTCCTGCTCCTCTCCAGCCCAGGTGCTCATTCCCTGCATGAAAAAATGATTTTACCTCTTGAAAAATTAATTCTCTGCTCATGATGGCCTTGATTAAACAGATTGACAAACCGTGCTAAAGGTGACAAAACAGCTCTGACATGCAGACATCTTCACCCCCTGAAAGGAAAGGCAAAGAAAAAAATAAATCCCTGTGGGCTGTTGCTATTATGAGATGCAGGTGGCTGAGAGGTGTTTTCTGCAGAATCAGCAAAGGTTCTCCACATTTGGGAACAATGTCTGTAAAGTTAAACTGGTAGAAATGGCAGAGGATGCAATTACTGACACTTGAACTGGATTATCTTGAAATAATTAAGGATTTTTCATCCACAACTGATGCAGACTGTGCTGATGCTCCAGGAATTTGGAGGTAGGAATGATAAAGGTGTTTGTGGCTGCCCCATCCCCGGGAGTGTTCAGTGCCAGGTTGGAGGGGGCTTGGAGCAATCTGCTCTGCTGGAAGGTGTTTTCATTCCATGTTGATGCCCCGGACTCTGTTGTAGATTCAGCATCTCCTGATGGTGTGTGGGAGCTGCTGCCCCCCCAAAAGCTCCCTGGGCATCCCCTGGAAGAAGGATGGCTTTTTGTCTTGTTCTTCTCTTGGCTTTTCTTACCTTGCTGCCCGCTGAGAAACCTTCAAACCGAGGAGCTGATCTGTTTTTCAAAGAAATAGCTGGGATAAAATCCTTTTTGGGTAATGTTGGCAAAATTTAGGTTGTCTAAGCCTCCTGTCCATTGGGGTCTATGCACCAAGCCTGGGTCTTCCTTCCCAGGCTTGGTGCATAGACCCCAATGCACAGGAGGCTTCTGATGAAGAAGAAATCTTGCAATCATGCTCTTGAGATGATTGTCCTATTGTCCTCCTCTCACCCCAGGGACCCTGAGCAGAGCATGTGTTAGGATCCCATGAGATATTCTGGAAGGACAGATCTCACCATTACTGAATTATAATTGGAGTGAAATCATGTGAAGCAGCAGGATTGGGACTGGAGGTGCAGCATGACCATCCTGGGCTTTTGTCCCCACACAAAGAGGGCAGGGATGAACACTAAAGAACAACTAGAGGACTGGATGAGGGGAATTTTTAAGGATATTTGTCACAGATGCATATCTTGGCTGTCAGTAGTTCAAAGTGCATTCCTGATCCCTTTTCCAGCAGCGTTTTTGAAACACATCTCTCAGGCCAGAAAGAAAACCACAAGATAAATAGGTGAACCTGCTGTATTTGCTGCTCTGCATGAACATAAAGGAGAGTGGGAAGGGCTGAGAGCACTCGTTGGGGTGAGAGCCAGCAGAGAGGAGCAGAGCTGAATTCTGAATTTGCAAACACTCTTCCCGTCAGCTCCTGGGCTGTCCAGCTGGGAGCTCTTGCACTGATTTACTGCTGTCCTTGCTTCAGCCTTTGGAAATCAATCCACTGACAATTAAGGTAATGTCTGGTCTAATATTTATTTCACACTTTCGTTAATGGGCTGACAAAACCCCACTTTGTGAAGCAGTGAGACTGTTCTGTTCTGCAGGAGGGCTGGAACTCTGGGTCATGCTTTTTTCCCTTGTCCCTGCTAAAGCTGAGATCTCTTGTTGAAGCTTTCAATAAAATTGCCATGCAGCACCACACCTTAGCACTGTGTTCCTGGTGAAGAAGGTGCAGCTTTTGTGCTGAATATCCCCAAATATGCGTTAAAGGAGACTGGAGCACAAAGGGGAAGCCCTGGCTGCCTGCTGGGGCCCAGGAGCTCTGTGTTGGGCTGGCTGTGGGTTAGGAAGAGAAAAAACATTTTGTGCCCAAGAGTTCATGTTCTTTTTCTCCGCCTCTTGGGTAAGTGTGCCCTGAATTTGCTCTGATCTGTGTCTCTGCTTGTGTCCCCAACACTGAGAAATTTCCCCAAAATGCCGGGAAATGGCTTCTCTGGGGAAACCCTGCAGATGGCCAGAGGCACCAGAGCAGGGGTCTCTGGTACTCAGCAGTCAAAGCACTTTAGGAGTGGGTCCCAGAGCCCTCTGTGCACCCCGGCCCACCTGGGGGGCTCTGCAGCTCCTGGGAAATTAGTTTATCACGGTCAGTGTCCCACAGCCAGGCTGTACCTGCAGGTACCTGTGGGCTCTGTGTGCATCACCCCACCTGGAGGTGAGGAATTTACCACTGCAGCTCCTGAAATACCCACCTCAGATGAAAAGTGCAGGATGGTTCGGCTTACCAAAATCACCTTTAGTTAATGCTGCTGGAAGAACACTCAATAATAACAATTTTCTCCTCGTAGTTCTCGTTCCTCCTAGAATTTTTTTTTTTGCCAGTTTCTAGGTCAGATTCCCCATTCCGCCGCTCCTGCGCTAGAACAGCGCTCAGGTTGCACAATTGCAGAGGAGGGAGGAATCTGCTTCCCCAATCCCGAGCTCCCCAGCAGCCTTGCCCGATCCTTCCCTTCTCCCCAGCATCTCCTGCCGGGAGCCCACCCCAGGTAGGCTGGGGGTCGGGGGCTGTGCCAGGGGGGCTCTGGGGGGTTTTGGGGGACGCTGGGGGTGGGATGGGGAGGCCACCGCATCTCCCCGGGGCGGGGGGAGGACGCTGCCCGTGTCTCTCGCAGGTGTGGGCTCTCCTTCGCTTTGCCGCGTTCGGTTATTTATCATTCCCCCCTCCCTCTTTTCCTCCTTCCCCCTCCCGCTTTTCTCTTACGCAGTGGGAGCAGCCCGGCAGCCTGGCTCTGCCCAGCCGCCCTCCGTCCTCGCTCCCTCCCTCTCCCCCATCCCTCCCTTTTCCTTAAAAACGTGGGCTCCGGGGTGCAGCCCCCTGCGCTGGCGGCAGCCCTGCCTGGAGAGCAGCCCTTTCCCCTCCTCCCCCTGCGGAGCCGCCGGCTCTGTCCGTCTGTCCGTCTGTCCGCCTGTCCATCCCCCGGCCCGGGGCGCTGGATGCGGCCGCGGGCAGCGGAGCCAGCTCGGGAGCTGCGCTAGAGGGGACCTGCCGCAGGTGAGCACCCAGCAGGGCTTTATTGCCAACTTCGGGCTTTTCCTCGCTGTTTTGGGGTGTATGAACCGCCGGGGTGGTGCCGGAGCCCCGCTGGCTCTGGGGCGGCAGTGGAAGGTCTGGGGGCACAAAGCAGAGATTGGGGACTCACCGACCCGCAGGATGGCAGAGGCAGGTGGGGACACGCCGCCCTGGGAGCAGGAGGGATGGATGATGCGAGCAGCCCGCGCTGCCCTGCGCCGGCGGTGTGCAGAAATGCGTGATCCCTGCCAGCTCGGGATGCGCCAGGCTCGGGGGTTGCATCCCATTAAAGCGCTCCGGGGAGGGGGGGCTGAGTTCCGTGGCAGTAAATCATCCTTCTCCTGGTAATAAATCACCCTTGCCCCAGCGTTTCTCGTGCACTTGTCTCTCTACAATCCCCTGCCCCCCGTTTGACCAGCAGATTTAGAGCTGCCTCTCGCTGCCCCAGGTCCTTGGCGCTGCTTCAGGATGGACCCGCTCTTCCCTGCCCGCATTTTTGAAGACCCCGACCTGAGGAAGCTGCTGAACGACTCCTCCATGCTCAACCTGAGCTTTCTGCCCAGCAACTGGTTCAACAACAGCACCGGGGACGGTTTCCTGCCGCTCAGCATCAAGATCACCATCGTGGTCGTCTACTCCATCGTGTGCATCGTGGGGCTGGTGGGCAACTGCTCCGTCATGTATGTGATCGTCAGGTAGGACACGGGGAGGCTCCCGGGGAACTGGGAGCGGGGCAGACCTTCCCTCCCTCCATCCCTGCTGCGGGAGAAGCAGCCGGGAGCTTCCCTGGGGTTACAGGCGTGCTTTGGAGGCAATGATGTGGCGTTTGTTTTATTGTTTTGGTTTTATTTGTTTGTTTTTTTTTTTTTTTTCCTCCCTTCCTAGGCTGTGATGAAGGTTTCTGCCAGTTTTCAGCTGCCCTCTGGTGCCTCCTAAAGTTTAACCCAGAGAATGGAATGGAGTGAGCAGAGCTGCTCAAAAAATGTGTCTTTTTTTTTTTTTCCTTTTTTTTTTTTTTTTTTTTTTTTTTTTCTTTTTAGGGATCTGTATGTCCCGGGGGAGGGCAATGTGCTGGGAGCATTCCACTGCCAGGGTGTGCTGGCTCCTTAATGGGACCTCTCCTTGCTGTGCAGTGTCCGGCACCCCAGCTGTGTGTGCAGGTGCTGCTCCATCTGGGAGCTGGCTCCTTCCAAAGCTGAACCTTGTTGCAAAGGAAAGAGCCTGCTGGGAAGCTTCCTTTTACTTTTACAGGAGAAAAAAAAAAAATTCACAAATGTAAGTGTTCCAATCCTTTGGAGCCTTAAATAAGATGTGAGAGGATGCTGCAGAGTTGAGGGCAACTTATTTGCTCCTTGTGCTGAGGTGAGGAGGACGGGGGGGGACCTTTGCAGAGGGACAGCACAGAGCATGCACCACTCCATCCTCCCTGCCCATTGTTGGCATTTTGAATGTCCCTGTCTGCTTCTGCCATGGTTCAAACCCTTCTGGTTCTGGCAATCAGGAACCTTGTTCACCCTGTAGGTACAGGATAAGTTTGTGCAGCTTTTAGGGCTGTGATTATGTTAATGCCAGCATTCCTCCTCTGATCTCTGCATCCTGCACGTTAAGGAGGGAGCTTCCATTTTATCCACATCTTGGAGCAGATTCCTGGTGCAGGTGGATGCTGCCAGCACAGAAAAGACAGGCTGAATCCTCCAGCAGAAGAGGAAAGTGTTCAGCAGGTATTCAGACACTGATGGGGTTGCCTTGTTCCTGCCAGGAGCCCAACTGCTTCCAGAGCATCTTTCCCCTGAATAACTACAACTTGGCTGGGGGAGATGCTGTAAAATCAGGTCTTTGGTACCAGAGGTTGGTGAAGAGTGGTTGAATCTCTGCTCCAAGGGCAGAGTGATGTGACTGATGTTCATCAGGCTGCCTGTCCGTGCTCTCTTATCTCAGGAGTTTATGGCACAGAGAGGGGATCCCATTAGCCCCAGGGAGTCTGCAGATGCACAGAAGAGGGTTGCAGCACACTGGTGCCATGTCTGGACAGCTCGTGTTCCTGCTCAGTGTAGTAGCAATTGTTGGAGTAGTTTGTGGGTGTGTGTGAGTGTGTCAGTAGTGAGGCTCAGGATCTAGAGGCCCTTTCTGATGATGGTGATGTGGCTGCATGGGAATGGCAGCCCCTGTGCAGCAGAGGAAGGGAGTCCCTACCCTGGGCATGAGCCTTGGTGTGTGTAAGGAGAAGCCTTGGCAGAAATCTCCTCCCTGTCTGCAAAGCCCTGGTGGGATGTGCACAGCAGGATCCTGCTGGCCCTGCCCAGGGCTGGCGCTGGAGCATCACCAGTAACAAGAGTGTCCCAAACTGGGATCCTGTGCCATGGCTAACCATGAAAATTACTGGCTTCTGCTCCACTCCTTTTTGATTTTGCTATCTTCCAGCTGGATAAATGGCACTCAGGGATTTAGCACGATAATTTCCCATGGAAATCTAACTCTTTTTGTGTGTGTCCTCTCATTTTACAGTTTTTAAGCAACTGTAAACTGAAGACAGGTGCCAACCCAACCTCCCTCAGGCTTTTTCCATTTCTCTGTTTCCCTTTATTCAGAAATGGAAGGTGTGTGCTGAGGAGGTTATAACTGAGCTAGAGCACGTGTAGGAGCTGCTGTTCCCCACCCATGTTCCCTGGGAGCCCAGCACTGAGCTGAGACCAGCACTGAGTTAGACCCAAGGCAACGTGAGTTGATGAGTACCAATCTCTGGTGATCTCTGCCCAGGATTCCTCTCTCCTTGCCCTGTCTGTCCAGGTCAGCAACAGGTTGAGGATGAATTGGACTCAATATCAAACTCTTGACCCTGGCCACGTGCACAGATTGGTGAAGAGCTGCCAAATTGTGGCTGTACAAGGAGGATGCTGATGAGCTTCTCAAACACATGCTTTTCTCCTTAGATTAGAGCTTTGATGTTTCATGCAGGTTTTCAGTATGTTGGAAGCTGGTTACTGGTAAGCCAACACAGGGTTTAAGGGCTCTTAATGATAAATTAATGGAAAAATTTATCATAATGATAAATTAGTGGACAAAAACCTCTGTGCTGCACCCTTATCACTGTAGGTAATGTACACCTCCAATAAGCTTTTTTTTTCTTTCTGTGCTTTGTCAATGATAACCAGACTTCAACATTACAGACTTCAATATTACACAGCCCATAGGAAAATGGTGTGCTACCTTCCAGAAAAAGACTGGTTGTGCTATAGACAGTAATTGTTTCCCATTTTTGAGGGAGCTGGGAAATAAAAAGACTCTAATACCAGCACTCAAGGAAATTGAAGGCATCAGGAAAACTCTTTTTTTTTGTTCCTCCTGAATGAGTTTTCTGCAGCACCAAGGGAAAAGTTTTAAATCTCCCGGTATTTCACAGAGAAGCACAAATTCAAGGTTTCCCCCTCTGATGTAGAAGCCAGCCTACATCTCTATTGTATTTGGAATGATTTAACATTTGGAGCTATTAATTTATAGAGACAGTCACCATGTGGCTGCCAGTCCCTCCCAGTGCTGAGCAGCACTAGCTGGGTGAGATGGAGAAGGGCTCTTGTGAGGAGCAGGATTTGCTGGTCTGTGAAGGGCCTGTTGTGGGAGCCTGCCTTGTCTGTGCCTTTGTTCTGCTGGCTCATCCTGGGATTGCCAGCACAGACGAGGCCTCCCCCCCCTCCTCCTTCTGCTGTTTGCTCTCTTCTGCATATATTTCCTGTTCTGCTTCTTAATGAACGTGAAACAAGGAGCTTGAACAGAGGGTTTGGGGAAAGCCAGGCTGCTGAGATCCCTCCTAGCTATTAACTGAAGTCTGCAAGGCTGCTTGCCAAAGATCTTTGTATTTAGGAAGGAAAGCAAAGGGGAAGGAGGAGGGTGTATTTTTGTATTTTTGGCCCTGGTGGTGGGGCTGACCCAGGTGTGACAGAGCCCCCAAATCTCTGCCAGCCATTGGTGACCCAGAAAAGGGACAAGGTGCAGCTCGTTGTCCCTACTCCACCATGCTGCTGTGATGCTCAGATCCAGTGGGGATCTGGAGAACTCCATTCCTCCAGTTCAACCCTCCCTGGGAGTGCTGCCTCATTTCTGGGGCACTCCTCATTGCTATGGCAGCTCTCTGTTGGGAGCCTGGCAAAATGCTGGGGATGCTCAGCTCTCTCTATGGCAGAACACCTTGCAGAGCACTTTAAGCAATGTTTTGGGCAGTTTAGGGCTGTCAGGCCCCTACATTTTCATCTGCTGCCTCCAGGTGAAGCTTTAGGAGGAAAAATGGGATGGGGAGGTGCCTGGACCATGAGCCTGCCTGGGGATGCTGTGCCAGATGTTGTTCTGCTTGAAAACTGCCTCAGTCCCTGAGAACAGGGGAGAGGGCAGCTGGCTGTGATGAGACAGGGAATATTAACTGAATTATGACATTTCAGAGATGCTGATTTCTTAATAGAAAGCTTTCTCAGGGAAAAGCCTGGACCAGCTGTGTGTCTCAGAGCTGAAATGAAGTGAGTGCCTCATGCAGGGGGGACCCAGCAGACACGAGTGGGGCCATCTGAGGCCTTTGCTGTCTCCAGATCTGCCTCTTAGTTTTTCCTTAAAAAACAGAATAAATAGACATCAATTATTGCAATTCATGGAGAAATGAAACCCAAACGAAGGGCTCTTTGCCCTGGAGAGTGAGTGGAGCTGGGTGAGGACTGTGAGGTGAGGTGAGGTGAGGTGAGCAGCAGGGGATTCTGCTGGGATAATGGCTGCAAAGGACAGGTCTGCAGCTCCCTGATTTCTGTCTGGGTCCCCATGAGCCCAGGTGAGCTGGGCTCAGCTCCATGACCCACAATAGCCACACCTGTCCCTGCTAACACAGGTCCTGTAGCTCCAGTGTGTGCTGAAGGGCTCTTTGTTTCACCAGGCTGGGCTGGGATGGGTGCAAGGGAGTTGCCCATGTGCAGCAGTGAATCTGTGATGTTTAACATGGAACTTGGTTCCCAGTGTTTTTCAGAGATTGGGGAATTCCCAGAGGCATTCTGGATATCAACAGAGGCAGATCTGGCCCATGAGCAGGGATAAGAGCATCCTGCTGCAGGGTGGATGCTGATGAATGCCCTCCTGAGACCAGAGCACCATTCCTGGTGGCCAAGCACCTGCTCAGGGGCGTGGGATCATCCCTGAGAGCCCCTGGCAGGCTGCTGAAGCCTTTGCAGCAGCAGCAGCAGCCACAGAGGCTCCTCCCCTGGCATGGCAGCACATCCACAGTGGTCCCCAGAGAGCACCTGCAGGCCAGGGCAGGGCAGGTTTTTCAGAGCCGTCCCCCAAACACAGAGGAGAGACTCAAGGACAGGGAGATCATCTGTCCCAGGGTGTGTGCTCGTCCTGGCTGGCTGTAGATTCCCTTAGTAGCCCCTGCTAGTCAGCCCCTGTCTTGCTGGGTAATTTATGGGCTTTTAGGTGCTGTGCTGGTGGCTGCCTTTGCTGTAGTGTCTGGCCCCAGAGTCCAGACTAATTTAAATTTGTCCTTCTCCAGCTCTGTGCGGTTTTTTCAGGGCCTGTTGAAGCATTAAGAATAAATCATCTTGCCCTGGTCAGAAGCTGCAGGCTGAGGGGGCTCTGGGAGGGTGAGCAGAGCAGCAGGGATGCAGAGAGCACGGGGTGGGTGGGCACTGAGGGACACAAATCATGACAGATCAAATATCAGCTCCACACAACCTGAGGGCAGGGAGCAGAGATGGGAGAGAACTGGGGCTGATTTCCACCATCACAGGGTGGGAGCAGCTCAGTACAAATCCTCTGTGAGCCTTTTCTGCTCTGTTTTGTTTCCTGGAGCATGTCCAGGCATGGGGGCAAAGGGTGGCACTGCTGCCAGGGTGTGAGTGGGGATGGAGGGAGCTGCTCAAGGTGAACATCACTGTCTGCATCCTAATCAGCTGCAGCTACACACATCGAAATCAGGAGGCTCCAAGAGGCAGAGAGCTCCTGGAAACAATACTCAGGGTTTCTCAGGGTTGCAGGCTTTGCTCTGGTCCCTCTGCCTCTGGTGTCTGCTGCTCCCTTTTGGGTTGTGGGTTTGCTGCAGCCAGCTGGTGCTGAGCCCCAGCCCTTGCCCTGCAGCCTTGCTGGGGCTGGGTGGAAAAGGGAAAGATGCAGAAACAAGAGGTCTGCAGCTCACCCCGAGGCTCAGAATCTGTTCTTGTGGGGAGCAGGTCCTTAAAGCCCCGAGGGTGTCTCTGCCCACCCTTAATGACCCAGCCTTATCTCCCCTCCCAGCCTGTGCATTCCCCTTGCCAGAGGGTCCAGGTAGCACAAAGGAGAGGGAACAGAAGTGCTAAGCTGATATCCAGGTGTTTTTAGGCATCCCAGGGAACGGGAGAGCAGAGCAAAGCAATTACTGTAGTGACAAAGGGGAGCTGGATGCTGAGCTGAGCACCGCCCTGTGGGAGATGCTCCATTAGGAAATTACCTCTGTGGCAGAGTGCAAGAAAGTGGCCCAGCAGGGAGCTAATGTCCTCCATGGAATCCACAGGTTTATCTGTAGCAGATTTGTGCTGTGGGGGAGGAGACTGAGGTGCCTCCTGAAGCCTGAGAGTTTAATTTTTCCCTTTTTTTGGAGCAGATGAAGAGAAAGAACACTCTCAGCTCTGGAGGAAAAGAAAGAGAGATTAATCCACAGAGAAGTGATTGATTGATTTTTGTGTGTACTGAACATTCTGGAAATGTTTGGGAACATTGCTTGGTTGGGACAATGGCTGTTGGCTCTCAGCATGTAGAGAAAGTGGTGTGGAAGTAATTAATTGGGTGCAAATTAATTTCACCCCCTTTCAAGAGTGCAAAATCAGCTTTAAATTCTGTTGGAAGACGGATTGAAGGGAGTGTTGGGGCAGCCACCTCAGTGTGAGAGGGGAAGGTGGCTCTGCCATCACCTCCAGAGGAGATGAGGAAGGAGGCAGAGGACAGGGATCTGTGCACTGAGGGATTTTGCAGGGCCAGGCAGAACAATTGTACCTGGGCTCTGAATTCATGCTGGGAGGAGTGGGGCCAGTGGGGCTGGAGGGGTGTGGGAAGGAGCTGAGGATTTGCTCTGCACACCCTGAGTTCAGTGCTGGGGACCCAGGAGTGTGCAGGGAGGCAGCTTTGTCCCCCATGGATGATGGACGGAGCTTGGAGGTGAGTGAATTGTTGCTTGTTTCTCCCACTGGTCAATGACACAAAATAAAACAGGAACTACCTTTAATTTTTACTGTTTTGCAGTAAAGTTGCTCACCATTGCTCAAAATTGATATTCCCTTGAGTTATAGTGCCAGTAAAAAGGGTTAGAGGCATGATGATGAATTGCCTCTGGCTCCAACCCTCCTGGAAGGCTGGACTGCCACAAACCTGACCTTTGGGAAGCTTGAGCCAGCCCAGCCAGGTCTGTGGGGCTCAGGGGAAGCTGCAGCTCCCAGGAGACCTTTGCCACCACAGTCTTGGGCGCCTGCATCATTTCCTAAAGCCTGAGCTGACAATGCTTACTTTTGTGAAACCTGATAAAACAGTGATTTCACTTCTTTTTAACCCCCCTTTGCTGACCTGGAGGGCAAAGTGGATCCACTCACAGACCCAGCTCATCCCCCTGTGCTTTGCCGTGTTTAGGCCAAGTGCAAGAATTCAGGAAAGGAAAACTTGACCATCCTGAGATGCTCCTCTGGAGTTCAGGGCACTGGAGGCTGCTGTAATTCTCCTTAGAAAATCCCAAAGCTTAAACTAGCAGCTGCCTGGTTATGTTGGATTTATCATGCAAAAGCAAAGTGCTTTTGCTCATTCATCCCATCACAAAAGGAAAGGTGCCAGTATTTTCCTTCTGCTGCTTTTGGTTATGTAAGTTTGTCTGAGCTGGCTTTCTAAGAACTTGTGATTGATTTCTGGACCAGGAAAAGTCTCACTCAGGCTTGTGTGGGGACCTCAAGGTATTTCCAACAATGTTTCCAGCAGTGCTCGCCTCCAAAAGATTCCCTTGGCTTTCAGGGTCAAAAATAGGATAATTTGGTTTTGCTTTCTGAAGCTGTTTTCAGGCTTCTTATACAAGCCTAGCTTAGAGCTCCAAGGCAGGTAAAAATATAGACTTTATAGTCTGGATTGTGGCTCCCCTGTCTGCTTCCCTGGCAAACCTGGCCAGGTCACCATGTGTCCCAGCAGAGCTCAGAACACACCAGTGCTAATGTTCTGCCAAGCATTCAAATCATTTATCAAGAGCTGAAGAAGCTCAGGGGAGGGCACAGAACAGAGAAGGAAAGTTGGGGGTTTGCTGTTCTGAATCAAATTGGCAAAAGGAGCTTTTTAAGTAAAATCAACCCTGTGATATTTTAACATGTATCGGGCTGAAAATAGTGCAGCAGTTTATGGGTAGAAGTGTTACCCTCAAATGAACTTGCACTCTGTTAATAACATCATTGTCTGCCATTTTTGGCTGTGTTTCTGCTAAGGCCATTAGTAGAGTAAATGATAGATGAGCTGTAGTTTTAAAATTATACCTATTTGAGCTCTTATTCTGCCCATGAGGGGAATATCCTGGAGCTGAAATGTTAGATCCAGTCACAGAGTCACTGTTGAGCTTCCATTTCTGCAGACACTGCACGTCCCCCCGGATAGGTGATCACAGCTGGCTCTGCATCATTTCCCAAGTGTGAAAGGGAGATGATTGCCATTAGAGCAAGGTGACTCTTCCATCAGGGCAGGCAGTTCGTGTGGTAAAAGTAATATTGAAATGACAAAAACATCTTTAGTGTTTGACTTGTGACTTTACTCCTTTCTCTAGAAAGATCCATTGTGATATTCTGATTTCTGATTCAAACCCAGCTCCTCACCATTTTTTGGCTGGCCAGGGCTGGCCATTTTGCCTGCTCTGATTTGACAGCTCACATTAGCCATGCTCTCTGGCTATGAGTCCATGTCAAATAGCTGATCTGCTTGCTCCTGCACCTTTCATTTACTGGCTAAAGCTCTCACCAATACTTCTAACAATGAAGCCATAGGTAGAGAAACCCTAAGTTGGCCTTATTGAAGTAATTTTTCAAGAAACACCATCTGATAGCCTCAGGGTTTCATGGTGCTCACTAGCAGTCTGAGGGAATGATTCTCCTGCCCATGGAACTGACTGTGGAGGAACCATTTGTGGTGTTGTAGGAGATGGGCTGAACTGTGTGTTGGTAAACCTGTGGGAGGTTGAAAGGTGAGGATGGCCAATCTCATTACACAAGAAAATACAGCATCTCCTTTTGAAATCAGCAGAATCTGCTTTGGTAAAGTTCAGTGTCTGACCCATCATGGTCAGTGGGAACTCTAACCATTGCTCATTCCCGCCTTTCAGATTCACCAAGATGAAGACAGCCACCAACATTTACATCTTTAACCTCGCCCTGGCTGACACCCTGTGCCTGATGACCTTGCCCTTCCAGGGAACAGACACATTCCTGGGCTTCTGGCCCTTTGGCAATGTCCTGTGCAAGATTGCCATCTCCATTGACTACTACAACATGTTCACCAGCACCTTCACGCTGACCATGATGAGCGTGGACCGCTACATCGCCATCTGCCACCCCATCAAAGCCCTGGACATCCGCACGCCCCACAAGGCCAAGGTGGTCAATGTTTGCATCTGGGCACTGGCTTCTGTCTTTGGCATCCCAGCCATGGTGATGGGATCTGCAGAGAACGAGAACAATGGTCAGTAAAACTGCACCCAGTGGGAGGGACATGAGAGCTCAGGGAGAGGGGGCCACTTTCATCTGTGGGGTGAGGCCTCTGCTGTAAATCTAAATTCTTAATTCTTAAATCTTAATTCTGCCCCTGCCACTCTGTATCACTGCTGCTGCTTTTCTTGTGTTAAACATGGAATTATGCAAGGAATTGAGCATTAAACATAGAATTGTTATGTTAAATTGGGAAAGAACTCTGAGATCATCAAGTTGAACCATTAACCTAAGTAACCAAACTAATCTGAATGTGCAGACACTTTTCTGCTTTTTCTGCGTTTGCTGATCTTCCTTCCTTTTTTGTTTTTTTAACTCTTGCAGAGATTGATTGTCTAATTAAGCTCCCTTCTCCCGTGGACTACTGGGACCCAGTGTTTGGCATCTGCGTCTTTCTCTTCTCCTTCATGATCCCTGTGTTGATCATCACCATTTGCTACAGCCTCATGATCCGGCGGCTCAAGAACGTCCGCGTCCTCTCGGGCTCCAAGGAGAAGGACCGCAACCTGCGGCGCATCACCCGCATGGTGCTGGTGGTGGTGGCAGTCTTCATCGTTTGCTGGACTCCCATCCAGATCTTCGTGCTGGTGCAGTGCTTGGGAGCCAAGGCAGAGAGCGAGCTGGAGCTGGCCATCTCCTGCTTCTGCACTGCGCTGGGCTACGCCAACAGCAGCCTGAACCCCGTGCTCTACGCCTTCCTGGATGAGAACTTCAAGGCGTGCTTCAAGAAGTTCTGCTTCCCCACCGCCTTCAGGACCGAGCTGCAGATGTCCAACAGGATGTGCAGCATCGCCAAGGATGTGGCCTACGCCTGCAAGAACTCGGAGGGGACTAACAATCCGGCCTGACTAGGCATGGAAATCCCCATGGCGGCTGTCGCCCAGCAGAGTCCGACCACCCCCACGTCAGAACTGACTCAGATAACGGCCCTTTAGCAGGACCTTAAAACTGAGAGGTGAGAAACCAAGGAAACAATTGTGGGGGTTGGGAAAACCGGATGCTGCGAGAGCACGCAGAGAAAGTCAGCCCATCTGATGCATTTTAAATTTCCAGTGCATCCTGGACTAAGGAACGTGTTTGAAATCAGCCCGCTGATTCCTGCAAAACCCTGGGGGTTTGCAACATTATTGAGAGTTTGGGAATTAAGGGTTTAAAATAGGCATCGCTCCTGGGGCTTGCACTCCTGCTGCTGCTGCTGGGAGACAGACAGAATGTGAACTCTTGCATTGCTTTTTTCCTCCCTGGCTGGAGGTGTTAACAGCTCGCCTGGCTCACCAGGCGCTCGTGTGCGGGTTTTCCTCCTGTGCCATTGCTCTGAAATCAGACTTTGCTGCAGCCAAAGTGGGCAGGAGCCATCAGACAAAACCCAAGATCATCTCCAGGATGAGTCATCGCGCAGGCAAGGATGCAGGGAGGGAGAGGAGGGAGCTGACGGGAAGAGAAATTCAAACTGCCTTGGAAGGACAGCGCCAGCTCCTGCAGATGGGATCTGCAGTGAACCCCCCCCTCTCAGAGGGGAGCAGGGTGGGGAGAAGGGACTGTCAGAGCTGATGGTGTCGCTCTGAAGAGGAAGAAGAAAAAAGACTGAGGAAATGAACACAATTTCTCATTTACATGCTGCTACTATTTTTTTTAACTCTGTATTTCCAGTGTAATAATGGACAGAATGTGTCTGTATATACATGTCTGTAGTGGAATAGGTGCAGATACATGGTAGAATTTCACCTTACCAAGCATGCCTTGGGCATCTTCCTCGTGAGAGGAGGAAGGAATGAAGTGGCCTATAGACGCATGTATTTATGTATAGGAAAAGCCATTTTGGAGAAGTCAGAATGGCAGCTCTTCCAGAAGACATGGACATTCCTGGTGGGAGGAGGCAGCCTAAAAGAGTCCCACCCGCTCCACATGGGATAAGTGGGGTACAAACCATACAAAACCTGGGGTTCTGTGGTTTGTTTTATGTTTTTAACTGAAATGAGACCCACAGTGCTGAAAGCACGTGGGAAATGCTGCCTGGGTACCACCCCTCCTGCCAACCATGGATTGATTTTCCTCTCCCAAAGCAGGCCAGAGCTTTGTGGAAAATGAAATGTCCTGTCATTTCACTTGATAACAAAAGCTTCCCCAAAGAGTTTCACCACTTGAGTGCCCTCTGTGCTGGGGAGAGCAGCAGGCTGGGCTTGTCCCTGTAGCACAACAGCCCCAGGAAATCTGGGCAGTGGTGGCCAGTGGTGCTGATGGGGGAGCAAAGCACCTCCATCTGGAGATGGGAGGTCAATTCCAACATGAGAACCAGCAGTGTCACTGGACTGTACAGATTCCAATGTGAATATATTTCTTGTGCTCTGATCTATGAGATTCTGTATTTTTAATGTATTGATTTGCCAATATTTTAATGCTGTCATGTTCTTTCTATATGCTGTACAAAGGAATTGGATGTTATATTTCTATGTAGAGTGTTTCTCTCATGGTTGGGCTTAAAATATAGATGCAATTCCAGTGTCCCATGTGAAGGACCTAGATCCCTTGTAAACTGCTCAAGCTGGGAGGTTTTAAATGCTGATTAACATTTGATTGGGAATCTGGATATGTACCAGAGCAAACTTTGCAGTGGTATGCACTTCCCCATACCAGTCTGGAGGGAGGAGGGAATCTGGGCACTTTAAGCACTTTGTAGTGGGTGTTAATACCAGAGCCCTCGCCAGGAAATCCCATATAAACCCCAGGCACGTGAAGAACAGCTCCTTGAGAGCTGTGCTGCTGGCAAGCTGCATCCATGCCTTTGGAAAACTGGGTTGGGTGGGATGTTTGTGGTGGTAACAGCACTGGGCAGTGAGAGACCTTGGGTCTGCTCAGCCCTGAGCTGTGGGATGCTCTGATGGGGTCTGGGAATGGTTGGGGCTGAAGCTGGGAACTGTTCTTACCTTTAGGGAGCAGGAGAACATTCATCAGTGGCTGGCCAAGGAACAGCCACACTCCGTTTGCCGTTCTTGGCTGGGTTTTTAAATAGATTTATGTCCTCTGAAAGAAAATATTACCAGTGTTTGGCATTTTTTAAATATGGATTTTGTTATAATGACTATGCTGCAATGATCTTACATAATCAAGTACTCAATAAATGTGTGTTTAC
Source organism: Ammospiza nelsoni (assembly GCF_027579445.1). Lineage (NCBI taxonomy): Eukaryota > Metazoa > Chordata > Aves > Passeriformes > Passerellidae > Ammospiza > Ammospiza nelsoni. The sequence goes on along the minus strand of NC_080644.1, from coordinate 6,474,735 downwards.
CAAGCTTTTGGGTATTTCCACAGCCCTTGCAGTGGATGTGTTTAGGCATTCTGTTCAATGCTCAGTGAAGTTTGTTATGAGAAGAGCAGCAAATGCCTGAAAGCAAAACTTTATTGTACTGTGCCTCTGGAGTTACAGGCTCATGGTCAGCTGGATGGCTTTAGTGCTGTCTCTGTAACTCCCTCTGGAAGTGGTTGTGCTGGTGTGATTCTTACAACTGCCGCAGTGTAAATGACATTTAGGTGGCTACTTGTGTGCTTTAATAAAGGAAAATTAAAACCTATGCGGTTTGGATGATAACCTGGAAGAGTTCACTGGGTGGATTTGGAATGTCTCAGCCCTGTGGGAACTTTTGTTACACAGACAGCTTGGTCTGTAGTTAACACAGGCACAGAAGATGTGAAAATTTGGTCTCTGGCTCTTGCAGAGGGCAGCTGTGATGTGTAGCAGGGCAGCAGTGCAGGCAGCTGCCTGCTGTTAGAGCTGAAATCTGCTGAAGGATGAAGAAAGCTCTTCCCACCTCCTGTCCCCACAATTCCCAGGAGTTATGGGGTTAGGTGTGACCTGGGAGAACAATAAATTGCAGAGCTGTTCTGAAAATACAGCCAAGGCCATATTCTGTAGAAAGATGGATCAGACAGTGAGATGTGCAATAAGGAAAGTGCTTTCTCTCTGCAGAGATCAATATTCCTGCCCAAGCAGGTAAATATCAGGAGAGGGTTTTTTATTAGCAGTGGTGGTTTTTGTCTTAAAAAAGAAAAAGTAAATTGGTGAGAAAAAAAATGGAAATCCTTATTTTTTCCTTCAGTTTCCTTATTTTTTCCTTTCAGTTAATTATAAGTATCCAGGGGTGAGTTCTTACAGCAAAACCATAAACCAAAGTGCTTTATTCAGTATTATGGGATTTATTAATGTACCAAATATCCTCTCTGCTGCTGTTGGCTGAAATCAAGTGCTGGGAAAGGCTGAGGAATGGATGAGCTGGGGATGAGCAGCTCCTTGGCTCTTGGTAAATCTGGGCAGAGATCTGGCTTTGCAAGAACCAGATCTCCCTTTCTCTCCCTCAGCCAACAACACTTGCCCCTCCATGAATTACAACTTCTAACATAAAAAATAAGGAGCAGAATTTGCACTTTCACTGAGGTTTGGATGGACAACACCCTCAGGCATATGGTGGGGTTCCTGGTGTTGTTCTCTGCAAGGCCAGGAGCTCATCTCTGATCCCTGTGGGTGCCTTCCAGCTCTGGATGTTCTGTGTTTATGGTTTTATGCCTTGGGAAGAGCTGAGCTGGGGACACACTGGGTTACCCTTTACTGAGCTGCAGATTGGGGGGATTATTTGTTTTGGGTGAGAATTCAGCTGAAATCCCTCTCCCCAAACCCACAGCTACAGCAGCCACAAAGGCTTTCCCCTGCTCTAAATTGTCCCCAGGGCTGGGGACAGTTCAGCAGGTGGGAGAAACCCCAAGTGCAGAAAGAACAAAGCTGTGTGGGGCCCTTGTGGTGCCTCTGCTCCAAAGCTCCAGACTTGCCCTGGTGAAGACTCTGCCTGAGGCTGAGCAGTTGCCACGTCTGTTTTCACAAGTTTTTCTTGAGAAGTTAGACTGTAAATATGTCTTTCTTTTTTGAAACTATCTTGTCCTCTTTTTTTTTTCTCTCCAGGGAGGTTTGTTAACTATTTAAAAAGCTGTCATTGGGCTCCAGTCTCCCTCTGGATACTCTGGAATATCAATGCCTGTCCAGAGAAGGATGCCTGCAATGCTTTATAGGAAGGTGGCCACTCTCCATAGTTAGAGCTCCTTTTTTTAAATGAGAAGGATCTCCAGCAGCAGCTGGTGTGGGTGCAGCCTTTGATATCTGCTCAAAAGAGAGACTCAGACTGGCAGCAAAGCAGCCTCTGCCAGAAAAAACTCCAGTTTGCTTTCCCACTCATTTTGCTGTGCTTCCCCTCAGCTATTTTTGTGGCTATTTATGCAAAAGCAAATTTCTCCTTCCTTCAACAGGAGAAATCTCCTTCGGACACATCCCAGGCTGCAGCCCTGAGTGTGCACTCATGGCCTGTGCATCTCTGGGGCAGCAGAGCTCACTGCTGTGACTTTGCAGAATCAGCTGGTTATTCCCACCCCTGATTTTCACCCCCCAACCCCTGCCCAGGGCAGTCTGAAGGACCAGATCTTGCCCACCAACATTCTCCTCTGCTGAGGAGAACCATGGAGCTGAGATGGGAGGCATGGAGGGCAGAATCCAGCAGCAACAGATGTAGGAGGGAAAGTTGTCCCATCTCTGCTTGTGAGGAGGCTGAAGAAGGGAGAGAAGGGGACAAGGGGAACCTGTTGGACCAAGTCCAGAGGAGGCCACAAAAATCACAAAAAGGGCTAAAAAATCACAAAAGGAGCATCTCAGCTACAGAAACAGGCTGACAGAGCAGGGGGTGTTCAGCCTGGAGAAGGCTCTGGGAGACCTCAGAGCCCCTTCCAGTGCCTAAAGGGGCTCCAGAGGGCTGGAGAGGGGCTTTGGACAAGGATCTGGAGTGACAGGACAAAGGGCAATGGCTTCAACCTGCCAGAGGTCAGGTTAGATTGGATATTGGGAAGAAATTCTCCCCTGTGAGGGTGGTGAGGCACTGGCACAGGTTGCTCAGAGAAGCTGTGGCTGCCCCATCCCTGGAAATGCTCAAGGCCAGATTGAAAAAAAACTGGTCTAGTGGAAGGTGTTCCTGCCCATGGCAGGGGGTTGGAATGAAACATCCTTTAAGATTCTGTCCCAGCCAAACCAATCTATGATTCTGTGGTTCTAGGAAATGGAAGGTGGGAAGAGCAGCCCTGAAGCCAAAAGACCTGGCACTGCTGAGGAACAGAGATGGACTAAAGAAAGTAGAGCATGTGCCGTGTGATGCTGATGGATGTTTGGCACAGGGTTTTTTTGGATCCCTTTTTGTCTTGTCTGAGCTGCTGCCTGCCTATTTTGAGTGGCCCACAGTGGCTGCATGCACTTGCCCTATTGTCTCTTTAGACTGGGGATTTGTGACACCCTTGCTCAAAATGTGGCAGCAGAAGTACCAAGGTCCCAGCTCCTTTTGAAAGGGGGAGTTTTAGGATTTTTCCAAGCAAAGGGATTGCTATTAGATTGGGTGCTGTTAAATCAAAGAGGCCCATGGCTCACATACTCCCTTTGTTCCTGCTTTCAACACTCTGAAGCCTGGATAGATTGCATGACAGAGTGAAATAATCAATAAATAGAGCAACATGGTTTTGTATCTTGGCAACAATGATGCTACTGAACCATGTAAATTGACTTTGCTCTCTCTCCCTCGGTGCAAAGATCCTGTCTGGCTGCAGGGAAGGAGTGATGCCAGCTCTCCGCAGTGCTGGGGGACACAGATAGCCCCTTCTCCCATCTTAGGTTTTGTGCTTCAGCACCCCCTGAACTGCCCTTGGTTAGAAAGTGCACAATAATATCCTTCCCCAGCTGGGATCACCTTCACCCCACAGTACAACACCTCCCATGTTGAGATTCACAGAATCTCACAGTCCTAGAATGGTTTGGGTTGGAAGGGACTCCAAATATCATTTAGTTCCAACACCTTGGCATAATCAGGTTTCTTAGAAATTTGCTTTTCTTGTGGCTGAACTGCTGCAAGGGCCTTTGAGAGGAAATCATATCCTGTTCAACCAGCCCACTCTTGCAGCAAAAAGGGGTTTTTCCTGTAGTCTGTGTTATTTCTGAGGGAGGATGTAGCTCCAGTGCTGATGGAGGCTCCTGCTGCCAGCAGTGGTCACGGAGAGCATGGCTCTTTCCCTCCCCTCTGGGCCTGAAGCCAGGCAGGAAGGGCTGGAGCCTGCAGCACCACCAGCACTGCCAAACAGCACATTTTCAGTGTAGTGAAATGAAGAATGAACCTTCAAGAAACCAAGCAGGAAACTTGATTTTTCCAAGGAAACCATTGAAAGAATCAGCATCTTCCCGTAGGCTGCTTTTGGCTGCATTAGATCACCATTTTCCTGGCCACAGAGAGGAGCCCAGGCAGAGCTCTGTCCATTCAATAAACATCAGTTTCTCTGTGTGTTTCCAGCCTGGCATGTGCAGTGAAAGCTCCAAGAACAGCTCATGTCATGCTGATTTCATTCAGTGACGAGGAATAAAAACAGAAGCTCTGTAGTCAACATGAAATTAAGATTAATGGCTTTTCAGGTTGATATCCTCTGTGTGAAACAAACCCCATATTGCGATTTGGCTATTTAATGTTTGTTCAATGTTAGTCATTAATAGCAATTTCTCCACATGCGCAGGTCATTTGCTCACATATTTTGGAGTTTCTCTGATCTCAGCCTTGCACTGCTATTGCTTTGTTTAACCCCAGGGGAAATCATAGAATCACAGGATGGATTGTGCTGGAAGGGACCTTAAATGTCATCTATCCAACCTTCATGACATTAAAGTTTCTGGAGATAATCATCTGCCTCCAGGGACCCAGCACAAAGGGGCAGAAAATGAGGCCAGCCTCTGGTGCTGGTGTTTATCCTTGTCCCAGCATCCCAGAGGTGACTGGGGGGTGGCAATGGAAAGCCACCCAGGGCTCTCCCTGTGGTTTGCTTTGGCATCTGCACCGGGGTTTTATTTGCATGTGCTAGGCTGGAAAACTGCTTCATCATCTGGTGAGTGTCAGCAATGCCACCGAGCCCTTCTGCCTGGGGCCGTCCCCCAGGAATTGTGGAGGATGAGCTCAAGACCAGGCTGGATGGGGCTCTGAGAATCCTGGTTAGTGGAAGGTGTCCCTGCCCATGGCAGGGAGCTGGAACTGGATGATCTTTAAGGTCCCTTGCAACCCAAACCATTCTGTAATTCTGTGAGTCTGTGAGTCTGTGAGTTGAGATTCTGTACTTCTGTGATTCAGTGATTCTGTGATTGATTCTGTGATTCTGTGATTCCATGAGTCTGTGACTCTGTGAGTCTGTGAATCTATGATTCTGTGATTCTGTGAGTCTATGATTCCATGATTCCGTGATTCTGTGATTCTGTGACTCTGTGATTCCATGATTTTGTGTTTCTGTGATTCAGTATTTCTGTGATTCAGTGATTCTGTGAATCTATGATTCCATGATTCTGTGATTCCGTGACTCTGTGATTCTGTGATTCCATGATTCTGTGAGTCTGTGAGTCTGTAGTTCTGTGATTCCATGATTCTGTGAGTCTGTGGTTCTGCAATTCTGTGAGCTGGGGGCTCTGACCTGCCCCATCCATCATGAAATGGTGTCCATCAGCCTCACACCCCAGCTCCTGGTCAGCGTGGATGAAGGAGCTCAGCTGGGTGTGGCCACAGCATGAAGGATCCTGCTGAACCCATCACATAGATAAAGGAAATTTAATTACATCTGTAGGATTTCCATCAATGCTGAGCAGCAGCAGGCTGGGTCTCAGGGGAGATTTTTCATTGTGTTGAAATCTGACTTTGTTAATTACCAGTTTTCGATCTCATTTGAGGGTTAAGTTTATGAAACAGAATCCTGATTTCTCTGATTTCCTTATCCAGCTGGTTTATTGAGTCTTGTACAGAGGATGGTTTTGGACCTTAGAAACTCACAAGGTTTCCTCCCAAAGAGGAAACTCCCACACTTCCGGCATGAGCTGTGCAGAAGCATTGGAGCGAGGGGAGGTGATGGAGATATGCAGAAGTCCTGGTGAAAGAGAAAGAAAACATCTCAGGAAAACTGAAAATGAGGACAAAGGTCTTGCTGCCAAATTATAGCTTATTTTATCCCCAAAGGGAACTCCCCTTTCCCACATGGGAAGCACCCACCCCAGGCAGCCAGGGAACATTGTGGTGGGGGCTTTAGCAGTGACACCAGCCTTTGGTGCACCCCAGGCTGTTGACTTCCTCTTGGGGAAAGCTTCCCATCATCTGTTTACCCAGGAAGCACCAAATTTGGCTGTAGGAAGTCAATAGAGCGCCAGGTTTTTATCTACACATCAAATTTACTTTTTTAAAGAGAAAATAGCCACTGAACAGCCCTTGAAGCTTGGGGCTAGTGTCTAATTCCACTTGAAGAGCTTTGTTAGATAATTGCAGTATTTTTCTGAGAGAAAATAGAACAATCAAGGCTTGTAATTAAAAGCCATTCAGGCAGCTTTGATCCTTCTCTCTGCATCTTCTCTTACCAAACACAAATGCCAACAAGGACTCATGGCAATATTTACAGTCACTATTTTTGGCCTTTGCCTTTAAATTAACTCCTCTTCCTCGCTTCCAGTCAAAAGGAGGGGGAGGGAGGGAAATGGGGCTTTTCAACAGGTGTTTCTTTGGAAAGATTATTTTGGAGGATCCCTGATATCATAGAATAATTAAGTTTAGAGAAGCTCAACGAGTCCAACTATCACACACTAGCCACACCAGCACATTCACCACTAAACTAAATGAAATGTCACACACACAGGTTTTTTTGAACACTTCCAGGGAGGATGACCCCACCATTGCCCTGGGAAGCCTTTTCCAGGGCTTGACCACCATTTTGGTGAAAAAAATATTGCTAATAATCTAATCAAACTTCTAAATATCTAAAAAAATCTAAAAAAAATATTCTAAAAAATATTTCTAATATCTAATCAAACCTCCCCTGGCACAACTTGAGGCCACTTCCTCTCATCCTGTCACTCCATGATGACTAGCCTGGAGCTCCTCTGGAGGCCTCAGAGCTGCCATAGAACAAGTTTATCACCCCAAAACTGCCTCCAGGCACAGCCTCAGCTGCAGTGGTGGTGTGGATGAGACAAGACCCACACACTCTGCCCTGGGCATGGACAGGGAGCTGCCAAGGCCATGTCCCACAGCCCACAGAGGATCCTCAGGTGAGCTCCTGACTCACTGGGAGAGGAATACAGCCTGGGAAGTCCCAGCAGCAGGTGGGGATGTCAAACCTTGATGTGCTGAGACCCTCTGAAGGCACCAAACTGGGCTTGTTTCTCCCAAAATTGGCAGTACAGTCAGTGGGTCACCATTTCCTTGGGTTTATGGTGGGACCATCAGTGGCTTATCAGCACCCAGGGGCTCCCAGCAGTCCCAAGGAAACGAGGTGAGTGCTACAGGTGTCAGGCTGTACAGGGAAGGGACAAATTCTCTTTCTTGGCTTGATTTGAACACCATCTTCTGGATACCCTTCTGCTTCTCATCTTTCACAGTCCAACTTTTTGCTTATCCATGTTTAATTTTTATTTTCATATTTTTCTCACATCAAGATGCTTCTGAGAAGCCAGGCCTCCAACTCTCAGTGGGGTATTATTTCTTTTCTCACCCAAAAATCGTGACCAGCCTTAGGGAGGCAGTGTGAGACTGTGTAAGACCCAGGGGATTGGAGCTTCCCGGGAGAACAAGCTGCAGCACGGCTTGGATGAGGACAATTGATCCAAAGAGCCAACATTGCTGCAGCATGAAGATTTAAAAAGCAACAACTGCTTCCGATCCCCCACCCTAACTGAGATGCCTGCATGGAAAGCCTGTGGTGGGTATATGAGCCCTAATTCCTAAAAGTGGGAATATGAGCCCTAATTCCTAAAAATGGGAATATAAGCCCTAATTCCTGGGGGCTGCCCCACACCTTTGCACCCATTAATGCAGCACACACTGTTCCAGAAGGAAATCCACCCGGCTTTGAGGCTGAGCTGACTTTGTGTATGGCTGGGAAGGGGTTAGGAGGAGGAGGAAACCCTGGGTTCCTAATTCAGCCTCCCTGCAGACCCCAGACAGCGTGCTTGCTTTAGGAGGGGATTTGTGCATCTATTTGTGCATCTATTTGTGAATCTCTAATGGGGTTTTTTTTCCTGCTTCCAGTGTTCAGGATGCAGCCGATGTGGGCTGTGTGGCAAGCCAGCCCCAGCAGTGGGAGGAAATTCAAAGGAACGAGCTGGCGTGCGGCGTTTCCCTGGGGAAATGTTGTGCCGGGAGAGGGCAAGCATCTTCCTGGAGGTGTTTTCTGCTCTCCCAGAAGGAGCCGAAGGACAGCCTGGCTTCTGCTGCTGTGTTCCGAGGGTCTGCCCAGGCACAGGAACCCCGAATGTGCTGTTTCCCCTCAGGAGCAGAGTGACAGGCTGTGTGTGAGGCTGAAGATGCTGCGATGGGGGGGATGCAGCGATGCCGAGCTGAAAGCAGCGAGTGCCGCTTAGTGCCGCCGGGCTGAACCGCACCGGGGCTCCGCGGGAGCTGCAGCCTCCCCTGCGCTCGGGAGGGGACCTGGGCAGCCCAAATCCTTCTCCCCCGGGAGCCTGGCACCCGCAGGAGCGGCCAAGGCTCGTGTCAGGTGTTTGCCGTGGAGAAAATCGTGGATGCAGCAGGATGCTGCCATAGGGAGATGCTGAGATGGGGCTGCCCGTGCTCAGAAAGGGAAGGGGTAGGGGATGCAAGAAACGTCTGGAAATGCCCGTGGAGGGTTCAGAGAGAAGGGAACCAGACTCTCCTCAGTGATATCCAGTGATAGGAGACACGAACTGAAACATGGAATATTCAATTAAATCATAGGAAGGAAATTCACTGTGAAAGTGGTGAAGTACAGGAACAGGTTGTCCACTGTAGCATCTCCATCCTCAGAGACATTCAAACCCGAGTGGACACAGTGCTGGGAAATTTAACCCTGCTTGAGCCATGCTGTGACTGTGACTATCATATAATTTTTTCCATTTAATGGAAAAAACTCCAGCTATATCATTCTCATGTCTGAAGTGGTTAACTCACATTGAAAAGCTCCTTTCCATGCAAAAAAATACAGTAGTTTTCTACTTAATAAAATATATTGCCTTTCCTAGAGCCCTAATGCCAATGAACAGCGATGCTTCAGCTGATTAGGCAGCTTGTGGGAGAGGTGACATAATTTGAGTCAGTTTTCTCACACAGAGAGGTTTTTCCACCCGGGAAACCCATTGCCAGCAGGTGGCAACCATGCTAAAGCAAAATTCCTGGGGAAGGTTTGCCTGGAAGAATGTGTTCTCCTTCATTGTTCTACCACAGCTAGCACCTCTAATATGGAGAAGGCAACAGAGCGATCTTGTATCCACACATCTGTTTTTAGTTTGCCATAAATGAAATTGCCACCCCGAGGTATTGAGGGTTGTCAGTTCGGGTGTTGGGGTGCTCAGGGCACTGAATTGCCCCACGCAGTCTCACCTGGGGTCTCCACCCACACCCACCCACTGCTCTGAGAACCCATTTAAGCTGAGAACTGCAGTCTCCTTTCCTTTTGCATTCCCTGTCCTGCATTTTCCTGGGGAAATTTGGACAGGTAAGAGCCAAGCTTGGTGCCTGGGGCTGGGGGAAAGCTTGAAAGAAAAATTTTAGTTATGACAGCCTTCCTAAAAGCAGTAACATACAAACTTCACAGGGCTAAAGGGTGTGAGAATGAGTTTTCCAAGCTTTTAATATGGAGTTTCTGATTCCCAGGCTCTTCCAGTCAAGTCCTTTTGTTCCAATACTTTTGTTCAAATATTTTGACTGTTTATCTGTGAAAGAAGAAACTTCATATCTGCAGTGCTCACTAGAGTTTTTCTTATGGCTTACAAACCACCTTAATTTTGTTACAAACCTGCTGTGTTTATTTTATAATAGGCAAAATGTAATATATATAGCAAAGATATGGCACAAGTAGCATAAATTTTCTCTTGTGAAAGAAGGACCAGTCTCTTTATTCCCCCATGAGGTTTATTTCATTACTCACTCTTAAATAAATATGTATTTGACACTTAACAGGAACAACTAGTTCAAAATGATTTCTAACACAAGTTCTCACAGTTGTTATAGTATTTGTATGGTGTGCTGTTTGGCACTATTTTTGAGACTCAAGTCTTCCTTTTGGTCTAAATTTAACGAGTCACAAAAGAGGAAATTTGTGGTGGGGTGGAAGATGGACAATCCTTCAAAATCAAAAGAAAGCCGTAACACACAGGAACATACATGAACATTGAAAATAGTTTCTTTTCTCTTCCAAATACTCATCCTCTCTCTTACAGATGTTTCATTGAAAGTGCTCATTAGCTCTGCTCCATTAAACAATCCTCCCTAATAACTCAGTGATAAAGAACTGAGCTTTGCACTCCTCTGGAAATTGGTCTCCAGCCTGTCCGTGCTGTACAGCAGATGGCAATAAAGGACCACTCTGTGGCAGAAGTACACCCCTGAAAAGGAAATGTTCTGTCCTTAATAATTCAGGGGGTGAAATTAAAATCAGGGTCTAAAAATGCAAGTTGGTGGGAGCAAAGAGGGGAAATACAAGAGTCGCAAGTGGGCAGGACAAACCCTGTTGCTGACGAGAGTTACAAACAGACCGCACACTACATGTAAACCAAAGAAAGGACGTTGTGCATTCATTGGCCACTCCTCCAGTCTGCAAAGTTTCTCCTGAAAAACCCTGGAAGGGCAGGGACCTGCCAGCCCCAATCCCCTGTTCAAGAAGTTCTGCATTCCAGCAGCTTCCGGAAACTTTTCCGAAAACTGTCATCCAGGAAAGCGTACAAGAAAGGATTCAAGCATGAATTGGCATAGCTTAGGCTGGTGATGAAGTAGGATATCCCAATGACCATGGAGGTCTGGGGTAAGTCAGTGGTCAAAGCCACGATAGTGGCCAGGTGGAAGGGGGTCCAACAGAAGAGGAACACAGCCAGGACTATGAAGACCATGATGGTGACTTTCTTCTTGGCTTTGTCCAGGGCTCTGGCATTGGAGTTCAGGTGCATGTTCCTCAGCTTGTAGAGCATCATGGTGTACAGGATGCAGATGGTGGATACTGGAATGGCAAAGCCAAGGATGAGGGTGTAGATCCTGCTGGCTTTGAACCAAAACCTCTCAGGCTTGGGGAAATTGAGACCACAGCTCTTGATCTCCAGGTCGTCAGTGTAGACATTGGCAAAGATGATGAAAGGGAGGACTATGATGGTGACCAGGATCCAGATGCACAGGCTGACAATCCTGGCTGCTCGGTACGTGCGGTGGGGCATCCTCTTGGACCTGACCGTAGCCAGTACCACCAGGTACCTGTCTATGCTCATCACTGTCAGGAAATAAATGCTGGAGAAGATATTGTAGTGGTCTATGGACAAGATGACCTTGCAGAGGATTTCTCCGAAGGGCCAGTAGCGGAGGAGGTGCTCTGCAATATTGATGGGCAAGACAAGGGTGAACAAGTCATCAGCGATAGCGAGGTTCAGGATGAACATGTTGGTCACAGTCTTCATCTTGGGGGCCTTGAGGATCACGTAGATGACAGCAGTGTTGCCCGTGAGCCCCACAGCACAGATCACAGAGTAGATCACAGGCAGGACAACATAGAAATCAGCTGCCTGCTCTTGGAGGGTGAAGTTGAACCTCATGCTGTTTTCCAGGTAGCAGCTGTTGCCTGCGTTACTGCAGGAGCTGTTCAGATCATCCCAAAAGGAGATGTTTCCCATGACTATTGATCACAGACCACCCTCAGATACCACTGAAAGCCTCACTAGCCCAGAAGTGAGAGGCTTTTTGTTTGGTTGGGATATTTTCCCCCTCCTGTGAGAAGCAGCTGTTACCTCATTTAGATGCAGCTTATTTTCAAAGGTGAGTTGTGAGGCTTCTTGGACCACCTAACTTACCTCTCCCCCCTGTTGGAGAAGTTAGATTTTGAAGTGATGATGGGAGAAAAAAATGTTTGGAAGACATAAGTCTCCATGAACCAAGAAAACAAGAGAATAATGACTTTCTAAATAAATCAAGGAACTCTTCTTTCTGAGAGCATTCCCGGTGAGCTTTGGCTTTTCTTGGCTGGGGGAGTTGAGCGGCTCCTGTTCAGCTGTCTGCAGTGAGAGCTCTTTTGGGGCTGACAGGAACAAGGAGGCAGAAGGGGGAATTTCGTGCCTGGCTGGCTGTTCACAGCCGTTGGAAGACCGGAGGGATGGCTGCAGTTTCTCTGGCACAGCTCTTGCTTTCCGTGCTGGAGCAGAAGCGTTCCAGTGGTTAATTAGCGCCTGCCTTTGTGTCGGAGTTCAGGCTCTTCATGGGCTGGGATTTCACAAACAATGAAGAAGTTTCTGACACTGCTACTCCCCACTCCCAGGGTCCCCTAGTAAAAGAAGGAGGGGAAAAAATAGTTCAGGGAGTATTTCTGAAATTAACGGTTAAAGGGGATTACCCTGCAATCAAAGTACACCTTTAAGCAAGGGTGGGTTATGAACTCACTCTGAAAACCATCCCCAGTACAAACAACTGGCAGCACCCCAAATTTGGCACAGACGGACAGACAAACCTGTACATCTCAGAAGTTCAGGATTAATCGGGGAAGAGAGAGAAAAGTACCCTGAAAGCAAATCCACTTTAGAGACACAGCAGGAATCATCCCACCTGTAGCAGTCACCACATCCATCACTATTGCCTGACCCATACTTCCAAGAATTCCTCCACAGGGAATGAACAAAAACCCGATCCCTACCCCCCCACCGTGAAGATCAAAGGTTTGGCAATCGGTCCCGGGCTCTGCAGAGAGAAGTGCCTCACTTCTTCTGCCTTTTGTTGTCGCACGGCAATAAAGTGAGCGGGACTGCCGGCGCTGGGGATGGGGAGTGAAGCGTCCCTTACCTGGGAAGCGGCTCCTCTGCCTCCTCCAGCACCTGCTGCTCGCACTGGTGAGCCTCTTCCCTCCGATCCGAGCTGGAGGAGGGTCTCTGGGCTGCTGACGTACCGGGATTTGCAATTAGATCAACACGATGCTTCTGTGTGTGCGTGTTGTGTGTCTGGCCAATTAGCACTTGCTCGGATCAGGGAAGGGGGGAAACAAGGGTTTTCTCTCTGCAGGGTTATTGAAATAGTAAATACGGTGGACGTTTCCTTCAGGAATGAGGGAGATGTGGAGGGACACAGGCAGCACCCAGGACTGGCTGAGTGAGGGATGAAAGGATGGGAAGCAGGGGGTTAAACTGCTTCAATAGGGAACAGTGGCTGGTTTTAACAAAGGGAGCAGGAGGAGGGTGAGCTACATTACAACGTGCAAAATAAACAAACAAACAGATGTACCTTGCCAGATCTGTGCTGTTTTCGGTTGCTCTGGGGGAGTTTGTCTGAGTTTCTCCAGCTGGGTCTCTGATCCGGCTTTGGAGATCCAGTGAAATCCTTCAGATCCGCATCAGGAGGTGCAGGAGTCCCGTGAAGCTTGTCGGAAATGCACCCCAGGTTACAGAGCAACAATGTAAGATCACTTTACCAGCATGTCCCTAAAGAAAAAAAAGAAAAAGGAAATCAAGAGTCTTTTGATTCTCCTTTAGTCTTTTAAGTATTGCCTGAGCTTTGTTTTGACACAAAGCAAGGGAAAACACAGGAATCCATCACTGCCATGCCTGGCTGAGCGCATTTAACCAGGAGGGCCAGCTCATAGATCTGAGCCAGTAGCCAAGAAGTGTGTTCGACTTTGCTCCTCTCCTTTGGATGTTTTTATATTCTTCTGGCAAGATTATTGTGCGCCAGTAGCTGGGTGGGAGTAAAACATTTCATTGACTTCTTAAAGACATGGCTATAACCGACTTCAGCAGATGGGATTTTTTTTTTTTTTATGTACAACTCTTCAAGATATTTCCTTGACCAAAATCTAACCAGACATTGGGCTTAAGGAAAATTAAACAGGAATTATATTGTCCAATTATATTGCATAGGAATTATATGGATGATACTTCTTCAGATGAAACATCCCTGGAGCTTTCTTCTTGCCTGTTTTGGGAAAGCTGGTGTGGTTTATAAGGAGTTGTAAATGAAGCAAGGCTTTGGTAGGTTTGCAGGGGGAATGCAGTTTCCAGGAATTGCCATTGTCTTTTTTCGGAGAAAAGCATACAGAAGGCAGAAAAATTCAGGAGAATGTGATGTTACATTTGCTGATCTGTAACAATTCCCTGGGACAAAAGGGTTTTAAAGTATTTTTCATCCACAATCCTTTGAGGCTTTCTGTTTTTTAGCATAAAGTATATTTCTGGTGTCTGGGATAGTTTAAAAGCTGTTCTTTCTCTTCCCAAACAATATTATCTTGGAATTGGCATCATGCTGCCATGGCCACGGGTTTTGTGTGCCTGGGTGCTGTGGGGTTGAGGGGCTGGGAGCTGAGGGGGCTGCAGGAGCTGTGGTGCTGATGATGCTCCCTTGTGCTTTACCCTTCTGTCTTGTGCCTTACTCCTCATTATCCGTAGTGAACATGCTCTCCGTGCCTTGGTTAGGATGTGCTTGATTAAAATAACCTGTCAGAGATGAGATGGAGACTAATTAAAGCTCATTGCCTGGTGTGGGTAGAGGGGCTTTTGCGTATATGCCCCAAACAAATTACTGGCACCTGCTTTTGGAGCTCCTTGCCTGGTTCTCCAATAAAACTTGTTTGCTTTGGGGAGGACAATTGCCAACAGATCTAAATTCATGTAGGAAATTGCTTTGCAGTAGGAACTGTTCTATCAACAGAGAAAATACTTCTTCTGTGCATCTCTGGGCTCGACCAGGGCCAGAGGCTGTGCACAGGGGAAACAGATCTATTTATATTGGAGTGATGAGGAGTGCTTGGAGAGAATGTTTTACTCTTCTTGTCTTTTCTGGCTGAGCATCCCTTGATTATAAATATTACAGTGGCATAAAGCCCTGGAAATCAAGCACTGGTTTGAAGATGCTGCTACAAAGGGCACGAGCTGCTTGGACCTACTTTTGTGCCAACAGCTCCATCATCAGCACAGGGCAGCATGGACAAAGATTTTATTCCTGGCAAATCCGTGCCATGGAGATGGACTTTGCCTCTTGAAGCCCATGTTCACACTGTGCAGCTTGGGTCAGCTGTGCAAACAAAGAAAAGGCAGCGTTTTAGGGAGGGGAAATCCCTGCCAGTGCTAAATCAGTGCTGCTTTATTGCCTCCCTAAAGCTGATGTGCTGCTGGCTCCAGACAAAGGCCATCCACCATTTTGGAGTTATGGAGAACCTGTTTTGTTGGGCTCCTGCTGCTGTCAAGGAGTCAAGTTCGTCCCAAGGACACAGATATACAATCAATAACCTGTTTACCAAAACAAAATGTTCTCGGCTGGCTGTCTTGCAGTCACTGGTTATTAAGGTGATTTATTTGTATGAAGTGTTCAGGCTTTTAAAAGCATTGCAGGTTAATAATAGAATCAGGGAGTAGTTTGGGTTGGAAGGGACCTTTAAAGGTCATCTAGTCCAACCCCCCTGCAATGAGCAAGGACATCATCAACCAGATCAGATTGCTCAGAACTCAACCATCCCACCTGACCTTGAATGCTCCCGGGGATGGGGCATCTACCACCTCTCTGGGTAACCTGTGGTAGTGCCTCACCATCCTCATTGTAAAGAAACTTCTTTCTTATATCTAATTTAAATCCACTCTACTTCCGTTTAAAGCCATTCCCCCTTGTCCTGCCACAACAGGACCTCCTGTCCTGAGAAACGTCCAGAACTGATTACATCAAATGGGCTGAAATTGCTTCTGGCAAGGTAAGTGTGCCTGGTCAGGCTATTTGTAGGATAACACTCACCCACAAAGCTGGGATGTCCTTCTGCTTCCCCCCAAAACCTTCCAGGCCTTATTGAGCCAGGCTGGCTTAGGCAGGTGATGGTGCTCACCTTGTCGGACACCTCAGGGAACCAGGCAAGAGCTACAGGGCAAATGTCCCCATTGGTAAAGTGGTGAATTGTGGCAAAGAAAGTGCTTTTGAACAGTGATAATTTTTCTGGATCCAGGGGCTGGTGACACATCCTGCCCGCCTGAAAGCTGCAGTGAAGGCAAAGGGGTTCCGGAAGTGATGTAAGGAAAATGGGAGTCAATAAACGGCCTGTTTTTGTCAGGGAAAGCACATATCAATAACTGCCCCGTCTGGCTCTGCAGGGGAGCAATCCACACAAACCGTGCAGCAATTTCCTCAGACCAGCTGTGATGGGGAATAAAAGCTGCAGCCCTGGGAGCTGGTGGGTGGCTGGCTGGAGCTGTTTGCTCCCTGCCAGCCAGGAAAGAGGTTGGGAGGCTCCTGCAATGGGTTACCCCCATTCCCAGCACTTCTTGGAGACCCTGGCTCTTTTACCACACCTTCCCCAGCCCCACCAGTTGTGGAGGGCAAGTGGCATTGCAAGAGGCTGCCTGGCTGCCAGCAGGAGCTGTGCTGGCAGATGTGTTAATGAAGGGAGCTCGGGTAGAGTACTGGTGACAGTGGGAGCAAGGACACGGTGCCAGTCTTGCTGCAATTAATACATAACTGTGAGAATCTGAGTGCAGAGGGAATGCTGCTTTGAACACCCTCATTTCCTCTCCCACTCCCCCTTGGTCTGGGTTCGAGCAGCCTTGCTCCAGAGTGAAATTAAAATCTGCTTCCATTCCAGGATGCTTTTACTCTCCAGCATTTATTCCTGCTTTTCTCCAGGGCTGGAAGCGAGGGTGTACTTTGGTTGGTTTGCTGCCCTGAACCAGCTCAGTCTGCTGAAAGCAGAGCCTTTTGGAAGATGGAGGGTTCTGGAAATGGACTCTCCCCTTTTCCAGTGCTGCTCATCACCTTTGTGGGGTGTGAGGGGCTCAGGGCAGTGGCTGGGGCTTCCCTTGTGTCAGTGCTGCCACGAGGAGTGGGCAAAAACTGTCCCATGGCTCTGACTGTGCCAGAGGTGCTGCTGCCTCATCCTCCTGAACTCTGGAAGCAGGAGAAGCTAATCTGCTGCATCAATCTATGGGTTGATTAGTCCTCTGGACTTGGAGCTTTTGTGCTTCCCTATCTCAGAGTTCTTCCATCCGCCCACGTGAGTGACAGCTTTTGTGTAATTTGCCTGTGGGATCTGTGAGGAAAAAGCCTTGGATGTGATGGGACCTGGTGCTGCAGTACTCTGGGGTACAGCTGATTGCTTCCTTTTGGAGTTCTCTTGGCCATGGATTTATTAACAGGGCTCTGTTTCCTGCTGGTTGCCTTTATCAGATGTGCACAGAGTGTGTGCAAGGGGGTTCCTCAGCACAGCTGAAGATTAAGACATAAGGAGGAATCCTAGTTTGAAAGGATGAGAACAAAACCAAAATAAAAGGATATTTTTTGCCCAAAGTTAGCGTGAGTCAGCAGGTAGGAATCAGCTCTTCCCTGGATCCCTGTCCTTCCTGTGCTGCTGGCAGATAAGGGTGTCCTGCAGGGCTGTGATCCATCAGCATTCCTGGCAGGAATATACATTATTTAGTTGCCATTAAGCTGATTGTAACACAGCTGCTAAGAGCCCTTGGTATCTGCCACGTCCAAGTGAGAGGAGTTGTCACTTTGACTTTTTTAATGCCATCTGAACTTTCACTTGTGAAAAGTCACCCTTTCTGTCATTGCTTGACCTGCTTGGAAAAGCTGTGAGTCCTTACAAACATCAGCACTGCAACAGGGCTATAATGCATCCTTGGAAAAACAGCCAGGAGCCCTTCAGGGATCTCACCAGGGAGCAGGCTCTGTGCAATATATTCCAATATCTCTAAGCAACAGCTTAATGTGTTGCCTTGTCTGCTTAAGTAGCAGAGCTCCTCTGGCCTAAAAGCCTCATCACCAGAAGGTTATGGAGTGCAAATTGCTGCTGAATGAATTTGCTGCTTTGTTCACTCTGGTTTCCCCTCCCTTTTGTGTGTGTTATGACAGTGAAATGACTCATCTTCACCTTAATATCATGTTTTGGAGAAATGGTCTAATATTTTGTACAATGCTCAATGTAAAAAACCCCAAACCAACAAAACAGATGAAATCTGTTTCCTGGAACAATGTTTTCCAGTGCAATTACACAGTGCCAGCTCCTTTCTACACACTCTTTTGGGCAACAGACATTGTGGAGTACAAAGTCAGTATCATCAACTATTGTAAGGAAAAGAGGGAAAAGCAGAAGGAAAAGAAGCAACAGCAGGTTTGAGCTTAGTGAAACTTGATTCTGGCTTTGGGCTGCAATAATTTATTACAGCTCTGTTTTACAATTAATGCCAGCCTGACCTACTTAAATAGAACATCATAATTCTTGTGGCCATGTATGTGGTCATGAAAATTCAGTGCTAAGAGCGTGAGCCGTGTTGGTTATGTCAGTGGAGAAAAATGTAAGTTGGGTAACTCAGGTGAATTGAGCAGGAAATGGTGTGCTATAAAACTCATAAAAATAATTTAAAATGCAAAAGATAAAAGGAAAAGGGAAGGGATTACTGCAAGATGGGGTTTATGGCTGGTGCTCTCTGCTTATCTGCACCCCATGGTCATGGCCATAGTGGGCATGTTAGGGACTGCATTTAGTGTGGGTCCCAGAAATAGCCAAAAGAGCAGTGACAGTCAGGAACACCTGGCTCTCCTCTCTTTAAAATCTAATTTCAGCCCCAAATTTAATTCCCTGGGGATTTAAGCTGTGAGGTCTTTGTGTGCTGGGTAAATAAAGCCCCCATCAGAAATCATATTAATGCAAATTATAGATGACCACACCAAAAAGAAGTTTTGGATGCTTGTGGAGGAGAAGCAGAAAAAGCAAAGAAATAAAGATACTTCTGGGTTTTCTACAGGGAATAATTTCTGAAGTGCAGAACTCCCCAGGCCATGCAGGGCCTCCTGCCAAGGGGAATGATTTCAGACAAGTGCTGACTGTGTGGGAGAGGGTGTTTTGTGTTGGAGGGCTGAGTTATCACTGAAGTTTTTCACTTCTAATACTTGGTAATATCAGTGTCATTTTGTCAGTAAGGAGCACACTCAGTGTCTGAGACATCTCCATCTCCACCTGCTTCACAACTCCACTTGAAGGCAGATGAAAATTATTTCCTTGTAAATGACGTGTTTTCAACAAATTCTGCAAACCCTTACTGAGGCTCCTTGCCATGAAGTTGATTTTCTATTTATTTTTTCCTGTTTTTTTTTTTATAAGAAGAATTGCTTTCTTGCAGATGTTAGGTAAATTTTTCCCTTCCTGGGATGTCAGGAGGTGCACATCCTGTACAGAAACACTCCCCAACTGCATCAATAACCTTTTTGTACTGCTCAGTGAGTCCCAGAAAACTGCAGAGCAGTTTTGTGTCTCTGCAGGTTACTTGGCAATCAATTCTCCATCTCTGATAAATCCTAATTTACAGGGAGGATGTGACGAACTCCCTCCTCTGCAATCAGGAGTTGGCAGTGCCCATTCTTCTGCAAATTTATGGGTTCAGCAGAATAATATCATATGAACAGAGGTGTTATGCAGCATTCCTGCTTGGTTTGCTCCTCATTTCATGGGGCAGACAGCAGCATTCTACAGCCCTAAAAAGGGCAGGGAATTTTCTGGACTGGGAAGAAAACCATCCTTGAGAGAGGCAGAATATGATGCTGTTACCCATGGCTGGTGTTCCCCCTCTGTTATCAAATTTCCCTCCCTTGCTGCCCTGGGGCACCTGAGAATGGGTGGTGTAGTGATGTTGTCCATATTGAAATCAGTCAAAGAGTTTGTGGACTTCTTTCCAGCATGAAAACAAACCCTGTTCTGCTGGTTGTATGAGGAAAAAATTATTTCAGGCAGAGAGAGGCAAGAAAAAGGTGAGAGACCAGTGAATTTTTTTCCATGTGGCTGCAGGGAGGGAGAACAATTGTGGTGTGGAGATGCATTGTTAATGTAAAAGCCACAAAAGCAACCCAAACAGGGAGTGAGCATCACTGGAACTGCACCTCTGTCAGTAAGGGATGGATCCCTCCTGCTCTTTCTCCTGCCTGGGGCACCTGTGTGGGGCTGGTTGTCCCTGTCATTTACCTTTTGATTGCACAACCATTTCTTAGAAAACAGTTGGCTCTTCAGACTCTCCTGGGCATTCAAGTGAGTCCAGGAGATGCTGATAAGTGGGTTTGGATGATCTTGGCTGTTAGGTGTTGCTATGTTTCCTGATGCTGGTCTCCAAAGCAATCCCTGGCACACTGCTTTTGTGGAAGGCAGAACAGCTCAAGAGAAAAATGCACTTGAAATTACCTGTTCTGGGGAAATGCAATGAATTATCTGCTAGGAACTGCATGTAAGCAAAGATGGAGCCTGAATTAGGGATCTGCCCTTGTGGGGGTCCCTTACACTGACACAAAGCTCTCTGTGCCTCTCAAGAGGGTTGTCACCATACAGAAACATGTCACTTCAGGGCAGGGAGGGGGATTTGACATCACAAAACATCGAGGGAAAAACATCGAGGCAAATTCTCCTTTTCTGGTCAGGAAAACCAGGGTGTGTGCCTGCTGTGTTCCACGAGTAGGAAATCAATTGCTGAGGGATTTCTGCTGGGAGATTTGTGCTTTATGAAATCCCTGCCAGGGGCAGAGGACTGGGGAGCTGGAAACGATAGCGCTGTCTTCCTCCCCTCTGCTGCTTTAATTGTTTGTAGTGATTTAATAAGCAGCACTATTCTTCCCTGCAGCAAACGCAGACAGGTGGCATTTTATTACCTTTATTAGGGTCCCTGTTTGGAATTTCTTTGCTGTATTTCCTTCTTGGCAGGCTTGGCCCAAAACTTGGAGAGATCAGTGTGAGAACTGGGCTTTGTGCTGTCAACATTCTGAGTGTTGAGCCAGCACCAAATCCATGCAATTATATGGGAAGGAAATAATAAGGACAAATGACATGATTTAAACAAGGAAATGCTCTTGGCTTAGGCATTTTATGTGCACAAATGCACACCAGAAGAGGAAGAGCAAAGCAGGTACAAGCTCCCAGTACTTGCAGAAGAATGAATGGAAATAACTTCTGTTTAGGCTGGAAACTAGGAGAAAATTTGTACCCATCAGAGAGATGTTGAAGTGGAGCAGCTGCCTAGTGACAACAGATAGGTGGAGAAGTGAACCCCCAAATTAAAGGCTTTTAATGTGGAGTTTTTTGGATGTTGGGGTCTTTAGAAGCAGATTTTGTGAGTCCCATGGGCAGTGCAGGTGGATTCCCAGAGGAGCATCCCCGTCCTGTACTAGGGATCAGCTGTCCTGGTCCCACAGAGTGATTTGGGTTGTACCTCATGGCCCAAGCAGAGCTTGGGGAAATGCCTCAATGTTGGTTGGATTTGAATGGCATTGGGGTCAAATCGAGTTTCTCCTCTGAGGGATGGAGTCTTGACCTCTCACAGGTTTCGCTTGAACATTTCTTTAATCTGTCCCCCACCCCAAAACCCCCAGCAGATCCCCTGCTCCTGCCACTCTGTGTCTCCCACAGCTGAGATCCTCAGAGCTTTTCCCTTACACTAAAAGAACTGGAAATTGGCTGGGTTTTGTTACCTCTTGGCAACAAAATTGTCTCCTATTGTGCAGCTCAGGGGGAAAGAAACCTCTTCCTCCCTTCAGTCTGCTGCCACAAAGTGTTTTGTTCCTCTTTGTGAAGAACCAGGAAGAAACACTTCTTTTTAAGATGAGGGAGCCCAATTCAATTCCCTTATCATTTTGAGCAAAATAACCCAGTTATTTATGTTAGAAGTCACTCCAAAATTTTGAAGAGATCTTTTTAGAAAATATTTCTCTTGGTGACTGATTATGAGTGGGTATGGGAAGAAACTCTTTGCATTGAACCACTCAAAGCAGTAATTTCTTCCCAAAGAGTAGATGTAATTACATTTTTTGGGTGAAAAAAAATAAGTAGTAGTGGACCAAAGGAGCTTCAAGCTGATCTCTATTTGCTGCCAATGACTGAATTAAATGCACAGGATTCCTATCAGCTCTGCCAGACAAAACGTTGTATTTGGGTTATTGGGGGTTTTGTCAGAAATCTTTGTAGCATGAATAGTTCATGGACTTATCTCTGCTGGCTTCAGCCATTCCTGCTGTCCATCATATCTTGCTATTATAAGGCAGCTCTTTTCATTATGTTGTCTTTTAATTCAGATATGTGAGCCTTTTTCTACTTCTAGTCCCACTTTTCAGTAGGACAAACATTTTCTTATCTGTGAGTGTATTCAGTGGTGGCCACACAAGTGAAGGCAAGGAGCTGGCAGGTGATAATTTATGAAACTTTCTATAATGGGAAAAAACTCAGCATTCAATTTCCATCTCCTTAGAAATCTCTATTTCTTTTCTTGTCTCTTGTGCTCTTTGTGGCTGGTCTGAGTTTAGTGCTTGGAAATGCAATTATATGGATTCAAATTCTTTTGAGAGAGAATAATCTTGTATACAAAGCCAAATAAATTTAGCTTTTCAATATTAGAGCAGTTTGACATCCAGGTTGGGGACCTGGCAGTGTTTAGTGCCTGGCCAGCCTCAGAACACAGAGTTTGATTTAGGTGAAATTTCATTCATTGGAGACAAAGTAAAATTGCCTCTTATTTGCTCAGCACTAAAAATCCATCTGAAGCTGATTGCCAAGACTTGCTGCTGAATGATGGGATTAACTCCTGCAATGGCACCATGAAATGAGAGACGGGGAGAGGAATATTAAAAAAAGGCATTTCCAACCATGTGCAGGCCCTCATGTCCTGCTGTTGGCTTGGTGCTGTCAAAGGGGCCGATTTTGATGGTTTTAGAGGCACTAACCTGGGCAGTGAAATGCCCCTCAGGCAGCAATTGCTTCTCTGGTGTCTGCAAGTGCCTTTATCTCCCTTCATGCTCCTCAGAACTGAAGTCCTGCACAGACTGAGTGAATCTGAGGCTTTGGGAAGGCCCAGTGGTGACAGATTTTGGTGAGACTTGAGTCAGGAGATGGAAGCAGCAGCTGAAGATGCTGTAATCTTCATCCTTGGGCTCTCCTGCAGGCTGATGTGGTGTGAAGGAGGCAGGGATTCCACAAAGCAGCTTCTGTAGCTCCTGGGGGGAAAAAAAACCAAGTGGAAAGTTCTTTAATTTGTTAGAGTTTCAGGCTGTGCTGCACCTCAGGGCCAGGCTCTGCCCCTCTCTGCTCCAGCTGGTGCTTCCCTCTGTGGTTTTTATTTGCAAACCACCTCTCTGACCAGCTTCCACTTTGCTTTAAAAATTCAGCACCATGTTTGTGGCTGAACGGGTTCCAGAGCTGGGGAGAAGGGTTTGAGATGCAATTTGCATCACAGAGTTGTTACAGCAGGGAAATTGTGCCATCCCTCCTGTGCCTGGAGCTGCTAATCTTGTTCTGAACATTGAAAAACTCTTCAGCTTCTCTCATTATACCTAAATTTGATTACTGCTTTGATTTCACACCTCTTTCACGCAGGCTTTTCCTCTCTCCTTGGCTGGAATTCTCTGAAAAGATAAATTTTATCAAGCCTTGGGACAGTTCCCGTCATCTATCTCTGCTCCTAATGCTGCTTTTAATTATCTTGGGAACCTGAGCAAGAGGGAAACTGGGAGGAGTTTAGTGAGAAGAAAAGGAAGGCACAGAGGCCAAAGTGTAAATGCAGATTCTGGGTCACCAGAGTCTGCAGTGTTGTGGGGATCTGGGCCGTGCAAAGTGATGTTTTTCTCTGTGAATGGGTGATTCCTTCTGTATCTCCTGAAATTCCTGTGCACCAGGGCTGGTGCTGGAACTGCAGCCACACAAACTCCCCATGGAGCTGTGTGGGACACAGTGGGAATAATTTATTTGCTGCTTTTGATGAAAAGTTGTGACATGAACCTCAGTGTCAGGGAGGTGACACGTTAATGCTGCTGCTGTCAGACAGTGCCCACACATTGTGTCTGGAGACAGCTCAGGAGAAGATGAAGAAAAACCAGGATTAAATCCGATGTGCCACTGAACTCTATCAGAGATAAACTGCTTGGAGTGAAGTCTGTGAAGTGACTGGGGGGAACTGGATGAAAGGGACAGCTCTGAGAAGTGTGTGGTACGTCAGTGATGTCCTAACACTCATCTTTGCACAGAGATGAAAAAGTATCAGTTTGCATGGCCTGAATGTCTGGGTGTGGAAACTGTGTGTTGCACAAGCTGTGTTGAGCTCATCTGGCTCTGAAATATCATCTCTGCACCTTAGCCAGGAACAGCAGCAGAGTTCTGAACAGATTAATAAAAATCAGTCATAACCCAGAAGCAAACCTTGGCAATACACATCTGTGGTAGGTGAGGAGACCAAAAGCTTTCATTATTGTTCAATAAAAAAATCCTCTCTCTTGGCATTAAAATGCTTTAGTTTCAGCTCTGCCCCAGACTTTCAATGTCAAGTGTTTCTCTGGGTGTTGGGGATAGGTTCTCCCCCATAGCTCTCTGCAGGTTGGTGCTAATTAAAGATGTTCTGGCAGGTTCAGATGTTTTGGTGCCTGACCAGGGAGTGCAGAACAGGGATTACAAGTGCTGACATTTACTGTACTAGAAAGCCCAAGGGATAAATTTGTGCCCATTGACACCTTTAACTAGGAGGATCAATTCCTGTTGTGCTTGTACCAGAGTCTGGGCACAGACGGGGTTTCCAAGGGAAATCTTGGTCCATGTAGGGCTGGGGCTCCCTCCAGGCTGGTCCAGCCCCTCAGGGTGCTCAGGAACAGGGGTTCCCCACAGCCCAGGGCACCCTCCTTAGCCCTGGGCTCCCAAGGGCAGAGCCATGGCTGAGGCTCTGCAGGAGCAGGCGGGCTCAGCCCTGCTCCAACATGGGATCCCATGGGACAGGGCACGCTGGGATTTGCCCCTGCAGCTACCAGGTGTGTCCAGAGAAACTGCAGGGAGGGGGTGACCTCTGTCAGTGGGACCCCTCTGTGGGGGCTTAAATATATGTATTGTTATGGAGAGAGTTAAGATCTATGTATTGTAAGATCTGTGTGGGTCCAAGTTGCTCCAAACGAGCTACAGCTGCAAAGTCCATAGTTGGGCAGCAGCTGTAGCTCGTGAAGGTAACTGGAATAAATAGGGGCACCAGTTGTTGTAATCTTCACTGCAGTGTTGTTCTTGCCTCTCTGCTGGGGCTCTTCTCCATTCTCTGCTGCACAGTCCTTCCTGTCTTCTCAGGGGCTCCTCCTGGGCCCTTGACCCACCCCTTTTATCCCAGCTATCTTTACAAGCCACAGTTGCTGCCCAACTAAGGACTTTGCAGCTGTGACTCATTTAGAATAGCTAGGACCCTCCAAATATAATATAGATATTCACAAGGACTCCTGCTATACTTCAGTTGTTGTATACTTGTTGTTGTTATAACAATACATATATTCAGGCCCCCATACCCCTCTGTGCACAGGTGCCCCCACTCCTGGGGTGGCTGTGTGAGTTCCCCTGGAGACCTCCAGCCCTGAGAACCTGGAGCAAGTGGAAACCACAACTTTGTAAATGCTGCCTGTGCCCAATGCAAATGGTAAGAGAACAGGGGTGTGAAAAAAAAAAAAATTGTTTATTACAGAATTGTTTATCAACAGCAATACAGAACAATTTTAGAATGTAAGAACATTTGCAACAGCAACAACAATCCATAGAACATATATACATAAGAACCTATCTAGCTAAACTATATTAAATCTATTTGTAGAAGACAAAAAATTCTTAAAGTCTTAAGTCCTAAATCCTATTCTAAATACAAAAAACTGTAGAACAATGTAGAACTGTAGAACTATGTACAAAAGGGTTCCATCGCTGTCTGGAATGTTCATCAGGGGTAGAAGAAAAGCAGGTGTCATGGTCACTGCATCAGGCACAGAGGGCTCTTCCATGTGTCCCCAGGTTGGCACATGTGGGCAAAGCAGGACTTTGCTACCAGAGCTGGGCTTGGCTGGGTCTGGAACAGAGCTTGAGTGGCCCAAAGAGAGGACAGGGCAGGCAGTGTGTGGCCACCAGACTCCAGTTTGCGAGGTGCCACGTCCCTGAGCAGGGACCAGCCTAGCTCCAGTCTGGCAGCAGGGGATCCACTCTGCCTGTGGGGATCACGTGCCTGTCCTGCTGCTGGCATTGTTCTTCACCCCAAAACCATGTCCTCTTCCTCGTCTTTTACATCACTGTCCATGTCCTCAACGTGTTCTTCCACTTCCACTTCCATGTCCTCCTCTTCCTCATAAACATCCACCTCCATCTCTTCATCCATATCCGTATCCACCTCCATCTCTTCAGTCTCTTCCTCCATTTCCACATCCTCTACTGTAGGACTCGGGACATCCACCTCCATCTCTTCCACTGTGTCCATGACAGCCTGCAGAGGTGGCAAAACCTCAGAGTGGGGTCCCTGTCCCACACCATCCCCACAGAGCTGCAGCCCACTCGGGCAGCTGGAGGTGTCCACCTCCATGGAAAGGCACCATACCTCCCTCAGCTGACAAATTAGACAAAGGATAAATGTGAGCATCCTGAAGCCAGGGGTGACAAAATGCAGGCACCAGGGAGCTCTCAGGACTGATGGCAGTAGCAGAGGGCAGGTGGCAAGAAGGGCAGCAAGAACAGTCACGAGGGTGAGCAGGCGCAGACCGCACGGTAGGCTGACACAAGGGCCAGTGGTTGAGTTGTGCTCTTTGCTGGGGGGTGGCAGTTCCAGTTGGAACGTGGAAAGTGACATCACACAGATCCCAAGATTCCAGGGTCAACAGAAGTGGTCACTGGGGATCCCTGAATGGTTGGGCTTGAAACGGACCCTGAAGATCATCTTGTTCCAAGCTGAGCAATCTTCCCCCAGACCTTGGAGGAGCCCTGTTGCCAAGGATGGGGCATGCACAGCCTCTGTGCCCAACCTGGGCAGTGCCTCACCACCCTCAGTGTAAAACAGCAGCTTCCTTAGATCCACCTTCAATCAGCCTCCTGCAGCTGAAAGCCATCCCCCTTGCCCTGTCACCACAGGCCCTGTTGAACACTCTGTCCCCTTCTTTCCTGTGGGACCCTCCCAGTCCTGCACAGCCACAGTGGGGCCTCCCAGCGTCTCCTCTTTTCAGGCTGAGCATCCCCAGACTGACTGGCTAGCAGTCAGTCAGATCAGGGGATGCCAAAGCTGAAGGGTAGCAAATAGCATCAGGAACTGAGAGATGGAAGCTTTAGACCCAGATTTGCCTCTAAATATACAAAATTAATAATAGTGGAGGGGAAGATGGTGGGACACTTGTTCTTTTATTTTTTTATTCTTTTCTGTCCTGCTGATGGTTTTTCTGTTTGAAATGAAGCTTAGCACAATGTCCACTGTCTTCTCCATTTGTGAAACACCAAGCGGAGTCTGGGCAGGCTGATGATGCAGAGCAGAACCTACAAATATACTGGTGATCCTGAGCCTGGGTGTGCAGCTAAACCCAGCCAAAAGTAATTTCTGGAAATTCAAGCCTGGTTTACATTTTCTTGAGTTTGGCTATGCCAACTTTACCAGTCATTTATAAAAAAGCAAATAAAAAGTTCAAACCAAAACAGACAAAAACCCAAATAAACAAACCCACGCAAACCAATCAAACAGATAAAAAACCCCAAATAAAACCAAAGGGAATAAGGAGTTTGTGTTAGTTGTGAGGATATCACAGCAGGCAAATGGCTGCTTCCCACAGAATCACCATAAAAAGCCACATAAAACAGCTGCTCCAAAATATACCCAACAGGAGAAAAATAAAAAGTGATACATGGCAACTTTGGGGGCAGCTCCACATTAAGGTGAAGGATGAGCAGTGGTTCAGATCAGCATTCCCCACCCTCCAGGCTGCTGTTTGCTCCTGATGAAAGACCCTTGCAGGACTGTGGCCCCTCTCAGTGCAGTGTAAATCATCCCCACAGCTCTCAGCTGAGCCACTGGCATTTCCAGAGCAAGATCCAGGCACAATCCTGAGCATCTGTGGAAGGTCCTGAGCATCTTCATGCCTGGAACCACAAAACAGCTCAGGCTCTCCCTGGACTGGGTTTTTAGGGGAGGTTTCCATATCCCTGTGAGATCTGTTCATCCCTCAACACATCTGACTTTATGTACAATGATGCATCTGGGTTCCTTCCTTGCTCCTGTGTGCCAGTGAGGAAGCATCCATGTGAATGGAGGATGTTGTGCACAGGAACATTTATTCCTGGATTGCCATTTTGCTTCACTGTCACTCAGCTGAACACGGTCCTTTTCTAAGAGGGACTTACAAGAAATGTGTAGGAATTTTGGCTCTGAGAGGAGCAGAAAGCACATTTTCTACACCCCATTCCCAGCAGATGCAGTTTCCCTGGCAGAACAGTGATTGCCATTCATCTTCCTGGGAAGAATGTGGAGGCCCATTCAGACATCACAGATTCAGCTGATCTTTGGCTTTGTGTCCCTCATTTCACATGTCCAGTTTCAAGGGCCATTAAAAGAGGCTCATGTTTGCCTTGCTACCCAGAAGTGCTGTAGTTATTTCCAGGAGAAAACAAAAAATTGATTGTCCTCTGGTGTGGTAGAAATCCCACCACAATTGTGACTCTGAGAGCAAAGACAGCCTGTGCTTTTTGGGGCTGTAACAGCTGAGAGTGTGGCACAGCAGTTTTTATATTATTTTTAGAGTGCTGAAAACACTGTTCCCAAAACAATCTTTCTCTCCTGTCTTCTGTCATAAACTGTGGAACAGAGAAAATGGAAAGGAGCAGAGGTTTGTTTAAATTGGCTGGGGTTTTTAAAGTCTTAAAATAGTGTCAGCTTGATGCATGATACTTTAGATATTGGATTAGTAGCACCTATTTCATCCCACCAGAGAGGTGGGATTTAAAGCTTCCAACAACAGAAACACTGGATGTGAGAGAGCTCAGTTTTCCACCCCTCACACAAATATCTTGCTGTACTATTTTAAGCAGCTCAGCCATATATATTAAAATATTGCTCCAAACAACAACAGAATGAAACTGTTCCACCAAATGGGGAAAAATAAGAAAAGTGGGCGGCAGCCCTTTCTGAAGAGCTTGTGTTGATTTTGCAAAGTTGATGCAAACAAGGTTTGCCATATTTCTTTCCTAGAAAAATGTAGATATTTAATAGAAATCTGTGTCTGAGGCTGCTAAGTTGGGGTATGATTTTAGATCTGGGAGGAGCAAAACAGCTTCCAGAGAAGCTGTGGTTGTATCCCCCTTGGCAGTGTTCAAGGCCAGGTTGGAGGGGGCTTGGAGCAACCTGGTCTAGGGGAAGAGTCCTGAGTATGGTGAGTTCATGGAAAGAAACTTTTTGTTTTCCTGAGATGCTGCCTTTGCAAGGGGAGCTCACAAATACCCCACATAGTTTGAAATGCCCTGAGCAGAACCCAGCTGTGCTTTCCCACAGGTGATGAGGGATTTTCACTTGTATTTTATGGAGGATTTTCAGAGGGCAGTGCAAGAGCAGCTGAGTGTGTTTGACAGGCAGAGAGGGCCAGTGTGGCAGCAGCTTAATGCAATGGAGCTTTTCCTTCTGTGATCCTGTATAACCTGAGGCACTCTGGGGCTCTTGGACCCGGCAGCTGGACAAGTTAATCATTGTAACAAGTGATAAATTAACCTGCTCCACTCTCCTTAGCATGGCTGTGATGAGCATTAAGTAAACCAGCGAGCCCTTGCCAAGATGGGAGCTTGTTCTTTGCCAGGGAGGAGGGAGTAAATATTACTTGGAGTAAATAAAGCAACTCTGCTTCCCCAGGAAGAGGAAAAGAAGTAATTAAATACGTGAGTGCAGCATGGAATAATTTGCACAAGGACATATCTTGTCTGCTATGCAGGAATGTTCCCAATCAACTATGCTTCTCCTGACCTTTATTTTTCTGTATTTCTACCACATCATATAAGAGACTCTTGATTTAAAAAAACCAAAACAAACACCTTGTGGGGAAGCATTTCTTCCTTTCTTCAGAGTGCCTCTTTCTTTTGTTCCCTCCAGAGCTCTCACTTCATTTCTGCTGTTCCTTGGAGCACAGGCTTACCTCTTTCCTGATCCCCTGGGCTTGTTTTGCCTCTGGGCGTCATGAACACTATTAATTGTGGGGTTTTTCTCTCCATCCTAAGTCTGTCTCTTCAAGTAGTTTACCTTCATTTACCTGTTCGAGTGATGGATTTTTCTCACCTTGTATTACTTAGTGCTTTTTCTTCATTCTCTAAAACCAACTTCTCCCGTGCCCTGTGGCTGTTAGATGCCATTACAGGAGCATTCATTCTTTCTCTACTGCTTCTCTCAGCTTTCACAGGGAGCTGAGAGCTCTTTGGGGTTAAACTTGACTCACTTCAGTGCCTTCCTTGATGCTGCCTGTGTACTTGGACACTTTAAGGGAATAAAGTCTCAGTGTGGAGATTACAGCTGTAAAATAATGGCTCTTTTGAAGAAGACAAGAATGCTGTTGTCAGTCTTTCCAAGGATAAACTGAGCACGTTCTTTTTGGGGAGAAATAGGCTCAGCTCAGCACAGAGGTGGCTGTTGCAGGTACCCAGGTTTGGAGGGAAGGGTGCAGCTCCTGGGGGTGTGTTTGTGGGGGGCTGTAAGGTTTGTGTGGGGTCCCTGGAGCAGTGGGAACACCCCACTGGGAGATGCACATCAGGAAATGGGTGCACAAAGGGCCTGAAGCGTGAGCAGCTTTGGTGAAGGGTTCCATAGGAAAAAATATTTTTACTGGGATTTTGACAATTTGAAGCTCCTTCTCATATCCTTTGCCTAATGAACATTCCCCCTTTGCCAGAGTGTGGGAAATCCTGAGTTCACACTATGAAAACCCCTGATAATTATAATTTTTTTCTATTTTTCAATGTTGTCATCCCAGCGGGAGTCAGAGAAAGAGAATTTGTGTGACCTGCCTGTCTTTGACTTCGTGACAGGAACAATGCCATGATGCCATGAGGAACCTGGTCAGAGGAGCATCACTGCTCTGTCCTTAATTTTCCTGCACAATTGAGGATGATTTAAGAACCAAGGCACAGCCAAGACCTTTCCTCCTCCTGTGCTCATCAAGCAATCAGTGCCTCATCACACCTCAGCTTCAAACACTCGTTTGCGTCTGGCTGACCTTGACTGCCCTCCCTGGATGGGAAGATGAAGAGGTGGAAGTGTCAAAGATTGGGATTTTATGGGTGAGTTGTGAAATAATGGCTGGTGCAGGCTGGTTCTGTGGAAACCTCATGTGCTGTGTCATGGAGGATGAGAGTAAATTGATTAAACAGGAGATAAAAAAGGGCAAGGCACCTGGTTAGCTGCTGTTGAAGAAAATGTTGGGAAAAAAAAATACATGTAAGAAATATGTCAGAGATGGTCATTAACTGCCCTGCAGGGTCAGAGCTCCTTTAGTAATTGGCCATGTAGTGAATACAAGAAATTATTTTAAAAGTTCCTAAGTGACTGAGGGCTTTTAGTGAATGGTTGGGGGAAACAAAGGAATAATGTTTCTGGCAGAACTTTTATTATAATTTAAGCATCATCCTCTTTCTGAGATAACAGCTGCTTTGCATAAACTGAAATATCTTCTCCATTAGCTCTGGCAGGAGCTGGATAAAGTTCTCATTCAGGTAAACTTTAACATATGTCTGTAGAATAATAAATTTAATGAGAGTCATCAAATGCATTGTATGAGTAAGGATTGTGCTTAGGGCAAGAAGAAAGAGTAATTAGGAGTGGACAAAACATGAATAATAGTGGGGAAATTATAATTTATGGTGGTTTAGGGGGAATATTTAACTAAGCTGAGATAAAAGTCTACCTTGGTTGCAGGCTAAGCTTTATAACAGGATTCTACTAGAGCAAATTTAGTAGTCCTGGGCTCCAGACAGACCTTTAGATACAAGTTTACCTCTGGTTTGAGAAAGCTCAGGGCTTGAGCAGCATTTTATGGCTTTACTCTTGACCCTGGGGCTATAAATGCTCCTGTAAAATTAATGCCAAAGTTATAGCTTCTACAAATTTCTAAGAGTTCCAATGGAGGAAGGTCCACCTGGACTTTGGGGACAGTTTCTCAGAGCAGAACATTTCAGGTGCCATTAAACTGCATTCAAACGCCCTTTTATTGGGGCATAAATTTCACAGCCTGGTCTATCAGCCTGACACGTTCTTTGAGAAGAGATAAACTTTACAAGCCACTTTAAAAATAATTTCACTGCCAGGTTTGCAGCTCTGAGAACATTAATAAACTGAAATGGCTTTTGACCCTGCAGTAGCCACGAAGTAATTATGATTGTCTGTAGGCAGACTAATGAAACCAGCTGTTAACAACCTAATGAGAATTTTTACCAGCCCTCTGCTCCACAGACACATCCCTTTTCTGTCCCTGATTTTCCTGCACCCAGTGCTTCCCAGAAAAGTTTAGTGTTGCTTGATGTTCAGGTAAAAACTGCTTTATTTTGTAGGAGTGGTGATGCTTCACCTGGGCTGCTGCCATGCTGGGGTCACATCACAAAGTCCAGTTTCTACAGGAGCTGGGGAGCATGGAGAGCTTTGATATCACAGCATGACAAAGCTGGAGTGGAGGATTCTGGTTTAGTGTGCCCCTCAGTGGCAGACAGCATCAGTTATTGATAAATCTTTACTTCAAAGATAAGGTGTTGCTGTTTTGGCTCTAATCTTAGGTGGCTTTCAATACAGTTTTCCCTGGCCCTTAACATACTGTTTTTCTCTTGCTTTGAATACTCTGTCATTCCATATGACATTTAAAGGTCCCTTCCAACCCAAACCATTCCATAATTCTTTGGATACATGATGAATAGCAACATGTATTTTACCCTTATTATGGATGATATTACATCATGTCTGGCCTTTTGGGGCTCTTTCTTCTCCAGGTCCTTGTGACTACACTCACTCCTATATGCTCTTAATTTTTTTCTGTTGCTTACCAGTGAGCATTTTCAGTTCTGCCCCCCATGTTTAGAGCAAGTTTTCTGTGACTCACTGCACCAGACAGCAGGTCAGTCCAAAGAAGAGCATTAGGAAGTATCCAGCTGTATTTTCTCTTCTCCTTCTATGTACATGCTGTTGTTTTGAGCACTCTGGCTTTCTGAGCTTCCTCACATGTCTTGATCCTTTTCTGGACAACCAGAGGGATATCAGGCTTAAATCCCAGCTCTGAGGTCTGGCTTTTGAAGAGCCCCAGTCATCCTCTCCTACTCATCTCATCCTGGTCTTGGTGGAAATATGCCTTCATGGGATTGTTGTTCAGCTTTGGGGCATTCTGGCACTGCTGTTCAGTGAAAGTTTTTGAGGCTTTGAAAGGTTTCCTGGTGTGGCGATGACAATCCTCAATCCTAATGCTTGATGCTTGCAGTTGCCTGAGCTGTGAAACCTCCTGAAAAACATTGTTTGTTCTTTTCTCCTTGACTTTTCCTTGACTGTTTTCATCAACAGATTAGGAGGTTTGGGGATACCTTTTCAAAGGGAATTTCAATTAATCTCCTGTCTGGCATTTCAAAGGGGAACAGTGGTTTGGGTTTTTTAACCAGCACCTGCTTACCATCCAATTAGCTAACTGCCTTTAATTAACCATAATATATTCCAGGAGAGCAAAATAACAAGGGAACAAAATCAAGTGGTGACAGCTCTGTGACTGAACCTGGACTTCCCCTTTCCCAGGTGCAGGATTCTGGGCAGCCCTGTAACCCTTTGCTGGCCACTTTGAGCTCTGCCATGCAGTGCCTTGGGTTTCTGGGGAGGGAAAAGCATCCAGTCCCTCAGCTCCAGGTTCACATCTGCAAATCCAGAGGCCAGTGGGTATTTCTGTCTGTGGGATTTGCACACTGGATGTCCCATAGGATTCTGGTTGTGAGCTTTCCTCAAAAACGTGGTGAGATGAGGTATGCAGGACTCATTTCTCCAGAAGGGCAGGAGAAACCTCTGAAGGCCTCCCCTAAAGGGCCTCCTTACCCAGCAGTCTGACACAGATTTGCTTCTGAAGAGCTTTGTAATTTGTCCTTATTATGTTCTATGTGTGATTTAATGAAAGCCTTTTTCTCTTCTGTAATTGAGCTCTTAATCTCATCTGAAAAGCAGAGCACAATCCTTTCAGAGATGGTGTTTGAGTAACAGCCTGTTTGTGTTTCCTCTGCTGTGGTGCTGCTCATGGAGCTGCTCACTCCTGATTTAAGAACAGAAAATAAACAGATTTCTCTGGGTCAAAAATACATCAGTGATGCCACACAGTGTAGGTTTGAATAGAAAACTCTTTTTTCTATTGGGCAAGAGATCTTCCAAGCAAGAATCTTTCCTGGTTCTACAAAGAATATGAAGGAGTGAGTTTTCCTTAGTGAGCACCTGAGGCCTCATGCAGGTGATGCTCAGAAAATGGCACATGGGCATGGCAGCTGTCAGCAAAACAACTGGCTCTGGGCAGGTAAAAGTTGGCAAGAGATAAGAGTGGAAAGTCGAAACAACAGGATGCTGAAAAACTTGTAAGAGTAATGACTTCGGTGAAAATCCCTCCATCTTAAATCTTCAAAAAGCATTTTTACAAAAATTCACAAAAATGTCCCGATTATGATCAGTCTGATCTCCCTAAATAGCATTTTACAATCAGAATTAGGAGTTGAGAGACACTAAAGAAGGCTCAGGAGAGGATTTTTCATTGTGAGCTTAGTACATATTTTTTACTGTGCTGTAGTTTGGAAGGAGGCCCTGAGCTCCAGCTTAGCCTGGGGAGATCCTGTTGATCTAAACACTCCCCAGACCTGCTGTGGGACTGGCCCAGTACCAGAATCTGTAGGGAACTGGGTAAAATACTTCCCACTAGAAAACACTTGCAGCTTGATCCACAGTTCCCAGTTCAGACCACAGGCAGTGCCAGTAGTCACCAGTTTGCTGCCTGCTCTGTGCAGAGCTGGTGGCTGTGATTGGCAGAGCTGTGGGGTGAACAGGTTGGTGGCTTTTTGGGGCACACAGAACCTTCCATCTCTACTGCTTTGTCCCCACTAGAGAGTGGATTTTCCCAGAGAAATACCTGGAGAGTGGGAAGGATGAAGAGCAAATCATTCCCTGCCAGTGGATGCTGTGCTTGTTGCAAACACGTGAGTTACATCTGGTAGGAGTCCTTGCTGTCAACCCTCAGGGATTCCAGGCTGAGATCAGCTCAGTTCTGTCATTTGCCAGGGGAGTGAGGATCAGACTCTGCACCACACCTCCAGAGCTGGGGATAAGTGGGTTGAATCACATCCAGAGCCAGAATGAGGAATGGGTGGTGTTTTGTCTTGCCATGCATGGCAGATATCCTAATTTAAAGCTGTGCTGTCTTCCCAGATTCTGCTTCTTCCTCTGAGAAGACCCCTCCATTTTGATCCTGTTCCTTTCCACCCATCCCTCTAAAGATCTCCATTACTGGAGTAATTGGCACTATTGGATCAACCTTTGATGTGATGAGCAGTGGATTTTTGTAGTCAACATGCCAATTTAAAGGGCCACAAATAAAAGATCAATTACTTCTTTCCTGGAGAAGAAATTAAGGTAAAATCTTTCAATGTAATGGGCTGAGTGTACAAAGCTAAAGAGGTAGAAGATTTAAGTGAGACTGTCTCCTGAGAGGAGTCAATCTGTCAATTTAGCAAATTACAGAGAATATGCTTTCACCTTTGAAGCAGTCATGTACCAAAATGATGCCACTTGGAGTAGGCAGGGCTGGGAATTGCTCCCATGGGCTTTGACAGATCTGTTCACACAAGAGCCCTGGAAGCAGGGCCTGGAGAGACAGCAGGTCAAGGGCAATGTCTCTGCCTGATTTTACAGCATGTTTGACAGAGCTTTCCATTCCCTTTGCAGCCCTGTGTGTGGTGTCCTGGGTGGGACCATCCTGCCACACGCTGCCTGCCCGGTGGCACCGGGGTGGCTTTGCACCAGGCCCCTGGGCCTGCAAGGCCCCTGTGCCCTCAGCCAGAACTGTGACAGGTTAGAGGGAATTTAATGAGTTACTCAGCAGCATCAAAGGCCCTGTGAGAAGTAATTAGTGCTGTGAGGTGAAATTAGAGGGTTTAATGCTTTTTGGCAGAGGATCAGGTGCTGCTGTACAAACTCCCACCCAGAGTGTGGCAGCCCAAGCCATCAAGCAGAGGGGATGAGGTCCCACGCGGCTTTTTGTCCAAAATCAGCCTAAACCACCTTCCCTCCTAATGCAAATAACTTCTTTTTGGTGCCTTCTTCCAGAAACAGGGAAAAAATTGAGAGAGGGGTCCACCAGCCCTGAAATGCTGAGAAAAAAGAGCTCTGTTCCACAGGGATGCTGTGGAGGGGGCTGGAGTTAGTGTGTGCCAACTGGCGAGTCCCTCCTGCAATTGCTAACGTGCTCCTGATTTTAT
Source organism: Ammospiza nelsoni (assembly GCF_027579445.1). Lineage (NCBI taxonomy): Eukaryota > Metazoa > Chordata > Aves > Passeriformes > Passerellidae > Ammospiza > Ammospiza nelsoni. The sequence continues at coordinate 6,438,760 of NC_080644.1, read as the reverse complement.
TTAATTAATTAGCAGCGGGGGGGGAGGAGAATGTGTAATCAGGGCTGTGCTGCTGGAGTAACAGGAAACAAGACGTTCTCTGGGTGCTGGAGCTGCTCTCAGGTACTCATGGTTGTGCTCGCCAAGGTAATGGGGCAGTGACTCAGAGGAGGAGCAGCTGCTGGCACCCTGCCAGCCCAGCACTTGGATTTTGCTGCTCCCAAGGTCCCTGCAGCAGCTTTCCACCCAGGAATGGTGTGGAAAAGGGTGCTGAGCCCCATGGGATGTGATGAGATGAATTTTCCACATTGCAATGTAAAATACTTTCTTCCTTTTCAGTCTCAGGGAAATTATCTATTCTTTGATTTCTGGTACCTCCTTAGTTTGGTTAATTCCTGCTAGTCCCCTTCATGTTCCCTTGAATACTAAAAAGAGGCTAATACTAAATACTTGACAGAATCAGAAAAAGGTTTGGGGATATTTGAAAACCATCATGTATTGCTGTCCTCCCTTAATTAAGGTTCCTTCCTTTTTATTTTATTTTTTTGGGAGGTGATCTTTCCCCCCCTCTTTTATTTTTTCCTTTTCTCTTTTTTCTTTTTTTTCTAACTGTGCTGCTGCTCACTGCCAAGCTCACAAAGGAACCCCAAGAAATCAGCCAGCCAAGCAGATAAGAAATCAGATATTGTAGAGCACAAAGGTTTAATAAATACAGAGAGCTTGGGAAAAAAAAAAGGATTTGCAAAATGGTGGGAGGCTGCTAAGGTTAAAAGAAAGGGGATTTTGGATGGGATTACAGAGGGGAAACCCTTTTCTGAAGAGAAATAAAATACCTTGTGCTCTAAAAATATTTTAATTAATTCAGGGCAATTATAGAGAAGGAATAAGAATTTGCATTAGGTAAATGGGAAACCCTTACAGCCAGTGGACTCTGTTCAGAGCCCATTGCAAAGCTGTGCCTGGTGCATTTAGGCTCTGATTTTCTCATTGTTTTTTGGTCTCTTTCACATGAGGAATGACAGGGAAGATCTCTGACCCAGAAAGCATTTAACAAACTGTGGTAGGTAGGACTTGCAGGGTCCAGCTGGCTGCTGACCCTCATGGTGGCTTTGCTCGCCATGTCTGTGTAACTGAGCTTCTTTCTGGCCTGTTAGAAAAGAGCCAGTCTTTAATGAAAACTCAGTTACTCCAGCCTCATTAGCCCGGATCGTATTTCACTGTTCCCTGGAACGCAGGCAGAGGTGGGACTTGTGCTTGCTTCATTACAAATGCAAAATGCCACCGGGTGGTCGCTCTCGGGAACAGACAGTGCCTTACACTCCAGCGTTTGTCCTCGTGGAATGAGAAACCCTCCCCCAGGTCCATCCCAATGACTCCATCAGCCACCCCAGACAGGGCAGGTCCCTGCCCACCCTTTGCCCTGGCAGTGCTGATCCCTCCTGGTGATGCCCTCTCCTTCTCCTGGCAGCGTGGGAGGGGATGCAGAGCGGGTCTCAGGGTACCACAGGGCTTGAGGGTTCCTGTGTCCTGGCGTTGTGTTGATAAAAATTATTGAACCATGTAGCTCTTGTCTCTCAATTATTGAACTCTGACTGCTTGCTGGAATTGGTGAAGGATGTGGAGCTGCTGGAGTCAGTCCAAAGGAGGCCATGAAGATGCTCAAAGGGCTGGAGCAGCTGGGACTGTTCAGCTTGGAGAAGAGAAAGCTCCAGGGAGATCTTTGAGCTCCTTCCAATGCCTGAAGGTGCTTGAGGAGACCTGGAGAGGGACTTTGGACAAGGGTCTAAAGTGACAGAACAAGGCGGAGTGGGTTCAGCCTGACAGAGGACAGGTTTAGATGGATATTGGGAGGAAATTATTTTCTGTGAGGGCAGTAAGGCCCTGGTACAGGCTGCCAAGAAAATCTGTGGCTGCCCCATCCCTGGAGGTGTTCCAGGCCAGTTGCACAGTGCTTGGATGAACCTGGGGCAGTGGAAGGCAGGGGGGATGGAATGAGATGGTCATTCAGTTCCTTACTAACCCAAACCATTCTAGAATTCTATGACTGGGCTGCTGAACCAAACCAAAAGAAGAGCTACATTGCCGAGGTTAAGTGAAGAAGGGGATTAAAACCACCTGTGTTTGCACTTTCAATCCCTTCCAACATCAATTAAGATTGTTCTGATAAAGACCCTGGCAGTGCTCAAACAGCTGCTGAAGCTGTTCCCAGCTCTATCTCTGGGTAGGATCACAAAGGAGCCTTTGTTGTTCTTCAGTCATGGCTGAAATTTAAATCTCGGCAGTGCAGCTCAGAGGGTGACGTGCTGGCACTGGGGCCACTGTGTGGGACTTGTTTTCAGAAAAATGGGAGATGCAGAGGAGACGTCCCTGAATACAGTAACTCTACCTACACCCAGAAGTGAGGCATCTGCCCAGGGATTTCATATTCACCAACTGAGAGGGAAATCTAATCAGGGCTTGCTAATTTTCATGAAGTCAAACACCTGGGATTCACTTCAGACTTGCATTTTCCTGGAATAATTCAATACAAATGTTGTATATTTATACACAGGCACTTGACTTTTCTGTTGTTTGATGAGACTACAATTTGTCTTCCTCTTGTGGTTCCTGCAGTCCTTCCTCTCCTGTGGTTTGCAGTTGAATTACCAACCTCTACCCCAGGAATATTCACCTGTTGTGTTTTGGATATTGTTGTTCTTCAAAGGAAAGCAAACAATGCCAGTTTAAGCCATCTCTCTTCCGAGGCACATTTTATTGGAACCAAGTCCTCCCTCAAACCAGAATCCAGTCTCTTCTCCATTGTTGTGTACCTCTATTATTTTTCTCATCATTGCTTTTCCATTTCTTATTACTATGCAGCTCTCAGTCTTGAGCAACATCATTCAGAATTACACAGAAGTCACATACTGGTGCATTTCTATTCATATCTGCTCGTTCCCTAATCCCAACCAGCTCTCTGTTGAACATCTGCTTTTACCTGGGCTGACAGGTGTATTTTTTAGCTGCAAATATTGCAAACCAGGGGTGTAGAATTTTTCTTACTCTGTGAATCTGATCAAGGTCCTTTTCCAATGTGTCACTGAACAATGAATTCTCCCTTTCTCCCAACAACCTGCAGTGCTGTTTTTGGCTAAGATAAACCACACAGTGCTGTTTGGAGTCACTCTCCATCTGTTTTTCCATCTCACCCAGTGGCTGGGGCAGGATGGTTGGTTGGGTTGTACAGACAACTGCACCTTCCCCTGCTGGTGCCCAGCCTGGATCATGGCATGTTGGATCCATGGGATCCATCCTTTGCCATGCCATGTGATTCTCCATGCAGTAGGGATAAAAAGCCCAGCCTTGGGGAAGCCCAGATACTGCAGCAGTGATATTTTTGGGAGAAACACAGAGCTGTGCATGGCCAGCTTGATGTCTGCACTGGTGTGAGCACCAGGCCTGATGTGCTGAGCCCAGTGCTCACCCTGGCTGGGACACTGAGTCAAGGAGCTTTGCAAGAATTGTTCAGCTTGGAAAAGCTCTCAAAGTTCATGGAGTCCAACCATTCCCCAGCACTGTCAAGCTCACCACTAAACCATGTCCCCAGCTGCCACATCCACGCTTCTTTTAAATATCCCCAGAGATGGTGACTCCAGTGCCCTGGGCAGCCTGTGCAAGTGCTGGACAATCCTTTTGGTGAGGAAATTTTCCTAATATCCACTCTAAGCCTCCACTGGTGCAACTTGGGGCCGTTTCCTCTTGTCCTGTACCTGGGAGAAGACACTGTGCACACACACACAGAGGGACAGATGAGCAGGGGAATGGGAATTCCCTTGGACTCCTCAAGCAGAAAATCATGTGGATGATCCTTCTTTTTGCACAGCAGGTGAAAACTGAAGCAGTGAGATGTATCCTAACTAGGGAGGTGAGGGTAGAAAGATGCTTTGAAAGGGGATAAAACTTGCTGCCAGGCTTTCAGGCTTTCTTCTGTGAGCAAGTCCAATTTCTTTCTCTCTCTCTTTTTTTTTTTCTTTTGGTGCTGTGTTATTCCTCCGTGGGCAGGAGGCTGCAGGCATTTCAATTTTCTTCAAGTCCTTGTTTCAAAAAGGGCCCAAAATATGTTCTCTTCTCAGAGGCAGTAAACAGCAAGTGCACAATGCAGCTTCTCTAAGCCTCTCTTCTCCTGTCTCAGGGAGAAAGGAATTCTCCAAGCCCTAGAGCCTGACTCACTCGCTGTGTGAGCATGAATTAACCAGGAATGTTCGAGAATTATTCCTGAATAATTCATGAACCTGAATTAATCATGCATTTTCATGAATTATTCATGAATAACTCATGGAAATGCAAGGTTTATTCATGCTCCAAAAAACCCAAGGCTTTTTCTCTTCTCTTCTGCTCTCTCTCCCTGTAAGAAACAGACCTGAAACAAGCTAAGGAAAAAAATAATATATGTATATGGGAAAAGAACAGGAATAATAATGCTGAAACAAAACAACCAGGAAAAAAGAAAGCAAAAGCTCTTTTTTTTTTTTTTTTTTCTTTGCAGTGGGGACAGCAGGTGGGAGCTTTCCAAGCCAGACAAAGGAGACCTGACAAGGACCTGTGGTGAAGGGACAAGCCCAAGGCAAGGAGGTGTCCGGTCACCTCCTCTCCTGGAGCAGGCAGCAGAGACCTGGACAGACAGGAGACATCTTGCACGACTCAACACCTGGAGCAGTGCTAACCAGGCAAGGAGCAGCTCTGCTGCAATCAGGATTGTGATCTCTCTCTTTTTTTTCTCTCTCTCTGTTTGTGATTTTGTGTAATTTTGCTGTATTCATAAGGGTAAATGAACAACTGGTTTGGGGAAGGAAGATGAGTGTGTTTTCTTTAAATGTTAAAGGAAAACCCCTCCAGAGAGCTGTTTGGGCTGGGGTTGTTTGCTGTCTGGAATGTGGAGCTCTGTTTCTGGGAGGGAGAGGGCTCAGCTATGCATTTATCCCAGTTTCTGCTCTGTAGCATTCCCTGTGTTTGGGAGAGGGCTGGGGGCAGCTGCCTGCTGCAGGGAAGGGGATGTGGGGAGACAGGCACACAGAGATTTTGTGTATGGTGCTTCCTGATGAAAAATCAATGCCAGGGTGTGTATCAGTCAGGAAAAAAGGCTTGGAGAGAAGCAGGTGTGAGACTGTGCCAGCAGGGCAGACTGGCAGGTTTGGGGAGAGTTATGATTCCTGCAGGGAGCTTTGCTGCAGCTGATGGTGGCTGAGATAGGGATGGAGAAAGTTCTCCAGGGTGAACTTGGACCTTCTAAGTGAGAAGAGTCAAATCCAGGCAAGACTTGAATGTGGGTGTGGAGATAAAACAAAAAACTGGAATAAATTGGGTCCTAGCTGCCTTTTCAGCTCCAACTCTCTGCCTGCCCCAGCTCCCTCTCATCTTCTTTGGACTCTGTAGCCGTTCCCCAGCTGGTGCCAGCACATGGGCTCAGCCCTGTCCCCAGAACCCTTCTGCCAAATCCTGCTGCCAAGCAGAGCAGGCAGGACTGGGGTGATGCTGCCAGGGCCCTTAGGAGCTGGAAGGAAACTGCTCCTGAGCTCAGCAGCCCTCAGCTGCTCCTCTGGCACGGGAGGTTTTGGAAATCCCCACCAGCCTGGCTCTCCAGTTTCTCCAGTGATTGAAGTCTGCAGCTCCAGGGGCAGAAAGAGAAATCTCAGTGGGCAGAGCAGAGGGCCAGGACTTAGGATCCAGCTCCTTTCAGCTTTGTTGCTTGACTGCCTTAGACATATCCAACACTGGTCTGTGCCTCAGTTTCCCCATGGGTGAAATGAAGGGAATTTTCTGTTCTCCTTATCAAAGCATTTTGATGTTCACTGGGGGAAATAATTGTGCGGCAAAGGAATTTCATCTCCTGGAATACCCCTGGGTCTTTTTGAGTTTCTTCTCTGCACTGCCTTGATACCACACAGACACAGCCCTGCACTGGAGCAAACTGCAGTAGATCCACTGAAGTCCTTTGAGGAGAGGAGCCAGCCTGTGTCTGCTCAGAGCCTTGTTCAGCATCTGCTCAAGGTGTCAGCTGTGAGGGCTGCCTGATCCCAGGTGAGACCTGGCATGGCTGTCACTGCAGAGGACACTTGGATGCACTGGAGGCATGTGGTGCTGAGCCCAGCCAGACCCCAGACAGCCTCCCAGCAAAGGGCTTTAGGATGAGGCAAGCTCAGAGGGGTGAGAATGGGAACAGAGAAATAACTGGCAGAGAAAAGGCAGTGCCAAGCATTTTATATCTGCAGGTTGTGCTGCCCTGGGTAAAGCACAGCTTGTGAACACTCCCACCCACAGGAGAGCCCAGACCCCTGTGGTGACACTCCTATGCTGTCCCCCTGCTCCAGGTGGGCAGCCCTGATGTCAGGCAGGCTGTACGTGCTCATCAGCTGGCCCGACGGCAGCCGGGTCATCAGCATGGAGAACATCAAGGAGCCCCGCAAGCCCTTCCACCTCTACAGCGTGGGGGAGCAGGTCCTGGCCCGCTGCCCTGGCTTCAGTGGGCTCTACTGGGGTGTGGTGGAAGGCATCAGTGGTAAGTGACACCCCCCTGGCCTGGGTTTGCAATTTGGGGCTGCTCAGAAGCAACCTTCCAAGAAGGAGTTTAGTGCTGAAAAATCTTCTCTTGCTACAGAGCATAAAGGTGTTTTGGAGAAGAAGCTGCTGGAAGATCGACAGCTCCTGGAGAAGCTAAGTGAGTAAGGGCTTTTGAACATTGCACCTTTCTACTTCATGGGGCTTTTCAGGTGGGAGGGTGGTGAGCATGTTGTAGTGGCATTGTAAATTTCACATCACTGCAATCAGTGTACTGAGTGGGAGTGGAAGGTACACACATTGCTGCCCCATTGCACATCCTGAGCCTCTCCCTTCCTTTCAGAAGAAGAACCAGCTGTCCACAGCATGATGCCATCCCCACCAAAAAAATCCAGGAAGACCTTTCCAAAATGGATCCCAGGCAATGCATCCAGGAAACACCCCAGTGACAGGACCTGTCCTGCAAAGCCACTGCTGAGGGTGGCTGAGGCCAGCCTGCCCCACGATGCCAGCAGCTCCTCCATCCTCAAGGACAGGCGTGTCCTGGGAAGCGTGGCAGGGAGCCCCCGCTCGCTGGCAGCTCCCCCCCACCCAGCCAGTGCCTTCACACCTCCGTCCTCCTTCATCACCATGGCCATGCCAGGGCCAGGCACTTCCCAGAGTGAAGAGGACAGGGCTGGTCCAGCTGCCAGAGGTAACCTTGGGTTCTGGTTCTGCTGCCTGGTCCTGAGGGTGACAGGGTGGGATGGGGACTTGCAGGGCAGCCAGAAAATCTCTGCTTTGCTCTAGGGGTGTATGGGCTTTGTCTCAGGGCTACAGAGGTTAGAGATGGCATTTCCTGCTCCTTTCCACCTGGGAGATCTGTTCCAGGAGGGGTGTCTAAAGGGAGATGCAGTGTATGTTCTCTGTCTTCTGGGCTATCAGTTCTCTTCCCCCAAGTCAAAAGTCAATCTGAATGAATGCCTGCCTGAATAACTGAAATTCCCAAAAGCCCTGTGTCTCCATTAGTCAAACCTTCTAGATTTGCCTATTTCCCCATTTTTCCACCCACTTCTACACCCATTAAATGCACTTATGAAAATGTGCTAGTGTCTTATTTACCTGCTGACTAACAGCAGCATCCAGAGACAAGTTGGCTTTGCTTGCCTTTCCCCCACCATATCATTTGCACTGGGAACAGAAGCCCTTGAGATGCCACCTTTTTCTAACAAAAAATCCCCATTGATGAGTCCTGGAGAGCCTGTCTGGATCACTGTTGTGCAAATGGAATAATGTGTTGCCATGCAATCTAGCAGGGGTGCTTAGATAATCTGCACCTTTTCAACAACTGATTCTTCAGCTTGTCTCCCACCCCTGCTGCAGATTATGTTGCCCTTCCAATGAAGAGGAAGTCAGATGGCATCTTGTCCCCGTGCCAGCAGCAGATCTGCCTGAGCAGGTAACACCTGAAAGCACAATAAGGATCCTGAATGTTTCACACCACACATATTGATTTCTGTCCACTCTGTCTCCATTCTCTGCCAGTGCTTGCTTTGAGTAGATGCTCAGGGAGGTTAAACCCAAAGCACAGAAGGTAATAGGAGTTTGTGTGGGCACATACAGCAAAAAAATGAGCCTGCTCTGAAGTCCTGATTCCACGACTGGTCAGTGGGAGGTCCCCCATATCTGTGTGCCAGGGGGATGCACAGGAGTTTGTTCACATCAAGAACCCCTCATGTTCCCTCTCAGTCTATTTTATTCTTGTTGCAAATGAAACCACAAATGACTTTGCTTTGCATTCCAGATAATTCTCCTCAGGAATGAATTTGAAGACGAGCACAAAGCTGTTTGTGGCAGTGCTATTTAACTTGCTTGTTTCTTCCAGCCGTGAGGAGCAAAAGATTGATGCTTTGCAAGAGATGGATGGCTTTGAGAGGGCTCACAAAAATTTCAGTCCTGCTGAGGTGGAAAGGTAATTAGCAAAAGAAGGCTCTGTGTTCTCCTCCTCACTACAAAAGTGAGCAGTGAGATCACAGATGGGTGACAAAGTGGGATGATTTTAAACTCCAAAGTTGCTGAGTCTCTTTACAATTGAGCCAGGTGTTTCTGATTGTAGGGCTTGGATTTAGAGATGCAAGAAGGCTCTAAAACAGTGCAGAAACTACAAAGCTCTTGCCTATAACAATCAAAACATGATTGTGTGTTCCTTGTTTTATTGCTCATTACTTTGATGGCCAGTATCCAGTGATAAAGTGATGCTAGGGACAGTTTTCTTGCAAAGAAATGGGTACCAAAAAATTCAAGTTATGGTTCTTGTATTGTCATTTCCCACAAGTCTGTTGTTTAATACCACAAATATGTGTGTCCTGGGACTTGCAAGACAGGCTTTATGTCTTTCCTTACAACTGAGAAGAAAATTGAGCATCAAAGTCTCCATGTATGCATGCCCAGGGGGAGTTGAGGGTTAAACTGAACGATCCTGAGCACTGAAAAGTCCAGACCATGTAATTTTTCCTCCTGCCTTATTCCTCACCCAGGAGTAGTTGGAAGGGTTGATACTCTGCCAGAGGAATTGTCCTGCCCTGCTGGCAGGAGGCATCTAATCACTGCTTGGGTGGAGGAGTGACATCCACAGTGAGGACACTGTGTCTTCTTGCCTTTACACAAACAACTTTAATTTTTCAGGGTGGAGAAGATGGAGCAGCTGGAAAGGATGGTGCTGGACCTCCAGCAGGACATCGTCTCTCTGAAGAAGAAGGTGCAGAGGCTGGAATCCCTGTCCTTCCAGGAGGAGCCCCACCGACAGCCGTGTGAGGTGGTGGAGCTCTTCAACGGCTACACCAAGGAGCAGCTGAAAGAGACCATCAGGTTTGACCAGAAAATCAGCACAGCCTGCAAGACTCTGCTCTACAAGCTCTTCACCTCTGACTACATCCAGAGCCACTCCATTACGGGGCGCAGGGGCAACACCTTCCGCGAGGCAAAGCCCATGATGGACGAACGCTGCATCAAAATCATCAGGGTGCTGCTGAAGCAGAAGTTTGGGGATCACCTCAGTGACACTGTGATCACAGAGAAGATCCAGAACGTGCAGAAAGCCCTGAGGCAGAAGTTTAAGACAGAGTGTCTCTGAGGTGTAGGGGACTTGATGTCTCCTCCTGCCATTCCTGTGTGTGTCCCTGAGCAGCTTTCCCAGGAGAGATGAGCTGAGCAGCTGCTGCTCAGTAGATTTCCCCCAGGGAGCCAGCCCGAGTAAACCATGTGCTAAACACAGCTCAAACGCAGCCAAACTTCTGCTTCCATTAACCAAGCAGGAACTGGGCCCAGCTTGGCTCAGTTTTTGCACTCTACAAGTTCCTTCCCATCCAGCCTGTGTGCAAACCTCACTGTGGGTGCATGGAATCACCTCTGTGACTCTGATGATGTGCTCAAAGGCTTCAGGGCTCCATTTGGGTCCAAGAATGGCTCAGGAAGGTTGCCCTGTTCCACACTGCAGATATGTTGTCTTTAGGATAGGGAATCCAGCTGCAGACAGGCTGTGTCACCCAATGCAGCTTCTCTCTGTCTGCCTCTGGTTGCCTCATTCTGCCTGTGGGACAATATTTACTCTTTCCTCACAGTGAATGTTTTATTTCCAGCACTAACAAAAAGGCAGACTCATTAAAATAATGTCTTAAAACATTCAGAAAAAGATAACTTATTTTTTTTCTGTTTATTTTAATGTAGCTATATAGAGGAGTTGTCTTCCCTAACAAAAGTTTGCTGAACAAGAGAAGGGGTCAATTAATGGAACTTCTAAGGGAACCCATGGAAGTTCCATTAATTTTCCTTTCAAGATCAGGTTATTTCCATACAGGAGAAATCCCTAACATTTTTATGACACAAGAGTGAGTGATGGAGGACAAAATATGGCCCAGCTTATCTTTGAAGGTATATATCTTGTGGACACTGTCACTATTATTTAAATACAGTATTTTTATCCTAGATAAAAAATGCCAAGTACAATCAGTCCCTTCTAGACCTTTACAGAGAAGGTCTAGAAAGAGAAATCTTTTCCTAAATAATTCAGAGCTGGAGTGTGGGTGGGTTAAAATTGTTCTAAGCGTTAAAAGAATGAGATGCTGACACCAGTCCAGCACTTAACAGAAGTGCTGCAAAATACCAAACATTTCCTTTTACAGAGGCTTCTCAGACAGGGAATTGGTTTTCTCAGCTTAATTTTTAAATTATTCAGGAAAAGAAATGCCAGTGGGTTTGCATTAATCAAAACATTTGGTTTAATTTATATGTTTTGTTGTGTTTTCAAATATTTAATTTCTTCACAGTTACATGAGAAATAATAATGCAAAATAAATGTATTGGAGAAATGAGGAGCTGTTTCGAAAGAAAAAAAAAAAGGTGTTATTCTCAGAATTTTCCTCCCCCTTCAGCCTTTTTTTGAGCTCATCCATTAAAGTGGGGTTTATGCTGTGAAGTATTTTGGTTTTGAAGGGAGATAGGCTTGCCAATGTTTCTGGTACTATTTTCATCAGATGTTTCTAACAGTCATGTTAAATTGCAGAAGTAACAACTAAAGATATTCCTTCTGGTTTCCCAGTGCAAATACTTTTCCTAACTATGGTGCAAACACATTGGTGATGATTTCTCCTTTGTAGGAACCTTGGTCTGAGCAGCACCTGGAGCAGATCTGCTGTGGTCACTTAGAGCCCAGAGTGCAGCCAGTCCTGGAAAATCCACTGGAACTGAGCAGAACTGCCCCAAAACCTCCTCAGTGCAGAAACACACCTTGAAATACACCAGCCCTGCCAGAAACCTGGCACCTTAGGCTGCAATCACTGCTCAGGGAAATGCCCCAGGTGATGTTTTTAATGTTAACTTATCAAAGAGGAGATCAAGGAGGCACAATCAGCCTTATCCTGCAGAACCTCAAAGCTCACCTTGTTCCAGCTCCTGCCATGGGCAGGGGCACCTTCCACTGTCCCAGGCTGCTCCAAGCCCTGCCCAACTGGCCTTGGACACTTCCAGGGATGGGGCAGCCACAGCTTCTCTGGGCACCCTGTGCCAGGGCCTCTCTCAATCTTTCCTCCCTGATGTTCATCATATCCCTCATCAAGCTGCAGCCTGGAAAGCCAGCTCATGAAACTTATTTATTAAAATAACTGCTGCTGCTGTCCTCCCCTGCTGAGCCCCCTCTGAGGAGCTTCAGATCATTACTGTGAGCAAAGGGAGAAAAAAGAGCCAGGCATGGACCTGCTGCGGGGTGCCGCGGCTCCCGAAACACGCGGCTCTTATCAGCTCCCCTAGAAGCAGATGAGCTGGGTGACCTTTCTGCTTGAAAAACCCTGCTTGAAAAACCCTTCGGTGGCTCCCTCAGAGGTGACTTCCCAGCCTAACACACTTGCTGGTGTTCAGGAGTGCTCCTGGTAAGTGGGCTGATGGATGCTCAGCATCTCCGTGGGCAGCACAGCCGCAGCACTAATGAGCCAGCACTCAAATGGGCCCTTCTCGGCTGTAAAAGTTGTCCTCAGATACTCTCAAAGGCTTTGATATGGCAGAGAGGCTTGAAAAATGGCAATGCAGGCGGCTTTTTGTCAAATTTCATTTTTGAAAGTGTTTGTGAGCCGGAGGCAGCGTTTGCAGGCTAATTGGGAGCACGGGCAGCCGCTGGATCAAACGTCAGCGCCAGGACGCCGGTGCTCTCACCTCCCTGAACTCTCCAGCTCTGGCTAATCAGCCTCCAGAGGGAGAGGATCACACAGCCCTTTCATGTGGCATTCCCCAGGGATGCAGGGGTCAGGGCAGATAGAGGAGGAGGAGGAGGAAGGTTTGTGCCAGAACTGCTTCACTCAGGGATGTTCAAAGCTGTGTCTCTCTCTAAGCAATGAAGGGCATCTCCATTGAATGGAATTAACTTCCCATTTTAAATGAATTACCTGGAAAAAGTGGACAGCACTTGCTGTTGGGATTAATTACTCTGCTGAATCTGCAGCCTCTTGTTAAAAATGGTGCTCCTGCTCAGCTTCTGGGTGAGGTGGGTGCAGGAGGGTGTGGACAGCGAAAATGAGGGTCAAAACTCAGAGGAGGTCTCCAAGGAGGTTTTGCATTTGGTTCAAAAGCAGGAGAAATGGTGCCTGTCAACATTTGCAGAACCAGGACTGGAATGGAACATCCAGCGCTCTCTCCCTCCAGGAGGAGCTGGAGCAGCAGGGCTGACCTCAGGTTAGGTTCAATTGGGATGTGCAGGGGTCTCAGTGGGCTGTGGGGCTCTCTGAGGGCCCTTGGTCCCCAGCACCCCAAAACTGCAGTGGGGCCCTGCCACACCCCCCACACCTGGGTACACCTCTGCTCTTTCCTTAGGAACCAGCTGGAAGTTGCTCACTGGCAGCAATACACAGGTTTTCAGGGAAAGGTGGGAACCTTTCCAGCCTGATCTGTATCAACCTTTACATTTTCAGCTGGGCCAATGTGAGGCTTCTGAAATTTCAGAGAAATCATAGAATTGTTTGAGTTGGAAGGGACCACTAAAGGTCTTCTAGTTTCACCCCCTGCAAGGAGCAGGGACATCAGGTTGTTCAAAGCCCCATCCAACCTGACTGTGGCTGTTTCCAGGGATGGTTCATCGACAGCTTCTCTGGACAACCTGTGCCAGTGTTTAAAAAAAAGAAATCCAGTTGCAGAGGTGCTGCTGGCAGCATGATTTTTTGTGGGAAAAAATCCCCAGCCCAAACAAGAGGGAGATTCTTTGGTGTTTAACCCATTTTATTTAAAATTAATTTCCTTGACCCTGCCTGGGGGGTTCCATGTTCAGCACAGGCAGATTTTAATTTTCCCATTACGTGGTCTGTAGGAAGCACTCACTACTGAGTCTCTCAATGCCTGCACTGTGTGCATCCCCCAGAAACCAAAACACATTCACTTAATGACATGCAGAGTGTGAGTATCAGATAAAGGAATGATGTTAAAATGGAGCTGAATCCCTCCCTGGGTTTTAATCTAGGCTTACAAAGCCTGGCTGCCTTTCCATGAGCCCCAGACAGCCATCCCTGAGCCTGCCTGGTGTTCCAATCTGGTTGGATGCACTTGGAAAAATCCTCTGCACAGGAGGAGTGGTGCAGTGGGTGGTGGAAGTGCCTTTGGTTTGATATCTTCCCATCAGGCAGCTGCAGGAACAGGGAGATCTCAGCTGGGGCATGAAAGAAATACCAGAAGGGCAAGCCTTGGCCTGTGTGAGCTTGGAGCTGTGTGTCATTTCCTACTGTCACCCACACACAAATACTCTGTGTCACAGGAAGATTTTTTTTTTGTTCTGGTAAGTCTTTGTCTTGTTTTGTTTCAAAAAGCCAGTAAAAATAAAACAACCCGCATAGAGTGCGGTCCCAGAGCTATATCTGGGCTATTTTTTAATAGAAGTAAGTTTTTATATAATTTTACTTTGTTTTTGAAATCATATCTGGTTTTGGTTTTTGGTTTTTTGGAGGGTTTTTGGATTTTTTTTTTTGAGAGTGCATTCCCATACCTGAGAGGTATGAGCAAATACATCAGATTTTGTATTTAAAGCAGTCTTTTATTTGTCTGTCTCAGTCATATATTCATTACACTTCACTTTAACCAGTATTTGTCTCTCTGCAGTACGTGATTGCATTATTCCAACTCTCCATATCTCTCCAATCTCCCCCACCTTTTCAGAGCTGAATGGAACTGGGGAGATCATTATTAAAACACAGAAAGCAAAGAAATAAAATTAACCAGAGCACCAGTTCTCTTTGTGCTGAATACACTGAGGAAATAAAAGGGCCTTCCACTTCTAATAAAATCTGGATGTGAATTGCCTCATAAAAGCTTGGATGAATTATATTCAGAGGCCAAAAAGAGAGAAGAGAGAGAGCTTGGAGCCCTGCACCAGCAGGACGCTCTCCCTTCCTTGGTGTGCAGCCCTATGGAAATGCCAGGAGAGCTTTGGGATCAGGTGAGATGTTCTGCTCAGAGGATGAGCTTCAGGCCTGGATGAAGCACTTGAGGGCCACAGGCTGTTCAAGTCCCTCCCAGTGAAATATTAGTGCTGCTGAAATTGCTGGAGCTCTTCCTGCTGCCTCCTGAGGTCTCAGCCCTCCCTTAGGTTCTTGCCCAAATTGCTGGATGGTGGAGGAAGGACCCTGCAGAGCTGTGGTGACTTCTCAGCCCTGTTCTTGCCCTACTCTGATCTCCCATGGTCCCAGGAAGGTTTTAGGATATGGACATGGCTTCTGAGCTTCATCTGTGTGCTGGAAGATGGAGGTGGTGAGGGACATGCCCCAGGTATCCTCTTGTCACAGCACATTCCTGCTGTCCCAGGACACTGCTGCTCCCAGGAGATGCAGTCTGGTGACGTGCTTACCTTTAAGGATATATCTGATGGTGTTGGCTTTTCTTTTGGCACACAGATTGAGCTGAAGCCAAGGGGACTGTGCCTAACTGAGTAATGGAGAGATTAACAGCCCAGAAAACCAGGCCTGCACGGTGCTCCTTGATTGTTTCTCTCAAATATAAGCAGAGCAGCCCAGTGTCAGGCATCTGAGGAGAGAGGAGACTGCAGAACTGATGTACTCCTGCTAATGAATAATCGTTAAACTCCAAAGGAGTTTATTATTATTGCCATTAATTCTGGTTGTACTGTGCCTGGAGACAAGGAAGGTGGAGAAAGATGAGTTCATGACCTACATATTACAGAGTAGATTTTATCCTGGTAATATGAGAAAATCGATCATTTCTTAAGTGAGAGGACTGATAAAATCACTGACTTCTGAGGAGCAACATCATTGCTTTTATGTGTTCAACAAGCTCACTGGGATGGTGCTGGAGAAGGGTCAAATCCCTCTTCTGGACATCCTAAGGTCAGGAGTTGGTTTGTCCTCAGTTTCCCAGAGGGAGGAGGGAAGCAGGAAACACCATTAGCATTCACCCATTCAGTTATATTAGGATTTCTCCTCCATGCTAACCATGAGGTCTTACTTACCCTGAACTCAGAATAAATTGCCAAAAGTCAAGGAAAGCCATAGGAAGATCCCTCCAGCCATAACAGGGATGGACTCAAGACAGAGATTTCATGTTGTTCCTTAAGGTGTTTTGGATCAAGAGTAAAATACCATCATGATCTGAGAACCCTCCTCTTCTTCACACTCCCCAAATGACTCCAGCACATTCCTGAGCAAGAGGACTCCTTCCTCTCCTGGAAACTAAAAAGTGAAAGACAAAAACCACCCACAAAAAATATCTGTTGTCATTTGTGCACGCCAAAAGGGAGGTGCAAACTGCTCTCTGCCTTTTGGCTCTGTGATCAGTGTATTTCCAAGTCTCTAGAGCTGAACCAGGAAGAAGTTGGGTTTGCTTTCTGCAGAAGTGCTGCCTTCCCATATGGAGATGTTTCTGTGTTTTGTTTCTGTATTGGCTCAGAATGGAAGGAGCAAATATGAATATATTCATGACTTTTCCCATGAGATCTTTAGGGTGAAAAATGGAGTCAGTCACTTCAATGGGTTATCTTGGTAGAGGAATTTTGCACCTAACTGTAGTCTAGTCATTAATTAAATAATTCCTATTTATATAATAACCAGTGCTGGTTTAGCCAGTGCTCTGAGGAGTGGGCTAGGAATGTTTATTTGTGGGAGGGAAAGCCAGGAGCAGAACTACTTTCTGGAGAATAATTTGAAAGCTGGAACTGTGATCCCCATATTTTTCCTATAAATGCTGCAGACTCTGACCCACCTTTTTGTGCTTGCACAGCTTGGAGAGCTGTGTGTACCAGGTCACTTGAGAGCCACCAATACAAACCAGGGAAATGCTGGCATTTCCAAAGAACTGAGAGAGGGCTGGGACCCAGCAGCACTGATCT
This sequence comes from Ammospiza nelsoni, assembly GCF_027579445.1. Classification (NCBI taxonomy): domain Eukaryota; kingdom Metazoa; phylum Chordata; class Aves; order Passeriformes; family Passerellidae; genus Ammospiza; species Ammospiza nelsoni. The sequence goes on along the minus strand of NC_080644.1, from coordinate 6,422,400 downwards.
TTGGGAAAAATAACCCACTAACCCTGCCTGCCCTATGTCATAAATCTGGGCTAATCTTTGGTGACAAATGGCCTGGAAAGTGGAAAAGGAGAGAGCTCATGCTCTTTTGTAAGAATAAAGATGAGTTAATTCTTGATTAGGAAAGACAGCAAGTGGAGACACTTCCAGCTGCATGGACATTGTCTTGACATTGCCTGTTAAATGCCTAATGATGACAGTTAGTGTGAATTAGCTACTGAATATGTTTTATTGTGTTTTGTGGTCCCCAGGGCAGACATGCCAGAGACTTTTAAAGAGAATGAAAACAGAGAAGAGGAGGCCTCCATACGGATCATTTTGAATTTGTAATGTCTGGTATTGAACAGTCAAAAAGCCACATGTGGCTCCTATATAGTACATGTTAAGCTTCAGCATGTTCTTCATAAATAAAAGCATGGAAAAGTGAATGGATCCCAAAATGACAGGCAGAAACATACCTGTACACAGGAATTGTTTTTATTTTTTCATTTTCCAGGCTGAAAAGTGGGGTAATGTTTTTGGTAAGCTGTTGAACTGGCAGCTCTTCCTATCCCTTTTCCAGGATGCCAATGCAGGGTCCAATTTTCATTGCTGAAGTGTGAGTTTTTCTCAATACGTTTGACCATCAGAAATTCAGATACAAGGGAAAAAAAGTCATCAGAACTCAGCAGGATCCAATTTTCCATCCCTGCATTTCAATTTGACAACAACAGTCTATAGAAAAAAATGCAAATATGACTTTTGCTGCGGACAGGAAGGAGAGAGGATGCTGAGAGGTCTCGTGTGTTTGATCACTTTAAAGCCTTTCCTGCAGAAACTGAAATGGTGAAATTCTGCTTGAAATGTGCTGGCAGAAAGATGAGACCAGTAAATCTTCAGCTTGCAGCAGCCTCTCTCAGACCTTTATGTTTATCTACTTAAATTCAAATACAGCATTTTTTATTTCTTTTGTGTGGCTTATCTGTGGATTCACCCTGAGTGCTTCTGGTTTAACCATCCAGTTCAGGGAAAGAAGAATCAAAAATGTTCCAGCTCTTTCCCCCAGCCCAGCCTTTTCTGTCCTGTGATGTTAATAAGTGATAATGCTTCATGAGGGTTTTTCACAGGCTATTGCTGCTCAAAATCACTTTGTTGCACTGGGACTCTTATTTTCTGGGTATATCAAGAGCTTTCTGCAAAGCATAGGAATAAAGACAAATGGAGTGTTGTGGCTACAAATCCCTTAATGGCTTCACCTTTGTTTCTCTCAGAATCAAGTTTTAAAGAGTGGGTCCCTCACCAGGCACAATGGGGAGGCACAGCACTGCTTTGTCCCTCTCCTCCATAACTCACACTTCCAAAAGGCAATAATTTCCATTCACACTGAGGAGTTGTTGGGAACTGGATGAAGATTTTTCTTTTCCTGGTTAAATCTATGAAATATAAGACTGATGAGCTTATTGCCTGGGGTGGAATTAGTTGTGAGGAGAAGCTGGGGCAGCTCTGTGGCTCCATCCCTGCAACCTCCTCATTGTCACAGTGAATGTGTTGGGCTCCCAGTAGGGGAGGGATCACTGGGGTTTGGGTAACCAAGATTTCTTTGGGACTGGTGGTAGCTGAGGCATTAATGCAGTCATGGGAAATGGGAAGGACTCCCTGATGTAACAAATATTTTTCTCAGTCTGTGACAGAGCAAGCTCCTCTCCCCAAGGCTCTAAATAAAGCCTTGCAAGCAGTGGTATGAACCCCATCACATGTGGCAGGGAGCTGCTGGATGGAACCTGGGCAAGGGGATGAGGTGAGATAATTTCTGAAACCCTCTTGTCTGTCAGTACAAAACCAGCAAGTCCTCCATGCATACTCTCATTGATTTTAATGTCCCTTCCAAAATTCCATGGTTGCACCTGCTTGTGCATATGTAGGTATGGATGCTGGGATTTCCTTCCCAGAACCTTTGCGCTCTTTCACTTCTTCCCCAGTTTTTGTGGTACCATGGGAGACTGGAAACAGGAACGGCTGCAGAAGTGATGCTCCACAGCCAGACTCAAACACACCTCACAAGCTGTGCCCTGTCAAAGCAGTGAGAAACCTGACAGTGGCACAGAGTGCTGCCTTTTTTCCTTCTCATTTTGGCGCAGAGAAAATGCTTTTGGCCTCTCCTGCCCCCAGAGGGGTGGGAAGCAGGTGTTTGACAGAGCTGTGAGCACGACTCGAGAGCCATCCAAGGGTGGGCGAGGTGCAATATCCTCACTGCCCGCGTCCATTTGCAAAGGTGCTTTGAGGCAGCTGCATTCCCAGCTTGCAGAGGCGCTGGCAAGGGATTTCTGGGCTCACGCTGTACCATTTCTGAAGGGATAACAGCCCTGGATGTTAAAGAGCCTCTGAGAGAACGGGAGCAGCTGCGCAATGATTTTGTAGACCGAAGGTGCAGCTCGGGCAGCGCTGAATCTGGAACGTCAGCAAACAGATTAAACAGGATGGTTTAGCTCTGAGAGCCAGCCTCTGGCTTGCTGCTGAAATTGGTTATGAGAGGCTGTAATTGAAAGGAAGTCTGATATTTCTGAATCTCAGAGGGTTTGGAAGCTGTGGGTGATGGTGTGCAGGTGTGGGTGGGTGCAGCTCCATCCCAGTGAACCACTTGACTTCTCTTATAAACATCCACAGATCATCTTGGTTACCATTTCATTAGGAATTAGCACTTGCTGGCTTCAAAACCTAGAGTAAGATTATTAATTATTTGTTACATCTACTTTCCTTTGCCCTTCTGTCTGTGTGGAGAAGGATGAGTGTGTGTCTGGTTTGGGGTTTTGATCACAATTTTTTTTTTTTTATCTCATGCAAAGAGTCTTTACAGCCTACAGCTGACCACGTTTTACAGCCCACACTTGCAGAAGTGGGACTCTGAAGTGTCTCCCCTCAGTCACCACCTACCAGTAATGACTGGAAGCACCACCACAGGTTCAGTTCAGCTTCTGAATATTAAAATACTGTCACCCAGGTTTAGGGTTTCTTCAGGAAAAGGGCAGCACAATAGCAATGCTTTCCCTTTCCATCTACTCAGCACAGAATGAATTTTGCTCAAGTGTCAACTTCTATTTTTCAGAAAGAATTTTACCTCTTTTTTTGCTGGACATAAATGCATCTGTTTTATTTTCTTATTTGGAAAAGAAATGAAACAATCCCCTCACTTATTCTTATCGCTCAACTTTGATAAAACTGTAGCTTAGAAAACTCTATATATTAATAGTGTGAATCACTTAAGTGGGGTATAAATTTCCATGATGCTTTTAGTGTAGGCAACTTATCAGGGGCTGCCTTTTAATCTGTTGTAGCAATCTTGAACATTAAAGCCAGGTTGTTTCATAAAGAGATGTATTCCTTTCACTGGGGAGGTTAATATCACCCATGATTATATTTGACATTTGGGCCTGGCATATTATTTTTCATACTGTGTCTGAGCCTAACTACCCACTCCTCTCATGAGCAGGGTTTGAAGTGGGTACATTTCAAATCTGTGCACACATCCATGAGTGCCATCCTAACAGCCTCATCACTGGAAATAAGAAAAGACAATTTAATGAACAAAACAGGCAGGGTGAATTCAGTAAATGAAATTTCTCTGGAGCAAGCAAAGGGTAAATGTTGTTGTTGTGCATTCCTGCTGAGGAAACCACAGAAGGGGAGAGGGTGCTGTGCTCCTTGAAGGAAAATCTCCAGAGCATCCTCACTGGAAATACCCCTGAACAAACACTGCTGAGGCGCAGCTGGTGTGCAGCCAGCCCTCCCAGCTTCTTGCAGAGGTTCCTTTCAGAACACAGCCCACAGCAGGGCTTAGGGGGCTCCTCTCCCTGAGAAACAGGGATGCATTTGGAGGGGCAGGTCCAGAGGCTGACGGCTCAGAGTGAGGACACTCTGTAAAATCTCTAAAACAGACTCTGGCTGGCTGTCAGTGCAGGGCTGCTTGTGTGTGAGCCTGAAAGGACCCTTCAGAGCTGAAGATGACAAAACTGATCTTGAATTTCAGTGCTGGCCTGGTGAAGCTGGCAGGTCTCAGTTAGGGCAAATGCCTTTTGTTCAGTAGTCAGGGGAGCCCATGGCTAATCCTTGTCTCCAAGTGAATTAATCTGTAAACTCGAGTTGCTCACTCTGTTGGAGCCCCACCAGTTCCTGTTTGCCTTTGCTAAGAGCAGGGGGTTTAAGGCGGAGCTCTGGATGCTGTTCTTGGACATGAATAACTTGAGGAATTTAGTGCCACCTGCAATACCTAGAGCTGAGCAGATTCTTGAGGAAACCAGGGCCTTTCTTCCTAAAGTGTGAGTTCCTAAAGTGTGAGTTCCTAAGTGTGAGGTCCTGAGCTCTGTGCCTGTCATTAGCCAGCTGTTTGCAGTGTGTTGAAGCCAGCAGGCCCTTGACGTGGCCTTTAGGTGTTTGGTTTTGTTAAATCACTGTCCTATTTTAGGCTTTGTTTGTTCAGCCTCAGAGCCTTGGCTATGTCCCAATGAGCCCTGGAAACAGAGCAGTGGACTGAGAGGGAAGAAATGGATCTGAGGAGATGACAGAGCAGGAGAGGGAAAGAGTAAGTGGAATTAAATTACCACCAATTGCTGAGGCACAGCAATGCATTAGGGGATTTCATGGAGGATTCAAACAACTGGGCTTGAAAAAACTCCTTTCCCAAAATTTCATGTCATCAAAGATGCAATTTCCACAGTCCCAGCTTTTGATTTATTTTCAAAGGTAGCTGATAATGCTGCCATAAATTCTTCTGCCTTTGTCTTCTATCTGATGCTGACACTGAGGCTGCAGTGGAGGAGAGACTCCAAGCAGTGAGAGCAGCAGCTCTACCCTTTGTTTCCTGCAGTGCAGGGAATTCGAGACAAAAGGGACTCTGTAGGACTACAGGAGCAAACCTAAGGAGGCAATGAAAGAAGGAATACCCAGATTCCAGAGTCTCTGAGCACTGCTTGGGAGAAGATCCCAATCTGTGGGATCAGAGCCCACTTCCCTTTGCTTCCTAACCCAGCCCAGCTCTCCCTGGGGATGTTGGCCATCAAGGGTTCTCCTGAAATGGAAGCCCACTTGACAAATCTAAGCACAGCTTGGCAAAATGTCACCAAAATGAAGCCATTTGGATTAATCACGTAACACCCTGAACTTATCAGGGCCAGGATTTTATCCTGAAATCCCCCTATTGCTCTCAGATATTAAAACAGTCCCAGTGATGGAAAATGGGGGTGGGAGAGGGCATCAGGATGTCACAGAAATCTGCTCCTCCATCCACCTTTATCTGATCTATCATTTCCATTCCTGTTTACACAAATCTCATAGACTTGGAGAGACTCAACTTTCCCCACACAACTGGCTCTGGGGAACCCTTCCCAAAGCCTGACTCCCACATAGTGAGGGTTGGGGAAGTTCCAGTGGTGAGTTCAGGGTACAGATAACCTTGCCTGTCTTTTGAGAAGTGATTAAGTGCAATATTTTTGTTTCATAAGACACACTGTTGGGCAAGCTGATGGCTTTTTATGTATCAGCCCCAAATTTTTAAACCCACCTGTTTTCACCTGTGGCACAGCACTGCTTAAGCAGAGCTGCTCTTGGAGGACTGTTCAGGAGGAGGGAAATGCACCTCTGGACCCGCTGTGCCCTCCCTCCTTGTTCCCCAATCACATGCTCTGCAATCAGACCTGGTTCCAATCAGAGCTCCTGTACTTGTGTTCTGGGGTTTTTTATGACTGCAATTTTGTTTAACATTGCCCCTGAAGAGCTTTGTAGTGTTTTGCAGAGCTCCAAGTACAAGAGCTCCTTGAATCTTTCCCCTAAGTATTCCTGCTGCTGTCAGGAAAGAATATTAGAGGAGTGTGGTCCTGCCTTCCCCTCTCTCATTTGGAGGCTGTGATTCATGTTTTACAGCATCCTGCTCCCATTACCCAGCTCTGCTTTCTGGGGGTTTGTTCTCTACCATCTCATGCAGCAGCAGGGCTAATGAGTTTTTATCTCCCATGGGTCTGTGTCCTTTATCTCATATCTGCTCTCTTTAATCTCAGTAACCCTGATCCTGCATCCTGCCCTTTGGCCATCCTGTTCAGATGAGACAGGGCAGAGGGAAGGATGTTTTCCAGCTGCATGGATGCAGACTGGCCCACCAGCATGGCCCACCTGGCCATCAGCACACTGCCACCAGAAAACACAATTTTTGGTTGCTTCATTTACTTTACTCAAGCCATACTTTTCACTAAATTTCAGTTTCAGACCCTTCCTGCCTTCCTCCCACCCACCCTTCCCCTCATAACTGAGTGGTTTGAAACATTGGTAATGTTTAAACATTACCATGAGAATTAACATGGGAAACATCCATGAACATGAGAAACAGCCAGATCAACCAGCACAGTTGCAGAAACCTCTTCTCCTTTAGAAACCAGGATAAAAATCCAGCTGCAAGGACTTTGAAAACGCAGGGAGAGGATTCTACAAACAACTCCTACCAGGGAATGCTTGTGAATGCCATTTGATAAGAACTTGTCAGCATAGTGGGGTGGAACAGCTGAACTTGTTAATGAAAATGCCTTTTCTATCACCATTCAACTATTTTGCAAGGCAGGATTGTCTCAAACAAAATTATTTTTGTAAAGAAGAAAAGATTTCTCTACTATCACATCTAATTGTGGCGTTAGGGAGCAAAATATAATTTTGAATGGACTTTTTGGAAGGGAACTGGTTATTTATAGCCATACTTTGTAAAAATTGGTCAGAGCAATTGTTTGAACTGAAAAGAAGCTCATTAATTTTTTCTCTCCCTTTCCTCTGCCAGGGCAAACAGCTGCTCTTGGGCTGTGCCCAGCATGGAGCTCTCTGCAGACCAGCAGTGCCACTGCAAAAAGGAGGCAAAAACATTATCTGGATGATCATTATTTCATTTCAGACTGTTTTGGTCAGAGGAGGAGACTCTCAAGGTGAAGGTGAATTAGGAACATCCATTGCTGGTGACTTCCCTGGTTTGTGTGCTCGAGCTCAGGGCTGGGCTCTCCATCTAAGGTGTCCATCAGAGGAGAGCTCCTGGTGGCCCTGGAAATCCCAGCCATGCTCCATCCCTCCTGCAGAAGGATGGGATGTGCTCCCCCAGAGCCCATCTGTTGGAACCCAGGACATTCCTCTGGCTGCCCTGGAGACTCAAGACCCTGGCAGGGGGCTCAGAGGCCTTGGCACAGAGTCAAAAACACCCGTGCCTTCCATTTTAACCCATGGAAACAATTACTAACTTTATGTGAGGAGTTACAAGCCACAAGGGTTTGAATAGAATGTTAGTGAGTTTATCACAGGGTGAAAAAGTAGAATTTTGGGTGTTTAGAATGGAGGTTCAAGAGGCAAGATGGAGGGATCTGAGTGTGTCCTGTCCTTCTTCTACTTCTTGTCCTACATCTTCTGCTGTGATGGTGGCACTTTTGGGTTGGTTTAGAGTAGAAACACACTGTCTAACATAGGTGATAGGTATTGGAAAATTATTGTAAATAAAGTACTTGTAGTTTTTAGTATAAAAAGTTAACACTGCCCTGAGGGCAGTCAGTGTGCCACAACCCGACCTGCTGGACAGATCTCAGCAGGTCAGAGAAAGAATGTAATAGGTAAGAGAAAATAAACAACCTTGAAAAGCAGAGCTGAGGGATCCCGACTTCTTCTTCAAGCACAAGGCTGGGAAAAAAGATTTTTAATACCTTGGGAGCCATTTCAGCAACAACAAACCTGACACCCATCCTCCTCAGGCCTCCTGCCCCTCTCCAGCTGCTGCTCTCAAGAAGGTCTCTGCTGAGCTTTGCCTTTGCTGAGCTCTGTCCAAGCCTTCCAAGGAGATAAATGCTGGCACAGGCCCTGCATTGCTAATTAGCAGTCAGTAAATGAGCTGGCATCCCCTGCAAGGGGCACTGGTGATGCACTGACACTGCCTGGTCTTGCATGGTGATATCTGGGATCAGAGCAGGGATAGCAGGGACTGATTTTACTGCACATCTCCCCGTCTGATGCCTGGAAACTGGCATGGAGAACATCACCAGTACATCACCACCTCACCTTTGCTTCTGGATGGTTCAGCCCAAGCTCATTCCCGGGCCAAGATGCTGTTGGATGTTATCCCATGGGTGTGTAAGAGGAGCAGGCACTTTCAGGCTGTGATGTGGACTCAGCTCACCCCAAGCTGGCCCCAAACGCACCCCAGAATCCTGAGAGCTTTCCCCTCGATCAGATCTGTTCTGCAGCTGAGCTGCTGGGGCGGGAAAGTGTTCAGCATCATGTCCACAGCTCATCTTGCCACCCAAGGGAAGCCCAAAAGCCTGGTTAAAATATGAGGGGAGTGGATGGTCCTGACAGTTCAATTAATGCAGGGATTGGGACATAAAAATCCATCAGGAAATGTTATGTACATTTGTAAAATGGCACTTGCTAGGTAGGAGAAAATGTAATGATGGTGCTTTATTTGAGAGTTAATATGAGCCCATTTCACTGCCTGGGGAGAGCCAAGGGGAGAGTGTGGATCTGTGCTTAGATCTTCACACCAGCTTCTACTTTAAACTGTTCAAACCCAGCACCACTTTAAACTTTTTGTACAAATAAGAGTGAAAACAACACTAAGCCTTTCATTGTGAAGTACAGAAACATCATTTTTCTTTGTAAGTCATCATGAATTACAGCTGCAGAAGCAAACACTGCTGCACCTGTGTGCCCAGTAAATCAAACTAAGCTCCTATAAAATACAATGCTCTCCCCACAGACACAAAGTGTTTGCTGAAAACCACAAGGATAACATGAACTGACCAGAGAAGTGAAGCACTTTAATCTTTGTTTTGAAATCCTCTAAATTGCAGCCCTGCCACTGCTCAGAGCCACCTGCCCACTAACACAGCCCAGGCTATTTAGCTCCAGCCTCCAATTTTGCTCTTCATTATTTGCTGGCTACTCAGAGCTGCTCCACTTGGGAAAATTGCTGTTTCCATGTGCCAGCCTGGCTGTGATGTGCTTTTCTCCAACTGCCTGGCTGCTCTGTGTGCATGAAAGCATCCAGGTGCAAACAGCTGGGGAACCTGTCCTGCAGAAATGCAAGTGCTTCCCTTTGGGTTATTTCCTGCCTCTCTCCTTGGCTGTTCTGGGAATGTTCTGCCTTAGGGCTGTGCTGGGAAGGGGGATTTAGCGTCCCTGTGGGTGCAGTGGGGTGAGGTGTGCTGTTCCCTGGGGTTGGGTGGGTAAAACAAGCAAAGCCCAGGCTGGGCTTTCCCTATGGGAGGAAAGGTGACAGCAAACCACAGCTCAGGCTTTATCTTCCAAAATCTGGCAGTGCTGGAAACCTGCTGGTGTCTGGGAAGCAGGTGAGGAAGATGGTGATTCCCAAGGGAGTCTCACTGTCCTAGTTCAGGAAACTTAATTACCAGCAGTGCCAGCTTTGCTTTGTATGAGAGAACATTTTCTGTATCAGACAAACTCAGGCAGGAGAATCCATGGGGGCATCACACCCAGCAAGAAGGGCAGATGGCATTTTATAACTGCTGAAGTATCCTTAATTCCCACCCAGTCCCAGGAAGGAATGGGAGCAGACAAAACTTTCTCTGTGCAGCACAAAGGTGCAACCAGAGAAAGCTGGAAGTGGGACCTCCTGGCATGTCAATATTTGGCTGGGGGAGATGTGGGGGTGGCATTGATTGTGTTGTGGCTTTGATGCATTGTCACTTCAAAGCACCAAACTCCCCACATAGTTCAGGATCTGCACAGATGTTGGCAGGTGATGATAAATCCATGCAGAGATGGGAAAACCCAGTCTTTGGGGAGAGCTTCAAAGCTGAAGCTGAGAACATTGCAAATGTTATGAAATATTTCAAAGTCTGTCAAGTGGGAGCTGTGCTTTTAGATTAGGTTAAGAAATGTGTGGGCTAATTTTGTGAGACTCTCCAGCATTTACTGTGGATTATGGAGTCTCTTTTAATCTTGAAGTGGCTGCACTTTTAGTTTTCAAAAAAGAAAAAAGCCTCAAAGAAACCTGACAGAAGTGTTTCTCTATAGCCTCAGTTTGAAGACAACTCCCAAATGACTGCAGTTAGTGAATTATACAGAGCCTGTTGCTAACAAAAAGGGGCAGAGGGGTCAAATGGGCTCCCAGCTCAGAACCTGCAGCACTCCTGGCACAGGGAAGGACACAGCATCAGGGGACAGCAGCAGGGGGACCACAGCCTGCTCACAGCTCCTCCTCCCATCACCTCCTGTTTTGCTGCTCTTGCTCATCCATCTTCACCTTTCCAGCTCAGTGTTTTCTCACAGCAGCCACACAGAGCTGAGAGAGCAGCCTGGACCTCCTTGGCTGCTGCATTCCAGCAGAGCTCCTCCCTTACTGATACAGCCCTGGAAGGGTTTGCCTTGGAAGGGACACAAAGATAATTCAGTTCCAACATCGTCTGCGACTTGCCCACCTTCCAACCGTGTCCAGCCTCACCAGAATAAACCCCTGTGCTGTGTTTCTTGCTGTGAATCCCCTTTTAACTCTGCTTTGTTTGGCCACCTCTGCCCTCCAGCCAGATGCGGCACCCGCCTAAATTTAGTCCCATGAGTCAGCGCTAATTTTTTGGCTGGGAGATATTTATTTCCCGGTGTGGGAGCCCTCTGCACACACCCCAAGGACCGGCAGCTCCATCAGTGGTGTCACTGTAAACACACGAGCAGCTCTGGGCTTGCGGGGACAGACTTTGAGCAGCGTGCGTCACCGCAGCCACCAGCTCTGCTCATTAAAACAAAGTCAAGGACCGGCTGCTAATGGAGTGCCAAGTGGCTTTTTTTATCCTCCTTTTCCTTTCTGTACACAGGGAATAAAAAAAAAAAATAATTAGAGTGAGCTTCTTGAACCTCCTAATTGTAAGCTAATGCGTTACTCGCTCAAAAACCTGTCAAAATCAAGAGGGAAGAATTATAATTTTGATGTTCAATTGCATGATTTCTTTGTCGCTTTGAGTCAAAGCATTGTTTTAAATTATTTCATCCATCAAAAGCTTATTTAGCAGAGATTAAAATTCAAAATGAGTTTAAGAAAAGATAAAGAAGCATTTGGCTTGTTTTAATTCCTGTTGTCTTTGTGGGCGTTAGTGTGAATAAAATAGAATAATACATTTGGTGCTGGAGAGCAGAAAACTGGAATTTGAGCCTAAAAAACCAACACGTACTTATGGAGGCACAGCATATTTTTTTCCAGGAATTTTTTATTTCAGATACTTAAGGAACCCAAGACATTACAGAAATTACACAAAAGGAGAAATATCTTGCTTTATAGCAGCTCTAGAGCTGTGGAGGCAGATATTGCTTCTCTTGAAGGCAATTTGCAGTGGGAGCTTTGGTCTGTGCATTGGGTTGTAAACTGGTATTGTTGGTACCTGCTGTACACTCAGACATCTAAAGGTGATGAGCAGGGGGCACTGAGCAGGAGTGAATGTTAAAGCTCCTTTGGGATTTCATTTTGTGATAATTGTGGAATTCCTTTCTGGTTAGAATAAAGCATTTCTCCCAGCAGCGAGCCCTGTGCTTTTCCCGGGTTTCCAAACCGAGTTCATGAGTCTTCAATGAGGGAAGCCGTGTGAACCACTAAAATACAATGTGTGCTGCTGAGCCTCAGGGGCAAAGCTCATTCCCGGGCTGTGAGGGGCAGTGACACCCCAGAACCACACTCCCCCCAAGGCTGGGGCCAAGCACAGAGATAATGAGGCTCAGCCCTGCTGCTGGCCCTGCCTGCTGCTTGCACAGGTGGAATGAGGTCCTGGGAGACAGCATCTTGAATTGGTTTGGGAGATCTGTCACACCTTGGCAGGTGCTGGTGCTGAAATGGCATTCCCTGGTGCTGAAATGACTTTCCCTGGTGCTGAAATTGCTTTCCCTGGTGCTGGGGGGGAGCTGGAGGGACAGTGGCTGCAGTGTCAGTTCTGTAGCATCACAATATTCCCATGGGAGCCCCTCCAGGAGGTTTTCCCACAACCTCATCTTGACCAAAGACAGGGCTGCTGTTTCTGTTTCTGTTTAAATTTCCCATTGAGGATACATTTCAGCAGTGGGAGGTGGTTTTGATCCCCACATCACCTGGGGTAGGATCCTGGGATGAGATACAGAAAACCAGTCCTGGTCCTTTCTGCATCTAAAAGGATGCAGAAAGGTGTAAAACCTGCATCTGTGTATTAAAGCAGGATTTTTGGCAATGCAGCATAAATAAAGTATGTGGATGTAGTGGTCTTCTTGTGAGTGTGTTAATGAGGATATGGAGAATGAAGATCTTCAGGGATAACATGAATATATTGTATGTTTATGCCGCAGAAAAACCCCAGCAAGGATTTCCCTCCACTTCAAACCAAAAGCCCCATAGAGGGGTAAAGGAGAGGAGATTTAATCCCAAAGTTTGCTGTGTTCAGCTCAGCAGGAGGAGGGAACTCAGCCTCCTCTTCCTCATCCTGCCCTGGGCAGAGGGAGCTCCACTGTTGGAGCTGGGGAAAGAAATGAGCTCTGATCAGGAACAGGTAATTAATGAATTCACTCTCCCTGCCCCTCCTCAGCCTCTACCCAGGCAGCCCTGGAAGGGAGCAGAGCTGCTTCTGGGTTGAGGCGATGGTAAAAGTGATTATTTTGTCAAGATTTTGGCCAAGATTCACTTAAATGAATACAAGTGAGGCTGTAGGTACAGAAGGGTGTTTTTTTTGGTGTTTTTTTTACTGCTTCTTGTACCTCGAAGTGCTGCCTTTCAGCCATCAGGAAGGTCCCTAAAAGCCTCTCTGGGAGAATGGGGAAAGCAAAGCCTCTTCTCTGAGCAGTGGTGGGAAGTTATTGTGCAATCAGGATTAGTTGGTGTTAAAAGTCAATATTCTGTGCAGTTTTCTGCCAGGGATGGAGCATTTTAGAGCCTGTAGCTACAGAATTTTACAAAGCCCTGTGCTGCTTCCTGAGGCGGGCAGCTTCACCCCTTCTTTTCTTGTCCTGTGTCCTACAACAGGAAAAATAAAATTAAATGGGGACTGGTCACCCAGTGATGAAATGTGGGGGTGGAATGGAGAATCCCTGAGCACAGAGAGCTGAAGGAGAAGGGAAAGTTAATGAATCCATCAGGCTGAAACCCCCAGTGTCGAATATTCTTTTCCAGCAGAGTGTGTTGACAGTTGGAGCCCATGAGCAGCCCAGGATGACAACCAACAGGAAACTTGGGACCAGAATGAGGGAAGAAAGCCTCAGCAGTGTTTTCTTGGTAAAACTTGTGGCAGATGCCACATGAGAGTCAAGAGAAATGAAAGAAGCAAATATGAGGTGTCAGGGGAGGGAAGGGAGAAGCGAGCATTTTTCTAATCCCTGAATTTGACAGCCAGTTTATATGAAATAAACTCTGAAGGCTCCTGCCTTCCCCAAGGTATTTTCTTTCTAAATAGATCTATAGATACACTAATTAGTCAATGGAGAAGCACAGGAGTTAATCCCTAATCATGTAAATGTGTTGTTTCAATTAATTAATGCACGTGGCACTTGTGCTCTAGTGATCAGCACCCTAAGGAAAGACAGAGGAAAATAATCACATTTAACAGTCTGCTCCCATTAATTCCTCCAAACACTGATGGTGTCAAAGCTTCCCATGGTCTTTCCCTATAATTCAGTGTTGTTCTGCAATGGTGTGTTATAAATTAGCCAGAATCACAGGCTGGAAGTGGCAGTTTTGGAAAAAAGAGAAAATTAAAAAATTGTTTGGAGGGATTTTTAAAAAATTTTTGATGACTCCATAAAGTGGTGCAGAGAGGGGGAGAAGTGAAACACTAATGAAATACTATTTAATGGGTGCTGATGGGGCTTTGCCAGTCTATAGGATTATAGGGGGGTTGTTGGAGCCAGCAGAAAGACCTGGAAGAACAAAACAAATCAGCAAAGAGAATATTTTCAGCCATGAAATAACTCTTCCCTTAATTAAGCACCTCTCTACTGCCCTACCTAAGAGAGCTGCCCAAACCATTTCCACTGCTTTTTTTCTGCCAAATGTTAGCATTTCAGCTCAGACAGTCATGATGACGGTTAATAAAAAGAACACATTTAAAAAAACCGGAGGGGACTGTAATGTCCATTTTGTGCTGTTACTGAGAACTGGAAGCACCAGAATCAGAATTAAAAGCTGCTTTGTTAAGGAAAAGGCATAAAAGCAAAATATGAAATAAGGCAGGATGGATGAGCCCTCCAGAGCAGACAGCACAGGATGGGGCTCACAGGAAAGTTCTGGCTCTTGTCAAGATAAAAATACCCACAAATGGGGGGCAGAGGCATCTGTGGAGGCAGTAATTGCCTCCTGACCAGGCAAAGGCTGCTGTTATGAAAAGGCAGAGCTCTGTTTGGTTTGTCTGGGTCTCTGTGGAGGGGTGTGATGTTTGCAGAGGTTGTTCTGTTTTAGTTTCACTGGCCAGCAGCAAACATGCCCTTATTGCAGCCCGTCCTTTGGGGTTTGGAGCTCCAGGGCGAGGGTGATGCTCAGCATGGAGGATGGGCAGCTTGCAGAGGTGCAGGAGCAAAGTCCTGGTGGTGCTGGGGGGACCTGCAGAGTTTGGGGTCTGCAGAGCCCCTCGTGCTTGTCCTGACAGCAGCAGCCTCCTCAGCCACCAGGCACCCCCAGGCTGGTGGTTCTTCTCCAGCAGAAATACAGTTATGGCCAATAATTGAAGAATTAAGGGAAAGGCAGGCGTCAGGTGGATTGTAGAGGCCACTCTGGCTGTAAAAATCGTGATTTTTGTGTCTGTTCTCTCACCATGTAGCTGTGGGCTGATCTGAGAGGAGCCCTGGGGCTCTGGCAGCCCAGGGAACTGAGGTTCATGGGTCATGGAGTACATTTGGTTTTGGCGGCTTTGCACCTGACTGCGCTGCTCAAGGTCTCATTAATCCTCCTGGAAACACCATTTTATTGAAAACTCCTTGGAAATTCGCTGCACAGGGCTGTGGGCAAATGCACTTAGGTCTCTTTGGCCCCATGGGCCAAATCTGTCTGTTAGAAATTTGATTTTTTGGAAACTTTTCCTTCCCTTTCCTGGAGAACTCACACTGCTCAAAGGCTTCATCCTCCTCCTAGAAAGCAAAGGAAGTTCCTCACACACCAGCCAGGGTTTCCCAGCTTTCTCAGGCTGATGAAGAGGAAGGGTTTGCAGTAACCAACTGTGAGCTCTGCCCTGGCTCTGCAGCATCCCAGCACAAACCCCAGCCCACAGTGGCTGAGCACATCTGTGTGATGCTCTGTGCAATTAGAAACTGTTTTTTCCTCAAAAATTTTTGGAGGGTAGGGGGATATCTGAATTTTCTGTGGTGTTTTTTCCCACCTGTTGCTACAGTAACTGTTTTGTCAGGCTGCTGATTTGGGTATTTGAGTGACAGGAGGTTTAATTTTGCTTTAGCAAATTATGCCTTTTCTTTGAGAGCAATTTCCTCTGGTGAAAAAGCTTCCCCTCACTTCAGAGAGAATTCTGTTTGAGGATCACATCTCTCTGATTTCCACAGGGAGCACAAAACCTCCCATTTGTCCCTTTGCTGGTCTGGCTGGGGTTCACCCCTCTTCTCTGCAGACCCATCCCAGGGTTTGTGTCCTGATTTGCAGCCAAAGTCAGCTCCAAGCCCAGCTGTGGGAAGGGAAACTCAAGCCCTGAGGAGAGTAAATGGATTCCAGGGGGGAAAAGCAGAGTCTGCTCTGAGCCCAAGGGCATCACTGGAAAGCACAGGAAGGTGCTGCTCCACCCAAACTAAACCGAATTTGTCTCTGCCCAGCCTGGAACAATGCTGACAGCAGGGCTGAAAGTTGAGTTTTGTGTTGTTATTTTATCCTTTTTCCTCAACTGATCAAGATCTACGACAAGATAAAGCTGTTTATTTTTTTCTTGCTGGTTCTTTCTCCTTTCTTTATTTTTTCCTTACAAAAAAATTAAACTATATATAATTGTTATAAAATATAATATAATATAAATATATAAAAATATAAAAATACAATATAATATAAATACAAATATATAAAAATATAAATATAAGTACAAATACATATATATATATATATATATATATAAAAATATAATTTTTCCAAAGCTTAGAAACTAACTGTTAGTCTCCTGCTGAAATGTATTTATAACCAGTTTATTGCCAGTTGTTTAACTGAGCTGGAGTGGGGCGGGTACAGACAAGACAGGAAGAAATTTCCCATTTCTAACAGCTTGGAAAGAAATCTGAAAACCTGAAATCCCAATTATTCCCCCTATTCACTTCTGTAGCACTGTTAAAATTTACAAAAACAACATTTCCCTGCTTGAGACTTTCCATTTTCTTTCCCAGTTTGCAATTCCCTCGAGCAGGTTAAGAACTTCCTAATACCTCCCAGCAAACCTCTCAGAAACCTCAGTGCACTCAGTGCAGACAAAAATAATAATAATAAAAATATAAAAATTTAAAAAATAAGAGTTTTTTTTCTGTTCTGTTCACCTGTGCCCAAACCCCCGCGAGCTGTTGCTCCTGTTTTCCGAGCAGATTTAATCCTGATTTATTCCCATTTTAGGGAGGTGGGAAGGCTCAAGCATCAGCGTTTGGTGCCTCAGATGAGCGATGGAGCTCTGCCACCTTGTGGGGCTGTTGCCTCATCTGCCTGGCAGCTTTCATACCCAAAGATCCCTTTTATTTCTTTATGCCTCGCAGGGAGCTCCAAAAACAAATTTGTGAGGCATTGCAGAACATGGCTGGAAATGCTTGGTGGGACAGGGATCCCTCAAGGGTCAAACCTGATGCAACTTTAGAAATTATCCAACACGGAGATCAGTGAAAAATTCTCTTCATTGCCGCAGCTTCAAAACATAAGTTCTTACCAGAGAAAAGGCTCCGTTCTTCCAAGAGTGAACATCACAGTTGGGCGGATGCAACTGAGCAAATTTTGTTGACAAAAATCAGTTTTTGAAGTTTTTTTTGGAAACCCAGGAAGGAAAAGTGTCCATCTCTGTGTCGCATCCCAGGGCTGGCATCTCCTGTACTGCTTCCGATGGCATCTCCTCTGCTCACACACCACCTGTGGAAGCACAGAACCACAAGATCATGGAATCCTAGAATGGTTTGGGTTGGAAGAAACCCTAAGGATCATCTCATTCCAAACCCCTTCTATGGGCAGGGACACCTTCCATAGATCAGGCTGCTCCAAGCTCTGTATAACCTGGCCTTGGACACTGCCAGGGATCCAGGGGCAGCCACAGCTTCTCTGGGCACCTGTGCCAGCACCCCAGAACCCTCACAAGGAAAAATTCCTTCCTTACATCTAATTTAAATCAACTCTCTCATGGTTTGAAGCTGTTGCTCCTTGTCCCATCACTATGGGAGCTCCAGCAATCCCTCAGAAGTCACTCAGGTTTTAAAGATTCCTTCATCCCACAGCTGGGATGATGATATACTGAGGAGCTTAATTAATCTGATCTACTGGACAGAAAACAAATACTCTAAAGCAGTTATTCTGAGGTAAAACTTTATTTTAGGAACATTGTATTTGTCCTAGGAGTAGCAGAGAAATTCTCCCATCTCTTCAAGTTTACACCTGGGGAACTTTTCAGCCACAAATAGTCAAGAGTTGCTATTCTGGATGTTCAGAACTGTTCAAAACAAATAAAAATAACCCTCCAAAGCACAGAACAGATTTCTGATCTCTGCTGCCTTGGGCCTGTGGGACCTTGCAGGGGAATAAACTCCCACAGATTTGATTTGCTTTAAAAGAATATAGGTGCTAGATTTGGAAGTAAATCTGCTCTGTTTTTGTTTAAGTAGTTGCTATTGTTTGCTCTGCTCTTTTTGGAAGGAATGACTCACCACCTGAAATCAGTATATGCTCAGAAAAGGTTTCAATTTAACTAAAAAGTCAACAAAATTCATCTCCAAGCAACGATAGACTATTTATGATGTCAGGTCTCATTTGTGGAAATAGAGAATATAAAAACACTTCCCTCCCCCAACCAGAAGGAGTTGTAATTCTTAAAGGAAATAAAGCAAACAAGGGAGCTTGAGCTAACAGCACCAAACTGTAGGATAATCTGCAGGATTATCCTTTAGGTATTGATCTCAAGAAAAAGAGGAGCAGCTGCAGAATCCTCTCAGGGCAAAATAATTGTGTCTGAAAGCTTGTTTGCCAACTGATCTGTATCCAGAGCAAAGGAATTATTTTGGCCTTTGGGGGGGCAGGGGAAATGTCAGACATGATAATTTAGTTTGCTGCTGGGATGATGCTGGGAAAGCCTCACTACCTGCTGAGGCTCTGCACCACACTGAGTTTCCTCTCAATATATTGGCTTTTGGAATTTTTACTCCTTGGGAAAGCCATGCTGTCCTGGTGCCTTCTCAGCTGTGTGACCGTGTTCACAGGAGTCCGAGGATGAGGGAAGAGATGAGGATCTGACTCCATGTTTCAGAAGGCTTGATTTATTATTTTATGATATATATTACATTAAAACTATACTAAAAGAATAGAAGAAAGGATTTCATCAGAAGGTTAACTAAGAATAGAATAGCAAAGAATGATAACAAAGGTTTGTGGCTTGGCTCTCTGTCTCAGCAAGATGGGCTGTGATTGGCCATTAATTACAAACATCTAAAATGAGCTAATCAAAGATCCACCTGTTGCATTCCCCAGCAACAGATAACCACTGTTTATATTTTGTTCCTGAGGCCTCTCAGCTTCTGAGGAGGAAAAATCCTAAGGAAAGGATTTTTCATAAAAGTTGTCTGCAACACAGCTGTTTCATGGAGGGAAGTGGTTTCACTTGGCAAAATCCTTCTGGCACTGCTGGAAATGGGTGTTCACACCCCTCTGCTCCCTCATTCCCTGTCTGTCCCGTGGTGGGAGCAGCACTGGGGTGACCCTGGGGTGGCAGAGTCGCTGTGTAGCCCAAGGGATGCTCCAGGGTGGGCTCAGGAGTGTGGGCAGAGCACAGATCTGGGTGCTACTGTCTGACAGGCTAAATTGAGCTGATGTTTAGGCTGGTACTGTGAAATTGGTGTTTTATGCTGAGTGTGGCAGAGCAGGGCTGGGGAGGGGGCAGCTGGAGGAGGGATGTGCTCAGCCCAGCACCTGGGGGAGATGCTCTGTGGTCCCTTTGTGCCATCCAACAAACCTGGCTCTGTTGCAGCCCTGAGGCTGCAGGAAGGCAGAGCAGGAAGGAATATTGCCTGTCCTGGAAGTGGCAGCACTACAAAGCCTGCATTGAAGGAGGGGGATGAACTGAGAGGGTCCTTTTAGTCCTTGGAAACCTTCCTGAGTGAGTCTGAGGCACTTTGGAGTTGCCTTTGCTTGCTGAGGGATGCATTGACAGAGCCTGACCTCATTTCCTCTGGAGCACAGACCCCTGTGTATTCCCCCTGTTTTATTAACCCACAAGATCTATCACTCCCCTGTTTGTTTGAATCCCCACACTTCTGTCCTGGGTGGGGCCTGTCCTGCTCTCTTTCCTTGTGCATCCCCAAGCCAAACCACCTCAAAACTAACTTCAGAGTAATTCATTATTAATATAAATTAATTTATTAATTTATTAATATAAATTATTATGTTAATTTATATATGAATAGATTACAGAGTAATTTATTAATATATAATAGTATATTATTGAATATACTATTTATTATTTATTTATTCTTTTAAACCCCTCTTGCATTAGGTTGGATCCCTTTGAGCTCTCCAGCATGAGCCCTGTTGCCAGTTTTAGGACAATTCTGACCTGAGGGGCAGCTCCTTTGGGAAGCCACTGCTTGCTCTGGCTCCTGCTCCTGCAGATGCAAATCCTCTGGCTCCTGCAGATCCTTGGTCACCTGAGGTCTGTGTGTCTCCCTTGGCTGGAACAGCTCTGCCCTGGCCTCTTTGGTGTGGTTTGATTTCATCTCTCCCCTCTCTTGAATGGAGAAGGCACCCTCTCCATCCAACCCACCACCCAAGCTGCACGGGGAAGGAGAAGCAGCAGATCCAAAAGCTGCCTGGGGAGGATGAATGTGCAGCTCAATCATGCAGAGGAAGCCCAAGATGATACAGAATGGGATTTTTTGGCTCTAAGCCAGGAAGTTACTCAGCCATTCTGCTCCTGTCTCCTTTCCTCCTGCAAAGGCTCTGCGTGGTGCCCAGGGAGGCACAGATGCAGGGATGCTTCCTTTTGCCATCAGCTACTTCTGGAAGAGGATATGCAGGAGACTAAAAATGTCAGCACTCCTGGAGGAGGAGCAGCAGTGAAATCCCATCTGGAGCTTGCAGAGCAGTGTTCAGAGTTGAGGGGATGGCACTGAGAGCACTTTGTTCCTTCATTTCATCACATCTGACCAGGAGACCAGGGCAGGGAGGTGAAGACCAACGTGCTTCAAAAACACCGTGTAAGGGCTTTCAGTTCTGGGTGAGTTTTTGGGAGGAAAGGGGAAGGGGCAGGCATCTTCCTGGACACCCAGCCCTCAATGTGCATGTCTCGTTCCCAGTGTTTTGGCATGGCAGAGCTCTATTCCACCAGGACTTTGGAGAAAATCCCTGTGGACACTAAAATCACGTTGGAGTGGCGCAGTGTGGTGATGGGGTCCAGGGTCACTGGGGTTCAGGGGGCTCCTCACAGCAGGGAAGGACTTTTAGCAGCGACAAATTAGTGCTGGAAAACCCAGCTCAAAGAAGCCCCATGGAGGTGCCTGAGGGGTTCCCAGCCTTTGTTCTCTCACTTCAGGCAGGGAGAAACCGCTGAGCAGGACATCAAGCTTGAGGCTGGCCTTGGATCTCTTCTGATGGAGAAGATTTTTAGGGTGGAGACTCACTCTCCCGTTCCAGTCTCTGGGGTGTGTGTCGCTCGAGTGCCATGGAGTTATTTCCGTCCTGCCTGTTGATCACTGTGCCCTCACATCAGTAGATGGCAGCAGCTTCCCGGGAGCTGGTGGAGGAGCCTCGGCTGGAAGAGCTGGGATAGACGCTGGGGTTCAGCCTTTCCGTTCCGTGCCTTCCCCTGGCTCCCAGCCCAGCCTCCTGCCGCACTCCCAGCTGTAGATGGCAGCAGGGAAAAGATTTTCCTATTTCTTTGTGATTTCTGGGTAGGATTTTCCTGGCTCTTGGAGCCTGCTGGCTCTGGGTTTTTGGGTCAGCTCAGAGCCCTGGCTGGACTCAGGTCACTTTGAAGGCTTTAATGAATGGGTTGAGAGAATTTTCTGTGCATGCTCCTGCTTCCAGCTATCTGCATGGGAAACTCCTGCAAGCGTGCATGGGGATGTGAAGGGGGGAAGCTCCCAGCAAATCACACAGCACAGCAGTCCAAAAATTGTGGTACAAACTGGTGCCTCACTGCCAAGAGGGCAAAGTGGCTCCTGGTAAAGGAGACAGGGTTTTAGCAAGAGTTGTGTGGGAAGAGAGATTTTGTCATTTCCATCCTTGGAGGTTTTCAAAGCTTGGCTGGGCAAGGCTCCAACATCCTGAGTTAACTTTGAACCCTGGTCAGAAAGGAGATTGGATATCCAGAGGTTTTCTTGTCAGTCTCCTCTCAGACTTTCTGCTCTGCTGGGCTGATGTACCATGGTTTTCACTGCCTTGTATGTGACTGCATCATTTGTGACCCCTTCTTGAGCTGGGATAGATGAGGCTTCAGAAACTCCATCCAGGCTGTTTGACACCTCACAAATAACAGTCAGTGTGTCCCAGGTGTGTCTGTAGGACCCTGAGGCCACATCCATCCATCCATCCATCCATCCATCCATCCATCCATCCATCCATCCATCCATCCATCCATCCCTACACGTCTCCCAGGTACAGCCATAAACCTTCCTGAGGTGCTTTTGAGACTTTATTTGGTGAATTTTTTTTTAAGTTTCACTCTTGATCAATGCAACTGGAGTTTAGCAAGCTGGTGTCCAAAGGAATTTGGATCATTTGAAGAAAATACCCCTCATTGGAGGAGGAAATGTCACTGTGGCACTTGCCAGCTAGGAAGAAAAATCTAGATTAAGGTGAATCACAGAAAACGCTGCCTTGAAATGAGAGCTATTAGCTATTAGAGTAACTCATGAGGAGAGAATATTTAGGCTATTTAATGCACCATAAATTACACAGGAATTCTCCTGCTTTAACTCACTAGTCATTTGATTTAAATCTGCTTCTCTCCCCGGCTTCCTATAATTACAGCATAGCTACCAGCCACATCCCAGCCACCTGCAGTGCCTGTTCCCAGTGAAAGGGACTCCCAGATGTTCAGCACCTCTCAGCACAGGGTCCCACATCCATGGGGTCTCTGTGCTGGAGCTGCTGGGTCCCACTCCCGCCCTGCCAGCGCCTCTTGAACCGCCCGGCTGCTTTTCACTCTGCCTCTCTCTTTGTGGAGCTGGGAAAGCATCCAGAGCAGCTGTGTTAGGACCTGTCAATCTCAAATTGCAAAGTCATAAGGAGGGAAAATAATCATCGTAATAATAATAATAATAAAGTCATCAACTTGTCTTACCGTCTAAGGGAAAAAAGGTTTTGGTTGGAGGTTTGCATTAGCTATAATTTTCTCCAAGCTGATTTCTCTCTGTGATGCCACTATACAGCCTCTGAACGATGCTCAGGCGAAATCTCCTCTGACATTCATCTCTGTTTACAGAGCTCATCCAAAAACAAGAGGCCTTTTCTTCACTTTATTCAGCATTGCCACGACTCGGTTGCCAAGGCATCAGCCTTTGATTCCTGCAGTTTGGCTCTCACTAGTGATGCCCCACACATCCCATCACTGACTGGTGAGTGCAGCCACCCCAGCATGGGCCCTGCGGCCGATGGCACCGTGTCCCCAGGGTGGGACATCTGCCCTTGGGGTCTCTTTCCTGACATCAGGAGCTGCCTTCAAGCCTGATTTGTTAGAAGCTAAAATGCAGGTGGAAAAGACTCTGGAAAAAATATTTTGTCAGAACTTGTGCATTTATGGCTGTTCAGCCAAAATCAGGTTAATTCTCTGGCTGAATGGAAGGGCTGGTTGAGTAGATCCTGAGGCTCATGAAGCTCTTGATGGGTCAGGAGCAAAGCTGTTGTAAACTCTCCTGTCTGCTCACTCTCCCAGCCACACCACCTTCACCCCCTGAAGCACATCTGTCCTCCAGCACCGTGGGATTTCTGGAAAAACAGTGTCTCATTGCATAACCCCTGTCCTGAGTCAATCACTTGTTCAAGGTCTGAGCTGATCTTGAGTGTGAGACCTCTAAGCCCCTCATCCCTGCACTGCTGCTGAAACTGCCATTATTTATTAATAGCTCTGAATCCAAGTGTGATCCACGGAAAAAGATGTTTCTCCTTTTCTGGTTTTTCACCAAAAAAGAAAGAAATCAGTTTTAGGCTGCACAGCATGCCAAGGGAAAAGAGCAGAGGGAAGCAAGTTGGGAAGGGACAGAGAGTGAATCTTGATGCCTTTAAGTCACTCAGATGAAGTTCATTTCTCCTTGTCTGTACAAGGTTGGAGTCTTTGCATTTTCATGGTAAATTTGTTTACCGAGCCGTTGTTGAAATTCTGGAAGCAGAGAAAATGCATTTGCTCCATAACCTTTCCGGATCTGACAAGTCCTATAAAATCTATTAAAGCCTTTAATGAAATCCCCGCTTGGAGCCAGCTCCCATGAATGAATGTGGAATCGGAATTTAAATTAAAATGTTGTTTTTGTAGTCTGTGGGCTTTAGCCTTGACAGAAATTAAAGGGACAGTTCACATTTTGGGGTCTGTCTATTTCTCCCTGTAGTTTTTTACTGCCATCCTTGCAGAGGATGGGTGTTTGAAGCTCTTTTCCTCCTGCTGAGCCTGTGGCCAGTTGTGAGCACTCAGCTGCAAGAGCAAAACCTGCTATACTGAATAATTTTAATTAGAAATGAGTAAATTGCTTAATAGACAGCACTGTCCTTTAAACAGGACGCAGAACTCTCGTTACATATGAAGGGTTTTGGGTCCAATCCCCACTCTGAGGAGCACAGAGCTGGCCTTGCTGCAGGGGTAACCACAGTGACACAGTGGTCAAGAGCATCCTCAAACACTTCCCTGCCATCAGCCACTCGAGGACATGCTGTGGCTCAGCCCACGAGCCTTGGCACTGTGGAGACACTTCAGTAAGGAGCCTGGTGTAAATCCACTGGCTGTGCTTGGCTTTGCCTACCCAAGGATTTAATTTCCATATGTAAATACAGGTCTGCATATGCAGGGAGTGTGCAAGCAGTTCATTATTTTTGATCTCTTCTGCACTGAGCAAAGAGAAGTGTCCCACGGTGGAGCATGTGTCTGAGCCTGGGAAGGAAAAGGCTGCTCAGGGCTTGGATCTCCTTCTGCTGAGCTCTGACCCTGCTCCAGCCTGGCCCAGCACAGGTCAGCAGCAGGCCAGACTTGTCTGGGTCTCTAACTCCTTCCCCCAGGGACAATTTGCCAGGGTTTGCTGGGTTTGGCTTCCCAGGGAGTGATGCCACCAGCTGTCCTCACTGCCTCTTTGGGTGTGTGTTTTACAGCAAGAAGTGACAAAAATCTGCCTTTGTTTGCTCATACAGGTTTACTCCTTTTTGACATATTTTGGATTTAGGTATTTGCCCAAAACTGCATCAGCTTTTGCCACACCCTGGAAGGAATCATCTCTTTACCTATGGGGAGGAAACATCCATCTTCCTTTCTTAGGAGCCAGAACTGCTCCAGCTCTGGAGCTCCTCAGCTGCAGCTGCTCATCCCTGGGCTGGTATCTCACCCAAAGGGGCTGCAAAGGTACCCAATTCCCTTCATTTTGGGCATTTGAGAGTCTATTTACTCTTCTCACAGCTTTCATTTCCTTCTGTTTATGTTTCCCCCTTTTCAAGAGTTATTTTTATCCAGAGGGGCCCTTTGGCCTGGATTTGTGCCATGTGAGGGGCTCCTCTTGCCAGGCTGAGGAGTCCTCACCCAGTGCCTCAAATCAGATGGAGGATGCCTGGTACTTCATGGTACCATGGACTTGAGTGTTACTCAGCTGGTCCTTTATGTCCTTTCCTTTCAGGCTGATTCCAAAAACACCTTCCCAATCCCCAGGCCTGCACTGGTCAGTGCAGGGTCTCAGCACAGACAGTGACTGTCAAGACCAAGGCATTAGGAAGAGGGTTTCAGACCACAAATAAATGCATAATAAACACATGTAAACAGACATTTAGTTCATGGCTGATAAACTTTCATGGTCCATTTTATTGCTGGGTGTGCAGAGGAGGAGGGCTCAGGATGCTGCTGGCTGTGGACCAACCCTCTCCACTCTGTCCTGCAAGATTTGGATGGGATACCATGTCATGATCCCAAAATGGTTTGGGTTGGAAGGGACCTTAAAAGACCATCTCATTATGTCATTATTCCATCCCTCTGCCATGGGCAGGGATACCTTCCACTATCCCAGGTTGCTCCAAGCCCCATCCAGCCTGGCCTTGGACATCTCCAGGGATGGAGCAGCCACAGCTTCTCTGGGCAAACTGTGCCAGAGCCTCACTACCCTCACAGGGAAGAATTTCTTCCTATTATCCAATCTAATGCTGATCTCTGTCAGTGTGAAGCCCTTCTTCCTTGTCCTGGACATGCCCTTGTCCAAAGCCCCTCTTGATCTCTCTTGGAGCCTGCTTAGGCACTGGAAGGGGCTCTAAGGTCCCCCCAGATTCTTGTCTTGTCCAGGCTGAGCACTCCCAGCTCTCCCAGAGTGGCCCCAGCTCCTGTAGCATCCTCATGCCCTCCCTGCACTCCTACAGATCTACACCCTTATGCTGGGGGTTCCCAAGCTGGGCACAGCACCCCAGGTAAGTCCTGGACTCATTTGGATCATGCACCGGTTCCTCCAGCCTGGGATCCAGGAAGATCCAAAGTGTGGCTGCGGCCAATGGAAAAAGGTGATTTCTGGCTTGGGGATAGCACAGAGAGAGGTTTCATTCTGCAGGATGCTCAGCACCTGAACAACAGGGGAGGCAGCTCATCTTCCAGGGGAGCTGCTGGTGTTGAAACCTCTTTGGGCCAGAAGAGCAGCAGTGGGCAGGAGATCCTCCAGAAGGCAAGAGCCTGTTTTCAGTGCAGGAAAGGAGGGAAACTCATTAGTGCAATGTGAAGTGAAACAGAAAATGCCTAAATTTGTTGGCAAAATGACAGGAAGAGGGAATAAAATGCTCTTTCCATGTCAATGTGTTGCTGGAAAGATGGTGAAAATTTTTCTCCTCGTTCCTTTTTCTTTAACTCAGGTTATTACAAAGCAATCCATGATGTTACTAAGTAAAAAAAAATCATTAAGTTTCACTTTGAAAATGTCAAAACAAAATGTTTTGGCATTTCTGAAGTGAAACATTTCATTAAAAATGCTGCATCTGAGTGTTTTGACATTTTTAAAATTCACTCTCCTCCTCCTCCTCCCATTTTCTCAGCCTAAATTTGTTAATATTTTTAGTCCTTCTAAAAACTTAATTTCCCAGCAAACATAGTAGCACTGAAAAAATGAATTGCAGCTTTGTGTATACTGGAAGCTGTGAGCAATGGGCAACCTGGGCAGCCGAGCTGAGGCTGCCAGTGTCTTCAGCCTGGGCTGTCCTTTCTGTGGTGCAAAAGGATGGTGTAATCATGGGACTGTGCAGTGAGAGCTTTATTCCCTTTTGAATCCTTGAAAGTCAGACTGGTAGGAATACCTGACGTGCAAAAGGTGGGGAGTGGAGCTGGAGCAGGTTGGGAGCTGGGTGGTGATGCTGATGTCCCTTTCCCTTCCTCCTTCTCCCTTGTGGCACCACGGGTTCAAGCAGTGGCTGCCTTGGGACACCAAAATGACTGCAGGGAATTGTCCTGGTGCTTCATGCAGGGGAGTGTATGGGGATGGAGGGGGGAAAACAGCCCTTCAGTACAACAGAGTGGGTTGTTTCTGGGTGTTTCCCACCTGACAGCAGCCACCACCACCCTTCCAACCCCCTGGCACACCCTGGGCATGCACGGGGCCCGAGCCAACCGCTGCTGCTCTGAGGCTGTTCAAAAATGGGCCGAGTCAAACGCCATCAAAAGCTGCCTTTCAAGTGATGCTTTCTGTGCCGGGGAGGGAAGGGCTGGTGGGACGTGTCACTTGTGGCAGAGTGTGATAGTCACCTACAAAGGCTCGAGGTGTTTGTCAAAGGGGCTGGGGAAGCCTCTGAAGCCAAGAGATGCTTTCAAGAGGAGAGCGCGCCGTGTGCATCCCGTCACTCGGAGATGAAAGGATTGAAAGGATCCAGGCTCTGCTGCATTGCTTGTTGCTGCAGCCCCAGCAATTGCACACCCTTTCCCTGCCAGAGCCTCAACACTGCCTCAATTAAAAGGGAAAATGGAAGAAAATGTGTGGTGTTGCTGGAGGAGGGGAAATCAAGTCAGCTCACTCCTGATTCTCTTGTCAAACGAGAGTCCCACCACCAGTTCCTGCTACAAGAGAGGCTCACACCAAGCTCTAGGTGGGGGGGGATGGAATTTGTCACTTTTGCTGCTCAAACACAAAGCACCTGGTCTAGTGCAATGTCATCGTCATATTTTCTGAAAAAATCCCCTCACCCAGGATTCATCTCCTGGGAAGCTGAGAAGCCTCAGAAAAAAAGGAAAACAATATTACCTCATTTGCTTCTCCTGTGTTTTGCTGCTTCAGAATGTGGTCTGGACGTTGTTTACCAACAGGTTCGTGTTTCATTGGTTTCATGTGAATTGTTTTTACTCAATGAACAACCATGGCCAAGCTGTGTTTGGGCTCTGGAGAGAGTCATGAGTTTTTCATTAGTATCTTTTAGCCTTCTGTCTGTGTCCTTTTTCTATTCTTTAGTATAATTTTAGTATGGCATTATAGAATAGAATAGAATAGAATAGAATAGAATAGAATAGAATAGAATAGAATAGAATAGAATAGAATAATAAATTAGCCTTCTAAGAACATGGAGTCAGATTCATCTTTTCCTCCCTTCAATGGGGGTCCCTGAAAATACCACAGTGCAAAGTGTCCCTGCTCCTGGTGAGGGCTTGGATCCTTAAAGCCCCTTCCAAGCCAAACCATTCCAGCATTTCTTTGGTGACTGGCTGCCTTCTCAGGGCTGCAATGCCTTTGTCCTGCATCACTGTGCACTCGACCTCTGCAGAAATGACCTTCAAAGGTCCCTTCCAGCCTAAGCCACGCTTTACTGTGCTCATCCAAGCCCGCCAGTCTCCTTGGAGCCCTCCACTTCTCTTTCCTAAACAAACATTAAGAAAATAAGGCGGAAGGGAGGTGGTGGTTCAGGAACATAAAGTCCCACAAAGAAAATTATCTCCCTTTCACTTGAGTTTTTTGAAAGCTGCTGGGTTGCAAAGGCGGTTCTGTTGATTGCAGTTTTAGTCCTTGATTATGCAGTAATGGAAGCATCAGAAATCATCAAGCTTCCTTCCTCAATTTGAGTTTGCCCTTCATCCCGTGGTTTCAGACTAAGGATAAAATGGTCATTTGGAAGAGGAAGGAAGGAAAAAAAAACCCAACACAATATTGTTTATCTCCCTTAAAGTCACAGCTCTTTATTTGCCATTCCCGTTTTACAGCTTGGCCATTTGACAGATCAATTAGCAACTGCCTTGTACAGGAGCAATAAAACCTTTCAGAGGGAAACTTTTCCCCAGGCTGAAAAGTACTTTTCTGTCCTTCTTAAGAAAGAGGAAAGGTCAGGTGGCTCCTCAAACCAGGAATTCTCAGGTAAGAAGTTTACAGAGTGTTTCAGAGGGGCTGTCACACCCTGCTCTGTGGGCTCTGGGCTGAGGGTTGGCATCAGTGAGCAAGAAATGAAATCATAAAGTGAAAAAATGAGGAAAGCACCTGCAATGGGAGTATTTAGTGAATCTGCTCATCCTCTCCCTTTCAGTATGTTCATTCTCTAATGCTGGGGATCACCTGGTTAGGGACTCAGCAGTTAAACCACTGTGTTAGGCGCATTCTTTTTGGGGCAAAAGTACAGCTTGTATTTTAAAGTTTATATATGTGCACATCTATTTACCCACAAGATTTATGGACATTTGTGTAGATAAGGATGTAAATAAGGATGATCCAAAGTTCACAAAACAGGGCTAAAATTAATGCAAACCCCAATTTTAGGGCATTGCAGCTGAACAAAACCCTGGATTTTGGGGTACTGGAGCTGCTGAGAGTGACTCTGCCGCCTTGGCACCTCATTTTTGGGGGGAAGGTGAAGCTTTGGCCATTCTACCATTCCTGGGAGACTGCTCCTCCTCTCATGGTGCCCCGGGCAGCTGATGGGTCTGCACCTCTCACAGGGGCTGAGCACTTTTCTCTCTCTTGTATTCTTTTTTTTTAAACTCCAATCTGTTTGCACTTCTCCCCCCTCCCCATCACCATCCCTTAGGCCTTCTGGGGAAAGAAAGAAACAGCCTCTCTGTTTTTAATCAACCTAATTAGTGTATCTTTAATACAATTAGAGGGAAATTTTACTGCTCCCCCCCTCCCCCTGTATCAATTAAAGCCCCACAGTTGCAGGGTAAATTTTTAATCCATTTAGGACCATCTCCCCCAGCCCCACATCCCCCTCCTCCTCCCGCCTGGCAGAGTGTTGCTTCCTCCTCCGTTTTCTTTGGGAGTCTGTTCAAACAGCACATTGTGAGGAGTAAATAAATTACTCTCTGCCCCCTTGCCCTCTCCTGCACGGCAGCAGGCCCCGTTCCAGGCAGCTGCCCTGATTGTAGGGCGGGCTCAGGGGGGCAGGGGCTCGCACAAAGCCGGGGCTGCACGCTCCGGGTCAGGGGGGGTCGCGCTGTTCATCCTCCTTTCTTCTATTCTTCCTCCCCTCTTCTGCATCCTGATGGGGTTTGGTTTAATGTTTTTCAGTTCTAGGGGTGGTTGAGGATTGGTGTCTGTTTTTTGGGGTGTGTTTCCACCTCTCCCCAGTGGGTTTTTCTCCCCTTGGGGGTCTCAGTAGGGTGGGAGGTTATGGTTCTGTTTCAGTGGTTGCGGATCCTGTCCCCAAGATGCTGCATGGGGAATTGTGGGGTCCCAGTGTGTCTGGATGCCTCCCCACCCCACTGCCATTCCCATGTGGAAAGAGCCTTGGGTTTAGCTAAATTTGGAGTGAACAGCCCCATGCCATCACCTACAGACCACCAGGCTCAGCCCTATCCTGTCCTGCACCCAGTGAGAGATGCTTGGAGAGCACGAGGGATCTGTAGGTGGAGCAGCACCTAAATAATGAGAGCACTTTCTTGGGTTTAGGATCTTTTTGTGTAATAAACACAGATGGCTGCTGGATCTGCAAACTGAAAACCACCAAATGTGACATCCTGCAGTTGGAATCACAGAATTTCCCATCTCTGAAGCTCCCCAAGAGGGTCCCTGCCTGGGATGCTTCACTTCAGTTTCTGCAGGACTTGAGGAATCAGCCCAGAGAGCTGTTTAATTAGTGCATGTTCATTTGCACGTTCCTGAGATAAACTGGGGGCACTGGCCTGGGATGGTTCACTTCAGTTTCTGCAGGATTTGAGGAACCAGCCCAGAGAGCTGTTTAATTAGTGCATGTTCATTTGCAGGCTCCTGAGATAGACAGGGGGCTCTGGGCTGGGTACCTGGAGCATGGAAGGGAACCAGGAAGGAGAAGGCAGGATCTCACCTTCTCCACTCTTCCCATTCACAGAGGTGTGAGGGAAGCTCTGGGTGCTCTGGGGTGGGGACTGACCCTGCCCAGTGCCTGGCTGGTGTCCCAGCACGGGGTGGTGGCCTGGCAACCCAACCACAGCCAGCAACTGAGCTGAACTCCAGAAAGTCCTGCCAGCGACTCGTTATCATCGTGCAAACACAATTAGCAGCTTTGCTGCTGCCTTTTGGAGGTGGATGAGTGAGAGTTCCCCTCTCTGAATTTCTCCCCAGCTGGCCCACAACTACAAGGTCCTGCCTTTATGGATCACCGAGTCCCTGCGCTTTCTTAATGAACCTGCGTTTAATGCTTGACTTCTCCGTGTCATGTTTAATTACAGCAGCTGTAACTTCCTCGTTGGCTGGCTTGAAATAATATCTAAGTGCTTCTGAGCTTTAGAGCCTTGTTATTCTTCTATAATTAGAGTTTTAAGGCTGGTGTGAGCCATCTCTGTAAAATAGGCAGCCATTTGCCAGGCACACTTAGTGCCAGGCTTCAGGTTTCCCAAAGATGGGAAAGAGACGCTGGTAATGAAAGCTGGCAGGTTTGGGTGGATGGAAAGGTGAGCCTGGGGTGCAAGAAGTGGCAGCCATGATCCCTGGCTCACTGGCACTGGAGCATCTTGCTGAGCATTTCAAAACTCAAATGTCATCTTGGAATAGACACAAAACTGTTCCTCAGGGTGTATCAGACACAGGAGGATGGGGTTTCTTTTGCTTCAGGTTGAGTTTGCCTCCTTTCATCTTTGAATCTGCTGCTTTTCCCCTGTGATGGGCTGGGGTTTGGGGAAATTCGGGGTCCTCACTGTCTCTCCATGTCCCCTCTGCTTCAGTGTGTGCCTGGTGACCCTTCTGGGAACAGGGATGAGCATCAGCCTGTGTGAATGATCTTCGAGACCTGAGGTGACACGAGGGGTGAGACAGCAGCCAACTGGCAGAACAAGTGGCCTTTGAGGACCTGCCAGCTCGGGAGAGAGGGGGCTTTGAGCAGGCAGAGAGCCCCCCATTTACTGCACATCTGCGCTCCCACAGAGGGGCCCCAGTGTTCCTCCTCTCAATCTCCCCCTCTGTATTTGCTGTCTTTTAAAGGAAGGGTTTTATTCCAGCAAAAGGGAAGGGATTGATGCCTTTTTCTTCATTTTCTCTTCAGATACCTGTGTTGTTGAGGCAGCTGCAGGGAGAGGTTGAGCGTGCAGACACTCAGCCCAGCTGGAGGGGCTTGTGCTGGCCGTGGTGGGGGACTGAGCCCCAGTGACCCCCCAGCTCTGTCTTTGCTCTGTCTGGGGGGGCTGGAGCTCATGGGGGACACAGGGACTTCTTGGCTCCTGTCCCGGTGGGTATGGTGTGCTCCCAAGTGTTCCAGAGACAGTGCAACCCCCAGAAATGAGGTGAGAAGAGCTCATATTCTCAAATAACTTTTATGGTTTATATTAAACTCACACACTTTTTAAATTCGCAGCAACTGGAGGGTCTCATTGCCCCAGATGAGGCAGAAAAAGCCCCAGCCTGTGACTGATTTTGAGTTTCTCCAGGATACAGTCTCAGCTCTGGTACATGTGAGGATTGAGCCCAGACCCCACAGTATGGGACAGAAATTTGGGAATGCACTGAGCTGCAGAGTCAGGGAGGCACTGGGCTCACGGGGGCTTGGGCAGCTGCAGACAGGACACCCCACGGGCCACAACAGCTCCTCAGTGTGGCTTAGGGAGGAGCTATCCCCCCATCCCCTTGGAAAGCTGTTCCTTGGAAGGGAAGGGGAGCCTGCTGATCCATCCTTAAATCGGGATTAGTTAAAAAAGACCGGGGCAATCCACCCCAATACATCAATTTACACTGGAAACTCTTCCCTGAAACATCTGCATTTGGAGGCAAGATCCCAAATCCGTCAGAGCTCAGGGTGAGGCCACAGCACAGGACTTTGCACTCGTGGCCACGGAGAGCCTCATCTCCTGCCAAGATCCTCATGGAGTACTAAGAGGGCTTTTTCCAGCGAGAAGGGGATGGTGAGGAGTGACAGTCTCTGAATTGCAATTTGAAACGTTTACAGCCCAGTCAATCCTAATTCATTATTAGCTGTAATTGTTTCAAAGAAAGTGTCCACTGTTATGTAAAATGCAGTCCCAGATGCTGCTAATGGTCCAGGCTCTCTGATTGCTGTAATTTGCAAAGCTTTCGCCTTTTTTTTTTCCCCCCTCCCTCTGTAGTTATGATGTGCCTTTTATGAGCCATCGAGGAAGAAAGAGAAAAGCAGCCATTAGAGGAAAATAATAATGTTGTACCTGAAAGGCCATTAGTGAGTCTCATACAGAAGTATGCATCTGGTCTGTGCCCGATGCTCCCTAAGCCCCGGACTGTGCCTGGGGACTCTGGGATGGGGACACGGGAGGCTGGGGACAGCTCTGCCTGCAGGGACAGCCCAAAGTGCTGCTGCCCTCACCCAGGCTATGTCAATACCAGCATGCCTCAAAATTATTGTTCACTATTAATTTTCATTATTAGAGATGGATGTGTGGATGGGAAATCAGTGGGGTGGGGCAAATTTTGTCTGCTAAATTTGTTGTGGGGGGTGGTGGTTTCTGGTGAGGGGGGTTTTGTCTCTTTTTGACAGGAAGGAAACACCCATTTCCCATGCGCAATCTCTGATTCTCCTTTGTGCAAAGGCAGAGCCACAGGGATGTCTCTCACCAGGACACCCAAGCTGTGAGCTGGGGGGCATTTCAAAGCTCTCATGACTTGCTGTCTTTCGCCTGCACCTCTGCTTTCAGCTCAGGTGTTTGTTTTAGCCTGTCTGTGTCGATCCTGTCACCAGGAGCTTCTTAAGTCCATAATATCAACCTAATTTAAGGAAGGCTTTACTTGATGAGACAGGTTTCAGCCCCTGCTGTGTGCAGAGGAAAGAAATGAAGGTTGATTTGGTGTTTCCATCACACCCTAGCCGAGGCTGAGCTCCCATGGGATGAGGCATGATCCTTGGGCTGAGTTTGTCAGTGCAGCTTGCCTGGATGAGCTGTGCTAGATCTGCAACTGGGATCAGACAAAGAGGCACTTTTAGTTATTTTGGGGGTTATTTTTCGGCAAAAAAAAAAAAAAGAGAGAATGGAATGGAATGGAATGGAATGGAATGGAATGGAATGGAATGGGATAGAATAGAATAGGATGGAGTGGAATGGAATAGAACGGAATGGAGTAGGATGGGATGGGATGGGATGGGATGGGATGGGATGGGATGGGATGGGATAGAATAGAATAGAATAGAATAGAATGGAATGGAATGGAATGGAATAGAATAGAATAGAATAGAATAGAATAGAATAGAATAGAATAGAATAGAATGGAATAGAATGGAATAGAATATTTCAGTTGAAATGGACCTGCAATGATCATCTAGTCCAACTGCCTGAATAACACCCAAATTGACTGTGAGCAAGGCTAGAGGGTGTGAAAGCTGAGTTTAAGTCCAGCGTCCACCCCATGTCTGGCAGATGCTGTGTCCGTAAATTATCCGGGCGATAAACACTCCCTGAATTGTGCTGGGATTTCCCTCGTTCCGAGGCCAGCCTGGGGGAGCAAAGGGCAGGAGGGGCGGCGGCGAGGGCGGCTGGTGGGAGGGCAGCGCTGCCCTTTCACCCCCGCTCCTGCGGGGCTCTGCAGAGCGACCCAGCCTTGACACTTCCCACCAGACAGCGCTGCCCCTGCCGCCCCGGGCAGGACAGGCTTTGTGCGGGAAGATGGAGAGGCTGCGGAGCGGGGCGGCCGCCGGCCCTTGCCCTCCGAGCACGGTGGTCCTGGGGGTCATTGCCGGGGGCAGCAGGGCAGGGCAAGGCGGCTTTGTGTGCTCGGGAGCCTCGGGACAGGGAGAAAGGCACAGCGAGCCCATTCCAGCACTTGCCGTGCGGCAGCGCCCATCCCTTCCCTGCCCCGCTGCCGGGATTTCCCAGCGCTGCCAATGGAAGGGATAACTCTTATTCATGGGGAGGGTTTTACACGGGTTAGCACCGGGGCCCTGGGTCTGGCTCTGGCAATTAGCAACAGGCACGGGCTTGGAAGTGTCAATTAGGCTTTTGAGTCATTGTTTACTCATTAACACGCGGTCTCTAATTACCCTGACCTGATGCTACGGGGCTGCTGAAGTTGGCTAATCAAACATGTAGAGCCTTCAAAGGGAAATTAGGACTCGGCATTGAGTGCAAATACCCTTTCCGTGGCTAAGCCCGTGTTGTTCGGGGATTTATAACTCCACACTCTCCATCCCAGCGGAGGGAAGGGAGGAGGGAGCGGATGGCCGGGCTCTCCAGGTGTCTCGCACGCTGCCGGAGCAGGGCTGGGATGGCTTTACTGCCTCCGCTGTCTGCGGCTCCTGCGGGAGGTGTTAATGCAGGTTAGGGCCCGGCTGGGATGCGGGGACAGCACACAGGCGGCAGTGACATTCCCTCACCTGCACCAGGAGATGCGGTTCGTGTGGCCGGAGAGCTCAGCTTTGCACCGAAACGCTGATTTTTGGGGTGAGGTAAAACAGTCTGAACTCCCCGAAATCAGAGCTAGAAAATGGATACCACGATGGTCACATAGGAGCAGAAACAGCCTTTCTTGTTCAGTCCCCCACCCCGGCCCCCCCATCTCAATTAACTCTCTTTATTATTCCACCATGGCAATAGTTTGTGCCTTTAACGAATGGGAGGAACACTTGCAAATGCCTTTTTGTCTGAAAGAAAAGCTGCTTGGTGTTGCTGAACTTCAAGGGATCGTTCCCTGTTTCCGCTCCTCTCCCTTTCTCTGCTGAGGCAGAATGTAGCGTAACTTAAAAGTCAGTGATTCAGACTGCAATTATAACCTAAAAGCACAAATAAAAGATAAGCTGGCATCCTACTGTTCCCCATTTGCATCTGTGTCGCATGGGATGAAGGGAAAAATAAAATCTGCTTTTATAAAGTGTTGAGCCAGAGAATCTCGTCCAGCAGAAAGAGGAAAATAAACAGATCCCCCGAGGCACCGGCTGTTTGAGCTGCAAATGACAACTGGGGTGGAAGATGCACCAGAGAGGCACGAGGGGTTTGCACACAGGTTGGTCACCCTGGCCACAGATGGAGCCAAACCATAAACCAGACACTGTTAAAAAGCCACCTTTGGGGATTGTTTTTGTGTATCCCATAAGCACCACACACCTTAATTGGGGGTTTTTCCCATTGCCCCCCCCCCCCAAATTTGCTGTAATTTCCAGTACTGAGGAAAGGAGGTGGTGGCTGCCCAGGTTTGCCCATCCCATCAGTCACACACAGCTGCTCAGGACCAGCAGCTCAAACCTTGGTCTCTGTTTTGGGGAGCAATGGCTCGTTTCAGCATCAGCAGGGATTTCTAGTGCTCCTGTCTTGGTCGATTGAAAAATCACCTCCCAGAGTGTCTCAGGTTTCTCTGTTTGCAGAGATGGCTGGGAACTCACCAGGGCCCTGTAAACACTTCTTGCTGAAAATAAACAGGTTTTTGAGACAATAGACACTGTTGGGGTTTTTTCCCCCCCAGAATGTGATGGGTTTCTAAATGAAAAAAACCCCAACAATCTAAAGAGAAGGCAGAAGGAGGAGTGGTTTGGCTGAGACACTGAAGAAATCCAAAGGTATCTATCTGGGGGGGGGGCTGTGCTTTGTGTTTTGGGCTGGAGGGAACTGAAGCTCTGCCACCAAGTCTCAGCTGCAAGAAATTGTCTTCCAGCCCAGGAGCTTCCCAGCCAGGCACTGGGCTGGACAAGAGAAACCACATTAATACAAAAAATACTCTGGTTTGGTCTTCTAACAAGGCATCATCACCTTCTGCTTTCCCAAAGACCCTGATACTTTATAAAGGCAGCTTGATTTTTCCCTGTCCCTATCCAAGACCCTTCAGCACTTCATGGCACACGGAATCTTTGCCTGAGTTTGTGCCATGCTTTAGTGGGTGTGCCCGTGTCCCTGCCCCGCGGTGTGCCTGGCCCGAGGGGCCCGGCCCGGCCCCGGGAAGCGGAGCAGCTGTGCCGGGGATGCTCGGAACAAAGTGCCTCCTCTCCCGGTGCCATTTGCATACAGATGCGCCGGGAATCCTGTCAGTCCCGGCCCGAGGGGGAAGGGGAAGGGAGGTGAGGCTGCACAGTGTGTGCCCCCCAAACCTCCACCTTCTTCGGGCAGAATGGGGCTCATCAGCCAGGCTGGCCCAGCCTCCAGCCCTGCAAGCCTGGGGTGCGGGTGTTCCCCCCAGTGCAGCACATCCTGCCTTGTCTGTTCATCCTCTCTCTCTTTCCTGCCACTTCTCTCATTCCTCCTCTTCCCATCTCCATCAGCCTGTTCTCCTGTATCCCCCTGCTGTTGTCTTATGCTGAAATTCTCGGGTAATGGCTCAAAGAGATGTTTAGATCCTGCTCACCAGCTGTCTGACTGCTCTGCTGTCTTGCCCCCCACATGACTGTGCAAATGGTCTCAAACCCTGTCCCACCACCCTTACTCCTCGAGTCCCATCCTATATCAAAGGTGACCACCAGTAGTGGATTTTGCAAGTTAAGGAGAGTTGAACAAACTCTCCACCAACTGCAGACTATGATCCCTTCACCTCTACTGAGCAGAGAGACTCCAACTGGAGACTGCCATGGTCCATCAACTTACTTTAAAGAAAAGTTATCCATCAAATCTGTTTGAACAGCAAATAAATGCAGGGAAGCTGTGAGTGGCCATGAAGGGTCCTTGGGCAGAAGCGGAGGATGAATTTGTCTAACCCACTGTTTGTACAGCTGAATCTCTGAGTGTTTTGCAGCATCCAGAAGGCCGAGGCTGGCTATGAATGAAACTCTGAATTCATTCCCTGTTTTTTGTGTTCTCTTCCCCAGATGCCAATGGCTCCAAGTTGCCTTTGCTGCTGGACTCCAGATCCCACCTGACATGACGCTGGTGATGGAGGGATTGGTGACAGAGGGACACAATGGTGCAGCAGCAGGGATTGCCTTCCCAAGCTTCCCAAAGGTCTCAGAGAGGTAAAAAATAAGTAGATACAAGCATCACATCGTAGTGAGGAGGAGCTCAGAAAACCCCTCTCCTCCACACATGCAATTAAAGAGAACAAAACCCCACCACCGTGGAGGTGCTGGAGACGAGGCCACTCCCTCGCTGTCCTTGTCACTCCCATTAACAAATACCGTCCGTGTCACCCCAAACGCATGACCTCGGCAAACAGCAAATTGAGTCTGTTTGTCACGTGGCTCCTTGAGAGGTGCTTGCCTGGTGAATGGCCTTGGCATACATTAAGTGAATAAACCACCCCATTGTTCTGCTCCTTCAGCCGCTCTGCTCAGTTGACCCATTCAATAACTGTTTGTTTGCACAGATTTCCCCATACAAGTGCAACAAGCTGAACCCTGGATCTGAGCAGATGTGTTTGGAGTAGGCTCCCTCTCTCCGCTTCCTTCCCATCAAGGTGTATTGTTGTGTCTTTTGAGAGCTCAAACTCTCCCCGGCGTGACTCATTCAGGCAACATTTCTGTGCTGTTCTCAGGCACCCTCAAGGATTTCCAGGCATGATTCACCTCTTCTGTGGCCACATTTTGAGGATCAAACCAACCCAAAACTTCCTAAGGGTTTTGTCTTTTATCACAGTGGATCTGCACATGAGAAAACAGGGAATACAATGGGGAATGGAAAAGATGTGCTGCTGTTGTTTAAGGCAGAATGTCATCAGATGTGCCAGCATCTCCTCTGCAAGGCTGTCTGGCCTGAATTCCTCTGGGAATGCTTCCTCACAGGCATCTTTGCCTTGGCCTCACAGCACTGTGAGGTCATCCCAGCCCTTCCCAGCAGCCTGGAGCTCTGCCTGGCCTTGGAGGTAGGGAAGGCCCCACCTGTACTTGTGCAGTGCTGGGAGTGCTGTGGGTTGAGCTTCTCATTGCCAAAACTGATGTTAAACCATTTGGTTAAACCCTTGTGCTACGGCCAACACTTGCAGGTGCCTTTGTTTCAGGAAGCTCATTTTCCAGACATGGGATCAAGAGGAGTCTCACAACTACAGAACATTTTGGTCTGAAAACCATAGTTTGACCCTTAAATCATCTGATGTACAGAACCCACTTCTCACAGCTCGTATCTTCTACCCAGAAGCACTGGGTAAATGTCATGAGTTCAGGCTGAGCAAGCACAATCTCACATTGGTGCAGGGACCCAGCAGCTGCAAGATTCATGGAAAAAGAGTTTTCAGCAGGAAAAGTGAAGGAGTGTACCCTTGTGTTTTAAAAACGTGGGTGACTTGGTGTGCAGAAAGGGTGCATTCTTTAAAACAAAGAAAATCTCTGGAGTGTGGGATGTTGCTGCCTGAAATCAAAGTCAGCTCGAGGTTAGCTAAAAATACAGTAGGCACGTTCTGTGGGACTGTGGGTGCCAAGACTCTGTGAGCTATTAAAAGTTCTGGAGATTTTAAATCCTTTTTTTTTTTTTTTTCCCCATTGATGCATCACATGAATCACAAATACCCTCAAACGAGCCATTTGTGCGTCTCTCTCCAGACGGAGCTGACAGGGGGATAAACCAAACGCATGCAAATATTATCTCAGGGCAGGCTGAGATTGGATGGGGTGAAAGAGAAAAGTTAAACATGGAAGCATATTTATTTCTGCATAATTTTGTCAGCTTTCTGCCGGCAGCGAGAGACTAAACTTCGGAGGAGCCTGACCCCGGGATTATCCGAGGGAAGACGTGTGCTCGCTGTTCGGGAGTCACCATCTGCGAGGGAGATGCCGGGCAGCGGAGACGCGTGGCAGGGACACGGCTGCATCTGCCCAGGATGAACAGGGACCTCAATTCCTGAGCATCCTCCCAACCCAGCCCTGCCCCGCGCCTTTATCACCGCGACGAGTTTCTGCTCGACAGGAGGGTTCCTGGGCTTTTCTATTCCTTCCCCACCAAGCCTCCAGCCCAGCTCCGGGGGACTTTTTCCCTTCCTCCCTCAATCAGCCCCGGCGGGTCCATTTGCTTTTGTCTACTATTAATTGCTTGCTACTTTTCATTGCCTGCTCCTCCCCCTTTTAAAGATAAATTTTAAAGGCCGAGCGGGGTGGAGAATGGCTGAGCCCGCTGTTATTTTTGACATTCGCCCCAGTGACAGCTGGACCTTGCAAGGCTGGGGCCGTTCGCACACAAAGCCTATTAGCTATGCCCACTCACTTAATGAGCCCTGAAGTCTGGAAGGAAAATTTCCTCCCCTAAGTGTGGCAGAGCCCTTTGTCATTGTAAACAGGCGCTGCTTGCCGAGCCCTGCCTTGCCTTTCTCCTTCCTGCCACCGTGGCTTTTCTATTTACTCAGGAAACAAAAGCGGAGCCGTGTCAGCGCGCAGGGAAGAAAATGTACCCAGCGACTGGGGCTCGCAGGGACCCGCCTCTGCCACCCACCGACCGCAGCCAGGGCTCCCCGGTGTCACCGGCACCGAGGGGACACCTTGGATGGGCTGCGGGAGATGCTCCCGGCATTGCAGAACCTCCAGCTGCTCCTGCAGGGACCGGCTGTGCAGCCCAGAGCAGCACAGGGAATCATTCCTTCACCCGAGCACGGCGGTTTGGGGCTCCAGGAAATCCTGCATGTGCTCAAAGTTGGTTTGGAGGGGTGTTTTCTGTAGTTATTTTCTGGATTCTGTCCCAGCCCTACAAATAATTCACAAAGGAATCTTCTTTCCTTCTGCCTCTTTTGAACTTGCAGCCTGCCCGGGCTTGCTACTTTTTAAGCCCAAACATGTCCCGTTCCATGCCCATTTCCAATGCAAGTCACTACCCAGCAGAATAAAACCTGAAGTGCCAATAAAGCACGGTAGAAATGGGAACACTTTGGTGTGACTGGCAGCACGTGTTTATTGAAACTACTGGCAATTGCAAGGAAAGTGGGAAAAACCCCACCCAACTGCTTGGCCTGAGCAAGGCCATGTCACAGATGGTCCTTCCTTGGGCTGAGGGTGACTAGTCACTTGTCACAGACCAAGGGCAAAGTTACTGGGGTGAAAGATCTGGAATAGAGGTCTTGATTTGATTAAGAAGGTCAAATCTCTAGGTATCATGATTTGCAACATTATCTTCAATATCTGGGTGTAAAATCGAGCTGGAATATCTGGTCTTCATCCAGGCTGGGAAAGAGCTGTCCCTGCTTTGTAGTGCCACTAAAGGAGCCTAAATAACATTTAAATATCCTGCTCTGAGTGTGTGTGAGGGCAGGCTGAGGCTGCTGCAAGCATCACAGCCTGCACAGACATGATTTGCTTTTCAGGTTCAAGTGTGCTTGAGAGCTGGACCTCGAGGATGTCCTCATGACATTGCTTCCCTGGGCTGTCCCTGGTGAGAACTTCCAAGAGGCTTCAGAAAAGCAGCTCCCAGCCTGTGACATCTCTATATTCACAGGCACCCCTTCCCCCACTTCTTTTTTGTTCCTTCTTCTCCAGGGATTTGCTTGCTAGTTTTTAAATATTTGCATATTTCAGTGCTTTCTTTCTGTTAGTAACCAAGACTGTTTGGTAAAAGCTGAGACATTTCTGAATGTAAGTCAGGCAAAAAATTACCTTTTTTGTGTGCTTTGCAATTATCACAGCAAAATGATTCCTTTCTTCCTCCTGCAGTCAGTAATTTATTTTTTAACAGAAAATCTAAAATGTTACTTCAAGAATGCTGGGTTAATGCTGTTCTTGTTTTGCCTGTGAAGTTAAGCTGGCTTCGTGACTGAAGTGTTTGTCTTCAATTTGTAAAATTGCTTGTGGGTATGTCCCAGTTTGGGAAGACACAAGAAGCATTCACAAGCAAGAGAATCTCAGGTTCCAAAGTGGGTGTTTGGTAATGAAGGGAAAAGACGAATCTTCATCCTGTGTTCTCAACTTGCCTTTGCCAGCGTTTCTAAAGTGTCTTTTCCCTGTTTACTGGAAAAATCCTAAGGTGTAAAACTGACTGTCAGGATATTCACAGGGATCTTCGATCACCTCTTTCAGCATCTCCTGCTCGTTCCTGCTGTTCCTGTGCTGACACCAGCCCATGTGGATGAGGATTCCTGTGCCCAGCTTGTGGCAGCCTCCCCTGAGCAGTGTGCCATCGAGATAGGATGGAGACAGAACTGGAATAAACCAAGTCTTTCCCTTCCCAAACCCCACAATTGTCTTTTTGGTCCATTTGAAGTTCTGTTGGAGCAGAAAAAGGGATTTTCTTCTCTTGTTTGTCTTTGTGTCCACTGCTGGGACAGCTGTGGTTTTTGGGGAGCTCTTTAGTGACCCTGACTCTTGCCAGCTTGGGCCAAGACCACCCTTTGCAGCAGCTTACTCTGTTTAGAGTAGTGAGGTCCTGACAAACAATGGTTTGGAAGCCCAAGTGTTGCAGTTTAATGAGTGTCCAGTTTAGGAAAAATGTGGGTAAATGCTGATTGCAGAATAGAAATATGAAGGCCAGGGCTAAAATGTAGCTTTTCTGACTGCTTGGACAAACTTTCCAGGTGCTCTGCTTGACAGCACCTGCATGTCCAGCACACGTGAAATCCTCTCAGTCACAGTTCTCCATAAAAGCTTGGATTTTTTCCCTAATGGCAATAGAGAACCACTTTGCTGCACAGTCACCTTGCTATGGAATCATAGAATAGTTTAAGTTGCAAGGGACCTTAAAGATCACCTGGTTCCTGTCACCTTGCCTAAGGGGTGGTGACTGGGGAGCAAGGAGCCTGCTGTTGCTCATTCCTTCTTGCTCTGCATAATTTGGGGCCTGGATTTTGACACGGAGAGTCAATAGAAGCCCCTCTTTCCTCTGAGATCATTTAATCCCTGTGCAAGGGGATTAAGACATGGCAAAGGAGCTGCAGAAGTCAGGAAGGAGATTGTGTTACAAACCAAAGTGAGGGCCGGGAGCCTTTCCCACCGCTGTGGCCCCTCCATCTCAATATCCTTCTAATATCTGCTAATCAGCTTTTCATTTGTGGCTCCATTTTCATTCACCGGTGTCCGTACCTCCGACATTAAGTTGGCAAGCTCGTTTCTGTGTAAAAACTGTGAGTCAGGACTGGCCAAACGGCTCAGGAGTGCCGTGAGCCTGGCGTGTGTCGAGGGGATTTGCATTTTGAAGACAGAGCTAATCCCTTTTCTATGGCCTGCACTCGTAGGCAGCTGCCCCGGGAGCGTTTGCCCGTCCTCTCCTCCATCCACCCTCGCTGTTGGAGGGGATTTCAGAACAAAGAGAGGGCCGTGGGTCAGGGCTGGGAGAGCAGACCTGTCATGCACGGACCTGGCTGCAGTCTCTGCTCGCACACAGCCACTCAAGGTGACCCTGGATAAGTCCTGCAGGCTGCACCCACCGGGCACCAGGGCAGGCTTACGCATGCGGACACCCGATCCACCCATGAGCCTGGCCCCCAGCCCAGCCCTGGCTCTGGTGGCCAGCCCAGGCCAGGAGACCTGCTGGGGGGACACTGCTGGACAGGAATAAATACATAAACACCTTAGCAGCCCTTCCAAGCAGCCTGTTACAACTCAAATTGCCTCTGCTCGGTATTGCCGGGGTTGTTTTGAGAGCTCTGTGGAAATCTGGGCAGGTTTGTGCTCCTCTGGTCTGCAGAGCTTTCCAAAGAGCTGATATTGAGTGAGGATTGTGTTTCATGTCATGTCAGCTGGATGATGCACATGCTGCAGGAGCTGCTGTAGCCAGCAGCTGACGGGGGAATGTCCAGGGTCCCTGGATGAGACACGATGTTCAAAGTCAGCTGCAGGATGCAGAGCCTCAGCTCTCCCAGAAATGGAGTGTTCAAGCTAAATGCTCAGCTGGCTTTGCCAAGCAAGCACAACTCTTGAGAACATCCCTTTTGCTGCTATTTCATTAGGAGAATTAACCTCGAGGTCTGTCCTGAAAGCAGAAGGATTGAATGCCAAGAAATTTGGCTGGGTTTGACTTCTGTGCCTCATTTACAGAGGCCACAATGATCTTCCCACACTGTGGGTGATTATTTACCCCAGCCATGTGCACTGTGGACACTTTTACACAGTTGGGATGAGGGATTTGGAAGCTGAGGAGGATTTTTTTGAACCATTTCCAGCTCCTTCTGTGTGACTCTGGAGTTACCTGCCAAGTTGCTCTTAGATTCACAGAGGGCAAGCTGCCTGCTTACCTTTTGTGGAAGAAGGAAAAGCTACCACACCAATTTCTATTCCATGAATTCTCCCTTTTCCAGCTTACATTATCCAGTTCTGGGAAGTAAAATGTTTCTGGGAAGTAAAATGTACAATGTTTAGAAATTCTTCCAGCAGCTT
Source organism: Ammospiza nelsoni (assembly GCF_027579445.1). Taxonomy (NCBI): domain Eukaryota; kingdom Metazoa; phylum Chordata; class Aves; order Passeriformes; family Passerellidae; genus Ammospiza; species Ammospiza nelsoni. The sequence continues at coordinate 6,378,536 of NC_080644.1, read as the reverse complement.
CACAGCTCCACACCAAGCTCATCACTAGGTCAGGGAAATATCATTATAAACCCTCAAAAATTACAAAGTTTACAACTGTAACTAACAAATATTACCAAATACCCATCTTTAAAAAAATTTAAAATATTATTGTGTATCTAAATACTTTTTTTACAACTTTTGCTTCTACACTCACAATCACGTTGGTAAGTATGACAGTGTTTGGTCTCTGACCCCTTCTCTTGGAGTGGGAAGACTTGCACCAAAGCACACAGTCCTCACCTCTGTGTAAATCCTGGGGAAAAAAGCCCAGTGCTGACAATTTTTGGTGTGATTATTTCATATCACAAGGTTGGTGGAAGCTGCCAGGGCAATGAAACCACTCAGCACAGCTCAGGCAGGTGGCTCTGGTTGGCCATGCAGGATTGCAGGGGAAGAAAACAGAGCTGGGATGCATTTGAAATAAAGCTCATGTGAAAATTTGCATAATAACATGTAAAAAAATGTGCCATGAAACTAAATATAGTGCAGTGCTATTTTACCAACCTCTGGTTAATCAAAGTTAACAGCATTATAATGTAACAGACGTTGTCTCACTGCATATCAAATTGCCGTTCCTCCAAACCATTGACGTGGCTCTATATAAAGACAAAGTCCCAGTGATACTACACTTCAAATCATGACTAAACTTGCTTTTACATGATTAAAAAATAGTTGTAATTCTTTCAGTCTCACCACATGATCTGAGGCAAACCTGGGGGAAAGTATTGTGTTACTGGAAGGACACACCTGTTTCCAGTGCTCTGGAAATAGCCAGGTTTGTCTGTGTGGCTGGAACAGACATACAAATATTTACTTGAATCAAACCCACAGTTTTCTGTAGAAAGAAAGAATGTTTTCAGGTAAAGCCTTTCAGCTTGCTCTATTTAATCTGCAGTGTTTTGAGTCTCTCAGAGGAGCATTATCACTTTGAGCATTAGCCAAGGTTGGTCCTACAGGAAAGTCAGAGAAGAAAGCACCAATCCTTTCTTTGATTATTTTGTTTCTTTATATTTTTAAAGAAACTTGTCCTCTAAACCTCACATCTTTCCATTTTCTCCTTCAGTTTCTATCACAAAGCGTGATCTCTGTCCTACCAAGTGCTTGCTGTGGCTCCAAGGTGCATTGCACATATTTCTGTGTAATCTTGATTTGAAAAGCAGAGGTTGTGTTGTAAATCAGAGGCTGGGCAGTAACTCCTTTCTGGCCTGGACAATCCCAACCTCTCATTGCTATTCCTACAGGAGCCAAGATCAGCTCTGATGGGCTCTTTGGTGTAAGATCCACACAAACTGTGCTGAGTGAAACTCTCCTGTTCCTGAGCCGATGGCTGGGTGCCCTGAGCCGGGTTTGACGCCACGAGGGCGCCGGCGTTGGGCACGTTCCTGGAAAAGCCCTCTCGGAGCCCCTGTGGGCTGAGCTCCTCCACGGTGCTGTTAATAGGTTAATGAGCCCCTCGTCTGGGAGTTAGAGTGCCTGGCTTTCCAAGATAAAACTATCCAGCCACATTAGGAGGATGGGCCTCTTTATGACTGAACGCCATTCATCCTGAGTACACAAGAGCTCGCAAATTTAATAAGCAGAATCCATTTCAGCCCCGTGGCCTACCATGGCAACAGGAGAGAGGGGCTCCAGCCTCCGCTGCTCAGGCATCATTATCTCCAGGGCCATCTGCTCCAGAGAAGCACAATCCCAAACTCATTTAAATAGAGCCAGCCTGAAATATGTGACGATTTTTCCCAGTCTCCCCCTCCCTCCCTGACGGCTTCCCCCCCTCTCCCCGCACATGGCTACACCTCCGCACGCAGGCGGGAGGAGATGTAATATTCAAAGGGTGAGGAGAGGGTGCAGGAGATAAGATTATAGTGATAATGAACTGCGAGAGGGAGGACGGGGGAGGGAGGAACTTTCTGCCTTTGGCTGCTGTTCCCTGACAAAGCAAGAGGTTGCAATAAATTATAAATGTATTTTTTCAAATTGTCTTCTTGGAAGAAATATTTCCTAAACAATGATTCATCATCTTCCCCAGAGCTCTGCCTCTCTGGAACAATTAAGCAGTGAAGAAATTCACTCAGTTAATTCATCTCTTTCTGTGTTTTCTGACTGACGGTTTACCGTCTTTGTCATAAGTGGATAAAATAAATTACTTAAATGTAATGTTCACCCCTCGTAACTGGTGACACTTTAGAAAGAAAATAGGAGGGGTTAGGGGGAAAAGGATTCAGTGCTTTCCCTGTGGCAAGGATTTGTACCCATGCATGTGCTGTCTCATGCTAAGGGTTCCCAAGCCAAACTTTGGTACAAGGATGTGTAACAACTCACTGAGACTGGTGGCTTCAAGGGACAGGGGCTTTGACAGAGGGAGATGAAGAAGAGCGTGCAAAGTTTCACCATGTCTCTGCTTCTGGACAAAGTTTTTCTGAATGGATCTTGTTTATTTCAGACACAGGCAGGAGCTGTAAGGAAGCAAAGCAGGAGCAATGGGGGATGCTGGCAGGTGGTTCTGCAAATCATTGTCTCACCAGTGTGTAAAGTTTGTGGAGCACTCCAGGCTGTAGCAGGGAGGATATTACTAAAAACAAGAACTGAAAGGCCCTGAGGAGACATCTTGGTTGGCAACCAGGCTGGAAAGGGTCTCTCTGCCTGGCCTGTCCCCCATGGATGTGCATGGTGGGAGAAATGCAGCGGGCAGAGGGGAAAGAAACTACTGCAGGAATTTCTGGAAGATGCCATTTCTCGTTTGTTTCCTGTCAAGGCCTTCTGACCTCTGCTCGCTGGGTCACAGGAGTAAATCTGTCACGGGCTGAAAGACACATTTCCTACACTGAGGCAGAGGCAGCGCCTGCCCACTGGCACCCCTGACCCTCCCCAGAGTCTGCCCTGTGTCTGCAAAGCCTGCCCTGCTCTCCCATTTCCAGGTCTGCAGGAAACGAACACCAGTGTGAACTCACGTGCTCTGGGGTGCTCAGGTGATGGGTGGGATGGGATGGGATGGGATGGGATGGGATGGGATGGGATGGGATGGGATGGGATGGGATGGAAGCTGCATCCCCTGTAACTTTCAGGCCAGGAATACAGTGGGATATATGACATTTCCAGCTCATATCCATGTCTGTGTGGTGCCAAGGTCTCTCTCACCTGAAGCTCTGACCTCACAGATCTCCCAGCTCCATGTGGAGCTCGTGTGGATTATGCAGAGTGAAGCCTCAGTACATCAACAAGACCAAAGTGCAGAAATGCATCTAGCGAGGGGGGAAATGAAATCTTATATATTCATTACATTTATTTAGCGATGTGAAGCCTCCCAGAGCCCACAGCACCCCGTATCTGCCACCATCATTCACCCAGAGCGTGGCAGATGGCCAGGAAGCCAGCACAGCCCTGCTGGGGTGGGATGTGATGGATGCCTGCAAGGACAGGCACCTCCACCTCAGCCCCAGAGAGAGGGCAAGGAGGCAGGATGAAGTTATGTAGCCTGGAAATTTGAGGTTTTCCCCCATCCATTGAGTCCTGGGGTCTTTCAGTGTCCCCTTCTGTTGCTCAGGGTTGCTCAGGTGAGGAAGTTGTGGTGCACACCCAGAAGGATCAAGGTGCCCATGTCCCCTGCTGGAGGCTGGAATGCTCTGGTCACATCACTTGGCACGGATATAACCTTTAAGTGTTCACTAACTCAAGGTGTCAAGTCATTGATTAGGAATGCAGACTCAGCAGACCCTGGGTGATAGATGGCCTGTGGCATATTAACTTACACAGAAAGCCTCTATTGCTTGGAAATCTTTTTAGGTTGATAAATTGGAGGATCTACCACAAAATCCATAATAATGTGTTTTTCTCTGTAGCACAGTTAGAAATGATAAGGAACCAAATCTTATTAGAGATGAAAAAGCTTCAAAGTATGTGCAGAGGTATTTTAATTTATTAAATCTGCAGAGCAGTTGAAAAATTAATAAAAATGGTTTTGCTGCAAATTTCTCAGCTTTTTCTTTTCCTGGACTGGCCAATGCCTTATAAAGGTCTGAACCTAATCAGGCCTTTGAGTTTTCATCCTGGGCAAAGATTTGGAAAACAAACAAAAAACCCTTAAGAGGACACAACTTCCGCTCCCTTATAGCTCTTATTTAGAAAAAAACATTATTTCCTTTAAAGGAATTTTGAACCTTTGTATCTCCTCATGTAAATCCTTTTCAGAAATGTTCCAGGAATCGATGTTCAGAGCAACACTCAGTGTCTACTCCAGACAAAAGGAAATGCAGATATCTTCAGAGAGACCCTGGTGCTGCCAACTCCAGCTGATGCTCTGTGAGAGCTTGGCCTGGAGTCACCAGCCAGCCCAGACCTTTGCCTTGAGCACATGCATTCAATTATTTAACAAGGAAAATGGGCTCCTGTAACTAATAAAATATCTGATTTAGCCCCTTAATCCCGCACCAACATCTTTAAACCACTGCCAACACAGGTGAGACCTCTGGGAGAGGAAAGCTAAATATTGCTCCCTGCCTCGTGGATTGCTTTCAATTCTACATTTCATTCCATCTCTGTTGTTCAGAGTTAATGTTGCAGGGAGAGTGGCAGAGAGCTTTTCTAGGAAAGCATGGCAAACACCCAGCTCCAGCAGGAACCAGGCTACCACTGTGCAGATCTGCTGGAACACAGGGAATTCATCCTGGATGGCAAAGGCTGGGCTGGTCTCTTTTTGCTTTTTATATTTTTGAATGCTCAGCTTTTAGAATTATGGGAAAACCAACTCATGGGTCAAAGCTCTCAGAGCCAATCTTTCTGCCTTGTTTTTTCAGGTTTTAAGAGCTGAAGCCCAGCAGGTGGGAAGGGAGAGATGGAACAGGGCAGTTTTTCATTCTTCCGTGAGGAAATTCTTGGTTGCAATCTCTGCAGCTCCCTGACGTAAGGGGCCAGCAGAGCCCAAACCTTCCCTGCAGAGCTCTGTGCTTGGCTGGGCTGACACCACCAATGGATTTGGCTCTCCTGAGGCTCAGCTGGAGCTGGGGTGGCTTTCAAAGGGCTTGGGCTCTGTCCCAGCATATCACCCCACACTGATTGATCACTTTTATTGCAGACTCTGACAAGAGGTAGGAAATTATCATTAAAGATGCCCTTCAGACAGGCTCTGAGCCGTTTTCTGTCAGATTTACACTCTGTTGGGAGGAGGGAGGCAATGAGCTTCTCCCTTCACACCCTGTCCTGTGCAGCCCATGGAGCTGGCTGGGGTTAAAGGGATGACACAGAGGGGAAGCTGTGCTGTGAACCAGGTCTGGGAGATGAGCAGATACCAGTGTTCTGCTTTTAGCCTGATACAGGTCAGCTCTCAGATTTGATGACATTAGCAAGAATAAAAAAAAGAAAAATAAACAGCAGAAAGTTTGACATTTTCTGATTAAAAAAAAAAAAAAATAACATTTGGGTTGCTCACAGTGAAGAAGCATTGGGTTAAAAGTCCAGGAAAATTTGGGGCAGGCTGTAGCTATAAATGCAGCGAGCCTCCTTGCCGGTATCTGTTCACACACAGCCTCGCTTTCTTGCGTATTTTCTATTTTTGTTTTCTTTAATGGGTTTCAGCCGTGATATTTTTAAGAGCGCTGTTCTGTGCTTAGCAGCTGCCATTGCCACGCTCCCAGCCCCGTTGCCATGGCTGATACACGGGGCTTGTGCCAGCGTTTTGTTGGTCAACAAGTCACTGTCAGCGCTGTGGGCAGCGTGTTTCCATAGCTATCCGTGGAGAGGGGCATCCTCAGGTGATGGGATCCTCAATCTCCTTTTTAAAGGACTCAGCCTAAATGCGCTGCAAGTCTGTAGTGCTTAATGGGACTATTTAGCACCCTAACAGCTGAACTCTTTCCAAATTAGCCGGAAAAGCAAGTGAGACAATTTTTAACACAGCGCTGGTGGAGCAGCTCGTTTGTGCTAATCAAAAGAGAGTGATCAGCTTGAAAATGTCCCCTCTTAATTTAATTCATGGACTTCAAAAATAAGTTTCTTCAGATGCAGGTGCCTTGAGAACATCCGTTTTTAACTCATTTGAAGTGGTGAATTCCTCTCACTGGACTTAATTAGGGACAGGTATTAAAACAAATTGGGCAAGAAGACCTTAGAAGAGATTTTATTAGGAAAGAACTGTAGGGCCCTTTAATTAATGCCAGAACAGCTGTCCCTAAACTGTTTCTCTCTTATGAACAGATTATCCCAGCAAAGGCTGAGAGGCTGTGGAAAACAAGGAGCAAGTTCTGCTCAGAGATTCTGTCCCTGCCTGTGCCACAGTCACCAGAAATCACAGAGCATTTGTCTGGTCCTCCCTTGGATTGCAGCATTTCTCTGTTTTCTTACAGTATAGACTCATCCCAGTTTGTTTCTGAGCAAATTGCTTTTTTGTTCATGTTGCATATTCCCCAAACAGCCGTATTAGTGGTGGCAGCATGTCATTTTGATGGTGTTGTGACAGTGTGACGCCAAACTCGTATTAACATAACATTTCTTTTTAAATCTAGTCTGGAAACATATTGTTCTCCCTTGCCAGCGCTCCTCTGTTTCTCTCACCCCTTGCCATGGTTCTGGGTTGTCTTTTGCTTTAACTCAGTTTCAAAAGGGCCAGAACTCTGCATGTACAGAGGAATTTTACTGATCATTCAGGTGATGGGACAGAGGGAATAAAGAACAAACCTGTTTGCCCAAAGCTGTCCAGAAGTCTCTCCTCCAGGAGATCTCCAAGCTCACATTTCTCTGGCTGGCATCCTCATTTCTCTTATGCTTCCCTTTGGCTTATTGAGATTTATCAAGTTTAGATTTATGAAGTTTAGGTTTCAACATCTCCCATTGCTTCCACGGAGTTATTTATATTTCTTTGGTATTTCCTTCTACAACCTCAGTTAAAAGGTGGACTCTGACATCCCCAAATGGTGAAATCAGTCTTAAATTCAGAGAACTGCACCAGGAGCTGGCAGGGAGCCCCAAGACTGGAGGCTCAGCCTCCCTGTGGGACTGAACCAGCAAAAATTGGTGGAATTTCCCCACAAGCCTCCTCACTTTCCTACAGTGGGGTGAGGATGCTGTGCTCCAGGATGGCTTGGAGTGCTGCTGGCTGCAGGATTTTCCTGGCTCTCAGCCCATTAGTGATGAAGGGAGGATGGGATGTGACATGGGAGATCTCCCTGACAGTCACTGATGGGGTGGAACACCTTCTCTGCTCTGCAGGCCCCATCCCCAGTAATCACCCCTCCCTCTGCACCCCACAGCTCCTCCTGCCCCTGTCCCAGCCCCTTCCTCAGAGCAAACCTTTGCTCAGGTTTGATTTTTACCTGTTTGTTTTCCCGGCCCTCCCTCTGCTCCCTGACCTGACAAATGCTCCTTTTAGCAGGGTATTAATTATCCTTGCAGTGCTGGGACTGGTAATTACCCTTCCCTTGTGCTTCCTGGGCTTCCCAGCACGGCTGGTGACGAGGACAGGGTGAAACAGCTCAGCTGGCAAAGGGGCTCAGGGTGTGTGTCTCAGAGCTGTGGGAATTTTCCTGTGCCTGAGAGCAGGGAATGAGACCAGCAAGAAGAGGAAAAGGAGAAAATTGTGCCCTGTACTCAATGGAGAATGGAAGAACTCAGCCTGCAGCCTTTAAGCAGGGTACTTTCTTCCCAGTGGCTCCCAGAGTTTATAACAGAGGAGAAAAATAGGAATAACTTTACACTGTCCACCAGGAGAGGGAGAAACCCAGGAAGGCTGTGAGGATGATGATGATGTTTGCCCGTGCAGAGCTACTCCCTTGTAACAAGAAGCATGAGAAAAAAAAAATCACAATAAAGCTCTTGAGAGGGGCCAGAAGGAGGAGATTTCAAGGATTTGGGTACACCTCTTCCTCTGTGAGTGTTTATATGGGCAACTGCAGCAAGTTTTGTTTTTTGGGGATCACTCATGTTTCCTCACAGGGCTCACACGGGCAGAGCAGGCATTGGTTCTCTCTCTGGTGTTAATTACCCTGCTCATGCCTGGTTTACTCATTTAGGACCTTGCATTTCGCTGACCATTTTAAATGAAAAATTCTGTGTTTAACTCTGCCCCCTCACGCCAGCACAGTTACACTTTGCTGTGTTTCGGTGCCAAAATTACCCAGCTAGGGCTGATGCTCTGAAATGTTCCTCATTCCAGTGCTGCCCTGGCCAAAGGGAGCTGCTCTGGGAGGTGAAGGCCGTGCTGAGCCCAGGGAGGAGGCACCATGTGGGATGGCAGAGCCAGAGAGCATCGAGGCAGGAGCCTGGCTGCCTTCCAAGGCACAGAGCCACTGCCACTGCCAGAAATGCAACAGCTCTCTGACACCAACAGAGTGGGGAAAAAAAAAAAATCAAAGAAAATACTCCTCTCTGGCCAAAACTGTGAATTTTTCTTCGGCAAAATGACAACACTGTGTTAGTGAAAATTGCCTTTCCTTGCAGCAGGGAGGGGAAAGGGAGATACAAACGAAATAAGCTGCGCTTTCCTCCCCTTTATGTCTTTTTTTGCAAACCTATAAGGATTCTTTCTGTGTTTCCCGCACCACCACAGTTTCCTGCAAAACTGAAAAGTTTTAATACAATTTATTACAATTTACTGGGCACTTGTGTAGTAATTTAGGGGTCTCAAGCAAATCACAGCCCCAGCCTGGTAAGCACAGCTAATAGTTGTAGTAAGAGGCAGGATGTGCCCTGAGCACCTTTGATTTGAAATAGAGAACCCAGGTGTTGGAGGGAAAATGGATGAAGACCCTTTTCCCAAAGCCACCTCCCCAAAAATCAGTGCAAGGAGTAGAAATTAAATTCACATCTCCCTCTGTGGGAAAATCTGTGCAGTGGGGGACTTTCCCCCCAATATTATGGATTAAATGCAGCAGTGGAGCTGGGATACTGAAGTCCTGAGCAAGAAACCAGCAACTTCTCCTGACTATTTCTCTGTCCCATGCTCGACTTTGGGACAAATGTCACATGGGAGGCATGAGGCCATGCACTGACCCACTTGTTCACTGCCAACAACATTCTCACATGCTGCTTCTTGGATGTTGTGGGACCAAACTCTGCAGCTTTTCCCTCTACAGGTGCAGAGAACAGGAGGTTCTTGACTCCCTGGAGGACATTCATCCCAGGGAGATGCCCTGAGCAGGTAAATCCCCACCTCACCTTGTCCCTGGGGAATTAGGCAGAGTGGTTAGCCTATCATCAATGGGAACAGACAAAAACACCAAGGTGGTTATCAGCCCTTGGCTGCCAAGACAGAGTTATCCTGGGATATTTAACCCTCCAACACATAAACCTGGGAAATTTAACCCTCAAACATACAAACTTTTGCAGCAAGGGTGCTCTGAGCCTCATCTCTGACACAGTGGAGCCAGCTTGGTTATTGGCCTTGGGGCTGAGGAAGATGATTCCTTATCCTTTCCTTAGATTCCTTAGATTTTTGGCTTTGGGGCTAAGGAAGATTCTTGGCACTGAGCTCTGCCTGAGCCCTCTGTGTAACTTTGGTCAGATCACCCTGAGGAGGATGGAGGAAGGTTCAGTGCAGCAGCTCCTGAGGGCGGGCAGCCCCAGCTTTCCACGTGCTTGAAGGAATGGAGCAGGTGGGCACCAAAATGGAACTGCTGAGAGTTCCAGCATGGCTTCATCCTCCTCCTCCTCCTCCTTCTCCTCCTTCACGGCTGCTTTGGGGCAGCCATGGATAACAGGCAGTCTGCTTTGGCTGCCTCTTTTTTGGCTGCTCTATCTCCAGCTCAGCAAAGAGATTCCAAATACGATCCAGGATCACCACGTGCCTCAATTTCCCCATCTGTTAAGCAGGGACAAGCCTTGATTCCAGCCTTGGGCTGTCAGTGCTGCACTGCCATGCAGAGACTGACAAAAAAGAGAGGGGGATCAGCACCCTGGAACTGAGCAATGCCCCTGATTGGGCATCCCCCATCCACGGTGGCTCTGCTGATTTTGGGAGTGTGCTCATCCTTCCTTCATGCCAGATAAGCAACTGGCTCAGGAAACTGCATCCATCCTGCATCTCGTGTGAAGGCAGATTGTTCACGGGCGGAGGAAATCTCCTGGAGAGTGAACCTTGTCAGCAAAAATGCAAATATTTAGAGACAAAGTGTTCATTACAGCAGAACTTGATTTCAGGGTCAACCCTTTTTGCAGCAAATTGTTAGCCAGCTAAAATGTTTATTGTCACCACACTCTGGCAGTTTTGACAGTACCTATCAAGTTGAGCCTGACAATATCTGCATACGGCTTCTCCAGCTTTCCCTCACGCAGCCATGAAAGGGATTTAAGGCAGAATAAAACAGTCAACAGATAATTGGAGCTATCCCCTCCTTTGTGGAAAAGCCAGGGTTGCCATTGGCCAGGGGAGATATTTAGGCTGTTGGTGAGATGACGCTGGGGTACACAGAGAAATATCTTGGTGATTTTATTTATTTCAGATGCAAAACTGCACACATGGAACAATAACCCCCTCCCAGTCTGGCAGTGCATCAACAGAAATCAGACTACAAAGGGACGGAATTTCCTTTGGTCTTTTTCTGTGTGAGCCACATGGCTTCCCAGGCCCCTCAGCAGGGAACCACCCAGATATGAGTGGAGTTTCTGTGATTCTTCTCCATTCCCATTTGTGTTCTCCTCTGCTCCCCTTAATGCCTGCACAGGACTGAGACCAGTGGCACCTGGGAAGAGAATCACACTGCTGGCAAGCTCACATCTCACAGGAATGAGCTCCCATCTCTGCACTGTGCTCCAAGACTGGGGGATGGATGGGGCCAACTCTGCCCTGCTGCTGAACTGGGGAAAGGACAGGCAGCTGCAGGAATTTTGGGGAAAAAAAGGAACCAGGGTGAGATGCTGATGAAAACACCCAGGAGTGGACGAGGCAGCTGCAGCCACATGGCCTCTATAAAAAATAAAATTTTGGGGCTTGCTCTGCTAGACAAAAGACAGAGCTTTGCAGACTCTTTTTATCCCGCTTTTTGCTCCTCCATGCCTTTACCTTTTCCCCCAGCTAATGCTCAGGGAAGGTGAGCCAGTCTGGAGCCACTGTGAAGGGGTTTTGTTTCCTTGCTTGCTGGAGCTGAGTGAAGGCTGTTTCATCTCAACAGGCTGCTCCCAACACCCCTTAATTTGAGAACTCCTGCATGCAGGAAGCAATGGAGTTGAGTGACCTTGCTGAATCCCGGCTGCTGCAGCTGCTGGAGAACAGGGGAGGAAAAGAAAAGAGGGGAGGAGGAAGAGGCACTTTGCTGTCTCCCATTAAAGCCCCAAGAGGCTGAAGATGAGAGAGCGGAAGTTTCAAATTGCCAGAACGTAATTCTGAAAGTCATTTTCCAAGCGCAGAGCTCTCCGCAATGTCACCTCTCATCTTCCAAGGTGGGGATTGAAGGGACAATAAAGCACAGAATATTCTGCAAAGGCAGAGCTGCTAATTCAAAGAGGGAAGAGGTGCCAGTCCCCAAACGGGCTGTGTCACACCCTTTCTGCAGTCAGATGGAGCTGTACAAGGGGCCCAGCTCCAGCTCCTTTCCCAAACCATTTCCACCCAGCTGCCTCACCCAGGCCCTGTTAAAAATGAGGACCTCTCCCTATTCAACAGTTAAATTTTTAATTTGATTCAAACTCCTGACTTTCAATCCAATGGCAATGATAATGATTATTGTGATCCTTATTTTTCTCAGCCCTCCCTGAGACCAGCAGAAGACCATGATGGATGCACAGAAGAAAAGGTGCACTTTGATATTCACAGCCCCCATCAAAGTTGTCCCTGCCTGTTCTCTCTTCCAGCCCTCTGCCTGCAAAGAAATCAGAATTAAGGAGTCAGATGTATTCAACAAAGAGTTCGGCCCAGGGTCTTGCCTCAAAGAGTGAATTCTCATCTTTTTCTGCACACTTTATCAACCTTTATTCCAACTGCATCCCCCACTATGCTGATAAAAAAAATCCAAATATGCAGGCATGTCCTGCTGAGATGAATTGCTTTCAAATCTCCCTCAGTTAACATCAGCTCTGTCCCATCTTCCTTATTACTGCTGCCAACTGTCCCTCCAAGCTCAGGTTTTTCCCCTTTCCCAAAAGTTTTTTCTCTTTTTGTAAATGCACTTATTTGTCCATCCAGGTGAAGGTGCTGAGTTTTTACACTGACAATCAATTTTCATCAGGAAATCCCTTCTCTCTCTCATTTCCAGAAATGACACTTTTCCTTCTCTTCAGGCCAGGGCTGATCCATGGAAAGAGCTGGCTTTTTTTTAACCTCAGGTGATGAGCTGGGAGCAGGGGGCGAAAACCTAGAGACAGCACTTTGGCCTCTAAGGCAACAGGATATCAAAGTTCAGTGCTGTCCCTGGCTACTACTACTACTATTATTATTATTATTATTATTATTATTATTATTATTATTATTATTATTATTATTATTATTATTATTATTATTATTTCCTGGTAACTATTTCCCTGCTTTTCCATCTGGGAGGCCAATCAGAGTATTGCTTGCTGGCCTGTATCCAGTTTTCTCCAGCTGGGATCAGTTCAGTCCAATGTTGCCATCTGTCCTTTGAGGCAGGGGGACATGCTTTTCCATTCTGGATCTCTCCCAGAACCAATCCCCCCTTTCCCTTCCCCAGTACACCCTGGACTTGACCAAAGCGTCCAACAAGCTCTGTGTGACCATCATTAGACTTGTGCATTTCAAAATTGACTTGGGTATGTGCGAGTCTAGTGGCTGTTGGCTGTGCAGAGCCCTGTGGGTTGCCCCCAGGACAGTGGCGTGTGTCCCTGTCCAGCTTTGGGCTCAGGTGTGCACAGGGTGCCCAGAGAAGCTGTTGGCTGTCTCTGGACCCCTGGAAGTGTCCAAGGCCAGGCTGGATGGGGCTTGGAGCAACCTGGTCTATGGAAGGTGTCCCTGCCCGTGGCACGGGGTTGGAATGAGATTATCTTTAATCTCCCTTCCAACCCAAACCATTCCGCGGCTGGGTTCCCTGGGGATGCTTCTCCCGGGGTTGTGCGCCTGCCCCACCACCCCCCTGCGCTGGGCTGTGCCCGCTGTCACTGCTGTCCCCTAATTACGGGCAGGAGGGATGCGCGGAGCCCCCGCCCGCGGGGAGGACGAGTCCCGTTGCCCTGCTCCCCCCGCCGCCAGCCCGGGAGAGCCGGGAGGGGCCGGGAAGGGCCGGGAGAGCCGGGAGGGGTCGGGAGGGGCCGGGAGGGGGGCGCGCATCCCCGGCCCGGGGGGAGCGGATTGGCCGCCGAGTGCGCTGCGAGGATTTTGCCGCGCGGCCCCATTGGCCGCCGCCGCCCATAAGTTTTTGCTCCGGACGGGAACTTTTGCCAGGGATGATGGAGTAACCCCGGGCGGCTCCGCGGCCGCTGCCCCCGCCACCCCGGGCCCGGCAGCCACCGCCACCCGGCAAGGATGAAGCTCTGCGGGACTTTCCTCGGTTCGTAGCCGTTCGCCGGCGGATGCGGGGGGCGCGGTGGGAGTGTAGGGAGGGTAGTCCTTAGTGTGTCTCCCTCGTTTCTCCTCTAAAACTTTTGAGTTTCGCAATTCTGCCGGAGTCACGCCTTGGCAAAGGGGCTCGGTGGCCGAGGGTGGAGGAATACGGACCCCCAAATTATCCCGCTGGATAGTTTGCTTTATAGCATTTTCCTTGTTTTATAGTATTTCCCCTCTGTTAGGCGGTAGAAAGAGGTTCCCGAGTACATTTCGGGGCTCAGGGCTCCCGGGTTTGCCTTTCCCGATTGGGGTGCCGGTGTCACTCCCGCCCCTCCCCGCAGTGCTCCGGGCTCAGGTGCGGGGGGTGCGCGGCCCCTGGTGCTGCTGCTCCGGGGCACAGCCGGGGCTTTGTCCCCTCTGCCGCGGGCTTCACCTCATTGCGAAGCACGAGGAGCGCAGGGGAGGGGGACGAGGCGAAAATCCTGTTTTCTGCAGCTTCTGGTGGCAGTTCTGCTGGGCGAGGGGGTGGTGGTTGGGTTGGTTTGGCTTTATGCGCTTTTCCCCACTCCTCTTGCACATTGCTGGATAATAAAGGGGTGAGGGCGATGTTATTAAATAAAAAGTTAGTTCGTGCCCGTTCAGCTGAGTGTGTGCTTCAGCGCCTGCATTACCCGAGGCACAAAGGAGGAAGTTTAGGGATAATACGAGGTGCCTTTTGCAAAAGATGGTGATTGCTCCAATTATTGTTCTTCAGGGAGAAAAGAGCTCTAGATCTGGCTTAGACAAAGGCATTGCCTCTTCGGGAAGGACCCGCCCAAATCGGAGCGAAGGGGAGCGCTGGAGAGCGAGCAAAGGGTTATTAAAAGTTTTTTTTGTGCCTGTGCGTGTTGTTCCATCTGCCAGGGGCCTGTAGTGGGCAGGTTTCTTCGCAACCCTTCAGCTGTTCCATATACAATATTAATGCTGGCCATTTCTATTCGGCATACAACAGCACTAATTGTAGTCTGAGGCATTAAGGCAGCCAGCCCATCTGCATAGAAGCTTTCAGAAAGAAACAAGGAAAAAAAAAAAATCTTTCACCCCCAGCTGGTAACCGGAGAAGTTGGTGCCAATTACAAATGCGTAAAGTTTGAGATCTAATTTTCTTTGAAGCAGACTCAAAGAAGCCAGTGGAACACAGTGCGGTGGGTTTATGGCTGTGTTTACACAAGCAAATGGAGTTTTATTTTAAATAATTTCGAACTTGAAGAGCTTGATCTGAAAACACGAGGGGGAAAAAATGGCATGGAGAGCAGGGGAGGGGCGTGGAGGGAATCTGCTTTTAAAAATCCTCTCTGGATTCGGCTCTGCAGGCACCCTGCAGGCAGGGACTCTCGGAGGCCCCGTCTTAAACCCCCTGAAGATGAAAATACACGAACATCTATTTTAGACCTCCTTGCTGCACGGCTCCCTTTAGGGAAGCGCCTGCTCTTTGAGACCTGGAAACGCGCGATGATTATCACCTCCCTGAAAACAGCTGTGGAGTGACTCTGGAGAGGTTTAGGGAGTGCATGGGGGAGAAACATTATTTTAAAAAATGGCTGAAAAACACTTTAAAAGGCGCAAACGGGCGGGAGGGAGCGGGCGGAGCTGTCCGTGGTGCTGACCCGCCGCCGCCTGCAGCCCACGCGTGGCCTTTGCCTTCCTCCGCGGGCTCCTCCAGCGTGGGCTGTGGGGCTTTTGGCCCAAGCCGGAGATTTTCTGGGGGTAGGAAGGGATTTTGGGGCTGCGAGATGGGAATTCCTGCCGCTGCTAAAGTTGGTAGCAGTGAGAAACTCCGGGAGAGGCGCCGCTCCTCTGCAGCGTTTTGGGAGGAGAGCAGAGGGAAAGTCTGGCGAGTTTGGGAACAAAGAAAAGCCAAACACCCTCTGGCAGCCCAGAGCTCAGCCGGATGCTATCAGAGCTGTCAGCTGCCTTAGGGCTCGTAGGTGCGTCGCGTGTTAATAAATGCAACAGCAGCAGTAATAAAATCCCTCTCTTAACGCTCGGGGAGGCACATGTGTGTGTGTGCTCATATCCATGCAGGCAGCGTGTGCTCCGATTTATGGGGGAGCACACGCAAGTAAACACATTTCCCTGCTGCCTGCCGGCCGAATCTATTGTGCTTTTGTTTCTCAAGTTTTAGCATTAGGGCTCTAAATGAAGCAGCGGTGGAGAGGAGCAGGCAGCATTGTGAGCGGAGGGGAGCCGAGTCCACCCAGCCCTCCCTTTGATTCTATCGCGGGTGCAGAACAATGGAGATGCAGTGTAGCACCAGGCCTGCTGCCTGCAGATAAGAGTTTAATAGAATTTCTGAATGCCAAAGGTTTAGGATGTAAAATATCCCTGTCTTCGTGGTGTGTCCAAAGGAGATAGAAAACAGCTTTTCAGGAGTACTCTCTGCTGAATATCTCCTTTATGTTAATGGTTTAGGAGCACACCAGGCTGGCAAGGCAAGGAAATGGGCGTCCTAACAACCTCCAAAGCGGCCTCAACAGTTTAAAATTAGTATTTCTGCCACCCTCTCATCAATAAAATCCTGAGATGGGGAAACCGAATCCTTCCTTCCTGCTGTGTGCCCTGCAATGGCCTGAGTGACACAGGGCTGCCGGCAGTATCCACCCAAGCTAATTTTGCCAGGTTTTGGGCAGTCTGAGAGGCTTTTCCCACTCCTGCCTGCACAGAACCCATTCAGGATGGGGGTGAGCAGGAGAGGAGCCCGGGGCCCCTGCGGCTCTGGAGCTGGAGTTTCCCACAGGAGAGTGCATCCTCAGCAGGATTCAGCTTTCCCTGCCAGGCTCTGCCTCAGCTCTCTGAGGACTCCTGGGGTTTCTGTCCATTTGTGAGCTCCCGCATCTTTTTGGAAATCTTCATTAAGATGACAGGGAAGTCTTAATTGTCTCGGCGATGCTGGGGATGGCACGAGGGTGCAGGAAAAGCGCTGGGTAGAAAAGCGTTGCTCCCCCTCTCCTCTCCCAGCCCGTGGGGCTGCAGCCTGGCTGTGTTTTCCCTCGCTATTTCCGAAAAGTTGCGATGCAAGTGCTAATGCTCCCGTCTGGCAGCGGCAGGGATGGGATGTGCTAATGCCCTTCCTGCCGCTCCGTGCCGGGGGCTCTCCCCAGAGCCTCCCTCCCTCCCTCCCTCCCTCCAGTTCGGGACTTTCTCCTCCCGGGGTGGCCGGACCGCCACGAAACAAGCATTTCCAAGGAAAGGCGATGCTAACGCCTGGGAAGTATGGCTCTTTCTGGGAGGAAAAGATGCATAATGCAAAACCGTGCATTTTTATCACTTAAAACAACCCCTAAACGTTTTAGTCACCGTTTTCTTTTAGGACTTTTCCTTATGTTGTTCTTCCCATTGCAGCATCTATAATGTAAAATGTAAACCACCTTCTCCGGGGTGAGAAGTTTTCCACCAGGAACATATTGTCTTTCTTTTTTTTTCATTTTTGTTTTTCTTTTTTTTTATTTTATTTTTTTTTTTTTTTTTTTTTTTTTTTTTGCTTTTAAGAGAAGGCAAAAAAAAAAATTAAAATATTTATACACCTTTTAACCACCGCCTTTTGAATATGTATATCAGCTAATATGCAATACTTCCAGGTTCATAGAGGCGATAAATTTCCCGGTCTGTTCTTTATGGTGATAGGTCATCTTCCTAACCACCAATAAATATTGTAAAGTACTTTCGCTGGAGCTGTGCTAACCCAGGGCATCTGTCACTCGCTGCTTGCTGCTATTAGGAATTATTGGGCCGTACCACGCGCCGGGATGCGCGGGGGGGACACGGAACGGCGCTCGTCGCGCTCGCCGTCCTTTTGTGTTGCTGCTGTCAGAGGAGCCCCGAGCCTCGTGCATATTAATTATGAATCAGCTCGGGTAAAATCATTCACCTTCTGCTGGGTCTCGGGGAGGGGGGAGCGCCAGGAGAGAGGGGCCGGCGGGGCCGGGAGAGCCCCAACTCTCGGTGCACTCAAGGCAGCCGCTCCATCTCTCTCGCTCGCTCTCTTTGATGCTATACTGTAAATTTATTTCACCTCAGAGAGTAAACAGATATATTGCAACCCCAAGGGTTCATGGGTAGTGTATTTACAAAGGGAAGGCGCAGCAAGCCCCCTCTGTGCCATTTCCATTAATGAGAGCGGTCATTAAGTAAATGAGACATTGCCTTTAGCAGGCTTAAGAGTTCACACACTAAGGAGTATCAGATATTTAATTGAAACCAACAACCCGTCTTACACGCGTGTTACTGGTGTAGGGAAGTGGGCTGCCCTCCAAGAACTCTCCCCCCACAACCTCCCCCATGCAAATTTCATGATTGGTTTCCGTGATGTCATTTTGTAAAGGGGCAGACAATAGCTGTGGGGAAAGGTAAGTCAATATTATGTTCTTTCGCTGACAAAGGCAGATAATGCTGGCTTTTTTTTCTTTTTTTTTTTTTTTCTTTCTTTTTTTTTTTCCCTCTTCTTTTTTTTTTTTTTTTTTTTTTTTTTTCCCTCCCTCCCCTCCCCTCCCTTGGATTGAGACAGAGGGGAAAGGCTTTCGGAGCACACAGTTGATGTAAACAGACGCAGGCGTTTCGCCTTTACAGCACGAAGGCTGGGTTGTTGTTTTGAAAATTGCACTGGAGAACCGAGGGGATTTTTATGATGATCATCATGCTCCTAGGTCCATCTTTGCTCGCTCGCTCTCTCGCCGGCTGCGAGACGCTAGTGGACATGTTATGCTTCTGACTGGAAAGAGGTTGGATAAGATGAGAAAGGAGGAGATTTATTAAAAAAAAAAAAAAGAGAGGCACAACGTCGCATTCAACCGGGAAACTTTCTGAATATTTCTGGAAGAGGATGCTTGCCGGGTTGGTGAACCGCGGGATCGGTGGATGTTTATCCGGAGGGAGGTGTTAGCAGAAGACGCTCCCGGGCGCCGGGAGGAGTTTGCGCCGGCGGCGGCGGCCCCGCGGCCGCGGAGCTCTCGGAGGTGCTGATCCGGGCGGGACCGGGGCTCCGCGCGTCCCTCGCCGCGCCCCCCTCACCCCAGGCCCCTTCCTGCCACAACTCCGTCCCGAGTCCGCGCTCCGCACTCCTGGGCAGCTCCGCGGGCCCCTCGCCCGGGGACGCGGGTGCGGAGGGAGGGCTGGCGGCTGCTCCCTCCTGCCACCGCCACACTTTTCTTTTTCTCCTTTTTTTTTCTTTCCCTTCCCCCCCCCCCCCCCCTTCTTTCCGATTATTGCCTACTTTAGAGCTCTCTATTTATAGCAGCGAGGCGCAAGGGAAGTGTGCCATGTTTGTGGATTTCTCTCTATACGTTGACCAAGACAGAAATCTGCGTGTTCTTATTTTTAGCTTGCTCGGAAGAGGCTTTGCTTGGCTAATCTCTTTATCAATTTTAGCAAAGTTTGTTGTGGTGCTTGTTCTGTGGGTTATTTGCAGAGGGAGCGAGGGGCAGGGGAGTGCTGTCCGAGGCTGTGCTTGCGCTGCCATCCACCCCGGCCACTCGGGCTGAGTTTGAGTTTGGGGTCCGGGTAGGACGGACCCTCCTGGGGGAGGCGGCCCCAAAGCGGGGTCGGCACCCTCGGAGGCACAAAGGGGCAGGTCGGGGGGATCAGAGCTGCCGGAGCAAGAGCCTTGGGGCATGCCAGGCTCCCCAGAGCTGGGCAGGGCAAAGGGGGCACGTTGCCCTCCTCGATCCGGCCGGGCAGCCGCTCTCCTCCCGTTATTATTGAGCCCCCTGGCTTGGAGCAGCCGCTGAAAACAAGTGCGAAAAGCCCGGGCTAAACCCTCGCCATCGCCCTGCCGCTACTTTTAGTTATTCTTTTTTTCTTTCTTCCCCTTTCCCTCTCTCTCGTTGGCTCATCTGCTGTTATTATCAGCCTTTTCCATATGGCCACTTTAATTAATGGCAGACAAAAGGGAGTTTGCGGGGAGGGGGGGGGTGGGGGGAGAGGAATCTAGGAATTAGAGTTTATAGTTGGTTTGTCTCTCTCTGATGCTGTCATAGAAACCAGAAGCAAAGATGCCGCCTTTCCACTTCTTTGTATGATCCTGTTTATTGTTCCCGAGCGGCGCAGATTGGAGCAGGCGCGTGTTGCAAAGCACAAACCAGCGCCGGCTGCTACCGCCGGGAAACCCGGGCACAACTTGTCCCCTTCGGCTCTTTCAAACCTGCCTGCCCTCCCCCCTTCTGTCCCCTCCTTCACCTGCTTCGGGAAGAACAAGGAGAACTTGGTTTTCCTTTTTTTCCCCTTGTTTTCATTTTTTATTTTCTTTTTGTGATTCTTGTTTTTTTTTTTTTTTTTTTTTTTTCTTCAAATGATGTTATGGATCTCTGGAATCCCCGCCGCACAAAGAGTAGGAAAACTCTGGAAAGTTGGGATTTTCCCTTCCCAGAAAGCGGACGGGAGCTGTCCTGTGTCCCGCTGGAGTTGGGGTCCGGAGCGGCGGGTCCGGCTCTGTCCCGGGTGCTGTCACCGAGCTGTCCCGGCTCCCCCGGGCCGGCTGGCCGCGCTCGGGGCTGGCCATGTCCCGGGGGTCCCGTCGGGGAGGGGTCTGGGCTGGCAGCGCCGCTCGGTCCCCACGAGGAGCGGGCATCCCTTTGCCCGCAGGGTCACCGCTGTCCCGGGTAGCTCTCGGGGAGTCGGGGGGCAGCGGGGGCACCTCGAGCTGTCAGAGACAGAAATTCCTCCCGCTGGGACTTGGCCCGGCAGGAGGGATGGAACTTAAGGTCACTGCCAAGGGTGGCCTTGGTGACTTTGGGACCGGGGTGCTCCCTTCCCTTTTGGCAAATCCTGGGCTGGAAGTGGGCGAGAATCCCCTTCCCTGAAGATCCCCGAACTCCCTCATTGTCCCACCACCACCTCCACTCGCTGTCTGTCTGATCTCCTCGGTCCCTTTGCCCCCAGGAACATCCTCGTCCCGAGGCAGGGAGACACCAAGCAGGGGACAGCAGCCGGGGGTCGGGGCGGTGCCACCCCTGCATTTCCCATTCCATGTTTTGGAGTGGCTGGGAGAGAAGGGCGGCACAGGCACCTTCTGTCCTGTGGCTGCCCCGCGGGGCCGGACTGTCCCCAGCAGCCCGAAGTGACAAACGGGGGGCCGGGGTGTGCAGGGACAGCCGAACCCCCCCTGTTCTGCGCCTCCCCCGCCCCGTCCCGCAGAGCCCCGGGAGCCGGAGCAGTTCCCGGCAGTCAGATGATGATGAGGAGGATGATGATGATGAGGGCAGGGCTGACTTCGCAAGACGTAGCTCGGCGTCAGAGCAGCTGCCATTTTAGCAGACGGTACTAAACCCCCTCTCCGCCCCCCCGGAAGGCTCGGCTTTGGGGTGCTGCCTCCAAACTTGGCTTCTGGATGGGACACGCTGCTCTTGGTGGGCTTTGGGGGCGGCAGTGCACCCGAAGCCAGCAGCACTATCAGGATAGGCTGAATGACACAGCTTTAGAGCTCAGGAAACAGATATTCTTTCCCCTTCCTGAAATCCCACCGCAGTTTTGCATCAGGGCTCGAGGAGGTTAGACTCCTGAACCCCCAAAATCAATTTTGTAATGCAAATTGGTCTCTCCCTCCGTGCCCAGCCAGAAGCAGAGCCCTCATTTGCAGCCTCGGGGGGCTGATTTTGCCAGGGATGCTCCTGTCCCCAAATCAAGGGCTGGGGGCACCGGGACCCTCTGCTCCCCGAGAGCAGAGCGTGGCAGGGAAGGGGAGGATTTACAGTAAAGGCTGGAGGCAGGGCTGGGCTGGGCTTCCCAGAAGACACGAAATGAGGCGTGTGAAGGGGAGGGAGAGGCGGGGAAGCATCGCCTCACCACGGGGAAGTCAGATGTGGAACTTTAGTGGGGCACAGGACCCGTTCTTTCCTTTGCTTTGTGAGTTTGTAAATGGAAGAGCTTATTTTTCCAGCTGTAAACTGCGTTGTTAGAGCCCTTCCCTTAATGACAAAGTGCGTTTCCTCACTTTATAGCTGTTCCACTTTCTCATAGAGGGGAGCTGAGCATGGAGGATCCACACTTCAGGCTTCCAGAGCTGTGTTACTGTGCCACTGTGTGTTACTCCTCTTTCCCCAACAAATCCCTTTTGGGTTATTTATTGTGCAGATGCTGTTTGCTCCCTGGCTGTGTGGACAAGGAGGGAGGGTGAGGTGTCCCCAGATTTATTTGACTTTACTGTCCTGCAGCAGCCATGAAAGGATTATCAGCCTGGGGTTAACTGCCACACAGTTCCCAGGTATTTCTGGAGTTCTGGCAAGGTGGAAATTGCTGTCAAGTAAACTTTTTTCCACCTTTTTTTCTGCCTTTTCCTTCTCTCACCTGTGTTTTGGTTTGTTGTTTATTGGTTTCAACACAGAATAATTCCACCCATGCTCCCATGCTGAACATGGGTGTGTGGTGCAGAGGCCACTGGTGTCTCTGACACCCTCAAGGTGGGATTGTGTGAAACTTCTCATGTTAAAATATTTTTTATCACTTCTGGGGTTGTTTAGCTTTGCAAAATAGAAGTTTGATCCATAGCCCAGGCCTTAGAGAGGAGAATCATGGTGTGAATAGAGAAGTGGAGAGAAAAGTTTCTGGAGTGGAGAAAGGCCCCAAAGACTTTGTTCTGAGAATGAAATGAAATGATGTGACCGTTTCTTCTCTGGAATCTGGGACCCAGCTCTTGAGTAATGGCAGAGAGCAGGGCTGGGACATCCCTTCTGCTCCCTTCAGAGCTGGGAGGGAAATCTGTCCCCTCCCACTCCCCACCAATATTTTCACCAAGGAGAAAAGGGCTTTGTGGGTTTATATTTGGAGTTTCCCCTCTTGGCAGGTTAATCTGTCAAAGGGGATTTCTGGAAGTGCAGTGTTTGCCCTTGCAGAGCTCAGGAGCTGCTTCTCTGGGAGCAGCTGGGAGGTGCCTTTGCCCTTTGGGATGGGGCTGACACGCAGAAGGTGAAGAGCAGTTTCTCCTGGCCATGCAGGTGCCCTGGGAGCAGCAGCACAGGAGGGCATCCCTTGGCTTCCCTGAGCTGCTTTCCCACAGCATCTTGCCTGGAAGGGAGGTTATTTCTGATTTGGGAATAGCTGAAGTTGGGCACTGAGGTGAGGACGTCTCAGGGGCATAAACATGTATTGAACAATTGTGTTTAAAGTCTGTAAACATTAAAAATCACCAGAGTGGAGCAGATCCTCAAAAACTTTAAGCACTGTGGATTTTCTAATGACTGTTTCATAGAAGGCACAAGTTGGAGTTTTAAGGAAAAATGGCAAATACACATCCCAAAATGAATGGTTTTCTATTGTTGAGGTTATTCATTCCTGCAATGACCCTTGCTGTGGGTTTGTGGGACTGGGTGGGGGGACAGAGAAGATTTCTGGGCTGGAGAGGTCCAGACAAACACGCTGAGCACTTTCTGTGAAATGTTGGTCTCTTGAAGCAGGAGTTTCCCCTTTGAGAAGCTGCATTTTGAACAGCTCTGGCTGCTTTTTAAAACCATGCACCCCTCCATGCTACAGCAGCCTTTGGGGGGGCAATGCCTGTAGGAAACTGGTCCAGCAGTGCCCTGAATTCACCCAGTGGGAGCTGTGGCTGGTTTTGGGCAGACCCAAGAGGGAAAAGGCAGATGTGGATTTTAGGGACAGGATATGGGTTTGGGCTTCATCCCACTGCCCTGCTCCTCTGCTGCTCCCATCAGAGCATCCTGGGTGCCCATTGCCACACACACACTGATGTGTGGCTGATGCCAGGTGTGTTTTGTAGCAGCAAGGAAATTAATTACCTGGGAAAGTTTGCCCAGGGAAGGTTGGTCTGGACGTCAGGAAAGGGAAATAAGGAATTCCCAGGCACAGTTTGGTTGAGGAAAAAGTGGCTGGGATCGCCTTGTTCTGCAGTTGGGCTGTTCCCAGCAAATGTCAGTCTTAGAGCAGAATACTGAAGTGCTGTGCTCTGCAATCCTCT
The DNA here is from genome assembly GCF_027579445.1 of Ammospiza nelsoni. Lineage (NCBI taxonomy): Eukaryota > Metazoa > Chordata > Aves > Passeriformes > Passerellidae > Ammospiza > Ammospiza nelsoni. Next base: position 6,355,158 of record NC_080644.1, on the reverse strand, counting down.
GATTTTCAGTTTGGTTTGGTGTAGGAAAGAAAAGGAAAAAAAATTTCCACCTAAATTAAAATACTTTTGATCTTTGTCTTTCATTGAACTTTTTGCTTCAGAGAGAATAGATTAATAAACACTTTCAAATGGAAAAACATAGTTTGGAAAGGTTCCCCTTTCATCTTTAACACAGAGCTTTAATGCTAACCGGAGTTTGAGTAGGCTGTTCCCCCATTCCTTTTCCCTCACTTTTTTTTTTTTTAATCTTAACAACAATAACTTTGCTTTTATTGTGATCATGCTGGCCTTTACTGGTCACTTTTTATTCTTTCCTTTTTTATTTTGAAGTCAGCACGTTAAAAAGAAAAAAAAAATCGCAATGTTATTTTAATCAGACCAAATGAAAGAGCAAATCAGAGCGAGAATTTTAATCTGCCCCAAGCAAAACTGCCTTGTACATCTGTCATGTTGGGATTAGTGGAACTCTTTAAAGAAGCTGCAGACTTTTTAAACAAAGTATTAAACATTTGTGACCTGATTTCCATTCTTACAATATTCTCATTAATAAGAGTGCAGGCTAAAAAGACATCTGTTAGGTCCTATTTGTTTTAAGAATATTAAAGGCTAATAAGAATATTGGAGAGTGGGGGTGTGTGTGTGGGGGAGTTTAAGTGTAATATTTAGAGCCAAATCTCAGATCTGCAGTTTTCCAAAGTGATTTTGAGTCTAACTTGGTGCAGGGCAGAGGAAAACACAAATCTTGGACTTTGGATGCTCTATGTTGTTGTTTTTGATTGATTTAGGCTGATGGTGCTTGTGTGAGCCTTCCCTTTGGGCTGGGAGATTTGCCATCCTTGTTTAGGGAGTGGAGAAGGAGAAACTGCCTTTCCAAGATAAAATTTAGGCTGAAATGGTGCAGAAGCAGAGATGCAGTCTTAAATTGTACACAAAGAAAACTGGCGTGTGTGTGTGTCACCTGCACTCACCCAGTGCTGCTTTGGACTAGACAGGAAGCAGAGTGGAGAGGGAGTGAAAATGTCCTTCATGGGCTTGCTGCTTGTGTTTTGCTGAATGGGAAGGCAGTTAAAGTAAATGGCCTGGCTTGGACCCCTAAGGAAAAAATAAAGCCAGGCATGTGTTGGGTAAAGCACTCGCTGAAAGAAGCCTTCAGCATTAACGTGCATGTATGGTTTAAGAGAAGGTTGCTGTCGACTGCAATCTTTGCATCTTGTTTATGCTTGCTGGGTAAAATATTAACTAAAGCATCTGAACATAAAGTTCTGGTGTGAAAGAATATCAGCAGGGGAGAGCCATATGGTGCCAGGCTGCTAACAAAATACCAAACGCTGGAGATTCCTTTTTGCAGAAGCCTGAAAACTCTCGTTCCCATCCATAATACATGAGTTCACGCCTTTGATTACTCCAAACATTAGTCCAAGTGGTGCAGGAGTCTCTTTGGAGCTTACACAACTTAGGGCACGCTGTGCTCTTCCCCCCTCTTCCTTTACATAAAAGAAATCGATGTTGAGCTGTTAAGATACAAATATCCAATATGCTGTAAGACAATATGTTTCTGAAAGTGCTGCGTAAGCTGCCTTCCCTCTAATTAAATATAAACTGCAGCAGAGACTCGCCTTTCTTCGTTCCTCTGCTTGAAATTGTTTGGCAAGCATGTGGCTCTCCCTAGGACAGCATCTGCAAGCGAGGCTGGTGCCAGTTTTGGGGAAGCCTCTTGCTCCTTGTGGGTGCAATCAGAACCTCTCTGATCAATGCTGGGGGCTGTGATTTCTCTCTGAGCAGCAGCTGCCAGGCTCGTTTATCTGAGCCCTCTCTGCAAGCCCAGGGTTGGGTGTGTTCAGCAGCAAAGGGCTCAAACCCAGCATTAGGAGGATTCCCTTGGTGAATATTATTGTAAGGTACAAGAGAGCTCAGGGGAGCTTTCATGCACACAGTACTTAAAATGCTAGTTATTGCTGGCAAAATCTATAGGTGACAGTCTGAGGACTTTTGAAAATCTCTCTTCTTTTAAACAATCCCTTGAAACAAACAATTTGATATTGAACAACTTGTGCTTGTCACTGGGCTCCCTGAGAGTGTCTGGTTGAGATTTGTGGTGAGCACCTGAACACCTACAGAGTGCAGAGAAAGCTCCCCAGCAGCTGCCTTTGGTTAACCCACATTTCAGAGCTGGAGCCTTTCCCTGCTCCTGGTGTTTCTGCAGTCTGGGGGTTGGAAGGCAGTGGCTCTCTGGTAGCCATGGGTCTGGAGCCAAAGCTTGCATTGCAGTCACCTATTTCAGATCTTGGACATTCAAACCCTCTGGAAGCGCATCAGGTTTAGCACCTAAATGCAGAAATAGGCTTTCCTTTTAGCACTGGCTCTTCCCATTGTGGCTGTGTGGGCAATGAAGGGTGATGGAATGGGAATTAAATCAGCGCCAAAGTGCTGCTGGCTGAATGTTTGGCAAAAGCTTTATGGCAGGGAAGGGTTAAATCTGCAATACTGTGTCCCAAAGAAAGGCTGCTCTGGTGAGCTGCTGGGATAAGTGAAGGTGTCAGGTGGGCTTTGAGAGAAGTTGTCTGATTTCAGCCTAAAACTGAATTCTAGTGGGGCTTGAAGCCTAAATTGAGCCTTCCTGAGGGACATGTGTCTGGTCCTTGCTCCCAAATGCCCGTGTGAGAATGAGAGGAAAATAAATGAATTCACTTCTCCAGCAAAGGAAAAAATATTCTTTGTTTGTAGGAAATCAAAATCTTCGGGTGGGTGAGATTCTGGGTGAAGCTAGGTTGGGTGAAGTTAGCCCAACTTGAGTGGCTCTGCAGAGAGGAAAGGATTCACCCCTCTAAAAGCTGATGTGGCCACAAGCACGTCTGGAGTCCCAGCTTCTCCTGCTTTTGCATACATTTCTCTCCCATAATTCTGAAGCTTTGCATCTAGCAAGCTTCTGGCAAGTGGAGTTAAAGGTTTGTTTGTTGCCCTCAATATTTTGATGTAATTAGTCAGTGAGCAACTCACTGCTTTTGCCCAGAGAAACGCGCTCTCCAAGAACACAAGTGACAGGAGAGGATTAATAGCCTTCTGGAGAGAGCTGCTCCATTTTTTATTTAATAAAAAAGGAAAAAAAATAGTGCCTGGGAGCAATGTTGTTGCTTTAGAAAAATGACATTTGAAATGGTTAACTCTGCCTGTGGTGTCTCAGCAGAGCACAGTTGTCATCTCCTGTCCCACATTCCCTGGAAACTTTCATCTCCCTCTCATCATGGAGCAGCTTTCCTGGTCCCAGGGAGGCAGGCTGGCTGCTCCTGCTGCACTCACCCACCCTGCAAGGACACCCTGCCAGAAAGGGGGGATTGGGACAAAATCATTTGGAGAGGAGAGAAACTTCCAACTTGTGGGATGTGAGCTGGAGCTTGGCTGTGGAGCCTGGGGGTGACTGCCCTGCTGGGGACTGTGGGTTACCCTTCTCCTGGCTCAGTTTTGGGGCAAAACTGGTGCAGCACAGAGGGCTCAGCCTGTGAAAGAGGCTGGAAGTGGGAGTGAAAGCTGCTCCAGCCTCACTCTCCTCCTTGCTGTCCCCGTGTTTCATTCCCAAGCAAGCGAAGGCTGCAGGAAGGACAGAAAGGTATCACTCGCCTCTGTTTAATTTCAATTACACAGAGCCCGCAGGAGAGCTCAGAGCAGTGCCAGCAGGGCTATAAACTCCACATATCTGATGATTCTCCTTTTTTTTCAGGCAAATGGTGCACAGCAGCCGCCCCATTCAGCAGCAATAATCCTGGGGGGCTGTGACACTCATGCTGCAGTGGTGACTGCTGTTTAATGAGCTGACCCTTCAGAAGGCATTAATTGCCTCATTTCATGGTGGGCAGTGTGGCACCCTGTGCCTGCCCCTGGTCTGGGGGTTCTGCTGAGGGAATGGTTTGGTTTGAGTGTGTCAAGGCCAGGAGGGGGATGCTGGTGGGGGCTGAGAGCCAGCAGGCACTGAGCAGAGCTGCCTTGTACCCCTGGGGAGTTGTTGCTGCACGATGATCTCACCTCCTTTTATGCCTTATTGCTTCTGTCTCCCTGACTCCATATGACACACGCTTACGTGTCAACTTTTCACTTCTTATATGGCAGCAGAGAGAAAAGGCTTAATATTGTAAAGACAAGCTGGCAGCTGGGAAGTCGCCCATTTAGTCATCTACCTTTGCGTCAGAGGCACTGCCAGCCCCTTCCCTGGCTCTGCCAGGCAGCTTCTCCCTCCTCTGCCTGACCTGGTGTCACATGCGCTACAAATCCCTGTCAGGAAAACACCTCCCTGAGCAAACACAGTCCCATGCTGGGGAAAAGGCAGTTTGTGTTCCACAAACACATCTGTGTGCCCAGCTTGGGCTAAATTTGGGCAGAAACAATGTGGGGGTTTTGTTTAAGCTTTTGGGGTTTTGCAGTTGTTTTTGTCCAGAAACTACAGGGCTGAGGGTAAAGTGTCACAGCAGATCCAAAATAACTTGGGCTGTGACAATCAGCACTGGGGCATCCCAGGAGGTTTGGAGCTCAGAAGGAAGCCAAAAATCATTGACAGATAAATCTGTGGATGGTTGAAGTGGCAGAGGAAAGACCAGTTCATATTTTCCCTTTCTTCTACTCTTTCCCTACACACTGGGGAAATCTGTATTTGTAATTGCTGCTCAGAAGCAGGTGCTGAGCCTGTGCTGCCTCATCCCAGGGAGGTTGTCTGTAGCTGGCTTTTTACATTTGGCTTCCCCTTAGTGCTCAGCCTTGTGCAAGCTCCATGCTTGGGCTCTCTCTTCTCCCATCCCATGGTTTCCAAAGTGATGATGGAGTGGTTTGGCTGCAGCGTGTCAGACACTCGAGCTGGATCAAACAGACCTCCAGCTCAGTCTGTTTGACGTCCATCCATGCTGGGAGTCCTTCCCTGTGCAGGCTTACAGCAGCTGTGGGAAGGGAACTTTGGTTTCAGCAGTTTCTGATGCCTTCTTTCACCCCCCCAACCTGTGGGGTGGGCTTGTGTTGCCAGTTTGGGGACAGCCCTGTCCCCTGCCCACAGGTGAGGAGATGCACAGGGGCTGGTGCTGTGACTGCTGTCGTGGTGGAGGTGGAAGCTGCTTTCCACCAGAGGTGTCCCAACAGCTGGGAGAAAAAGAGCTGAATTAGGGGGGTCTTGGAGCTGAAATCCCTGACTCATTTGTTCCTCTGAATCCTTGTGGCTCCTTCCTCACCATCCCCTGCTCCAACCACCCTTCTCCCTGTTCATCTTCAGGCCCACAGCCCTAATGCTGCCCTGGAGCCCCTCTGTACAGCACAAAGAGCACACAGAGCCCTGAAGGTCATCCCAGACCTCCTCAGGTTGGACATCCTTGCCCAACACCTGCACTGCCAGTGACACACTCCTTGTTCCCGTTCTCACCCTGGCTTACACAAGTTGTTTTCCCACTCCCGAGGGCTCCTCATCAGCAGCACCATGGGAAGGGTTTTACAAGACCCTTGTCACCTCACCCTGAGCCATCAGGTGGTTTCCTTCAGCAGAAACTGTCTGGGGGCTGCTTCCTTCCCACTGGTCCAAGACGTGCTTGTCCAAAAGCATCTCCAAGAATTTATCCCCACTGAATTCTCCTGCTGGTGTTTCGACACGTTGGCTCCACAGAGGCTTTCAATTTGGTATGAAAAGTAATTATTGCCAGGGTGCAGTTTAGCTGTTGTGTTTTACAGTGCTGGTAAGGTTAAAAGAAATAATAATAATAATACAAGAAAGACTCAGCCAGAGTAACTGCCTGCAACATGCTATTTGCATTTTTAAGGAAATACTTCTTTGAGACAGCTTGGGTGAAAGGTCGGCATTTGCATATAAATGGAAAAGAAAGTGTGTGATGCTGGAAGTTACATCTATATTATTTTCTCAGCAGTGAGCTGCTGTTCTGGAGATTAAGGGACGCCGTTTGCATTTGGCTTTTGTTGAATAGAGAAGGTACCAGGAAAGGCAAATTAGAACAAAATAATGAGGGAAATATGCAAGAAGAAAGAAGCAACATCCTGTTTCTGAGAGATGCTCTCCTGCATGCCTGACACCTCACACGCCTGCTTGCACACGCGCTGGGCACGCGTGGATGAGCGTGGCTGAGAGGGGCTCCCTTAGCTTGTACAAAAGGAGGGATGCTGGGGAGGGGTCCCTGCTGTGAATAAGCCTGGCAGAAGGGAGAATGATGGTGCTCATCATTTGGAAGGGATATGCTGGGGTTTGCATGTTGGTTTTTTTTTTTTTAAATATTGTTTTTTTCTATTTTCATCAGGCTCAGGTATGTCTGGGAAGGAATTACCAGCCATCTCAATGAGTTTCCTTCAATTACTCTAGGAACATTCAGTTTGTGGCTGGCAGGGCAAAGGCAGGAGGCAGAGAAATCCACAGCTCAGGTCTTGCTCTTGCCTTGAAGGGATCCACATTGGCTGAGGGATTTTCCAGGCCCTGCTGCTGCCCTGGGCCTTGGAAACACCAAAAGGATTCTCTGGTGGAGAACCCCATTGCTTTGCTTCCCCTCTTGTTGGTGGCCTCCCTTGCCACACTCTGAGCAGCTTTGTGCTCTGACAGCTCCCCCACGGAGCTGGGGGAAAATGGGATGTTGAACAATGTTCGCTCTTTAATCTTTTTGATCAATACTTAAGAACACGGTGCAGACAGCAGCGGAGCTGTGGGCACGCGGCTTTTGTTCCTCTCTGAAGAGTACACAAGTGGTTCAAGGATGGAAAGTGAAAAACACCTCCTTTTATACCTTCTGCTGTGTCCTGCTGCTGTGTGCTGTGCTGCTGCCACTTGCTAGGAAAAGAAAAAAGGCTCTAATAAAAAACTCTTATTAACTGGCCGTGAACACTGGAGCATGAATATTGCTCCTAATGAGGAGACACCGCAGCCTCATTTGCTTCCCTTGCATTGTAGGTGCACAGGGCTTCAGCTCCTGCAGCCCTGGGTGACACAGAGGAACAGGAGGGAATGTCGGTCCTTCCCTAGAGCACAACTTGCTGTGCAGAGGTTGAAAAAGGACCCCAGATGAAGGGTGGCACAGCCATCAGCAGGGTCTGGGGACAGCAGGCCCCATGGCAGGGTGATGTCTGTACCCTGCTCCTGGTGGATTTTGAGCTTGTTAATGAGCCCCAGCACTGAGGGTTTTGCTCCTCTCCAAGGAGCAGTTTTCCATGCTTCTTCCCATTGCAACATGTTTTTGTGTTTGGGAAATCTGAATCATTTTGTGATTGAACTAATTTCTCACTGTTCTGAAGCTGTAGGGAAGGGGTGATTCCCTGATTCCCTGTTCCCATCAAGGACCTGACAAAGAGTTCAAGAGCATGCAAAGGTTCCAGGTATGACAGGACAAAGCATGAGCTTGTAGGGCTGAGGTGAGGACAGGGCTGACACAGCTGCCAGCATCAGAAGCAGGATGAGCCCAGAGGTGAGGTGGCAGGGGCTGGGAAGGAGGATGTGAGTCACTTGTGCTTCAGGCAGTGCTGGAGGAGAGAGCCAGGCAGGGGCTGCAGGAATGGCTGGAAGGAGAGTGGCAGGTTCTTGTGACTGGAAATGGGGAAGCAGCAGCAGGGTGCTGGTGGTGACCTGTCCTCTTTCCCTTGGCACAGTCTGGTGCTCCCCTCCTGTGTCCTGTGCCTCAGGACCCGCAGAGCTGAGCAGGCTGTTCTTGGCTGTCAGCACTGAACACCTCGGAGCTGTGCTGGTGCTGAGCCAGTGGCTCAGTGTGTCAGCAAGGCACAAGCTGCAGGGGGCTGCTTGGCAGGGAAAGCACTAGAAAGGCTTGTTCCTACTGAAATGAAACCCTTCCTTATAATAAATAAAAGGTCAGAGTGTGCATCACAGATTTCATGACGTCACAGCATGTGGTTTGGTGGCAGGGTAGGCTAAGCCAGCACTGTGTGTTTGCTGGGGCGGTGGAGTCACAAATGCAGTTCACTGGTGCAGTGAGTTGTTGGGTGTCTGGACAGTCATGTAGTGCTGCAAGGCACCCTCTGGCTCTGTGCTGCCCTGAGAGGAGTCACAGCTGGGAATGATGCAGGGCTGAGGGACAGAGAGTTCATGAGCAAACTCTGAGCTCTGCAAACACAGTGACAGGGTTGGGTCACCACAGCTCAGCCCCAGCTTTAAGAAGGAAACTGCACATGACCCCTTAATTTTTCTTTTTATAGAGATTACAAACACATTGGGACTTCTTGCAGGGGAGAATGTCAAAGCTCAACATCCCCATCCCTGGAAGTGTCCAAGGTTAGGTTGGATGGGGCTTGGAGCAACCTGGGAAAGTGGAAGGTGTCCCTGCCCATGGCACAGGGTTGGAATGAGATGAACTTTGTCCTTTCCAACCCAAAGCATTTGATGATCTCCCTGGTGATTGCCCAGCTCCTCTCTAAACGTGATAAAGAAAACTATCTCCAGTTTAGCAAATGAACAAAGTAATCCACAATCCAGCCAGCCATGCTAGATCTCCCATCCATACATCCCATCTTAACTAATTATTAAATCATATTTGCTGATAAGTATGAGATGTAATATCTATTACACAGCTGTTAAACCTCAATTAATATGTTTTAATGATCAGTCGTTTACTGTGCAATATACAATTAACATCCGGTATTAGATCTTAAATTAAATGCGTGTTTGGGAAGCTCAATTTGCAACACTGAACACAGCCCTGCTGCAGTAAACAGAGATAATTGCCTGGAATAGGCAGCATTCCTGTGCCCTGAGAGGGGGCTAAACCAACTTTCCTGGCATTGGAGATGAATGGAGGAGAATTGCTGGAGGAGCTGGGTTCTACTTGTTCAGTGTATTTTGATTCCTACAGAGGTTTTAATTCCTTTCCTTTGGAAAAAAGCACCCTGATGCAGAGCTGCTGTTCCTGCAAGTGGGAAGGTTGAGGTGCGTGGGGTGCTGGTTCAGAGGGGTTTGTACTTGGTAAATGCTGGGCAGGAGTGTGGGGCAATTAATTGTGCTGAGTCCTGGGGCTGTGTGAGGGTGTTCAGTGCTGCAGTTTGGAGCTGAGACTGAGGCCTTAAATCAAAGGTAAGGCTCATGTTACCTGCCAGCAGGAAAGCTCTAATTGCACCAAGGGTTTGGGGCCGTGCAGGGCAGTAAATTCACTTATTGGTGTTCTCCAGAGCTGTGTGTGTGGGCGACAAACTGCAAAATCACAGGAACACAGAATGGCCTGGGTTGGGACCTTAAAGATCACCTTGTTCCAGTTCTCCCCAGTCAGGGACACCTTCCATGACTGCAGCTTGTTCCAAGCCCTGCCCAACCAATGTCCAGGCATCCAGGGGCAGCCACAGCTCCTCTGGGCAGCCTGTGCCAGGGCCTCCCCACCCTCCGAATAAAGAATTTCCTAACAGTGAACCTAAATCTCTGGTTTAGTTTTAAGCTGTTGCTCCTTATCCCATCACTATTTACCCATGTAAAAAGTTGCTCTCCCTGTTTTGTGTAAAATGCAGGGGTGTCAGGCAGCCAGCACTGCAGAGGGATGCAGCAGCCCAGGAGTGCCTTCTCCAGATTAGAGAAGATGCAAAATTTGGTTTTGAGATTTTTTTAAAAATTCACATAAAATTTGGGGCCATTAAATTCTCCCTCTGATCCCTTACACTGCTGCAGTGTCTGCTCTGAGGAGAGGGCCCACATTGTCTGGTGGGATGCTGAAGGATCAGCCTGCTCTCAGCATGCTGCTGCCTCCTTAACTCAGGATTCACCTTTCCCGTGAAAAAAATGTGCCTGAACAAAAATGAAGAAAAATTTTCCTCCCTTCTTTTTTCTTTTCTTACTCTTGGAGGAACAAATGAAGATTGATATGTTTTTCCTCTAGTCTTTCAGTTTGAATATGCAGTGATGCATCTTACAAGGAAAGGAAGCCTTCACCCCCGTGTTTTCTGTACAGAACCTTCCCCTCACCCATCACTTTGTTATAGCAGGTGTAACCTCTGCAGAGATTTGGGGATGGGGTGGAGATGCAGTTGGGGCTCTCCTGGCACTGTGAGCTCATGTGTGAGAGCTGATGGCCACCAGGCACCCCCTCCTCATTTTCTATTCATCCTCACCCCAAAGTTTCCTATGAGGTTTGTTATGTTTATTTTTGGGGGAATTTTCTGTGATTCCTTAGAGGGTTAATTTTTTTTTCCTGCCAAATTAATGCTTTCTTCTCTCTTTGGAAATGTGAAGTAAAACACACATGATTACACTCCAAATTGCTGTGGTGTCCCTCCCAAGGTTCCACATCATCTTGTTTGGGGTTGGATGTGGTGACTCAAGAATTTCAAGGAACTTGTTCTTTTGTACCAGGATTCCACACAACTTGCAATGCTTTGTTTCACAGCTGTAGATATCCCAGAGGGGGACAGATAGATTCAAGGTTTGGGAAGAAACTCATTTGGCAAAGCATGGTGGTGGCTTGTCATGAATGTTGATGGAGAAAAGCAGCCTAAGACTCCAGTGTGTGCTCCAGTCCTGCCTGGGTGGATGGCACTGAGGAGGGAGGTGGTGGGGGAAAGCTGCTGGTTTCCTTTGGGATTGATCCACCAGACCAGCTGAGCATCTCAGCAATTTTCCAAGAGGGTGTGGATGCACGTGCTGCGGGCTCTGAGCTATCACTGTCCAACCTCAGTGCCAGGAGGGGACCCCAGAGTGTGCCATTTCCTCTGGGATCTGCTTCCCATGGGCTGAAAAACATATTTAAAACATTATCCCACAGCTGCTCATGGGTGGCCCAGGCAGGGGTTAACAGACATGTCCTTCACACAACCAGAGAGCTTCGTTTCTGCTGAAGCCAGGATCCAGAGGGAGGTGGGAAGGGCAGAGCCAGCAATGCAAGCTGATCCTCCCTGGAGACCAGATGCATTTAAGCAGCATGGAATGGGGGAAATCTGATTCCAGTGTTGACAGAGCTGCCTTGGCCATTCCAACTGGGCTGGGCAGAGGGGCTGGAGCAGGATGGAAGCTCTGGGCTGCTGTGGCCAGCACACCCTCAGCCAGGCCAAGGCTCCAATACTCAGTTCTTTCTCACCTCTTTCTTAAGGGGATGAAGGCGTGGGACATGAGAATGGGACCTTTGGCAAAGATAAGATGGCACTGTGAGTCAGATTTAGCCCCAGCAGCTTCCAGTATTCACCCAAGAAAACAGGCCCAGAGAGGATGAATCTGCACGGGCTGCTAATTTTTCCTCCTTGTGGTCGAGTCTCATGACATCTCATCCTTTCAAAATTCTTCTAAGCTATCTTTCAGGTTATCCAGGATCCATTGTTTGTACAGTTTAACCCTCCCTTTGCTCCTGCCCCTACTGCATCCCATAGAGGATGCTGCTGTTTTAAAAGGTGCAGATGGATGAAGGATGCTGAGGGAAATCCTTTAGATAAGCAGGCAGGCAGTGCTGACCTATGAATGTGCTATTGAAACATCTTTATTTCTTCTTATTTGATATTTCCCCCCTCTGTTCTCCTTTCTTCTGTCCATTTCTAGCTTATTTCCCTCTTTTTCTTTAGTTTTCGTCATCTGCTTGGCCATCTGTGCCTCCCCACTCTCTTTCCTCAGAGCTTCTCCAAAGCAGAATAATGTTTCAGCAACTCTTGGATTTTTTCTGCAAGCCTTGAGCCTTTTCTGAAGGTCCAGGCCAGAGAAAAGTGCTTCAAACATGGTTTGGAGTTTCTAACACAAATGATTCTCCTGTGACACCTAGAGAAGTCCCCCCAGCTGCCATCTTGGCTTCAGAACAGCTGTTTTAGGACAAATACATAAAGGGGACTGACAGCCACCTATCTTAAGAACAATTTTTGATGTACATCACCCTAAGATTGAATTATCTCAGTGTTTCAATGTTAATTTTCAACTGTTAACAGTGTGTTTTCCAACTGAGGACCGAGCTGAGCAGAGCTGCAGTGTTTGGGGTAGGCTGAGGGTGGAAATTCTTTATGGTTTGGGCTCTTAGCATTGGCACAGCACCCTGGGGTCCTGCTCAGGGCTTGGAGACCCTCAGGATCTGTATGGCCATTAAAGAAATCAAGCACGGAGTAAACACTGCATTTCTGCCTCTGGTGGGTGCTGCTGAGGGGGGCTGGACTGACTCTGGGTCCTGACCCTGTTTTCCTCTTTCCCTGCCCAGAAAATGAGTTTCGGGGTGAGCTGCTGAGCCAGAGGTGGACCTGTGGAGAGAAGATCAGCAGCTGCGAGGGAGCCGCTGGCCTGCACAGCACACGCATCAAGGTGGGCGCACAAGCAAGGACAGTTTTAGGACAGTGACCCCTCCATCCCATGAGCTGGCCGTGGGACAAGGGCCACATGTGCTCCAGCTCCTTCTGGACCAGCTGGTCCTGGGGGAACGGAGCCTTTCCGGTGCCCACAAAGTGATGGGCAGCTCTGGGAAATCTCTGCGTCCTCGCTCCAGCCAAACCTCCTGTGCAGTGAATCCGGGCGGGGAGGGCTTCCAGCTGTCAAAGTTTGGCTTGGAGTCCAGATATTGAAATCCTTGCCTTCCTCTCCGGTGCCATCCTTCAAGGGTGGCTCAGATCTGGGTACTTAGGTCACTCCCAGCCCTGTTAAAAGAGGCTCTTTCTCCAAGGCGCCGGCTGGTCGGAAGGAGCCCCTCGAACACCAGGTGAAGCTGTGGTGCCTTTGGAGGGGACAAGCGAGTCATTCATCCCCCACCGGGACCCTGGACAGCTCCCGGGGCTCAACACAGCCACTCATTTACTGCTGCAGCTGTGGCTGATGAAAGAGGTACAGCCAAGGCTGTCAAACCTCCCGGCAGATTCACTGCCAGCAGATTAGGAAGCTTTAATTAAGCAGAGAGCTGGGCTGTTCACTGCACAAATGGTGCTTCCTGTCCTATTTTGGCCTCTCAGTAGTCAGGCACCCTCTCCAGTGAGTGGATGGACCCACCTGGGTGATGAGGAAGCTTCCTTAGGTGACTGATGTTACCAACTTTTCCTGTATCCCTAGATAAAATAAACCCTGGGAAAATTCCAGACCAGCAAAAATCCACACTTAAAAACATCCTTCTTCCCTAACAAGCTGTCAGCTGCACGCAGGTGTCGCCAGGAAAGCTCACACCTTCTTAGAAAGCAGAGTAAGCAGTTGTTGCTATATTTAAAATGAGCTCAATTAAGGCTTTTCTATTGAACCTGCCAAATAAGCACTTAGGTTAGATTTAATAAGATTGTCGTATGTTAATAAAGTAATGATTACAAAAGGTAACATTCCCAGTACCTGGCGCTCATCTGGTGCTCTGTCTCTAACAAGCACATCACGAATATTTAACCATTTCTTGCAATCCTCAGCTCTGCTTATCTGTGTTTTATCTGAGTGCCTGGCTCAGGGGTGAGAGGAGGAAATGGGGAGGGGGAGTCTGAAGGGAGCCTGGATATTGTGCAGCCCTCTTACCTCATGGTGGGAGAGGTCCTGATCACTCTCTAACCTTTGGATCTGCATTGTGTGCACATGCTTGCACTTCTCTGTGTGCTCATAAATATATATTGTATTTAAAAGCAGTTTTTCATGCCAGTCACAGCTCGTAATCCACAGGATGCACAGCAGTGAAGGACAATGGGATGTGGGGCACGTTTACTTATTTATTTTTGCCTCTAAAGAAGTCCAGGCATGGGATAAAATTTCCCATGACAGGTTTGAAATGAGATCTCTGCAGTGCTGGGGAGAGCTGATCTCTGCATGGAGCCAGCTGAGCCCAGACACTGCTGCCAGGGCTCATCCTGGACCATGGTGTCTGGTGGCAAAAAGGAACTTTTGCCTCCCAAATCTCTATTTTCCTGTGCCATTGGGACCCAGCTGGGAGGCAGCTGAGTAGCAGGCGGGTTGTTGGTGAGGGCTGACTGCTGTCAGGACAGGTAGGGTGGATGGTGGTGGGGCCACCAGAGCCCATCCCTATTGTCCCCTTCGCCGAGATCTCATCAATCCCCCCCACATTGTGCCACCCAAGGATAATCTCATGGAAAAGGCAGCTGGCTTATCACAGAGCTGGAAAACAATGAGATTGAGGAACTACAATTATTTCCCCCTCTCTCTTCCCTACCCCTCCTCTTCTGGCACGAGAGCCATGGGCACGTACGGAGCCACTCGGGTCTCGCCGGCATTGGGATTGCGCGCTGCAGCGCTTCGCAGGAGTGGAGAGGAAGGTGTGTGTCAACTCCAACCACGGCCCCTGCAATCAGCCAGCCTAATGCTGGGCTGTCAGAGCCGTGGAGGCAGCGGTGCAGCTGCGCCTGTGTCAGATGTGATGCTCAGGAGCAGCTTTTCTGCTCCGCTTCCCCCGAGTGTGGAGGATGCTGCTGCCATCGTGGCAGCGCTCGGGAAGCGCTTCACTCGCAGCACTGGGTGATTCTGGGGGGGGGGGGCTGGACCCTTTCTGCAAATGCAAAGTGACAGCACGGCTTCAGGAGGATGTTTGTGACACAGCTGGAGTGTCAGATTCGAGGTGGGTACAAGCTGTGGGTTCGCATCTCGACATGCCAAGGCAAAATCCTCGCCCCTCCCCGGCTCGGAGCCGGGAACACCGTGCAGGGTGTCCTTTCCTGGAAGCAGTCAGAGCAAAAGGCAGACGGGAGCTTATTCAGCTGAGAACAGGACTCACAATAGGTGGAACGTCAGGAGGATTTAAATCAAGCAGCTAGGAAGAGCCTAAAGGAAGGAGAGGGAAAAAAAAATCCCTCTAATCTCAGTGTGGTTATAAAATGAGAGCTACTACTGAGCCTTTTTTAAAAAGTAGAGGCACACTGTTGATCAAGAGTATTTCTTCTTCCTTCACCCCTTATTTATTTATTTTAAAAATTCACAGCTAGAGAAGGTCCAGCAGGACAAAGTCCTCCTCATTTTCTGCAATGAACAAAAATGCCATGGCACTTTATGGTGAGGAAAGATGAGAAATTTAGAGACCCAGATCCAGGTCTCTCCACCTGTGTTCAGCCTTCAAGAGCCAAGGAGGAATTCTTCATAAAAAACAAGGGAGGAGAAATCAGGATAGGCCATTCAAACCCATTCTCACTGAGAGGCAGTTTTGCTGCCTTTTCCCTTGAGGAGCTAAAGAAGGGACTCTTTGGATCTTCAAGAGGGGAAGAACCAAGCAGAAAGCCCCTTTTCAACAATTCTGTAGGAAAAAATGTCATTTCTTCTGGCATTTTCCTTCTGCTGCTAGGCAAACATAAGTTGGGGGGGTTTTAAAAACTAAAAATAGAGGCACTGTGTGTCTGTCTGTCCCTCTAAAGCTCAGATGCTGTTTCTTGCAATTGGCATTTTGCTACATCTACAAATGAGCACCGATGGAAACTCTGCTGCTTTCAGTGTAAAATAAATATTCCTGCTGAATCCTCACCTCCCTTTGTCCAGCTGAAGGGTTTTTCAGCATGTTTATTTTCTCTCAGTTCCGTAGTGCTCTTGAATACATATAAAGTATTACTGCTGACCGGGGGGAATTTCAGCAGGGCCTTTAATGGCAGATTTGCATAGAGCTGTCGAAGCCCAGGCACACCTGGGCATCAGCACGTGCTGGGCTCCCAGTGGGTTTGTGTTCTGTTATGTTCCTCGGGCTCCCAGTGCAAAGGAAATGTGTATTAAGACAAGAAGGAAGAAGAAAATGTCAACCCTGTAGGTACTCCATAAAATGAAACTTCAGATCCGTGCTGTATTGCTGTCTTGGCAGCAGAACAAGACCTGGGCTACAGAATCTGGCTGTTGAAATTCACACTGTGGTCGGGTTAAACTCTTTTTCAAGTTTATCTGTCTGAACATCATTGATTTAAGTCTGCAGCATTGACAAATTATCATTAAAACTTGTATTCTGTTCATGTCAGGGAGCTCCTTAGTGAGGGGAAACAGGATAGGGGACATTTCTTACTCTTAGAGAGAAAAAAGGAGGAAAAGGGGAACACAGAGATACAGCCACATTCCCAAGGGTACCCTGACTACCACTGATCTGAATCCTGAAGGGAGCACCCTGAGACCCAGCATAGGGTCCTCTCCTGTAGTGTTGGGTTAGGAAACTTGGTGGATGGTGATTTTGGTTTAATCTTAAAGATAACCCATGCATAAGGTGAGGAGGTGCGGAATAAATCTCTGTCTTTTCCAGCCAGACTAATGTGCTTGTGACTGGCATCTGGCAGCAATAATTTATTTGCAGGTTTCCTTTTGGGCTGCTTTGTTTTCATTCAGAGTTAAAGCAATAAGACTGAAATCCAGACAGCTCCTCAGCCTGGCTGTTATGTGAACAAGAGAGAGAGCTAATGAAAATAGCCTGTCGGTCTCCAGGACTGCAAACATGCACTGTGTGACCTGAAATTTCACATTAAAACGATCTGTCTAGAGGGCTTCTGGCTGAGAAGGCAGCAATAAAGGACAATGGTTTCATGTAACCTTCCTGCATCTGAGCCTGATATCACAGAGGCTCCAGAAGCACAGTCAGGGCTCTGCCAGTTGTTTAGGTTGCCTGGGAGGAGCAGGGGCTGAGCTCCATAAACGATCTTATTCCTGGTGTTTCTGCACTTTGGAGGGAAATGAGGATTTTTGAGGATGATCCTGATGCTGGTTTAAGCTGAAAAAAGGAGCTTGATGGTAGAAAAGAGAATCTGGGAGCACAGAGCACACCCCATCCCAACAGTGATATAAATGAAACATTATAAAAACACAGCAGTGTATGTGTCAGGGTCTCTAAACAAGCAATGGGTTTTTCCCTGTGGGGAAAATTCCCAAAAATCTAGAAATTTGGAGTTGGGTTGTTTTGGGTTGTTGTTGGTGGGGTTTTTTTCTGTTTTTTTTTGTTTGTTTGTTTTATTTTGTTTTGTGTTTGTTTGTTTGTTTTTTGTAGAATAGGCCAAACAAGGCAGCCTATTTGGCTTTTCCATTTTTTAGTCCTAAGCAAGGTTGGGTCACCAGATGTCCCTTCCAGCCCTGAGAATTCTGTGACCCTGTGGGTCTGTCCCTGCCTTAGGTGGCTCCTGTCCCCTTTGCCCATGTGGTGACTGAATCTGCTGCTGCCTTCCCACAGTGTTTGATCCTGCCTTCAAAGAAGAATGGGAGGCAATGGGAGGAACTGCTCTGAGGTGCTGTGGTGTAGTGAGGAGCCTGCATGCCAGCTCACATGATATTTAACTCCCAAAGACAAATGTGACCTGAAATGGGATCTCTCCTATTTATAGACAAGCAGCTTGAGCCCATCCCACCTGTCTGGCTAAGAAAAATGAAATTTTGCTTTGCTTTTCCATGCTGTCTGTGGGTCCTGGCCCTTCACAGGCTCTGCCCATCACCCTTCCCACAGCTTGACCTCCTCTGCCCCTTTGATCTGCAGGAAACCCATACTGCCCTAACACACACCAATTCCCTGTAAGAATAGTCCAAAAAGGAAAAAAAGAGAGAGGAAAAAGAGAGAAAAAGCCCTCTCTGGCATTGCTGTTGGTGGAGGCTCCCAGCAGTGCAAGGTGCCGCGGTGTGCGGCGGCATTAGGGAGCGAGCTCAGCGCACGCTGGTGTTGGAAGGCTCATAAATGTAATGAAGTCCCTGTGACACCTGCTCCTCTCCACTCTTTAAACCAGAGCCATTGGTCCACAGGGAGCTGGGGCTTTAAAAATACAAATTATAGTAATTGTCTGCTGTGTTATTGGGAAGATTGTAATAAACGTGGAGCACAACACCGCCGTGCCATGAGCTGAATGCTGACAGGGTGCGTAAATTGCTCCAGGTTTTGATTCCCCTCACCCCCGCCCCCTTCTTTTTTTTTTTTTCTTCATTTTTCCTCTCCAACCCCCCCATCTAACAAATCATTGCATGTTCACATTGAATTTCTGGAAGATGGCAGTGTGAAGGAGAGAGGTGCCTGGGGAAAACTTCCTCCTTCCTCTCAGGGGTTTTTAGCTGTGATGCCCCAGGGGCTGGAGACCTTGGCTCCCTTTCCCTGCCTGCCCCAACAGCCTCCTTCCCTCTTCGCTGCTCCCAAACCTCAGGGAAAGCCCCAAGCAGTGTCTCCTTTGAGGGTGAGGAGCCCCTGGGAACTGGGAGCAGCATTCACCAAGATGTTTTTAGGGTGCATGTGGGGATTCAGCAGCACACACCATACCTGCCCCATCCCTACTGCCAGTGGAGCAGCACATGCTCCACGTGCATGTCCCTTCCTGCCCCAGGACCAGACAGAGCAGAGGTGGTGTCCCTGCCCTGTCAGGGGTGCTGGAGCCATGGGACCTCCTCATTTAGGAATAATACAGGAGCTGGTTTGTTCCTTCTCTAACTGGGCCTGTAGAGGATATTCTAGAGAGAGTTGGGTTTTATTATGTCTAATCCCACTTGCAAATGGTTCTTTCACATCCTTTTCTCTCTCCTTGTAATCTCATGGTAATGCTGCAGTAAAACCTAAATTGTCTTCCCAGCCTACCAGGCTCTGACCCTCTGCCCTGCTCACACCCTGATCTTGCCATTCCCCCTTGGCATTTCCAGCCAAACACTCCTGCCTGCAGAGAGAGCATCTGTGTCAAGGGTGAGACAGAAAGCAGCTCTTTGACCACTTCAGCAGCTCCTCTGACAACTTTAATGAAATCCCATTTATATCATTCCAGCCATGCCATGGAGGTCCCTGTTTTCCTGCTCCCACCTCCAGGCACTGCCTGCTTTCAAAGGTGCTGTACCCCAGAGGTGGCTGCACTTCAGACTTCTGCTACCTTGTGGCATGTGGTGATGTTTAATTAATATCCAGAACTTTGAAGTCCCCGATGTTACTTATTCATGGCCGTGTTCCCTGCAGACCTCGTGTTTGATGTCCATGTTGTGAGTTATTTAGATGCAGTCATCTTTGCGGCAAATTTAAGCAGAGAGGAGAGGTTGTTCTTTAGGGCACTTGTGAAAAATTGCCCTTTTTCAGGCAGGAGATCATCTCAGACACTTATTCAGAGATTTCTGATTCTGTGTTGGCATTCCACCCAGGTGCTCACAGCAGTTCTGTGCTGTAAATCCAGAGAAATCAGCTCTGCTCTTAACAAGGGCTATCACATGCACAGCCAGCGCATCTGGGTGTTTGTTCCTCTGTGCTACTCAACAGACAAAGTCCTTCCTGTGTCCCAGGATGTGGAAATTAATTTAAAATTGCCAAATCTGGGCACTGTGGGTTGAACAACACCATCAAGGTAAGCAGCCTCCATCTCAAAAACACGGAAAAGCTTTCCCAGCCACCCACAAAGCCACAACCACACACGAGCTTGTCCTTTAATGATGTTTTTCTGGCTATCTTTCAGTAATGATTTTTTTCTTTCTGTTGCAGATGAGTTTAGAAAATGATGATAAGAGAGCACGCACGCGATCCAAGTCTGTCCGAGGTGAGTGGGAGCACTGGGCTGTGCAGAGCTCAGCTCCCTGCACTTCCCTTGCTCCAAAAAGGCTTTGGTTTTTCAAATCCAGGCTTAACTCTTAACTGGTCACTACCCCTGCTCTAACCCCACTGAAATTTGTCTAAAAAAACCTGCAAAAGTCCCAACCACAAAACTTTATAGGTCCTTATGATATTTAACCCTCATCCACTACACTCAGCTGAAGGAAAACAACAAGCAAATAAGGGAAAAAAGCCCCCGTGCCTGCTTTGCTGTAGGGGATGGCAATCACTGGAGCTTCAGATCAGCTCCCAGGGCTTTCATCAGGCTCATTCTGCCAGCGGCTTTGAAGTCACACATCTGAGAGTGGCTGGCAGAAGTAGCTCATGCTGCAGAAGCAAATGGGCCATGCCCCGGCAGGGATGGGAGGACAAACAACTGGTTAATTGAGATTGATTGTGATTTATTTCTGGATTAAAAAAAAAAAAAAAAGAACTGAAATTCTGTGCATGTTTTCTCTCTGGGAGAAGGCAAGAGGCTCTGACAGAGCCCAGGGTGTCACCTCAGGTAGTCCCATAGCCATGGGTGATGGTTACAGACCAACCTCTCTATTTTTTGGCTCATTTTTGTGGCTGTAGATGTGACAAGTGACAAAGGTGGCTGGAAGTGAGGAACCAACAAGGTTGGAAAGGTGTGATGGCTGCAGGGACTGCAGCTTCATCCTACAGCTGGGCTGGGCCACCTTCTTTTTGTCCTTACCTTCCTTGCTCCTTGCTCTTTACAGCATCTGCACCTTTTAAAAACAAAACCAAACCCAGATGTTGCCAGCTGTGTTGAGCTGAGCTCGAATATTTGGATTTCATTGCTTTGTTGCACACACACAAAGGTGCTCGTTCGGGTTGCAAATGAGACCGCCCTGATTCTATTTATTTTCTCACACCCTGCCTTTTCCACACTTGAATCTGGGTTTCTCGATGTGAAAAGGTAATTTATTGCCTGCACCCTGGGACTCGTCACTGCCTCCAGTTTGTTGAAGCTTGTGAGTCATCCCACTGGGAGCTGGATCCCAGGAAACCCAATTAGCTCAAACAAATTGAGCAAACGTGTTATGGTTTTTAGCCTGGGCAAATTTAGACTTGTGCTGAGGGATTTGTTTTTCTTTTTCCTCTTGATTATTTGGATTCCTGGCTGGATGTAAGGTTTCAGCTGTGATGTGAGGTTGTTGTGTGTTCTTGTTGTGAGCTGTGAGAAGCCCTCTTATTGACAAGAGGGGAATCATCCCTAAAAATCCTACAAACTCTTGTTTATCCTATACCCCAAGTAACAAATCTCCACCGTATGTCTGAGCATTGGCATCAGTCTGATGGGACAGGGAGAGGAGAAAGATGCTGGTGTTATAGAGGTGAATGTGGCCATTGCAGGAAAACAGTTGTGAAGCGTAAAAGAAGAAATTGATGAGCAGCTTTAAAGGGCAAAAAGAGAGATGAAGGCATTAGATAATTCAGTCTTTATTTAGAAGTGTTTGAGTTACATTCATGCATGTCAGAACAGTTCCATTGACTTCAAAGTCATCACGGATTCAAAGAACAGAGGCAGTCCCTGATGCTGCCAGTGTGCACTCACCTGCCTGAAAATCAGCACAGGCATGAGGATTTACAAGGCAGGATTATAATTTGCTACAGGCTGACATGCAACAAAGGACAACAGGATAAATTGGCCCTTTCTTATCCAAATGGGAGGAAATAGAAACCCAGCTGCTGGCAGGAGAGCTTCAGTCTCGGGGGGGTCAGGCACCTCTGGTTTGTTTCTGACCTTGTGTTTGTTTCCATTGCTGCATCCTGCCCCTTGCCCAGTGCCCACGGAGCTCATCGGCCAGGAGGTGAGGTAAGGACCCTGCTCCTCCTTGGCCATGGGAGGGATGGAGGGGGGCACATGGTGGGACTGGCTTGAGAGAAGCCCTTCAGCTGGGAAACCTGGGTAAGGGCAGCAAACCCATGGGACTAATGGGGTCTTCTATTGGTGGTTGTGTCCAAGTCCTCAGGGACAAACTCATCAGGGGAATCACAAGAGTTAAAGAAATAAGCTGCAGCTCTGGATGAATGACATTACACTGGAGACCCTGCAGCCATCCTCTGTCCTACCCCAGCTCTAAACCCCAGCCAAAACAAATGCCCACAGTTTGTGTTTCAGCATCATTAGGGACACCATCCTACTAACCAGAGGTTTTTTCCACATATTTGTCGCATCACTTCTGGTGCTGGATGCTCCTTCACCCCCCTGTCCTCTGCTCAGTCACGGTGCTCCTGTTGTCACTCATTTAGCAGTGCTGGGATGCCAACAGCAGCCGCCAAAAGGGCAGGAGCAGAGCCTGTGCAGCCTCCAGAGCTTCTCATTAGATGTAACAGCCTCCCCCACCTGCAAACTCCCCCTAAACCTTGCGCAGGGGCTTTGCCAGAGGTGGAAGTCTTTAACCTGAACAGGGGCTGCCTCTCCTTGCAGCCTCCCGCGTGTGTCAAAGAGTAATTGCACCTAAACCAACCCAATTTCAGAGCGTTTTGCTCCTCCACTCTGGGATTACTCTGGAGAGCCGGGAGGAGCCAGCGCTGGGCATGCCCCTTCTCCAACTTTTATTGCTGAACACTTGAGTGGAGGTGGTAATTGGAGCAGGTGACATATCTGAGGGGCAGGACAGAGTGCTCCACAAAGCCATCTCTGCAGCTGTCACCTAATTGCCTGAATAACTGGACGATTAATCGACTAATTGGAAGCAGGGCATCGTCTGCATAACAATAAGAAGCCCTTTTGTCAAGCAGATGAAGGCAGCGGAGAGGGGGGAGCTGTTCGGTGTGGTGGCTCTTGAGGGATGGAGAGCAGCTTTAATAGACCTCCAAGCCCGTTCCCCCTTTCGGGACTCGTGCCAAAATACGCTAAAACTCCCCAAAGGGGAGTGGGGAGGGAAAGGCTTGCCCAGAGCATGTAGAGCATCACCTTTGTGCTGGTGCTTTTTAAAGGCATTAAATCAATAAAGTGAAGCCAGAAACATCCGAAATCGACACCTGCTTCAGCAAACCTCGATGCTGAACCACTTGTGTCTTTCCTACATACTTTTTATTGCAGGCTTCATTAGACCACATTAAAAATGGGGTGATGGGTAATCTGCTTTAATTGATACAGGAAAACTTATAAAAGCCTGTAACATCTTCATCAGAGCTGCTCCTGTTTGCCATTGAATAAGGCCTTTTTCAGGCAAGTCACTGGTGACATAAACACTGCTCTGTCTTTTGGTGTGCAGTCACTGAAAGTGTGGCTGGGGCTGCTTGGGACAGAGCAGCCTCAGTCAGGCCTGAGGACAATTACAATTAAATAGACTTTTAGATCATGAGCAGCAAAGAGGGAAGCTCCCTCTCCCAGTTGCACATGTTAGTGGGATGAGATCTTCTTCTCTATGACCTCGAGTGTCCTGCTGGAGAAGGGACACTGTGCTGGCAGGCCAGACCCAGGTGTGGTGGGGCTGGGGCTGTGTGTGGATGCCAGAAGAGCTGGGAGCCATGCCACAGGAGGATGTGCAGCAGCACGGGTTCAAGCCAGGTCACAAGCAAAGGGGACAGCAGGGAGTGGGGATTTATCTGGATGAGCCATGAGGGACAGCTTCCACCTCCCCAGAGCACTGTGACCCCTTAGGGGATGTGGTGCCACCAATTCACCCTCTCAGCATTTGCTTTGCTAACCTAAAGCCAGTCAGTCTCCCTGAAGGAAGGATTCCTACTCTCCTGACAGCTCAGCAGCGCTGTCCTGCCCCGGTTTTGGGTTGAATTGTGGTTTTTGAACACAAAGATCTGACTTTTATTCTAGGGAGCTGAACCATTAATAACCCACCAGTGCTCCAAGAGCTGCTGCACCCATTAGTGCAGCCAGACCCTCTGTGTCCTCAGCTTTCTGCAAGGGCTGAGCTCTGCTGAGAGCAAAACTCTGAGTCCCCAAAGCCTGACTTGGCACTTGGTACTATTTAATATTGTCCCATGTCTTTTACTCTGAGAATAACAGGCTGGCCAGATCCCCTCTGGGCTGGTGATGCCTTCTCCCTTTGCACTGTCATCAAGAGATTTCATTAGTGCTTCCAGCTTCCCAGGCTGAGGGTGATACAGTGCTAAATGAGGTTATTAATCCTACACGACTCCAGAATTCCTCAGACATCAGGCAAGTCACTTGGGCATCCTATAATCAATGCCATAATCTGGTTTTGCCAGAAAATGTTTGCTTTAATGCTCCTTATCTGGAGCCCTTACAGCTCCTGAAGCTGGGACTAATTACCCCTGCAGGGGAGGCTTGTGGTCCCGTGTGAGGGATGCTCAAGTGAAGGCAGCAGTGGCTGTGAGCAGGCTCAGAGCTCCCTGCAAGCCTTTAACTCATCCTCTTCTGCAGAGAAGCAAGAAAAAATTACAGGGATTTGGGAGATCTCATCACCTAAATCCCATCCATTCCCCCTAAAAGTGAGGTTTTGAGGATTTTAGTCCTGGGGATCTCCATGTAACGTGTCTGGCTAAAACCTCCTTGATAAAGTCCCAGCCTGCTCTTCCCCAAAACACACACATTTCTTACTGTAAGTGGCCCCAGTTCCCTGACAAGCCACCAGATAAGGGAAAATCCCATGTTTTCCTCCTGAGAAAAAGAAAACTGGAGAGTAGCAGCGGGGAGGCAGAGTGCAGTATCTGCCTGCCTTTAAAAGCTTGCTCTCACACATGCAAATCTTTAATTAAACACACTCATAAAACTATAGCAAACTGTTCATCTAATTAAATGGGGTGAGTAATTTCATTAATTTTTAGCAAACTGCAAGGCTGCTCTCCTGCCCTCCTCCCTTGGAATTCAAAGGGACAAACAGAACCATTTGAAGGAAATTAACTTCCTGCTTGCAGTGAGCTTGTTCCTCAGGCACAGGACCTGTTTAACTGACTGTAGGTGATACAATCCTCATTAATTCTCTTGCTGTTTCTGATGGTGGTTTGTTTCCCTCCCCAGCTGTCCAACCCCAGGCTGCAATGGCTCAGGACATATCCGTGGGAAGTATGCGAGACACAGAAGGTGAGGTGGGGTTCAAGGTAGAGGGGATGGAAAAATGTGAGCAACAGAGCCAAAGACAGGAGAAAGTCTGGTTCAGAGCAGCAATCTAAGTTGTCTGCCCCAAATCTTCTTGTTTCTGGCTCTCCATCAGTCCCCAAGGGATCCTGGGGGGGATCTGCTTCTCCAGACTCATAGCAGCCTTCCTAGAGACCCCAAAATCAGCCAGAAGTACCTGATTCAACTGTCTGGGGTTGGTGGGAGCTGCTGATGGGCAGAAATTTTGGTCTGCCTGGTGCCTCTATGGATGGGGAAGGCACATGAGAACACATTGGCTACATTGGAGGTCATGCAAGCCTTAACTGAGGGTTTACATCACCCCATGAATCATGAAATTGGAGCAGTTGGGGCTGGTTCTGCACCCTATGCCTGGTTTCATCACCAACATTAGTCCTGGGATGCCACATCCCAGCTTTTGTGTGCTGATTTCCTGAAAAAAAGTTGATGTAGTTCCACAAAGTCAAGGTCTAAGAGCACATGTGGCCAGAGAGGTTAAACCAGCTAAAAATCTGGGGTGCTGGATGATTTTTTGGGTAGTATTTGTGTAATTGTCCCACTTATGTTATCCTAACCAGTTGGGATGAGGAAGCCAGGCCTCTCTCACTCAGCAATGCCCCCTCTCTGCTCCTTGATCCCATCTGCAGTTTACAAAGCTGCCCTCTAGCCAAGAAGAGGAAGCTTCAGGATGCTGAGGCCGAACATCTGGTGTCCAAGAGGAAATCCCACCCGCTCAAGCTGGCCTTGGATGAAGGCTACAATGTCGACAGCGACGGCAGCGAGGAGGCCGAGGCCAAGGAGGAGTCTGGCTCCGATGAGTCTGAGGGGATGCTGGAGGAGGACGAGGCAGAGGCCATGGAGCAGGAGGAGAACCACAGCCCCGAGGCAGCAGAAGGTGCTTCATCATTATTGATGGCAGAGCTGTGTTCTGCAGATGAAGAAAGGGCAGGAAGGGTTAACAGCCAGGAGTTATAGCTCCTCTGGATTATGTACGGGATGGGTGCCCCAGTTACTGGGGGGACGCATTGTTGGGTAAAAGCACGATGGCAATGCTTGGGTTAAGATGAGAAGACACAGTGCCTCCAGTGTTTTAATAATGAGAGCTTTTCCTTCAGGGATGCTCCTGAGGGAAGGACACATGGAAAGCACAGAGGAGCTTGCTGTGTGATGGGGGTCCCACACAGGTGCCATGAGAGGCTCAGCAGGATCATCCTCCCTGGACAAATCTGGCCACTATCCAAGAGCAGAGAAGTAGCAGGAAAAGGACATGGAGAAGGATGTGGATTTTCAGCTGGGGTTGACACTGCCTTGCTCACTGGTTTGGAGTCCTGGCCTGGGGAGCACAGGCAGCAGGGGTGGCAGTGGGAAGATGATGCATCAGAGTCCCATGTGGAATTCCACTTTCCACCTGCCATCCCCAAATCCAATAAATTAGTATGCTCCAGAGGTGGAACTTCCAGGCTCTGGTTTCAATTAAGTTTAAGCAAAACAAAGTTGTATTTTATGAGTTTATATAATTACTTTCTTTGCCTCCTTTTTTATTGCCTCTTCTTTTCTCTTCACCCTCTTTTTCTCCTTTACTCCTTTCTCCTTTTCCTCCTTTTCTCATTTCTCCACTCCTTTTTTTGTTCTTTTCCATATTTTCTTTATTTTCCCCCTTCTTCTTTCTATTCCTTCCTTCCCCCCTTCAGAGAGAAGCCCAGCAAAATCAACCCACTACGGACAAAACACAGCAACAAGTACATCTGGGCCCAGCAAGGCCAACTACAGCAGCTACCAAGAAATAATCGCCAACTCCCTCCTAAACTTAGGCCAAATAGCAGAGGAAACCCTCGCCATCGAAGGGCAGCTGCCTGAAGCGGAGCTGCAGGGCTCCAAGCCAGCATCCAACGTTGTGCATTTGGTCCATGAGGATGCAGGAGAGGAGTTGGTGGAGGAGGAGTGCGACAAGGAGATCATCATCCAGACGGAGGACGCTGAGGAGGTCATCGAGGTCACCAGCGAGCGCAGCAGCGAGTTGTGTCCGGAGCCACGGGACGACACGAACGGAGAGGAGTCCTGCAAACTGGAAAAGGCTGAAGCAGAAGAAGAGGATGAGGAGGATGATGATGAGGAGGATGACGAGGAGGAGGAAGAGGAGGAAGAGGATGATGAGGAGGAGGAGGAAGAGGAAGAAGAGGAGGAGGAAGAGGAGGAGGAGATGGCTCCTGAAGTGATCTGCGAGGAAGCTCCTCACACTTCTCAGGACCCCCAGAAAAGCCACTGTGAAGGGCAGTTCAGCCCCAAGCCCGAGTACTCGGTCATCGTGGAGGTGCGCTCGGATGACGACAAGGATGACGACGCCCGCTCCCAGAAATCAGCCGTGACCGATGAGTCGGAGATGTACGACATGATGACCAGGGGCAACCTGGGGCTGCTGGAACAAGCCATTGCCCTGAAAGCCGAGCAGGTGAAAATCGTGCGGGAGCCCAGCCGGCTGCCAGGAGAGCACGTGAAGCACTTCCAGGTGGAGGACAAACAGAACAAACCTCTGGACAGCATCCGGAAAAGCTACTACGGCAAAGGTACGGGACACACCTTTGTGTATCTCTCTCCTTCCCATCCCTGGTGGAAGAGCTGAACTTGTCTGCTCAGCACGGACCATTAGGCTGATGTGGGGGGAGTTCACAGCCCACAGGGGGAATTCAACCACAAATCCTCAATGTCCAAAGGGATGGGGACATCCTTGAGTTCAACAGTGAATGCAGAAAATGATGGTGTCCTCTACACTGTCACGAGGGTTCCTCCCTCTGAGTAGAGGAATTGCTTGGCTAAATTGTCAGTTAACCTTGAAAATTTCAGCCTGAGCAGAAGCCTGATTTAAAATCCAAGTGGGTTTTAAAGTAGTGGCAGGAGTCTGGCCATAGAAACATGAGAGCAGGGACTTCAGCATCCCCTAGCTCTGAGCCAGGCTGCCTGCTCAGTCACTGTGAGTGTCTTCATGCTGTGAGCTGTGTCAGCTCCTAAAATCACTTTGCCGATTTCAATTTTTGAAACTTCTAGTGTGATACTTCCAACTACAGGGAACAAACCTCCAAACCCAAAAGTTTCCCCCTGCTTGACTGTAAAGGCAGTGAGAAGCATCCTCAGCACTTTCCACTTCTTCCCCTCCAAACCCACTAACCTCCTTCCCTCTGCCCTTTCCCCACAATCCTTAGATCCTTCAAGACCTGAGAAGAGAGAAATCAAATGTCCAACTCCTGGCTGCGATGGGACTGGACACGTCACGGGACTTTACCCGCACCACCGCAGCCTCTCTGGCTGTCCGCACAAAGACAGGATCCCCCCTGAGAGTGAGTACATGGTGCCATACCAAGGGCTGCTTCAATTGGTCTGGAGTCTAATTTTCTTGGGGGAATTTCTCAAATGATATGAACTTTACGACATCAAGTCTGATGTTATTCCTTGGAGTATAACAGGAGTTTTTGGTGTGGGATGGTGCTTTTCCAAGTTGATCCTGGATGCCGTTATCCACCAAAGTGTTATTGCTAATCACAGGAAACATGATGGGGATTTACTTGGAAGTCCCGTCCTTCTTAAAGGATTTTTAGCACCATCCTGTGGAGAATGAGATCCCTTCTCTGAAAATCAAAGAGGGGCTTTAAAAACATTTGCCCATCTCCAGAGGTGTGTTAAGCAGTGCCCATCTTTACACTGGAAGTTGCATATTTTTCCCTACCTGGGACATCATGATGGGAAAAAAGGATATTGTTCTACCTTGATGTGCAAACATGTTGCCATGCAGGAAAGAAGAGAAGTGATGAGTGATTCAGGATGTGCTGAGTCTCCTATGCCCTAATCTCTCAAGAATTTCCTAAGGGCTATACCAAGATTCACCTATTCTACAGAAAATATTTATCATCCTCATAACAGATTTTTGTATATACATATGCACAGAGAGAGAGATTGTATTTCCACCTCTCTACCAGCATCCTAAATAGCTTTCCCTGTATACATACATAAAAATCAATGTTGTATGTTTATGATAATGGCATAATAGACCAAAAGAAAGAAGAACCCTTCCTTATCAGTAATTTCAAAGGTTGCAGACCTGACATAAACACAGGACTGGAAGAAACAAGGAGAAAGGACAGTTATCTTCACAGGCTGGAATGCAAGCAAAAATATTAATAAATAACTAACACAAGCTGTGGGCTTTACAAAAGCTTGCAGATCAAATTATTTTCTTTACTTTTAAGGTCAGCGCTGCAGGAAGCAATAATCCTGAAGATTAAAAATTAAAAAAAAACTGAAACAAAGACTAGTCCTAAGGATAAAAGCAGAGCTACAACTTCAATCATTTAAAACTACCTGAAACTGGAGACTTGGTTCCAAAACTGGTGTGGGGAGGAGGGGCTGGGTGGGGGAAACTGGATTGCAATCAGAAAATGGGGAGAAAGCCCAGGCTGTTTGCAGAGATGCTAACCTAGTGCTGACCTGGGCTCTGCTGCCTTGCAAATATTTTCTTTTTTCCTCTGCAAACTCTAATTACAGCATTTCACATTCCCTGATTTCTAGGAAACCAGCGTACAAGGCTTGATGATTTTCTCTTTTTCTTTTCTTCCTCTCTGATTTTTATTAAGTTGTTTTTCTTTCCCTTCCCTTCTCCCCTTCCCCTTCTTGCTCCCAAGTCCTGGCGATGCACGAGAACGTGTTGAAATGCCCCACGCCCGGGTGCACAGGACAGGGTCACGTCAACAGCAACCGCAACACGCACAGGAGGTACCGGCTTTGGCTTCTTCTGTCACAGCCACGGGCTGACAGGGTGGGGGAATGGCTTCAAAACGACACAGGACAGGGGTAGATTGAAGAAATTCTTCCCTATGAGAGTGGTGAGGCCCTGGCACAGGTTGCTGCTTCCCTGGAAGTGTTCAGGGCTGGTTGGATGGGGCTTGGAGCAACCTGGGATAGTGGGAGGTGTCTCTGCCCATGGCAGGGGGTTGGAATGAATTGAGCTTTAAGGTCCTTTCCATCCCAAACCATTCTATATCATTTAATGATTCTGTGTTGATGAGGCGCAAGGTGAATTTGTCTTTTTATTGAACTTGCTCAGTGTGGAAGAAGCAAATACTTTTCTCACAGGCTTAGTGTAGTTCTGGGTCCGTGAAATGAAGGTGTCTGTGCTCATTCTTCATGCTTGGTTTCATTCTCTCTTTTTCTTCTCCTTCAAAAAAAAAAAAAAAACAACCCCAACCAACTCCCACAGTTTATCTGGGTGCCCCATTGCTGCTGCTGAGAAATTAGCCAAATCACATGAAAAGCAACAAACCCAGTCTGGTGATCCTGCGAAGACCAGCTCCAATTCTGACCGGATACTCAGGTAAGGGGGACAGGAAGGCTCAGCTCCATGCCCCCACCCTGCCCCAGCCCTCCCTGCCCCGCCACGCTCCCAGGAACAGCAGCCACAGTTCCAGCTGTATTTTGATACTGCTGAGTCCTGTCATTATGAGCATAGGTCTCGCCAAGGTGGGGGAGATATTTAATTGATGATCCCAGGGAGAGCATTGAGGACAATGAATTGCTTCTGTAGCATCAATTAATGCTGAGGCTACAGGCCAAAGGGTTTTTAGCAGTGCAGCAGAAGGCACTTGTGCCGATTGCTCCACAGCACAAACTGCCAGCCAGGGCTGGTTATTATATCAGCATTATAAGAAGGGTGGGCTTGGGGAGGGGGGAGGAGAAGAAGGAGGAGATTTAGGCTACACACAAATCACTCCATGGCAGTTGTGCATTCAAGTCCACCTGCTTTTCTTCCTTAGCCTGCAGTTTTCAGAGGAGAGGAACCTGCTGCTCGTTTCCTAACCAGTCACATTAATTTTTATACTTTGCCCATCTCTCTCTTCCCAAGAGAATGGGCTGTCTCCCATTAAGGATGTCCCTGATAGATGCTGGCTTCCGTAGCTGATGTGATTCAGGAGGCTACAGATGGATTAGAATATGGTTGGTTATTTTGCAACGAGAGGGGGATAAAAACCGCGGTGCGAGCCCCGAGTAGCCCTCCCACAAAGGCAACGAGCTCTGATTCATTTATTTATTTGCTCCCCAGGACTGCTGAGCACCCTGGTGCTCCAGCTCTCGCTACTTTGGAAAGGCCATTTAGAGCGATTACTTATTTATTTGCAGTGGAGCCCGCACAGAGCGCTCTGAGTGCATCACGAGGACGGTCCATGCTCCAAGGAGCTCCTGCTCCGAGGACTCTCTGGTGGAAAGAGGTCACGGGAAGGAGAATAACAATAGGCCATTTATATACAATTTATATGCAAGACAAATTGATTCACGATAGGCAGCCCCGTAGCAGCGGGTCTCTAGGAGGGGCTGAGGCTGGGCAGAGGCCCTGGTGCCTCTACAGTGAACCTGCAGCATGGAGCTGAGCTGAACTGGGGTCCTCGTGCCTTTGTGTGCCACCCTGTATCATGGGTCCCATGAAGGAGTTATTGCCCAAGTTTGCTCTCTTCTGGAAAATATGCTGCCACACCATGACAGCCTGCAAGAGCATTGTGCTGGATGAGGTTGAAAATTCGATGTTTGGCTTAAAAAGAGGGAAAAAACAATTAAGGTAACAAAGGATAGAAAAAATGAAACTGGAGTCTGAGACATCCAACTCAGATGTAGATTTGCTGAGGGAGAGCAAAAGGGCTCTCACTGCCTCCTCGTCCCCAGGAAGCCTTTAGGAACAAGATGCAGCTGTGGCCCCATTGTGTCTGGTCCCCTGTCAACAGTCACCTCGTCAAGGTAAAGAGAAATAATTGCTGTTTGTTGTTTCATCCTCAGGCCTATGTGCTTTGTGAAGCAACTGGAGATCCCTCAGTATGGAAGCTACAGGCCCAACATGGTCCCAGCAACCCCCCGGGCCAACTTGGCCAAGGAGCTGGAGAAGTACTCCAAGGTCACCTTCGATTATGCAAGTTTTGATGCTCAGGTTTTTGGCAAACGCATGCTTGCCCCAAAGATTCAGACTAGCGAAACCTCACCTAAAGCCTTTAAATGTAAGTTGGGAGCAGGGATGGACTCAGTTTTTGCATTTTCTGCCTTTCTCAGCCTATTGTGAGGCTCTTGGGATTGTGGTTTGGGGTGATGGGAGACTCTTGGGGCTGAGCTGCTGGACCCTCCTGGGATGGGGAGGGTGAGGTGGGTCCCAAGGTGGGCACCTTTGACAGTGAGGGGAGTCCATGGCTGCTGGGAAAGCTTTGTTTGGAAGAGACTCTCTTTGGCTTTGGGAAGAACTGTGGTGGGAACATTAATCTGAGTGATGTCTCGAGGTAGGATAAGTTGCACAGTTGTCCTCAGTTGGTCCCCATTGCTTTGCAGCTCATATCTATTGATCTGGCTTTCCTCATCTAGCTAAATGGATTACAGTTTTCTTCTCTTCCATCTTATATATGACCCACTCCCCCCATTTGTCTTCCCTGCCGTGCTCTGCTCTCCAGCTCTACCTATCGATCACCCACCTCTATCTTCCAGCTCTTTCCTATCGTAGCCACCCACCTCTGCTCTGTTCTGAGGACTTTGCACTGGCTATAACTCTGAGTGAAAATTAAATGGCTGAATAAACCCTGAGGGGTCAGGCTGCCAAAGGCAGGAGGGACACTGCATGGGGACACAGCCCTTGCAAATGTGGTACTTGACATGAACTGTGCACCTCAAGACATTTTTTTTGAGGGGAAAAAGAAAATATTTAGGAGCCCATTTTGTAGAAGTCAGTGGCCTCAAGAGGGCTTTCTGTCTGGCTAATCCCACTTCCACAATCCTGTTTAATCCTGATGCAGCTGCTCTCTAAAAAGTGCTCGTACTTGAAAGCATCCCGGTTGTTGCACTACAATGGGAGCGCTCTTTATTACAGTACTAAATCTGTACAGGATCAGACAATGAAATTGGATGGAGGCCAGAGAGCACAACTGCCACTGTCATCCTGGGTTAGGGCTGATGGAAAAGTAATTTGTTTCCCAGTACAAGTGATTCTCTCGCTGAATAGATTGTGTTATTTGCAATATTAGCAAAGAATTTTCAGGGTAATTGTACTGACAAAAATAATTCCAGCAGACCCACTAGGATAATCCTTTCTATTTTTTCTCATCGCTTATTTCACTAATTTGCTGATTGCGAGTCTATTAGTGCTAGAAATACTTATGAAATGGAAAAGCATCACTGAGCCTACGGTGTGAAATTGAAATTGGCATCTCCCGATCCTGGATATTGTCAGGTTGGGTTGGCAAATACTCGCACCCCGCCTCGAAGACGTGGATTAAACCGGACAGGAAAACAAGCAGCCAGACACAAGAATAAGCATGTGGGCAAGCCTCCAATGAGTTAATCAAAGCGACAGGATGAATATGATTGCCAATCATAGCAAGGAAATCTGCTCCTTTCACTGAGAACTTATTTTAAAGAGATCTTCATCCAGAGGGATTTATATTCCCCCGCATGTGTGTGCGTAACTCCCATTAATGTCAATATGCATTATATACGCGCGCAACGAGGAAGAAAGCAGGGCTGGGGAAGATTAGCATTTTATAGTGTCTTATATTACAAGTTTGTAATGGGAATAATGAAATCACTTTGCTCCGTAGCTGCATCAGCTGAGGTTGGCTTTGTTTTGCCATGATCAGGCCAAAGCTTATGAGTCTTCCCTGGGTGAGCCTCCCACTAAAGTGGGGATGGTTTCCCCCAGAAAGAGCAAGGTGGAATAAATTAAGAATTTGAAAATTTTGATAATTGATTCAGAATACAGTCCTGTGGCTGTTCTAAATCAGATGATCTCCTGTTTGCACCCACTGAAACTACTGAGGGCCCCTAAATAGGATCAGCTTCAAGTTTTATTAATAGGGGATTATTAGTTGTTATTATTAGGGAAAGTTTTATTGTGAGTCCACCCTGAGAAATATTTTCATTTCACAGATTATGAAGAGAAATTGCATCTCTAGGCTGGTTGCTGCTGCTGTGACACACAGGAGCAGAGCAGCAGCGTGGCTATGTGCAGCTGTGCAATAAATCCTGTTACTCTGGCATATTTAAATGATATGTCAGCTGTCAGAAAATCCATATTTCACCAGTGTCATCCTTGGAAGCTCATATTTTATGACCATGTGTTTTCTATTAATGTAATTTTATAAATTTAAAATTTTCAAACACAGTACTAGAAATCTCCCTGCAAGGCAGCCCTGCAGATAAGTTATGGACAGAGAGAGAACAATAAAAAATGAGTCAGGAAGCTTCTCTAAGCTTTCTCCTTTAACTGCTTCCATCGAGGAGCAGCTCTAATGAAGAAAAGCACTTGTGTTTTGGGTATTTATGGCAGAGTCAGTTAATGAATTAACCTTTCACACCAAGCACGAGCTGCAGCCAGCACTGCTCCTGTTGCACGTCCCAGGCAACAAACCAGCCCCTGGATTGGGAATAACCCCAGGAACTGTGCATACATTAACCGTGTCACACTGACTTAACCTTCCCCTGCTGCTCATGCCGCTTATACATTAGCCTTGTGTTGTTCCTTCTCTTTTTTATTCCAGCCAAACCTTTTCCAAAGGCCTCTTCCCCCAGCCACAGCCCCTCCAGCAGTTACGTGAAGAGCACTTCATCTTCCTCCACAGGCTTCGACTACTCCCACGACGCTGAGGCTGCGCACATGGCGGCCACCGCCATCCTCAACCTCTCCACCCGCTGCTGGGAGATGCCTGAGAATCTCAGCACCAAGCAGCAAGAGGCCCCTGGCAAGGTGGGTGAATGTGGCCAGGAGCCACTGCCCAGGGGCCAAACTTGGAATTCAGGATGGGAGAGGCACCTTGGTTTACCCTTCCTTTAAGTTTGTTTTTTTAAATATAGAGGCAATGCAGGCATTCACCCAAAATCACACTTTTGGCTCCTCACTTTGCTTTTGGAGAAGGGAATCTTGGCTTTTTGAGTGATGTGGAGGTGCCCCGTGGTTGAAATTTCCCATGTGAGATGAGCATCAATTCCGGGTCTTGGGCTGAGGCTGGATATTACGAAATATTTATGATTTATGATGGCCGAGCCCTGGCTGTCCAGGGCAGTGGTGGAGTCACCATCCCTGGAGGGATTTAAAGGACATGTGGATGTGGCACTTGGGGATATGATTTAGTGGTGGGCTTGGCAGTGCTGGGTGAATGTTTGGACTTGATGGTCTCTAAGAGCTTTTCCTACCCAAACAATGCTGTAATTCCATGATTCTCA
Source organism: Ammospiza nelsoni (assembly GCF_027579445.1). Taxonomy (NCBI): domain Eukaryota; kingdom Metazoa; phylum Chordata; class Aves; order Passeriformes; family Passerellidae; genus Ammospiza; species Ammospiza nelsoni. The sequence continues at coordinate 6,320,514 of NC_080644.1, read as the reverse complement.
GAGCTGGTTTCAGTCATTCCCTGATCTGTATCTGATGCCATTTGAAGTTCCCCAGTTGTGTCCAGTCTGATCTCCAGCTGTTTTACAGAAAAACACAGGTTTTCTCAAAGTCCCACAAAACACTCTCAACCACTAGATGCCTGTGTTCAATCAGCTGAGTCAAAAGGCCAAGGTTTGGTTGGTTGGATGGGACTTGGAGCAACCTGGGATAGTGGAAGTTGTTCCTGTTCATGGCAGGGAGGTTGGAATGAATTGAGCTTTAAGGTCCTCTCCAACCCAAACCATTCTAGTAGAGGGGTGCCTTTGCATGACATGTTCCTGAAATATTTATTCAGTTCCTCCTACCTGACTGTGGAGAGGATGGGACATGAATACCTGCCCACTGCACTGAAAAAGACAAACAGGGGCAAGATCCCCATGGGATCTTCAGCTTCTGTCAGCTGCTAACATTGGTTGTGTTTCCAACCTTCCAGTCCATGGACATTGAGGTGGATGAAAATGGGACTCTGGACTTGAGTATGAACAAGCACCGCAAGCGGGAGACCACCTTCCCCAGCAGCAGCAGCTGCAGCAGTAGTCCCAGCATGAAGTCCCCAGACGTGTCCCAGCGCCAAAACAGCACCAGTGCCACGAGCAGCACCATGACCTCCCCCCAGTCCAGCCAGACCTCCCGCCAGGACGAATGGGATGGGCCCATTGACTACACGAAACCAAACCGCCAGCGGGAGGAGGAGCCAGAGGAGGTGAGCAGTGCCTCTTCATGCTTGAATAACAGCTCAGGGGACATTGAATGCCCTGTTTGCCTGCACAGTTGTCCTGTTTTGCCCAGAAGCCCCAGTTTGTCTGTTGAGCCAAGGAAAGAAATATTCCTGAATTTGTCAGTGCTATCAGATATCAACCAGGCAGGATCTTGCTTTTGGATCTGTTGGGATGCCCTTGCAAAGGAAGAACCACCATTTCACTTGTCCTGGGTCTGCAGTGTTTTCTTCATTGTAAATCATGTCAGCCCATTGCAGCAGTGCTGCTCCTGGTGATGTTTTTCAGGATGATTTATATCTGCCATTAGCAGCTACAGCCCTGCATGGCACTGACATTAATCCTGCAGGTGGGGAATCCAGCCATGACACCCAGATGGGGTGGGGGTTCTGCTCTGAGAGCATCACCTGCCGCTCTGCCCACAGGAAGGCTGCTGAGGAAGAGTGTGAGGGGGCTGTACTGATCTTCATTCCTTCAAGACCTTGAGAAAACCACGCGTAAATCCCTTTACAGACGTGGTTTACACAACTCTCCTAAAACCCCAGGAAATCACAGGCTCTTGGATTTAGGCTGGGTGCTGTGAGGTACTTGCAGGGAGCTCAGGTGTGCTGGCAATGCTGCACTAACCCTTAGCTTTGATGAACTTGGGATCCTTTCCCACCACAGCTCAGCAGCAATGACCACAGCACAACTCTGCCCCTTTCCTTGCAGTCAGAGCCTGCTGCTCACTCTTTTGCCTCCTCGGAAGCTGATGAGCAAGAAGTGTCAGAGGAGAACTTTGAAGAGAGAAAATACCCAGGTGAAGTTACTCTAACCAACTTCAAGCTGAAATTCCTCTCCAAGGACATCAAGAAAGAGCTGCTCACGTAAGTCCTGCCTTCTTGTCTCTTCCTCCAAAATCTATTAATATGTGCTTAGCCAGGATGGTTGGAAACAAAATTAGAAAATACATTATAGAAATAAGAACTGTAGCTCCCTTTCCTACTGTGATTGATCTTACTCATCCTCCTACAACTGCTGATCAATGAGGAGAAATATGTTCCTACATTACTTTGCAGTGATGAAGGGAACCTGAGAGCTTTGTGCTCTGGATTCATGGACAGGTTGTGGGAAAATGGGAAAATCCTTTCAGGTTTCCTGTTATTTTCCTGTTAGAGTGTTTCTGGCATGGTGATGGCACCTACCCAATGTCCTAATCCCCTGTTTTGGGACACTGGCTGATGTTGTGGAGCACCCAAAGGAACTCAACACCTTCTTGAAGAGGGTGTTGAACACAAGATGTCTCATTCAGAAGACAGGATTTGTTGGCTTAGTGCAAGGGGTCCCAGCACTGTGAAACTGCAGGAACACAAAATGTGACCTGAGGCTGCAACGTGTTTGCTGTTGTGATGCATTTTGCATTGGAGAGAGACCTTGACCCAGCTCACATCTGTCTGTCCGTAGTGTGGGTGGAAGCACAGACCCAGAGCTGCCCTATTGGATGGAGTATGGCTCTGCATCCACGCCAACACCCACAGGAATGGTTAATGTTTAAGGGTTTGAGCCAAACGTGGCAGCTTGGACCTGGCTCTGGTCTAACAGCACGTCAGGATCAGCCTGGAGGTTGTGATGGGGAGATTTCCCCTCCCAGGCATCCCAGCTGTTCCTGGCTTCTTTCCTGTGCATCTGACCCTCCCACACATCTCACAGGGAGTTGGTGGGCACCGTTTTGCTGATCTCATCCAACCCACTCGTTATCTGCAGCCAGGCAGGGAGGAGATCTGTGGGGGCAGAGCAGCAGCAGCATCTTCCCTAAATGAGCAAAGCTCAGATCAGCTGCCCTACACAAAGCTCTAAAGGGTTTTTTAAAGCCCGCCAGTGATGTGAACAGCAGTTTCTGAACTAGAGCCCTGAAGTCCTCCTGTGCTTTAATTTTATTGTGATGATAGAGAAATTTCCTGAATGGAAAAAAACCTGGAATAAATAAATGGTGTCATGGGCAGCCCTGAGCCTTCCCTCTCCATTTAATATCCTTGTTCCTCTCTGGCCCAGGGGCTGTAATGAATTAGCTGTAGTTAACTCAGGAGCAGACTGGCCTGCTGTGTCTGATGCTCTGCGTCTGGGTGCTGCTCTTGTGCCATTTCCAGGCAGGTGCCCCTCACCTGTATCTGCCCATCACCCCCAGAGCTTACTGTCATTCCCTCTGAGCAGCAAACAGTGATTGCAAGCTTGTCTTTGCAGCTTTAAGGGCTGGGAGAAAAAAAAAAGTTCATTTCAGCAATCTGAAGCACCTTATCTGAAATCTGAGCAAGATGATTCCTGCAGCCAGAGCTTCAGCATGGCAGGAATGATCCAACCTGGCAGCAGCAGCCAGGGGTGGCCACATCTGTCAGGCTGTGCCACCCATCAGGTTGTGCCAGTCCTGCACTGCCACCAAGCCCTCCTATTAACTAAGGGTTTTAAACACTTTCTTTGCCTTTGCCACATTTTTCTCTCTCTCTTTTTTTTTTTTTTTTCCTAATTGTTTTTAGGATCCTTATGATCTTTTAGAAGGAAAAAGGGAGGAAGGGGAGCTGGAAGGGGAACAGCTGGTTTATATGCATGCAAACACAGAAACACACACCAAGATCTGATGGATGGGGCTGGTGTCAGGGTCTGGCAGCAGGGCTGGACCGAGACACCCCAGACAGACCCTGAGGGGGCTCTGCTGGCTCTGCCCACCCGTGGATCCTGGGGAATCCCTTCCTTTCCCACACTTATGCTCTTTGTTGTTGTTGTTGCCCAGTTGCCCAACCCCAGGCTGTGATGGCAGTGGACACATAACGGGGAACTATGCCTCTCACCGCAGGTGGGTCGACATTTTCTACGTGGTTTGAACTTTAAAAACAACTTTTATTTTCTTTTGGTATAGTTTGTGACCATATGGATAGTTTGGTTCTGTTTCCTTCCCCCTTCTGTTGCCCCTCTCCCTCCCCATGCCCCAACCCTTCAACCCTTTTTCTTTTTCCTTTTTCTTATTTCTTATTCTTTTTTTTTTTTTTTTTTTTTTTTTTTTGCTTATCCAGATATTCCATCTCTTCTCTTTCAGCCTTTCTGGTTGTCCTCTTGCTGACAAGAGCCTCAGAAACCTCATGGCTGCCCACTCTGCTGACCTCAAGTATGTTTTTTGCGCTCAACTTGGAACTCCTTTTTTCTCTTTATTTCCACCCTTTTTTTCTCTCTTCTCCCTTCCTGCCCCCACACCTCTTGCTCTGCTTTTGCTTTTCCATCCCCTCCCTTCTCCTTTCAAAGAGATGATCAAAACCTGTCTGCAAGGATCTCTGGTGGAGTCCAGCTTCCAGCTGCTGCGCTGAAGAGGCAATGGCATGGAGGAAGGATAATTTTGGGGAGGGGGCTCATGGCAATGATTGGAAATAACCTGGATGCCTGGCAGGTTTCCTCTGGGCCTTGTAGACATGTTATTTTCCTTTTCACTTGGCATCTTTTACCAAGCTCTTGTTGCCTAGTTTGGGCCAGAACCCATTTAATTTCATATTTTTGTCCATCTCAAATAATCCAGAGCCTGGATTTATTTTTGGGTATAGACATGGCTGAGAGCTCACTGCCAGCACAATCAAAGCCAACTCTTTTGGAGAACCTGGGATGCTATTTTTATGCTACTTTTTAGGGGCTGTTTGGGATGTAGTGAGAGAGGTTCCTCTTCATTTCCATGATTTGTGAGGGAATGAAAGAAGGAGTAACCAAATGCTTGGTGAGGTCAGATCCTGAGCCAGTGGTCAAGGGCTCACAGAAACCCAAACTTCCCATTCCCATTGATGTTTCTGAAGGGAGGAACCTGGTTTTGACATTTTCATTCAGGTATCTTCCTCTGAATCCCATATTCAGCTTTGCTGTCTTCTCCAAACTCCTCCTTTTCAGTAGGAGCTTATTCTTCCCAGGTGGGTTTCCCAAACGCTCTCTTAGGTTGCCTTCCCTAAAGGAAGGTGAAATTGTGTTTGGTTGGGAACACTGGGGAGATCCCAACCCTCTCCACCCAATCTGCATCTCTGGTGTAAAGTCCATTGAGAATTTTTTTCATCATCTCTTTCATGGGCCCACCCTATCCTTGCAGGCTGAGTCTCCTCTGAGTTCCCAGCCTTGCTGAATTCAGTTTTTGGACCATTTAGACCCTGACCTAACCGAGGAGCCTCCACTGAGAATAAAACCTCATGAAAGGCTTTACATTGCACAGGGTCAGCATGAAAAAACCCAAGAGTGCTGTGCCCTGCGTGCCATCAGGGGTTTCTGGAGCTGAGCCAGTGCTATTCCCACTGGTCACTAAGGCCATTGGAAAAGTCCCAAATCCCTTTGTGGTGGCTCCTGGACTTCTCTGTGCCCCACCACCAGTGTGGAGCTGGTGCCAGGAAAGGTGTTAGTTAACCACCTGCTCCTTATCACAGAGGTGGACAAAGTGGCAGGATTAGCTGATATTAATAGAATTTGCTGGTGGATGGCAAGGACTGCTGTGATTAGTGCTAAGTACACTTAATCACACACTATAGACCATACACATTCTGAAAGGAGCTCTTCAAAGAGCTCTGCTGATCTGGTGTTTCTCCAACAGTTTGAAAGAACAGCCAAGTGATCAGACAATTAGCGTTAAAGATATTAAAAGCTCTCAGGAGCAGTGGCCATTCCCAGGAAGGGCCAGACAAAAAGCAAAAGGCTCATCCCTGGGACTGAGCATCGTGTCCAGCCTTGCTGTGTTCCCCTCTAGCATCAATGTCAGTGCTTTTTATCAAAATACTGCGTAAAAAAGGAGACTTCTGGCCCCCAAAAAAGCTTGTTAATATTATTTCCTCAAATAACACTTTTTTTTTTCTATGTCCAGGTGAGGATGGGAGCAAAGGAGGGAGGAAGGGATTTTGAGATATTACAGATTGCACAGTCACAGCTTTTCAGAACTCCAGATAAGACCATGTCAGTGTTTCTATTATAAATTCTATTTTAGGGGTTAATATCCCTGATATAAAAAAAATAGCTCCAGGCTGGAACATGCAATAAAAGGTCTCTGTTGGTATGATTTGTCTCCAGATAATTAAAAATAAAAATCAAATTACTTCTCTCTCCTCTTTAAAAATCCTGAAAGGAAGAAAGAGTTTGGTGTTAGTGTTTTCATAATTTCCTCCCACCCTGAAGCTAAAACAACAGAGAAATAGTTTTGCTTTTCACTGTAACAGTGTAGAGCTGGGAAATATCCCAGTCATCTCCCAAACCTGTAATTTCTAAACAAGTTGAGGAATTTGCACCCTCATTGAGGTCCTGCTGGATGTGTCCTGCCCTTACTGCACCAGACCCTGTGCACTTATGTTTTCCTGGCTCTGAGCCTCCCTGTTGCCCCTCTAGGACCAGGCCATGTCCCTGCTCTCTTACCCAACGTGAGGTACCAATATTTTTTTGCCAATGGAGATTATTCAGTGATGTGCAAACACCAAAATCTCCCTCAGAGCTGCTGCAAAGAGGAGAATTTTGGTATTTTCTATACAAAATGGGAAGACTTTTTAAAAACAGCTGTTTTCCAAGCTGCCAAATGAAAGTCACCTGTGGAAACCGCTGCTCCACTGGCTCTCAGGGGGCAGAGCAGCAGTGCAGAATCACAGAATAGTTTGGATTGGAAAGGGCCTTAAAGGCCAAAACCCCTGCAGTGAGCAAGGACACCTTCAGCTACATCAGGCTGCTCAGAGCCCTGTCCAGCTTTAGGGAAAGCATCCTGCCTTTCCAAAGAGCTCTGAGCTCAGGGATGCCCGGGCATCACCATCATTTCCCTGCCATGTCCTGGAGACACCAACCCTGCCCTGCTGCAGGTGCCACCCAGCCACCCACACCAGGCATTGGTGGTTTAAAAACAGGGCTGGAGAAAGTGGGGACACCAAAAACCCCACCCACAAGGAGAAAGGGTGCTCTGCAAAGCTCCCCGAGCTTTGCTCAGAAGGAGCAGTGAGCATCTCCCCCTGGTCCTGCAGCAGCACCCTGCATTTCCTCTGTGGTGTTTGTGAGGGTCCCCAGGACGAGGTGAGAGATGAGAATTTGTCTCCACGTTCTCAGAAGGCTGATTTATTATTTTATGATATTATATTAAAAAATGGTATACTAAAACTATACTAAAAGAAAGAGAGAAAGGATACATCAGAAGGCTAACAAGAATGATAAAGAAAAACCCGTGACTCCTCAGAGTCTCCACACAGCTGGACCACCATTGGTCATTAAATTAAAACAATTCACATGCTGGATAAACAACCTCCAAATCACATTCCAAAGCAGCAAAACAGGGAGAAGCTGAAGCTTCCCAGGAGAAGAAATCCCGGTGAAGGGCTTTTTCAGAAAATATCATGGTGACACACCCCCTCCCCTGGCCTTAATTACTTGACTCAAAAAGCCCTGGCTAATTGGCAGGCCGGCCTGCACATCCTCTGCAAACACTGCTCACCTCTCTCCCTTGTCCCCATGACAACTTTTATGTCACCTACAGCACAGGGAGCAGATCTTTGTGCTCCTTTCCATCCCTCACCATTAATGATGCGCTGCTGAGCTCAGGCCATTCCCTGCCAGCTTTGGGTGATCACAGCAGTGACCTCCAGCGTTTGTGCACCTTTGGGTGATCACAGCAGCGACCTCCAGCCTCCAATGGAGACCTCTGGATGCTCACCTGGAAACTCACGGCTGCGGATGCACCTACTCGAGAATCTGCAGGAAAAAAGCCTCTTTTTGGCTTGGCTCAAATACACTGAATTGTAAAGCTGTGCCATTAGCCAGTGACACAGAGAAGGAAAGGGCAGGCAGCAAGCTGGTGGCGTGCCAGTTTTGTGAGGCAGCAGCTGAGGGGCAGAGTCTGCAGAAAGGGCACTGTCTGTGGTGACCCGGGGGTCCCCAGCCCAAGGACCCTCACAGGCTGTCCCCTGCTGACTCCCTGTCCCCTGGCCACGGTGTTGTGGAAGGAGGGGTCCTAGGGCTAAGCTAACCTTTTTCCTCCTGTTTCTCCATCATTTGTCATCAGAAGCATTGGCCAGTGTTTTTGCACTCCGCAGACCCTCCTGCCACGGGCTGCCCACTTGCCCTCACTGAGATTATGCTCGCTGAGTCACCCAGAACTGAGCCAAAGCCTTCTGTTGGTGGTGGCCGTGGTGGCCCTGCTGTCCAGAGCTGTCAGCTGTTTTTCTGGTTTCTGCTCTCATCCTGGGTCCATCCTGCTGGCCCTGGATGGCCCTTGATGTCTCCTTAATGCCTTCCGAAACTTGACAAACACTGTCCTGGAGGGGCATTTTAATTATTATCAGCTTCTGAACTGTCCCCTTCATGAGGGTGGGGACACAGGCTGGGACCCGCATCCTCTCATGGGAGAGCAGCTCCTCACTGTGCTCCCAACATCCCAGAGATGTTCCTCTCCAATGTCGCATCATGCAGTGGTGCATTGAAATCAGTACCACGGATATTACAGACCAAATCTTGTCCTTACAGAGGGGGAAGGGGCAGGAAGGAAAAACCTGCTCATGCTGACAGCGCCCAGATTTCTGTTTGAGAAGAGCTGTCACAAAGTGTTGATCCCCTGCTCACATCCCCAGGCTAATCTGAGCCTCCCTTGCCTCTGCAGGTGCCCTACTCCTGGTTGTGATGGCTCTGGTCACATAACAGGAAATTATGCATCACATAGAAGGTAAGATCTCCCTTAAATTATTTTCTCTCTAGTCTCTTTCTGTGTTGCTTTCTCTTTCTTTTTTTTTTTTTTTCCCTGCAGTGGGCAGAGTTGTAAAGTTCTGAATAAAACATTAATGTTACTGACAACTGAAGCCTATTTTCATCTCTTTAATCTGACTTCTTTTTTTTTTTCTGCTGTTTTCAGAATCTGATTAGAAGCTCCTTTCAACAGAATAAAAGACAAAGGGTCAGATTTTAGCTGATGCAATGTTCCTGTTAATATTGCTACCTATTTATGACTTCTATTATCACTTTAGAACATTAATAGCACAGATCTGAGCCTTCTGTTTCAACAATTCCATTAAACATTGCAGGCTGTTAGCAGATATCTTCTTATCTAGACACCATTAATTACTGTCCATCTCCCTCAATTTTTTACTATTTTTTTTCCTTCTGACTTCTCCTCGTGATGTGAAGCTGCAAAACGAGAGAGATCAAAAACACTGTGCCAAATTCAAGGGAAAGATGACTGAAGCGGGGGAATAGCAAATGCAGAGATTCTGCCAGTGAGACAGGCCTTTCTTCTCTTTTTAACCACAGTCTGTCAGGCTGCCCTCGTGCCAAGAAAAGTGGGATCAAGATCACCCCGACAAAGGATGATAAAGAAGACCCAGAGCTGATGAAGTAAGTCTGGGAATAACTCCTGAGCAGAGCTTGTCACTCCCTCCACTTCACCTCACACAGATTTATGTGGGGGGTCACTCAGCATCCACCCCACATCCGCCCTTGCTCACGCTGCTTTGAGCATCCTTTGCTGTGTTTTGGTGTTGCAGTTTTGATATTTGATGGAAAAATGGAGTGGTGGGGAGGTAGTGGTGTCTTTTTCTTGCAGATGTGAAAGGTAGATTGGTAGGTTCACAAACAGTTTCTCTGCTAGCTGTGTTTTATGTAATTTCTGGAAAACCACAGCAGTGCTATAAATGAAGGTAAAACCCCACAGCCAAGTCAGACATTGAAGGTTTTTGGGAAGCAATGGGCAGGCAAGGGCTGATGGAGTAGAAACTACCCAGTACTGAGTTGGGTCAGGATCTGGCAACCCTGAATATTCTTTTCCAGGGCAGAAAATTCTAAGTGAACTGGAAAAAAAGCTCTCTCTGCTGCCTCAGGCTGAAGTTTTCAAAACATCCCAGGGGGTTTATTCCTGTGGGGAATAGAGATTTGAAATTGCTTAGTCCACCTCAGGAGTTTTCATGAGCTGTGAAATCCTTTTGTCCTGACTTTTAGCAAGTCTGAACATCACAGGCTCAGCATGTGGGGTCTGGGATCTGTATCTCCTTACACAGCTACAGGACATGAAAGGCAGCACTGACTCCAGGATCGTTTTTGTTTTTACTTTTTTTTTATTACCTCAGAGCATCTCCATCCTTTCTGAAGCCTTGTACACTCACCCAGCAAGTGCAGGTGGAAGGGGGCAAAAAGAAACACGGAAAAAATTATCAACCACTTCCAAGGGTTTCTAGTTGCCCATGAGTGCTGGCATATCTGTCCAAACCCCTTTGGCTCAGCAGACTGTCTCCAAATGGAGATTTTTTAAAAAAAAATATTTCACTCCCAGGGCAGGTCTTGCCCTCCAGAGGAGCAGAGGTGGGTATCTCCATGTGCCCACGTTTTGGCCTGGAGCAGAGGCTGAGCCAAAGCAGGACCCAGCAGGGGTGGAGGAACCCTGCAGGGGCTGTGGGAAGCTGGGATGTGCCTGCTGGGGGGAAAGGACCTTTCAGAAAAAGATGATATTTGAGCCATCTGCTCTGTTCTTCCTCCTCAGTCTACAGGAAGGAAAGCCTCTCAGTTAAATGAGCCATGTGATAATTAGCAGGAGTTTGCAGAGTTTATTAAAAATTAAGCAACCTACTAGAGAATCTGTAGGAAAAAAGCCTCTTTTGGCTCAAATACACTGAATTGCTGGTGGTGTTGCAAAGCTGTGCCATTAACCAGTGACACAGAGAATGAAAGGGCAGCAAATTGGTGATGTGCAGCTGCTGGCTGTACCTTTGCTCTCACCATGGTTGGAGACCCCAGGTGGGAGGTCACCCCTCTCCATGGTTTCTCCAGGAATATATGACCTGTGGGGCTGGGCAAGCTGTGGTTTTGCTCATTTGTGCCTTCCCCACTCAGGGCAGGACAGAGCAGTTTCCCCAGTGTGGTTTCTCTGCACAGAAGTCACTTCCCAGTGCAAGGAAAAAGGAGTTTTTATGTGGCTGTTCTGTTGTGGGGAACATGGGGTGACCCACAGCAGAGTGAGGGCCCCCACCAGCATCCTCACCAGGGGATCGTTTTCTCCTAGTCCACCCTAAAGATGCAAACTGGGAAGATAAAGTTGCAAGAAATCATTTAATTGTTTGGGTTGGAAGGGATTTAAATCTCACCTCATTCCAGTCCTCTGCCATGGGGTGGGACACCTTCCACTAGACCAGATTTCCCAAAGTCCCATCCAGTCTGGCCTTGGACAATTCCAGGGGTGGGGCATCCATAGATTCTCTAGGTTCCAGGCTTCAAATGGGGCTGGATTTTCTGACTCCTGCAAGGCTGGTGCCATCCTCCCCCAGACAGGTCTTGGTGGAACCATGGATATGGGTGCAGGAAACGTGAAATGTGAGGGTCTCTGCAGCAGCAGGAGAAGGAGGCATTCCCTAACATCCCATGGCCCAGACAGCAACCCCCCCCTCTTCCAGTACACCCAGGAGGAGCAGAAGCTCCTCTGAGACGTGCAAAACAACGTGGCACAACAATCCCTGGCTGGTGCCTCCCCCCAGCCCGTGGCTGTGTTTGTCCCACCACCCACGGCAAGGTGTGCCTGGTGTGGGTTTATCTTAAGGAGCTTTGGCTCTAAATCCTTCCTCTGTCTGCACTGAACTCCACTTGGAACCCGGCCGAGTTTTGCACATCATCACCGAGGAGAAAGTCATTTAGTCCCTGTTGTTTGTGCTGTTCATCCTTCAAGTAATTTGCTGCAGATGTGATTGAACAGATCACCTCAACCTTCAGCCCAGCCCATACAGTGGAAGCATCCACAGGTGTCTAATTGATCAAATGCTACTGGTGCTCCCATTAAATAATAATAATGTTAAAAAAAATTTTAAAATATGTCCAAGACAGCTGTTTTGCACAATAAGGCTCTGGTTTATTTTTTAACAATGAAAATGTAATAAAAGTTAAATTAACGGTGTAAAATATGTAATGGTTGGGCTGTAACGGCTGCATACGAAATGCTGGGGTTTGTCTCTGTCTCTCTTGCTCTTCCCCCCTCTCCCCCTTCTCCTTTTCCTCCTGAGGATTCAGTAATTTGCTCGTGATCATATAAAAGCAATGATGTTATGAATTTACTGAGGATCCTGCTGGCAGGGATATTATAAGTGAATTGTGCTGCATTTGCAGCTGATTAAAATCGAGATCAGCATTTTTCAAATTATCTTGGGAAAAGGCTGGGTGTAGGGCCCCCCCTTTTGCTGTCATCTCCCTTTTGTGTGGAATGTAAACAATCAGGGCAATAATTTCTGCGGTGAAACGCAGCTTGTGATTTTCAGGAGCAGCTCTGCGAATGCTTTTGCTGGAGAGCCTCAAAGTCCCTAATTGCTTCCAAACTAAGGACATGGGGGCTATTTTTGTCATTTCTTGCCTCCTTCCACCTCCTCTATTTTTGAGTAACCTCCCTTGAGTAATAAACTTTTAACTGTATTTATAATTGACAAGCATTTTTAAAACAAATGCAAACCACAGCAGAAACCCTGATAGATACACTGGGCTTGTAGGATGGCAGGATTTAGGGAGAATGCCATTAGGTGAGGAGGGAGGAAAGAGGAGCCTTTTAGAGAGCCACTCGTGTGCTTGGCAGTAGCACAAGTTGTGTTGGTGCTTCCACAAGGCTTCTCACAGTTCCTGTGTGTTTCAACTGGCCAAAAAGAGGGAGAAGTCTGGTAAGGGCAGGGTTCCTGTGCTGCCCTGATGATAACTCCCACTTTATCCCCTTGAGAGCGTGGGTTGATCTCCCCAGAGAGGCAGGATGTGAACCAGGAGGAGGAGGAGGAGGCAAGTGAGGCCAGGCTGTGGCTGCAGGGTGAGGGGTGGTTCAGTGATTTGTCCTGTTTGATGGGGTGCAGGCTCAGTAACCCCTCGGATGCCCTCCTGGCAGGAACAGGTCTGCAGCTCTTTGTGCACAGCCTGAACAGCTCCTGGCTCAGGGACTGGCTCCTGGGGAGGGCTGTGTGCCCAAGAGCACAGACAGGGCTCCTATGCTCTGTGGGCAGGGTGATAAGAGATGAGCCTGGGTTCATCAGCAGTGACACAGGGCAGAGCCAGCAGTACGTGTGGGATGGTTCAGTGTGATGTCAGTATTGAGGTACACCAGGAACCCCTGTTGGCAGTCCAACCTGCTATTTTTATCCCCAGTGAGGCACCAAACACCTGGTTTCTGACGCCACTGGGACCTACTTTTGCTGCACGTGATGTGACCTCCACAGACTTCCCTCCTGCAGAATTGTCCTTGATTCCCTTTGGCTCTTTTGAAGGAGCACTCGTAGCTCTTAATATCCCATCTGCTATTTCCATCAACCAAACATCTCCCCTATAAAACTCCAGACGAGACCCAAATACAAACACTCTCTTCCCAGGCTTCCTCATTGCTGCTCACCAATAATTTCCTCCCTTTCTTTATTCCTTCCTTCTGCTCCTTGCCCTTGATGTGACTTTGGGTGATTCCCCGTGCCCAGGTGTCCCGTTCCGGGCTGTGTCGGGCTGGGACACATCAGTGGCAAGTACGCGTCCCACCGGAGCGCCTCCGGCTGCCCCCTGGCCGCCCGCAGGCAGAAGGAGGGATCGCTCAACGGCTCCTCCTTCTCCTGGAAGTCCTTGAAGAATGAAGGTCCAACCTGCCCCACCCCAGGCTGTGACGGTTCTGGCCACGCCAACGGGAGCTTCCTCACTCACAGAAGGTAAATACTGGGGTTTGTGTTAGTGTGAGTGTGATGGTTTTGCTGTGGAGAAACGTACCTGCCCCAAGATGCTGCTTGAGCAGCGTTCAGCTTCTCATGCCAGGCTCAAGAATTGGCGATTTTGATGCTGAGTTGAGTCAGTTGAAGTTTACTGAATGGAGAAAATGTGTGGTTGTTTTAAGAGTCAGAGAATCACAGAATGGTTTGGGTTGGAAGGGACCTTAAAGATCATCTCATTCCTACCCCCTGCCACAGGCAGGGACACCTTCCACTATCCCAGATTGCTCCAAGCCCTGTCCAACCTGGCACTGGATACTTCCAGCAATCTTCCACAGCAATCTTAGGCAGCTCTGGCCTCACCACCCTCACAGGGAAGAATTTATTCCTAACCTCAAATCCAAATCCTTATTTGCATGCTGGAAAAGAATTTGAGCACCACAAATAGGAGCTTGGTGCCCAAGACAACCAGATTCATCTCACCCTCCTCACCTAGCACACCTTCTCTTTTAGGAAGCAATGTGTTTTTAATATTTGCTTAAAGAAAATCACTCTCGCTTCATAAATGGGGCATTTTGTGGCATTATTCATAAAGCAATTTCCTCTGTACCATAAAAAGCTTTTAAGAGAACTGTCTCGCAGCTTGAATTCCACCAAATGGCACATGTTCTTATGTTGGGAACATAAGCACCTATAAATACTGAGAGTTTATGAAACCCATTTTTACTTGTTTTTCAGTTTGTCAGGGTGTCCAAGAGCTACTTTTGCTGGGAAGAAAGGAAAACTCTCAGGGGATGAAATTCTCAATACAAAGTTCAAGACCAGCGATGGTAAGATTTTTCACTCCTTTGCCTTGCAGGTGTGTCAGGGTGTTTGGCCCACAGATCTTTTTCTTTTTGGACTGGGGAGGTTTAACCTAAAATCTGGGCACAGATTTCAAGGACATCATGTACTCTGAAGACACATTCCTCGTGTATTCTGGGTGTCTGGGCCGGCATGGTACCAGTCTCACTCGTTGAGTCACACATTTTGAGGGAGCAACAATAAAAAAGGCAAAAGAAGTAATGCTGAAATTCAGATTTTTTTTTCATATATTCACTGGCATTTTTACAAATCCCTTGCAGTCACTCAGCGATTTCCACCTATTCAGGGCTTTTAATACTGAGATATTTCTGGACCTGGAATTTTGTTAGCTATGGCACTTTGCATTTCCAGTGCTATTACTGAGCTTTCTGTGGTATTTGACAAGGTTCAAGCATTGAACTTGATAGCTTGGAACCTATAAATACCTGCACTCCTCTAGAAATATTGCTTTATTTTATGGACCTCGTAATTTCTCATCAAGATATGCATTAGTTTTTTAAATGGCATCATTCCAAACTCAGGATTGGAGAGAGTGACCTGACTGTTCAGGACAATCAACCTTGCTGGGTGTGGGGATGTGTTGGACTCCAACTGCTCTGCTGTCCTTTGCTTTTGCATTTACATATTGACCTGTTCAAGTATCATTGACCTGTGATAATAAAAATATTAATTATAAAAAAAATAGAAAGAAAAAGGCAGGTGAGAGGTACATCCTGTTTCAAGGATGTAAAAGACAAGGTAAGGACGGTGCAGCGGGATAGGCTCAGCAGAAAGCCCAACAATTTTGCTTTTCCCAAGAGCATTTGTTGACTGCCCATGACCTTCCCTCCTGCAGTTCTGGAGAATGATGAGGAGATCAAGCAGCTGAACAAGGAGATCAGTGAGCTGAACGAGTCCAACTCAGAGATGGAAGCAGCCATGGTAAAACTCCAGTCCCAGGTATGTGTCCTTGGCCATGCATTCAAGCCCAGGGGTGATGGGTGTTGGTGGGTGCCATTGGTGAGGGTTGGTGACCCTGCCGTGCTCCTTGCTCCACAGATCTCCACCATGGAGAAGAACCTGAAGAACATTGAGGAGGAAAACAAAATCATAGAGGAGCAAAACGAAGCCCTGTTCCTGGAGCTCTCAGGGTTGAGCCAGGCTCTTATCCAAAGTCTTGCCAACATCCGCCTTCCGCACATGGTAAGAAACTTTGACAGTGCTCAGCCCAATCCAGCATCATCGAGGGAGCTGTGCCAAACCCAATACATGATAAGGCCTTTTCACAATTAAAGAGTGGGAGAATTTCTTTCCATACACCTATGTGTCCTTTATAAGATCAGTACTTTTCCCTTATCTCTGAAGCTTGCATTGTATCTCCCTTTTGTTGTCATTTTCTGCTGATCTCCCTTTTTATCTATTGTTCTGTCTCATTACATCTGGGAGCACTATCACAAAATGGGAAACTTTATCAAGGGCACCCAGTGCCTTTTAGGCTAAGACAGCACAAGCCGAGATCAGGAGGGATTGGATTTCAACGTCAGAAAGATCTTAGAGCTCCTATTACAATGCAGGTAGTTTCAATTCAGTTTTGAATAGCTGGCAGCTAAAGAATAGCATTCTTAAAAAGAGTGTATTTTGTTTAATTTAACAAGGTCTAACAGCCCACAGCATGTTACCACAGAGTTACTGAGAAATGAAAAGACTGCATTAAAATAGTAAAACCACAAAAGGCTATTAATTACCTTCTCTCTATTCCCAGGAATGTAATTACTGTTGTCAAAACCAGGTGTGTGGAGGTGGGGCTCGTGTTGTTGAGGAAGCTGTCCTCTTACAACTCATAAAGACCATTGCAATGATCAGAGGAATGAGCTTTTGATTTATTTTTTCTTCCATCCTTTTTTTTTTTTTTTCTTTCTGAGAATCCTTTTCATTGGGGCTTGTATTTAAATTCAGACTGGTTGGAGAGAAGCCATCCTCCAGCAGAGCAGTTTTGGACAGTATTCACCCAGCTGCCTAACTGGCAGGAAACCACTCACTGAGAGCTTTTTTGTAAAGTATTTGACACATAAAGGTCAAATAAACTGTTCAGCAAATATTTTTTCAAGGTTTCAGGCAACTCTAATTAAATGATGCCCATGAGACTTTTATGCTCATTTTATTCCTGTTCTTTTTCTTCCTTCTCCCTCTCTTTTTTCCCCCATTAAGCCCAAGTTAGATGCTTGCAATGCCCCTCGAAAGCAGAAGCTGTACTGCAGCAGAGAGCTGGGCTGGGCAGCTGTGAGCCCAAGGTGACCTGACTTTGCCTTTGGTTCCCTCCGTGATGTTTCAGCAGTCCTGTTGTCCTCCAACCCTTCATTTCCATGCCTTAATTCAGCCTCCAGCCTGTCAGGCTGCCTGCACACACTTTACCTGATGCTGTTAATAGCTCCACAAGGCCAGCGCATAAAATTAAGGACCTGGTTAAGATCCAGTGGGATTAGGGCAATGATGAGATTCCTGTAGATGCAGCACCGCACACAAAAAGGCTTTGATGTGGAGACCTTTGGCTGTACATACAGAGAAACATGGAATGGTTTGGGTCAGAAGGGACTTCAAAACTCACACTTTTCATGCCCTCTGCCATGGGTAAGGACAACTTCCCCTAGACCAGGTTTCTCCAAGCCTGGCCTTGAGCACTTTTAGGAATCCACAACTTCTCTGGGCACTAAAATACGCAGGTGATTTATTGCAAAGACTCTCATCCTCATCCTGCTCCATTACTAATGCTTTTATTTTATTTTTTTTTTTGGCTGCAGGATCCAATTAGTGAGCAGAACTTTGATGCCTATGTGAACACACTGACAGACATGTACACCAACCAGGAGTGCTACCAGAACCCGGAGAACAAGGACCTGCTGGAGAGCATCAAGCAAGCTGTCAAGGGCATCCAGGTGTAGCGCTGCGGGATGGAGAGCAGCAAGTAAACAGACTGTAAGATGGAACTTCCCCTCCAAGTATTCAGGTTTACAAGTTAGAAAACTTGTTTAATGAATGAAAAAAAAAGAAAAAAAAAAAAAGGACCAAAATGTAACCAAGACGCCATTTCTGAGACATGGAACTGATCAAACTCAATGTTCTCGTTTACTTAACTTTGGACCTTCTTGAGAAAAGTGGGATTTTTTTCCACCTTGACTACGAGGTAGATCAGGATGGAAGGTTAAATTCTCCAGTTGGCTGTGGGGCTTGGTAGCAGGTGAAGAGCAGGCATCTTCCATGAGTTGCTTGTTCTTGCAGAATAGATCCAAGGGTTAAAATGTTACAAGAACAGGGTCTTGTCTGATCCAAGACTAGTGTATGACTGGCTTAAACCCTCATGTTGTCTATGGTCGTATGTCCAGATCACCTACTCACACATGAGTTATGTTCTATGTTGCTACAAGTGCTGGAGCTGCAAGCTACCTGTAAATCTGAACCTGTGCTGGGCCTCCCAACCCTGAAGTGTTCAGATATCCACTGGGCATGGGAACTCTGAAGTATTATAAAGTAGCTTATTTTTATTTTCTGAAAGAAATCTGAAGAGCAGTTCTGGATCTCCAGTGGAAAGCGCAATGGAAAAAAGGTTCTCAGGGAAGCTTTTGGAGTTTGCAACTACAGTATTCCTTTGTCTGTCTTAAATATAAGAGTAGCTATTATGAATAGGCCAATTCCAGATATTTCAAACAGAAGAATTTCTTTAATGTGTCATGGTCCGGTGTATATGATTTTTGGAAACCTGTTTGATGACAGTTCTGGTTCTTTTCATTATTGTGATCATCCCTACAGTGGCGCAGTACTGCCAGTCCAGAGATCATACATCAATGCCAGAGAACGGTTGAGATTGTGATGAACAAAACAAAACAAATCCAATCCAAAAGAAGCAAAAACCAACAAAAAGAGAGATGTTAATTGATGGCCAGAAAAGTGCTTATGTACTGTGAACCAGGAGTTGATTCCTTACACGTACCCACAGGGCAATGAAGATGGTTTGGTTTGGTGTTCTAGGATTTGTGCGAAATCACAGCGAGAGCGCCATTCTGCAACAAAGAAAAAGGGGAAAAAAGGAAAAGTAAAAGAGGATTCAGGTATTGGGAATTCTTCCAAAGAAGCAGTTGTAAGCAGCTGGGTACATGCAGCCCTCTGTGCACTTAGAGAACAACTCTGTGAATATCTTTGGGGCACTGCTCTGCAGCACTGCTCCATGGCCAGGGCCAGCTGTCACCCCACGGGGCTGCTCCCCACCTTCGCTCCCACCTGGAGCTCACTTCCTTCTCCAAACACTTCAGTGGGGCAGAACCCCCTGAGGGGCCCCAGCCTGGGGCATCCCATATCCCACATCCCATATCCTGCGTCACTCCCAGCCATGGGGCAGGCGGAGCTGGGGAGGATCTTGTTGACCCCAACAAAAGGCAAGAGTGTGGTGTTGTTTCGAGCCAAATCCTGCAGATATTTAGGGTATAATTCCCGATTTGGGGAAGTCAGTGGAAATTCCCAGTGGCTACCATGGCCACTGGATGTGGCCTGGAAGCCCATGAGTGGCTTGGTTGGAGTTGTTCCCTGTGTTGAGTTCCATACGGCAGTTGGCCTGGGTAGGCTTGCTCCCATACTTAAGTGTTTGCAGGATCAGACTCCATGAGTTCACTTATTTTAGAACCCATTCCAAGTGCAAAAATACAAAAAAAAAAAAAAAAAAAAAAAAGGGAAAAAAGTATGAAATTTGAGGTGTTAAAAACACAACGTTCTTAACATGTAAATAGAGTCCAAATTGATTGTGACTGCAATTCAGTTAGTATTTAAAGGTAGAGAAATTGCACTTACTGGAAGAAAGAGAAGAAAAAAAAGTAGTTAGTTTAATTATGCTGTAAATTATTTAATTTTGGCAAGATGTATGTAATTTATATTTACAACACCTTATGTTAACTTTTTGCTATTTATTTAACTTTTTTATTTATTAATTTTATACTTATTTTAAACTGGACACTGCACCATAGAAATGAAGATAAAAGAAGCAAAAAAAAAGTTAAAAATTAAAACTTTTGACCGTAAAAATGATATTCCAAAAAAAAGAAAAAAAAAGAAAAAAACCCTATCTACAACTCCTACTTGTAATTTTGATGCAACCAAGTTATTTTTTATATATTTTGTTATTTATTCTTTTAATGATGGGAATTTTTTAAAAGATATTTTATAACTGAGACATTTTGATAATTTTTTGGTTTGTTTTTTTTGTGGGGGCAGGGGCACTGGGGGCAAGAGAGACTTTTTCAGTTTTTCTTTTTTTTTTTCATTCATATTGTTTCAGGCACTGATAACAGGAAATGAAAATTCTGTATTTATTATTTATTTAATATTTAAGTCGGGAAAAAAAATGAACTGTGCTCTTGTTGTATATTTATTTTGTTGTTTGTGTGTTGGTTATGTGATGACTGAGTACTTGTTTATGTGAAGGAATACTGTTAATATTTAAATAATAAAGAGTCACATTGAAAGTTATAGCAGGCTACATGTTATTCTGTGAAAACGAATACTGTGATCTACTTTCCTCAGGAAATGTATTTTGCAGACAGAACTTCCTTATGTACTGGCAGGGTTATTTCATAATAAAACCCAGTTCTGTTTGTGACTTTAGTTCCTATGGTCTTTCTTCAAGCTGTGTCCCTACTGGGCTTTGTCCTTGTCCTGCACCGTGGTTTGGGGGTGGTCAGTGTGTCCCTGCTCCCCTGCAGCTCTAGCCAGGATTGTGCACCTCCCACCTGGCTTTTCCCACCTCCTAAGGTGGGAGATTTCAGGGGAATTTAGGTTTGGTATATCTGAAGGCTTTGGAGAAGAAGGAGCTGCCACCATCCAACCAAGCAGGTGCTTAAATCCTGCTAGTGCTGTGATGGGAATTCTAAGGCCCAGGAAGGCTGGAGGCAGAATTCCTCTGGGCAGGGCTTTCCCCCTGCACCCCCAGGAGTGCAGGAGCACCTCTGCTGTGGAGACAGGCTGAGAGACCTGGGGGTGTTCAGCCTGGAGAAGAGAAGAGAAGAGCCTCTTCCAGTGTCTGAAGGATGCCTAAGAGAGATAGAGAGGGACTTGGGGCAAGGGTGTGGAGGGACAAGATAAGGGGGATTGGATTCACACTGCCAGAGGGCAGGGTTAGATGGGATATTGGGAAGGAATTCCTCACCCTGTGAGGATGCTGAGGCCCTGGCACAGGGTGCCCAGAGAAGCTGTGGTTGCCCCATCCCTGGCAGTGTCCAAGGCCAGGTTGGATATGGCTTGGAGCAGCTTGATCTGTGGAAGATGTCCCTGCCCATGGCAGGGCTTTGGAATGAGATGATCCTTGGGGTTCCTTCCGACCCAAACCATTCTAGGATTCCATGATCTTGTGGTTCTGTGCTTCCACAGGTGGTGTGTGAGCAGAGGAGATGCCATTGGAAGCAGTACAGGAGATGCCAGCCCTGGGATGCAACACAGAGATGGACACTTTTCCTTCCTGGATTTCAAAAAAAAACTTCAAAAACTGATTTTTGTCAACAAGATTTGCTCAGTTGCATCAACTCAACTGTGATGTTCACAGATTGCCCTCTTGGAAGAACGGAGCCTTTTCTCTGGTAAGAGATTATGTTTTGAAGCTGTGGCAATGAAGAGAATTTTTCACGGATCTCTGTGTTGGATAATTTCTAAAGTTGCCAAAATTCAGTTTTGCTCTGCTGTAGCAGAGGTGAAATAATGCAAATTGTGTTAAGGCCATTTGGAGCTGTGTGAATTGGATCAAATGGGAATTTCAGGCAGGTTCATCACCAAGAAATTAAACTGTCTGATTAACTGAACTGAACTTCTCTGTCTGTCTCTGCACAGAAGCACAAGCACTGTTGGGTTACAGCAGAAGGAGGTGGCCCTACCACATGCATGAAAGTGAAGGGATAGAGTAAAATCCAGCTGAAAAGGCAAGAACTATAGAAAAAAAATGTGGAGAAAAGTTTGGGTAGATGGAAGATTTCCTAAAGCCTTTCCTTGAGCATATGCATGGCCATGGGTGTTCACTGGAAGATTTTTCTGCCTTCATTTACTGTCTGCAAGGTGTTCTGATGCAGAACAACCAGCAGAAGCTTAGGACAGGCTTAGGATCCCTTAGCCAGTGGTCCCTGAGATTAAACACCCTCAACAACGAGGACTGCTGGAGATGGAGCCCAGCTTGCCCAGGAGCCCCAAGAACAAAGTCCCTTTGAGGCTTTGCTGGACTTAACTTGGAGTTGATGAGATTTTGTCCTCTTCTCACAGGAGGAAAAGCAGTTGGACTCATGTTCACCTCAGCGGCTGGCACGCTGTTTTCCTGAAGGGCACATAATTGTTTTATGGGGGTTTCACTCGACTTTGCAGCGCTGAGCAGTTCCTTGTGCCAATATTTGATTATGATGATCGAGCTAATAGACGTGCTTGCCTGTCCTTCCTTAACGAATTGGCTGAGCTGGATAATAGAGCGCTCAGATTTGTGCTAAATTGCAGCTCGGGGAGCCATCACTGGGAGATGTTATCTTCTCGGAACTGGCGTCCTTTATCGCAGGGAAGGGAATTGAATTGGTTTAAGATGGTACACTGTCAGTTTATAGGTGTGCTTAGGAGAGCTTTTAAGCCTCCTCCAACAGGGCGTAGGGTGAGAGAGGAATGTCAGAGCAGAGTGGGCCTTCGGCTTCAAGGATGCCAGGGAAAAGATACTCGTCAGCATATGGTTGCGTCTAAACACATCGATAAACCATTGACCAATGAGAGTCATTTGGCCTCACTCATGCTGCTGTTAATTGTTAAAAGCTGCTAATGACCTATTCCTCCAGTGGTACCTTCCACTTGTCAGCATTGACCTGATCTCTCCCAGAAAGGCATTCCAGCCATGGCTTTCAGCTGTAAGCAGAAAGGGGGGGGGGGTCTTTCCCAGCCCCGTGCATTTTTCTGATTTTTGTTCCCCTTGCCCTACAGCTTCTCTGAGTGAAGGCTCGAATCCTGCTCCCACAACCAAGGGGTCCTGAAGAACACACAGTTGCGTGGTCAGGAAGGGGTTGCCTCATTCCCATCAGGCTACTTGGGGAGAGAAACCAACTTTTCCCTTCAGAGATGCCATTTAGCATCAAATTCATCCCTTCTGGACCTCAGAAAGACATTGTGAGGCTGGGGAGCAGTGGGATGGGCTGGAGATGACACTGCAGCCAATAGGGCAGCCCTGAGCAGGAAATTGCTCCAGCACAGCTTGGTTGGATTCAAAGGCTCTGGCCTGCACTTGTTAGCACACTCACTTCTCCTACGCTTTATGAGAAGACATATCCTGAAATGACCTCCTGCTTTGTACAGAAGGGCTTGTGGGATTGAGGCTTTGAAAAAGCATGAGGATGATGCATTCTTCAGACAAATAGCTCTTGTCATTCCAGCTGCCTTCATCCCCATCCCTCAGTGGGATGAAGAAATCAGTAACTATTGTAGAAATGGTAGTATCTGTTTTGAAGACATTTTTCACCCTGTCAACAAGGAAGTATATGAACCTCTAAAGCCTGCTTTCATATCTATGACTGCAGTGCTCTTTTGTTTAAATGACAGGGACTATCTGTGATGACCCAAAAAGCCACAAAGGGGTAGAACAAGGACACACACTCTGCCTGAGCTTCCCCAGAAGGACCTGTCTATGCTAAGATGCCCTCGTAGCATCCTGCCCACTGCAGGTTAACACCAGCACATCCTTATTGAAACCAGGATGTGCCAGAACTTTTCCTTACTTCTTCCTTACTCACAAGAAGTCTCAAAGTCCACCTACACTGAGCATGAGGCAATAGTGGAATGGTTTCTATTCAAACAGGGGCTAACCTGGCCTTAGCACTGCAGGAAAGTTGGTTTTGATAAGCCAAGTCCAAAATCAAGCTCCTCTGGTTTTGCCATTTGTTAGAGGACTCCCACTCAGGCTCCAACATTTAATAATCCAGCCTAACCATGCTGAGGCTGTTTAGCAATTAAAGAACATAAATCCATAAGCTAGATTAATAAACAGTCTGGTCTGTCTGGAGCATTCTACAGGGTGGAGAGATAAAACTATAAAATATTTATTACCATCTTGAGGATGAAGTCATTCATTTAATAACTACCCATTGCTTTGCTTCTTACAGTTGTTAGGAGTCTGAAGGTTGCAGAAGATTAGGTGGGAAACTTACTGCTTCCCTGCTGAGTGGAGCCTTTCCCATGAAAACCAGGGCCCAGCTCCCATCTGTCACCCCATTACGTTCGGAGGTGGTGAATATATTACTGTGCTGCTTCCCAAAATAAAACAAAACAAAATTTCTGCTGGCCACATGGCAACCCTCCACGGGATTTAATGAG
The DNA here is from genome assembly GCF_027579445.1 of Ammospiza nelsoni. Classification (NCBI taxonomy): domain Eukaryota; kingdom Metazoa; phylum Chordata; class Aves; order Passeriformes; family Passerellidae; genus Ammospiza; species Ammospiza nelsoni. Next base: position 6,296,923 of record NC_080644.1, on the reverse strand, counting down.
GACACTGCCCTTTGTGCAGAGGCCACTTCCAACAGCTGTAGAGATGGAGGCAGGAGGATCTCTGACCATGCTCAGGATGTGGCTCCCATGGTGAGCACAGCCTTGGCAGCATTGCCAGTGCAGGTGCCTTTGGGGACCAAAGCTTTGGCTGCTTCTTGCCCTGAGAGGTCGGGAGTGCTGTCTGAGCCTCCCTCATCAAGGATTTCTCAGTGGGCCTTCACATTTTCAGGAGAGGGAACAAGGGTATTAGCTGTGTCCCTGCTGTGATTTGATATTGGGGAGCATCCAGGACTTAGATCCACGCATCCGCTTTGCAATGATTATGGCTGGAGTCCCCCGATGAGTGCGCTCCCCTGCTGACAGCTACAATTTGCAGTGATGCTGTAGCAAAAGTCATGGGGGGAGAGGGAGGGAGGGTGGCTGTGAGCCCTCGGCATGTTTTGTCATCGGTTTCATCCAGGGACAGCAAAGGGCTGCCAGCTGAGGGAGTGGGGTTTGAGCAGGAGCAGTGTATGAGGTGGGACATCACTGCTGATGAGGGGCTGAAACACTGCTAATCCTCCCCATGACTGCACTGACAGCAAAAAAAAATTCCCTAAATAATTGAATCGAATCATTAGCCTGTTTTTAAAATAAATAAACTAAAACTAGGTTCAGCCTGTGAACATCAACCACAGCATGGGTGAACACAGGGGTGCAGCCATCATTGGTGACCTGCCAGCAGCACTTAGTGTCCACCTGTCCACCCCTGTTCCTGAGAAGGGCAGGGAAACAGCTCAGGGAGTCCTGAAGGGTTCTGGGGGGCTCCTGCTGGGACAGAGCTCAGCCACCAGCCTCAGAAGAGCCCCGTTGTCCATGGGCATCCCGATCCTCCTCCAGTCCTGCAGAACCACAGAACTGATCCCAGACAAAGCAGCAATGAATGGGAATCCTTCCTTGAGGAAGTAAGAAAGGTCAACAGCAGAGATGGTGGCCAGGGATGGAGAAATGCATCTGTGCTGTCCAGGAAAACAGCAGCTGTAAAATAATGCTCTGGCTTCTGAGGCTCCCACAAAGAAGGTTCTTGCATGAGGTTTGTGGGCAGCTCAAAACAGACAAGTCCAAACCTGGGTGTCCAGGTACTGGAGATGAGGAGCTCTGGGTGAATGGGACAACTGCAATATCTTGGCCAAAACTTTGTACCACGGAATGAGATTTTAGGGGTATTTTCAGCAGGGTAGGGAGGAAAAGGAAAGAGAGAGAAAATTCTTGTGAATCACAACAGACCTGAAAGATATTTCTACTGTCTACCCAAAAAGTAACAGGAAGGTTTCTGCAGAGCATTCACCTCAATTTTTCTGTCACAACAGACTAATTTGAAACTGTCAGCACAAGTATCTTTGTCCTGACCATCCTGCACTGCAGTACACATCCAGCACAGGCAGGGCTAACTGCAGAGGCCCCACTCCAGTATCATGTCATCGCATTACCCTTTCATTTCTCTTATCAATGCTGCCATTCAGTTCCGCTCCTTATTTCCAGTCCTTATCACAACGAGCCAAAAAAGTGGAGAACATCAGTCAGGAGGAAAAAAAAAAAAAAAAAAAGAGAACAGGTGAAATTCTGATTTTGTCAGCTAAAATAGTTTTTAGATGAGCTCTGCCCACAAAAAAGCTGAATCTTGGTGATTTAGTTCCCAAATTTTACATTTGCTCCCTCTCCCCCATCTCTACTCTCAGCTCTTAGCTCAAAGTGAAGTCCTGACATTGCAAAGTGTTAATAGAATTAGTCTCCTGCTATAAACTGTTCACTGGGGCTTGTTAGCTCAATTGTTGATGCTAAATTCTTATCAGCAGAGCCACCTAAAAGAGCATTAATCAAGAAAGGCTGAGCTCCCTGCCTGGGTCACAGAAATTTAATTAAACCCCAAGTAAAACTGGAAAATCATTTTGAAAAGAGAAGAGATGAATGCAAAATGTTTTTCATCATTTGACTTTGCATCTCTGCAGTCAGCCGTGATTTCAAAGGGTGTTTTGCCACAGAAAAGGCTGAGGGAAATACTGGGAAAATAAAAAGAAAAGACTTTCCTCACTGCCTCCTTTAATACTAGGTCCTGGTGCTCATCCAGGGTAAATGAAATATGGAAACTCACCGATTGAGGCCTGTTAAGGACCTGCACCCACAAATGCAAAGGAGCAGAATGCAAGTCCAAGTAACAGTGATCTCCTTGAGCAAGGTTCTGTTATGTTTAAGGTTTTGTTATGGTTATTAATTTATGGATTTGCATCTATTTTCCATTTGTTCTGCAGAAAGTCTCATGCAACAAACCATTTATTTGGCAGACACAGAGAAATACCAGTATTGGTACGACCTCGTGTGGGATATTGTGTGTAATTCTGGGGTCTCTCTTTGGAAAAAGAAAAGATTAATTTATCCTTGAACAGGTGCAGAGAAGGACTGGCAGAGTGATTAGCAGAACTGAGATCCTGTCTTAGGAGAGGAGATTAAAAGAGCTTGGCTTGTTTAGCCTAGAAAAACAAAGGTTAAGAGGGGATATGATTACTTTTCATAAATACATTCAGGGTGGGAGGAAGGAGAATGATTTATGTTAGAAGATAATACAGGTGGGAGATCAAATAAGGCACATCTTGGCCAGGAATAAATTTCCACTGGATATTTGAAAATGTTTTCCTATTGCTGGAGAAGGGAAGTTTTGGAAGGGCTTTCTGAGCAGGATGGATGAACCCTTGTGGTCCTTGAGGGGACAAATGTGGCTGGCTCAGCCCCACCAGTGAGTCTGCCGGTGGGACACGGAGGACTGCCAAAGGCAAAGGAGGGGAGTGTGATATGGCTGCCATCTGATGGCATTTTTATTATTTATAAACCCATGAAACCCATTGATTTTATTTAATCCACAAATCACTTGAAAGATCCAGGAATGCTTTTCTTGCTGCATCAATATGAAAAGCTTGATTCCTGAGATTTTTATTTGGGAGCTGCCTCCTAAATCATGGCAGATGGGCCACAACAAGACAGCAGAGGGACAGGACAGAGAGCTGGGCTCACTGGTGCTCCTGGCAGTACCAAGAAGAGATGAAACACCTCTCTGCTCCATGTCCCCACTGTCAGGGATGCCTGGTGACACCTCCTCCCACTCTCAGCCAGGCTGCAGCATCTCCTGGCTGCCTTCCTTCGATGACACACTTAAGTGAGATGAATCCAGGGCTTTAGGAGTCCTTTTCCATGTGGCACTGGTTATGTGCAGTGCAATCCAGTGGAAATCAAGACATATGTTCTTCCTCTTGCTTCAGCAATTACTCACAGGGCCCTGAGATGAAGTGAAGCAAGAGGACACACACACACACACACATTTATATAAATATAGAAATCCTTTGCATGGGCAAGACGATCTCAAGTGATTTGCTGTCAGTGTGTTAATATGAATTCTAGTTTAAGTGCATTTGTCTGCATGTATTTGCATATATGCATGTGTGTGCATATATAGAATATTTGCATATGAAAGTGGTATAGAGCCAAACTGACCACAGAAAAGGCAACACAGCATATTTTACAAAATGAAAAAAATATGGTGAAAATATACCCCTATGATTTAATGCTCCCCCAGCTCTTAATTTATGTGAGTCCTCCTGTCACTCACTAATTACCCTGCTGACTTAACCAACCATCTGTATCGCCAGGCTGCAGGTCAGCTCAGTCTGCTGGGCCCTGGTTTGGGGGCTAAAATGCATTTCTGCTGCTTGATCTTCCAAAAAAATGAAATCATCTCATTTTAAGTCAATATCACTAAGAGATCAGAAGTTAATACAAGCTGACGGTTGTTTTGAAAATATTTATTAAAGAAATTGGCTTTAAAAAAATAATTTTGAAACTGTAAAACAGGGGGAAATAAAGACAAGAAAAATCTTGGCTTCAGCTTGGCCTTGTGAAAATTGCTCGCTCTCAGCAATTATCTCAGCTAATGAAGGATGGAGACTGATACTCCCTGGTGAGACTGTGGTGGTGAGAGCAGGGACTTGTGCCTGTGAGGGATCCTGCCCCAGCCCGGGAGATGCTGAGGTGCCACCTCAGAGCCCTGAGGCAATGCCTGCACTGAGGGGGACACCTTGTGGTGAAAGGGCTGGGACACAAACGCTGCCACTGAAGTGCCACCAGGCTCTGCTTTCCTAATCCTGCTCGTCTTTTTCTACTCCCAGGGATGCTGGGTCTCTCCAAGCCAGGGGCAGCTGCCCACAGGGGTTTGTAGGCAGGGGAGATTATTGCTGACTGTAACTCCTGGCTCACAAAGCCCCAGTGTAAGGAGGAGAGGAAGGAATTTGTAAAGAGCAGAGAAAGAAGAAACACAGAGAATCAGCAGCTAGAGATCCGTGGAATGATGAAACTCCCAACTGTGTTTTTTTTCTAAATGTGGGGATTTTTGCAATATTATCAGGCAATTTTTGGTATCCCCCATGCTCTGACACCCACGGAGGTGTTTTCAGCCACAGCAACATTCTTGAAGAAATGAAATGGGAAAAAGCTGCCAGGGGAGGAGAACCAGTGGGATGATGGGGATGAGCCCATGGAGCAGTGACAGTGGGGCTGTCTGGGCACAGTGTGGCACCAGAGATTTGGGACATGTGCAGCAGAGAGTCAGAGGTGCAGAAAACAACCTGTCCCTGGGGGATGATGAGTCCTTTCAGCTGCTCCCTCCCATGGCTGGGCTCCTGACAGGTTTGAGGTGCAGGCAATGAGGTGGGGACCTGCAGTGGCTAAATATCTTCCTTGTGTGTGTTTCTCCTGGCTAATTCCTGTAATTCTCTGGCTGGAAAAAGAAGCTGCAAGCTTCACTGATCTTGACAGTTTAAGGCTGCGAGGAGTCATGAATACACCCATGAGGGCACAGAGTACTTGGGAATTCCTAAAACACCCCTCAGATTCTTACTGGGCTTCCTGAGGACTTGTTGCTGCCAGAAAGAAGCACAAGCACGGCTCTCCTCTGCCCCTGTTAGCTCACTGCCATTTGTGACCCCCGCCCCTCGCCCCACCCCCAGCCAAGCTCTGAAGGTCGTAAAGCGCGACTGTCATAAAAGGTGCCGTAAAGTGCGAGTGTCACAAAAGTGCCGTAAAGCGTGACTGCCGTAAAGGTGCTGTAAAACGCGACTGTCGTAAAGGGTGCCGTAAAGCGCAACTGTCGCAAAACTGCCGTAAAGCACGACTGTCGCGAAACTGCCGTAAAACGCTACTGTCGTAAAAGGTGTCGTAAAGTGCGACTGTTGCGAAACTGCCATAAAGTGCGACTGTCGCAAAAGTGCCGTAAAGCGCGACTGTCGTAAAGGTGCTGTAAAACGCGACTGTCGTAAAGGGTGCCGTAAAGCGCAACTGTCGCAAAACTGCCGTAAAGCGCGTCTGTCGTAAAAGGTGCCGTAAAGCGTGACTGTCGCAAAACTGTCGTAAATCACGTCTGTCGTAAAAGGGGCAGTGCCGTAATGCGCTACTGCAGTAAAGGGGCGGGGCGGTAAAGCGAGACTGACGTAAAAGGGGCAGGGCTGTAAAGCGCGACAGCCGTTCAGCAGCCTTTACCAGACACTTTTGGGACATAGGTTTTTTTAAAGCACTTTATTCGTATCTCCTGCCGGGCCATGGCTGCTGCGGACGCAGTCCCAGTTTGCAGGGCGCTGCTTCAGCTATTTGCTGAAAGGGGGATGCTTGCAGCAGCCCCCATCCTGAGCTCCGCTCATGCTGCGACTCTGCCCCTTGCCGCCGCTATGAGTCTCCAGCAGGACACGCACCCCACCTCCCCTTAGGACCGCACGGCTCTGGCAACCGCGGTTCTGCTCACCCGTGCCGCCCCGCCCCCTCCCACCGCTCCTGCTAGCCCTGCCTTTGCCATCCCGTTGGTCCCTGCTACCGCAGGCCCCACCCCTCAATCCCGCCACTACGAGCCCACCCACCGGCCTCTGTTGCGGCCATGCCGCTCCCCGCGAGTGTGGCCGCTGCTGCCGTCCCCCCAAGTCCCCCTCGCCCCCTTTGCCGACACCGCGGGGCCGGCCGGCCGCCATCATGGCTGGCTCATGCTGCTCTAGTGACGCAACCTACGCATGCGCAGTGGATAAAAGCCCCGTAGCAGCGATATCCGTGCCTCATACAACCACAGCGCTGCTCTCGGGATAAGCACGCATGCGCAGTTGCTGCATGGTCTCATTGCACTGCCGATTCCACTCCACGCGGACTCGTTAGCGTTCAGAAATACAAATCACAAAAATTATTATATACAGGTGGTTTTATTAAAGAGCTCTGGGTGTCAGGGGCTACCAAACCAAATCTGACTCCGACATGCCTTTGGGATGAACGTGTTTTTATGTTCTATCGTTATATAACTTTCATGGTAATTATTAAATTTATATTGTTTTATTGTATTCATAGATTTCAGCCGAGCATGGGCTCCTCGTAGCCTCCCTCCCCTTAAACTTCTCACATAGTTTCTCATTATTCTTCTTATGATTATACAATAATTCTATAAATAAATATATAAACCACAAAAACCCAGTAAAAGAACCCAAAACCAGTGTTCCCAGTACAAACCAGTATAAACCAGTATAACCAGTACCCGGGTCTATGCATGGCACCACAGCAGGCGAATACTGCAGCGCCCTTTTGGGCATTTTTTGAGGGAATTTTGGGGATTTTTAGGGGAATTTTGGGGGGAATTTTTTGAAGAAATTTGGGAGTTTTGGGAATTTTTGTGGGGAATTTTGAGAGGACCCCAAGCCTGAAGCAAAGGGAAAAAACCTCGAGAATTTTTTTGGGAATTTTGTTGTTTTTTTTTTTTTTTTTTTTTAGTGGAATTTCCAGGACTTTTTAGGGTTTTTATAAAATTTGTGTGGTTTTTTTCTGGCTCTAAATTCCAATGTTTCCATGGGCCTGAGGGGACCCCCGAGCCTGAGGGGAAGGGAAAAAACCTGAGTGGTTTTTTTTTTTTTTTTTGATTACTGGGGTTTTGGGGATTTCAGTTTTTTTTTTAGTTTCTTTTTGGGGGGGGGATTTCAGGACTTTTTTTAGGGTGGGTTTTTTTGGGTGTTTTTTTTTTTTTTGTTTGTTTGGGGTTTTTTGGGGGGTTTTTTTTGGTGTTTTTTCTGGCATAAATCCCCAGTTTTGCATGTATCCTTCTGCATCTCTCCTCTGCCGGACCTTGAGGTGTACTTGCACACGTACTTCCCTGGAGGGAACCAAACTGGTGTTACTGGGAGCACTGGGAGGGACTGGGAGGGGACTGGGGGGGACTGGGACTGAGATAACCCCAACTGGGACAAACTAGGAGGGAACTGGGATGTACTGGGAGGGGCTGGGAGTTTGGGGGTACCCAAGGTTCTCACCATGGCCCCAATGTCTCCAAATGTCCCCAAATATCCCCGATGTCTCCAATACCCTCAATGTCCCCAGTGTCCCCAATGCCCCCAATGTTCCCAACACCCCCAATATCCCCAATGTCCACAATCCCCTGGATGTCCTCAATGTCCCCTGGGTGTCCCCAATGTCCCCTGGGTGTCCCCTTTGTTGTCCCCTCACCGTTCATCTTGCACATGGCCCTGATGTACCCCAATGTCCCCGATCCCTTCAATGTCCCCAATACCCTCAGATGTCTCCAATGTCCCCTGGGTGTCCCCTGTCACCGTTCATCTCAAGCATGGCCCTGACGTAGTCGTTGGGGTCCTTGAAGGACACGAAGCCATAGCCCCAATGTCCCCAATATCCCCAACCCCAATGGTGTCCCCAATGTCCCCAGTGGTGTCCCCAATGTCCCCAAATATCCCCAATGTCCCCAATGGTGTCCCCAATGTCCTCAATGGTGTCCCCAATGTCCCCAAATATCCCCAATGTCCTCAATGGTGTCCCCAATGTCCCCAGTGCAGGTTTCTGTGTGCGGTGGCTCCCCACTGGCACTGTCCCCAAGGGGACGCCGCCCCAGGACCTGGCACAGGTGGCATCAGGGCTCTGCTCCACGGGGCTCGTGTCCCTCATCAACCTCCCCCGGGCCACCATGCCCCAGGCTGTGCACAAGTGCCAGACAGCGGGAATTGGGGTAAGGGACATTTGGGGACAGCTTTTATTTGAACAATTTTTGCACTTAAAAAACCCCCAAAAACCCCAAACCCACCTGCTATTTTTCAAGTGATTCCAGCAGCAAAGGGAGCAGATGCTGAATGGAACCACACGTGCAGGGAGTTTGTGTGTCCTGGGTTTGCAGTTTCCAGTGGGTTGCCATTATCCCCGAGCATTCTCCATGTGAAAGATGAGGAGAGTGCAATCACCACGGCCTGTTTCAGTTGAATCAGCAAGGAGGAGTTTCAGAGCTGGCTCTCCACGAATAATCCCATTCTCCCAGGCAGCTGTCTCCTGCAAAATGAAAGTGCAGACATCTACAGTATTACCCTGCTGCTGTTTGCAGGGTCTGCTGTTATCACGTTAATGAAGGGAGCTGAGATAATCACCTTAAAGCATAAATAAATCTCGGATGCTGATTCACTTTCTCCTATTTGAGTCTCATTTACCAGGGTAATTCTTATTTTTTTCCTGCTGCAGGCTTGTTGTGTCTGCCAAGACAGCTTTTTTTTTTTGTGACAATTCATCTCCAGAGAACTTGAATTAAGAGGCCTCTTGTCTTGTTGCAGGTATTCCTTCTCATTTTGGAGCCATATGATGTCCTAGATCCAAGGCCAGGCCAGACAATTTTATCAAATCTGCAGCATCAGCCAGTGCTTAGTGGGACACACATGAAAACAAACACACACTTTTAGAGGATAATTTCTCTGTCTTAGGTGACAGGAGACACCTTTTCCCCAGGTCATTGAAGGAGCTCACACAGGTCTGTAAAATTTAAATTTGTGCTCTAACACTCAGTTATAGGACAGGGATCCCACACAAAATGAATGGCATGTCAGATGTTGTGAAGTTTAACAATATTCCATATTTCCTTCAAGCCCCTGGAATCAGGTGAATCTGCATCTGACTTATTTATCCATCAGTAAATTCACATGTGGCATTCATGCCTGCAGGAAAAAAAAAATAAATCTGATCATGTGACTAAATTTGGATGTTCATCAGCTCAAAATGAAGAATATCAACCAGTTCCCACCACAATTAATTTTTTCCCCTAAGTTCCCATGATTTTTTCCCAAGGCTGACTAATGATACCAGAATATCTGGTGCTGGCCAGGCTTCACTCACTCAGGAGGTTTGGATTTGTGTCTGTGCCAGCAGCTCACAGGTATCCCCCAGCCCCTCACTCCTGCATGCTGGGATGCCTTGAGCAGGCTGACCCAGAACAGAGGCTGGATGGAGTTAAAGAATAAAGTAGGGATTTATTAAAATGCCTCCACGGATGCACCTTGGGCAACACAAGAGCCCAGCCAGGGCTGCACTCAAGATGAACCAAAATGGTCACAAAATGCACAACTGGACATAGGGTCTCTCACTTTTATAAGTTTTTCTCCATTTGCATGCTGGAGTTAATTTTCCAGTTATAGATTTAGGTTATGAAGTCCCATCCTGGTTGTTATTTTCTCTTCAGCCCACGTTGCTTGTGCTCTTGGGCCTGAGATTTGGATCATTTGTCCTTGGTCCCCAGCTAGAGAAGGAATTTTGTCTGGCTACTCTGTGAAGAGAGCTTCCTATCTCCTAATATGAAGCTCAGAAAGTAGCACAGAATCTGAAAAACATAAAAGCTAAACCTGAGGCATCACCGGGATGCCCCAATCCCACAAGGTGCTGTGACAGCACCATTTCAGGGCACCAGGCCTGGGACAGCTGGGACAACTGAGCAAGTGTGGAGATGGAGCCTTGGCCATGAGCTGGAGGAGCAGGTGTGGAGATGGAGCCTTGGCCATGAGCTGGAGGAGCAGGTGTGGAGATGGAGCTTTGGCCATGAGCTGGAGGAGCAGGTGTGGAGATGGAGCCTCGTGATGGGAACACGAACTTCGGGAAGGGCAGAGAGTCCGGGAATGGGGAAGGGAACCCAGGCTGCCATGGGGAGATGTGCCCAGGAGCTCTGCGATGGGAAAAACAAGAGTGGCAGCCTGTGTCTGGTCCTGGTATGTTACACTGAGTGTGCACGGCAAGGTTTGGCTAGTGGGGTGGATTTGGGAGAAGCTGCTGGAAGTTTTCCCCGATCTCATGGAGCCAATTCCAGCCGGCTCCATGCCCGGGACTCCCCTCACGGAACCAGCCGTGGTACAGTCCTGCCCCCCTTCCCCGCTCCCTTCCCCTCCTCCCCTCCCTTCCCCTCCCCCCCCCCCCGCGCCCGCGGCGATCGTGCGCTCCGCGCATGCGCAGTGCCGCGAGCGGAGCTCAGCTGGGCAGTGTTTACGGCCCGAGCGCGCCGGCCTTGGCTGAGCCGAAAAGAGCCGAACCGAACCGAGGCCAACCGAACCGAACGCAGCCGAGGCGAACCGAAACGGGACGAAGCGAACGGAGCCGAGCCGAGCCATCCGTTGAGGTACCGCTTTTGTCTGAAATCCGGGAATAACCTCCCCTGTGCCTCTCCCGGTGCCGTGCCGGGGCAGGGTCTGCCCTGGAGACCTGCCGGGGGCGAGCAGCCGCGGTTCTGTGCCTCGGGCATTGCTCTGAGCCCTCCCCGAGCGGTGCTGCTGTGCCGGGGTTGCGGCCGCAGGGTCCCGGTTCGCCTTCGGGTTTGTTTTCCTTCCACCTTTGATGGCTCTGTTTTGCCCCCTTTGGTGTCTCTGTTTTGCCCCCTTTGGTGTCTCTGTTTTGCCCCCTTTGGTGTCTCTGTTTTGCCCCCTTTGGTGTCTCTGCCCCCTTTGGTGGCTCTGTTTTGCCCCCTTTGGTGGCTCTGTTTTGGGCAGCGGTCCGGGTTTCTGCCTGTGGACTTTGTCCCTGCTCAGATTTGGGGAAATCTCTGCTTTGCCTTAGAAGCGAGGAAAATGCACCCGGGGTTTGCTGCGGGGGGAGAGGGTTTTGTTTAGAAAAATTTAATAACAATAAGCCCTAGTGGGTTCTCATTTCCCACCAAAATAAACAAAGGTGTGGAATCACATGAGGAGAGAACTTTGAATGTCAGAGTTTTAAAAAACACACATTTTAGTGGAAGTAGGTTAATATGCAGGGAAAGTGATGATTTCAGAAGTGACTGACACCTGTCACAGGGCAGATATCCCTGCTCCCATTATGAAAATGTCTCAGCCAGCTGTGTTTGTTGTTGTTTTCCGTGGTGTAGAACATGGAAGAGCACTTGTCCATGGAGCTGAGCTGAAACCAGGTCAGACCAGTTGTCCCAGTGGGGCTTGCGTACATCAGCAGGAATTTGTTTGGGATCCAAAGTGGAGCACTGTTAAAGGCACAACTTCTTGCTTTAAATCTAAAAATGTAGATTTTTATTTATTTTTTTAATAGCAAAAGGAGTGGAAGAATAAAGGAAGCTTAGGAACAAAAATATATAAAGGAAAGTCAAGGGAATCAAGATTCTTGGTGAAGAGAGTATTTTAATGTGGAATGTTAAATAAAAGATACAGGCAGCCCTGTGTTGCAAATGCAGTGAGGTTTTGTGTATGTAAGGGGAGGGGGAAAATATAATTGGTACATTAACCCACCTGAACCTTCAAACTGATGTGTTCCCACTGTGAAGTAATAAAACAGAGTCATTTTTTGTAGAGAAAATGAAGGAGTAACTGTGGAAAGGAGAGGGGTGATGTTTTATTTCAAGTGTTATTAATGGTCTTGAACTGGATTAATGTGTTTGAGACATGAATGGATTAAGAACTGGCTCGAGTTCCCTGCCTAAGTATATCCTGTTTTGTTTGCCTCTACAGGTAATCAGAACAGTGTGTTATTTGAACAACTGTGAAATCTCCTTGTAGTCCTGTAGCTTTGCTTTGTTTCCTCAGAAAATGAAAGTTTATAATTTGCTCTGGCTGAATGTAACAAACAGACCCCAACAATTTCGCTGTAGGCAGATCTCCTGATCCCAGGAATGAACTCCAAAGCTGCTGCTTTGTGGTTGTTACTGTGAGCAGGGAAGGGCACTGTAAACAAACACGGCTTAAAATCATGTTGTGCTTTCTGGAAAGGATTTTTCCCCTTAGTATTTGAGAAGGGGAGAAGAAGCCGGGTTAATTCTGAGTGGTTTTGTTCCCCTGTACATTTTCCTTTAAAACCTGTAGGCTGCAGTGGGAATTCTCTGTGGAGCTGCTGTCTGTGTCATTAAGTGCTTTACTAATGGTGCTGGCTCAGGCTCTGGAGATGAGCTGTGTGAAAGTGCATTTGCCAAAGTGCATTACCAAAGTAAGCAAGGTTGACAGGTCAGAGTTTTGTTGGGTTTTCTGAACCTCTGTGCAGTCAACATCCCGATGCATGTTCAAAGGAAATGCAATTTGAGATTTTTCTGGATTTTCTGCCTATTTCTTAGTCTTGTCAGGTGCTGTTAGAGGTGGAAAGTTTGTGTGTGACAGGAGCTCTGACAAACAGCCCAAACTTGCCCTGTTGTTTGGGCTTGCAGTGAAAAATGACCCCTAAGCGCAGGAGCTGGAATAATCCTTTCTATAAAAGGGTTCAGTGGAAAAGCTGATGTGCTGGTAAAGCAGTTGGAGGGTTTGAAGACAGGCCTTGCACATTGAAATTGCCTATTGTGATTGTTTTTTTCCCTACTGGTGTCAGGTACTGGATGCCAGATCTGCTGCATTTAGCTTTCCATTGTTGGGATGGGTGGGGAGAGCACTGGGTGAGGTTTTTCTGGAGCTTGGAGTAGGTAAAGGTCTCTCTCAAAGCACTCCATGTACAGCAGCATAATTTGGTGTTGGAGAGCATGTTCTGTACCTCACCTTGCTTTGTTGTTATTTCCCTTCCAGTGTTTATAGGAGGCTGCTGAAGATGGGAGGTGCAGTGAGTGCAGGAGAAGACAACGATGAATTAATTGATAACCTGAAGGAGGCCCAGTACATCAGGACAGAGCTGGTGGAACAGGCATTCAGAGCCATTGATAGGGCAGATTACTACCTGGAGGAGTTCAAAGACAATGCCTACAAGGATTTGGCATGGAAGCACGGAAATATTCATCTCTCAGCACCGTGCATTTACTCAGAGGTGATGGAAGCTTTGGACCTGCAACCAGGGCTGTCGTTTCTGAACCTTGGCAGTGGCACTGGTTATCTGAGTTCCATGGTGGGACTCATCCTGGGTAAATACCGCTTCAGTCACATTAACTGCTTGTATTAGAGCTTTAAAAGCAGGTTTTGAAATCAGGGATGAGGTATTCCTCCACTAATGGAGCTAAAAAGGTAGCTGGGAAAGGAAAGAATGCATTAATCCTGCTCGGCAATTTATCAGGATTCTCACAGCCTTCTCTGGAACTGGATGGGATCCAGATTTCTGTGGCAGATCAGAACAGGCAGCAATGTAGTTCCAAAGGTGGCTGTAATGGATTCCTGCAGGTCTGGGCATAAACCTGTGTTTGTTTCCCCTTAAGCAAGACCCCAGGTCAGGATCAGGAGTGCAGAGTTGAAACTGGGGCTGAGCAAGTCCACAAAAAGCTGTGACTGCTCTGTGCCTGGTTTGTGTTCACAGCCCTGTCTGAGACAGGTTTGAGATTCATTTTCGACTCTTAACTCCTCAGCACACAGATGGGAATATTCTCTGGAAGACACTTTAGTGCAGCAGAACTGATTTTGTGACCACATCTACAGCGGCACAAAGCAAATTATCCAAGTGGAATTGGACAATTTAAATTCCCCCTGCAGTGTTTCAGTCAGAGTTGTGCTGCCAGGATAGATAGCAAGTGGCTATAGGGTAAAATTTGGGGGAGTCTCCAGAATTTTAACTGCTGGGATATTTATTCTCAGGATGAAGTCTCATTTCCCATTTGTGATTTTCTCCTAGTTTTGTTGACATTACTTAGAATAAAATTTGTAGGCCATGCAGGCCTATGCAGGCCATTGGTCACTTTCACAGCAATGGCATCAGTGTTTTCCTCCTATAGAGAAGTTTCCTGCATAGTTCAGAGCAAATGATTCAGAATCAGCTGTGCACAAGAGGCTCAATTGCTGCCAGAAATTGCAGGTATAGGGTTGCAAATCTCATTGTAGCAGTGAGAGAGCTGACCCCACACAAACACCGACTCTGACACTCATGGAACAATCTGCTGGAGGAAGGAGCCCAAAGTGTGTTAATGCTGCTGGATTTGGTGTTGTTGCTGTTGCCATCCCCTGGTGTTGTGCCCTTGCAGGTCCTTTTGGGGTTAACCACGGTGTGGAGCTTCACTCTGACGTGATTGAGTACGCCAAGCAGAAATTGGACTTTTTCATTAAAACAAGCGACAGCTTTGACAAGTAAGAATGCAAAATGCCTGTTGGGATTAATTGTGTGCTTTTGGCTTTACTCAGGGCAGTTCTAGCTCCCATGTGGCCCCTCTGGATTCAGGGTAATCTGAGGATTCAGGCTCCTTAGGCTTGCTGAGCTGCAGTGTGTGACCTTCGAAGCCTGTGTGTGTCGTGAGGGAGCTTCAGAAATGTTTGCAGAGTTTTTAATAGCAGTGCTGATGTTGCAGGGCTTAGAGGGAGCTGAGGAAGTTTGTTTATTTTTAAATGCACTTGTAGTAACACCTTAAAACTTGCAAGTAGCAGTACTTGGTTGTGCCTGTGATCTGAGAGCCTGCATAGTGATGAGATTATGAACTGGTTTTTGTAGTGGCTTAATATGTTTTATCTGAGAAGAAGGAAAAATGGCATTTTAAAATATGAAGATAGTTTCATGATGATTAAGTTGGTACTAAAACTGCCTGGGATTTGATTTATGTTCTTCCTTAGACCCTCCATTCTGCTGCTGTCACAAGTAATAACTTCCCAGCTAGATAACCACTGCCAATAGTAACCTCAGCAGTAAAAGTTGTGGCTGTCACATTTTTGGATCTGTTTCACAGTCTGTTCAAACAGGGAAGCAAAGCATCTGTGAAAACCTGATATGCTCCTCTCCTGGGAGGAAGAAAATGAAAATCATGGCATGCAGGATTTTAGGCTACTCAGCCTTTTGCTCTGGGAAGCTGCTGGCGAGGGGGTTGTGTTGTATTTTCTGCATTTTGGCAGAAGACTGAAAATTTCTGGTTCTCAACAGGGGTTTTTTCAGTCATGTTGCTGTTGTTTGAGGAGCTGTTTTAAGGAAGACTTTCTTCTCTCTCCAGACAAATATAGCAATGGAGCAAAAGCAGGCTAAATTCAGAAATTACCATGCCTGGAAAATTGGCTTTGCTGAGTGATGTCTGCTGGGTTGTGCTCCTGGAACAGCGTGTGCAGGAACTGTTCTCTGGCTGCTCTGAATGTCCAGCCCTCTTTGCAAACCCAGAAAGCTCCAGGAAGCATTAGGAATAAATAGGTGCTATGTTGAGCTGCCACTCAAGATACCAGTAAAAGAATGGATGTGTTGAGCAACTTCTACCAAAATCAGCCTTTAAACATAGGGCTTAAAACTTAGGGAGTTTTGGAGCTTGTAAGAAAACCACAGGCATCAGAGAATCACTTATTCTTCTTTTAAACCAAGTCAGAAATACTGTAGGCAAAAAGTCTGTTTTATGAAGGGTAAAATCACAGTTCTTTGAAGCTGATGGCAAGACTTCCATTGGCTTCAGCACAGCTTACTTCTGTATCATCAGGTGGTAATTCCCCACATCTGAAAAGCAGTTAAAAGCTTTGAAAATGCAAAAATAAACCCAGGTGCAGTCCTTAAAAGACTGACATTTGGGAGTGCAGGTCTAGTATTTGTATTTGCATTTTATAACTGAGTCAGCATCAGGTGACTAAAAATAGCTTGTTCTGAAGAGTTACCTGCAGCTCAAGTATGAAATTATACATCTTTATCCTTTGGAGATTTTAATCCATGAATTCTGACCTCATTTTTCTGTGCTTTTGAGACTTATAGCTGTGGTTTATTACAATAATGTCCAGAATAGATGGGCTTTGGAGGAGAAATCCTGTAGAACTGTGGAGTTTTTTTCAAGTGTTTTCCATAGTTCAATTTTTCCAGAATTGTGAAAATAATTAGTTTTGATAAATCATTTTATTCTTGTCTAATACAAGTCTTTTTCACTTTCAGGTTTGAATTTTGTGAGCCATCCTTTGTCATTGGCAATTGTTTAGAGATTTCTCCAGACTGCACTCAGTATGACCGTGTTTACTGTGGTGCTGGAGTCCAGAAGGAGCACGAAGACTACATGAAGAACCTGTTGAAAGTTGGGGGAATTCTTGTCATGCCTCTAGAAGAGAAGGTTGAGTGCCTTTTTACTCATATTTCAGTTATTCTTAATTCTGATCATGGTTTGGTCAGTAGCTGTTCTTTTATCTTGCCCGTGTAGCACGCTGAAGAAAGAATTAAGTGCACTGGTTTTCACAATGACTGAAAACTGAACTCTGCACATTCCTAATATTTAAGAAATTTGTAGTTTTGCAGTCTTCCATAAATTACAACCTGTTGTTAATTGCAATTTTACTTCCATGCTGCAGAAAATGTGAGCAAAGCTTTGTTTAATTATATAATTTAGTGTCGTGCTTAATGGCAAAACACAACTTTTTGCTCCCTGTCTGGCTCTTGAAGGAGTGTGCAGGATGTCTCTATTTACAAGTGTCAGTGGATTCTTTTAGTGAAAACTGGGTCAAGTGACTGACCTTTTACCACTGTCAGGGAATGTGAGGAGCAGGGTGCAGGGTTTCTTCCCAGTGAGAGGCTGTGCAGTGGGTTGGGGCAGGAGATTTGATCTATGACCTTTTCAGGAGCCAGTGCTCGTGGTGACTCAGGAGTTTTCCCAGAGGTCAGGCACAGCTGCTCTGCTCCAGCCTGGAGGGAGATCTGGGCAAGCAGAGTGACCCAAATTACCAGACCCCATGCCCTGGAATAGATGGAATTTACTTGGGGCTAGTCCTGCAAGGAGTTCACAATTTTTTTTCAACACACCAGTGTTGTTTCTCATTTTCTGTTGCAGCTTCCATTACTTCAAATTGTTCAGGCAGAAAATTCATTTATTCATTTTTTTTGTTCAAAAATCTCACTGTAGTTCCCACAATGGACAATAATCTCCTTGTTTTGCTTCAGTTGACTAAGATAACTCGGACTGGTCCTTCTGCCTGGGAGACCAAGAAGATTCTTGCTGTTTCCTTTGCTCCCTTGATTCAGCCAAACCGCACAGATTCAGGAAAACCAAGGCTCGTTCACTTGCGTGAGTACAGACATTCCTGAGCTTGGGGAACTTCCTTCTGCTTGGCTGTGAGCTCTAACATCCCTGGGAATCCTTTCCAGGAAAATTACTCCAAGTCTTTCCTTTTTTTGAACAGCTGTCTGTCTTGTGCAAGCATTGGAGTTGATAGATTTTAATAGATTTTAATCACAGACTCACAGAATGGCCTGTGTTGGAAGTGACCTTAAAGATCATCTAATTCCAATATCCCTGCTGGGGACAGGGACACCTTCTACTGGGCCATCATTCTAAACACAAATTATTTCTTGTGAAGTTGTACCTGAACCTTTGCAGGGTGTTTTGTCCTTGTTTTTGCACATTCTGTTCCGGTCCTGAGTGATTGAATCCTGTCATGGTTCTCAGGCACTGTGCCACAAGGAGAGGGAAATAAACAAGCACTACCTGTGAACAAATGTTGTATCTACTCAAAGACACTCACCCCCAGCAATCCAGAGTTATCCTGAACCTGGAATGCTCGAGGGATACAAGTTGTGCAGTTCTTGGTTAGCTGTTTGAAATGCAGGTCGTATCAGTGGCCCCAATCTTTCGATTAGGACTTCAGTGTCAAGAGGCCTCTTAAGAACACATGAAGACAGAGGTACTTTCATAAAGAGATTAGTCAGGCTTTGGTCTTAACCTGGAAAGGTGTCTGCATGACAGGAGCTCAGGGAACAGTCTACAGCATGCTAGGAAATCCAACAAGTGCCTGTTTCAGCATGTTCTCACTTTGTAGTGAGACCTGCCCATAAATTCTATGTAGTTATTTTTTACTTTTTTCACTTAGGTCCCAGGAAAGTTCACTTGTTGGCAGAGGACAGAGACTTTTTGTGTCAGTTTTAATTTATTTTAGTTCATGGATCTGTGTGCATCTATACATTTTTAAATTTTTTTTCTGCATTTCTAAACTGGCAGCAAAGAAGTGCAGGAGACAGAATAGTCTTCCAAGCCATTAATGTGGGAGGCATTTTAATACAGTAACTTACTGTGAAGTTGCTATAATTACCTCTACAAAATGGTTTCCAGCCTGTCTTCACTCACTAAGTCTGAAGCAGTTTTTGAAGAGCATAAATAGTACTTGTGTTTTATAAGTGCAGAACTTGGCAAAGCTGAAGGAGCTGAGCAATAGAAAAATTATTTTATGGAAGAATTAAACAGACTTCAGGTTTAGTTATCTACCAGAGGAAAATACCTGATTCTAAGCCATGAAACAATCACAGCTCCCATCACTAAGTCTGCATTCAAACAATCTTTAAGATGTGCATCTTAGAATAATTGAGAACTTGAAATCAAGGCAGGACATTTTTTAATGAGAGAAACGCGCAATTAATTTTCATTCGGAAAGTTGCTACACAGTTTATCCGGGTTGACAGGAGCTGAATAGAGCTGTTTGTGTAATCCCAGCAGGGAATTCAAATGGCCTGATTTACTGTGAGCAAACAGAACTTTTCCTGGGAGTACCTCTGGGGGGGGAAGTTTCTCTGTCTGTACTCACCAGGTTTCTTTGCTCGCAGCGCCCGTGGCCGTCCGCAGCCTGCAGGACCTGGCTCGCATCGCCATCCGAGGCACCATCAAGAAGATCATCCACCAGGAGGCCCTGGGCAGGGCTGGGGACGGCCTCAAGAGCCCCCCCAGGTTCAAGAGGAGGCGGCTGCGGCGCCGGCGCATGGAGACCATCGTGTTCCTGGACAAGGAGGTGTTCGCCAGCCGCATCTCCAGCCCCTCCGACGACAACAACAACTGCGAGGACATGGAGGAGGAGAGGCTGGAGGAGGAGGAGGAATCCAAACCCTCTGAACTAAAGCCAGAGCCTCCCGTGAACTTTTTGAGAGAAAAGGTCTTGAGCCTGCCGTTGCCTGATCCCTTGAAGTATTACTTGCTTTATTACAGGGAAAAGTAGTTTTTCTTCTTTTAGGAAGTGGGAAGTAGGCAGAGAATAAAGTATTCCTTAGGGCTTGACAAACGTGTCCCACTTGCTTGCCTGCCAATGTGACACCCGAGGCAGTAGGCTGGCTGGGGAATGTGGCTGCTGTAAACTTTGACATTATAGCTTTTTTGAGTTCTTTCTTTCTTCTCAGTTGTGTGCTATAGTTTTATTCTACAGCAGGGATTCCTTAGGAAGCAAGTTGGTGAAATGCTCAGCTGCTTAGGGAAAGGAGGATTTAATTCCCTTGAAACTAACTGCAGGAGATATCCCTAAAAATCTCATGGCTGCTCTACCGAATACCAGTTGGGAAAAACTCCTGAGCAGCTCCCCAAAGACCTTTCTTTCCTGTCTGTGCTCTCTCCCACTAAACCTGCCATGTATTTGCCATGGTGTGTGTTTAATGGAGGATGGAGATAATTAGTTAAAACCTGACCTGGTAAACCATGTTTCTTCCAGTAATCTGAAAAGCACAACTTCTTCAGAAAGGAAAGAATTTTTGACATTACCCTTGTGGCATCCAGGCTTTGAATGAGAAGGAAAGCATCAGCTCCCCTTTGGCTGGTCTGCTTTGCTTGTAAATTATATATAATTTTTTAGTAAAAAGTTTTACAAAATACTGGTTTTTTTAAGGGGAAACCCCTGTTCTAGAGAATGAGTTGTTAGGTTTCTGTGGTTCTTTCAAAGCTATGGAGGCAAGTGAGGAATTGCAAAGCTGTTTAACTTTGACAGGATGCAAGGTAGTCAGGGTTGGGACTGCTGTCTCTGAAAATGTTTACAGAGTAATTCTGAGAGGGGAAAAGGGTAGAGAAGAGCTGCAGAGCAGTGAGCTTGTGCAAGCTGGAAGCAGTATCCGTGGGTTTTGCTGTCATGTGAGATAATTCAGATTGTCTGGGCTGAGCAGAGTGAGGTGCAGAGCACCAGCCTGAGCAGTAAATCAGCCAAACAGAGTTTTGTGGGGGATCTGCAGAACCTGAGAGCAGCCTAGGGAGCCAAACTGATGCAGTTCTCAGGTGTTCCTGTGTGTGTGTCCCTGCTGTGGCAAGGTGGGCAGAATAAAACTCGTTCACAAGTGCTCCCCAGTGGAGAGGAGCTGCTCAGCTGGGTAGGTGATTTTATTCCTGCAGCAATGAAGTAGAAATGTTAACAGGTTCAGATGGAAAGACTTGTCACTCTGCAGTTCTGTGGATGTGAGCTGTCATTTTTATTCCCAGATCTCTCTGTCATGGTGATGGAAGGGAATGCCATGGAATCACAGGATCACAGAATGGTTTGGGTTGGAAGGGACCTTAAAGACCATCTTGTTCCAACCCCCTGCCATGTACAGGGGCACCTTCCACTAGGCCAGGTTGCTCCCAGCCCCATCCAGCCTGGCCTTGGGTATTTCCAGGAATGAGGAGTCCACAGTGTCTGTGGATGATAAAATACTGTGTTTAGAAGAGATTTACTTGGTTGATACTGTTTGGGAAATGTACCTGAACTGGTAAAAGGCTGGAAAGAAACTCTGGAGTTTGTGTTGATGTGAAATAGTCCTAAAGCTAGGGGGCATGAAAAGCTCTCTTTCAGCAGGTTATGAAACTGTGTTAAGGCATTGCCCCATCAGAAACACCTGAGTTGGTGTCACTTTGATATCTTTTGGTTTTTTAATGTGTGCTGTCTCCTCATTTTCTGAGGAGGAGTGAGTGAAGACTGTATTGCCAAATGGTCCTGAGTTGCACAACTTGCTTCATGAAAAATAGTTTCAAAGTTCTGTGTGGCTTTGAAAATAAATGAATAACATATATGTCTAAGCCTGAAGTGGAGAACTTTCCTTGCTTAACAGGATTTTTGTGTCTCTTAGGGAATATTGACTGATAATCCTGTATCATGTGGTTGCTGGCATGTAACACAGACATAGGCTGGGTTTTGCCTCTGGTTTCATGTCTCCACTTCTGGTCTCAATGGTACCCCAAGTTATCTTGCTCCCTTGGATTTTGATTTCTTTATTTGCAGTGAGGCAGTTCTGTGGTCACTGAGCTGATGTTTCCTGTAAAGATGCACATCCCCATCACTGGATTCTGGCAACTCCCATGAATTTTTTTCTAAAAATGTAAATCCTGAATATGGTGGTAAATAGAGGGTTTATAGAATCTGTGTGTAATTATTCTGTGCTTCCCTACAGGCTGTGGCTTATTTATTTTTTGGAAAAGTCTGTTTAATGGGTGTCATGCCAAGTATGTGCCTTTCTGGATTGTGGCACAATTTCCACACCCCTGCATAGTCCAGGATGCTTCCTGCTCTTGGCTACCAGGTCAACCTTCAGTTTAATCACAACATTTTAAAGGAGTCCCTTTAAAAATGACATTAAACTTCAGGTTCCTGTTAGTAAGCCTTGCAGAGATTCTGTTAAAGCTGACCAGTTGAGGGAGGATTATCTTTCATTTATCCCTTGTTTGGTTTTTATCCCCATCCCAGCCCCAGTTGTAAAAGGTATTTTATCAGATTTTTTTCACCAGATTTGCCTTTTTTATTACATTTGCTAGATTTTTGTAACTTTCTATAAGATGCATAAATACTGCTATTTTTTCCTGGATAAGGATGAATAAATAAATATATATATATACACACACAGGAAATTTATGTTCTAGGTTGTCATTGTCCTCTTGTGCAAAAAACCCTACAGATCTAAACAGATAGTAGAAATTCTATGTATAATATAACTGTGAAATAGTATTGCTTATAGCCTGTAAATAAAGGGGAATTGTAAATACATTTTCCCTGTGCACAAGCACTTGCACTGTAGTTTTGTAAGCATTTCTAGCAGAGGGATGGAGACAGAGTTGGGTTTATATGGATCTATGAGCTGTCCAGGAATTGTACCTGCTTTGTTTCTTTTTGTGTTCTCAGTAGTTGTCACTTTTTTTTGTATGTGACTCCTTTTAGGTTTTGATCCTGCAGCAAATTTGCAAAGAGAGCTGAACTTCAAACTGCTTTAGTCATGAGTGTGTAAGCTGAAAAATCTCTGTATAGAAACTAGAGTTCAGTTGGCCTGAGGCATGCAGAAGTGTTATGCAATTTGAACTTTATTAATAAGTGTTTCTGTATCAATAAACTCAGTAAAAACTTTTTAGCCTTCTTAACATGGCTTTGCATTATGTTGTGGTTAGAATACTTTGTAGGTGAGTGCTTATTTCCATAAGTGGAGGTCAAGACACAAAGACAGCAGAAAAAGTGTTTAACAATATGGTGCAGGTGCATAGTTTTAGATGAACTCCTCAGAATGTGATGTCTCAAACCTGCCCAGATGATGAGTTCCAAACCTTGAGGTTATGCAGCTGTGCAGGATGAATTTTGGGATCAGCACACACAGCACTGATGTAGATTTAATACGTCAGAATGGTTAAAGAGTGGGCCTAATTTCCTGCCTGTTTGACTATAAACAACAGATATCAAAAGGTGATTTCATCCATTTCTGTACTTCAAGGAGTTGCCTAAGCCAAAGGTGTCAGGAGTTTGTTCTGTGCATTCTGAACTGCAGCTCCCCTCTTGTCCCCTGGGCTCTGTCTGAATTGTTCAATTAACGTGGATTTTTGAGAGCGGGTGTTCAAGGCTTTCATTTCTCCAGTATTGAGAACAATATTTTGGTTTCAGCTGTGATAGGAATCTAATCATAATAGCAAATACAGCTGCTGCTAATTAAATGAATCTGTTAACCTTTATTCCATAGGATAATTGCCTGTCTGTTTCTTCCTGTCATCTGTGTGTATGATAAATGTCCTTTTCCCAGCTATAACATGAGATTAGTTCAACGTTAATGTTTTCCTTCACATGGTGCGTGCTGAAAGAAAATCCTTTTCTGCTTTGCAAAGCCATGGATGTGTCATACAAATGGTATTGATGAAATTAAATTTGTCAGATGATGTTTATGTTCACTTCATTGTAAAACACAGAGCATCACAGTCCCCTGGGGTGTAGAGAGGGAGCAGGTCCCCTGAGGGAAATCTTTCTGCTGAAGAAAAAGGGATAGAAGGGAGAATTAAAAACAAAAAATAGAAAGGGTGAAGGGGAAAAAAACCCACCTGAGAGACCCCCCCAACTTTCTTGATTTCTACAGGTGTGAAAAGCCTGCGTAGCAGAGGCTGGAAATGCTGGAGCATGGGACACAAGGGTTGACATCATTCCTGCTGTTCAGGAGACAAGTTTTGGTTCTTGCTCAGAGATGCACACTCCTTTTGAAAGAATTTGTCATGTTAATGGAAAATAAGACACATTAATGTGAAAGTAAGGGGCCTGGGATTGCTGGTGTTCCTTAAGCCTCACCAACATCCCATTTATCCTGGGGGGAGACGAGCAAGGCAGGAGAGGAGTGGTGAAGATCTGTCCAGAAAATGTGTGGGCTGCAGAACTTGCCTTGCACCGAAAGGATTCCCCATGCTCTGTTGACTCTGCTGCCTTGGCTCAAGATCCCATTCCTACAAAGCAATGGGCAAACGCCCCTCAATCCATCCCAAAGCTGCTCCCCTACAGCACAGCCAGACTTGAAATGCAGTTCCACAGACAGAGAACTTCATTCAGGAGGATTTTCACATAACACACCCTGCCTGATGTACATGGAGGATATGCTTCTAAAGCACTCAGTGCCTCCGGAATTAAAAGCTGTGCTATTCACCAGAGCAGTCTGGTTTCAGCTGCCAGTTGTTGTGTGAAGGCTGAAGATGATAATTTGGCTTTTTACAACCTGGTTTTGTGAGCAGGGTTGGCCTGGGTTGGGTTGGGTGGCCGCTAGAGGACACTCTGCCCAAAACCATGAGTTCAGTGAACTTGCTTAGATTTCCAAGTGATGGCAGGGCAAACAAGCAGGCGATTGCCTGAGGGCTGAGTGCAGAAAGCCTGCAGGATAATTCTCTTCTATAGCTGGACAAACCAATACATCTTTTACCTTCCATGCCATGAAATTCCTTCCCTTCGTGCTACTCTTATCTGATCCCTTGTCTTGGATGACCCGTTTTTGTAAGTAGTTGGAAAGACTTGTCACAAACAGTCTCCAAATGCTCAAGTGACAGAGAATCTGAACCAGGAAGGTTTAAATGTCACTCTTGTCTTCTTTGCCATATAATTATTTTGTAGTGTACAGTACAAAGCAGATGTGCAGGTTGATGGGAAGCTTTCATTTGAGCTGCCAGGTTATGTGGGATGCTGCTGTGTTGGAAATTCCTCAGTAAAAATCCTAATGTATGTTAATGCCTCCCTTGTTCTCAACACATACATTTAGGATATTGTGTAGTAATAGCTTGAAACCTAAAGATAAGCTGGTTTCACTGCAGCTTCTTTATAAAGGTGATTAATTCAACTGGAAACAAATTCTGCCTTTTGCATCACAATTTTATCTTCCAGTGGGGAGAAACAAATGGAGGACTGCATTCCCTACAGTTCAAACTCAGCTGATTTCATATTTTTTACCCCTCTTCACCCCTGAATTGCCTTGAATTTCTCAAAAACATTTTTCCAAATTACATCCTTGTTGAAAGAAATTATACTTGGTCAAAGACCTTTGAAATCAATCAGCTTTTACTCTGCCTGAGTAACTTTACAGACTCCTGGGTGGGGTTTAGTCTTTATTTGCAGTTTATTTATCTCTGTTAGTGATCTCCCTTTTAAAATCCCTTATCTGTTACATCCCATGCCCACTCAATGGTTGGAGGCATATTTTTGCTTGATGTTGTAGCTACATGTAATAGGAGCCAGCCTCCATCCTGAAAGCCTTACAGCACCATACATTTGGCAGGCTGTTAGATAAATCTCTCTCTTTAGTTTGCAGACTGTGCTAGGGCAAAAAAAATTGACATAAAAACCTTGGCCCTGGATCTTTTGCATCTTTCAGCCCTGGACCACGAGGTCGTGTTTCGGTCACTGTTCATGGAGGTGCACTGTGCTTTCGGAGATGCCTGAGGAGAAGATGAGGAGTTAACTTACTGTTTAAAAGAAGCAACAAGGCGAAAATAGACGAGTTTGTATTTCAGCGCCACAATCAGAGAGGGGTGGGGACAGTGTGATCTCCAGTGATGTGCAGAATGGCAGAGAGGGTGGGCGGCTGGACTGTCAAACTGCCTTAATTTAATTGCAAACACATGCTGATGAGTCCCCTCCTCCTGGACCTCAGGGCTGGGAAACTTTTTTTTTTTTTTTTGTCAGCTCCCTGCAGCTCAGAATTGAGGCAAATACGCTCCAGCAAACACCATGCTGCTCAAACCTTCAGTTCTTGGGGGCTTTTTGTGTTTTCTCCTCCTGCCTGGTTTCTCGTGCTCCTGCCCCAGCCGCTGCCTGTGCTTCAGGACTACAGTGAGATGCATGCATCTGATGTTGGAAACCATCCCCGAGATCCCGCCCCAGACAAACATTCTGTGAGTAACCACTTCATTTTCCTGCCTTTCTTACCTGCCTGGTCTTTAAAAAAAAAGGAGAAAGAAGGCAAAAAGGCCAAAGGCATACTTTTTATCCGTTTTTCCCCCCCACAGAATTGTAATCCTCAAGAACTGTTTTGTGCTTTTAAAACAGAAACTGCTGCTTCTGGCATCAGTTAATTGCTAATGGGACAATCAAGGAATTGAAAAATTTAATGAGAGTAATTCCAAGCAAGCTCTGGAAGACAGTTTTGGGGAATCAAAGGTCAAAAATGTTAAACTGAGCTTATGGAAAGGAGCATAGTTTGCATTTTAGAAGGCTTTGTGTATGGGTGTAGGGGAGAGAGGAAATAGAGCAGCTCAGGCTTTTGTCTCCAGTGACACAAACACTTCCCTTATATATACAACACCATTTCAGTACTGAATTTCTAAGTACTGGTTTTCCACTTTCTACTTGAACTGTTCAAATCAAAGCTGAGGTTTATTTGGAAAGTAACAGCTGTGGCAACTCACAGAATACTGGAGAAATAAGAAGATGAGGGAGCTGGTGGCTGAATCCATTCAAACAGGAAAGGTGGAGGAAAAGGACATTGAATTCTTGGACAATCTTCAAGAGCTCTTTTTGATAGGCACAGAAGAGCATTTCCCTGTGATTCTAAACTAATCCTAAATTTAAAGGTGGCTTTAAGATGCAGTGACACGTGACAAAATCCTTCCCTCTGTGATACTCTTATCTGATCCCTTGTCTTGGATGACCTTTTTTTTGTAAGTAGCTGGAAAGACTTGTCAAAAATGAATCTTAATGCTCATCTTCCTTCAACTGCTGCCTGTTGCAAAACTTCTCCAACATGAGTTTGAGCCTTTTCCCTTTGCTTGTAACAAGTTCAGTTTAATCTCAGCTGGCACATCCATACCAGCATTTCTCCCTTGAACATCTCACTGATATTGTAATGCACTTTCTCTGCTGGCAGCCAGAGGAACATGCTGTGAGCAGGATGCTGGCACTGGGCTGCTGCCATCCAGGTCTGCTGCGGTGGGTGGAGACCACAGAGGTTCTTGCATTGGTGGCCCACAGGATGAGCTCTACCCTTGCTACAGCTGCCAGAGCTTTCTCACTGCCTGGGCTGGTGCTGGGATGATTATTTGCAGCGTGACCCTGCTCTGTACCTGCTCACTGGGCAGTCTTAAATGCTCTGACAGTGATTTGCAGCATCTCTCTTCACACTCTTACCAACCTTTTTCTCCCTCTTATTCCCCTGCATCTTGTAATATTAAAATATTTAAAGTACCCTGACACTGATTTTAGCAAAGTAACTTGTTGCTCCTTGTTTAAACTTAGATTTTATTGAGGGAAAGGTTTGTTCCATTGGCTGAACTGAGGTATTTCTGAGATCATTGAAGCTTAATTCCTGTTCTCTATTTGCAATGAGGCAATGTTTGCTGTCACAGTGGAGCCTGAGTTTCTGCTCGAGATTCCTGGAGTGCAGAGGGAGGGAAGTTTACTGTCTCACCAACTCTTTCCCAGTTCTGGAATGGTGTGCTCCCTCTGGCAGCAGCACACTTCATTCTCTGCACCACCTTGAATGGGAAACTGGCTTTCAAAGCATTAAAGAAATAGTACAGATGTGAGATTTTTATATCTCACAATATTGCAAAGAAAGATGACTCTTCATGAACCACTATTTTTAAGATTATTTATCCATTTTATCCTCTTTTACTGCTGTCTGCATAATTATAAGCAAACCACATATTGGTGATCATAGACATAAAGAGAGATGAGCCTGGTGAGTGCTCTCTGTTGGCAGATCATGGGCCTTTGTGTGGCAAGCAAAAATCCTGACTGTCTGGCTATCTTGAAGATCTAATATATGCAAATGCATTTCCCAGCCAGTATCCCATTTGTATTTGTTATAAATAGCATTTGAGTAATTAAACTTTTTTTGAATTGTGGAAGATCAAGGAATGCTTATAACCAAGCCCTGACTCCTCCAGCTTTTTGGTATGTTAGTGTTTCTCCTGGGAGAACCCTTGTGTCAGACTGAACATTTGGAATTATAGCAAGAATAGGCTTGATCATGGAGTTATTCTGAGCAGAAAATGTGGGATTGGGATATTTTCCACAGTTATTCTTTGGTGTGAACAGGGCTGAGTCTGTGACTGCAGCTCCCAGCACCGATCCCAGGCTCCAGCTCGGTTCCCTCGAAGAACAGCTGCAGCTTCCAGGTGGAATTTGCTTTGAAGTTGGGAGTTTGGGACTTTCTGACCTCCGTGACTCCGTGCCACCCTCTCTAAGAATCCTGGAAGAGTGGGAAGTCTCCTGGCTGGCACAGGCTGTGCTTCACCATTGGCAGATGGCCCCTGGGTCTGCAGCCAGCTGGCGGCACTGGAGCCGCCCATCGCCTTCCCTGAGCGATGCTGGGCTTGGCACGGAACCAGCTCCAGGATTGATGAGCTGTTACTGGCTCCTCTTGGGTCGCCATTTCCCTCCTCCCTTCCCAATCCCAGCTGGGTACAGCTGAGGATCTGGCCCAAAGTCTGGTTTTAGCAGTAGACTATTTATCCTTGGTAATGGAGACTGCTTGCTTAATCCTGAGCAGAGAATGGGATGGCAGGAACGACTACACGCGTACAGATAAGCCATAAAAATTCATGGTGTAGAGCTGCAAACGTATTTTGGCTGGTGTCTGTTCAACTGGAACACGATTATCCAGATGTGATCTGCTGGTTACTGCTGGGATTCAGGCAGTTCTTCCAGCCAGCAGCCCAGGGAAGGGAACAGCTGTGGAACATACACTCTGAAAATTTCAATAGGTCTTTAACCTCCGCTGCCATTTGTTCTGCAGTGTGACATTTAAAACAATAAACTTCCAAACGTGTGGACATGAGTAGAAGAAATCCATGGAAAGAAGTTCCCCTCTGGCTGGCAGCTAATGGATTGCAATCCAATTATCCATGGGTTTATTCTTCTTTCTGCATTATGCAGGGCACATAATGAATGAGTACTGCTGGAGAAACATAGCTGAGGGCACGGGGCAGGATCTGGGATCTGAGCACATGGCTGGCATGAACTGAAGGTGACCCAGTTGTGCACAGACCTGGTTGCTAATTGGGCAGTGTAAGCCTGGCCAGCTGGACAAGTTTTCTTTTCCTTCCTTGTTGTGCTGCTTTTGGTGCCTGCTCAGCTCCTCTCTTCCTCCTGCAGAAGGAAGGCTGGAGTAAGATAGGGTGTAGCTCTCTTGGTCTATTAATAAGCACATTTTGAGAAGGAATTTTATACGTTTGTTGGGGAAAGGTTTACTGAGCAAATGGGTTCTTGGAAATGCTGCTCTGTTTGTGGTCTCTGTCGTGTGTTTTGGGTTGAAGAAGGGATTACTCATTTCCTCTTCTGTGATAATCTTATATACAGCCATTAAATGCACACCCACACATTCTGCATGTGCCAGGTAGAATCTCTTTCTGACTTCTTTCACTGTAGTGTTTAATCCTTATTAAACCTTCTAGAGGTGACCAAGAACTTAATGTTCTATTTTTAGAAGTCTCTTCATTGGCAAGAAAATGGGGAGGGAAGGTATTTCAAATACATTTTCTTTCTAGAAACATTCCAGCATCTTTTGATGGAAGCATTCTAAGTCTTGTGATTGTAACTACCTTAAGTGTTTAAAATTCTGCTTTTACTGAACTTCCAGTGCTTCAACATCTGGTTCCCACTTGAGTATTTGTACTTTTGTTGCCCTCAACACATCCCTCTCCCTGTAGGGATACCAGGACTCTTTCCTGTTCTCTTTAAGGAGAAGTCAGTATTTTTTTGGTGAAAGAATGTGTATGTATTCTGGGTAAAAACTTTAATGATTATGCTCGTAAAAAAGTGGAAGACTGACACTTTAGCTACATGAGACTCAATATTAAAGTGTTTATTTTACTTCCTCTGAATCAGGGTCAGAACACACTTCAGGAGGAGGGAAAGTTTTCTTCCTTTGATGTATCTTGGATAAATGGTGCAAAGGAATTATGCATTAGGTTAAGAGAATCATACTGCTATGAATGCCCAAGAACAGACTCAGCTGCTTTGGGTAGGATCAGACCCTACTCTTCATCACTGTTAATAAATAATAGCTCAAATTATCTAACACTGATGAATTCAGCATCTTTTTTTGTCATCTTCCAACTTGAATACATGTTTAGGACCAAAACTGTGTTTTGGAGGTAATCCTTGGCCCTACCCTTCCTGGAAAGAGCTAAAGGGATGCCAGGTGGTATTTGAAATGATCCCACCAGGAATGAGGCACCAGCAGATCCCTCCTGCCCTGGCACTGCCCTTTCCAGCATAGCATTCCCAGCAGCTTACATGGACAGAAAAAGAGATCAAACCAGCTCGGTACACTGGCTGCTGGATTTTGGTCAAGTTCCTGCCCCAGCTGACGCAGAGGGAGCCCTTTACAAACCCTGACTCCTGTTTGTGGGAGCTGGAATCTTAAAAATCTGGGTTCAGGAATGCCTGTGGTAATTTTCTTAATTAAAATCTAGTGTTTCTGAATCTTCAGAATAAGTGGTGTGGCAGTGCAGCAGGGAACCACAGCCTGTTCTGCAGCGTGAGGCTCCCTGCAGCTGCTCGCTCTCCACTGTTTCAGCCATGATCCCATCATTTCATTTCCTTGTATCTCCATGCTCAACATATTTTCCTTCCTCTTCGCTCTTTGAACAGCCAGATCTTGATGTCTTGAGCTGGTAAGGCCCAAAATAGCCAGGACTTGGAGAATCCCCAGCCCTGAGCCTCCCCATGGCCTCCTCATCTGCCTCTCAGGGCTGGCAGGGCTCAGCTGTCCATGTAAGGGGCTCTGGGATGAAGGCTGTCATTTATTGAAGCCACTTGGGGACTCGTGTGGGACAGGAACATTCCTGAGCTGGGGAGCTGATGACAGTGAGTCTGGAGCTCTTCATTTCCATCTAAGCAAGGCAGTTTTCCCTTCCTGCCAGGACTGGAGTGGTTTGGCAGGACTGGGGAACCTGCAGAGCTGACTCTGATGTTGTGCAGATAAATGTGAGGAACGAGCATCTTTCTGATAAATGTCCTGGCTCTTCTTGTACGGTGGAAACTTGTCCTATAGGATATTTTTATAGGATGTCTTTCACGCCCTCCCTTCCTCTGGAAACACTGGGAGGAACTTCAACACCTAATAATCTCTGTAAAAGCACCTTTACTCTCTGTGTCATTGTCGGTGGTGATTGTGTGGCTGCCACTTTCCAACCAGTTCTGGGCAGAACTGTCAGCATCACTGCTGTGCACAGCGCTGGGAGCACAAAGGATTCTTCAATGACACAAAAACCCAGTAATTTCCACAGAACTGCAGTAAAACGCCTCTTGTAGCTAATTATCTGCTTAGTTAACATAGTAATACATGAGTCTGTGAAAGCCTAAATAGATTAAACAGAAGTGGAAGTTTCTTGTAAAAGCCATTGATTGCTTTATGTGCTAATCACTGATAATTATTTAACAGAAGGCTTGCAGGGATGATTGTTCTGATAGCAGCTGAGAGGCTCACACTGTGTAATTCTGTAAAGATCCATTTCCCCATCCATGTGCAAATTCTGGCATTTTTTGTAGTCTCTGTCAATAATTCCCCAAATTCAGAAAAGGTGGCTGATTTCTATAGCAGATCCAGGATTATCCACACATCCCAGGTCACTTCCCTGTCAGAGCATGAGGGCTTGGTGGGATTTAAAGCAGAGCCAGTCAAACTGGTGTTGTCCAGAGGGATCTGTGTTGGGTGATGCTGCTGTCCCAGGCCTCCTCTCTGTGTGAAGGCAGATGAGCATCCAGAATCCTTTAGCAGCAGCTGTTCCTTGTGGGAAGGTCGTTTGTAATCCCAGACTGCCACCCTTGAAATCATAGGGGAGAGTTAAATCACGGGGGATTATTTTCCCCCCCCATTTTTCGAATTCCCAGGTGGAAAGCAGTGGGCAGGAGGGAGGGAGCCCAGCTGCTGTGGTGTGGGGCAGCTGCCCTGGGAGGGGCTCTGTGGTGAGTCCCTGTAAAAAACACATTTGTTCCTGAGCAGAAACGTGAACTTCCAGAGTGAGTGCCCTGGGAATAGAGAGGAACAAGTGTTTCTGTGGGAGAGGAGACAAACTCAGTGGGGAATGCTCTCAATCAAACACGTTCAAGCCAGGGATTCCCAGTGCAGCCCTTTGCCGCTGGCGATGCTTTAGGCTGAGGCAAGGTCTGGAGTGAAAATGCCAAGGATGAGCCAAAGTATTGGAGTTATTATATAGTAAAGAGGAATATGCAGGTTCCTCTGCATGCCCAGGGACATCAACACTGGTACCTTTTGATGCTGTCTGGGGTACAGGGGCAGAATAGCCTGGTCCATGCTCCAGGGCAGAATCCACCTTCCTAAATCATGTGTGGCTAATGCCTGTCTCACCTAAAGTGCACTGGGTGTTTTATGAGCCTTGCTAATTCAGATATTTTAAAAAAACCCTTGAATCTGCAGTTTCAGTCAGTGACTATTTGCCCTTTCTATTTGTAGCAATTTCCTGCCATAGTTATTTTATCTATGGTTAAATAAGCAATTTCAGTTCTTTTCATTGTCATGTTTTCTAAACTTCATATCATTCCCATTGCTTTATTTTGGACTCTCTCCAGTTATTTCACATCATTCCTTGAAATGAAGTGCTCAGAGAAGGGATGCAGTGTTTCTGTTCCATTTTTGTCTGTGGGGAAAGCTGTTGCCTTTGTGATGGAAAGCAAACCCAAAAGAACTTGCCAAAGGACTGAAAGATAGCTGAGGTCCAGAGAATCATCTAAAGGCTTTACCTGGAACATAAAACAGAAGAAAAATTAAAATATTTCATTAAAACAATGAGCTAAGCTTTATTACATGCTCCTTGGGGGTGGTGTAGTTTAAAAAGAACGGTAGTTCTGTGTGGTTTAAAGGACTGCAGTTGTCTGAGGCTTTATGTCCCCACCTGCAGCCTGTGACCCAAAATTGGATTTTCCATTTCACTGCCTTCCCTGAGCATGGCCAGATGCAGCCCTGACCCCTGTGTGTTTCTCCCATGTATTTATAATGTTCCCTGTTACCTGCAGCCTGCACTAATTACAGGGCCCTTTACACCCCCCCAGGGCAGCACCGTTGGTGTTTGTGCATTGCAGGCTGTAAATCAAATTCGCCTTTCTTCACCTTTTCTCCTGGTCTTTCCTCGTTTCCTTTTAACGAGGCCATGGAGAAGAGGCAGCACAGTGAGCTGTCACTGCTGCCAGGGTTTAATTGTGTCTGGCTTCGTGGTGGCAGCCGTTGCCTGAAAAATCCATAAAGATACCCTCAAATTCACATTGACAGGGAAGAAAGATGCAGAACTCCCTCTGAGAAAAAAAGGGGCAAGAAATGCACATTTGAAGCAACGCAAGTTAAACCCAACATTTTCTGCCTAAAAAGTAAGAAAATTTATAATGATTTTTTTTAGCATAGAATGACTATGTTTTGCAAACTGCTTTTTTCGTCTTAAAGAAAATGCCCTTAAAAGGCTGCCTTAACATGGAAAAATATCTGTGTATTCCCTAAATGTGATAGATCAAGCAGTGCAGGAGAAAAAAAAATACACTTCAGTGTGTGCTTTGGACAGAAACTTGCAGCAATCCCCATTTGTCAGCTTTTGTGATTTGTTATAATACACTGGGCCATGCAAGGTGCCAAATCAATGCACCACGTTCCCTATAGATGTGTTTATCCTTGGTTAACCAGGTTAAACCACTTAGCTCTTATTTCATTATCCCATTAGCAAGCCAAACCCCATGGTTTTGGGTTCCAAGCTGATGTAGTTCCATGGGCAGCCCTTGAAATTTGCCAGAATCCCCTGGACTCCAGTAATTCTAATTGCAGTTGGCACAGATCTGAAATGCAGGCAGAGATAAGCTGTTGTAAGTCTTGGAGCATTGCAGAGCAAAATGGGAAATTCTTGTTATATGAGGTTATTTGAGCAGATTTAACCATTGTAAGGCAGAGACAGTTTTAGTAGGGAGCTAAATCATCCACTTGATGATGTGTGTTTCTCTATAAATCAGGATGAGATGCAAGAGTAATTGCATGTGAACTTGGGGTGTTTTGCTGCAGACTCTTTTCTCATGGGAATGATTCCTTGACTCCTTTTAGTGTCTGGTTTTCTGTGGAATCAGAATAAAGAATTTTAGCACTATAGGCTTGTCCCAGCTTTTGCCTGACTCTACAGACAAGAGCAGACCCCAACCATTGTCCCTTATCCTTTTCCACTCCCTTCCCTGCTCTAATGGCTTGTTTATATCCTCTGCTTTTAGAGATTTACGCTTCAACCACATCAAGGAGATACAACCTGGAGCCTTCAGAAGACTGAAGAACCTCAACACACTGTAAGTTGCACTCCAAGGATATCCATTTATTACTTGTGTTAGTACTGTCCCCTAACGTGGCTTGAAGGTGGCCTTGGGATTTTATTTATTTCAGTCAAGTTGTGCATATCCAGCCAAAGCTTTAAAATTCCCTCTGTTCCACCCTGTGTCATGTTTCTTTTTTTAAAAAATGTGGTGTTTAATAACTTTCATTATTCACAATTAAGTTCTCTGCTTAAAAATAAAATATAATGAGCTCTAGCGCTGACAGAAGATGTTTGAGCAGGTATGGCCTTAGAGTAGCCCATAAAAGAAGTTCTCATCTGGTATCAAGACAGTGGAGGGGTGGATTAAAATCATCTTCCTTTCCATGGTCTCCTCTAACTCATGAACCACATCAGTTGCTCTGTGTGAGTTCCACTGAGCATCCTTCAAATGCCATCTTTCCCTTTTCCCTAGAAGAGGTGCCTACATCTGCCCTATCCAGGTAGGAATGGGGGTGCAAAGCTGCCCCTCCAGCCTTGTATCACACTCTCATCACTGCTCACACTGCTGCCCTAACCAGCTTCTCACTCTTCCCAAGGGAAACCCTGGGATTCTCTGCTCCTTCTGGCTGCTGCAGGGCTGAGGGCTTGGAGACAGATCTGAGAGCATCTGCACCCCATAGCCAAGGAGCTGCAAACACCCCAGCTCCCAGATCAGAACCAGCAGCTGTGTCAGCACTGCACTGTGCTGGATGCAGTTGGGATGTTGGGGCTCAGATGTAATTACTCGCGCTGTGACGTGGTGCTAACAGCCACAGGATTTCCAGGTCCAGGCTGAAATTCCTCAGTGAGGCAAAGCAGCTCCTTTGGGAACCTGGCAGATGTTCATACATCCATGATCTCAAATGGTAGCAGAAATTCAGGTTGTCTTTTTCTCTCTGGCCTTGAGTGATCTGAAGTCCCTGATCCTGTGAAGGTGGCAGACCTGGGCAATAAGGCATTCAGTCAACACGAAGCAGTTGTAGGAAAAATGGGATTTGGGATTACAGCAGGACTTTATTATTGAGACCTGCTTAAGTGTTATCCTTGAAAAATCAGCATTTGCCCAAGATCCTTGCAATCTTTGTCTGGGGCTGAGTGGCCAAGCCATGAGTGCAGGATGCTCAGAGTACCCTGGCTGTGGCTCAAATGGACTGCTCAAAAACTTTACTGCCACTGGTGCTGTTCATCCAGAACAGCCCAGGTTAGTCTCTCAAACAACAGTGTGTGGCACTTAGTTGCCAAAAATAATAGAGAAGAAAGGATGGTTTGGATGGATTTCTGTCATTTGAGATAGGGTCAGATACAGCGAGAAATGAGAGAACACTATCTAGAGAGATAATAGAGTCCAAATCTGCAGGGTTTTGTCTTATCACCAAGCTCTGCTGAGGCCTCTTGATCTCCAGCCCTGCTCTTCCACCCCTGGAGCTCTCCTGAGTGAGGAAACAGAGGGTTCCAGCTGATGTCAGATCAGTGTGCTGCAGGCAGATGTTTGGCAGCAGCTCCCAGGACCACCGGGCGAGTTCCAGCAGAGCCCTGGGGAAAAGGAGGATGCTGGCAGGGCTTCACTGGGACAGGGGCTCCACCCAGCCTGCTGAGCTCTGTAAGGGTCCCAATTCCTGCCCTGCCAGCTCCTTGGACTGGGCAGCTCTCAGACCTCTGCAGGATTTTGCTTCTGTCTTCTGACTCCTCCACTCTGTGCAGAGTAGATACAGACAGAGCCAGGCTGAGGAGAAGGACCTGACTCTCTCTCTAACACCTGTTTGTGCTCCACAAATGTCTCCAGTTCTTTTTCCTTTCTGTCTCCTGGACTGAGACCTCAAGGACAGCAAGTCATGAACAGATATTAGAGGGAATAGTCAAGAATGCACCCCTGCCATCCCTGAGCTCATGATTTGGGATGCCAGGGCAGAAAGAACAGCGTGTTTTCACAGATGGTGGGCAGACACTCCTGCTTTTCCTAAACAGTGTCCTGTGGCCATTGTCAGAGCTGGCATACTGGACCAGGTGAAACACTGCTCCAACAAAACTGCATTTTTATACTTGCATTCTGAAAATCAACCTGATTTGCCAAGGAAACCTTTCCATTTAGTACTTCTTATGCTTAGTTGTATTTCCTTATCTGGCCAGCAGACTGGAGCACTCAGTTATTCTCACACTTGTAATAAACTCCCACAGCTGAGGAGTTTGATAACTGACTGACAGAACATTGGACCTCACACTCCTGAAGGAAATTTCTCTCCAGGAACTTTGGTTTGTCCAATTCCCACATCAAAACTGACAAGAGCTGAAGAATTTGCTGGTGTTTCTTAGATGGTAAATTTTGCCTGACGACTTAGATAGTGTTTCAAGTGATAAAGAGAATAAATCCTTTAAAATCCCTGAGAGACTTCCTGGGAAAATTTGTCCAGAAAATTTGGAGTGAGAAGTTTGGAAGATAAAATAGCTCAGGTTCCATGTGCAGAGATCTGAGCTTGCAGCTTTCTGCCATTGAATTTAAATAAATCTTCCATAAGCAAATAAATGTTTTTAAAAGAGCTTCTCCCACTAATGGCAGAGGAAGAGCAACAGATTCTGGTGAAGCTTCTGTTCTCCATCTCCTTTAGGGCAGGGTGGCTGTTCTGTGTCCAAGTTTGACAGTTTATAAACCACCCTGAAAAGGAAACCTTTGTAGCCTGTGTTGGATGCAGGGAGATGGGTTGAGATGCTGACAGGAGAGCAGCCTGTGTGGATGTCCAGTGGGGCTGTTCAACAGCTCAGACCCTTCCCTCTGCTTTCTTCTGATGTGGGAGATTTGACAAATCACAGAGCACTACTTTAGCATTAAAAACAGGAGCTTTGTGTGTGGAAGAGTCACAGTCACTGTGGGCACTCCTGGTGCAGCACCACAGGGAATGAATGAGCAGTTAACCCAAATCCTGCACCACTGGGAACTTCCTGTGCGCAGGTGGAGAAGTTCTTTTGGGCTGAACATCTCAGAGAGTTGTAAGATTTCCTTGTCCCCTCCAGCTGGCTCTGCTCTGTTCCCATCTGTGCTGATGGTGCTGGGCAGTTTTAAACTCTTAATATTTCCCCTTGGTACCAAAAAAAAACCAAAGTAGCAGGGAGAGTGAGGCAAACCGCTCATGTATGGCATCCCCAGCTCCCCCAGGTCCAGCTGCAGTTTGCCATCACTTGCTGCATGGCTGAAGCCAGCATTAGCTCAGAGCAGGTGCTGTGGGAGAGAGAGGAAATGCTGTGGGCCCATGGTGAGGCACAGCCTCTCCCTGCTTCCCAGTTTCTGCTCCTTTAGGTCATTTCTGGGTGGGGATGGATGATGACAGCCCTGACTTCCCAGGGAGTCAGTGCTGCCCTGTCAATCCCTTTGGTTCCCTGCTGTATTTTCACAGGGTTGCTGCTCCCTGGGTCTCTCCAGCATCCCCCATAGAAGTGTCCAAGCCAGGGACCAAAGTTTCTTTACACCCCCAGTGTGTATTTTGGTATTCCTGAGGCACCCTGGAGAACAGGGACTCTGTGGAGACCACATTGCTTGTGCCTCTGCCTGGCCCTTTGCCCTGCCACTGCTCACATCATGTTTCTCTTTCTGCTCAGGTGAGAGCAAAACATTCCTGGTGAGTCCTGCAGCTCTGCTTTAGGTGCTGCTGCTGGTGAAGAGTCTGAGAGTGAACAGAGCAGTCATGTGGAGTTTCTGTCTTTTACTCTCTAGTAACTGCTGAGAGAATGTGCTCCTGCCAGCAAGGAGGGGATGTCAGAGCCTGCCTGGATCTCAGAATAAAAGTTCTTCCCTTAAATATGGGAAATAACTATTCCAGATCATTCTGTCAACAAGGGGGAATGTGTGGTTGAACATAAAACTCCGTTTTTCTCCCCCTCTAAATACACTACGTGATGATTTCTATTAGTGGTGTGAGGAAAAAAATGGCTGTTTTGTCACAATGACTGCAGCATGTGGATTGTCAAATGAAAGGAGGAAAGAGAACATGGTTTGAGTCTGAATTCTGTCCTGTCACATCATTTAATACATTCTTCAAAACAGAAAACCACTCATTTAATGGAACTTAAGCCTGTGCCTGGAAACCTAGAGAGAGGGTGGGGAAGGAGAAAGGAGAGGCAGTCACACATAAAATCTAGATGAAACTGAATGTAAAATGTTCTCCTGGTGAATCTGGGCCAGATCTATGGTGCTTCTATATCTCAAACATCCCAGAAGAGTCTGGCAGGAATAAAACCTGTGTGAGTTCTCCTACTCATGTGGAGTCCAGTTCATGGGGCATGAAGGGAAATGCCCCATCCTATTGCCAGGAAATGTGCTTCTGGTACCTTTAATTTAGCCTGGTTTGCTACAGGGTGTGGTTAAGATAATGAGGGAGATAATTGTCTTCCCAGCCTCGGTCTGCCATTTATTCCCAGCAGATCTGGGTCCCAGCTTTCAGCCCTCTAAGGGCAGCAGGAATTTGGGCATTTTTGCTGTGGATGGCAGCTGGGACAATAGCCAGGCCATGGCAGGATTTGGCACACTGCTCTGCCTGGTGAATTGCAGAGGAGTCAGGGAGCAGACAGCTGTGCAGGAGCCATCCAAACTCTCTCTAGGAGCCAGCTGTGCTGCTTTGTCCATGGATTTCTCTGAAAGCAGCAGTTTGGAATAAGTGGGCTATTGTGGACTTCATCATTATCTCACTTTCCAGTGTTTTCCAGGACTTATCCTTCCATTACAATGGGGAATCCTGAGACAGGAAGCAGAGATGACTTCTTCCATGCACTTATTATTCCTAAATCAGGCAATGAACAAGTTTTTAAGTATCAGACGATGAGATAAGAGCCCTGCATGCTGCTTGCCATCTGAACTTCCAGGATTCATCTAATTTGGCTGGCTCAGTGATTACACTCCCTTGAACTGTACAAAATAGCCAAGACAACAAAACAGACTGGGATAATGCTTTTAAATAGCCCCAAAACACAGCCAGACAACATGATGGAATTTGAAATCCCAGTGGAGATCAGTCCTGGTCTGAACTCTGAGCATTAAAGACAACAATCAGCAAAGGGCTGCAGGCTGTGCTGCTGCACGGGGCTGCTCAGGCTGTTGGTGTGACCCTGCTCACCTGGTCAGTGCCACCTGTCCCCTGGCAGGCAAATGGCCAATGCAGGTGTGTGCCAGCTGCTCACATCTGTGGCAATGATGCTCAGAACTGGGGCCAGGGCTCCGATAACAGAGCAGGAGCTGCCTGGTCCTGCTCTGGCCAGAGATGGAAGCTGATGGGGCAGGGAGGGAAGCAGGGCTGGTGCCTGGGTTGTCTTTGTCTTGTGGGCAAATAGGCAAAAGCTCCCTCCCACACTGCCCTCAGGCAGTCACTGCCAGCCCTGGGGTGTTCAGTCATCAAATAAGCTTTGGGGTTGATGCTCAGGGACTGTATTTCCACTCAGCATAGCTGGCTGTCAAAGCAGGATGGTGTGTTCCAAGGACTTGACATCATTTTTGCATCCTTAGGAGTGAGCCCGGGCTGTTTGACCTCGGCTGTGTGTGTGGAGCTGTTGCTTCCAGCTGTGCAGGAGCTTTCCAGCCTCCTCTGCCTCAACCCAGCCCTGGGCTGTGCACCCTGGCAGTGGCACCCACACC
Organism: Ammospiza nelsoni; assembly: GCF_027579445.1. NCBI lineage: Eukaryota > Metazoa > Chordata > Aves > Passeriformes > Passerellidae > Ammospiza > Ammospiza nelsoni. The sequence goes on along the minus strand of NC_080644.1, from coordinate 6,257,417 downwards.
CCTGCTCCAGGCAGGATGGGCAAATCCAGGGCAATGAGGCTTTTCTCAACCCCTCACTCGTTGCCTGATGTACAAAGTTGTTTGCTCTTGAGTTTCTCACATGCTTTTTCTGACCCTCAGTGTAATTCTCCACCTGAGAAAAAGGCGGTGGAAAGCTCCATCAGCTGCCTGGAGAGAACTTGTGAAGCTGCCATCACATGTGTGTGTGCTTCTGACATCTTCTATCTCTTCTGTGATCCTTGAGGTGTTTGATTTCACCTTCATCTTCTTTTCCCACAAGTTTTTTACCCTTTCTCCCCATCTCTTTGTCTTTTCTCTCCATCCTTTACCTACACAATCTTGGTTTTGACCAGGAAAAGACCTTGGCTTGTAATGACAGAGGCTTGGTTGCTCTTTTTTGTCCAGAAAAGCAGAAGATTGGGTTTTGCTGCAGGGAAAGTGCTGAACTGTCTTCTCACCTGCTGCCTGGTGGCAGATTGTTCCTGAGGAGCAGATCTATGGCAAAAATCAGCTTGTAAAATGCACATCCAGCACATGTATTTAATGTGACCCAATGCAGTAAGGTCTGGCTGCTTGCACAGAAATTGCTGTTTTTCCTGCAACACCTGAAAAAGAAATCTTTACAGGACAGAGTCACAAATTCCCTCTCTGCCCACAGCTCCATTTAGGAAATTTAAAAATGAGTGGTGCCTGTTGAAATCCTTGCTCTGGGCTGTTCAGCACTAAAAACTCCACCAGCTCTGAGCTTTGCCAGACCTGAACCTCAGTGAGAGCCACAGCGAGGGACCTGTGGGAGTGCAGCCACGAGGAGCAGCTCACTCTGTGTGTTAGGGAGCTATTTATAAGTGATTTATTGTGTTTTCTCAGTGCTGGGCTTGGCAGGGGCTGCAGCAGAGCTCTGCAGGGCTCAGCTCTGTGGTTCCACTGCTGCACAGCGTGGCTCTCGCAGAGCTGGGCTGTTCCTGGTCACTGGCACCAGCCTTCAGCTGCACACACAGCCATGGCAACTGCACACACCAGTGTCACACGGCTCTCCAGTGCCACGTGGCCCAGAGGTTTTGGATTAAAATCTGGCACAAAGCTCCTGAGATCGAAAGAGGTTGTCTGTGAGCAGCCTCAGGACTCAACGTTGAATTTATTTCTTATTTGTGGGTATCAGTTACAAAGTGATTAGAGCAAAGCTATTAGCATTTTGTGGCTCCTATAACTCCACTGGGAACTGGTGTTTTAAACTGCATTTTTACTTCTAAAAACTGGCTCTGCACTCCCCTGCTCACTTGTTGAACACAACCAGGCACCTCCAAAACCCACTGTGGTTGTACGAGAGTGGCAGCAATGATTTAATATCTTACTCCCCACTGCTTCTTTCTGCCTGTCTCCCATCCCCTCATCCCTTTCCTGGATGAATTTGTCACTTTGGGATGAAAACTGTGGCAAAAGATAAGGAAAATACTTTGAACACTGCAATATTGGAAGTGGCACCTCTGGGTGAGAAACCTTCTCACTGCCTTGGCTGGTGTGAGGACCCAAACCCTGACTTGCTAACCCCATTAAATCTTTAATTCTGTGACACCTGGGCTCAGAATTTTTCAGTGGGCATCCAAGAACAGAAATGCCACAAATCTCACACGTTCTGACTTCACCAGCTGAGTTTTTCTTTCTTGATTTGAACAGGCTGCTGAACAACAACCAGATAAAACAAATCGTGAGAAGATCCTTTGAAGATCTGGAGAACCTGAAATACCTGTGAGTTGGTGGCTCAATAATTTCTTGATCTCTTCAAAATCTAGCTACCCACTTTTAATATTTGCCAGTCAAGGATGTACTGTTTGGAGTTGAGTGTCAGAGCTATAAAACATTGCCCTTGAACCCAGGCAGCAAGTTCTGCTTTGAGTAGAGGGTCATTGCTGTTTCTTGTGACTTTTGAGAACACAACTGCTGATCAGTTCCCCTGATGCTATTTCCTTTCTCTCCTTTTGAAAGCTACCTTTATAAAAATGAAATCCAGAGCATCCAGCAACATGCCTTCCATGGGCTGCATTCCCTGGAGCAGCTGTAAGTACAGATGAGCCTTGTTTGCATGCTGTGCTGCCAGGCTTGGGGAGCAGCAGGCATTTAGCAAGGGGTAGGATGGAGCTGCTGCTCTTTCCTCATCCAGATCACCAGACTACACTGGGTTCATTGCAAACCAGCTGTTCAGGGTATTGGTTTTGGTTAGTTAGAGCTGAGCTCTCTTCCTACTGGTGTTCCGTGTGTTTTCTCCTGCACCCAAATCTCTGGAGCATAGAAGAACCCAGCTGTGCTTCTGATGGCCTTTATTTCCAAGGACCTTATGAAGGAGGAGAGAGGGCTGGGAGCAGAATGTTCTGCTGGGTTTGTGTCTGGGGATTCTTTAAGCAGAGAGACAGATCTGGTCCTTTACTTAAGTTGGGGGTGCTGGTTGAGTTTCTCTCTCATCCAGAGCTCTGCTGGAAATGAGTGGATGCAGTACAAGCTGGGAGCTGGGGCTGCCAAGTATTCCTGGGAGCTACCAGGGTGATGGTTGCTCCCATGCTGCAAAGCATCTGGAAATTGCAGTGGGGGAAGATGAAGGATCCAAACAAACACAGTCCTGACCTTCCCTCGTGGCACTCTGTGCTGAGTCTGGGCTGGAGGGAGCCTCCTGTGCTTTCCTGGCAGCTGGAGTCCATCACTCCAACAGTCCCCATTTGCTCCCTTTCTGTCTAGGGCAAAACTCTGCTGTTTATTCAAAGAAGTTTTGGTTTTTGACTCTTAGTGCGCCACTCTCGAGGTGAGATGGGCAGACTGAGGTTTGACTCTTCTGAAGTGCCTTCCTAAACTGGGTCTGGATTTTTCTTACTTGGGACTGGTGGAGAGAGTGTGAGCTTGGATATTTGAATCACAGATACCAGAATGGTTTGATTTGGAAGGGATCTTGGAGCTCATTTCATTCCAATGCCCTGCCATGGGCAGGGACACCTTCCACTATCCCAGGTTGCTCCCAGCCCCATCCAACCCCTTGGGCACTTCCAGGGATGGAGCAGCCACAGCTTCTCTGGGCACCCTCCACCCTCACAGGGAACAATTCCTTCCTAATGACTTATTCTTCCTAAATAATTGAAATACAGGAATTGCTTGTATCATTGGAGAGCAGGGACCAAAGGTGAAACTGGTCTAATTCCTGAATTGTTCCCAGCTGCAGCATTTATAGGGCTGGAATGTGACCAAGGACTTTGCTGTAAAAGGAATAAGATCCAGCTTGTTCTCTAGGTTGACAGCACAAGAGGACAGAGCATAATTGGAAGTTTCAGGCAATCCTAACAATAGGTGTGCCACCAAGCTTGTGTACAATGTGGTTTTTCATCAGCCAACTCAGCAAGGATGCCTGGGAGAAAATTTAGGAAGCTGAAACTGGCTCTAAGCTGAGCTTAGAGAGCTGAAGCTGCCCACAGGGATATTTCAGCAGTGAGTGTTCCAGACTTGATGTCACGAATAAAAGAAAAAAAACCAAAACCAACAAACCCACAAAACCAACAAACAACCCGCTGAAAGTCCCATCTGTTTTCAATCAAGGCAGGCTTAACTCCAGAAGAAATAGCTTTGCTCAAATCCTACCCCGTTTTCCTGTCCCCACAAGCCAGCTTTTCAAGAAAAAGTGTAACCCAAGTGATGGACAGGATCAGATGCTTTCCTCAAGGTCCAAAGCAATCTCAGCAGGCATCTGAGAGCGATTGGAGCACGTCCCTGTCCTCCCCACTGTGACCCTCCAGTGCAGAATCTGAGTCACCCTCTCTGATACTGCACCATTTATCATGAATCTTTCCATTACAAATCAAGCAGCCATGTGGAGGCTTAGGCAATTATTTCTCAATGCAGTCAGCTACAATAGCAGAATGAGTATTTGTAGATCTGTGATTAATCTGTGTCTGCTGTGAAATTTATGCCTGTGTAAAATAAAGGGGAATAGTTTAGGCAATTTGGGGACTGTAAAAAAATCCATCTGAAAGTCAGGAATGTGTCAGTTGTGCTGGTGAATGTCACAGCTCATGGCAACAGGGAGGCTCAGGTATTGTGGTGAGTTGCTCTGCAGGCACCACATTTCTTTTCTTGATGGCAAGGGGTGACCTGGGATGGGCAGGAGGTCCCCTTGGCCTCTGGAGTGGCAGGTCACACTTTGGATTTTAGTGGAACTACAAATTTTAGTCTGTATTAGCAGAAAAGCATGTTGGCCTCTATGTTTGCCTGTGGAAACTGGGGACACTAACATGGATGCTGGCTTCTCCACATCTGCCCTGAGATGAGTGGTGACATCCTGGGGGGCACTGGTGGGTTGATCTGGGAAGATCTTCTGTCTCTTAAATTCAATCTGTGTGTGATTTCTGTCACAGGTACCTGCATTTCAACAACCTGGAAAGTCTGGAGCTGGAGACTTTTAGTGACCTGCCTAAACTTGAAAGGCTGTGAGTAAAAATGGGATATTTATTTGGACTAAGAGGGTGAGGAGAAGGGGAAAAACCCCTTTATTTAGTGTAGCAGTTTTGCTAGCATGGAGTGTGATCTCCAAAATGCAAAAAGAAACTTTTTTAAAGAAAGAGATTTTACATAATTGCCGAGGGGGAGGGTGACTGAGGATGTGAAGGGAATTTCCCATTTTATGTAATGTTCAGGTTTCCATCTAAATAGGAGTAAATCTGCAGAAAGTCCTACAGCTGGTCAAGCCAAGTGAAATTTTACTCTGAGCATAAGGTCAGCAACGTTAGTCACTGTTGGGCAGAGTGAGCTAAAAAAAGGGGGTGGAAAAGGGATAAAGTCAGAAGAAAGTCTAACAAGAAAAACACACCACATCCTTCTTGAGAGAAGTAAGGAAATGAAGTCTCCTGCTCCCCAGGATTGCTTCTAGCAGTAATGGAGCCACCAGCACAACAGTCCATGTGTGGTTCCCACCCCATGGAGAAACCAGCAGACTTTCCTGGGTTGTGTGGAAATGTGCCTTATATCCATACATGCCAAAGAAATAAAACTGTGGGATCCCACACCCTTAGGAAAATTCAGACCTGGATCAGCATATGGCTGATCTCAGTCACTGTATTGGATCCAACAAAAATTCTGGATTTAAATTTTAAAGGAAGGTTTTTCAGCCTCCAAGCTGGGCAACCAGGCTGGACTCTGGTGCACACGTGTGTGTGCAGACATTGGCACTGGAGCTGTGCTGCTTTTGTGTGCTCTCCTGTTCCACCACCTACTAAAATTACTTCATCTCTTTCATCAATGGTCTCCTATGAGTTTTAGATGTAACCAACACAAGTAAATTCCCCCACCACTATGGGAATGGGGAGTTAATGATCCCCTCTTGGTCTCCACTAATATTTGCATTTTAGTGCAAGCAGGGTTTCTCCCTAACAACTGGAGAGTTTTATGTGTGTGCTAAGATTCTGGAAGTGAGAATTTGCCTCAGTTCAGGTGGCTGTTGTCTGAATTAGATTTGCTCATGGATTTGGGCTAATAACTACATGGAGTCCAATGCAGGAGTTGCCTAACACCAATGGCTGCCCTTGTGGAATCGTCACATCATCTGCACGGGGGAAGGAAAAGATCCCTTCTAAACTGGAGCTGACCCAGGCCCAGAAAACAGAGGGTGGGCCCAGTCTGAGGGGATTTTGTGCCCTTTCTCCTTCCTGTACAGGGAGACTGGAAGGGTCCAGTTCCAACCTGTCGCATCCCATCCTGAGTCACCATTTGCAGCCCACGCCCGCTCTCGCCTTTGGCAGGTTACGTCACACCCACCAAGGGATGAAATCCCTCCAGCTCATGGAAACAAACATGGAATTTAAACACTGAGCTCCGTTTGGATGAGTGGCCTTTGCATTGAAACTGAGTTGTGACCTGGGGTGTTATCATCCTCACGGTGCAAATACTGAATAATGTTCTGGCATGGCTTCTCCCACTGCAGATTCTTGCACAACAACAAGATTTCCAGGATTCATCCAGGGACATTCTCTCAACTGGAATCCCTCAAACGGCTGTAAGTAAAAAATATTGCCTGCAAAGAGGACTTGTTTATCTTCAATCAGATGGGCAGGACCAGAGGAAGAATGTGCCTGGTTGGCAAAGCTTTTAGTTGTTGCACTTCTAAGGCCACTGCTTAGTTTATAAAACAGTTTTGATTTGACCTGAAAGCTTATTTAAGCAGTTAGAAGTTTCTTTATGCTAGTGTCTAATTATAATCAGCTTACAGCTTAATAATGCCACAGGAATGAACGTTCCTGGAAGGTCTTCACAAGGTTTTGAACCCATAAAACATCCTTGAAAAATGTAGAAAGTCCAGGTCACGGATATGACCTTGAACATGTTTGTAGATCAGTATCTAGCATGGTTAGAAGAATCATAGTCATAAAAGAAAAGGCTTGTTTTCTAGATTGAAATTAGTCAGAGGAGTGCCAAGGGGCATGATTCCCTTTCCATGCAGGAATTCCCCAGAGTGCCATTCCCACATAGCCTGCCTGTCTCTTCAGCTTACTTCTTTCTTGCTTTGGTTTTATGATCTCTGGGAATAAGTTCTATGACGTGTTTGGGAGGAAAAAAATAAATTCAAAAGGTAAAGAATTTTGGTGTTCTGCCATGATTTTCAAGTACAGTAAAGTAATGTATTTCTCACTGCTGCCCTCAGTGATTTCTGCAAGCAGGTTAAATGCTTCACTTCTCTTTAAGAGGGAATATCTTGTGAAATGCTCTCTGTAGGTGCCAGAGAAAAAGATGGGATGTCTATAAAATACTCGGTCATGGCCCTGTGTGAAATCTCGCATTCTCAAATATGTGACCCTGAAAGTGTTAGATTTTTCTTCCTTTTTTGCTTGTTTGTTTGTTTAGGCTTTTTTTTTGTACTTTGTTTTTGGATGGCTGTCCTGGTTTTGAAAACCATGACAATGGCTCAGACCCGTGGACTGTAAAACTGTCAGTGGGGAAGCAGTAACAAACTAAATACCCCTGTAGTCCTCATTTATCCTTCTGGAGAGCACTGCTTGTAGGAATGAGGTCAGTGCAGGGAAGAAGATGGGGGCACTGCGAGGTCACTGGAGCTCCATTTGCTGTGGTTCAGGCTTGTGTTGCAGTAATAAAAGTTCTTCCAGTGATGCAGAAATGCTGCAGCTCCTCACAGCTGGTTACAGGAAGGGTCTGATCCCATCCACACATAAGTAAATGGGGGGAGGGGGGTGGAGATGAAAGAGGAAAGCTGTAACAGAGGCAGTTCTTACAGAATTCAGTAAAAGTTGAAATCTCCATCCCAGGATAAACCCCAACATTTCAGTGTCTCAAGTATCCCAAAACTGCATAATCCAGTTTAACTGAATAATTTCTATTTGAAACTGGAATAGTTTCTAGTGTTGGTCAAGCATCCTAGCTAACCATCGTGGCAATGAAATATCTCAGATTTTCACTTGGGATGTAACCAAATGCAGGGCAAACCACCCAGGTGACCCTGGAGGGCTGTGTCCCCTGGAGAAGGAGGCAGCCCAGCAGCTGCAGCCTGGGCACTCAGCTAGCTGCCTTTTGCTGTTGCAGGAGGCTGGACTCCAACTCCCTGGTGTGTGACTGTGAGCTGCTGTGGCTGGCAGAGCTGCTGAAGCAGCACGCGGAGCAGGGCAGCATCCAGAGCGCCGCCACCTGCGAGGCTCCGCGGGACCTGCACGGCCGCTCCATCGCCACGCTGACCGCCCAGGAGTTCAACTGTGGTGAGCCAGATCGCAGCCCTGCAGCTGTGCTTTGGGCTGGCAATTCCTCCCTCCTGCCCTTTGCCTCCCTCTTCCCTCTGCTGGCATCCTGGTTTCTCCCTCCTTCACTGCTGGAATGGGGAAATCCCAGTGGGGCTGCGGGAGGAAGCTGATATTCCCAGGGGTGTTGGAGGCAGCTGCGCTATTACTGCGCCTGAGTGGGTCGCAGCTGGTGAGAGAGAGACGGTGAATCTTGTTTCTTGAATCAGAAGGCTTGATTTATTAAGATATTATATATAATACATTATTACTATACTAATAGAATATAGAGAGAGGTTTGCAGAGCAGCTAGGCTAGGCTAAGAATAGATAGAAAGAAATCTAAAACAAAGTTGTGGCCAAGGACTCAGTCCCTAGCTTGTTCCTTGTGATTGGCCCTTAATTGTAAACATGGGAACATGAACCAATCACCAATCAAAATAGGTGCCCCTGTTGCATTCCCCAGCAGCTGATAATAATTGTTTACCTTGTCTTCTGAGGCCTCTGGCCTCCAGAAGACACAGAAATCTGAAAGAAAGGATTTCTGTGGAGAAATGTCTGCGACACTCCGCTTTGGCTGGTGGGTGCTGTCTTGGCTTTTTGCACAGAGTAGGGCTGGTAAAGGATCTGCTGCACCAGGAAATACCCCACCTTAGGCTGAATAGAAGGGGAACACTGGGAGGCCTGCAGGAAACACAAGTGGAAGCCTGATGGAGAGCATCATAGACACAGAGCTGAATGCTGTGTTTGACTGTGGTGTAACTGATGGATTTTGTTAGGCTGTTATTCTTTAAACTTAGAGTTTAAAAATTTTTTTTTTTTCTGAAAAAAAAAAACAACTTAAAATTAGTTATTTCATATAGGTCTTGGCTTTTTGCACAAAGTATGCCTGGTAAGGGATCTGCTGCACCAGTGGCTAAACCAGGAAACACCCTACATTAGGCTGAACAGAAGGGGAACACTGGGAGAGCTGCAGTGGCAGGAAACACAACTGGAAACCTGAGGGAGAGCATCGTAGATATGGAGCTGAATGCTGTGTTTGACTGTGGTGTAACTGTTGGATTTTGTTAGGCTGTTATTCTTTAAACTTAGAGTTTTAAATTGGGTTTTGTTCTGAAAAAAAATCTTAAAATTAGTTATTTCATATAGAAAAAGACAAATCTCTGACTTTTAAGTGGAGGTGAGACAAAACTCTGATTTTTAAGTTGAGGTTGGTACAAACATTGGCTGTAGTTCCATGGTGCTTTGCTGCTGGCAGAGTCAGTTTGAGAAATTCCCACCCACGTGGGCTGGCTGTTAGCATCCCCCCTGGATATGCCAGCCCAGCTGTGCATGGCCCTGCTGTGAGCCAAATGTGTGAGATCAGCTGGATTTTGAAGAGCTCTCCATTGAATCCAGCTTTTCTCTTATGATTTCATTAATTTTTTTTTAAATTTGACCATTTCACAGATTAATTTAGGGCACAGCCATGGAAAGAGTTGAGTTGGCACAAACAGGTCTGTGACCTCAGGGGAGGGAGGATAGGAAGGGCCTAGGGAAAGCAGCTGGGGACACATGGAGTGGCTGTGCCACACAGCACGCTCTCCCCAACACACTCCCAGTGCCACAGTACAGCTGTTAGTGAAATTTGTTCTGGTTTAGGCATGGAAACACAGTGGGGTGTCTGTCAAATTACCAGAGCACCTGGTGGGAAGATTTTGCTGGCATTTGGCTTTCACCCTGGTGGTGTGCCAGCTGGGAAGACAAATGATACAGAGTTCAGCACAGAGCTCTACCCATGCAGGTGGCTGATATTCGAGTCAGTCTGAAAGCTGCTGGTACCATTAACCCATGGCTTTGAGCAGCTGTGAGCCACAGGGGCAAATCTGCCCTGGGTCAGTGTTTTGTACTGTGGGGCTGTGCTGGGTTTGGGCTGTGCTGGCCTTGCCTTTGGGGATTTTTTCTGAGCCATTAATTTGTGGTATGAGGAGTGAGGACACTGACCTTCCATTGGAGGGGGTGACAGGTTCTCAATTTTAGCAATAATCCAGCTGGTTTTACTGGATCACTGGTGAGCATGCAGATTGTGAAATTGAATGGCTTTTTGAATCAAGATCAGGCACTCCAGGCTTGTCCATAAATTCCTCCCTGTTTTAGCACATCCTTTCAATGTTTAACTTGCTTGGTGCTTGAGTATATTCAAAGTGAAGAACACAGTGAAAGGCTTGGCTGGATAGGGACAGGATGATGAATTAGGGCCATAATGAATGAAATCCTGTTGGGAAGGAAGTGGTTTGGTTTGCAGGGAGCTGGCTCTGTGCTCAGGTGGAGCAGAAAGCTGCAGGCTGCCAAGGGCAGAAAAACAACCCAAGTGAGGATGCTACTGACTTTGCTTCTTCAGGGGGAGGCAGGGACCAGCTCTGTAATGAACCCCTGTACAGTCAGGGCTGTGGGAACTCATCCACTGCCCAGCTACTGCGAATAGGAACAGCAGCAATTCCCCAGGGCCTTTACAGGTGCTTCTCCTTCATGATATTTTCAGGTGTTAGTGAATTTTGGGTTGGCTCTGAGTGGATGCTGCTGTGCCTGAGGCTGTGCCTGTTCCTTGGGGCACTGCAGGATGGGTGTTGTTGGCCCCACCACACCCCAGCTGGGCTGAATTTTTGTGCTGCTTTGGACTGGGTTGTGTTCAAATTGTGTTTTGCAGAGAGGCCTCGAATAACCTCAGAGCCCCAGGACGTGGATGTGCTCCTGGGAAACACAGTTTATTTCACGTGCAGGGCAGAAGGAAACCCAAAGCCTGCCATCATCTGGCTGCACAACAAGTAAGTCACATTCAAGGAGCCCTGGGGTGGCAAAGGTTTTCAAGCACTGAGCTCTTCAGTGCCTGCCTGTAATTACAAAAGTTGTTTCACACAACATTAAAAAAAAATAAGAAGAAAAAAAGAAATGGTTATTTCATGGGTTATATTTACCTTCCTTTTAACAGCATTCTCTGGTGACCACGTAATCCAAGTGGTGTTTTCATCTGCATTTGAAATATTTCATCTGCGTTTGTAATGGATTCCAAGAGCTTATAACTTTCCTATAAACACATTCTGCAGACTGAAAGCAGTTGTCTTTTGATCAGGAAAAAAATAAAATTAGAGTTTCATGTTCCTTTTGGCCACCATGCTTGCCATTTGTTAACTGCTGAGATGCTTCTCACTAAAGGCTGGTTGTGCTAGGTATGAGGTTTCTTTCCAAAGGGAAAAATTGCTGTGCTCCACTGCAGGACAGAATTTGCAAATTCTTGTAAAGGTTATGTGCTAGATCCCAGAGTGTTCTGGGAAATGCTGCACAATAAAATATTCTGTGCCCACTGTGGAAGTGAAGCTGCCTTGCTGCTTTATGAGCTTCTTGTCTGGTGAAGCCTGAGCAGGGCTTGGTTATTACTAAAAATGATCAATGTGTGCTTCTTCAGCAAACCCCCCACCAGGCAGAGTTTCAGCCCAGAGCAAAAGTTTATGGCTGAGTTAAGTCCCTTTGGAAGGAAGGTTGTGTTAGGGAAATGCTGGCAAGCTCCCAAAGACAGCATTGTGAGAAGGATAATGATAATAAATGCTCAACAAACGAGATATGGCTGGAGAGAGGAGACACCAGGGGAATTAAATAAATGCCCAGCAAGCAGATTAGATTGCATAGTGGGTTCAGCCTTTGTCCTAGGGGGAGAGAGGTCTCTTCTTCCCTTTCCATCATCAGCAGCCATCCAAGATTCCTTCGTGCTGGGACAAATGGGATGCAGCACTGGGACCTTCTGCCACGGGCTGGGATCCAGGAGTCACAGGTCACTGCAGAGAAAAGGAAGATGTTTCACAGCTCTCTCGGGCTGGGTTGGAGTCCAAGCTGTGTTGGGGTCCCATGGTGACTTCTCAGAGCTTTTTGCTCCTCTCAGGCCTTTGAGTCTGGAGTTTGAATAGCAATGGCTGCACACAAGAACAATATTAACTCATTTTTAAATTTGCACTTAGTGAGTAAGGGGAACAGGCTTTCCGGGCCAGGATGTCCTGACAATGGCAGCAATGCTGTGACACGGGAACAGAGTGCTCTCCTGATGGGCTGTAAATGTCCTGTGTAATCAGTGGGGAGAGAAAAAGCAGCTCACCCAGGGAGCAAATCAGAGCTGGAGCTGCACTTCAGTGCTGTGAGTCAGAATTCTTGCTGCAAATTTCATGAAGTCTCAGAATAGCTCCAAGAAACACCAACCTACTGCAATGCAAAGCCCCCAGATCCCTCCAGAGGGGGGACTACCAGTCTTTATTCCTTTCAGATTTTGCCTGTTTGTGGTTGTTTTTTCAGTAATAAAATTGACATGAAAGATGACAACCGCCTGAACCTGCTGCAAGATGGGACCTTGATGATCCAGAACACCAAGGAGTCGGACAAAGGCATCTACCAGTGCATGGCCAAGAACATTGCTGGGGAGGTCAAGACACAGGAGGTCGTGCTGCGCTATTTTGGCACCCCATGTAATTGAGCTTTGTGCACCCCTTTACAACCTGGGGATGGGAATGGAGCTGAATCAGCCAGTCCCAGCTTTGTATGTGCCAAGTTATTCTTGGTGTGCTGGGGGAGAGAGTGGAGGCAGGTCTGAACTTCAGGGGTTCCCACTGGAGTGGGAAAAGGGTTACTTAGGGATTGAAGGTAATTTGGGACTGGAGAGGGAGTGTGAAGTCTGGGATCAATTCTGCAGCACAGGGGTGTGGGGATGCTCCAGCACTGGGTGAGTGGGTGTGAGGAGGTGTAGGAAGATGCTGGGGGCATTGCTCAGAGTGAGGATTTGGATGTCAGGGTAGAACCAGAGTGGGTTGCTGGGTTGCAGAGCAGCCCAAGCAACTTCTGCCCATCAGTGAGCAGCAGAGCTGGCTCCTAAAGCTCTCCTTTCCTTCCAGCCAAGCCCACATTTGTGATACAGCCCCAGAACACTGAAGTGCTGGTTGGGGAAAGTGTCACCCTGGAGTGTGGGGTCTCTGGGCACCCCCAGCCCCGCATCAGCTGGACTCTTGGCTCGGGCTCTCCTCTGCCACAGGATTCCCGTTTCACCATCACCAGCTCTGGAGGACTCTTCATCCAGAACGTCACCTTCTCGGAGCAGGGGCAGTACAACTGCAATGCCAGCAACTCTGAGGGCTCCATCCAGGCCACAGCAAGGATCATAGTGCAAGGTCAGGGCTCCCAGGCTGAGCCTGGAAGGGTTCTGGGACATTTCTGGGACACTGTGTTTAGTCAGTGGGGTGTGTTTGAGTCTTGTGGCCGATTCTGCTCCCATGAGCTCCCTGAGTGTTTCCTGCTCCTCAGTCATTGCCTTCCCTTCCAGATTCTCCCAGGTTTCTTGTCATTCCCACGGATCAGACAGTAACTGAGGGACAAAGTGTGGATTTCCCCTGCTCTGCTGAGGGTCACCCTCCCCCAGTGATTACCTGGACAAGGGCAGGTACTGCCTTACTTCATTTGTGGCTTCTCTCTCCCATGCCATCATCCACGGGGTGTGGGTGGGAACAGCTGAGCTGCTGGCCCAGGGTGGTGGCTTGCAGTGGTGGCACAGGACAAATTGTGACCAGCAGAGACCCAGTCCCACTAGGAGGTGTGTGGTAGATCACCAAGGATGGTGTTGAACACTGAGGAAGGAGCATCATGAGTCTCTGTCACAAGGAAAGAGTGTGATGGTTTTCATCAGCATGAAACCCATGGAAAGCATTACACTTCTTCCTGCAGTGGCTTCCCACCTCCTCTGAAAAGGCAAGGTCTGGAACCTCCAAATCAATGGATGTCAATCACAGAATTGTTTGAGTAGGAAAAGACCTCTAAGACCATGAATTCCAGCCTTTAACCCAACACTGCCATGTTCACCACTAAACCGTGTCCCTAAATGCCAAATCTGCACTTTTTTTTTGACACTTCTGGGGATGATTCCACCACTTCCTTTTGCAGTACCACCATGTGCCAATTCTGTGTCATTGTCCCTGATTTGCTGCCCTTGTGGAGCACGTTGGAGAAGGGCACCATTCACTGGCACACCTCAGAGTTTTCTCATAGCTTAGGAAAAAAGATTTTGGGACAACAGGTGGTGGTGAACTTTTAAAGTCTCAAATAATTGTTAATGCTGGCTCCACTGAACTGATCTCATCCAACACTTTCTGGGACAGAAGCCAATAATGCTTGGCCCAGAGGTCCTCCAACTTTTCCTTATGCTTCACAAGCCATAATTAATGGTTTAGGGCTGTGGAGATTTTGTGGGTATTGTGTTCCAGCTTCCACAGCAATGGCCCTGACGCGGAGTTAAGAAGGACCAGCTGAAATTCTGCTCTGCCAGCATGTTCTCCATCTCCTTTAACCTGTTTTCCTCCACTTCCCAGAAAATATATCCTAGGCACATGGAAAGGAGCACAGTGACAAGAAGTGAGGTTCATAACTGCATTGTAACCAGGTTTGCACTCGGCACTCCATAAATAAAAAAACAATGGAGCTTTACAGTGCTTTCACATGCTGAAAGCAAGACAAGATGAGCATTGCTCATCTCAAAGCCACTTTTGAGAACATAGGGGGTTTTGGTATTTGGGATTATCAACTAGAGTATGAATAAATGGAGGAAAATGGAGTATATTAAAAAAAAAGTTGCTAGCCTGACAAATTTTGGTAATTTTATTTGGGTTTGTTAAAGCAGTTTAGTTTTTAGCTTTTCTCCTGAAATAGAGAAAATATTGAAACAATTGTTTCCAGACCAAAAAATCAGACAAAAAAATTTAGAAAGACAATGCCAAATGTTACCATTTATTTGATGAAACAGAGAGTTTGGAGAATTGAAGAGTGATTTGCTATCCATCAAGGGTCAAAAAAATCTACAGGTTGCACTAAGAAAATACTTAGGAAGAAAGAAAAAGGGTTCCAGCTCTTCCCAGCTGATCAGACAAGACAACTCAGTGTGTAAAGGTGGTATTTCAGAGCAATTGATGCTGGGAAGGAAATGAAATGTGTGACTATCACACAAACCCCTACAGTGAATCTAGAAACAACACAAAACACTTTTGTGACAATATTAATATAGGAAGTAATATAAAAGCAGGTCTTTAACTGTACACATCCAGGTGCAAATATGGCAAATTGCACGGTGAAAATGTGCTGAAAATGCACACGTGTCAAAGCACATGTGACTTGGGGCAAGTACAGTTTTATAAATTCAGCAAATTTGCATAATTGACAAGAATCCCTAGTTAGAAACACAGGTAACCCTCTTGGTTCAACCCCTTGTGAAGCCTCCATCCCTGCTAGTTGTTCATGTCTAATAAACAAGGAAGTGCCTTGGGAAGGTGTCTTGTCCTTGATTCCCATAAGAAGCAAGATCAGAACCAGCCCTCAGAAATTTGTTGGCGTAATAGGAAAAGCGCTAGCGTTAGGAAACTTTATAACAATCCAACAACCACTTCCAGAGCCGCGGATAGATACAAAAACCACACCAAAGCAAAAATCATTTTGTCATCAGTGGGATGAGGGAATTAACGAGCTGTTTGGTCCCCCAGGTGGGCCCTTGCCGAGCGACCGGCGGCACAGTGTGCTGGCCACGGGCACGCTGCGCGTGGGGCGCGTGGCCCTGCACGACCACGGGCAGTACGAGTGCCACGCCATCAGCGCCATCGGCGGCGCGAGCGTCCCCGTGCAGCTCTCCGTGACCCCGCGAGGTGAGCTGGGCTGGCAGAGCCGTGACGTTGCTTTTGCGGTAAATTGTTGGAACCCTGGATGCTGAGAATGTTAAACTTTCTGTGCTGAAAGGCACAGACCCGCGAGGGAAGACTGCATTTGACCTACTGTCACTGTGATATTTAATGAAAAATCCCTTCACCAGGGTTCCTTCTCCTGGCAAGATGAGAGGCCTCAGCTTCTCCATGTTTTGCTCCTCTGAAATGTGATTTGAAGAATTGTTTACCCAGCATGTGAATTGTTTATAATTAATGGCCAATCACAGCCAGCTGTGTCGGACTCTCTGAGTCTGTCATGGGTTTTTATCATCATTCTTTTCTAGCTTTCTAATGTATCCTTTCTCTTTCTTTAGTATAGTTTTAGAATAGAATAGAATAGAATAGAATAGAATAGAATAGAATAGAATAGAATAGAATAGAATAGAATAGAATAGAAATGGAGCATATTTTCTAGAAAGCCTTTGAATTAAGGATTTTAAATGGTGCAGCACATTCCTGTGTAATTGCCCCAAGTAGAGATGCAGAGGAGCAGAAAATAATGAACATAAATTACATAAATTTATGAACAGAGAGCTTGGTAGTGAGACAGAGAGCACAGGGTGAGCTGCTGCTGCCCCTCTGCAGAGCCCTTGCAAGAGCAGCAGCTCAGCATTCCCCATGCTGAGATGTTTTTTTACACACAGATTTCTTTATTTTCCTTGGTGCATTTTTCACCCCATTGACTTTTTTTCCCTGTTTTGCACAGTGATCCCAGTGTTCCTCCATCCCCCCCAAGACCTGGTGGCAGAGACAGGCCAGGACGTTTCCATTTCCTGCGCTGCCCAGGGAGACCCAAGGCCCACCATCACCTGGGTCAAGGTATGTGGTGATTTCACATCACTCAACCAGCAGTGGGAGCAGAAGGAAAGGCCTAAGAGGGCAGCAGAGCAAGCTTTAGGTTGTGGCAGGGCAGCAGAAAGATGGTAAGAAGTAGGAGAATAAAAAAGTAAAACCTGAAGTCACATCTGCCACCAGCCAGGCTGAAAGGCTGGGTTTGAGTGATGCTGTCAGAGCCAGCAAAAGCTGGGATTTGCAGGTCAAGGCCAGCAAAAATCCATCAGTTTCAGGTTGTCCTAAAACTGAAAATATTTCAACTTAATTCTGTGCTATGAAACTTCTGTGGGGGCATGAGGGCCTGGGATTTGTTCCAGCCAGCCTGGCAGTGTGGGGTGTCTGTGTGGGATGTTCTGTGGGGAAAACCTGGGGAAGGAGCTGAGCAGGGACCTCCTCACTGTGGTTCCCATGAGGAACAGGTGTGTTTGGACGTCTCTCTGGTTTCTCTGGAAGTGCAATGCTAACATCTGGTGGCCACATTTGCTCATCACATCCATCCCTGGGTTTGCTGAGCAGGCTGAAGGCCGGGCTGGTGGGAAGCTTTCCGTGCTCTGACACAGCTTCTGTCTTTTGATGGTGCAACAGGAGGGCATCCAGATCACAGAGAGCGGCAAGTTCCACATCAGCCAGGATGGGACCCTCTCCATTCAGGACCTGGGGGTGGCTGACCAGGGCAGATACGAGTGCATAGCAAGGAACCCCTTTGGCTTCACCTCGAGTGCCATGCAGCTCACTATCACCGGTACTGTGTCTCCCCCTGAGCCTTGTCTGGCTCCCCTGTAAGGACCTGCTGTGCTCTGTTGACAGCTACTCTTTGAGCAGATAATTATGTAAGAAATGATTTCTTCAGCTTCTTTGCAGACAGGTCCTTTTGGATTGGAGTCACCTTGTTGAGAAAGCCCACGCATCTCCCAGCTGCCCCTTGCTGTTTGCTCAGCTGAGCTGCAGTTGCTCCCTGCAAAGCCAAAGGTGTTGTCTTAAACCTCCTCCTGCAAGCCCAGCTGTCAGTGTCCATGTAGTTATTGCCTCTGCTGGGAGGGAGAAACTTATTAAAATGTGCCAATGTGCTCACAAATCATCATCTGACCAAAACCTCACACACCGGGGAAGGGAGGAGCAGAACAATATTGTCACTGCAAATGCAGGGGTGTAAATGTCTGCTCAGCCACAGAATCATAGACTCACAGAATCAGTGGGGCTGGAAAAGACCTTCAGGATCATCAAGTGCAGCCTTAGACTGTGCACCACTCTTGGGAACGGGAACTAGGTCTGGTTTTCAATCTCCTGCTCTGTGCGTTAGGGAAGGTGTAATGAACAAGGAGGAGTAGCTCTCCTCTGCTGGTCAAACCAGAGCTCAGGAGTGGAAATTGTACCTTTTAGAGGGTAAGAAAACTGGCAAAGGAAAAAAGAAATCAAGGGCAAACAAAAAGTTTAAAATATAAGTAAAGAGCTGTTCCAGCAATAGCCACAGTGGCTAATGAGTGGCTTATTAGATGAATTTAGTAACATATGCCATACAGGGGCTGTAAGCAAGGAGCTGAAAATAGTCAGAAACGTCTTTGTTGTTTGAAATAGTTCCTGAGATAATTTCTGTGGTTTGTTCTTGATTGGTGCCTCATCCACCAGCTGGCTGTAGCATACACCAGTTGCCAACTGGGAACTGGTTTGTTCAGCTGTGACAAAGGCCCTGGCTTAAAAATGCATCCTGTAGTAATTTTAAAGAAGTGATGTCTGTACTTCTGAAGGTATTCCAACAACAACTTTGGTATTTTTATCTAAAATGATGTAGCAAATGTGTTAACACTAAGTTTGGACTATTATTATCATAAATATCTATTAAATACTAGCAATAATTAATAAGTAAAGCCTTCCACAAACAGAAAATTAATATATGATTATATATTAATATATGTGGGTGCCCAATTTAATATTTAAATTAATTTCATTAATTTGACAAGTACCTTTGTGGGAAGCAAATATATTCTTTTGGATTAACCCATTGTGATTTTTCCATTTTCTTTTTGCAGTTTAACCACTAACCAAAACAGACCTTTTTTTTTGGAAAGCTGTACAGAAGAAAACTCTGTATGTGTGCCCATAGATATCTCCTGAAAAAGTCACCTCCTTTTTCAGGCAGTTCACATTCTTCATAATAAATAAAATAAACCCATGTTGTTTATATTACAAACAGAAAAGCTGTTTGTTCTGCAGCGCGGTCCCTGGAGCTGGTGCTGCTGCACAGATTTTCACGAGCTGGGAGGTGCCATTAATATGGAAGCAAATTGAGGTTGTTTTGTTGTTTCTCTGTGCTTTGGGCAGCCACGGACGTGGGGCGGAGCGGGGACACATTTGTGGCCACGTCGCTGCGCGAGGCCATCAGCAGCGTGGACCACGCCATCAACTCCACACGGACCGAGCTCTTCAGCAAGTGAGTGTGGGAAGGGCCTGGAGCTGCGGCCTGAGGCAGAAAAGTGATAAAAACCCACAAGAGATGAAGATTTCTCAAAGCTCATTTTAGCACTGGCAGCCTGCAAAGCAAAGATACAGGATTTTTTCAAGTGCTGGAGGTTGAAGCTGCACCCTGTAGGATGTGATAGAGCTTCCCAACAGATTTGGGATTCTGGAAAAGTGAGATACATAAGCATGATCTCTTATGTCACTTCTATCTGCATTTTGTCAGCTGGAGTTGGCTGTGGAGATAGTGAATAAAAAGGAAAATTATCAAAGGAGTAATTTTATGAATGCAACTGACTTTGTGGAGAGTGTACAGAAATAATAATATAAAAATTCCAACCATTTCCTCAAGAAAAAATAAATTCTCGAGTGAATATGATTCAATCCTTTTCTACCCCAATATATGTTTTTATTGGAAGGATGGATAGTTTGTATTAAGCCAGAAACCCTCTGGGTTTCAGCTGTTGAAAAGTGAAAAATAAGTTACTATCACAGAAAAAACCCAGAGAAACTAAGGGAATTAAATATGTACATTTTCCTGGGGAAAAATATCCTTTCTTTAATCATCTGCAATGTGCAGACAAGCCATGTTGGTCTTATGCACTAATTTGGGGGCCAAGCACTAGACCAGCTTAGAGCCTGACTCCTGCTGCTTGTAGGGTCTCACTGCCCTGGGCAGAGTTGATTAATTTTAATGATCCTGCATCACTTTTAATTCCTGGAAACAGGCGCCCCAAGACTCCCAATGACCTCCTGGCTCTGTTCCGCTACCCGAGGGACCCCTACACCCTCGAGACAGCCAGGGCAGGGGAGATCTTTGAAAGGACCCTGCAGCTGATTCAGGAGCACGTGCAGCAAGGGCTGATTGTGGACATGAATGTCACAGGTAGGAGAGATTTTATTTCCCTTAGTTTTGTGCACAGGATGAAATGAAAACAATGATGTGTAGACATCCAGGAAGTTTAAAATGTGCAGTGGTATATCAAAAATCCCGATAAATGTTGGCTCTATCAAGAAATGTGTTGTCTGGGTGGCAATTCTTTCTATGTCTCATGTTTTTTTTTAACAGCTGAAGGGCTGGTCTTATGTTCACTGAACCAATTTGATACCCAGGAAAATATTTTAATTCCTGTTTTGGTAAAGGTTTCTTAGATGGCTATAAAAGCTCTATTCTTTAAAAAAGTATCAGCCATCTCACTGATAAAGGAGTATCTTTGTGGGTCTGAAGTTCAGACCCTCAACAGACAGTCTGAGGTGTTTCCTGCCCTCCAAATGGCAATGAGAACAGTGCTGTGAACTCTAAGGCATTTGGGTGCTGTTACAGAGGAAGTGGGATTCCCTTTTCTGTCTCTACTACTTTGACCTCTTAGCTACAAACCCAGGTAAGTCCCAGCAACTCAGATTCCTTCTATCAAGGTAAGACAGCAAACAACAAAGCAGTGTAACATCAAAAATACCTAATGAGGTCTAATCATGCAGCAGCTGGACCCCAAAACTTCCTACCTGGCACTTCCTTAATATACAACCAACATTCTTGTACACTGTGTGCTTCTACCTGTACGTGTGATTCATCATGTAGCAGGCATTGTGTGTTTGGGGCCTGTAAATATTTTTTCCTGCCTGGATGTATTCCAGGGTGCAAGGAATGTCTCTCCAGGCAGCAGGTCTGGTCTGGGCTGGTTGGACTGCCAGCTTCTCCTCCTCATTGCCCTGTCAGCATCCACACAATGCAGCATCATTCAGCGCTTTCACATGGGCCAGCAGTGCCCTGGCAGTCACCCACGGCTTCCTGCTGCTCGTCACGTAGAGCTTGGGTGGGTGACAGAGCTCGTGGTGGCAGCAAAAACCCAGGGAGCCATAAAATAAACCTAGAATAGGGACCAAGACCACCCCCACAGTTTGCTCTGCCAGTCACATTTCTGTTTTCCAGCTCTGTGCAGTTAAACTCTTTTCCCTTTCTTTTTTGCTTTGTGGGTCAGATGTGATCCTGTGCTTCCTTTGCAACACCACGCTCAGAGACCCAGCCGTGCCATGCCCATCCCAACAGGGGTTTTCACACAGAGCTGTTCCCATGAGACAGTGAGATTCAGGAGGCTGCAGGTGATGCCTGACCTGGTGCTCTGCCCTTCCCTCTGCAGGCTATCGCTACAATGACCTGGTGTCCCCTCACTACCTGACCATGATTGCCAACCTGTCGGGCTGCTCCGCGCACCGCCGCACGCCCAACTGCTCCGACATCTGCTTTCACAAGAAGTACAGGACCCACGACGGCTCTTGTAACAACCTCCAGCACCCCATGTGGGGTGCATCCCTCACAGCCTTCCAGAGGCTCCTCAAACCTGCCTACCAGAACGGATTTAACCTGCCCCGAGGGTTTTCCTTGGCAGAAGATGCCAGGGATCTGCCCCTTCCTCTACCTCGCCTTGTCTCCACCGCCATGATTGGGACTGAAACCATCACCCCTGATGACCAGTTCACGCACATGCTCATGCAGTGGGGCCAGTTCCTGGACCACGACATGGACCAGACGGTGGCAGCCATCAGCATGTCCCGTTTCTCAGACGGAGCCCCTTGCAGCGAGGTGTGCACCAACGACCCTCCCTGCTTCTCCATCACCGTCCCTGCCAACGACCCCCGCGTGCGGAATGGGCGCTGCATGTTCTTTGTGCGCTCCAGCCCCGTGTGTGGCAGCGGCATGACCTCCCTGCTGATGAACTCTGTCTATGCCAGGGAGCAGATCAACCACCTGACATCCTACATCGACGCCTCCAACGTTTACGGCAGCACGGAGCAGGAATCGCGGGAGCTGCGGGATCTGAGCGGCCGGAGAGGGCTGCTGAAGAGAGGGCAAGTTGTGCCCAGCTCGGGGAAGCACCTCCTTCCCTTTGCTGTGGGGCCACCCACAGAGTGCATGAGGGATGAGAATGAGAGCCCTGTGCCCTGCTTCCTGGCAGGAGACCACCGTGCCAACGAGCAGCTGGGGCTCACGGCCATGCACACGCTGTGGTTCAGGGAGCACAACCGCGTTGCTGCCGAGCTGGCCGCCCTCAACCCGCACTGGGACGGGGATCTCCTGTACCACGAGGCGAGGAAGATTGTGGGTGCCCAGATGCAGCACATCACCTATGCCCAGTGGCTGCCCAAGGTCCTCGGGGAGGCTGGGATGAAGATGCTGGGTGAGTACAAAGGCTACAACCCCAACGTCAACGCGGGGATTCTCAACGCCTTTGCCACGGCCGCGTTCCGTTTTGGGCACACCTTGATCAACCCCATCCTGTACCGGCTGAACGAGACCTTCCAGCCCATCCCACAAGGCCACATCCCCCTGCACAAGGCCTTCTTCTCCCCTTTCAGGATCATGCAGGAAGGGGGGATCGACCCCCTCCTCCGTGGGCTGTTTGGGGTTCCTGGGAAAATGAGGGTGCCCTCTGAACTCCTCAACATGGAGCTGACAGAGAAACTCTTCTCCATGGCACACTCTGTGTCACTGGACTTGGCTGCTATCAACATCCAGAGAGGGCGAGACCATGGCATCCCACCCTACAACGACTTCAGGGTCTTCTGCAACCTCTCCTCAGCACAGGAATTTGAGGACCTTCGAAATGAGATCAAGAACTTGGAGATCAGAGAAAAGCTCAGGAGGTACTGTAGCCTGGATGTGGAAGGATCAAAACTACTGGAGACCAGTCAGTTGAAAGTTCCTGCTTCTTCCAGTACACCCATGGATTAACCTTCCCAGATATTGCCCCCCACAGATGTTAAGATAGGGTAATAACTGTGGTTCAACAATGAGGTTAGACAAATGAAGTTTCTCCAAGTGATCAGTCTGGTTTTGGGTGGAATGTTGTCAGGCACTGCTGTGGTGTAGTTTGGGAGCAGATTGAGCCTTGGAGCTATTTTCCAGTCAGATTAAACTGCGTCCTATCTGCCTCTTCCAAGGCAGGTCTTTATCCTATTGTCTTTTAGATAAAACCATTAAAAATATTGTCCAGATGAGTTCCTGACATACAAATTTCTATGTTGGTATCAGATTTATATTATCCCCACTCTTTGAGAGCCTTTTAACTTTTTTTTTAAAATATCTGTTATCCTGCAGTTTATATGGAACTACCAAAAATATTGACCTGTTTCCAGCACTTATGGTGGAGGATCTTGTCCCTGGGACCAGAGTGGGACCAACACTGATGTGCCTGTTAACGACTCAGTTCAGAAGGCTGAGGGATGGAGACAGGTATTGCCATCGGAATCATCCCAAATCCTTTGGTATTCTCTTTGGGAGGTTTTTTGCCTTACAGGAAAAAGCAGAATATGTATTTTTTTTCTTATTTATTGTCTTGTGATATGAGGAACAGTGTTCTCTGTCCAGTGTATTTGCAAGAACTCTTGTCACAGTTACTGTCAAGGTGTCCTTTCCTGATTTAATGATTTTCATTTCACTACAAAACACTGGGAATCATTGAGGATGTTCCCAGTATCTCAAGAAAATTGTAGAAAATGTCCACGGGAGCTTCTTTCTCCCTGTTTGCTGCTTGTGTGAACGAGACACCTTTGCCTGGTGATGCACTTAGGGCAGGAGCACAGGGGTTTGTGGTTCAGAAAAAGCCATCTGTGTTTGCAGCCACCTGACACCAGAGCAGACGCTCATTTTGAGGGGTGTGGGTGCTGCTACACAGATGTCAGGGAGCTCATCTTCCTCTCCCAGCCTCGCTCACTCACTCGCTCGCTCCCTCCCTCCCTCCCTCCCTCCCTCCCTCCCTCCCTCCCTCCTTCCCTCCCTCCTCTCCCATCCTGAGTCATGCTGTGATTACACCCCACTGCAGATTTTGGTATGAGAACCCCGGAGTGTTCACGCCGGCGCAGCTGACTCAGATCAGACAGGCGTCCCTGGCTCGTGTCATCTGTGACAACAGTGACCACATCCAGCAGCTGCAGAGGGACGTGTTCCAGGTGCCATCCTACCTGCAGGGCATGGTCAGCTGTGAGGAGATCCCTGCCGTGGACCTCCGCCTGTGGCAGGACTGTTGTGAGGGTAAGGAGGGGATGCTCTGGCACTGCCTGGTGTGGGTACCACTCTGGGTGGCATTTGTCATGTGCCACAGCAGCTTTTATGGAATTGTAGCTGGTTTCTGGCTGTACCATGAGACCCCTTTGTCACCAAATGGGTGCAAAGAGAATGGAAAATAGGAATGGAATGGAATGGAATGGAATGGAATGGAATGGAATGGAATGGAATGGAATGGAATGGAATAAAGTATTTCAGCTGTAAAGGACCTGCAGCAATCCTCCTGTCCAATCTCCTGACCAATTCAGGGCTGATCAAAAGTTAAAGCAAATTATTAATTATGTCTTATTATTATATCCAAACTGAGAGATTTAGGACATTGGCCACCTCTCTAGGAAGCCTGTTAACTTTGTTAGCTTCATTTAATCTGTCTGAAAGCCCACCTCACTGAGGGCTCCGGTCTCTGACTGAGGAAGAGACTGAAACAGGACATGATCCCCACCACGTGCCACTTCACAGATTCATTTGGGAACCTAAATCTCTGCTATTAAACCTCAGATCTTGCCATGATCCCCTTGGGCTGCATTCTGATTCAGATGTCCATTTGAGACATGGTCATCCATGAGTGATGTACACCCTTTTGCACACCTTGGTTGCCTCCTTCCCTCTGGCCCAAGAGATGTGTCCAGGGTGGATGGTGCAGGAGAGCAGCTCTGCCTTGTGCTGTGCAGCTCACACCGTCCTGTTTCAAACAGCAGTGCTCACTGCAGACTTTCCCTTCCTTCCCAAGACTGCAGGACACGAGGGCAATTCAGGGCTCTTTCGCAGCGCTTCCGAAGCAAGAGGTCTCCTGGCTTCAGCTACCCAGAGGAAAACCCTGCAAAGCACCAGCCTGCCTTGCCCAGGTGCAGTATCACCCCTTCTTCCTGCAGTTTATGAAACAGAAGTTTCAATAACTCAGTCCATCCACGCCTCTGAGTCTGGTTCTTTGCAGAGATCTGGGGTCAGGGGTGGGTCAGTAGAGAGGTGCTGAGCTCAGCCAGTCCTCCACACTTGATTGCAGAGCCCAGCTCTGATGTGTAAACACCTGGGCTGAGGGACTCTTTGGCAGCTGGGCCCTTCCCTTTGATGCTCACTTGGAGGCTGATGTTGGAGAAGGCAAAATGATTCCCTCCCCTAGGAAGCTGCAGTTTGCATAACCCCTTTCACTTTTTATCCCTGACCCTAGAGACGAGGCACCCTATCCAAGCTCTTCCTCCAGAGAGAACCTCGAGTCCCTTGTGGCTGAACTGGAGAAGACAGTCACTTCCCTACGGAAACAGGTAACACTTGGTGCCCCAATGTTTGTCTTTCATGGCGTCATGAACCTCAGCAAAGAAAACTTGAGCCAGCATTTTCTTCTTGTATTTGGGGCAGATTAAAGATTACCTGTGCAGTGGTGCAGACTCCTTGTATTTGAGACAGGTTAAAGATTATCTATGCAGTGGTGAAGACTCCTTGTATTTGTAGCAGGTTAAAGATTACCTGTGCAAACTCTTTGCATTTGGGACAGGTTAAAGATTACCTGTGCAGTGGTGCAGACTCCCTGCATTTGGGACAGGTTAAAGATTAACTGTGCAGACTCCCTGCATTTGGGACAGGTTAAAGATTACCTGTGCAGTTTTGCAGACTCCTCTCAGAGCTGCTGTTTTCTCCCCCCCAGATGAATGCACTAGAGAGCCAGCTGAGGTGGCACCACAGGAGCAGCAGCACACGTGGACAGGGCAGGAAGATTGGGGACAAATGGAGAAGAAGATGACCATGTTGTCTCCTTGTGTAAGGTCAGTGTGTTTGTTCGGGGCTGGGGCCCCACAGGGTCAGTGTGGGGGACACCTCAGCAGTGTTCCCATGCAGGGAGGATGGAGCAATGAGGGGATGAATGGGACATGAGGTAATAGCCTTAAATGGAGGAGGTTAGACACTTGTTTCTGCTGGCAATGATTAGTGACTCACTGGAATGGGCTGTCTGGGGACGTGGTGGCGTATCCATTCCTGGAGGTCCTTTAGGAACTGGTTTGGCAAAGATGGGGAAAGACATAAGTATAGGATGGACCAGGTGGTTTGGGTGAGGTCTCCTGGGCCTATTCTCCTGGGACTCTGGGTAGGTTTATTCTAACAACATTTAATGTCATAACCCCAAATCCAAGAGCCTCGGAAGGACCTTTGTGGGGAGGGATATCACAAAGCTCAGTGATGGAGTGGATGGACTGGTTCCTCCCCTGGGGAACAAGGACATCTGAGCAGATGGAGCAATCCATCATTTGCTTACAAACTGGCAGAGATTTCCCCCTGCCCATCTGAGTCACTGTGCTCCTCACTCCTGAAGGCACCAGTGCTCTGTTTGCTGAGCCCAAGCCAGGGCAGCAGAGCTGTGAGGTGCCTGTGTAGAGTCCCTGTCAGCCCTTGCCAGCCTGGGGACTCCCCCTGCTTCTCAGCAGTGACACAGGCCTGGCCACAACTCCAGTCCAGGTGCTCATGGGCATGGGGAACACAGCCTGAGCTCCCTTCTCCTGCTTCCCATAGAGATCCCTGCAGCCTTGCAGAGAGGCTGAACAGCTCCCTGGCACCTGCCAATCTGAAGAAGGAGGTGAATGGGTTTTATGTGTTGCAAATTATTACTTCAGGGACAGGAGTAGAGGAGTTTTGAGAAGTGCAGTTCTGCCAGGCAGTCAGTGCTAGGAGGAGCATTCATTCTCTGGGAGTTAGATTAAAGGATGGGGCAAGCAAAGGCTGGTCTGTGCTGATAAACACAGGAAAAAGCAGAAAAGGAAAGCCTGGAGGCTGGCCAGGCTGTTTATCAGCATGAGTTGGTGTTCTGGTCTTTACAGATTTTCCACTCAAACAGAGACTCTGCTTCAGAGATGTGACAGAGTGCAGGATGATGTATGAATTGGCTTTTCCTTGCCATCGTTTCAGATCCTTGATGAGGCCTGGGTTTACAGGTTCCCTGAAAAGTATTACTGTGGGTTTAAAGGTTTCCCTGCCCCAGATCTGCCAGGCACTCTACAAACAGCTCACTCTGCCTGCAGCTGCTCTTACAGAGTTTTTCTGCTTTCTTGTGCCATTTCAGGTGCCCTGTGACCTGCACTCCTGCTCTCCACCAGCCAGTCCAAGCCACCCCTACAGGGCTCAGAGAGCCACCATGGTGCTGTGCCTGCTCTCACATCTCCTGTGCCACCCCCTGTCCCAGGACCACTGTACTTTTGCCTGTATTGAACCCTCTGCACTGACTGTCCACGAGCCCCTCAGCCCCTGGACCCTTCCTGCCCTTGTCAGCCTCCCAGGGATGGGCTCTGCCCTCGATGGGGACAGCCCAGAGTCTGCCAAGGTGCCTCTTTCCTCCACAGCCCCCAGGAAACAGAGACAAATTGCAGCTGCTTTGATGCCACCGTTCTACTCTGCTCCTCTTCCCGTGCACTGCTGTCATGACCCACCAGCCCTTGTGTGAGCTGTCCCTTGGACACCCATCCAAAACAATTCATTAAGAGGCTAAACCTTCCTCAAGGGCATTGTGGTGCCAGGAAACATCAGGAGAAATCACTAAAAAGACAAAGACACATGAAGCCCAGAGGAAACCCCAGCCATCTTCTGATGCCAACAAAAAGACCAAGAGGAACCTCAGGGTTGGGGGCCAGGTGTGGCCCCCCTGGATCTCCAGCTGTGCTTTGCCAGCTGTGTGTGACAAGTGGCACAGCCCATGGCCCCAGAGTCACCTGCCATTCCTCAAAGCCATTTTCCTCAGCATGACCTCCATTCTCCAACTTTCTTCCCATTTAGAGGCTGAATTGGAATTATGCTCCTCTTCCTTTTTTTCCTCCAAGAAGGCTCTTTGCTGGAAGATGTATTTTGAGTGGAAACGTAACAGGACCTGGCACAGAACCTCAGCTAATTAGGTGTAATGTGTGCTCTCATTAGTGGAGGGGAGCTGCTGGTTTCTGTCAATTAGGCTGGGAGGCCACGCTGTGGGTTTTGGGTGGATGCAAAATGCTGTTTGTGTTTGTGGCTCCCTGGTGCTCTGCAGCCAAACCAGGGCTGTGCAGGCAGCTCTGCTGGTTTGGGTGCTCTTTGGAGGTGCTCCTTAGTGGTGCTAGAACTGAAGTCCCTGTGTGCCCACCACAACCCCAAATCTGTGGACAGATTGGTTTTTAATATATCTTTGTAAGCTGGTCACGGGGACTGAAGAGGAAATACTTGATCCATCAGATATCTGTGCCTTCCTTATCTTTATCACTTTTACTGCATACTCCCACTTTCTTTCCCACAGCACAAGGACCAGAAACTTCTACGAACATGCTTTTTCTTCTTTTTTTTTTTTTTTAGGTGTTTTATAGTACTAAAAGGGATTCAAAGCAGCAGGAATGTTCCTGGAACTGAATAGGAAAATAATAATAAAAAAAGATACTAGAAAAAGATTGTGATTTATCATCTCTTTCCTGGCATGGGGCTGAGCTGTGCGTGTGTGTCCTGTGCAGACAGAGGTTTGCAGGGATGAGTGTGTGCTCTGCATGTCTGGTAGGCTCAGCTCAGAGGCAGTATTTAGTCCTCAGGGATGTTTGTCATTTGAAAGTACTCTTTCATTTAGGTGCAAATCAAGATCCAAAGCCTTGCTGTTAGAAATCAGCTGCACTCGTCTATCGCTGGTACCACTGGAGGATCTAATCTGGCAAAGGTCAATAAAGGTAAATCAGTTCACAGTCTCCTTTTGCACACCAGAAGTTCAGTGAGACCTCATTTAAAACAGTGAGGCACAAGCTCTCTGTGCTGCATCTGATCAGATTTTTTTTCAGGGCATAACCAGGCAGCCCCTTTTGCTCCTGATGGAGTGTGATGTGAGGAGCACACAAGGGCTGCAGAGAGACAGCAGAGGGGGTGTCCCTTTCCTTTGGTCTGCAAACCCTTCTGTGCTCCATCCTCAGTTCCCCTCCTCATGGTGAAGTGAGAAAAATGCGCATTAGAGACATTACACAGAGGGGAGAATGCACGGAGACATTACTCAGAAAATGCACGGAGATTTTGCACACCCAGTGTGGCACTGGGGGCAAGGCTTTGAGCTGAGACCTTGGGGGACTCACCCAAGTATTCAGGTGCTGCTTGGGTAAGGAGGGAGCAGAATATTTTATTAAAGACTCCCTTTCTTCCCAGTTCTCATCAGTTCAGGAATGCACAGGCCACGCTGAGGAGCGCTCTGTACTCCTGCCCTCTGCCCTGGGCATCTCTGCCTGGAGAGGGTGAGGAAATTGCTGAGTCCAAAACCCAGACAAGGAAATCCTTTTGCAATTTTTTGGCCATCATGGGACACCCAGGATGCAGGACACAGCATGTCTAGAGCTGTTGGCCCAAGGGTGGGTCCAGCTTGTTCCTCATACCCCACATGGTTGCAGTTGGCAGCCCAGACCCCTACAATTAATTTTTCATATATCTTTTTAAGTAGCCTCTTTCAAATCCCAACTACATGCCCAAAATGAGCTACACAGACTAACTGCAAGCAGAGGAGAATCAAAATAATGGGCTCAAGGCCAGGAGTGGGGTTGCCAGGTGAACAACTCCCACTAATTAGATGGAACAGTTAAATGACAAAGTTTAGGTGGGGGCTGGGGGATTTGAGTTGGGATTTCTCACCAGAGCAATCTTTAGGTGACCTAAAGTCACATGAAAGATGTGAGGGGGTAACGGGTCTTTTGGGTGATGGCTGTGGGTGGTGGGATTTGGGAGGGGGTTTGGAGCATGTCAGTGCCCAAGTGTGACCAGGGCTGTGCTGACACTGAGAGCTGGGGGTTGCATTCCAGGGCTTGGCTGTGGATGCATTGCAAGCACCTGAGGCTAGTTCAGACCCTGCATCAGGAAAAGATCTCCTGATTCTGAGAGGGACCCGTTTCTGGTGGAAGCCGAGTGAGCACCAGATCCTGGTGGATCTGAGATGCTAATTCCCTAGGAATCCTCTGCAACAGGGAATTAATGTGAGGAGGCAAATGCTTTAGTGGGGTCACTCTGGGAGGTCATTGTAGACTGAAGGAACAAAGGATCTTGTGTTATAAGCCCCCTAATATCCAACCAGGAAATATCCAAACACTTGAGATCTCTTCTAAGGTTATTTCCTTAATTCTGTTTTAACTCTCCCACATTTGTGGGTGCAATTATTGTCCTATGGAAAAAAAAATATCCTCCCACACAAGTGAAATGAAGACTATTAGCTGGAGTCAGCCACTTGTGACAAGAGCTGCTCGAAGAACAGAGAGCTGTGTTTATGGTGCCTTGGTAAGAAGCAAAGAGCACACTTTAAAATAATGATTAAATAAAACAACACCGGTTCTCCTCCTTCTTCGAGAGCAGCAAGCCCGGCTCCAGCTGTGCCTGTCTCCCAGATGTGCCCGTGGGTCTGAGCGTGGGACTCCTGCCTGCAGACTCGTCCCGCCGGCAGACTCGTCGCACCAGACGAACCAGTTTCACTTTCAGAAATAGGAAGTTGGCCGGGAAGGGCCGGCGAGCGCCCAGACGCGTGCGGGTAACGCGGGCCGGCAGGATGAGCTCCGCGGCCGGCGGCAGGAGCTCCGCATCCCCTTTTCCCCCGGCCTCCCGGTGGGCATAGCCCACGCATCCAGAGCATCGCCGGGCATGGAGCAGTTCGTCAGGAAGCGCCTGACCTTCCTGACATCCTTCTGGAACAAGCTCCGTCCTCGCTCCGTGACGGAGAGCTGCTCGCTGGGGTATCTTGGCTCTGATTCCGTTTCGCTCAACTCGGAGGCGACTTCCATTTCCTTCATCCCCAAGTCGTCTCTCTGTATCGCTTTGTACGCTTTCACAGCCCGCAGCGCCGAGGAGCTGAGCATAAGCGCAGGGGACAAACTGCGTGTCCTCAGAGAGGAGGGCGAGTATGTCTTAGCCCGGCGGCTGCTGGGGGAGCCGGCCATGGGCTACGTCCCCGCTGCCTACGTGGCCAACCTCAGCCAGGGCACCTCTGCTCACCGCCCGTAAGTATCCCCGGCTCTGGATGCACCGGGGGATGGATGGAGGCTGGGCTCGGGCAGGGAGAGGCAGCGCTCACCCTCCACAGCGGCGACGAGCACCAGATCCCCGTCCCCTGCTTTGGTCATTAGGGACTGAGCGGGGATTTGTCTTTCCCTGAGCATCCCTGAATCCCCTGGGCACCCCTGCATTCCCTGCAGCCCCTGCAGCTCCTGCAGGTCGTGGCAGGAGGGTGGAGGTGTTCGGCAGAGGCAGAGAGATTTGGGGGATGCGCCAGAGATGCCGGTGTCCCTTCCTGGCTGCATCACCCTGGCACGGGCTGGGCTGGCTCTGGGCAGGGTTGCAAAGGCTCCTGCTTGTTTCTACTGCTTTCCGTCTTGTTAAAGGGGACCCAGCAGGAAGAGAGGGAGCTGGGGAGCTTGTACCTGACCCCTGCCAGCTCCAAATGGCTTGAGAGCACGAGAAGAAGCATTTTTGGGTTGGCACCTGCCAGGAAGCCCAGGGCCAGCTGTTGCTGCCATCCTGCTTATCCAGGGCTGGGGGTTTCCTCCCGGTGGGTGCCTCTCCCAGCCGGCCGGGAGCTCGGGGCATGTCTCAGCCCTCTGGCAGCCGGGAAAAGCCCAGCTCCTCGTTGCATAAGGCAACCTGGTCCCGACACGTCGGGCGAAGCGCCCCGAGCCACAGCTGTTCCCTCCGTGCCCTGAGTCACCGAGCGCGGGCAGCGCGGGGCTGCGGCACCCCGGGGAGCCCCCGCGCCAGCCTTGTGCTGGGTGGGGTGAAGGAGAGCAGCGAGAGAAGCCCGGGAAGGGTCCCCGATGTGCGGGTGGGATAGGAGAGACCCTCCCTGCGTGTGCTTTGAGGAAGGCAAATCCATCCGGCTGGGCTGTGCTGGGACCACACCGGTGTGGACCGCGGGGTCGGCTCCCTCCCTGCCTTATTCCCATGGCATGGAAGAGTAGGACAGGCTACGGGGGAGCATGTAGCACACACACAGATGTATGTACCTGTGTGTGTGTGCCTGTGTGTGTACACGTGTGTGTACCTGTGTGTGTGTACGTGTGTACGTGTGTGTGGACTTGTGTGTATCTGTGTGTATGTACATATGTGTGTACCTGTGCGTGTACATATGTGTGTACATGTGTGTGTTCATGTGTGTGTTCATGTGTGTGTTCATGTGTGTGTACCTGTGTGTGTACATATGTGTGTGTGTGTACCCGTGAGTGTACCTGTGTGTACGTGTGCCTGTGTACACGTGTGTATGTGTGTACCTGTGTGCGTACATGTGTGCTTGTGTGTGTATACCTGTGCGTGTGTATGTACCTGTGTGTGTGTATGTGTACATGTGTATATGTGTGTACCTGTGTGTGTATACACCAGTGTGTGTACATGTGTATGTAACATATGTGTGTATATATGTGTGTGTACTTGTGTGTATGTACCTGTGTGTGTGTACATGTGTGTGCACATATGTGTGTACCTGTGTGTACCTGTGTGTGTGTCCCCGTGTGAGCAGCAGCCGTGCGCAGCCGCTGCCCAGCCCCGTGCTGCGGACCGGGACGTTGCCGATGCTGGGGCGGGGCAGGGCCGGACCGTGCGCGGCTTCCCCGCCCGAGCGAGCCGTGAGCGCTCAGGCAGACTGCGCGGAGCCGCCTCGCAGCTGCCCGGTAATTTGTTCACCCCATCACGTATAATTTCCTGCGCGGCTTCTCAGACGCTGGCGATCCCAGCTAATGAAACTTTTGGCTTCTCACGTCCTGGCTGCCTTAGGCTGGATGGAGCTGCGTCTTAATGTGCATCCCGCTGTGTCGGGATCCAGCCAGCCAACCTGCCTTTCCTCACAGGAATTCAGTGAGGAATCTCAGTGAGGTGACAGAGAAAAGGGGTTTGGCTGGGTCCTCCCCTGGCTTGGTGCTGTGAAGATCCCAGCCAGCACTGCCAAGGCTGGAGCAGCAAATGGCAATTGCCAGAGGTGTTTCCATTGATGCCCAGGCTCAGAGCTGGTTCTGCCCATGAGCTGCAGGTCAAGAAGTGCAAAGGAATCCTGTGCCTGCAGATGTCCCTGTGTCATGGCAGGACACAGGGACAACCTCTCCAGAGTATTTTCCACACAGCGCCAGGTCATTCAGTGCTTTATTTACCACAGGCTGTCAGCCCAAGAGTATAAACCTCAGCTCAGGGCTTGGGATGGAGCTGAGACCCGGACAGCAGTGTCCAGAGACTGGTGAAGGACATGCCCCATCCCTGGCAGTGTTCAGTACCAGGCTGGAAGGGGCTTTGAGAAGCCTGGGCTAGTGGAAGGTGTCCCTGCCCATGGCAGGAGGTGTTTTAGGGTCCCTCCCAACCCAAACCATTCTGGGATTCTCTGATTCTGTGAAATGGTCTGCAGGCAGTGAGCTACAATAAACTGCAGCAAGTGCCTGTAAAGCCCACCCAATGGAAACAGCTTTGGTCTACAGGTTTTGTGACACAGCCTAGCCACTGTGCCACTTGCTTGGTGGCTGCAGGAATGAGCAAACAGTGGGATCCCAGCAGCTGCTCCCCCTCCCCAGCTCAGAGGGTGCAAAATCCCCTGAAATGGATGCAGACCCATCAGTGCAGCATTCCCCTGCCCTGCTGTGACCCCTCTGCTCTGCTCCCCAGCTGGTACTTCAGCAAGATCAGCCGAAATGAAGCAGAGCAGCTCCTCCTCTCACCTCCCAACCAGCACGGCTCCTTCCTCGTCCGGGACAGCGAGAGCAGCAAGGGCGAATACTCTCTCTCAGGTGACCTTGTGGCAATCATCCAGATATAATTAGCACAAGGAAAGGAAGCAGACTGCTCCTTAGGAACAGCTCCTGGCTTGCTTAGCATGGGGTGAAAACAAGAATAAGTTTAAAGCGTTTTTCAGCACCTTGTTGAAGGGAATGGTCTGCTTTCTGAGGGTGAGGGGAAAGTTTACAGGGCAGGGACGGATTGTTGAATCACTGTGGCAAAGGAAAGTGCATGGCTCCTGTCTGGGGTATGAAAGCCATAAACATTTCACTGCAGCTTAATTATGGTTCCGTGGCACTAACTCCCAGGATTTCATTCCAGCAGCTTTTGTCATCTGAGGGTTGTTTAAAAATATGCTGCCACTCCAGATTACCAGGGCCTGGGCTGCTCCCACATACTGAAATCTGAATTCAGGGGGTTTTGGACCAGGCAGTACTATTACAATTTGTTTTAATCCCCATAAAAGTAATCCTAGGAAAATTCATGGCAAACTCTACATCCCACCATCAGTCCCTGAGCTGTGGGAGTCACAGCCACTCCTGGTTTATCCTCTTGGAGCAGCTCTGATGTTGTCTGAGCAGTCCATGGTGGAGTTATTCCTAGCAATAAAGCTAATTAATTACACCTGATAATAAAGCATCACCTCTGTGGTCCAAAGGAGCCTGGCTCACAATGAGGGCCAGGAGGTGGGAGCAGAAGGGACGTGGGGAGTGAGATGAAGCAGTCCAAGGGAGAGTTGTGTTGCTTTAGCTTCATTAGAAGACTTGGAATCTTTAAAGGAGAGAAGGTGGAGCCAGCAGGGAGGTGGGGAGGGACTGATCTCTGCACAAATTGAGTTTTCCCCAACCTGGGCTTCCCCGCAGTGCGCAACCACGCCAAGGTCAGCCACTTCCGAATCTGCAAGAGCCCCCGGGGCAGCCTCTACATCCAGAAGGGACACCCCTTCCCCAACATGGAGGAGCTGCTCGCCTTCTACACGGAGCACTGGAAGGTCATCCAGAGCCCCCTGCTGCAGCCCTGCAGCCCCGCGGTGTGTACGGGCACAGCTCTCCCCGGGGTGGGAAAAGGGAAAGGGAAACTAGAAATAATTAGTCTGTCCCTTTGGGTTTTGAGTTTATTAAACTAAATTTAAAGCCCACCATTAGTATAGCTGCCAGCATTGACTTTAATCAGCCACGTTAAGGCATTTATATGTATTTTTGAGCAGAATTTTCTGAAATGTGTTGTCCGTCTCAAAGACTGGAAACCAAGTTGTTACAATTCCATTCAATACAGATTCTGGAAATACCTGCCCTTCCAATTTTTTCCTGAGAATATAAGACAAAACACATGGCTTTTATAAAGTTTTCATACCAATTAGTGCAGTGCTCATAAGTCTAATTACAGTATTAATCTCAAATTGCCAGCTCATTTCCTGATTAGAGTTCCATCTACTGATTATGACTTGGAAACAGCAATTAACCATGTGAATAATCCAAGAGTGAAATTGAAAGGTGTGGGACAAAAGAAATGTTCAATGAACTAAAATCTAAATCAGCCATAATATGCAGTAATATTAATTCACGAATTTTTATTTATTGGTGGGGATGGAGAAAAGCCACTTTTGAAGTCTGATGAGGAGTGAATCATGACTTGAACTCTTGGTATTCCATGTAGTCTCCAAACTCTCCTGCTTGCCCAGCTGGGGTCCCAGCAGGGCTCATGCAGAGGATGCCCCGTGTGTTCTGTGCCTGCAGTGAGCACAGAGGGAAGGGCAGTGCTCAGGCTCAGCCCTGGCTGGTGGAGCACCATGTCCTGCTCCTCTGTGGGCACCAAGGGTTGCTGCAGGCCCCAGCAGCAGGTCCTGGCTGTCTGGCTGGTCCGAGTGTGCCATTCCATGTCCACCTGACAGACTCCCCCCGAGAGGGACAGCTGGGAGCGCCCGCGCTGGGAGTTCACCCTGCGGAGGAAGCTGGGAGAGGGCTACTTTGGAGAGGTGTGGGAAGGGCTGTGGAGGAACACCGTGCCAGTGGCCATCAAGATCATTAAAGGTGCGTGGAGAATCAAATGTTAACAGCAGCCAACTGAGTCTCTCGTTCACTGCCATTATCATTGACCCTTGTCGCTATAGGACACAAAAGAACACAAGCGCACACTGCTGTTCTTAAGGTGAAGAAAAAGGGAAGTTTATTTTCTGACTCTAACATTTATAGTTTTCTAAAAGTGACAGTGGATTGGAGGGTGACAGTGCCACCTCTCCAATGATGCTGGACAAACTAACAGTCTATCAACTTTCTCCTCTTCTATAAAGGAATGCAAAATAATGAGTTATTTACAGAAAGTGTGTGAGAAAGTTCACTACAAGAATGTCAACATCAGAAGGCTTAGAAAATCTTAAAAATCAGGGTGACAGACCCTCCTTTATTTCCTCATCCTCTTGGCCACGGTGACTGTTTTATCATGCAAATGGCAGGAGGACCTGATGAGGAGCCATTGGAATATTTCTGTGCACAAACCTAACTTTGGGCTGTATCCCTATAAATGGCTCCAGCCACTGAGTGTATGACAAGTGACATCACATCAAATCAAGTGGGTTTGTGATACATCAAGTCCTGATGGGACTATGAACCTGAAAATGGGACCCAAAGCCACATGGAAAACATTTCTTTGGCTCTGAAACACAGGTTGTGCAGAGCTTTGAGAGCTTTGAGAGCAGGGATGGGCTGTGAGGAGGTAAAAAAGGTCCTCATCCCAATTGGAGTCACTGAAGTCCCAATGTCTACATGAGAAAGTGGCTCACAAGGGCTGTGTTGGCTTTGTCCCACAGCTGACATGAAAGCAGAAGACTTCACCAAGGAGATTCAGAACCTGAAGCGCCTGAGGCATGAGAAGCTGATCCAGCTGCACGCCGTGTGCTCCCTGGAGGAGCCCGTGTACATCATCACCGAGCTCATGCGCAAGGGCAACCTCCACAGCTACCTCAACAGTGAGTGCTGGGTCACTGCTTCCTGTGCCTCAGAGGGGCCCTATGAACCTGAATGGGGACCCTAACAGAGTGCCAGCCTGGTTTCTGCCCTGTTTGATCAGTGGTAACACAGCGCAATCCATGGGTAGATGGATGGGTGGAGATGGTCTTGGGACACGAAGTCTCTCATGATCCTCTGGGTGTCCATGTGGGCTGGGTCTGTATCAACCCCTGGGAGCCCAATCCCGTTGGTAGGGAACTTCATCCCTCCTCAAGCTCCCCATGGTCTGCCACTCCCACCAGGGGACAGAATCTCACTGCTCTGTTTGGACAACTCCACCCTCTTTAGGAATGAAACAGCCAAACCTCCCCGTGGGTTGGTGCATGTGCAGAGCTCATAACATGCCATGGACCACTCATCACCCAGTTTAATTTTCTTGGCCTTTTTTTCCCTGACCCAGCACAACCAAACAAACCTCTCCCACCAAGACCTGTTTTTCTACAGGGTGCTCCCCTTCCCACCTACACTGACCTTGTTTCTGGTTGAGGTTCCAGCAGCAGAGCTGGAGCTCACAGGTACAGTAGGCTGAGAGGCCTGCAGGGAGATTTGTATGGCAGAAGGTCACCTTTGGCTTTGAACAAGCCATGGATATCTGTGACCTTGGTGCTCCTCAGAGCCCACCCCTGTCCCATGCCTGAGGAGCACATGGCTGTGCTGAACTTCCCACACAGTACAACAAGGATCGTTAGACAGGAGCACAAATTTGAGGTTTTACATCATCCTCATGTCCCACAGTGCCAGCACAGGGTCTCCTTCCAAACCAAAACACCAAAAAAGCTGTTGGTAGATTGCCCCCAATGCTTGGATTGTCTGGATTAACAGGTCCTGAAGGGAAGTCCCTGGGCACCTCCCACCTGCTCAACATCTCCTGCCAAGTGGCGGATGGGATGAGGTACCTGGAGGAGAAGCACATTGTCCACCGGGATCTGGCAGCCAGAAACATCCTGGTTGGAGAGGAGCTCACCTGCAAAATCGCTGATTTCGGACTTGCCCGGCTCCTCAAGGTCAGCTCAGGGGATGCTCTGGTCCCTCTCTGCCACCACTCGAGCTCATAGAGCTGTCCCGTGATGGAGGCAATCCCTGCCATCCCTTAAAGCTGTGTCTGTGCTGTTCACCCCATCCCTCATATCCTGTCTGCCATTGCTTTTCAGGATGACATTTACTCCACCAGCAGCAGCACTAAAATCCCAGTGAAGTGGACGGCCCCAGAGGCAGCCAACTACCGCACCTACTCCCTCAAGTCCGATGTCTGGTCCTATGGGATTCTGCTCTACGAGGTCTTCACATATGGACAGATCCCCTATGAAGGTAGGGCTGCTGCCCCACTCCATGAAATGCGATATTGTCCCTTCCCTAAGGGATATGGCAGCAGCTCCTGGAGCATGAGCAGGTTATTGTCCATTCAGGGATGTCTTAGAGGGATATTCAGTGGTTGCAGAGTGTGTGCAGGAGCTGGGGGCAGAAAGTTGGTCTGGATATCCCAGATCCTCTTTTCTACCACCCCTCTGGCACAGAGACACCACAGCATCACCAGTGACATCTTGGCCACTGCAGGTGTACCTTCAGGGCATCCTTTGGGGACATCAGACTCAGGGGTTTCTCCTCCTTCCTTGCAGGAATGACAAACCAAGAAACCGTACGGCAAATCACCAGGGGCTACCGCCTGCCCCGGCCCAGCCCCTGCCCTCCTGAGATCTACAGCATCATGCTGGAGTGCTGGAATGGCAACACAGAGGAGCGTCCCACCTTCCTGGCCCTGAGGGAGAAGCTGGGCTTCATCTACAGGCGGCTGCTCAGCTCCCTCTCCTGAGGGACCCCTTCCCACCATCCTTCCTGCACAAGCCCCTCCAGGCCAGCTCTTGCCAAAAAGTTCCTTCCTTCTGGTTTGCCCTCTGACAGGGCTACAAGGAAAGCACATTCCCCCAGAAAACAGCCTGTGGTCCCTCACAGCCAGGGTGCAGGGAGGTGGCCAAGGCAGAAAGCAACAAGTTGTGCAGAACTCGTTGCCAGCGCTTGGCTGTGTAACAGTTTGGAGAAGCCCCGTGGAGGCATCACTCAAAGTTTACATCTTCGTTCACTCAGCAGGGTGGGAGGCCCCTGCTGCTCCCCACACAGACGTGAAGGTTTGCAGCTCATGTTCAGTTGTGGCTCTGCTTGATTTATCTTGTAGTGTGTGTTCGGTGTATTTATCAATAAATGTGTGTGCATCCACAGGGCGTTGCTGGATGCTCCTCCTTCAGCACATTGCTCCACTCCCTCCCAGGAATGATGGAATGGCTTGGGTGGGCACAGCCCTAAAGCTCCTCTTGTTCCAACCCTCCTGGCAAGGACAGGACACCTTCCAGTAGAGCAGATTGCTCCAAGCCCTGTCCAACCTGGGTGTGAACACTTCCAGGGATAGGTTCAAAGAGCCCACCAAGGATGGGTTCAAGGAAGCACTGATTTGCAAACAGCCCCACTCTTGCAACCACAGATAAAACCATTCTTGTGTCTCTTTGGACTCTATTCACCCAAGTACCCCTGTGTGCCTCGGCCACCCTTTTCCCCTCATGGCCCTGAGGACTCTGCAGAGTCAGCTCCTGACTGGGCTGCTCTGCTCTGGATCCTTGTCTCACTCACCATCCTGTGGTAATTCCAAGAAAAATGAATCTCTGTGTTCTAATATTGACTGCCTCTTTATCCCAGGTGCAGGCAGCAAAGGTAAAACCCTGCATCACCCTACTTTACTCTTCATCCCACCCATGGGGAAGGCCAAGAGATGCTCCCACCACCCCCAGCTCCTCCCTAATCCCAGGATCTGGCATTGCAGGGGGACCTTGAGCCTCTTGTCCCTCCCTAGCCACGGCAGAGTTTGCTGCACCAAGTTCCTGTTGCCCCCTGCCCATGCACACTCCCAGAGGCTGGACTGTCCCTGGCAGCAGTGGAAGGACACATGGAAAAGCAGGAATTGGAACAATGTCAAAGCTCCAGGCTGGTGCAGGCAGGGGCAGCCCAAGTGGGGCTGTTAGAGCCCTAACACAATTGTGGTGGCAGCAGCAGCAGACAGGCTGTGGGTGAAAGGCAACTGGCAGAGGTTTAGAATTCCTCCTGACAAGCTCATATTGCCCCTTTGCAGGTGACCAGGGGGACTGAGCCAACAGCAACGTTGGAATTTATAAAGTTAATAAAGTTTATGTAACATTCCCCACGCCTGGGCAGTGTCCATGCTGTGCAGAGCAGCAGAAACAAGTCTGGCTCTTGGCTGAGCAAGTCTCCAAACACAAGGGGCCTGGAAAGGGGAGGCAGGAATGTGGTTTAGGGGTGGGATGAAGCCTGCTCTGTTCCTGTCCCTGTCCCAGCAGCTCCTGGTTGGAGTATTCCCAGATGGAAAAAGCAACAGGTTGTGTTTGGACATGGTTGCAAGAGGAAATCCTCTCCTTGCACAAACATTTTGCAGCCTGATCAAACACCTGAGCAGAGAGCACAGCTATGCCCAGCCCTAGTCTTATCCTGCAGGAAAATAAAGACTGAAGGCACATCCAGCAGGTGAAGGGCTGTGGCACACTAAGGAAGGGCAGGAACACGGTGGGGAGCTGCTGCACCTCAGAATCACAGAACGGTTTGGGTTGGAAGGGACCTTCAAGCTCGCCTTGTTCCACCCCCCTAGAGCAGGCTGCTCAAATGGCAATAAAACAGTAAATCTGCAGGTCTGGCTGCCACCAGATGGAGCTCAAAAATAAGCAGGAGGAGAGGGGAGAGCGTGGGGTGACGGGGCTGGTGTGGGGCACAGCCATCCATGGTGGGGTACCTGGAGATGCCACCAGCCTGTCACACACATGGCCCAAAACAGCTCACTCAGCAGTCACAGTGAGCTCTTGGGGATGAGGAGAGGGAATTTGGGGATGTAATGACACGGTGCTGTCCACAGCAGTTTTCCTTCCTCCTCCTCTTCCTCTGCTGCATGAAAAGCCAATCCACAGCCTGGGTGTGCCCTCCAGCACGGTCTGCTGGGTTTTGGCATTTCTCAGAGCCATTACTTGTTTTCTAAAAGTAGATAAACTTGGTGGTGAGGGGGGGAACCCAAATTTTCCTATCTGCTCCCAGGATCTCAGCCTGAGCTGGGCACTGCAACCCTCCCCCGAAAATCTGCTTTTCCTTAATCCACTCCACAAAGGCAGGAGTGCTGGGGTCCCAGTCCCTCCAGCACTGCTCCGGAGTGGGCACTGCAGATCCTGCTGTTAGAGGGCACTGCAAATCCTGTCACAGGTACCTCCTGCAGATCCTGCTGTTAGAGGGCACTGCAAATCCTGTCACAGGAACCTCCTGCAGATCCTGCTGTTAGAGGGCACTGCAAATCCTGTCACAGGAACCTCCTGCAGATCCTGCTGTTAGAGGGCATTGCAAATCCTGTCACAGGTACCTCCTGCAGATCCTGCTGTTAGAGGGCACTGCAAATCCTGTTGTTACAGGTGCCTCCTGCTCCACTTGCAGCCTGGCATGTGCCCGTGTGAGGATTCAAGGATGGGAGCCTTGACCCAGTGGCATTTGGAAGCAGCCTCAGGCTAACGCAATGTATTTCAGCTGCACAGCTCATTTCTATTTTTAAGGGCCCACATCAGCGTTTGAAGGGTGAGGGGGAAGCAAAGCTGCTGGAGGGAAATAAACCAAACCAAAACAGCCCCCAGCAGCAAGAGGCAGGGAATGAAAAGAAATATTTCTCACTGGAGGCGGCGGGGTGGCACGAGGGCTGCTGCAAAGGACGAGTGAGCAGAAAACAGCAGCACGAGTTTTTAGCAAATATCTGCATTAATCAACAGTTAAAACACCATCAAGGAGGCAGAGGGGGGGACATCAGCCCCTGTGGAATGCCATGGGAGGTGGGTGCTTGTCCCTCCCTACAGGAAGAAGGGGATTGATTAGGGAGGTGTGGAGTGTATGGGGAACCCCTTTCATTATCTTCTACTGCACAGTGTTTCCCTTGCTATCCCACCACAGCAGCAACATGAGGATACAGGAAATCAGCTGGAATCATAGGTTGGAAAAACCCTCTAAGATCATTGAGTACAATCATTCCCCCAGCACTGCTGAGCCCACCACTAACCCATGGCCCCAAGTGCCACATCCATGGGGCTTTTAAACTCTCCAGGGGTGGGGACTCCCATGCTTGGGAACTCTTTCAGTGTGGAAATTTGTCCTGATATCCAACCTAAACCTCTCCTGCCACAATTTGAGCCTGCTCCATAGAATTGTGAAATGAGAGTTTTCTCTCATCACTTGTTACTTGAGCAGAGAGACACCCACAGCAGTGGAGATAGAAACAGAACAAAAATAAATGTGCTTGGCTGTCAGATGCTTTTCCAAAATGTCTGCAGGCTGTGAAAGGATAAGAAAGGCCCTAAAAGCCTTTCAATCCCAAGCAATAAAAGGCAATGCCAAGGACTTTGCTCTCAGAAATGCCATGAAGCTGCCTAGGAGCACATTTTGGGGGATCTGCACTCTCTCTGTATCTCCACTCCCAGCAGAGAAGGAGTCTGAGTCTGTGACACTTCACAGACATTCAGAAAAACAGCCTTTAATTCAGCAGGGGTTTTCCAGGCAGCTTTGCTTCACTGGACAGGGAACCATGGGCAGAAGGGCAGACACTGACAGGTGTTGCAGTCCCTGCTGTAAATCCAACACCTTGGAGCAATGTGGGAATGAACCTTCATCCAGCATCCAAACACTGCATAGGGGAGCATCCATGTGCTCATGGCATCAGAGAGCAGCTCACTTAGAGCTGGACCAGGCTGGGGAACGTGCCCAGAGGAAAGCCAGGGATGTGGCATTGGTGCCTTTGCCCTGTCACTGCCTCCCCTGGGTGCCTGAGGACAGTTGCTGGATTTGTCCCTCCATGATCACAAGACCAACAAGCAAATACAGTAATATTGACTTTACCTTTGTGTGTCCACACTGATTCTCAGGCTTGAAAAAAAGTATTTGTCTCTCCAAAATACGTGGCTTTTGCTGGCAACCAGCAGCAGAAGAGATCCCTGAGGCACCTGGGGTTGAGCAGCACCCAAAGAGCTTTTCTGGCCCTGGGAAGACCCTGAAGCAGTGCCACAACCACACGTCCCAGCCAGCCAGCCCACCTTGCCTGTCTTACTCAGAAATGGTTTATTTTATCGTGATTTTCCTGTGTTTCTTGAATTTCAAAGGCAGCCCCACAACAACAAC
Organism: Ammospiza nelsoni; assembly: GCF_027579445.1. Lineage (NCBI taxonomy): Eukaryota > Metazoa > Chordata > Aves > Passeriformes > Passerellidae > Ammospiza > Ammospiza nelsoni. The sequence continues at coordinate 6,214,679 of NC_080644.1, read as the reverse complement.
AGCAGTTTTCTGCCTGGCTGGAAGTCACATCAGATCAGTTGCTGCCATGGACATGGGGGTCACCTTCAGGGTGCTGGCAGTGCCCAGAGTGCTGGAACAGCCCTGAAGCCATCCCCCTCGGGTGCACACACTGACACAGGGGCAGCAGAGGTGCCAGTGCTGCCCTGGCCCCCCGGAGGGACAGGGAACACAGACACTCTGCCCTGACAGGGACCAGAGCTCAGGGAAAAGCTTACTCAACACTTTCCGCCGTAAAAACAACAGAACTGGAATGACCCTGGATGCCCCTGCAAGCAGCCACAAAGCAGAGCAGCCACTTGGCCCCAGCTGCTCCCTGCCCTTTGTCCTGCCAGCAAGGGACACCAGGAGGCAAAGCAGAGCTCAGGGGTCCCATGGCCTCAGCTGCAGCCCCCAGTGCCCACAGGACAGCCCCACACCTCGTGCTGTGGCTGGCAGCAGACAGGAAGATTTGGCACCTTTAAATGAACCTCTGCAAGGTGGTTTTTTTTTTGCCTCCAGCAGGAACAAAGGCGCTCCCTTCATGCAGGCTCTTGTTTTCCCAGCTATTGGGCTGGTCACAGAAAGATCAAACAGCCAAATTGAATAATTGAAGACAAAAATCAGGGGAAACAGCACCTGGGGCAGCTGGGATCCAGGGCTGCAAATCCAGTGCAGCCATCCACACCATGAGCTCCAGCCTGATATCCAGGTCCATAAATGCATGCCGTGAGCAAGTTTCACCTCTCTCCTCATTATGGAGGGGTCACTGTTTACCCAAATCCTTCCCCAGCCCCAGCCACACCTGCTCAGGCCCTGGCACTCGCTCCTGCCCCTGGAGCTACCAAAGCAGCGCAGAGCAGCCGTGTGCTCAGGGAACAAAACAACTTCCCTGCCAGCAGGGACAGGCTGCGTAGCCAAGTAAGGAGAGAAGAGGCTGAGGGAAGGCGTTTGCAACACCAGCACGGCCCAGCCAGATCCTGCTCATGTGCAAAACACAGAGTCAGGCTGGCACGTGATATTGGCACCAGCACATCCTGGTCCAGCCCCACCAACACCCCCAGCACCGCTTTGCGGACAAAAAACAACCCACAACGTCTTAAAAGGCTGCTCAAGTTTATTCATTGCCATTGTACGAGTTGAGGGTAAAATACAAACGTGTTCCTGCATGTGCTTCGAGAGGGCTTAGTTACACCGGGAGAGAGTAAAAAAGGCTGGAGCGGAATCGTCGGGGTTGCTGCGGTTTTCCACGAGAGAGCAGCGCGTTTTGCTTGGAGCAGCCGGGGTTCTACAGGGGAGGAGGGGCCGTGCCCGCCGGGTGGGAGGGAGCGGCCGTGATGCTCGACTCGCTGGCGTGGCGCCTCCGTCCCGCGCCCGGGGCCGCCACCAGCCCGCAGGCCATCGGAGCTGTGGCCATCCGCAGGGCTCCCAGGCTGTAACACACAGCACAGGGACAGTCAGCCACCGTGCCAGCCCCCGCATGTGGCACTGCTGCCCTGCGTTTATTCCTGGATTATATGGATGTGGTCCATGGGGTCGGGATGCGCCCTGGGGATGCAGCAGGGATGGCCCCTGGTGCTGCTACCCCTGTCACCTCAAGGCACTCACCTCTCCTGGGACTCTGACACCGTTCTCATGGCTGGGTGAGATGTCTTCCCAAAGAAGAAGCTGGACCACCACTGGCCAGGGTCAGACTTGGGCAGTTCTGAGGAACAGGAACAGGGCATGGCAGGGAGAGTCCAGGTCAGTGCAACCTGGGCACCCCAACCTCACCCCACAGGAGGGGCTGGGTCACCTCCAGGAAGAGCTCCCACGAGCCAGGACAGGTGACACTCACCTGGGCCATGGGGGATGACCTCCCCAGAGTACTCTGAGCTGCAGGAGCTGGTGCTGGATGTGGAGCTCAGGCGCCCTGTGGAAAAATCACGGCCATCAGAACCACTGCTGACCCATGGTCATGCCATAAGAAGGAAAACATAGCCTTGGTGAGGCTGTGCCTGGATGATACGGCTCAGCCTCATCACTGACTCACTCCACTGCGTGCCCAGTTTAGTGCCAGGCCAGCAAAAACCACTAGGAAGGGAACAGACATTCCAATCATAGGGAGCAGAAAAACACCTTAACACCTCTGCAGGAAAAAACCTGCAACCCCAAGGATAAAATTTAGTCGCCTTGAGAGATGACTTGAGGCCAAGAGGATGCAAATTCCTGTGTATAATCCATGTGCTTTTAGTACAACAGCTCCAAGCCTGCTGCATTTTTCAACTCGGGGGAATCCTTTAATTCCCTCTGGTTTAAGCAATCCATTAAACCAGAAACTCTCTCCCGGATGAGGAACCAGGAGCAACCATTGCCCAGACCGGTTTTGGAGCTCACTTCTGAAGCAACAGTGCAAGGTGAAACCATCCACCCCATCCCCTACAATCTTAGTAACAAATGAAGAGATTTGAGTCCCCTCAGCAGCCGGTACAGACGGGCTGGGGGGCCCAAGGAGGGTGTGGGCAGCAGCAGGGACATTGCTGGCTGTGCCCTTTCCTCACCAAACACTCCCATGGGGATGCAGCTGAAAGCACAGACCCGAGCTCAGTTCCATCTCTGCTGGAGCTGCATCCCCCCACAGCTGGCAGAGACCCCCATGTGCCCACCCAGCACCCCCAGCCCCAGCCTGCCCTTACTTCTGCGATAGTTGTGCGTGGCCATGAGCGAGCCGCTGGATGGGATGGATGCCATGGTTCCTGATCTTGGTTCTTGTGCAGATCTGAACCTGGGAGCACGGAGGCAGCTGTCAGCACCCACCCCGACCCAGCCCTGCACCCCCAAATGCTGCAGGGGTGCAAATGGAACCATTCACAGAGTTCCATTCCTAGCCCTGCACTGGGAACGGCGGCTGGGGCTCGCTGCACACGGATTAAACCCACAGAGCTCCAAGAGCTACGTGCAAAGCCAAAATAATTCCGTCCTACACAACTGCCTGTGCAGAGCACAGCCTGGCACAGCCCCTTCCCGACCCCGCAGCCCCTCCCCGGGTGTTTTTCTTGCAGGAATCCAGCTCCCCTCCTTAGATCAACATCTGGAGTTACAAAATCCCAGGCGGACGTTGCATAAGAAACAGAGAAACGCTGAGCTGGGGCACACACCGAGGGTGTTCCTGCAAGAAACTCCAGCCCCAGCGTGTCCCCAGCAGCCTCCCCATCAGCCAGAGCCGGGATAAACCCGCTCGCTTCACCTTTGATGCGGTCCAGCCCCAGTTCTGAACCGGAGAAATTCTTTCTGAACTGGAGCTCCAGTTCTTTCCCTCTTCCGGGTACAAAGCACCTTCCTGCCAGCCGCTGACTCTTCCCACAGCCCGACCCCTTGTTCTCCAAGAAATCTCTAAAAACCGCTCAAGGGCTCACAGCGCCAGCTGCCAACAGCTGCCGGACACGCGGGGGAATCAACCTTAGCGGGGAAACTGAGGCACGGCGAAGTTCCACCCCACAGCGACCCCCTGGCAAAGCAAAGGCTCGGGGCCCCCCGTCCCCTCCCCGGCAGCGCACCTGGGCCGTGTGCGGGTCCGGCGGGCTCGGGCAGGGCAGGGCAGGGCAGGGCAGGGCAGGGCAGGGCAGGGAGGGCCGGGGTCCGGCGCGGGGCCGCGGATCGCTCGCACCGCACGGCCTGAGCCGCGGCGCTGCCGAGCCGCCCCCGCGCCCCGCGGCTTTATCCGCGCCGGGCACGCCCCAGCACCGCGCCGCCAATGGCAGCGGGGGCGCGCCCGACACGCCCCTGACAGCCTCGGGGCGCGACTGTCGCGGCCGGGACAGGGGACACCCCCGAGGGCTGGAGGGACGGCGCAACAGCGCCCGGAGCGCGGAGAGAGGGGGTTCCGCCCAAACATCCTTCTCCTTTGAGGTGGTTCAGCTCCAGTTCCGAGCTGGACAAGTTTCTTTCTCCTTTCTTTCTCCTTTCAAGCAATGCTGCGTTTAAAATGAGGGTAAACGTGAAAAATAAATAAATACGGATTCGACGGGGCTCTATCAGTTTTGGAAAAGAACTCTTTATTTCAGAGGAAAAGCTTGCAGCAAGGCCAAAGTACAACCCACAGCACAGAGCTGTGTTTGGGTACCAGGGTAGCATCCTGTACAGGTGCTGCTGCTCCGTGAACCACTGCTTTTGTGAGGCTGGGGGAGCCAAGGCAATGGATGTGCAAGAGGAAGCAGATGTGTTGAAGAGGAACAGAAACTCCACAGACAATTTCCTTCTGTTTGGAATGGAAATGGGGTTGAGCACAAAATGCTCTAAGAGAAGCCAGAGCTTTAAGGTATCTCCACAAAGGCAGTTTGGTACTTGGTATACGTAAAATGTTCCTCATTTTTTCTCCTCTAAATTTCAGTAATGATACTCCCAAAAAATCCTGCCCACCCCTCATCTCTTCATCTCTGAGGTGGTTCAGCTCCAGATCCTAGCTGGAGAAGTTTCTTTCTCCTTTCAAACAATGCTCCGTTCCAAATGAGGGTAAACATGAAAACTAAATAAATAGGGATTCGAAGGATTCTGAGCTGGCTGGGCTTTATGACTTTTGGAAAAGAACCCTTTATTTCAGAGGAAAAGCTTGCGGCAAGGCCAAAGTACAACCCACAGCACAGAGCTGTGTTTGGGTACCAGGGTAGCATCCTGTACAGGTGCTGCTGCTCCGTGAACCACTGCTTTTGTGAGGCTGGGGGAGCCAAGGCAATGGATGTGCAAGAGGAAGCAGATGTGTTGAAGAGGAACAGAAACTCCACAGACAATTTCCTTCTGTTTGGAATGGAAATGGGGTTGAGCACAAAACGCTCTAAGAGAAGCCAGAGCTTTAAGGTATCTCCACAAAGGCAGTTTGGTACTTGGTATACGTAAAATGTTCCTCATTTTTTCTCCTCTAAATTTCAGTAATGATACTCCCAAAAAATCCTGCCCACCCCTCATCTCTTCATCTCTGAGGTGGTTCAGCTCCAGATCCTAGCTGGAGAAGTTTCTTTCTCCTTTCAAACAATGCTCCGTTCCAAATGAGGGTAAACATGAAAACTAAATAAATAGGGATTCGAAGGATTCTGAGCTGGCTGGGCTTTATGACTTTTGGAAAAGAACCCTTTATTTCAGAGGAAAAGCTTGCGGCAAGGCCAAAGTACAACCCACAGCACAGAGCTGTGTTTGGGTACCAGGGTAGCATCCTGTACAGGTGCTGCTGCTCCGTGAACCACTGCTTTTGTGAGGCTGGGGGAGCCAAGGCAATGGATGTGCAAGAGGAAGCAGATGTGTTGAAGAGGAACAGAAACTCCACAGACAATTTCCTTCTGTTTGGAATGGAAATGGGGTTGAGCACAAAACGCTCTAAGAGAAGCCAGAGCTTTAAGGTATCTCCACAAAGGCAGTTTGGTACTTGGTATACGTAAAATGTTCCTCATTTTTTCTCCTCTAAATTTCAGTAATGATACTCCCAAAAAATCCTGCCCACCCCTCATCTCTTCATCTCTGAGGTGGTTCAGCTCCAGATCCTAGCTGGAGAAGTTTCTTTCTCCTTTCAAACAATGCTCCATTCCAAATGAGGGTAAACATGAAAACTAAATAAATAGGGATTCGAAGGATTCTGAGCTGGCTGGGCTTTATGACTTTTGGAAAAGAACCCTTTATTTCAGAGGAAAAGCTTGTGGCAAGGCCAAAGTACAACCCACAGCACAGAGCTGTGTTTGGGTACCAGGGTAGCATCCTGTACAGGTGCTGCTGCTCCATGAACCACTGCTTTTGTGAGGCTGGGGGAGCCAAGGCAATGGATGTGCAAGAGGAAGCAGATGTGTTGAAGAGGAACAGAAACTCCACAGACAATTTCCTTCTGTTTGGGATGGAAATGGGGTTGAGCACAAAATGCTCTAAGAGATGCCAGAGCCTTAAGGTGTCTCCACAAAGGCAGTTTGGTACTTGTTATACCTAAAATATTGCTCATTTTCTCTCCCCTAAAATTCAGCAATGCTCCAGAGCAGAGCTTTGCAGCCCAGCATGCTGAGGGCTGCGATAAAACCTTGCAGTTTTGGTGCAGCTGTGGAAAAGAACATTTTTGGAGGGTGATGCTTTAACAGTTTTAGGGATTGAAGGCAGAAGGGAGCCCACATGCCAGCCTGCGGTGGTTCTGTCACAAACTCCCCATGCAATGAGCTTCATTCCTCCCCAGTCTGGTTTTTTCCTTATTGATCTGCAGTTATTCTTTAATCCTCAGGACAAGGACCCAGTGCCAGGGGAGGCTGCCCTGGGTTGCTCCAGGACATCAACCTCCCTGCACAGCTCATGGGACAGCAAAAAGGCCGAGCTGCCCTCAGGGGTGTGTTTCTCAGTGGGGTATGACCACCCCAGCATGGGGACACTCCATGTGAGCCCTGTCCCCAGCTGACCCAAGAAGAAGGCCACAGTGACCACTGCCATGGCCACTGGCATGGACACTGCATGAGGAAAGCAGCCAGCACAGCTTTCAGGGAAAGCCTTGGCAGTAAATAAATAGATGAAGTAAATAAAGTCTGTAAATAAATAGATTATTTACAAAATTTACCCCAGAGGTTAAAGGGCCAACAGAAGCACATGCATGGTCCAGCTGGGGACCAAGTTCCTCCAGCCGTGCCTCAGTTTCCCCACTGATAATACTGACTCAGCGCTTTCCAGGGAAGGGTTTGGCTAAAGGTTGAGATGGACTTTGAATACACAAATTCCAACAGGCAGTTTAAACAGCCACGTGGTTGTTTTCATGCCCAGCATAAGGCTTTGCTTTTGTGCTGTGTGACTGGGTTTGAGCACTGCTTGGATTTCGGGGTCCTGACACTCCCAGTCCTGCCTGGGTACACAGCATGGAGAGTTCCAGGGCACAGGCTTGGAGATTTTCCTGGCCTGGAAAGGAATGATAGAAGGCTAAAAAGTCAGTGCTTCAGACATGAAAAGTCACTTTTGTTTTAGTGTAGCCTGTGTCATCTCTCAGGTTCCTCCTCAGCTCCCTAGAGATGAATTCCTGCATCCTCCACCCCCTAATAATGTACTGAGCAATTAGAGTGTATTGATAGAAAGATTATATTCCATAATGGATTATATTCTCCCCAGCAGGTACAGGATGATTGTGTACCCCACCGAGCCTGAACAGGCTAATTGCTTTAATTAATGATAGAGCAGAAATGAACAAACCTGCCCCAGTCCCTTTGTGCAATTTCACCACTTACACCCACATTTGGGGCTGCTTTTAAAGGATCACCTCATTAAGCAGATAACACTGGGGGTGTGATGCTGCCCCCACAGCCATGAGGGGTGAACTGGGGCTTTGCTGCTTCAGGGGGATTCGTCTCCAGAAAATCGTGCCTTGTTCTGCTTTTCCTCTCACAATCAATTCCATTTTGCCTTTAATGATGCAGCAGGAGCAGCATGGGTAGGACAGAGCAGTCAGGGGAGATTGAGCAGCCAGTCTGGTTTCCCAGGACAAAGCCTGTTCGTATCAGGTGTGTTGAAAAGAGGAAGATACATTTCATTTATATTGATCAAGAAATTGTACTTTCAAAATGAGCAGATGACAAGATTTGGATAGATTTTTCTCTTTGGTTTTCCTCTCATTAGAGCCTCTAGGCTAGAGGCCAGGACTGCACAGGACTGCAAGTGTCTCCAGTTTGCTTTTTAGCAAGGTTTCTGTGTTTTCTTTTTTTTTTTTTTTTTTTTTTTTTTTTTTTTTTTTTTTTTTTTTAATCTGGCTTTTAGCTTCTGGCAACTAGCTTTTGTTATCCGCCATTTGTGTGGGCCATTAAGCAAGAGGCTTTTGTGTAATTTTGAACTTGGCAGAAATTTCTGGAAGCCAGCAAAAGCCCCAGAACTGAAGGAACTGCTGAAGGAACCAGCACGCATGGGCCAGCATCAGTGGGTGTTTGGGGTACCCCAATGCTGTTACCAGATGTGACACCCCAGTGCCTTCAGGAATTTGGTCAATAAAAGGTTGCCCAGCAGCCCCTTCCCCACCAGAGTATGCAGCAATTTTCTTCCTGGGTAAGAAGGCAGCACTTCATCCTGGCACAGCAGCAGAACCACAGACTGGCTTGGAAGGGACCTTAAAGCCCATCTCATCCCTGCTCCCTGCCATGGGCAGGGACACCTCCCACTAACCCAGAGGTCTCCAAGCCCTGTCCAACTTGACCTTGAATACTTCCAGGGATGGGGCAGCCACAGCTTCTCTGGGCAGTCTGGTCAGTGACAGATTTGAGCTCTCCACAGCGCTGTTCAGCCTGGTCCTGCCCCATGGAGGCGTTTCCCTAATTCTCCCTCTGTTGAGGCACTCTTGCTGCAGAGGAGGGAGCAGGCAGGACCTGCGTTCAGGCTTGTTCTCCTTTTCCCCTCCTCCTCTCGCTCCTCCTCCTCCTCCTCCCCTGCCTGTTCCTCCGTGCCAGGTTTGGGATTAGGGCAGCGTCCGCCCGGCGCAGGCAGCTGCTGCCACCTATGGATAAAACATACCCAAAATATTCATCCTGGATGCCACACTGGGGCCGTCTCTGTCAGAGCCAGAGCGGCTGTGTCACCAAGCCCATGCTCAGCCCATGCTTCTGTCTGACAGAAATGCCTGGACATCTTCCCCTGCCTGTATGGTTTAAATTGGAAAGGGAAATGTCCTGGAAATGCAGGGAAAGACCTTCCTGAAGCGCGGTGCTTGAGCAGCATATTTTACCTGTCATGTGAAATTCGTGCTCTGCCTTTCTGGGACATGTGCAGCAATGACCCAAGTGCCTCCTTGGCAGGAGAATAAACCAAAGTCAGATCAGGGCATGGATCACTGTCCCCACGGTGATGGGAGAAGCTCTGCTCACCTGCAGTCTGAGTTCCCAAAGGGCACAGGGAATTGGCATCAGGACCCCCAGAGCTGTGAGTCTGATCTGAAAATACATTGTGGAGAGAGTTAGATAGAGTCACAACATGTCTGATTTACTGTGCAAAAGGGATGTCTCCAATTTGGAAAAGCCAGTGAAGAGAGAATACAGCCTCTTGCTGCAATCCAGAGGCTTGTGGTAAACTTGCTTCCACAAGTTCCTGACTTATGGTTCATCTGTTCCTCTCTAAAAACTGGAAAATCATCTTGCAGAAACCAGCAGCAACACTGAGCAGGACCCATGTCTGCAGAAAACTCCCAGACCCGCATTTGTGGGATCAGGGGAGATGCCACTACCAGTCACTATCCTCACATGAAAACAAATTATTCACCAATATAAATCCTAGGGCTTTTACAGGGGTTGGTTCAGCAAAAAAATTTCTCATTAAATTCTCTGATCCTCTTTTCACCCTTTGGATGCACCCAAAGCTCATGCTGTTATCCAGATATCTCCTTTAACATTTCCACTAAAGCCATCAGAAGATGTGGGCAGCCAGGGCTCTTTTCACTCAGTGCCTGTGGTTTGATAGGAAAAGCCATCCCTGGGATTAATCAGGCTTTTCCTAAGTGGGAGATGTGCACAGCTGCCAAAACAAACACATCAATCTGGTGCAGCTTGACACAGCACCAGACATCTCTGCTGAAAACCTAGCATGGTCCAGGGCAAGGCAGCATCCAGCAATCAGCACTGAACACAGGGCAGAGGTGCCTTATCTCATTTGGGCTTGACCTAGATTGGGCTCTGCCCCATCCTCAGCTCACAGGGAGATTTAAGGGATCAGAGTCTGCAGCCCCCACAGATGCTGCATCCAGGCAGCAGAAATGTCACAGTGTCCCTGATGAGATGTGGATGAAATGGTGCCTGTCTCTTTCCCTGGTGCTAAAAGATATTTCAGGGCATGGAAATGTTCATCCTGGCTGCTTCCCAGATGGACAGCAGCTCAGGCTGAGCAGCTTTATCCTCCACAGCCTCAACCCCATAACTCAGATATTTGGTGGAAAAGGGGTTCCTGGAAGAGCATCCCTGGAGCTGTGTGCTACCACTGACACCCAGGAGGAATGGGGACAGTTTTCCAGGCCTTTAAGCATTGTCCCTCCAGCACTGCTACCTCAGATCACCAATGGCTGTGATCAAACCCATGTGAGCACTGTGGTGGGTCCTGAGGAGCAGCCACCCTGCCCTAGGTACTCTGCTGTCCTTTCAGGGGTGACACCAGACTCCATCCCCAGATGGCCAAGTGGCTGGAGGACTTGGATGTCTTGTTATCACTTCCAAAGTTTATTTTTAAATCTCTGGATCCAATTTAAAGGTATCAGCAGCATGAGCTGAGTGCAGGACCTTAAAATACTCCCTTTCTCCTCCTTCTCCTGCCTTTCTGTCCCATAAATCCTGTTTTTATCTCTCCTCTCCAGGTTTACAACACGAGCATGAGCTGAAAAACCTGCTCATGTTAAAAGTTCATGAAATCTACTCCAACCCTGGAAGTGTTCAAGGCCAGTTTGATGAGGCTTTGAACAAACTGGTCCAGTGGAAAATGTCCCTGCCTACGGCAGTGGAGTTGGAATGAGATGATGGTTAAAATCCCTTCCAACACAAAGCAGTCTGGGTTTCTATAATCATATGATATTTTCCTGTTTGGTGCCCTGGGCCAGGAGTGCTGCCAGGCAAACACACTGGGAGGGTCATGGCATGTAAACACAGGGGCCTGGAAAGTGTGACCCCAAAGCCAGCCCCAGGTAAACATGCTCTAGAAACCCCTGGGATGTACAGCAGAAGATCCCACCCTGTTGTAACACCAGTTAATCTGGGTTTAGCTGCAATGGGAATGCCTGGTTTGTGTGCACCAGCAGTCAGGATTGCCATGGGATGCAGGATGTGTACATGAGCAGAGGATGGTCAGTGCCTTGGTGTTTAGAGCTTGTCCACTCCCAGCAGATGGTAAATGCTGAAATATCAGGGTGCAAAACCTTGGCAAAGCCTCCAAAGCTGGTGTGGAAGGAGCTGAAAGCCTGAACATGGCAAGAAGGAAACCTAACAGCCTCCACTCTGTCCACAAACTGCCTTTTAAAGGACAACCACTGCCCTACCCACCTTGGATCTGCTTTTCCAATGGCTCTTGCATGAGGCCAGGCTGCACTTCCTCCTTTCAAGGACTCTATTTCTTTGCATAGAAAGAAAGCAGCAATTTACAGCCATCCCTCTGTCCAGCCCCAACTTCTCCCTTGTGAGACCAGAGCTCCTGGGGTGACATCCAGGCTGGCATTCCTCGTGGCTGCCATCTGCCCTGCCCAAACCCCCTCCTTCAGAGGCGACCTGCTGCATTTTATAACCACAAACACACAATTGCTCAGTGAGCTGAACATTCATGGGCAGGAACACCCCCAGAGCCAGGCAAATCCAGGCAGGCGGCCTGGGGTGCTCACATCCCAGATCCATACAAATTACCAGCACTGCGGATTATTCCTTCTCCCAGTTACACTGTGAGGGCCTCTTGGGGGAAAAAATAAATTCCAGTTGTTATGTCTGGGCAAATGGAAATTTTAGCTTAGTTTAAAGCACCAAATCTCAACCCAGAGGCTGTGGGGCTGGGTGGGGTGGAGGTGATGATGATTAAAGAGGTCCCTGCCATGTTTATGTGCAGGCTGCCCATCTGTGATGGTGTTCACAGGGGTCTCAGGCTGAGGGAAGAGATGAGGATCTGACTCCATGTGAGATAAATCCAGAAGGCTTGATTTATTATTTTATTATATATATTACATTAAAACTATACTAAAAGAATAGAAGAAAAAGTTTCATTAGAAGGCTAGCTAAGCTAAGAATAGAAAAGAATGATAACAAAAGTTTGTGGCTTGGACAAAGAGCTCAAGCCAGCTGGGCTGTGATTGGCCATTAATTAGAAATAACCAACATGAGACCAATCACAGATCCACCTGTTGCATTCCACAGCAGCAGATAATAAATGTTTACATTTTGTTCTTGAAGCCTCTCAGCTTCTCAAGAGGAAAAATCCTAAAGAAAGGATTTTTCATGAAAAGATGTCTGCGACACCCATCCCTTCTGAGGAAGGGGATTTCTGTTTTATTGAGTCACCCTAAATCATTTGGTGGTGGCTTACAGGGAGGGTGAATCAAGCCCCAGTGTGATGGAGGGGAATTGTTTTGGGGGCCCTGGATCTGACACCAGATGGAGGCAGACAAGGCGCTAAACTTCAGCCACCCTCGGATTTCACTTCCTCGGGTCTCTGTAATTTCACACGGCTGAACATTTAAGGGCAAATCCACACCATTTTTTCTGAGGGAAGATTATTCCATTTAGGCGTGGCTGTTGAGCTTGATGGTCCCCAGGACCACATGTGCTCAGTGAAGTCCTCTGCCCCGGGTGCCAGCCAAACCTGGCATTAAGGAAGAGCCTTTTGTGCCCAAACCTGGGCACACAGCTGTGGCTTTAAGCCTCTCCAGGCTGGGGTAAAGTGGCTTAAGGGAGCCGGGATTAGCCAGGTCTGAGAGCCCTCTCTCCTGCTCAGGTCCTGCACTATTTATAGGCTGATGGGCCGTCAGGCTCTATTTCAGTGCAGAACAGGGCACTGCCCAGCTCCCTTCTTCCTGCCTGGGAAAAGCGGTAGAAACAAAAATTCTATTTACTGGAGAAGGAAAGGAGGCAGGAGAGGCCCATCCCATGCTCACCTGGCAGAGGTGACCAGGATTTACTCCATCCCATCTTCATTATTAAACTCAGCCATTGCCCTACTGTTTCCAGGCTGCCTCAGCCTTTGTGTAAAAAAAGGGCAAAGCACTAAAATATGGATAGAAAGAATAAGAGAGTTATAAACCTCTCCCTCTCCACGTTATCACACTTGCTGTCCATCTCCAGCCCATCCAGACCTGTGGAAAATCTTCCACCCCTGTCCCAAAACAAGGTTGGGGTAATCTCTTTAAATCCTCTTAGAGCTTCTCCTTGGAAGTTTCTTTTTTATTTTTCCTGGCACTCAGTACATTTTATGTTGTGCATGGAATGCTTCATAAAAACAAAGGATAGCTTGACTATCATATTTCTAAGAAAATACCAATAAGCTATAATATTCATTAAAAAAGGCCTCCTTTTAAGCTCTAATGAAAAGTTAGGAACATTTTTATCCACGTAATGAGTAAGTTTTTAGCCATTAGCCTAGGAAGGTAAGAGTATTTTCATAAGAGTATCTAAATTAGCTGTTAAATTCACTGGAAGGATGGTCTGGGCCATAAAATTGTTCTGGGTTATTTCATAGCTTTAGTCAAAATTAGCTTTCTTTTGACCTATATTTGGCTTTGGGACACAGAAAATTTTGGATTGGCCTTGGAAATCCACACTTGACACAGACATAAATATTCTGACCACTACATATTATTTTTTTATGCAAAGAAAATGTCATTATATTACTGAAGGTTTATGGTTTCCTTGTCCTCCTAGGACTTGAACCCCATTTCCAATTAAAAATGAGATTTTGTTGTTGTATCACAAATTCTTGAGCAGCCCCCACACGTGTTGCAGATGCAGAAATCTGTTCTGCTGTGTTTGCCCCTTGCTCTGTCACTTGCTCCTGGACTGAAGAGACAGAGATGAGGGGCAGTGCGCTCAGGGTCTGCCCAGGGTCGTGTCGTGCCCTGCAGGGACCCCTCTCCTCCCAGCCCGGATGGGAGCACAGCCCTTCTCACCACTGGGGCACAGCAAGGGATGTGGGGTTTGGTGGCCCCCTCCAAAGCCAGCCCTGTCCCTTCCCAGGTTCCCACAGGGAGTCCAAGTCTCCCTGGGCCAGCACTTCCATCATTTCCCCTGTCTTCCAAACAAATCCTTCCCTCCATCTACCTGTCTTCCTCCCATCCCTCTGTTTCTAGTCTCTCCATCTCCTCCATCCCATCTCCCTCTCATGTCTTCATCATCCCTCTCTCCTGTTTCTCCATCTTTTATCCTCCCATCTTTCCTCCTCCCTCTATCTTCCATCCTGCTGTTACCCTCTGATTTCAGTCTTCCATCTCTCCATCTTCCCATCCCTCCATTTTCCACCCCTCCACCTCTCCATTTCTCCTCCATTTTCCCCATCCTTCCATCCTTCTGCCTCCAATCTCTCCACCTCCCTCTCAAGCCTTCACCTTCCACATCTCCTGTCTCTCCATCTTTCCTCCTTCCACCTTCCTCCCATCTCTCCATCTTCCATCTTGCCGCCTCCCCCTGACTTCGGCCTTCCACCTTCCCATCCCTCTCCATTTTCCCCATCCCTCCATCTTCCTCCATCCCTTTATCTCCCATCCTTCCACCTCCTTCCCATCCCTACACATTCCCTCCCCGCCTCTCCCTCCTTCTCCTCCTCCTCCTCCTCTTCGTCGTCGTCCTCCCCCCGTCCCCCCCCCCCCCGCGCCGCCGCCGCCGCCGCCTCCTCCTCCTCCTCCTCCTCCTCCTCCTCCTCCCCCGCCCGGTACCGCATTGCCGTAGTGCGGGGGGGCCGCTGCATTGCGCTGCCGCCGTCGATAGGTGGGCCCCTCCCGCGGAGATAAAGCCGGCGGAGCCCAAGCCGGCAGCCTCTGGCCGCCCCGACCGCCGCCCCGGTAAGAGCTGCGGGACCCCGGCGGGATGGGGGGGACAGCGGGGATGCGGGGGGGGTGCCCTGCCCCAGGGGCTGCGGGGCATCAGTGCCCCCTCCCCTGTGTGGGTGCTGTTCAGGTACCCCCGGGAGGGAAAGGATGGGGCTGGACCATTCCTTCATCCCGCAGGTGCGTCCTTGCCGCAGGTGGGGAATAGCACGCAAGCCGTGGTGCTTCGGGACGTGAAAATCCTTCTAAATGTTGTGCGTGAGGAGGAAAACCTGATAATCCCCCCCCCCCTCAGCTCCCCCCTCCCCTCCCCCCACCCTGCCTTTAGAATCACGGAATCCTCGAATGATTTGGGTCGCAAGGACCTTAAAGATCATCTCCTTCCAACCCCCCGGCCATGGGCAGGGATGCCTTTAGCGCCTTGGGGAAGGAATAAAAAAAAAAATAATTCCCCAATTCCCAAGGCGATCCTGCATCTCCCCCCGTGTGCCAGGGGTCTGCAGGGCAGACAGGGAGGGACCCGCACCCAGCACTGGGAGCTCCGGGACAGAGCATCTCAGTGGAGCCGCAAAATGGCCAGATCGGGGCTGGCAGGGCTCAAGGGCAGCAGGGACGGGGCAGCCGCCGCTCCTGCTGCCCGGGGAAGCTTCTCGCTGGGAATGTTCCCACCCGCATGACTGAGTCGCTATTAGAGCCGCAAACTCCTCCTGACCTCCTTTACTTCTACGGGCAGATTCGTGAAATTGGATTTTTTTTAGACGTCAGATTAAAGCTCCTAATTGTGCCCGGTTTGTGTGCGGCTGCAGAGCCATGGCAACGCCGGGAGATGCCAGGACAGCTCCCCGGATATATCCGTTTGCGTTTTCAGCCTCCTCCCTCTGTTCCATCCAGCAAAATATAATAAACCCCCCCAAGTGCAGGCTCAGAGGAGCCCTGGGCAGCCCCGCTGTTCCAGCCCTGCTCGGGGCAGCAGGCGAGGGCTATTTTTGTCCGCCCCGCTTTGCAGACACTCTGTTGTCACCTGAACTGTGCCCAGCTGGGGAGCGGTGGGGGCAGCCCAGGAGGACGGGCACCCTCGGCTCCTCCCAGGGCATGCAGGAGATGCCCTCGGGTTTGGAAAGAGCGAGAAGAGCATCCCTGAGCGTCGGGAAGGTTTTCCAGGAGGGAAGGGCACCTTCGAAGCATCGATGACGTAGCGCTGGGAGCTGGGGGTCTCCGAGGCGGAGGGCAAGATGCCGATAAACACACGGCGTCTTGCCGAGACTTGGAGGCTGGACATGGCAGCCCGAAATAGCCCGGCTGGCCTCCTCCAGGGCACGCTGGCTCTGACCCAGAGCTGCCAGACGAGGCCGGGCACCCCCGGGCTCATGGTCCAGCGGGAAGGTGGGGCGAGGGGAGATCATCCTGTCCCGAAGGTTTGGGAGGGTGCTGGCACATAGGGGGCTCATTTTGACTCTCCTGACTCTTTTCCCCTCGCAGCCTCCCTCCCCCCAAAAAAAAGGCAGCTGCGTTCCCACCGCCCTCCCCAGCGCCGCCCGCCCCGGCCAGCCCCGCGTAGCCCAGCAGCAGCATGGGGAAGGAGAAGACGCACATCAACATCGTCGTCATCGGGCATGTGGACTCTGGGAAATCCACCACCACCGGGCACCTCATCTACAAATGCGGGGGCATCGACAAACGGACCATTGAGAAATTTGAGAAGGAGGCTGCCGAGGTGAGGAGCCCGCCCCCGCCCCGCGTTCCCACCCGCGGGGATGCTCCGCGCTGATCCCCGCCGGCATCCCGCGGGCAATATTCCCCTTCTGCTGGTGCTGCCCTTCTCTAGCATTCCATTTCTCCCTCTGTTCGCATCTATTTTTCTCCCTCTGTGCCTCTGGGTCCTCCCAATTTCTGTGGCCTTGGGAAATTAGGCCATTTGGGCGCTGGCCACCCTCTTTTTCCGGAGCTGGGGGACTCCCTGCTGCCGGCTGTTAATGAGGGCAGGGGCACGCCGAGGTCTGCAAGATGCAGAAATCACCAGGATTCTGGAAAAGCCACAAACCATGGTGCTTCAAGGCATGAAATTCCTTCTAAATATGGTGTGTGAGGGGGGAAAACCTGATAATCCCTCCCTGCATGGGTCAGGGCTGCCTGAATTTCACTCTGAAGCATCAGTTTCCAGCGCCTGCTGGGGGCAAGGTGCAGCATCAGCTGGACCACTCATTTGATCCAGTTGAAAAACCTCATTCCCATTTTCCTCAGGCAGGTGGTCTGGTGTGAACTGTGATTGGCAGCCTGTGATACAGAAAACTGGCTGGAAATCCAAACATTGCAGTTAAATTATTTTGTTTGACCCTTGCAATGGTGGCATTTATAACCATTTTATCGTGCATGCATTTAGAAGCTGTCATACAGCAAAACAGCACCTGATACCTGTAATGTGGCAAACCCCAAGATTAAAGAGGAAAAAACAGTCTTGGGAAGAAAAATGTCAATTGGGAGAGCTAGAAAATTGATGATGGTAAATTCTAGAGAGGTGGGTGAGCCAGGAACAGCCTGGCTGTGTTATCCATGGGGCAGCTCCTGTCACTCAGAAGATGGCTTGTCGTCATCGCTCTGGGAATGCAGATATCCCTCCTTTTTTTTTTTTTTTTTCCAATTTTTTTTTCTGGTCAAAATCTCACATTTAATTGAAAAAAAAAGAGATTTACAGAGCTGCTACTTTTGATTTCACATTTTTCTGTCTGTCTGCCTTAACCTTTTTCATTTTCCGATAGCATCTGAGCTTAATCCCCTATTTTCCTGCCTCACTTTCAGCCTTTATTTTTGCATCCGTAAGCCAAAGAGCCTCTTCCTCCATACAGAATTATATCTCTCCCCTGGTTTAAAATGATTGCTGATATCCTTCCACGAATTCCCCCCCTTTACCTACAAGATCAGATAAGGCATGGTGAGGATATTGTCGATGTGATTGCAGTGATTTTAATTGAACAGGCACTTTCACTGCCTTGCCAGGATCCGCGGGCACCGGAGGCTGCTATTAATAGCCTATTGACTGAGCTTACAGACTCCATTTTCTGATGCAGGGCTGGGGAAGGGTTTGCTTCCATTAGGTGGCATTCACAGGAAATGGAGGCCTGCGTGCACCCAAAAGGCCAACAAAAAAATCCCCAGACTCTGTTGTTTTATTTAAGAGAAAAGAGCGAGGATTTCTCTCTTTATTTTTTTCCCTTTTGATTCAAGGGCAGACGTAACAGTATCTCTGAACGAAGAGTTGTTCTGTTTTTTTTAAAAATTAAATAATCAGTATTTGTGGCCTCCGAATAGAAAGCTGTCCCTCCACTGGGGTTCGATGAGGGAAATTCAGGCTATTTCTGGCACTGAACAGGGAAGGTATTGTGCAGAGCTAGATAATACCCTGGGTTTTTCAACACCAGCCCTGGGTAACTGAATACACCCCGTGAAAGGAGGGAAACTGTTTGCTAAATAAAGGATCTCGTTTGTCTTCATGTTACGTGTGGTGCCGAGCTCTGGGGGGGTCACACACGTGATGAGAAGATGGTTATGGGTATGTGGACATGGCTGATGGCAAGAAGGGGCTGATTCCCACTCAGCTGCCATGGGAGATCCTGGGCTCTGCTCTGTGCCTCAGTTTCCCCATCCAGAAGGGAGGGAGTACGCTGCTGATGGGGGAGAGGCTGTGGGATGTGCAGATTGACCTCCTGCCCGAGAAGAGCCCATTATTAATGCAATGCACAAATGCACCATTCCCTGCTGTGCCTCCATTTCCAGCAGTGAATGAGCACACTCTGATGACTCCTCCCTGTTTCCTGGGAAGGGGGAGTTTGATGTGAGTGCTGGAAAGGGTTAACGTGGCCCCGTCCCTGGAAGTGTTCAAGGCCAAGCTGGATGGAATTTGGAGCAACCTGGTCTAGTAGAAAGTGCCCCTGTCCATGGCAGAGGGATTGGAATGAGATGATCTTTGAGGTCTTTTCCACCCCAAACTATTTGGCGATTCTAAAATCCTCCAAGCTCCTCCTCCACCCCCTTGCTAAATCCAGTGTCAGGAGGATGCTCAGGAGCAGAGACTTGATTCTGGATTTTTCCATGCCAGCGAGAGCTCACAGCTTCCCAGCAGAGATGGGGCATCACCTCCTCGACCTGGCCTCCCCTCTGAGGAGGGGAAGTCTTGCCCCTGGCTTTAGGATTTTGCCCTTAATCCTCCGGAGCAAGCTGCAAAGTCATCGCAGCGCTCAGCTGTTACGAAACAGGCTGTCACCATTAATTCCTTGTGCTGGCTGGGAGCAGGGCTGGAGTGTGGGAGATGGAGCAGAGCAGCAGACCAGCCCCTGGGCAGGGTGTGGGCAGGGCAGGTGTGGGTGGGATGCTGTGCTCTTTCCGGGGAGGGGGGCTCATCACTGGAGTGTTCAGTACTTGCCATCGAGAAGTGCTTCCTTCTGTCCATGATTGATAATGGGCCAGGAGAAACTGTGATTGCAGGGGATGGATGGATGGATGGATGGATGGATGGATGGATGGATGGATGGATGGATGGATGGAAGCAGGGTATCACAGCTCTGACCTTGCAGAACAATAGGAGACCATTAAATCATCTGCAAATGGCCTAAATTCCTTTCTCTACTTTAAAACCTCCTTGTATCTGAGGCCAAGAGCTGATGACTGGAGCCCATTTTAACCCCTTGCTTTGGCCAAGCTCACAGTGTGGTCAGCAAGGGTGGGCTCCTCCTGCCCCATCTCCGCCTTGTCAGGATCCCAGCTGAGACTGGGAGCATGACCTCCAGGCTGGAGGGAAATCCAGCTCTCCCTGGTGCAGTGACGTCAAAGGGCTCCAGCCCCAAGGAGAAGGCCTCCAGAAGTGCCACCGTGGTTTTACCAGGGAATGTGCTTTATCACAGGGCACGAAGATTTACTGGAGCTAATCTCCCCCAGCGTGATTTCCTGCATTACAATGTTGGCTGAGATTTTGGCCATTTGGCAACGACAGTTGGTCTGGCTGCAGCTCACAGAAGCGTTTCCTGTGAATTTGCACACTCTGTGGCAAAAATCAATCACGTTTCTATTCTGCTCGTAGCAACCATCTCTCATTTCTTTTAACCCATTCCACCCCTGCCAGTTTTGGGCTCACTCATGTAGCAATGCCCTTTCCCACTAACCAGCTGCCTCACAGGTCTCAGTCATGGATTAAGATCACAGAATCAGAGAATCATTTAGGTTGGAAAATCCCTCTAAGATCATCGAGTCCAACCAGCACTGGCAAACCCACCACTAGACCACATTCCTGTGTATGCATCTCTTTGAGGGGAAATTAAATAAATCTCATAAACAGCCATTTTTCAATAGCTCCATGAGCATTAGGAAATGGGATAAGTATATAAATATCCTCTCAGAGACATTTAGTGTGACAAGAAGCAGCTTTCCTTGTTTCTGTACAGGATTTCCCAGCAGCAGTGCAGAACCATGATGGGTGTTTCATGGAGGAGACCTCATGGGCTGCTGCCTTTATATCCTGCCCATCCAGCCCCACTCACAAATTCACCTCATGGCTCTTCTTCCAGCCTCTCCTGCATCCTGCTGAGGAACATGTTGAGAACAGTATATCCTTTCAGCTGTAATTTTTAGTAAATAGACCACCAATAGATCTTGAATTTAGGCAATTTTACCTTTAAATATTTGCTGTGTGAGCTTGGGAAGTGCCCTGGAGAGTGGGAGGCAATCACCAGTGCTGTGGGCTCACTATTTCTCGCTATTTCTTGCCTCTGTGTTGGCCAGATGGGGAAGGGATCCTTCAAATACGCCTGGGTGCTGGACAAGCTGAAGGCCGAGCGCGAGCGTGGCATCACCATTGACATCTCTCTGTGGAAGTTTGAGACCACCAAGTACTACATCACCATCATCGACGCCCCTGGCCACAGGGACTTCATCAAGAACATGATCACCGGCACCTCCCAGGTGAGGGATGGGGCCCAGGGCTGCTGCAGGGGAGAGGCTGGGGCTGTTCACAAGCTCAGGGTCGTGCAGGTGCTGTTGGAGTCCTTTGGGAGGTGGGGAGTTGAGAGAGCAGACATGGAGGAGTGTTCAGCAGGGTCCACCCCAGAGACTGGGTGGCACCAGGGGCCCCAGCACGCCACGGTCCTGCACCAACCTGGGTTCTTTGGGCACAAAGAGGTGGTTTCTCCACCCCATTTCCACCCACATGAGAAAGTGGGATGAATGTGGCCTGCCTGATGGCTGGGATGCTGCGAGCTACAGCCCTTTGTGTGAGGGCATCTCCTCACTATTTTAGCCTCAGCCAGATGAGATAGACAAGAAAATTCCACCAATCCCCTAGGTTTTATTGGATAAAGGAGGCTCCACAGATCTTTTCTCCTTCCTTTTCCTCAAACTGTTCTTTGTCCCATATTATATTGCCAAACGCAATGGCCTACCCTTCCTGAGTAGGATGGTTTCCCCTCATTGCTTTGTGGGACATTCCTGCATCTCCCTGTCACTGATGGGTGCTGAGTTAACCCCACTGCATGCCCACTGAGATTTCCAGTGAGGTACCAGTTGGACTGGGCATGGCTATCTGCCAAACCCAGGCAGCTTCTGCTGTGTGTTTTGGTACAAAAGCAAATCTAGGGAACACTTTCCATTCCTGGAGTCACACCCATCACCCAGGAAGGTTTTTGCAAGACCTCAGTAGGGTTTTAAATAAAACCTTGTCTGTAGATGATCAAGATGAGGTCCTGGTCAGAGTCCAGGAGGGATCCACACTGGTTTCCCACCCACAATGCAGAACTGTGTGAGGTTGGCAAGTCTGAAATAGCACAGCTGGCTCAG
Organism: Ammospiza nelsoni; assembly: GCF_027579445.1. Classification (NCBI taxonomy): domain Eukaryota; kingdom Metazoa; phylum Chordata; class Aves; order Passeriformes; family Passerellidae; genus Ammospiza; species Ammospiza nelsoni. Next base: position 6,193,411 of record NC_080644.1, on the reverse strand, counting down.
TTTTAAGGCAGATCAGCAGCTGGCAGGTGCTCAAAGCCCTTGGGGTGTCACCAGGGCTGTGCAGCAATTCTCTTGCTCTCCATCCCCAGGCTGACTGTGCTGTGCTGATCGTGGCTGCCGGTGTGGGTGAATTTGAAGCTGGCATCTCCAAGAACGGGCAGACCCGCGAGCACGCCCTGCTGGCTTACACCCTGGGGGTGAAGCAGCTCATCGTGGGCATCAACAAGATGGATTCCACAGAGCCCCCCTACAGCGAGAAGCGCTACGACGAGATTGTCAAGGAGGTCAGCGCCTACATCAAGAAGATCGGCTACAACCCGGCCACAGTTCCCTTCGTGCCCATCTCGGGCTGGCATGGAGACAACATGCTGGAGCCCTCTCCCAATGTAAGTGTGCCTTGTGTTGCACTTCTCCCCCCCACCCTGAGGATCCTGACCTGGGCTGAAGATGAGCTCTGTGCTCTGCAAGCATTTCATGCACCCGTTGTGCACAAAGGCAGCAGGTGATGTGCCATGGAGCTCTGCTTGGCCCTGGGCAGGATGGATGGGCTCCCTGTTCGTGGGTGCTGTGCCCAGGCCAGGCACCCAACAGCTAAACATGGGCATCTTCAGGAGATGATCTGCCTGGCTCTGCTGGATTTGAAGTTTTCACCTTGTCAGAGCTCATGGTGACATTAGAGCAGCAATTGTCACTCTCAGCAGGAGCAGAGGGTGTGTTTTTTAGGGCATTGTTTTCTGAGGGGAGTAAAACAATCTGGGGTCAGGCTTGGAGCAGCTCCCACAGTGCAGCTGGGTCTCAGGTCCCCTATTCCATCCATGCTCTGTGTCACTGCAGTGGCCAAACCTCCTCTTCCAGTGCTGGGATCTCACTCCTACAAGTGGTGTTTTCTCCAGGAAGTACCAGGCTTCCCATGCCAAAACCACCTACAGGTGATGTTTTCTTCAGGAATTACCAGGTTTCCCATGCCAAAACCACAGTTCCCTACAGTATCCCTTTGAGGCTGCTCCTTTTCCGGTTGGTTTTTACTCCCTCTGTGATGGGGACGGTGGGGAGACAAAGGCAGGGTGCTCTGGGTGTGCCCATGCCATCATTTCATACACCAGCTTAAGAAAGATGGAGGTTTTTGGCAGACAGGCTGCCCATAACTATTCTGACACTGCTTTTGTTGGAGAAAACCTACCTCAGGGTTAATCTTTTAAAGAAATGATGGGCTGGAAAGTTCTGGCCAGGGGAAGGTCCCTACTCTCCTGGTGACTTCTGTGTGACCTTGATCAAGTTGCTCAGATCAGACACCCCAGGAATCTCTTGTGAAACCAATGGGAAATTTGATGCTTAGGGGGACTTCAGGACATCACCTGTGGGTGAGGGCAGGGCTCTGTGGTGAGTGAGGCAATCCTTGAGTCCAGCAGCAACTGAGGGAGATCAGGGATCACAGTCGTGAGGAAGGGGAGTGCTGCAATGCAAACTCACACAGCCGTGAAACACAGCTCCTGCCCTGCACAGGAAAGGCAGCTCACTTGGGATGGCTTGGAAGGAAGGAATTATTGGGGTGCTTGGGAGATTCCTGCTCCCTGAGGAGCAGAGCTGGGATAAAGGTCAGCCACGGCCATGCCAAACCCAGCCCCGAGGTTCTTGAGTGCCTCAAATCAGGCAGGCTCCAAATGTCAGCAGCTGCTGGGCTGGGAAGATGATCCTGAACAACTCTCCTATAAATAGGCAGCAGAGGGGAGGCACGGAGCAGGAGGGGCTCTGTGACCCCCCCCTTCCTCCAGAGGGGTCTCAGGGCAGGTTCCCAGTGTGATGTGCATGAAACAACTTCCCAGGGCATGAAACAACTCTCTCCTTTGTCCTAAGGAACCAGCTGGCTCCTAGGGAATTGGGAAGAAAACCTGGCCTGGAAGAGCATGAGCTCTTCTGGAGAGGGTTGGGTACAGACTCCTCCTCCTCATATTGCATCATCTCTGTGAGAGCTTAAGCAGGAACCTGGTGTAGATGTCTCTTCTCTCTTTCCTCGCCTGAAAAAGCTCTGATTATTTTCACTTGTAATTCCTGGACAGGTTTCACTGAAGCACAAGGCAGTCAAGTGACTTGTCTGTCTGTCAGGGGACTTATCAGAAAATGGGGATTAGAGCCATGATGTCCCTGCAGCTCCTGTTGCCTCTGAGCAAGGGTGGTGTGGTGGAGCTGGCTCTGTGTGGGAGACTCCAGCCCACAGCCCTGTTGCACAGAATCCCAAGGCCAACTGAAAACATGACAGCTGGGCTGTGCTTCCATCAAAGTTTGGCATTTGAGAGCTTTTTGGGAAGTGGGGTATTCTGTGAAGAAGCTTTGTGATGCTCCAGCTGGCAGAACGGGGCCATTCCAATGTGATGTGGGAGATTTTCACCCCATGGGATGCTGCAACCCAAACACTCCCAGTCTCTGGTGTGGTTGCCTGGGGCTGCAGCCTCAACACTGCAGTGTGTGTGTGTGGGGGTGTTGAGGTGCTCATGGGCTGGGAAAAGCAGGGAAAGGCAACTGCTCTGTAAAATAAACTTTGAGTGTTAAGGAGCTGGAGCTCAGCTGTTATTCTGGGGAGCTGGAGCCTCTCTGCCTGCAGGATTTGGTCAGATCCTGCTTTTGCCATAGGAGTGATGGAGTAGGAATTGCTCTTTGGGGGTAGATTTGGGGAATTCATGACAGAGGTTTTATTTGGATGGCCATAGGAGGCAGCACAAACCAGGTTTTGCAGATGCCTTTCACCCTGAGGCTGTGCTGAGGTTTTGCAGAGATTTGTTCCCAGAAGGTCTCTAAGTTCATCTTTACCTGATTCTTGGCAGGTCAGCAGTTCCCTGGAGAGAGGGACATGGGCAGAGATTGTTATTCTCCTGTGTGCCAGAGCTGTGCGGGGCAGAGGGACAGGAGCTGTGGGTACCTGGTGGTCACCATCCTCGAGAGCAGAGCCTGTGGGCAGGTGGCCACCAGCAGCTGCTGGCACAGGGCCCTGCCTGGCGTTTGGGCCGTGCACCAGCAGGGTGGGGGAAGCTCTGAGTCATCCTGCACACAGCACGAGGCTCCCTCAGTGCCTGGATGCAGCTCCCATTTTGCCAAGCTGTGCCTGGCTCTGGGTCTGGCTGCACAGCAAGACCTGCAGTGCCCTGGGCAGATCCCACTGCAAGAGTGTCCCCAGGCTCCTCCTGCCACTGCCACCAGGAAAGACAAGTGGTGTCAGATGTGACCCTCTGAAGGGGCTGGCCTGAATGCTTTGGATGCAAGCTGAGTTCCCTGGATGCATGTTTTCCCTCTCTCCTTCCCAAAGCTGGTGCAGATTGCAAGATAGGAAACCAGACTTGGCATAGCCACATCCTGCAGGGATGCCTGTGAAGCTGGGGGCACTTTGGGGTCTTGCTTCACCCCAGCCCCATGCCCACTGCTCTGTGCCATTGGTGCTGGTGCTAGGGGAAAAAAGCCACATCCACAAAATGTGTGATGGATTTGGGACACACAGGAAGCATTTGACATTATAATGGGAAAATACTGTCTAACCCTCTCTGTGCAGAGGCAGGGAATGGCCTTGCAGACTCTGACCTCTGCTTGTTGTGTCAGGGTTGCCTCAGACCCAGGACTAAATTTTTGATTCCAGCAAGCTCCAGGTGTTGCTACAGTTTGTTATGTCAGGGTTGCCTCAGACCCAGGACTAAATTTTTGATTCCAGCAAGCTCCAGGTGTTGCTACAGTTTCCAGATGTGCAGCATCACCCCAATAAAGCAGTGTAGTTCCCTGCATTCAACCATGGTACCTGAGCCCATTTCCACCCCTCTCTGCCTCTTTTCTGGGCAATATTTTAGTTTCAAAACCCACTTTAAGGCAGGAGAAGGGAACATCTGTGAAAAGCAATGCTGTCTCTTGGCAGCTGGGTTTGCAGCACCCTCCCTAAGCCAGGGTTTAGAATCCAGACCCTGGAGGGATGATAACAGGAGAGGGTGGGGAGAAGCATCTCTCTGGGGCTTGCCTTGGAGAGCACCTTGGTTGAGCACTTTGTAGCTGGTGCTTGGCTGCAGACCCTGCAGTCCCTGTGCTGAAGGCAGCATCCCTGGAGGGTGGGATCCAGGCAGCTGGTGCAGTGCCCAGGGGTTGGTGTTGGAAGTGGGCTGTGAGTTTGCTGGCTTTAACCACTTCCATCCTTTTTCTCCTGTTAGTGATGTGTTGCTTTCTAGAAGAGAGAGAGGGAGACTGAGCAAAGAGGAGCAGATAAACCTGCAGGGATGGTGGAGTGGAAGGAGCTCCCCAGCACCCTGATAAAGCCAGGACTTGGGAGGAATGACTTTGTGGATGTTGTCTTGGTGGGACAGCTCTCTGCATTTACCTCTGGGTGCTGAGGACAGGCACACCCAGGGCATGTTGGAAGTGTTGAAGGCCAGGTTGGATGGGCCTTGGAGCAATTTGGTCTCGTGGAAGGTGTTCCTGCCCATGGCAGAGGGGTGGAAAAAGATGGTTGTTAAGGTCCCATCCAATCCAAAGTATCCTGTGATTCCATGGTTCTCTGGCTGCTCTCTCCCCAGATGCCTTGGTTCAAAGGCTGGAAGGTGGAGCGCAAAGAAGGCAACGCCAGCGGGGTGTCCCTGCTGGAGGCCCTGGACACCATCCTGCCCCCGACCCGCCCCACAGACAAACCCCTGCGCCTGCCCCTCCAGGATGTCTACAAGATTGGAGGTGAGCCTTGCCCCTCCTCTGCCTTAACTGAGTCATCATTCCACAGAAATTTGGGAGTGACATTTCCAGGTGTTGGGAAACTGGATGGATTTGACTCTTCAAGCCAGAGATAATGTTGGAGAAAAGGGGTGGTAGTCCCAGGGCAAAAACCCCATTTGAGCTTGGGCTGTCTGGGGTGGAGGTGGACATGCCCAAAGGTGCCCAGGGACCAGAGAGGAGCAGCAGCTTTGTGAGCTCTCCCCCAGGCAACACACGATGCCAAAACGGCTGCAAATCTGTGTGTCCCCAGAGGTCATGGCTGGCCAGGCAAGCTGGAGGCAGCAAAACACATTCTGTGACCCAGGTGAGAGACAAGACCAGCAGGGAGGGCCACTGAGGCTGGTGCATGGCAGCTTGGCTGTGACCTGCCCAGGCTTCCCAAATGCTGGTGTCCATCACTGGCACCTCCTCCTGCCGAGCTGTGCCAGCCATGTAGGGAGCACCGTGGCTGACGCGTGTCCCCTTTCCTCTGCAGAGGTGATGGGGACACTTCGCTCAGCTATAAATACCCCTCTGTGAGCTCTCTGACCTGCTGGCATAAGTGGACAGCACTGCTGACTCCCTGGCTGCTGGATCAGGCGGGCACAGACTTTTCCAGCTCTTTCCCACCCTTTTCCAAGGACACATGCACTGCAGGGGTCGAATGTGGGATTTTAGCTGGGTTTTTAATGCAGGCTGCTGTTGTTTGCAGTGGACATGAAAGGTGGTGAGCAGGTCTGTGTCCTCCCCTAGCTCAGCTGGGGCAAAGGGATATGGTTTTACTGGGAGGCAGGTCTTTGGGGAGGAGAAACACTGTAGGAAGAGGGGAGATGGGGGCAGCTGGGTGGATGTGGAGGAGCAGATGGGTCCAGCCAGCCTCTTCAATCTCTTTTCAATGTTGTTTTTCTCAATCATTCTTCCTGTGCCTTCAAAGGGGAATTTCCCCAAAGTCTCCTGGTGACACAGGGTACAAAAGACCCCAGTCATGTAATGAGCTACCCTCATTCTCTGTCACAGCTGGTGGTGTGGCCATCAGGGATGTGGACAGTGTTGTTGCACACATGCTGGGATGTCCCAGTCCTCCATGCAGGAGATGCCACAGCTGCTCCAGGAGAACTTTTGGAGCATGCAGATTGCTCAGGGTTACTTATTAAAAAAAAAAAAACCTCTGAGTAGGAAGGATGGACTCATAGTGATTATCAAGATCCTGGTGTTGATCTGCTGAAAACATGGGGGTTTTGGCAAGGATCAAACATGTTCTTTGGGGACAACCAGTGTAGAAATCTTACTTTTGCTGAACCCAGGTTCTGGCCCAGGGATATACCAAGCAGATTGAATTTTGCTGCACTCTGTCCCTGTTTCTGCAGGCATTGGCACCGTTCCCGTGGGCCGAGTGGAGACCGGCATCCTGCGGCCCGGCATGGTGGTCACCTTTGCCCCTGTGAACATCACCACTGAGGTGAAATCCGTGGAGATGCACCACGAGGCCCTGAGCGAGGCTCTGCCCGGCGACAACGTCGGCTTCAACGTGAAGAACGTCTCAGTGAAGGACATCCGCCGCGGCAACGTCTGCGGGGACAGCAAGTCCGACCCGCCGCAGGAGGCTGCCCAGTTCACGTCTCAGGTGAGCAGGGCTTGGTGGTGCCACCACGCCTGGCTTGCTGCCATCCCCCAGCTGCCCGCTGTTGGGCAAGATGAAACAGGAAAGCCTTATAAATATGATTGCGCGGCAAAAGATTTTGAGAATATGGAAACTATAAGTGAGATTGAAATGAAAGCAAGCTTTGAGATCCCTCAGTTACTGAACAATGGGAAAACAACGGTGTGGCCAGCTGAAGGTAATCCCCTTTTGATGAAACAATTCCTTCTGCTTGCAGGCAGATCCAAGGGTCAGAGCAGACCCTACCAGCTTGGAAGAAGGGGCCCAAAGAGGAGTTTTTAGGGTTTAAAATGTAGCACAGTATGGTAATATAGTGATTCTTATAGGCTGTATGTAAATGCTATAGAATTTGTATATTGTACTAGATTGGTTAGTGAGAATCAGAATATTCAATACAGAAGACAATTTATTGTATTGTAAAGGGAACTTTGCTCTCTTACCCCTTTTACTCTCTTATACTTTTGCTCTCTTATACTTTTGCTCTCTTTCCCTTTTACACTCTTATCCTCTCATCCTCTCTACCCCTCTCTTCTCTCGACCCTGCTCTGAGCTGTGGCTGGCAGCTCCCAGCAGGGCCCTGCACCCAGGCCCTTTGCAATAAACCCCAAGTTCCACCACCTGGCTTCAGAGATCTCTCATCTCCATCCATCCCCACCATCCTACCCCTGATGCTCCTACAGCCAGCCTTGCCATGACACTGCTCTGTCCCCCAGGTGATCATCCTGAACCACCCTGGCCAGATCAGCGCTGGCTACTCGCCCGTCATCGACTGCCACACCGCACACATCGCCTGCAAGTTCGCTGAGCTGAAGGAGAAGATCGACCGGCGCTCCGGCAAGAAGCTGGAGGACAACCCCAAGTCCCTGAAGTCGGGTGATGCAGCCATCGTGGAGATGATCCCTGGCAAGCCCATGTGTGTGGAGAGCTTCTCCCAGTACCCACCTCTTGGTAAGGGAATGGCGCTTTGGAGGTTTCCTGTGGAGGATTGTGAGGGCTCTGTGGGTGCAGAGCTCACACCAGGCATGCTGAGCTTCTCCCAGCTAGATGAGGAGGGAGCTGAGGATGGTTTTTTGCTCCTCCATGTGCTTCTGAGCTGGGCTTCCAAAGGCTGGGTTGCTTCTCTCTGGGAGCAGCAAGACTTTTCCTTTATGGTTACTAAACCATGATAGTTTCTGAGCACAGAAACATTTCCACCTCTCTGCCCTAAAACAACTGGTCATGAGAAGAAAGAAGGAAGTTTGCTCAGTGGAGGCCACCTTTTAATGCAGGGAAGTGCCATACTTGAGTTCTAGGATGGTTGTATTGCAAATGACATTAAAGGCCATCTTGGTCCACCCCCATGCCATGGGCAGATACACCTCCAACTAGACCAGGCTGATGTTGCACATCTGGAAGTTTAGCAGTGATGGAAGCTTGCAAATAAGAAATTAGGTTTAAGTTTAAAAACAGTAATTTAAATAGAGGGGAGCATTAGGACTAGCAAGGGTTGATATCTCAGGGCTTGTCCCTGCTCCAAGGGCAAGGATAGCACATGGCACCATGAGTAGGAGGATGTAGATCCCACCACCACCCTCCCGAAGAGCCCAGCCTCGGTGTCTCACTGGCATTCCTGCAGGGACAAGCCCTGAGAGCCCAGCCTCGGTGTCTCACTGGCATTCCTCCTCTGTCTGTCCCTCAGGCCGCTTCGCTGTCCGTGACATGCGGCAGACTGTGGCCGTGGGCGTCATCAAGAACGTGGAGAAGAAGAGTGGTGGGGCTGGGAAGGTCACCAAGTCTGCCCAGAAGGCCCAGAAGGCTGGCAAATGAATCGTGGGCTCCCAGTGCATCGCGCAGAAACCATCCCTGACACCAGGACGCTGCCACCGACTCCCCCGGGCGCACGTGTGCACATCAGCTTGTAAGAGTTTATATGTCAACGACTGGATGCTCACCATTAAGGTCCAGTGGAAATTCTTTAAAAGGAAAAGCATGTTCCAGCGTTTGTGAGGCTTCATGTTAATTTTACCAATAAAACTGGTACAACATCCACAGTGGAAAAAAAAACAAAAACAAACCAAAACCAGACAAATCCCCCCTCCCTCCCCAAAAAAAAACCAAACCAAACCAACCCAAAAGGTGTGGAGCTGTGTGTGTATGTCTGTTACTGAGAGGGGCTGGGTTGGCTGGGGTTGTGTAGTCTCACTCAGAGTAGATGGTGGGGATGGGCACAGGAGGGGCTGGGATGGAAATAAGGAGGAAAGAGGACAGTTGGGAGCCCATATTCAGGGTGTCAGCCTGCACTCAGCCCTTCTCCACCACTTGGCCCAGGTGATTCCCCCAGCCAGAAGCAGCAACAGCTCTCACAGCAGTTTTGAGGATCTACTTAACCAGTTCAAGCCTCTAAAATAATTTTCCAAGGTCATTATTATATTTTATTCATGCAAAACAGGCTTAAATTGAGCTCTTACAGTTATGCCACTGAAAGAAAGGAAAATAGGGCACCCCATGTCTCTGTAAGGGTGAGCAGCATCACTTTGGGTCTTTGTCATCCCCCATCATTTTGGGAGTAGTGACTGAGACTGCCTTCTCTCCCCACATCCTGCTCTGCCTCACACATTGTGGATCCCCAGCCCTTTCCAAACAACACAAAGAAACATTTCTTCCTGACTGAAGCCTAGACACGACTCAGGTCTCACAAGAAGCCCCAAAACTCATAGTCTTCACCCAGGGCAGTGTCTTGACTCCCATCACAACCTTGCAGCCCCAGGCAAGGTGTGCATCTCTCCCAGCTCCACCCAGTGCAGCTCCCCCAGCCCAAAGGGTTGTGGTTGCTGAGTGGTTGGGATTGACCAAAAAGCCCCAGCCAGGAGCTGTGAGGGGCCTGAGTGGGAGCTGCAGGAGGTGCAGTGGGGCAGGGAGAAGGAGGGAGGCGGTGTGAGAGTTGTACATCCACTGCATCATTCCAGGGATGTTTCCAAGGGACATTTCCTCCCTGGAGGAGGCATTAGCAGCGTGCTGGGGCATCCTGAGCTTGTCTGTGCCCATGACTCGGCCTTAAGGAGGAGACAGTGCTGGGAACAGATGCTCTACAGCCTCTGTGAAGGGCAGCACCATGCGAGGCCCTGCCCAGGAGAGCTCCAGAGGCACCAGCATCATCATCATCACTGTTTGTGTCACAAAGCCCTTAATGATCCTAATTAGCATCTGATGCTCTGCAGTGCTGAGTGTCCCCAGGCAGAGCCTCGAGGAGTTGACATGCAGCTGAATTACAGAGAGCTCTGCATGATCTCACCCTGCCTGCTCCCCAAAACTCTCCCATCCCATTTCTGCATCTGACAGACACAGGCTGGCTCCCTGGGCCAAGATCCCCAAAACTCTGCACAGCCCACCAAGGCTCATCATCCCTCACCACACACCCCACATCCACCAACACAGAAATCAATTTGATTCCCAAGGTCTTTGCGGTACCTGGACTCTCTGAAGTGCCGTGTCCTTGGCATGCCACAAATTGGAAGGGGATCTGGGGATCCCTGCAGGCACAGCACAGCCACAAGAGAAGGCTGTTATCCCACTGATGGTTTAATCTCATCTTCCAGCTCCTCCTGCATTTCCCAGCTCCCAAGGCATGTTTTCCCTGAGACAGCTTGTGCCTCTTCCTGGGTATTTCCAAGCAGGAGAACATCCTCATGTGCACGATCTTCCTGCATCCTTAGAAGCAGCAGAAACAGGAATTCCTGTGGGAATATCCCTCCCACACTGTTCAGGAACCTCCAGCTCCTGTGCCCCATGGAAGCCAACCCCTGGCAGTGGGGACAACCCTGGGGGACAGAGAAGAGCAGGAGCAAAGTCTGCACCTCTCCTGCTATTTTAAAAGCAAAAACAGGCCTGTTATGAACAAAAACTCGGTTAATATTTTTTATGAGAAAAAGTTTCAAAAAGGCAGCCAGACCACTGGCCCTGCCCAAGTTCTGTGTGTTTTGTTATTGTAATCACGGGTCGTTGTCGTTAATGGTTGTCTTTGTATTGGTAAAAGCCCTGGCTGGGGCGAGGTAATGGCCCTTCTCCTGGGTGGGGACCTTGCCCAAGGCTAAGTTTTACCTTTCTCAGAATAGGGAAGATACCTGAGAAGGTGGGGGGGGTTATGCAAAGTGACTCGCAAGACCAGAATGCTTTGTGGGACCCCCATCTCCAAACTCGTGGAGAAACCCCAAAAACAACGAGCCACCTAAGAGTTAAGAGACTGGAGTGATGTCTGGACGTGAGGAACCAAGTGCTGAGCCTGCAGAGACGCAGAACACCTTCGGACCCTCTCACCCTGACCATGGGAGTTGACCCCTGCGGTGAGACCAAGCTGACGGAATGGGAGGGGTAACATCTTATGGGATCAAGCCCTAAAGGCTCCCAAGAGGATCTGATCCCCAGCTCTGCCCCTGGTGGACAGAGCTGTGCATATCCTCCTCCTCTGAGTCGCCCTGGGAGAGACGACGGGAGACTGCAGCCCCGCCGAGCTACCCAATCCTGAGCTGATCACTTTTAATAAAGGCATTAAACAGGAGAAGAAGTCTCCTGGCCCTTTGTTTATTTCAGCTGGGGGCTCTCGTCCGGGATAGCCACGCCGCAAGAGGACTCAGGACTGGCCATCTTGGATCTTCAGAGGACAGCTGGCTACCAGGACCAGAGGGACCGGCTCAGGACAGCGACGCAGAGGAGCACCGGAGCACTGGACTGGTGAGAAATCCGGTGGCGGGAGTGGGAGACGTGCGCATGTGTGTGTGAGTGAGACGAGGGCCGGCAGCCGGACCTTCGAAGCGAGAGTGGACCCCTCAGTACTGCGGTTCCGGCTTTTCGCGAGAAAAGCGGCCAGGAACAGGGGGACGCGAGTGGAATTAGCGCAAGTGAGTCGTCTCCCAAGGGGGAATAAAGGGACCCCCCACTCCGGGCGTGCGGAGTGAATTACTGTGTATGAGTGGCACGCACCCCAAAGTCCTGACAAAGGGAGGTCAGGCACTTTTGTAAGGCTCGAGAAGGATTCGAGTAAGATTTGTCAGTCCCGAGAAGGATTCGGGTGTTTCACAAGCCCTGCAGGCAAAGTAAGTCCTGACAGAGGGAGTCAGGCACAAACCCCAGCGAAGGAGGCTGCGGTTTGCTTTTAAGTCCTGATACGGTGAAGCCTAAAAATTGGCGGGTTAGGCGAACTAAAAATCAGGCAGTTGTTTTTCCTGACTGAGGGTGTCAGGCACGACCCGGATTCTTGGCCGGGGCTTCGTGTGCTTAAGTCCCGATAGATGTAAGACCTGACGCTGGGAAGTTGGGCAATCAAGAGATTGGGCAGTTGTTTCATTATAAAGTCCTGAGCGTCAGGCAGAAATTTGAAGTTCAGTGGAGGAGGCTGGGGCTCCTCAAAGAAGGGTTTCTCGGTCAGTAGAGGCACCTTTGGGATTTTTTTATTGAGACCTGAAAAATGGGATGTTGTAGTAGTAAAAAGACTGGCAAGAGACTGAGAGATATACCTCCTAGTAGTCCCTTAGGGGAACTGTTAGTGAAATGGGATTTTATAGAGGCCACGGAGGGATTAGATAAAGTGAAAATGATCCATTATTGTATGGAAGTGTGGCCAGAATTAGAGGTGCAAGGAGGATGGCCTTGGTGTGGGACAAAGGATAAGTGGATGTGCCAACAATTAAATAATTATCTGACAGCTCGAGGCGATACTGATCCTGAGCAATTACTGTATGTGGCTTGCTGGTTAAAGAGTGCTGTTGAGGATGAAGGGGTGCGAATTTGTAAGGTACAGAGGAAGAAAGAGGGGAATGAAGGAGGGGATGATAGAACTAGTAAAAAATGGGACCCCCTGGATTATTTGCCTCCTTCTGCCCCTCCACCTTATAATCCTCTTCTTCAAGCACCTCAAATGGCAGGTCCGGTTCCTCCCCCGGCTGCCATCTCATTACCACCTGCTCAAATTCCTTCTTCTACCTCTTCAGCTTCAGCTATGACAAACTCAGTATCTCCTCCAGTTCCTTCTGCACCACCACGAGTGCATACTCCACCTGCTGCATTCTCCACCCCTTCTCCAGCTCCGCTTAATATCTACTCAGGCTCTTCTCCCCCTCCTATTGCTGTCCCTTTACCTCCTCCTCCTAGTTGGGACACAAATGTCTCCTCACCCGATAAACAGCTATCAGCAAATACACCTGCTGATGGGCAGAACATTCAGGGTAACCCAGAGAACCCTCAAAGTAGCTTGGCATCTGAAGATGGGCCTTACTGTAGCACCAGATCCAAGACCTCCAAGGCAGAGAAACTCTTTCCCCTCAGAGAGGTTCCTATGGGAGGAATAGCGGGAGGTGTTGGCTTTGTGAATGCTCCCCTAACTGCTTCTGAGGTGAGAGGATTCAAGAAAGAGTTGGGGCATTTAGTTGAGGACCCAGTGGGCATAGCCAAGCAAGTGGATCAATTTCTAGGTCCGAATATCTACACTTGGGGGGAGATGAATTCCATCCTGAGTATATTATTTTCCCCAGAAGAGGTCCAGATGATTAGGGCGGCTGGCATAAAAATTTGGGAGAAAGATAACAGTCCAGGACCCCAGGTGCCAACAGGTGAACAGAAGTTGCCACTAACAGAGCCCAACTGGAACCCTAATCAGGAGGAGGGGAGGAAGGCCATGAGGGAATATAGGTCTTTGATAATACGGGGGATCAAAGAGTCAGTTCCCAAAGGAACCAATACCCAATTGGCATTTGAGGGTACACAGGAGAAAGATGAAGCTCCTGCTGCCTGGCTTAATCGCCTAAGGCGGAATTTCCAGTTGTACTCTAGAATAGACCCAGACACCCCAGAAGGTCAAATGCTACTAAAAGTCCAATTTGTTACCAAATCTTGGCCTGATATACGGAGAAAACTGGAAAAGATGGAAGATTGGCAAGAGAAGGACATTAATGAGTTATTAAAAGAGGCATTGAAGGTGTATTTAAGAAGGGAGGAAGATAAAGCAAAGGCCAAGGCTAAGATCATGGTTGCTGTAGCTAGAGAAAGTGCAGGGTGGGCAGGTCCACCACCAGGAGGAGGCAAGGATAGGCCAGTACTGACCGGTGCACGAAGGGTGGTGAGACCTCAGGAAGTCCCTTTGAGAGTACGACAGTGTTATTACTGTGGGGAGGCAGGACACATCAGGAGGTTTTGTAAAAAGCTCAGTCTCGATGAGGCAATAGCCAAGGAACAGGACAATTTAGGAAGAATTCTTAAGGGGGAGGACTAGGGGTGTCAAGGGCTTTTTACTATAGGGGACCCGATGAAACATCTAGAAGAGCCCTTGGTAAATTTTGAAGTGGGACCCCTAAATGAAGAATTTGAATTTTTGGTTGATACAGGGGCAGATAAGTCCTGTCTCAACAAAATACCACAAGGTATGGAAATTGGGAGACAATTTTGTGAAGTATTGGGTGCAGAAGGGAGACCATTTAGAGCATCTGTGATTGAAGAAGTGAAAATAATTGGAAACTCAAGGCAATGTAAAGCTAATTTTCTTTATCTGCCTAACTTAGAAAAAAGTTTGTTAGGAAGGGATCTGCAAGTCCATTTGGGGGTTGGGATTGTTCCAAGGGAAGGGAGAATGGTAGTACAAGTGATGAAGCTGTCTCAAGGAGATGTTGCAGAAATAAATCCTGAGGTATGGGCTGAGGGGGGAAAGAGAGGCTTATTAGACATTCCACCGGTAACAATAAAAATGCAGGATGATACCTCACCCATACGGGTTAAACAGTATCCGATTTCCCTAGAAGGAAAGAAGGGGCTTGCTGTAGTCATCGAGCAACTGTTGCAGGAGGGAATTTTAGAACCCTGCATGTCACCACATAATACCCCTATACTGGCAGTTAAAAAGGCTGAAGGGAAATATAGGCTGGTACAAGATTTGAGGGAAGTCAACAAAAGAACCATTGCCAGACATCCAGTTGTGCCCAACCCATATAGTCTCCTAAGCAGAATTCCAAGAGAACATGCTTGGTTCACTGTCATAGATTTGAAGGATGCTTTCTGGGCGTGTCCTCTGGCAACAGAATGTAGGGATTGGTTTGCCTTTGAATGGGAGGACCCGAGTACGAAAAGGAGGCAACAGCTAAGGTGGACCCGATTACCACAGGGGTTCACTGAATCCCCCAATCTCTTTGGACAAGCTTTAGAGAGCTTGTTGGAACAATTTGTCCCTGAACAAGAAGTGCAGATCTGGCAGTATGTTGATGACCTGATGGTATCAGGAAAGGAAAAAGATCAGGTCAGACAAACTAGTATTAAACTTTTGAATTTTCTGGAGGAGAAAGGACTAAAAGTTTCCCAAGGGAAACTACAATTTGTGCAATCAGAAGTAACATACTTGGGGCACATAATAGGGGGAGGGTATAAGAAACTAAGCCCTGACAGGATTTCAGGTATTTTAGCTCTCCCGGCCCCAAAAACGAAAAGAGATGTGAGAAAACTCCTGGGCTTGTTTGGATATTGTAAGTTATGGTTGGATCAATACACACAGAGTGTGAAATTTCTGTATAATAAACTAGTAGATCCAGAACCCCTAATTTGGACAGTTGAAGATGATCAACAATTGGAAAACTTAAAAGACAAATTGTCTTCTGCCCCGGTCCTAAGCTTACCAGATCTCAGAAAGGGCTTTGACCTGTTTGTGAGTGCAGAAGGAGGTATAGCCTATAGAGTATTAACTCAGGAGTGGGGAGGGTGCAGGAAACCTGTGGCATACATCTCCAAATTGTTAGATCCAGTGGCTAGAGGCTGGCCAGTTTGTATACAGGCAGTAGCAGCAACTGCAATCCTGATAGAGGAGACGCAAAAATTGACCTTACAAGGAAAAATTAAAGTGCATACTCCTCATGATCTTAAGGCAGTACTGAGACAGAGAGCTCCGCAGTGGTTAACCGATGCTAGAATATTAAAATATGAGATAATACTAATGAATACAGAAGACTTAGAATTTATCACATCAAATGCCCTCAATCCAGCACAATTCCTAATGGGAGAGCCTATAGAGAATTTAGAACATGACTGTCTAGAATTGGTTTATCTCCAAACAAAAGTAAGAGAAGATTTGGAAGATCAGCCTCTAGCAACTGGAAGAAGCTTATTCATAGATGGCTCTTCGAGGGTAGTAAATGGAAAAAGAGCTTCAGGTTATGCCATTATAGATGGAGAAACATTACAAATTGCAGAAAAAGGGAAACTATCCCCAAGCTGGTCAGCCCAAAGTTGTGAAATATATGCCCTGAAAAGGGGACTGGACTTACTGGAGGGGGACCGGGGAACCATTTATACGGACTCCCAATATGCATATGGGACAGTTCATACATTTGGGAAAATATGGGAGGAACGTGGGTATTTAAGTTCAAAGGGAAAGAGCTTAGCCCATGAGAACCTAGTGCGATCAGTACTAGAGGCCCTACAAAAACCTATAGAAATAGCAGTGGTCCATATAAAGGGGCACCAAAGAGGAGACAGTTTAGAAGTTAAAGGAAACCGACTGGCTGATCAGATAGCCAAAGAAGCAGCTCTAGAACCAGGAGATCCAGTAAAAATTTTGAAGACAAAAATGACACCTGAAAAAGGGGAGGAACCTATATTTAGTGAAGAAGAATTAGAAGCAATAAAAGATTTAAAGTTACATCAAGGACAACAGGGAGAGTGGTTAACCTCAGATGGACGGGTGTTTTTGAATAAAGCACTGGCTCGGACAGTGCTAACAGAACTACATAAATTAACTCACTGGGGAGTCCAAGGACTATGTGATCATTTCCTAAGAAATAACCTATGCATCGGGGTATATAGCCTGGCTAAAGCTGTTACCAGAGGGTGTATCATTTGTCAAAAAGTGAACCAAAAAGTTATGAGAAAAGTAGCACCTGGAGGAAGGGAATTAGCCTTGAGACCCTTCCAAAGCATACAGATAGATTTCACTGAAATGCCCCCAGTGCAAGGATACAGATATTTACTGGTTATAGTTGATCATCTCACGCACTGGGTAGAAGCCTTCCCGACCAGGAGGGAAACAGCTCAAGTCGTGGCAAAAGCAATCCTAGAGAATATTATCCCCAGATATGGTATTGTGAACACCATAGACTCAGACCGAGGTCCACATTTTGTGTCCCAAACATTACAAAATATAATTGAGGCTTTAGGAATGAAATGGAGGTTGCATACTCCGTGGCACCCCCAGAGTTCTGGGAGGGTGGAGCGAATGAACAAAACTCTCAAAAATGTATTAACTAAATTGATTGAAGAAACAAAGATGAATTGGCTGAAGTGTTTGCCCCTAGCGCTGTTGCGCATCAGAACAAGACCTCGGGCTGACATAAGAATTTCACCTTATGAAATGATGTTTGGGTTGCCATTCTTGTTAACACCTTATAGCACAGGAGACTATCTGGAAGGGGAAGAAGCTACCAGAAAGTATTTAGAAATAATTGGAAGAACTCTGGAGGGACTTAGAAAGAAAAGATACCTTCCTCAAACTTCCCCTCTCGACACAAAAGTTCACAACATTAGTCCAGGAGATTGGGTTTTGATAAAATCATGGACTACAGGAACATTAATGCCTAAATTTGAAGGCCCCTTCCAGGTGCTCCTGATCACAAATTCAGCTGTGCGGACCAAAGAAAAAGGTTGGACTCATATCACAAGAATAAAAGGGCCAGTCTCACCCCCAGGTACAGGACTGGATCCAACATCAGCTTCCCCCTCTGGCATTGGACCAGAGTCCACACCACTCTCACCCCCCGGCGCTGGACAAGATTCATCTGCTTCACAAGCTAAATCACCTGAGTACACTGTGGTAAAAGGACCAAAGGATTTAAAGTTGACTCTCAGAAGGAAGAGTCAAAAAGACTGAACTGTGTGGGAAAAAAATTGTTTGTTAAGAGTTCTAATATTGCTTAAAATGTTTTAAGACTGTTCTGTGTAAACTATGTTGGTAAAAAGTTTAAGACTGTAAATAAGTAATTCTAGTTAAGTTCCCCAATTTATTTCTAAAGACTCCAGGTTAATCCTCTACAGAACACTCCCCTGGGAGGGGAAACCAAAATTGGTAGGGAACAGACCAAGAGAGGTTTAACCAGAGAAACGGGTAGAAGGGACTCTAAAGAGCTTGGAAGCTTTTCTTCAGTAAAGTTCCCCAAGAGGCAAGGCCGGGTGGGCAGGCTGTGCAAGATGACCCATACCGGACTCTTGGGAAGGGTAGTGCTGATGGCTCTGATTGCTGGTGGTGCTCAGGGGAGCCCAGCTGAGCCGTGCAATGAATGCTACCAACCCCTCTGTGAGGAGGAAGTGAGCTCCTTGTCGAGAGTCCACATCAGTTCTAACCCTCATTGTGTTAGCCTCTCCCAATTGGTCTTTTATCAAAAAAATAAGAGAGTGTATTGGATAGTATACAATACTGCCACTTTTAGGCAGCCACTCCTAGGAGAGTGCCCTATAGAGGAAGCCTGGTTGTGTTTTGAATGGGATACTGCTGAAACAAGCTCAGCAGATCTAGTAAAAAGCAAAGAAATGGTGAAAATGGTAAAAAAAATTGTTTGTTACAAGTATTTATATGAGTGTACTGGAAAAGAGATAAACCCCTTTAAGAACACATTTCAGGGGAGCCTTAAACCCCTAGATTTGATCTTGTCTGGCAGCTGCACCGCTGGAGTGATAAAACCAATTTTCTTATTACCCAAAGAAACTGGATCAAGTTTGGGAGTTCCTATATATAATGATTTGGGAGAAATTAAACAGAACAGGCACAGTGAAATAGAAATTGAGAAAATCCAAAATTGTAAAAGCCAAATTCGTATCCCAATATCTATGTTAAACAAAGTTATTCGGCTCCAGGCAGTATTAAAAATAAAGAATTCAATTATTAAGAACATTTCAAACGAAATAAAAAGGTTAGCATGTGTAAATAATGAAGATCAAACTCCTACACTTGATCCCAGTGGGTGAGAGAACCTGGAGATTTTCAAAAAGGATGTGTGGGAAAAGGTAGTTTTTCTCGCTGTGTGTGTACTTGGAGGATTGCTATTTTTACTATGCTTATTTATCTGTTTCAGTAAAATAGTGTTTGCCATGAAGACAAACCTGAAGAAACCAAGGGGAGTAACAAGGTTAAGTAACCATGATTACCAAAGTGCACAAGAGATTTATAGTAGATTCAAAACAAAAATCGAGAGTTGATGCGAGCTTAGAGTTTAAGCTCGATCAAAGAAAAAGAGGGGGGACTGTTATGAACAAAAACTCGGTTAATATTTTTTATGAGAAAAAGTTTCAAAAAGGCAGCCAGACCACTGGCCCTGCCCAAGTTCTGTGTGTTTTGTTATTGTAATCACGGGTCGTTGTCGTTAATGGTTGTCTTTGTATTGGTAAAAGCCCTGGCTGGGGCGAGGTAATGGCCCTTCTCCTGGGTGGGGACCTTGCCCAAGGCTAAGTTTTACCTTTCTCAGAATAGGGAAGATACCTGAGAAGGTGGGGGGGGTTATGCAAAGTGACTCGCAAGACCAGAATGCTTTGTGGGACCCCCATCTCCAAACTCGTGGAGAAACCCCAAAAACAACGAGCCACCTAAGAGTTAAGAGACTGGAGTGATGTCTGGACGTGAGGAACCAAGTGCTGAGCCTGCAGAGACGCAGAACACCTTCGGACCCTCTCACCCTGACCATGGGAGTTGACCCCTGCGGTGAGACCAAGCTGACGGAATGGGAGGGGTAACATCTTATGGGATCAAGCCCTAAAGGCTCCCAAGAGGATCTGATCCCCAGCTCTGCCCCTGGTGGACAGAGCTGTGCATATCCTCCTCCTCTGAGTCGCCCTGGGAGAGACGACGGGAGACTGCAGCCCCGCCGAGCTACCCAATCCTGAGCTGATCACTTTTAATAAAGGCATTAAACAGGAGAAGAAGTCTCCTGGCCCTTTGTTTATTTCAAGGCCTGACAAAAACCACGGCTTCGTTTCCATAGAAATATGCCAGGGGAGCTGTGAAAGAGACTCTGGTAGCACTGCACAAGTGGTGAGGTAATTAATGATGGAACTGCAGAACAGCAAAAATATAAACCCCAGAGGATTTAACTCAGACTTGCTCATGGCTCAGAGCAGGGCCAAGCTTTCAGCCTCATTTCAATGTGGGTTGGTGCCCAAGGTGATCTGCAGCAGCAGAAAGAGGAGATGGTGCCTGCAGTGAGATCTCAGCAGCAGCAGCATTTTGGGAGGTTTGGGTCAGGATCTTTAGTGAAACAGAATTAACAGAAATATTGTTATTTAAACCCACTTCAAAGCATGAAGAAAAGAAAAATATTATGAATTTCTGGGCATCTCAACACAGTACCCATGAGGCCACAACCTGCCTCCAGCCAAACCTTGGGTTTGAATCCATGTGGATCTGTGTTTTGGGATTGGATCAACAACCCACCATGTGCAAATCACTGCCAGGACCCACAGGGCTTGCAGAAACACAAGCAGTGATGCTCTTGGTTTGACATGATCCACTTTGGGGTCGTACCAAAATTATAAACAACCCAACAGCCCCCTGAACTGGACCATAGGTGGGTTTTGGCAAACCTTGCAGCGAGCTCAAGCTAATTCTGGAACCACCAGCACCATGTTGGAGCAGGTGGGTGTGTGTGACCCATGGCAGGTGACAGAGCTGTGTTGGTGAGATGGATTTTAAAATACCAAATTCTCCTCCAATTCCTCCTTGCCATGGCCAGGATGTGTGCTAGGACACTACAAGCTGGAGACCAGAGGCATTTTTTTATAGCAACTTTTATTGTTTTGGAGTCATTTTCCATTGCGGTCCTCCCTGAAGGCGTCGCGGTGGCTGCATCCCGTGGCAGCCTCATCGGTGCCATCTCGTGGAAACAGGGACAAAATCCTCCAGGAACAGATGCCGAGCAGAGGAAATCCAGACCCGCATCCCCGATCCTGGCAGGGACGTCCAAAGCAAAAGGAATAGCCTCGGGAGGTGCAAAGTGCTTATTGCCGTTTCTTTGGGGACCAGAGTTTGCAAATGTCATTGTATTTCCTGAAATTTGAAGCTGGCGGAGGGAAAATTAATTGAGGTTGTAGGAAAGTCAGAAGCCATCAGGGCTGGCTCTGCTGTACAGCTGGGGATCAGCTCCTCAAGAGGCGAGAATCCAAAGGGCCTGGAAGAGGAGGGAAGGAGAGGGAGGTGTGTGGGGGCTGGATGTGACCAGCTTTCCCAAAGGGACATCATCTCCACATGCAGCACACCCTGTGCACTGCATGGCACTGTTGGTGGAGAAGGGAAATCCCATAGATGGCACCATCCTTTAGGTGTGAATGGACATCCTCTGCCGAACCTGGTGCTGACTGCTCTGGTGGCATCCACTGGAATGAGGAATGAGCGCTTCTCCCTTCCCACCTCTACCCTCGTGTCTGGCTGGGTGCTGTTAATAATTTAAAGTAAGTTTTCTTAATCCACTGGAGCTGATTGGCCGACTCAGCAGGCGTTTGGGGCTGCTCTAAAAAATGTATAAGGCTTTTTCAAGATTGCAAGTGGAATCCAGGCTGCATATGCTGAGCTGGGGGAATTTGAACTGCCTGCTGCCCTTCTGCACTTGGAGGGGAGTTAAAGCATCAGGCACAGCCCCTTGTCAGCCTGGGCAGGTCCCTGCAGAGACCCAGCACAGGGAACACATCACTGGCATGCAGAAAACCTCTCCAGTCAGGGCAGCTCCTCTCCCATGGCTCCCTCATCTGTCACCAGACTTTGCTGAACCTTCACCCCACACAGGCACTGAGGTCCTGCCTGTGTCACGCTGACTCAAAAGTCTTGGTGACAACTGAAGCATTTACACAGCATTTGAAAATACACCCCACTGAGGGAAAAAAGCAAACAAAGATCTCCTGACCTCCCATCCTGGTTTTGCTGCCTTAGAAGACAATGCCACTGACTGCCAAGGAGGCCAAGGTGCTGTTCAGCTCAGAATTTCCAGAGGACATCACCCAAGGGAGTCCTGCCATCACTGCTGGTGATGGAGATGCTGAATCATCTGTGGTAGCAGTGGGAATGATGCACATGCAGCACAAAGTGACTGTGTGACCTCAGAGAGTGACTTCATCCCTGAACAATATCTTCCCTTGTGCCCCAGCAGATGCTTCTCTTCTCCTTTGGCAGTTGCACAGCCCATTTCCCTTACAGAGCTGCACTGCCCTGGGCAGCTCTCCATCCAGCCCTGGTGTAAATCACCTCTGCTCTGCTCCCCAGCCCAAGTGTCTGGGCTTGGCCTCTTTCCTGAGCAGATCTGCACGATGTTGGGCACCCAGGTCAGAGCAGAAGGGGCTGAGGCCATCCCCACAGCCTGGGCACTGCCTGGGGATGAGGAGTTCTCCCTGGGTTTCGTGCCCTTGGGGCTGGACACACATCCCTCAGACTAAACCTTCTTGTGAAGCAGATGGGCCAGACCAGAAGCTGGGGAAAGGCAGATCAGGGCAGGGAACATCCATGGCTGGGGGGGTCTCGTCTCTCCATCCTGCTTCCATCACACCCCCTTCACAAAATCCATCAGCCACCCTTGGCCCCAGAGGTATAAATTCAGAAAAGAGGGAGGGAAGCCAGGCTCTCCCCCAACATTCTCTAAGGGTCAAACCTGAGAGTTTTTGACTGATTTCCTTTGACCACCTCCCTCTGCATTTCCCCAGTTTGAGATCCAGGTGCACCTGCAGCCAGGGGAGCACAAAGCAGCAGTTCTGGCCAGGGCAATGCACCACTTGGCACGTCCCATCCTCCTCTTGGCCTGTGCTTTACCCTGTGCAGGAATATTGCTGAACTGAAGAGAAACTGGAGCTGTAGCCCAGCCCAGGGTGCAGCTCTGGGCCAGACTGTCCCTTCTGCCTCGGGTAGCATTTAGCCACCACTCTGATGCTTTATGTAGAGGTACTGCAGCATCTTCAAATAACTCACTTCAGCTCTGCTCACAAACACTCCTTTGCTGCCTGCAAATTTAGGATGGCCTGGTTTTGCTAAGTCTAAATGATTTGTAATCACCCCGAGTCTGGCACTGTTCTCTTGCCTGCTATCTGCTGAATGCTCTCTGCAGTCCTGGCCAGCCACAGCCCAGCACTCAGAGTGATGAGTCTGGCAGCAGCCAGGCTTTGGGATGGGGACACAAGCAGGGCAAAGAGAAGAGGACAATCCCCAAATGTCAGCTTTGTGGGGATGTGATGGGTGGGACAGCAGTCACCTGGGGTGTTGAGCTGGGTTTTGGTAAGCCGGGAGTGTAGGGGACACAGGAGTGTGTGTGCCAGCCCTGCCACCCCTCACATCAGTGCAGTGAGAGGATCCTCTCCGAGGACACAGCATGGAATTGTCCCCATCCCACCCTGAAGGACTGTGGTGACCAGAAAGGGCAGGAGGAGGTGACAGTGATCGATGGGTCCCCAAGGACAGGGACGGCATGAGCAAGGCGAAGTTGGGAAAACAAAAGAGGAGTTGCAGGAAAATCAGGCTGGAAGTGAGGAAAAGCCACCCTGCAGGCACAGCACCCACATTTTCACCTGGGGAAACATGCCCAAAGTGCTTGATCTTGCCCTGACACCCCAGATGTTCAGCAGGTGCTTCCCATGCAGGATCCAAGGTGAGCCCACAAAGAGAGAATTTCATCACCAGTAGAACCAGGGGTGCCCATTTTCCCATGGTTTTATGTTTCTAATAATATCCTGTGGGTTCTCTGATGCCCATTATTATCGTGTCCATGCATCACCAGTTCCTGCACTGAGGAGATTTCTGTCCTCTCTCTCATCACATACTCTCACTCAAAGCAATCTGAAATGTCCCCCCAATCTTTAATAAAGAAGATAAAAAATGCCCAAAAGCTCTGCAGTTATTAAAGGAGGCAAGAGAGATGCAGATGCACGTACACCAGCTTTCCTTAAAACCTCAGGTTAAAGATAAATAAATCATAAACCCTTGCCCTTTCACGTTCTTTTGATTTCCCAGGTGTCCAGGCTGAAAGACTGACGAAAGCCTGCAGCAAAAGCCCGTGGTGCATAGAAACTATGAATGTAGTTACTTTGAGAGTTTTTCTTTGCAGATGACACATGGTATGCTGTGACAGAGGCAGGAGCATGGAGACAGCCACGTCTGCCTGGCAGCTTCCCAGCAGAATACTTCCATTTTTTTTAAACCTGAAACATGGATCAAAAGCAGCCCTCCCAACTAAAATCAAAATCTAATATTCTTTCTTCAATATTTTTGAAATGGAAAAAAATTACATGGAAAAAATGTAATGCAGATTTTTTTTTAAATTTGGAAGGATTTTTTTAAATCTTTCTCAACAATGAAGAGGTAAAATAATTAGCTTTCAAGCCTTTCAGTATTTTAGTAATTGTGTTTGGTTTTCTTACTTTCCAACTCTGTAGATTTTGACATTTCAGAAAGAAAGAAAAAGAATTGAAAAAAAGCTTTTGCATCCAAAAAAGAAAATTATTTTTTCCTCCATGCAGGTTTAGGGCTTTAGCATCTCCTCATGCTGCTCCCCTCCTAACCCAGGACACCTGGGACCATCTGGAATATATTTATTTGAGCTGCTTTCCCTTCCATGTCAGGCTAGAGCACAGATCAATCTGATGTGCCCCTCCTTGCAGAGATGATGTGTCAGAATCAGCTATTTCAGTATGGGCTTGCTTCTTTCGGATGACAACCTCCAGTCCCTAAATATTCATGCAGGTTTTGATTCAGCTTTGAAGTCAGTGGGAGGCAGGTGCTTGAATGGGAACAAAGCACCTAATGGGCTTTGTGGGACTGGGCCTGAGCCAGGATGCAGTTATGGTTCTGGGAGGTGCTTTGCTGGGACCAGAGCCAGTCCTGAGCTGGATTCCAAGCTCCTGAACCCAGGCAAGGCTGGAAGAGCTCCCAGGTGAGACCCAGTTTGGTTTTGTTGCTGTAAGCTGTGTATTGTGAGGGGCACAGCGTTGGCTTGGAGACACTGGGGAGGGGGCTCTTGGTGGCAAGGCTCCTCCATCTCTGAGTGGTCGTCCCCAAGGAGCTTGTGGTGGCCATCAGGGTGTGGGACGAGGTCCTGGAGCCTCCTTGTCCTGGGGGATGAGGTCAAAGAGCACTGAGGTGATGGCAATCTGACGGTGTGGCTTTGGTCCTTGTGGGTGCAGGAGGAGGAGGTGGAAACCCAAGGAGGTCAGGAGGAACAATGTGAGCACTGGGAGACGTGAGGGATGACTAAGAGAGCTAAATTTACAGAGTCTGGGAAAAGGAAGGCTCAGGGGCAACTGTGGTCACGGGCTAAAAATACCTTCAAGGTAACGGCATAAATGAAGAAAAGAAATTACACGTGGTCCCAAAGGAGGCGAGGGCAGGAGAAGGAGCTGGAGGGCAATGATGGAAGGGTGGAGAGTGGAGATGGGGAAGGAGACCTGGCCAGTGGGGAATTTGCCAGGATTGTGTGCACTGAGTGGGGCAGAAGCAGAGCAGTGTAAAGGTGACAGGGAATTGGGCTGGGCGCTGATCCCTCTGTGACTTTCAGCTTCGTGGGCGCTCCAAGAGTAACACAATTTATTAATTCAAGAGAATTTTCTTTAATTTTGGGTGTTTTTCCACTTGTTTCTCCTTCCACATGCCTAGCCAAGCAGCTGTTCTTTCCAGAAACCAGTTTTCCTTAAAGTCAGGCCTCCACGGCACAAATTAATATTTAGACCTCAGCAATTTTAATCACCCTTAGAAAGGAGGAACATAAATTTCTAGTTAAGAATGGAGCATGTGTATCTCCCAAGTCAATTCAGCATAACTTGGAGAGATTTCTGTTCATACAGTCAGACGCTTCCAGCTGCAGCTCAAGCTGATCTCATACAGCAGGATTTGTCCTGACTTTTTTCTGGAGCAGCCTCCAATGAGGTCGGTGCTGTCTAAGAACAGGGCAGGAAGATGGATGGTGGCACAGAAATTTTGCATCCAATAAATATGTAATATAAAATAAGCGGCTCTGTCAGCAGCAGGATGAAGGGAGCCTGGTTTCTTCTTATCAGCATGTTGCTTGCAAATTCTGATTGATCTAAAGATTTTTAGTGGTTGGGAGGCGTGGCCTCCTCATGGGCACCTTTTCCTGTGCCTGGTAAAGAGGAGAATTCACTTTAAAATCACCTTTGAAGGGGGAGAAGGAACCATTGGGGAGCCTCTGTCTATCAGGGCTTCTAGTTTTGATGAAAATGGATAGAAACTTAATTAGCATTGAAACAGATGACTGTCAGATTTGATCAGGACTGGAAAACCATCTGGTGCACCTTCGTTTCAGGTGATTAAAAACAAAAGTTTAAAAAAATCAGTGCTGATGCTGTGGTTGTGACTGAGTGCCAAAAGCAATCTTTGATCTCTGCCAGTTTGAACCCTCTTGCTCTCAAGGTTTTGCACCAGTGCCCTCGCCACCCTGCACATCCTCTGCAGCTGTACCACATCTCTTCATCCCAAACGTGGAAGCTTTGTCTGAGCATTGTCTTTTATCCCAGCCAGAAATGTCACACTCACCTTTCTCCTTTGGAAATACATAGATTTCTCCATTTGTGCACATGAATTATCTTTCCTACAGCTTTCTTCCCCTGAAGGCTCCACCTTATGTTGGGGAAGCAACTCCTTCCAGGTCAAGTTCCTTGTATGAACCAACCTCTCTTGGGTCAGGGCTGCTGGTTTCAAAGCCAAAACTGATTTGGCATGTTGGGAAGAGTCAGGCAGGGAAGAGACATGAATAATCAATGGGCAGGGGCTCTTGAGGGCTGTTTTCTCCTCAGAGAAGAGGATGAGGGTGGTGGGAGGTGAGGGGGAGCTGAAGCAGAGTGAGATGGGTGGACAAGGGGTGCAGAGAGAGCGAGCTGTTCATGTATTTCCCTTGGCAGGTTGGTGTTGCTGGGATGTTGCAGCATCCTGTACAAGGGGAGGTAAAGCCATCTGCTTTAGGGTTTGAAAATAGCTCTGGGAGAGAGCTGTGAGTGACAAAACCCAGGCTATGGGTAGCACAGTTCACACAAGCCACCAGCTGGGTGGGGATGGAGAAAGGGCTCTCGTTCAGTGTTTCAAGCAGAAATTTATCCCTGGAGTCATTCTAGATATTTCACACCAGTCATTTCTTACTACATCTCAAAAATCACCAGGGGACAGAGCATGGACTTTCTGTATCTTAACATGGATTGATGGATTTCATCCTACCTTCAGGGTCTAAGCTATCTGCCATGGTGTTTGTGTTTTAAAGCCATCACCAGTGTTGAAAGCAAAGGACTGACTCAGTAATTCTGTTTGTTTGTGGAGACATAATGTCCTTGGATCAGATAAAAGCACCTTCCCACTGCTGCTTTTATATACCTCATTAATTCCCAGTGTTAATGGCTGTGTCTTGTCTTGTGCCACCCAGCACAAGTGACACACAAGTGACTTCATCTCCAAAATTACCTGCTGCAGGCTCTGTGCAGGACATCACAGCTCGGTGCTTGTAACCAGTTGCTGCTCCTCAGGGCTGAAACTGGCCGGGCACTGGACACTGGATCAAGGGACAGCTGCTGTGAGTGACACGTGGAGGTGGAAAGGGTGAAGCCATGTGCTTCTGAGCACTCAACTGCATCTGGTGGTGCCAATCCATAAAAAATGAGTTACAGATGCCCTAAGAGTCCATGGTAAAAAGAGAAAAGGGATGAGGCTAGAAGAGGTCTTCACCCTTAATTTCAGGCCTTTTCCACTGCACCCTGTTCACAAAAAGAGGCAATCCTTGATGCACTTGCTCTCAAGGTCTTGTTTGTCTTTGAGGTTTTGCCTCCCTTCTGAGTGAAGCAACAATCCCTGACAGTCCCTGCAACCACACTGTGCCTTTCCTCAGCCCATGACTTGGAAAGGGTGAGATCCCACCCCTTGCCTTTCCCACTCCCCATTTCTGGTGGTCTCAGAAATGCAGGGCACCCAGAGCTGTGCTGCAGTATGGCACTGAGAATGACCAACTAATTAGGCAAAGAGGAGTGTGTTGAATTTAGATTCTTCTTTACGGCTCACAGACTATTTGTAATCTTGAATTTGTTAATTGAAAATTGCTTCCTTTGTTTGTTGTTGGCCTTTTTGTGGAGGGGGATATTTCCTGCTTTGGGACTGCGTCACTGAATCTATAATAATGCACTTTGTACATTAGTGCCAGGCACATTTGTAATTGGCCACCCTATTAAAGAACACTAATGATCTTACAAGTGTTCACAAATAATGAATAGAATGGCCCCTCATTGAATTGAGCAATTTATTCACTGACATACTTGCAGATCTGGTTTTCCAGTATTTAACCCAGCTTTAGTTTTCTGCCTGCCTTGCAGAGATGGATTCTCTTTCAGCCATGTGTTGGAGAGAATATGGGTCACAGGAAACGTTCTGTTCATAAAAAATGTAGGGCTGCTCCACACTCACTCTTCTCTCAACGTGCATGACAGGGTTTGGGGAGTGAGAGGCAGCAGCTTTAATCTCAGGGCTCCTCTTATCCATTAGTTCTCACTGGGATCCTCCTGAGAAATTAGGAGAGGACCAAAAAGCCAGGACTTGAGAAGAGCACTCTGAAAGGTTATGTTGATTTTCTCCTTTAAATATGAATTTCAGGGAAAGCTGGCAACAATACAGAGTGGTAAGATTGGTTTTCCAGCAAAACCCAGCCCTGGGTGGCTCCTGCAGGCATAGAATTCAGGGCCACCATTTTGCTGCTTCTCTACTAACATTGTGTTGAGGCATTTGTGATGAAAGGCGCAGCTTACCTGAGCTTGCTATTTAATTTACAAACAAAAAGTTTTGTCCTGAAGCCTTGTTTTACATACAAAGAACACTCAGAGGTGTGCTGTTCACAGATCACCTATGAATTTTTTGGTTGTAAGGGATAGAAATGTCACTGGGAAGGAGATGATGATGTTGGGCTTGATTTTATTTGGTTGCAGGTCTTCCCATTGCACTTCAAAGAACCCTTTCCATGGAGGATAATTATGTGGGGCAGGCACCTCTGTCCTGTTTTCTGCAGTCTGCCTGTCTTCTCCTGAGTCCAGTGAAGGTGTGTCAGCAGGAAATATTCCCTGGTGCAGAATCCACCAACGGTGTAAGGGGGGAAAATGCTGCTGCTGGGCTATAAATAGTGGGGTATTAAAGAGCTGGTTTGTGTCAGCACATCTGGAGATGGACCTTCTGAACAGCTTGGTGACCATGTCATGGTGCAGTTTCAGCATGGAAGCTGAATTTGGTCTTCCGAGAGGATAGGTTGGGAGGAGGTTGGGAAGCGTGGAGAAGGGAATGACTTTGCACAGTGGGATTTGTGGAGGGGTTGAGCAGGTCTGCTGCTGAGTGGGCTCATGGAGATGGGGTCCCCCTATGACACTGGCAGTGTCTGCAACCTCTGCCAGTAGGAACACAGATGTCATCCCATCACAGGGCACTGCCCAGCCCTACCCGGGGGCAGGAGGAGCCCCCTCCATGGGGGTTTTGAGGGGGTGCCAGAGCCTGGTTTGGGGAGCTGCACTGTGGGCAGCAGGAACATGTTGTATCTTGATTTGAAGGTGGGATGTCCCCCCCTGCATTAGAGGGGACCTACATTTGGGGGAACAATGCCAGACACTGCTTTTCTTGGTCGGAGCGGCTTTTTTTAAATTTCGAGGGGGTGAGGAAAACCAAGCCCGGATTTTTGGGAGTGGAGAGCGGGGTGACTGAGGGTGCGGGCGGCTGTTGCCAAGAGGGATGCCAAGGGTTAAAAACAGGGCTGGCATCCCACCACAGGGCACTGCCCAGCCCTTCCTGGGGGGCGCAGGGGGAGCCCCCTCCATGGGGGTTTTGAGGGGCGTGCCAGAGCCTGGTTTGGGGAGCTGCACTGTGGGCAGCAGGAACATGTTGTATCTTGATTTGAAGGTGGGATGTCCCCCCTGCATTAGAGGGGACCTACATTTAGGGGAACAGTACCAAACACTGCTTTTCTTGGTCGGAGCGGCTTTTTTTAAATTTCGAGGGGGTGAGGAACGCCAAGCCCGGATTTTTAGGAGTGGGGGGGGGGGGGGGGGGGTGCGGGCGGCTGCTGCCGGCGGGGGATGCCAAGGGTTAAGGGGGCGGGCGGCGGCGGGGCGGCGCTGGCGGAGCCGATTGCAGCGGCTCCTGCGGCTTCGGCTGCGCCGGGCGCGGAGCAGCGGCGGGGAGCGCGGGCGGAGCCCCCGCCGGAGCCCCCCGCCGCCCCCCGCCGCCACCATGGTGCAGAAATCCCGCAACGGAGGCGTCTACCCGGGGCCCGCCGCCGAGAAGAAGCTCAAGGTGGGCTTCGTGGGGCTGGACCCGGGCGCCCCGGACTCCAGCCGGGACGGAGCGCTGCTCATCGCCGGCTCCGAGAGCTCCAAGCGGGGCAGCATCCTCAGCAAGCCGCGCTCCGGGGTCTCGGGCAGCGGGAAGCCCCCCAAAAGGAATGCTTTTTACCGCAAGCTGCAGAATTTCCTCTACAATGTGCTGGAGAGACCGCGGGGATGGGCTTTCATTTACCACGCATACGTGTGAGTAAAAGGGTGGGGGGCAAAGCTGATGGCAGAGACCCCTCCCTGGGTCGAGGTGCCCTCCTGCATCCCCTGAGCCCCCGAATGCGCCGGAGAGCGGGGATGCTCCAGCTGCAGAGCGGGTGCGGGAAGGGATGCCGGGTGCCAGGGCTGGCTGGGGAGCCCCGGGGGATGCTGCGGGGGGCGGAGGCTGAGCCGCTCCCCCTCATCCTCCCCGAGATCAGCCGGGCCGGCCGGGCCGCCGCTGCATCCCGCATCCCGCATCCCGCATCCCGCATCCCTCGCCCCAGCCCAGGCGGTGCCCGGGATCGGGGCGGCGATGGCCATCCGGGGAAGGAGCTGTCCCTGCAGAGCTGGGGGGAGGCTCCCAGGAGAGTCACCGAGCCCCTGTCTCCCCCTGCCCGCTGCCGCTTGCGGGGGAAGGGGCTGCTCATGCGGTCGGTGCAGCGGGAGTGATGGGTAGCGACTGTTCCTCCGTCTTGCTTGAAATCACCATAGCAATGCTGTGAGCAGAGGAACAAAAAGCTCCGCTCAGGCACCGTCTCTCCTCCCCCCCACCCCCCCAGCATCCTTCCCTCCCCGGCCCCATCTTTGCCTGCTGGGTGGCTGCAGGTAAAGGTTTGGGGCCGGGGTTGGTTCTGGGGCTCTGCTCAGGCTTCTGGAGGTATTTCTTGTCCCCGGTGGGAAGCGTCTGAATGGGAGATGTGTCTAGAAAGAAATGCTAATCAGTGTCTGGGGCTCGCAGCCTGTACGGCCGAGCGGTAAACAAAGGAGCATCCCTGGGTGCTCATCCCCTCCCCGGGTTTTGGGCAGGAATGGCCCCGCTGACCCGCGTTTGGCAGCAGGATTCCCCGAATCCCTGAAGCATTGCTGCATAGGAGTGCAGATGACTTCCCGTTGTTCCCAGGCTCGCCAAGGGAGGGTCAAGATAAATCTCGGTGTTACTGCAACTCCCTTCCCTCTGGGACTTTCCACAGTCCCACCGGGCTCTTCTGCAGGCCTGGGCTCGGGCTGAGCTGCTCCAACCCTTGGTGCCAATGCTTTTTTTGTTTTGTTTTTGTGCTTTTCCTCGTGGCCAGGGCCTCTGTCAGCCACGGCAAAAGGATTTTTGGGGCCTTTTCGGTTTTTTTTCCTCCCCCTCCATCCTTTTGCTGTTGTGCTGCTGTAAGATAAGGAGTTGGGATGTGCTTTCTGCTCCTCAGCCATTTTGTACATTGAGGCCTTCCTTGGAGGTGTTGGTGGGACCATGGGAGAGGGGAGATCCTTGCTGGGTGCAAGGGGGAGGTTTGCTGAGCACTGCAGCGAGCTGGGGTCCTTGGGGAAGCTCATTTCCCCTGGGAAATGGGAGAGGAGAAGAGAGAGCATCTGTGGAGCTCAGCTGCAGCTACGAGGAGGAGTGTGAAGTCCAGCACTGGGCATCCTGAGCACCTTTCATGCTCCCGTTCATGCTCTGGAGTTGTGGGATCTTCCACAAATCTTCCAGAACGGTGTGGAGGGGCCAAGTGTCCATGCTGGGAGCTGCGTTATTGTGTGTGCACTGAGGGTGGGGATGCAGTTTGCAGTGTGCTGTTAAATATAGCTGAGACCCCAGCTGGGGACACTGGGGTGACAGTGACAGAGATGGAAGGGGCTGAACGCCAAATGACAAACAGCAGGGGTAGCTCTGGCTGTGAGGGCTTTACAAACATCTTGGGCTTCTTCAGCTGCTCTGTCTTAACTTCTGACCTGTTTGGCTCTCTGCATTTGCTTGGGCAGCCAGGGGTGCTCCCGGGGCCACCCCAAACTGTCCTGCTCCCAGTGCCCCTTGGCTCTCACCCCGGAGCTGCCTCCCCCCAGCCCGAGCAGCTGCGTTTGTTCTGGGCTTGTGACTCCACTTGTATCTGCTGTGGCACCACGGGGAGCCTGTAAAACCAGCTCTGCCCCCTCCCCTCACGCACCTGCTGGGAAATGGAGGCTGAATTCTGGGCTGAGGTGGTAATCGCACCAATGTCTGTGAAGAGTTGGTGATATCATAATTTTTTACAGTGTATTGGGAAGTTCTATGGCCTGCAGTTTTCTGTACTATACCCAGGACAGGTTTAGCCTTGGCAGGTTGCAGTTACAGCTTTGGAAGAGCTGAAGGATATGGGAACCTTCACACAAAGCTGCCAGGATAAGCTCATGGCTCAGTTTTCCCCCCTTGCTGCCCGGGTGAGCCTGGCATGGCCTGTGCCAGCTCTGGGGCTGTTGGAATGGGTTCTGTAACTGGAAGTCAGTAATGCAGACAGACAGGACAGATAAAAAGCTTGTTCAAAGGTGTGGGAGGATGATCAGCCTGCCTCAAGGTCACAAAGTTTGTATGGAAGGGCTGAAGCCATTCCCATGTCCCAAAGGCCAGTGCAGTGCCCTGTGTGTGCTATTTGGGTTCTTCTGTCTCCTCATGCCCCAAACCTCATTTTGTGCCAAATCCTTGGGCACAAAAGCACCTTTAGCCCTCATCCTGCAGGAATGGGAGTCCTGAAGAAGGCTGTGCATGAGGGTGCCCTGTCCTGCCACTGTCCTGGCTCCAGCCAGCCCTCTCCATTGCCAGCACCCCTATTTCCCTGCTCTGCTGCTCACAGGGGCTTCCTGGCATGCAGATTTATTTCCAGTGTGAGTGAGTTTGTGATGCTGCAAGGCTGGGTTTTATCTCACAGATGCTTGCAGACCCAGCTGCCTTTGCAGGCACGGAGCTGCTCCAGGGCTGCTCGGGCAGCTCCCTGCACCCAAAGCCAAGACAAAACTATTAGGGCTCTGCCAGCACGGAGATGTTTTAATAAATATGAGAGGTGCCTCTGGGTAATACCTCTGCTAAATTCCTGCCTGCAGAGGCCCAGGCTGGTTCTGATGCTCTGCCTTGAGAAGCCTGTGCAGGTTGCATTTATTTCCAGTGCTGCATCCTAGATCCAATCCATCTGATTTCATTCCCCACCTCTTCCTGCTGTCGATCATTCCCTTTCTCACCATTTCATGCATAAGAAATCAGGGAAATTCAAACCAGGGAATCTCTCACTCCCCCAGCCCTGGTCTCATCTCAGATGTTGCCTCTCCAAAAGCAGAGCTGTTACCTCTGTGAGCAAAAGCAGGGTTTTATATTTCTGTGTTATGATTCATTTTTGTACTTAATAGCTCTTCCTACATTGACACAACTGGGTGACCTGCTCTTGGGAGCTGTGGGTATGATATATATGATATATAATGTATATTTTGGATAACCCCATGGACAACTGAGCATTGGGGGTCCCATTTTTGAGTGTAGATAGAGGTGCTGTCTGGCTCACAGCAGTCTGAGCCTGCTTTATTTCTCACCTTCTCCCAATATTTCTGTCAATACCTTTCTTTTCTATTTTCCCCCACCTTTTTTTTTCCTTTCCTTTTTTTTTTTTTTTTTTTTTTTTTTTTTTTTTTTTTTTTTTTTTTTTGTGACGGATCCTTTACATTGAAGCATATGGCTTCATTCTGTTCAAGGCTGAACTGAAACTTGAAAAGTTGAGCTGTATCTAAATAGCAGGTCAGGCTTTTTGAGGGGTGCAACAGCACTTAGACCTCAATTTAGTTCTCTGTGCAGGTGGGCATTTGGCTCCTAAAAGTTTTCCATTTTATTACTCTGAATAATTTTTTTTCCTTCTAGTCCTTTTGGCTTGCTTTCTGTCACTTGTCATGTGCACAGAAAGGGCTGTAATACTTGAATGTGATTTTTTTGTCCCTACCTTCCATCTTATTTCAGGAGGCATCACTGTTCTGTGCCAGCCTAAGCAGGGTGCTCACCCTGGGCACCCCCCTGGTCTGAGGTGTTTGGGGACACATTTGCTGATCCCTGGGTGAGCTGCTCAGCTTTGGTCCCTGAGCTGAATGGGGGGGCTGCATTTGGAACAGTGGCAAGGAAACAGCCTGGATTCAGGCACTTTTAAAGCTGTGTGCACAGGAACCAACATAATTCTTGCATTTCCTACTTAGAATTTACAACCCTGATGCATCTCTTTAACTGTGTTAAAAATAGTTTGGGTGCATTTTTCGTCTTCATACTGTGCACCATACATTTAGTTAATTAAGCAAGTGCATGGACTTAAATTATAATAAGGAGGAACATTTCCTCCCTGTCTAATTCCATTCAAATTTCCTTGTGCCATCCCCATCCCATTTGTTCTTCCCTTTTCACCCAGGCAAGCTGCCCCTCTCTCCAGTGCCCTGCATGCTGGCATGGCCATGGCTGGCTCAGGGGGAGCACAGAGGGTGGGTGAGGAGTTTCCCTGGAGTTCCAGGGTTTCTCTTTGCAGATATGGCCTCTTTTGTGACTCCTTTCACTCCTTGGAACTGATAGTTATTTCACATAGATCCATTCCCAGATAATCTGTTAACCCAGAATTCAGGGTGAATGTGGTATGGCAGTGTCAATTGTCCATCCCCAAACCCTGAGGAGTTCATGGCGAGCCCTCGCCCCCAGACAGGGTGTCACAGACATCTTTTTATGAACATCCCTTCCTTATGGTTTTTCCTCCTGAGAAGCTGAGAGGCCTCAGAAACAAATGTAAACATTGATTATCTGCTGCTGTGGAATGCAACAAGTGCATCTGTAATTAGTCTCATGTGCTTGTTTGTAATTAATGGCCAATCACAGTCAGCTGGCTCAGAGAGTCTGGGACAGCTGCCTTTGTTATCACTCTCTTTCTATTCTTAGCTTAGCTAGCCTTCTGAGATGAAACCTTTTCTTCTATTCTTTTAGTATAGTTTTAATGTAATATATATCATAAAATAATAAATCAAGCCTTCTGAAACATGGAGTCAGATCCTCATCTCTTTCCTCAACCTGAGACCGCTGTGAACACCCTCACACAGGGTGGTTGTGGGCAGATAAGATGCCACCCAACCCAGCCCATCCATCAGTGATGTGCAGGGACCTCTCTTGGGTTTCCCTGCCCACTCCAGGCTGAGGGGGATGAAGGGGCCAGGACAGATCTCCCACAGGTTAATAAACCTGCTGGGCTCTGCCCTCCGGGGCTTCTGCCCTGAGCTGTGGGGTCCTGCCCACCCCAGGGACCCGGGCACCTTCCTGCTGGGACGCCTCACGAGCTCCTCTCCAGCTGCTTAGTCAGAGCTTGGTGGGAGCAGCCTGATTGCAGTTGCTTTAATGTGTCACGTTCCAGCCATCGTATTCACCCCACACTGACATTAAGGAAATGAAAAACAAGCTGATCCCCTGGGTGACCTCCTTTTTTTGTGCTGCAACACACCTCAGATGAGTCTTGCTGTGGTTTGATGTATTAAAGGAGGAATCACCCAAAATGCAAGCTCCAAATTCTTTACTAAAGGGAAGATGGGCACAGCTCAAAGAGATATAGTTACAAAAATCAGGTTTGTTGATTTTTTGGTTGCATTGCAGCACAAGGAAGGGGTGGCAGGGTGAGACACTGTGCCCAGGGTGAGCAGAGCACAGGGTTTGCCAGGCATCAGTGCTGCTCACAAGGATATAAAGCATGTAAATTTAGTGTTCAGCTTCTGGGAGTTAAGTAGCAAACACTTAGCCCTGCATAACCCTTTTTAAGGTAGCCCAAATGCTCACTGGTTTCTGAGTTCCTGAGGAACAGATTGTTCTTTAAATTGTGGTGACAGGGAGCTGTGCCAGTCCTTTTTCCTGCCATGTAATCTCTTGTGGAACAGATATGGTAGAGCTGAGGAAGGTGGGGAGTGGTTCCTACAAGGATTAATGTCCCTGTTGGTGTGATGTCCCTGCACATCAAAGAGAGGAGTCTCTAGCACTGGGACACACATTTCTTTAGAATAATGCAATAATTTTTCATCCCTGATGGTCCAAAAGGAACTACATTGCAAAACCGGATTGTTGTGGTGGCCTGGACAGAGTTTCATTAATGTATTTAGAGTGCATTTAGAGTGTATTTAGATGTACTTGACTAGTGAGCACATGATGGCACAACCAGGTGGTGCAGAAGGACAGGGGGTGCAGGATTCTCCACACCACACATTTAAATGCTCCTAATCAGGCTGCAAGACAAAAAGATTTGGGCTCTTCTGGCAGCCACCTGTGATGAAAGATGACTCCCCCAGGACTGCAGGAGTAGATATTTCAATGTAAAATGTTTTGCACTGAGACCATCACTGTGTGGTGAGCAGGCTGTGTGAGCTTGCTCAGCTCGCTGAAGCTTTGGTGACCTGGGCTCCTCATGTGGCTCCTGTGGTCTTCTCCTGGCAAAGCTGCAACCTCAGCCTCCTGTGACACTGACAGCAGAGGTGTCTTGGGGGCGTCCTGTGCATTCATTGTGAGGCACTGAAATAATTACTAGTGCTGTTGTGTGGGGAGTGTCACACCAAGCACTGGCTGGGGTGGCAGGAGCTGCCTCCTTACAGCCTCGGCGCTTCTTGGCTCTACAGCTGCCAATCAACGAGGGAAAGCAGAGAGCTCCTGCAGAACTCTCTGGTCTCTCTTTGGCATCACTCCAGCCTTT
This sequence comes from Ammospiza nelsoni, assembly GCF_027579445.1. Classification (NCBI taxonomy): domain Eukaryota; kingdom Metazoa; phylum Chordata; class Aves; order Passeriformes; family Passerellidae; genus Ammospiza; species Ammospiza nelsoni. The sequence goes on along the minus strand of NC_080644.1, from coordinate 6,157,057 downwards.
TAATGTGCTTTTTAGATGTGCGGAAAAGTTTTGGTGTTGGTAAGCATCCATAAGGTGATTTTTTTTGGAGTGGATCGGATGTCAAAGAGCTGCCTTTTCCAAGAGAGGAAGCGAGAAAACCTCTGGAATCTTCTCACCTCTCTCTCTTGCTGATGTAGGGAGGTGATTTAGAGCCGCATCAGAGTCAGTGGGGTTGCTGGGGGACTGAGTAGTCACTTGATTTCTCTTGGGATCTATAATGTCCAGATGTTTAAGATGCAGTGAGCTTTCATTGTGAATTTGGTGATGCTCAGATGTGTCCTGGATTCTGCATGGAAATCCCACAGCAGCCCCAGTGCAGCGTTAGGTGGGCAGGTTTGCCTTCTGCAGGTGCCCATTTCCCTCTGTTGGTGGCACAGGGAGCCTAACTCACCTTGCAGACCTTAGTGAGAGCTGGGTGGCACCAGTGCAGGCCAGGAAGAGAGATTTTGCATGATTTTAAACTGAAAAATAGGAGTGAGAGTAGGCATCTCCCACCTCCTGCTGCAGCCTGTGGGAACTGGAGTGCTCAAAGGCAGAGCTGCACTGTGGACACCCCAGCCAGGTAAGGTGAAAGGGAGAGATGAGGCTGATCCACATTGAGATGGAATGACCTGGTTCTGAGATCTTTGAGAAGTGGTTTTGAGAAAGGAATCTGTGTAGCAAGCCCTGAGCAGCTCTTGTGATCTGCAAGCAAGACTGGGAAAAATCAGAAGCCACCAAGCCTAAGTGCCCAGTTGCCATCTCCATTCAGAAATCCTCCTTTTCTTACTGCCACCCCCAGGAGGGTGGGACAGGGAAAAGAAACAAGAGGACAGGCAAAAGCAGAAGGAAGTTCTGAGTTAGGAGGCGACTGCTCTCTGTCTGCACGTCCTGGCAGCTCCATCATGGCTGGTGCTTGGTCTCTTCAGGACAGATTTTGCCTTGCGGAGGGTCTTTCCCAAGCATTCACAAATTCCTCATTTGTAAACAAACGCTGATCTGCCTGGCAGTTCTGCTCTCTCGTTTAGAGCTCTGCCAGCCCTGGGGAGGTGACAGTGTGGGAGCAAATTAGGGCTGGGGTGGCAGCAGAGCTGCTGTCACGCACTGCAAGGGATGAGCACAGCAGGGCAGGCACTCCTGACAGAGCTTCCACAGCCAGCCTGTCACTCCCCATGAAGTTATCATGATGCCCAGGAAAAAAAATATAAAAATAAGCTATCAGGAGTCCTGGCTCAAGGGTGACTGGTGGACACCTTGTGTGTCTCCTGTGTGAGGGCAGTAGGTTGTGTCTGGGTACCTGCTGTGCCTGTTTCTTGAAGGTTTGGTGTGGTGGAAAAAACTAATATGGGGTGCAAGGAAAAAGTAAAAAAAATCAGTCAAGGAATAATTAAATTGAATAGAAAGGGAAAAAATATTATTCTGTTAGTATTACAGCAGTGTGTAAGCACCCCTAAGGGGAGGAGAATTCTACTAGCATCTGTTCTGCCTATCAAGTCAAAAAGAGCCAATCCCTGCTGGAAGACTCGGTGTACTGAGCATCCAAGATGCAGAAAAGGCATAAACCAGTTGTTGGGGCAGTGCTGGTAAGTGTTATCTTTGCTCCACTTTGCTTTTTAACAGCATTTCCTGTCACCTGATTTGCTTTTGGATTGGTGGTTTGGTTTCTGTCTGTGCTCCTTGCAAAGGAAGGTGGGGGTGGCTTTGGCCAGCCTGAGAGCCTCAGCAGGGCTGGCACTGGGCTGGGAGGATGGAGGTGGCACCTTCCCAGTGCCATGGGTCACCCTCAGAGGCACAGTTTGCTGTGATCTCACTGTTCATTACAGATGCAGCACGGGGAGGGTTGCGAGTGGCTCTTGTTGACTTTCTCCTGTTGGGGTGTTGTGTGTGGCAGTGGAATGACAGCTCTGGGAGACGTTCTCCTGCATGTTTATGGGCTTGTGCTCAAGTCACAGTCTCAGAGTGGCCATTAATTGGGTTTATGCTTGCTGGGAGGTTCGTTACCTGATCTGAAGAATGTAATAAGGGATAGAAGAGCACTCCATCTTTCACTCAAGAGGAGAGCAAAATAGGTAAATATAAATATCTGTATATTTAGCTGGACAAACAGAGAGTGAGGCTCTGTTTCCTCCTGCCACTTCAAGCCATATGGTGGTTAAGCCTGAGTGCTTCCAGGAAGGGCAGCAAAAAACAAAACCTCTCCCCAATAACAAGGACTACTCAGTGCTCTTGAGGCAGGTGTACTGCAGGAAGAGCTGGGGCTGGTGTGACCATTGCCTCAACGTTGGACACTGTTATTTTTCAGTGGTTATTCATCCTTCCTCTTCCTTTATGCCTGGCAAGGATGGAAATGCCAAGTCTTGCCCAGTTGACCTCTTGCTAGGCCTTCCTCCAAGCTTTCTGGGGTTTATTAGCGATGATTTGTGCTTTAAGGACTGGTGAGATTCCTGAGTCATCCCCTTAGGCAGGGAGCTATTTATTTCAGTGTGTGTGTTACACTCCCTGGGAGTGGGTGTCTCTCTTCCGCTTTTGGTTCCTGCCCTGACACTATATAAAGACTCCAGGCTTGAATGAGCAACAAAGCCAACCCTCAAACTGGCTCCATCCTTTGGGAGATCCGTGCTGCTGATCCCATCTCTCCTAGCTGCAGGGGCATGGCTGTTTGGAGCATGGGTAGGAGCTTGCATGGGATGTTTGTCCATCTCAGGGTGTGGAGATGCTGGGACAGCTCCTGGGGACTTGAGTGTGCTGCATGTGCTTGTCCAGGAGCAGCTCTTGCTGTCCATTGGCTCATGGCTGAGGGGGAGGTGGGATTTGTACCATTTTCTTTTTCCCCGGAGGTTTCTCTGCTGGTCCTGCTGGGTTTTTTGATTAGTGGGGTTGTCATTATTTAGCAGAGATGAGGTGTTGAGGGGCTGTGAGTCTCTGTTGGTATCACAGCAGGGACTGGAGGTGCCATGGGCAAACCTGGGTGGGTTCCTCTGAGACATTCCAGTGCAGGGATTTTGTTGTGTCCTTTTCCCCAGGATGGGCCTTTCCAGACACTCCCCATGCCTGCAGGAAGCTGCCCTGCAATGGGTTTGGGGGGGAAGGAGTAGCACCTCTCTGGCACCTGCACAGCAGCCAGCCTGCTCATGGCAGTGCTCATCCAAAAGCTGACTTCACACCCAATTAAGCATCACCCTGAGCCAGAGGGACAAGTCCTCATGTCATTATGTCTTGAACTCAATTGCTGGCACTTCATGAGGGCTGTGTCTCCACAGCCTGAGGGAATGGAGCATTTAATCCGTATCAGCTCTAAAGAAACTTGGTTAATGTGATCTCTGGTTGGGTTCTTGTGGGTAGGGGATGCACATCTCTGGCATGGTCTTTTTCTTAGTTATGGCAATTCCTGTAAGGAAGGGAAAAATCTTAGACAGAAGGAGAATTTCCTGAGCTCTTTCTCTGTAATTTACCAGAATTTTGCATTGAATTTTTCTTCTTCACCTCTTCTTCTTTTAGCATTGTGATGTTTTTAATACTATTCTTAATTAGCAGCTTCTTGCTTATTGTGCTGGCTAATGAGGGATAGGAAGAATTTCTGCACTGACCTTTTGTAGCTGATGATGTTTTTCTTTTCTGCAACAGAAAACAGATGTAATTTAAAACTTTCTCTGAGCTGCCCCTCCAGACCCAGAGGCTGCACCCTCCCTTCCTGATGCTGTTGTGGGTGGTGGGAGCGCCTCAAGCCATATTAAATGACACAGAGAGAGCTGCTGAGGCTTGGTGTGAGGATCAGCAGATTAATGGGATAAATAGAATCATAGAATTGCATTAGATGGGATCTTAAATCTCATCTCTTTCCACCCCTGCCATCTCATCCCACACCTTCCACTATCCCAGGCTGCTCCAAGCCCCATGCAGCCTGGCCTTGACTCTTCCAGGGATGGGGCAGCTACAGCTTCTGTGGGCACCCTGTGCCAGGCCCTCAGCACCCTCATAAGGAAGAATTTCTTTCTAATATCTAACCTAATCCTGTCCTTTGTTAGTTTAGATAATACCATGTAGGTATGAAACTTGGTTTTAAATTGGCAGTGATTTTAAACAGTCTAAGTATTGAGAGAATGATTTGGGGTTGTAAGTATAGGAAAAGGTAATGGAAGTGTCTGAATGAGACAAATGAATGGGACTCTAAAGTTGTTTCTCTCCTACTGTTTTTAGCAGGTGTTGGGGATGTAAACATCTACAAGAATGTGGGGCATATCCCAACCTTGGGTCTCCACCCAAGATTTAGAATAGCCAAACCTAGGAGACCTACTAATAATTCAGGGCTTGGTTTTGCCTGGATTTGGCCCATCCATATGCAAGAACTTGGGTACCTGTGTAGTATCTCCATCAAACCTGCCATTTTTGGTTCCCCTCTTTGCAGACAGCCTTTTGTGGGTATGTGTTTGGCAGAGAGCACCTGCCCAAAGCCCAGCCTGCTGTAGGTAAACAGGCTGAACCTCCAAGAGGAGTTCAGTCCTCTCTGGCCTTGCTCTTCCCCCGTTGGGAGGTGGAAATCACAGAGAAATTCATGAAGGTAATGAATTGCCTCCCCATCTGTTTCTGGGGAAGGCCCTGCAGCCACATCCCTGTGGGATGTGTTGGGAAGAGTGGCTGGAGTCAAGCCTGACCCTGTGATGGCTGCAGTGGGATGTACATCCCTTCTGGACGAGCCCAGGGCTGCAGCATCAAGCACAGGCCTTGCTCACTTATTTTCCATTTGCTAAAAGACAGCTGAAATTAAATGAAGATTAATTAAACTTTTTTTCTTTCCCCCTCCTTCCTGCTTCCTCTTGCTCTTTGCTGTTTCTAGGGAAGACTGAAAATAGGTGCTGGAGAGGAAGCTGAGCTCTGAGCATCCTTTCAGGAGTGCAGCATATGGCCCCCATGGGACTGCAGGGAAAGGCCCTCTCATTATGGGGAAGGTCCTGCGAGGCTGGGTTACACAACCAGCGTGGAGCTGCTGCTTTAGCAGCAGGCTGAGGATGCTGTGACTCCAAATGCTGTGACTTCCACGGGGCCAGGTTATAAATTGTGCTGTTCCCACATCCCCATCAGCTCCTCCTGCAGCTGACGGTGGCCCTGGCAAACCAGCCTGGCCGTGTTAGACCCAGGGCTGTAGCTCTGGCTTAGAGGGGGCAAGGAGAAGGTGCAGATGCAGAGCAGGAGGCCCAGAGCCAGCTGCAGCTGCTGAGCTCAGTGCTGCTTTCCTGTGGCTCCTGGAGCCTGCAGTCCTGGCTGCAGATTGCTGTAATTCCCAAGGTCAGACCATGCTCGCTGCCTGGAAGGGATGGGTGGTACCTGCAGCTCTGCAGGAGATGGTTTGAGCAGCACAAACCCAGCTGTGGTCCTGCTGTTGGTCATTCCCTTGCCACACATCTGGGCACATCTGTGTGTGCCTGCACCAGGCACCTGCAGCATCCCCGAGCGGAGCTGCTGGATGTGACCCAGGTGGGAGATTCCCTGCTTTTCCAGAGAATGGGCTGTGAAAGCTGACTGGGGAGTAAGCTGGGAATTGGATGTGGGATCTCACTGCTGCCAGGCTGGCTCTGATTTCCTCTGGAGCCCAGGGGAGCAGCAGCATCTCCTCTCCTGTTCCCAGGCTGGGCTGCAGCAGCTCTCCAGGCAGCAGCAGCAGCACAGCGATGCCGCAGGGCTGGGGGAGCTGCTGGGGGACTTGGATGATCATTCCTGAGAAAAGGGGGTTAAAAGCAGGTTTTTTGCAAGCCTTTGCCTGCCATTTTAAACGGGAAGGATGTTTCCCTGGCAACGAGATGGATGCTTCCCAGCAGAGCATATGGCTTCCATCTACTTTGATTTACCAGCGTGTTGAAATGGCAGCTAGATAATCTCTCTTCAGCTTTTCTCTGTCCATGCCATGTGTCCCTTGTCCTTAGGAGTTTTTAAAGGCTCCAGCCCCTGCAGTGCTGCCCCTGCTCCTGTCCCAGGGCTGGGGCTGCTGGGGTGCCAGGGCTGGGTCTGGGGACCTTTGCAAAGAGGGACCTGCACAGAAAGACCTGAGCATCACCCAGAGCAAGGAGCTGGAGGGTGGGAAGGAAAATTCCTTGCCTTTGCTGCTTTTCTCCAGCCAAGCAGCTCCTCCTCCTCAGAGATTATAATCCACAGACCTCTCTTCCTATTCTCCTCCCTGCTTTAAATCATTTTTAGATGCTTTCCACCTTTCACCACACAATCATCTGCCTCCTGCAGCTTGCTATTTATTGTTGTGTTTACTGGCACAGGGAAATAAGGAGAGGGAGCAAACCTGTCATTTGCTGTGCGGGGGAGCATGGGGGAGCTGCTTTCTGGGAGCTCGTGGCTTTCCCAGGCTGGCTGGGGTGTGCCAGCCCCATGGGGCTCCTGTGGCAGCCTCCTTGGAGGGGCAGAAATGGGGGAAGAGGTTCTTACCCTCACTGCTGCCCATCACTGTGGCAAAATTGATGAAAATCGGCCAGCAGGTCCAAATTTTAGGTAGAGACAGGGAGGCAGGCAGACAGGGTGATTGTGTGAGGCTCATCCATTGTCAGGGATGTCAGAAATTTATTTGGTCACCACCTGGTTGGTGCTGTCTGAGCCTGATTCCCATCTGCCCATGTCTGGGTGGTTCATAGCAATGAACAGCAGTGAGGGACAGGTGTGGGGTTTGGGAACTGGCTGGGTAATGTAGCCTTAGCTGAAGGGATTGTGCTGACCTGTGAACTGCTGCAGTGCAGGGACAGCTGGGGGGAAATGCATTCCTCCCCTCTTCCACTGATGGAGGTTTTGGGTGAGGTAATGGCACCTTTTTTGTGAGTATCCAGGTGAGCACAAAAGCCTTCAATGTGCTGGCTCTCAACCCAACCCTGCCTGCAGCAGCCCCCAGAGCTGCTCAGTTCAAACGAGGCTCCCTCATTAACTGAGGTCACCCTGATTTTCTGTGGCAGGGCCATGCCTTCCCTCCCCTTTCTGCAGGTTCAACTCTCTGGGCAGCCTCTCCCTCTGCAGAAGGTTCTCAGTGTGTGAGCTGTGCTCTCCTGCTCCCAGCCACACCTGGCCACCCACCTGCAGTACCTGGGTTGTACCAGGGAAGAAGTGAGAGGTGACAGAAGTGTTTAATTGTCCTTTGGTGCTGGGGATTCCTGTGTCAGGTGCAGAGAGAGGCTGTGCCCTGGCAGAGCTGGCACGGTCTGTGCCAAGGAGGTGCCCATGTGGGTGGTGGCAGGATGGTGATGTCCTCATGGCTCCCCCATGGGGAGCACAAATCTGCCAACTGCTCAGGGAAACTTTGCTGATGGAGAGGAAAAGGTGGAAAAGGACTTTTAAATTCAGACTTGCAGTTTTGGGAGACTCAAAATAGTTCTGTTAGTGCTGAAGTTGAGCAGGGCTTGACTGGCAGCTGGTGTGATGTTCTCCTCTCCCTGCGGCATAACTGGGATGGATCAGCAATTTTTTAGGGCTAAAGAGCTCTGTCTTCTAAATGCTGATCTCTTCAAAGATCCAAGTTTGTTTTGTGTGCCTTCACCCTGGGCAGTTCTTCTGGGCTGCCTATCTGCATGGCCCAGATGCTTCTCTTGGAAAAAACATCCCCATGCTGACAGGAGCAGCTTCCCAGGCATGGGAACACCAGGGCTGTGCTCTGCCGCCCCTGCTGTGTTGCACCATGATATGCTGGCAATGTGGGGAGGGGATGCAGAGCTCCAAAACCAGCACTGGCCCTTTAGTTCTGTCTGTTGGACCTAGTCCTGCATTCTCTTTGCCAAACTCGGGCATTGCAGGGTTTGGACCCAGCCGAGCTGGAGCCTCTCCTGTGGCAGTGCAGCCCCCTTGGATTTCAAGGATTATTCCTGATTTGTGCTGGAATGGATAAAAGAGAACATCAATCCTGATAATTTTGGCATTCCTGTTATTCCTCAGGTTACATTTTTTTCATCCAGTTTGGGGGTCACAGTCTTTTGGGGACTGAAATCAAAAGGCTGAAATCCAATTCTTTTGCGCCTTGGCTGTGAACGCCTGCTCACTACCTGGGACAAGAGGTAAAATTATACAGGTGTTGAAATTACCAACTCTTAGATTTTATATGGTCAGTTTGCAAATATTTCCATATTTTCCCCAAGACACTGTTAATTAAACAAACAAATGAACAAATGAAATGAGCGGGGCTTTGGTAATTCTTGCATTTTACACTTTGGTGTTATCCATTAGCCTCTGGTTCTCAGAAACCACATCCTTGTCTTCTAATTATCAAGGAATGAAGCTGGGGATGGGCCCTGGGAAGCGACTGGGGCATCTGAGTGCCTTAAAAATTGCCAATATCTCAGCCATTCTCCTTCTCTCTTAGCTGGGACGGAGCCCAAGAGCAGCAGTTCTGGGGTCCTGCTTTTACAGCAGCACAAGCCAAGGGCCTCAGCCATGGGGAAATGGAGGTTTTTAAAGGCAGCACAAGGATTTTGAGCCATTTAATTGCCTTCTGTGGGTCTGGGGCAGTTCAGGTGAGTGCTGAGAGCTGCTGAGCCCCTGTGGCAGCAGCTCCCCAAGGATGCTCTCAGCAAGGAGTTTTGGATTTGAGGTGCTGGAATTCGTGGTGCTGTGGAACCAGTGCAGAGTCAGAGATGGGGAAGGGAACCTGCAGGAGCTCAGGGGGATGGAGCTCATCCTCTGTGGGCAGGAAACCTCAGGCTCCAGCTGAATTGCTGCTTCTGGGACAGACCCTTGAAAAACCAGCTACTATTCCTGTCTGCTGCAGGAACCAGCCCAATTGGAGACTATCTTCCTATCTGCAATTAGACCAGAGCCTATTTTTGTATATCATATTCCCTCGAGGAATGTTTAGATGAGATGCAGCATTACATTTTATAGGGACAGCTTTCTTTTAACCCAGTTCTAGAGCTCACCTCAGATCGAGTGACTTGCCCAGGTCAGTCAGAGGAGTTTGACCTCAGCAAGAAAAATTTTAATTCCTGCATGCTCCGACCATGCAGCATTTCCTTGGCTTCTGAGATTTATTTTCCTTGAGGTGTTGTGGAAAAACAAGGCTTAAGAAACAGAAATATCTTGATCTTCAAATAAAGGTTGGATCAGGAAGGTTTGTATTCTGTGCTCACTAGCAATGATTTTTCCAGGGTGGGGAGGAAGCAGAGGCACTTTTGGGGGAATACCCTGTGGGATGAAAGAGAGACAGTGCTCAGATTTCAATCTGAATAATGTGGGTATTGCATGAGACAGCAACTTTCCCTCACATTGAAATCAATGAACATGATCTGAATAAATGCCTGCACAGACATTTTAAGAATTACTTAAATGTCCAATATTTTATACTCTTAATTTACCTCCCAATGCACTGTAATTGCACTGTGGGCTTTAAGATTCTCTCCCATGAACCATTTCTGCAGCTGCATGAATATATTTCCCCCCACCAAATTTTTTGAAAGGAAGCCTCAGCCCAGCAGAGTTGGATCCCAGCAGGAACAGACTCTTCTGGCAGGTGCACAGGCTTGATTAATACTTTGGGTTTTCCCCCAGACATCTGGCTCCTCTGAGGCTGCGTGTGCAGGGAGAGCAGAATACGCAGACAAGCATTTCCAAGTGATTCATTCTGGGTGAGGACAAAGCAGAACATTGGAGCTAGAACTTTGCATGCAGTCATTGTTATTAATAAGGCTTTTATTCAGCCTGAGTTAAATGATTGGAGCCAGCCTGTAAAAATCCCAAGCAATTCCTTACGTTTAACTCCTTTTCCCACTGTAAGGGTTCAGAGCTTGATCTCCATTCCCTGGCATTTCCAGACAGCTTTTGTTCTTTGAGGCTTCAATCCAGAAAAGCTCTTAAGCTCACTCTTGCTCCTAAGTGTGAGGATACACAATCCTTTGCTGGACTTGGAACAAATTATTTCATGGAAACCAAATTTCAGCTCAAATTCCTGCAGCTCATGAGTTTGGGTCAGGACTCTGGCACTTCTGTTACAAGCAAGGGCAAAAGGCTGGAGGAGCCTTTGGAGTGACAAGTGATTTCAGAAGTAGTGGATATTGAAGGAAAAATTTCCTAAATCCTGCTTTTATTTCTGAGAAATGTGCTTCCTATAGAAGGAAGGCAGGGCAAGAGGTTTTCTTGTGACTGGGTTGTGCCACTTTGCCATGCTCTTACAGGAAGATTGCAGTGATCTGTAGATTTGGCATTTGGGGACATTGTTTAGTGGTGGCCTTGGCAGTGCTGGGGAAGGGTTGGACTCAAACATCCTGGAGGGTTTTTTCAGCCTAAATCATTCCATGATTTTCCTTCCCATCCCAGGGCCAGCCCTTTAACATGGATCCCTGAGAGCTGTTTCTCTGTGGCCTGATGAATTCTCATCTCCCAGCACACCACCTAAAGCCTCTCTGTGCACACCACAGCCTGCCCTGGAACACTGCCTTGGTCCTCTGGAGAAGCTCCAGTGCTCCTTTTAGACCACCTGCTCCAGTGGAAGGTGGCATCCCCAAGGCAGGGGCTTGGAATTAGATGATCTTTAAGGTCCTTTTCAGCCCAGACCATTCCACAGCTCACCCCACAGTCCTCAGTGCTCTTTGTGGCTTTGGAAAGCAAGGGGGTTCCTATCAAGGCAGCTCAGGCATCACCTGAGTGCACTCAGAATGCACAGGAGCTGTAAATGTTATCCCAGACAGGCCTTTGATAATGATTTATTAAAAAGTTTATAAACCATGACAGTCCCTGCCTTGGAGCCAGCCACTGTGCTCGTCACAAACAACGTTTCCTACCCACATGGATGCTCAGGGATCCCCCAGGCTCATCCAAAGAGCAAAATTCCAGGACAGAAGATGGGGCTGGGCATGGCCAAACCTGAGGGGATTGAGATGCCATCAGGAGTTATTTTGGGGCAGAAGGAGAGCATTTATTAAGGCATAGAAGTGGAGACTCCTCCAAAACGCGGGAGTCTCCACTTCTATTTCCAGCTCTTCTAGCGACAGAATTTGCCTTGGGAGATGATTTTGGCTGAGACCAAGTGATGTGGGAACCCAGAGTGAGGTATTCAGGCTTCTATTCAGCCTTGGAAATGAGCAGCCAGGTTGCAAGTCACAGCAGGATTGCTTACATGAATAAAGATGATGGATGCTCCTGGCTAGGGGTAGGTGCCATACAACAAAGTTTTTATCCCTGGAAAAGTCACAGCTTTCTCAGCATTTTGCTTCTGACTCAATGGAGGTTTAAACTGAGCTGCAAATACTCCCATTCTGATTTTGAGGCTCTCTGAGCCCTAAAAGACATTTGCCAACTTCTGTTCCTCTTTGCTGTGGATGCCCTTTCACCTTCACTTATTGTCATTTCTGTGTTTTCCTGGCCTTTGATTTACATCAAAGTTTTAGGTACTTGAACTGCAGGGTTTTACAGAGCCCACAGCAAATGGATTTCCTGGGATTGCACATAAGCACATCAGTTTTATTTCAGCACAGTTATCAATGCCTTGTTTACATCCCCAAAGTAATTTTCCAGTGTTTTAAATGTTTTAAGTTGCTTTTCATCGTGCAGCTCTTGAATGCCTGCAGTGAAATACTCCTTCCTTTCCAGCTTTGCCCTTTCTAATTAAACAAATCATTAATGGCCTTTCCCAATTCCAGGGAAAGCCATTAAAGTGGGCAACAAGCACAGTGGCTTTTTGCAAGCTTCTGTCACCTCCTTGTGTTGTATCCATCTCCATCACATCCAGGAACCCAGTTGTAATTAGTGGTGCTCCATCAGAGGAACCCCAACATTTCTGAATGTCAGTGAATGTTATTTGAATAGGAGTATTTCAGGAATAGATTTAGAGGCCTTTTTAAAATTCTTATGCAAATGGGCATGTAGATTCCAAGGGGGTTTCTTTTGGAAGGCAAATTAGATGATTAACCTGAGAAGGTTTATGATGATTCCATCATGTGCTTTCACTGAGGAAGAACAAAAAAAAAAAAAAAAAGAGAAGGACAATCTTTCGTGTTTCATGCATTTTAAGTGTTTTCATTTCCAAGGGGGAGTTCAGTCATTCCTTTTTCTGTTGCTAACCTGAAGCACAGTGGATATGAAATGTGGATATGCAGATTTTGTGCTGGGATTTAAAAATTGTAATAAGAAGCTTGCACGGGAGTTTTAAGTCAACATAACCTTTGGATGTAAAGTCAGACTTTGGAGGTCTTTGGATTTACTGGCATTAGCAGCAGTCAGATTTGCACAGCTGAGTCTTGGCTGAGCTTAAAGGTCTCAGCAACAGGTGTGGGGGATGTCAGAGCAGCAGAAGGTGCTGGGGCCTGCAGGAATGAGAGGTGGGTGAGAAAATGCCATGAGGTGTCCAGATTTCTCCTTCCTGTCACTCTGGGGAGGAGACAGTGGTGCCAAACCACCCTGAAGCTGCCCTGAGTTTTGGGGATGGTGGTGCTTGCTGACTCCATCCATGCATTGGGTCTGTCTGCTCAGGAGAAGGACAGTGTCTCCTCCAATGTTCCAAGCAGAATTGGCATCTTTAATGTAAAAATCATTAGATGGGACCTAATTAATGTTCCCTATTGCAAACTAACATTTCCCAGAGTCAGGCTGCAGACGTAATTTACTTTCATTAGATATGTAGCTTTAAAAATTAGATTCATCCCAATTGCTACACTATTTATTGGCTTATTTCCCTTTCCTTAGCTATCCATTATTATCTGAAGCCCTTTCCTGATCTGTCTGGGTAGATTAGGTGGAATTAAAGCAGAGTGCAGCTTCCTGTTCCCCAGTGCCCTGCCTCTGTGACAGCTCAGAGGATGCATGCCCCGATGTGCACGTACCTCTGAGCTTCCCTCAAAGCAGACCCTCAAGGCCTCCCAGGAGCCAGACAGACCTCAGCCCCCCAAATATAGCTTCCTTGCAGAAAGATGCTATTCTCTGAGTCTCCTTTTGCAGACCCATAGAGGCTGGTGGGGAGATTGAGTACCAGAACAGCTCAGAAGGGGCCCTTCACATCTTGGTAAGTGGGGGCTGACAGTGAGGTATTGAAATAAGGTCAAAACCACAAAAACTCCTGAGACTGGAGGTGTTTGAGGCAAGCTCTCCCTTGTGAGAAGAGGACCACTTGGGCCTGTAGGTCAGAAATAGGAAAAAATTTTTTAAAAATCTGGGGTTGCTGATTCACCTGTCTCCTCTCCTTTCATCTGTTTTCCTCTTCCCCATTCCTGCCCTACATCAAGTCAAAAGGTGATCCAGGCTAATTAGGGCTTCACTGGGTTTGACACATGAGAAAGGTGAGGCAAGATCTCAGAGGGAAGGGAGCATGCACAGGATACCCACACGCTCAGGCAGAGGAGCTGCAACACCATGCAGCTATTTTGGGATCTCGTGCTGATCCAGAGCCTGCATCCCTTGCTGGCAGCACTGCTGGGACAGGGAGATCCCTTACCTGTTGGGGCTGAGCCAGGGCAGGTTTTGTCCCTGTGGGGTTTGGCCATGGATCCCCCACGCTCTGCTGGAGGAGCTGGTGCATTCCCTGCTGCCTCCTGCGCTCGGCAGAGCTGTAATTAATGCTGGCCCTGCCGGCCTGATCTGCATCAGGTCTCCCTGGCAATGGAAGCCCTGGGGAGCCCAGAGTGCAAATTGCAGCAGCTCTGAGCTGGCCCTGGGGAGCTGGGGAGCACAGAGAGGCTGGGGAAGAGGCTGCAGGGATGTGCTGGAAGGGGGAGAAGCAGCACCCAGGTGTCCAAGTGCTCCAGTAGCACCTGGAGCTGCCCTAGCTCTCCCCATAACCACGGCTCACACAATCCATCCTTCGGATTTGAAGTGATAAAACAATTTATATTCTTTTTTTTTCCCCCCTCTCCCATTAATATCTGTCAGCTTAACATACAGAAATCCTCCTCCTTTTTTTTTTTTTTTTTTTTTTTTTTTTTTTTTTTTTTTTTTTTTTTTGTGGTGTGTGTCCCTGCCAGGAATCATGAATTGATACTGGCTTTATTCTGGATCAATCCAAGGTGATCAACTGAGTAAGCACAGTGTACAAGCCTGCCCTGATATTGACATTTTGCTTTCAGCCCTTCCTCAGGCACTTTACGGTGATGTTTGGTCACAAAAATAAATGCAGCTCACATTCTACTTCTTTAATCAGAAACTGTAGAATTCTTTTTTCCCTTGATACCTTTCCGTTACAGTTTTTTTGTTTATTTATTTGTTTGTTGCCCTCTTTCTTCTCTCATGGATTATTCATTTGTTTCTCACTTCAGCATAGAAGTTTGCAGCAAAATCTGGGCCATTCCAGGAGTGCAGCAGCCTAGTTGCAGCTCCTCTCCTCCTGGAGTGTGGCACTGTGATCCCCCTGCCATGGTGTGGGCAGCAGTGGGGACCTTCTCCAGGTCCCAGGGCATGATGGATGGATGGATGGATGGATGGATGGATGGATGGATGGATGGATGGATGGATGGAGCCCATCTGACTGCAGAGATTGTTTATGGCACGGGTTTTAAGAGACCAGCCTGGGGAGAAAAGATATTGAAGTGGAACCTAGACAAGACATTGAGTGACATCATGAGTGGGATTGCAAGTGAGGTTTTCTTACTCTCCTGAGGCGGTTTCAAGTGTCTGCACACCAAATCTGATGTAAAAAGGGGAAATTTGCAGTGAGAAATCAGGCAATTACCTGCTTGGTGCTGGATTCATCTTGCGGCTGATAAAGCTCAGCCTTGGCTGAGATGGCTCTGAAGGTCCCTCACCTCCAGCAGGCTCTTCCTCACCACCACGTTTCAGCCTGTGGTTCAAATAAATACTGCAAATCTCCCTATTTTTACTTGTTACTGTGACATTAATGGTCACTGCAAAGCCACAAGCACGACCTGGTGGTGTGAAACTCCTTTTCTTTATTCACCAAAATGCAGCAGCCCCCACCAGCAGAACCAACCCTTATAAATATTCACAATGCAGTTGGTAGGAATGTGAGACAAAGTCAGACAGATGAATTATTTAATGCTCTTAAAGAATGCAGCTTTTAGTTTCTCCTTGCACTGGCCTACTTTATTGTATTAGTAAATCGATCCTGAGTAAATTAATTTCCCTGCTTTTGTTGGAGCCAGCAGTGGGCAGGGGTGACAGCCTCCATCCTTGAGCAGATGCCAGGACACCTCAGCAGCTGCGGATTCAGGCGCTGAGTGTCAGGAGAGAGCCGAGCTCCCGTCACTCATCCTGTGCCCTTTGATTTGCATCAGCACATCCAGCACTGGGCAGCCTTGGTGGGGGCAGGCAGTGAGTGACAGAGCTGGGGTTTGAGCATCTCCCTGATTCTGTGGTAAATTAGAGACTGAGAGAGATGATATCAAGGTTGTATCCCTGCAGCTTATGGCAGGATGAGGCTTCTTTTGTCCCTGGAGAGCTGGGACAGAGACCAGCCCAGCTCCCTCCCCAAGATCACTTTCCCTTGGGCTGGATCAAACCCATGTCTGGCCACAGAAGAGCAGAGTAACAACCACCCACCTCCTGGTGATGCTCCAGCAAACCCAAAAAATCACCAGTCTTTCCAGGCAGTGGGGAGTTAACGTGGAGTACCTGGCTGAGAAAGGAACATTAAATCCACCCAAAAATGTCCTATTCTGGCAAAAATCGCAGCACCACTTCTGTGTGAGTGTTTGTGGCGGTAAATGCATAAGTAGAGTCCATGCTCTCCGGCCATGCTCCTGCTCCTCAGCCAGTCTGCTCCCCTCTTATCCCTGTTAGAAATGCCCCTGCTCGTTTGGGTGCTTTTTGGATGTGTGTTGATGAAAGAGCTGACACTTTCTTAGGGAAAAAAACGTCAGAAGTGATCAGAGCAGCCAGCTGGAAGGGGAACTGGATTGGCACTGGCCAAACTGGGGATAGTCCAGTGGGTCCATCCACAAATAACCCTTCCAGTTAGCAAAACTTGACTTACCCTTTTTACATGGTGGTGTAGCAGCTGTGCAGTAAATACTCAGAGAGAAATATATCCAAAATTGCTCTCTGAGTTTGTTGGATGAGTATGAAAATTTACTGCCATTAAGACTGACTTCCTCTCTCTCTCCCTTTTTGTCTGCTTTAGTTTTCTACTAGTGTTCTCCTGCCTGGTGCTGTCTGTCTTTTCCACCATTGATGAGTACCAGAACAGCTCAGAAGGCGCCCTTTACATCCTGGTAAGTGGGGGCTGACAGTGAGGTATTAAAATAAAGTCAAAACCACAAAAACCCCTGAGACTGGAGGTATTTGAGGCAAGAATTTAAGCTGTCCCTTGTGAGAAGGGGACCACTTAGGCCTGTGGATCAGAAATGGGGAAAAAATTTTTAAAAATCCGAGGTTGCTGGATTCACCTCTCTCCTCTCCTTTCATCTGTTTTTCTCTTCCCTAATTCTGCCCTACATCAAGTCAAAAGGTGCTCCGGACTAATTAGGGCTTCACTGGGTTTGACACATGAGAAAGGTGAGACAAGATCTCAGAGGGAAGGGAGCATGCACAGGATATTCAGGTGGAGATGGAAAGAGCTCGTGTGGCATCAAGGGATGGAGGATCTACAGCATGCCTGCCCCAGATCTCCCAGCACACACAGGCAACCAGCCAGTTTTATAGGAGAAAAGCTGAAATCCCCTTTTGTCATCCTCTAGGATCAGGTTCAGTGATTCCCATCTCTGCTCTTCCCTCTGCATTAACTGAGTTGAGTCCTGGAGACTGGTGGCAGGGAGACATCGAGGTGTTCATCAGTCCTGTGATGGGGGAACAAGCACAATATGAGGAGGTGTAAAGCTCCAGTTCATGACTACAACGTGCAGCACCTCTCACCACGCTGGGGAGGGGGAGGGAAGACACAGAAGCAGAGATCTGATGATCTCTCCAGCCTGGGCTCTCTGTCGAGCGGCGCACACTGCTCAGTGCTGCATTTTCTGAGGTGCATTTTTCCGAGGCCGTGGGTTTATCCTGGATTCTAGAGCATGCTCTCCATGCTAGTTTTCCCCCCGCTAATGTCACTGTCCTCCTTGCAGGAAATTGTCACCATCGTGGTGTTTGGGGTGGAGTACTTTGTGCGGATCTGGGCCGCCGGCTGCTGCTGCCGCTACCGGGGCTGGAGGGGACGCTTGAAATTTGCCCGCAAGCCTTTCTGTGTCATTGGTAAGAGCTGAGCCCCTGCTTGAGATTCCCCAGCCCAGGGTGGCCATTCCAAGCACTGGCTTGCATGGTGCTCCAGTGTCTTGCACGTGTTTTGGGGGTTAAATTTCAGCTGCTTCATGGTCACCTTGAGAAAGGGAAAAAACCCCAAAGGCAGAAGTCAAAATCAATGGCAATGCTTTTTGTTATTTGTCACAGGGCTCTCCCTGTTTTCTGCTAACCTGGGAGCCATCCCAGTGCCCTGCATACCTCAGGTGCCACTGACAGATGTCCACAGCCACAGAAACTGGGTTTAGCCAGGAGAAGCTGAGCACAGGAACTGGAATCGTGCAATCCTGCGTCCAACCTCCACACCAAATTGTTCCCAAGTCATTGAGACTCCGTGTCTCACTCTGCCTTCCCTGGTGCTGATGAGCTGCCTCACAAGGGAGCTGTGAGACTTAATTAATTATTGTTTGTAAAGCACTCAGCGAGTCTCCTGTGAGAGGGGCCATCTGGGCACAGCAGTGATATTTTCTGGGATTAGAAATGGACAGAATGGCCATGCCCTTCACTATGGAGGCTGCCTTTGGGAGCTGGTAATGGTCATATGCAGGATTTCAGTTTATTCCACAGAAAAACACTCCTATAAAATTTGTGTAGCAAATCAGAGAATAGGGAAGGTTATGGGATCTTTGATATGTATTGAGCAAGACTTTTTTTCTTGGAAAATTTGTTGGACTTTCTTTGTCCTTAAGCACCTTAGGATTACTATGGAGGATGTATGGATTTTCATTCCCAATTTAGATGGGGGAATTCCATGCTCTGTGTAACAGGCAACTATGGCTAATAAAAGAAGGAGCCTTTGGCAAGGATTTAATCCAGTGGTAACACTGAGTCAGATCAAAATCCATTTGCAGCATTTGACCCATTTTCTATGGGAATGATGACCATGGAGAAGGAAACCAGGATGTTCCCACAAGGTGTGCAGTGGCTGCTTTCCTCCAGTTCCAGATTAGTGCTGTGTCCTTCCAGCTGGGGACACAAGTGTAGGGGACCCCTGTCACGCACAGCCCAAGGCAGTGGCAACACCATTCCCTTTAGTATTGATCTGGCAGTGTGGGATTCACATTCTCTGAACCTGAGAGAAGCAGTGAGAGAAGCAGAGAAGGGAACGATCAAAACAATTCTTATCTCATTTGCTGCTCCTGTGTTGTGCCAAAGTAGAATGCAATGTGGAGATTGTTTGCCTAAAGTAATAGTATTTTGTCTTCTTGGCCTATCAGGGCCAAGTGTGTGTGCAGACTGTTGGTCAGCAGACAATCACAAGATTTTGTTCAGTTAGATGTTTCTGCAGTTTCAGTTTAGATGTAATGTAATGTAGTATAGAATAATACAGTATAATAAAGTAATAATTAGCCTTCTGATATCATGGAGTCCTCCTCATCATTGTTCCCTGCTCCTGTGTTGTGCCAAAACAGAATGCAATATGGAGACTGTTTACCCAAAGTGATGGTGTTTTGTTTCTTTGGCCTATCAGTGTCCAGACTGTTGGTCAGCAGACAGTCACGAGATTTTGTTCAGTTGAGTGTTTGTGCAGTTTAGATGTAGTGTAATATAGAATAGAATATTATAGTATAAAAAAGTAATTAATGAGCCTTCTGATACCATGGCGTCCTCCTCATCATTCCTCCCTCCATCGCGGGGTTGCCAGTTTTCCGACCTGGCAGCGCTTCCTCACCTTTCCCTGGCTTGTGTTCCCACAGACATCATGGTGCTGATTGCATCCATCGCCGTGCTGGCAGCGGGCTCCCAGGGGAATGTCTTTGCCACCTCGGCCCTCAGGAGTCTGAGGTTCCTGCAGATCCTGCGCATGATCCGCATGGACCGGCGCGGCGGCACCTGGAAGCTCCTGGGCTCCGTGGTCTACGCACACAGCAAGGTGAGCAAGGCCCAGGCAGCGATGTGGGGCTGCTCTTTGTGTTCTCCCCACCACGGACACTGCTTTGGTTCAGCTCTCCATCACAAAGCTCTTCCAGGCCTGGGGAGATTGGAAGAACACTGTAGGGACACAGGGGAGAGACACAAAGTCTGATGGAGTGCTCCGCCAGACAAGGAGTAAAGGGAGAGAGAGAATCCAGTCATGGAACCAATCCCCAGTGTAAGGGCATCAGTTTGGGAAGAGGTTGTTGGTAGTTTTTTGCTTCCTGATGCTATATTTATGATTTTAACATTTCTCCTGCTTCATTCACTTTCTTTTCCCCAGAGAAGCTTAGCCAGCTTCTCCAGCACTGTGTGAAAATCACAGGAAATTTGTGTGTCTCCTTTTCCACCCTTGCACTAATCTAATCCAAAAATAATCACTCCTGTGAATTCTGAATTAAAATTTGGGGGATAGTCCATCCAGACCCCAACTTCACAGTTCCTCCCTTAGTGGATTGGACCTGACCTAAGTAGAATCTCCAGAGATCTTGAGGTTCCTATTTAAGTTTCAGCTCCACTTCCCTGTGTGAACTGGGAAATTATCAGAGTTTTTAAAGTCTCAGTTCCAGGTCTTGCAATAATGGAGCTCTTAACACTCAATTCTCCATTTGCTGCGTGTGTTTGGATGATTTGATCTTCATACCTGGCAGAGCCATGGTCCCGTCACAGAAAGTGCCATCACTGATCTCCAGCTAAAGCCCCAAACCCTAAACAACTGCAGGGAAAGTTCAGACCCAGCAGCAAGGAAGAAACTCAGCATTTGGAGATGCGCACCAGGACTGCAATTATTCTCTTCTTGCTTTTAATGATCTCACAGGAGCTGATTACTGCCTGGTATATTGGCTTCCTGTGCCTCATCCTGGCCTCTTTCCTGGTGTACTTGGCTGAGAAGGGAGAAAATGAGCACTTTGATACATACGCAGATGCACTCTGGTGGGGTCTGGTAAGTAATTTCCATAGAGCAGCTGCTGGTTATTAAAATAAAATGTCCATTAACCCTCCATCTTCTATCACTTACGTGAGGTATCGACTTAGGCAGTGCTTAGTTAACATTTTTATTAAATGGCCTCCGGCTGTTCCATTTAGCTCTTTTTCTTACACAAACCTCATAGAAAGTGTTGCGGGATCACATTTCTGAACTGGCTAGAGCTGCAGGGGAGCTGAGAACTGGTGTGCTCTCAGTCGTGGGATTGAGCTCTGTCGTGACAGAGGCAGGTCAGAGAGAGATCCCACACCACAGGGTGCTTTGATCATTGTTTTGACAACTATTGCTGCCCTTTAATTATTTAAATTGCACTTGGGCAAGGCGCTGTTGAATATGCTGGAATAAATTTCATAAAATTAATAGGGCCTAAGTAGCTGAAAGGCTCCAGTGGGGTGAGCACTCCCCATCACATTTCTGCTGAAAGGGCAGTATTTGTGGTTTGCTGTGCCTGTGTGTGTGCATGTGAATTATTGGATTACCCGATTAACAAAGAGAGAATTAATGACATTCTAATCTTCTTGCGTTATTGTTCTTCTGCTCCATCACTAGTTTGGCCTTGATTACAAAGCATGTAATGAAAATCCCCGATCTGATCAAATCCCAATAACAGGCTTGGGGAGGAATCAGCTGATCAAGCGGCTCCTCCATTCCAACAAAGGGAAAGAGGCAGCAAATTGCTTTTCAAGCCCCTTAGTTAGGACAGAAAAATAAAAACAAAGCCCAATTTGACATAACGAGAAAATAAAGAATGAAGGAAAAGTGACAGCCCAGATTAGAGATCAGTCTGGGGAGAACCATGGGCAGATTTATCCCTTCTGCTTCTGAGACTGTTTTGCCACTGAGAAGTTCAGAAAAAAAATTGAGCTTCATTAATATAAACAGTTTTTGTCAGAGTCCAGCTCATGGATCCAATATGGGCAGATGTTGAGAGATGAGCCAAACCGAATTTTAGGTTCAGAAGCTCATCCCTTCGTTGATCTTAGTGTATCCAACACTTCTTGTTGTCTATAGAAATTACAAAGATATTGCAAACCAGCTTTGCGGTGATTATGGAGAGAGCCTTGCTCCGACTCTGCATTTCAGTAAGGATTAGCCACATTGATGCATTTTTTAACCACTTGGTCAAAATACCATCTAATTGATAAGGCTTTTAGTGAGCCAAATTAAAAGGCGCTTTGGGATCCTACTTCCATTTGTGTAAAAGTGATTTTTTGTTCTAAATGGAATGCATGTTTCCAATGCCACATCAGCATGGTGTCATCTCCCATCTCTGGGGCCAGTGCTGTCCATGTGTGACAGGGGCAGCCTTTGGGATCAGAAGTCTCAAAGATATTTTTGATCAGACCATTCCTCTCTGCTTTGTCCTGCCAGTCCCAGGCTCTCCAAATCCCCTTGGAAGCCTAGGGGGATTAGCCAGCATTTCCTACTTGTGGTGTCAATGGACTGAAGTGGGAAAAAGTGTCTTCCCTTGCAGTTTGGAATTCTGGAATTTGGAATTCTGGAATTCAGGGGCCTCTATCTCCAACAAATCTCTCAAGTCCTTCCCTAAAATGCAGACAGCATCTTGCCAGCTCTCTCCTGGTGCACTGCAATAACACAAAACCTATCTCTAAATGAGGTGGTGTGAAGGAGCTGTAATTCATCCTCTCAGCCTAACAGGCTGTTGTTAAATAGGGGAGTGGAGACCAGCTGATGGGCACTGCTGGGAAGGTTGGGAATAAACAGCAGCAGATTTTTGTGCATGCCAATAGCTTTCCTGAGCTGCTGAGAGAGAGTTTGGGGGAACAGAGCTGGTTTGCTTCCCCTGCCGAAGGCACAACCCCTCCTGGGGGAGGTTCCGAGCTGCCGCCAGCCTCTGCACCAGATGGCAGCTCTCTCTGTGACAGCAAAAGGCACCAAAACGCTCCCAGCTGGTGTGAAACCAGCACGTGAGCAGGGCGAGTGTTGGGGTGTCTCTGCATCCCGTGGAGCTGCCCATCCCTGCTGGTGCCCCAGCTCCCCAAGCTGCACTGTGACCCAGCTCCTCCGTGCGCCACTTAGCTGTTGTGGGAGTTTTGGCTGAGTTGTTTCAGTTTTAAGGCTGTCTGACCAAGGGCTGGGCACTGATCTCCTCCCTGCAGATCACTCTCACCACCATTGGCTATGGGGACAAGTATCCACAGACCTGGAACGGGCGGCTGCTGGCGGCGACCTTCACACTCATCGGCGTCTCCTTCTTCGCCCTTCCTGCTGTAAGTGTGTGCTGAGCTCACCTGGGCCTTGTCCCCAGCCCCTGGTGCTGCGGACACTCTAACAGCTACAGTGTCATGCACTCAGAGACCTTCTGACTGTAATGCTCTATGGCTTTTGAGTCAGAAAACGGGGGAGAAAAATAGAAAGCCTATTTGAATATCCCCAACTTGGAATTGTGTGCATGAGCAAATGGGATGGGGACTCTAGATTTGGCTTTGCACAAATATTTATGGAAGCAATAAAAAGTAATTTTTTTCCCCAGAAGGCTGTTCCTTGGGGTAATTAATGGCTTTAAGATGAGAGAGGGTAGGTTTAGATTGGATGTTATGAAGCAATACTTTCCTATGAGAGTGGAGAGACACTGGCACAGGTTGCCTAGAGCAGATATGGCTGCCCATCGAGGCCAGGCTGGACTGGGCTTGGAGCAACCTGACCTAGTGGAAGGT
Source organism: Ammospiza nelsoni (assembly GCF_027579445.1). Taxonomy (NCBI): domain Eukaryota; kingdom Metazoa; phylum Chordata; class Aves; order Passeriformes; family Passerellidae; genus Ammospiza; species Ammospiza nelsoni. Next base: position 6,134,347 of record NC_080644.1, on the reverse strand, counting down.
GTCCCTGCCCATGGCAGGGGGTTGGAATGAATTGAGCTTTAAGGCCCCTTCCAACCCAAACCAGTCTGCTATTCTGTGATTACACCATTTCAGCAAATTCCCCCTGTCCCTTTGGCAGTGCATTTCAATGTGTTGTGGGATCAGAATTCCTGTGAGGATGATCTGTTGAATGCCAGCACACTGGGGTTCTTTTGTATTTTATCAGTTGACTGGAGATAGTTTGGGAAAACTTGCAATTCCAGTGAGTGCCAGCAAAGTCAGCTGCCCCTTGGAGAGTGCATGCCATTGATTACTAGGATGGAGGCTCTTTCCTTCCTCTAGTTTGAATCAAAAAATGAGCCAGGAAAAAATCTTTAGAGGGAAAGCTGGCCACAATTTTTAAGTGGAAGCTTAACTAAACCCCTGCTAGTGGCAAACTGTTGTTCTCTTCCCAAGGGCATCTTGGGTTCGGGATTTGCTCTGAAGGTTCAAGAGCAGCATCGACAAAAACACTTTGAGAAGAGGCGAAACCCAGCAGCGGGCCTGATCCAGGTGAGGGTCACGTCCAAGGAGCCTTGTGGTGGCACCATCCTGGTTTTAGGGGGCTTCATAGACTTTTAGAAGTTGGGAAGGAGACAAATGGGGCCGTGTGTGTAAGGTGTGAGACAGCAGGCGGTGACTGGTTTTGTCTGGGAATAAATGCCAGGAAATCAGCTATGGGGAAACAGCATATGTGGTAGGGAATCTAGAGAGAAAAGAGATGGAATTCAGCAAGCAGCCAGCTCAGCAGGACAAATGCATTAGGACAGTCTGTTTTCACCCTTTTTTCTCCCCAAAGAGAATATTTATCCTGATATAAAGGTACAGTTGGGAGCATTTTCTTCACAAGAACAGATGTCCGTGCAGAAGGCTTGCCTTGTTGTATGTCTTGGAGAATTGAAATTAGTCATTTTACATTCCCCTGCTCCTCTCTCTCCGTATTTTTCACTTCTTAATGGCCAACAACACCCATCCTTACCTCAGCCTGGCAGTGAATGCCTGGGACCTGCAGCATTTTTAACTGGGCACACATGGTCAGGAGTGTCATGGCACCACCCCACGTTTGTCACCAAATCAAGGGGAAGGCAGAATGCTGGATCCATCCCATAGGACTGGGTGTTGGTTGAGGTTTATAAACCCAGGGGTGGTTCTGGCCCTGCCTGGGTGCACAATCCCACTGGGTTTTCTCCTGCACAGGCGGCTTGGAGATTTTATGCCACCAACCTGTCCCGGACAGACCTGCACTCCACCTGGCAGTACTACGAACGCACCGTCACCGTCCCCATGTACAGGTACCTCCTCCTCCAGCTTCCTCCTCCACTGCCTTCCTCGTGATGCCACTGTCTCCATAGTTATTTTTGTTATCTGAATATATAATTTTGCTTATTTATTTAATTTTTTTTTTAAAGTTGATTTTGAGCTCCTAAGGGCTGGTATATGCTTTTGCTTTTGGTGGTTTTATTTGCTTTGTATTTTTTCATTGTTTTTCTTTTTTGACTTGATTTTAATTTCCGTGTTGCTTTGTGTTTTCTTTTTTTTCTTCCCATGTCTTTGTGTGTGTACATGCTCTTCTTTTCACCTTTATTTCTCCACGCCTGCTGGTAGTTGCATTGTGTTGTGACAGTTGCCGTGCCCAGGTGTGAAGACTTCCCTCCAAGCTGCCCTGGATCATAGGTAAACACCACCCTCACCCTACCTGCAGCTCCTTGTGCCCTCTCAGGCTCTCCTTGCTGGTCCAACTGGTCTCTAATGGTCCTTCTGCCTTTCAGCAAACTTCTCTCCCACCCTTGACCAGCCTGGCCCTCTCCCAGGTGCATTTTCCCTGGGTCCTCCTTTCCTTTCTTTTCCTTTTTTACCTCTAAGAGGAGGAAAACTAACTCGGGATTCAGGGAGCGTTTTCCCATTTCTTGTATCTCATTTATCCGTCCCAGGGAGTTGACACAAGCAGCGAATGACATTGGAGCCATGATGGATGAGGCTGCTGAGCACCAGAGTGTTCTAGCAGTTCCCACCTGCCTTGCTCTACCTGCAGTAAAACCAGGCAGGTTTTTATGGTGAAACCATTCAGGTTAGAGCAGTGCTGTGGAAATTCACAGCCTCCTGGGATTTGGAGCTCCATGGAGCTGGGGACAGAGTCCCCTGCCATGCCTCTCAGCCCTCCAGGACATGGGGAAGCACTGCATCCTTCATGTTCCCTTTGGGCCTGGTGGCTTCATCAGAAGCTAAAATACAAAATGTTGTACTCATTTTCACCCCACACCTCCCTGTATCCTGGGCAGGGCCATGTGCCCCTTCCTGGTGTATTTTTGGAGCCTATCCATGACTCTCTGTGTTTGTAGAATGGTTGGATATGTTTGTTAGATGTTCCTGTAGCTCTGTGGGGTTTTGTTGGGTGTGATGGGGCTCCCTGTGCCCCATCTCCCTGCTCCCACTCAGGGCTGTGGGCCAGCACTGGGCTGTGCCACTGCAGGAATAATCCCTTCCTGATTTCCCATATTACTGGTGCCTTCTAGCCCTCAGGCAGACAGCCTGGATGTATTTCCTGGGGTAAGCTTTAGCCTGTAATTCATACACAGCAGCCAGCCTCTTAACCCATCATAAAAACCTGTTGGAAGTCCCATTGTTGTGGTCAGTAAGTTCTCATTGGATTCATTCCCAGTGTGTGTCTGATTGGTTGCTTTTCCCCTAGAAATTTATGAACCAACATGAAGGTTTTATCTAAAAAACCCAAAACAACAACAACAACAACCCAACAGAACAGAACAAAGCTGTTTTCCAATAGCATTAAACCCACCCATTGAAGCTCTCCCTCCCAGTACCTGACCTCCTGGCTGTACCTTTGCAGCACTGCCTGGGATCAGCTACTGGAGAGGATGAGGATGGAGCTTGGCCCAAAATCCACTGCAAAATGCAGGCTTTCAGGGCTTGTTTTCAGTGGACTTTGCCAGATTTTACTGCTCTTTGAAATACTGAACTTACCATGCAGCCAGACATGCAGTGACACCCTTTTGATTACCTGTTACACAACCCCCTTGTTAAAACCTGTATTTCCACAGAGCTAATATGCAGGAAGAAATCTGAGCTAAAGATCTCCAGAAAAGGCTAAATAGAAACTCTGGGGAGGAGAAAGAGGAAAAAAAAATGTAGTTTGGAGAGCCTGCTTATCTTGAGTAAAAAGTCAGGAGAGGTTTTTAGCAGGGTTGTAGCAGTTTTGCTGGCTGCTGCTGTGGGTGCTGCTCAGCCCCACACCCTGGGCTTCCTTAGAAATGGATTTCTCTGAGCTCTCAGCTTCTCCCTTAAACCCCAGCTCCTGTTTGTGCTCAGATCAAGTGAACATCACCTGGGCGAGTGAGCTGTGGGTGCACCAATGGATTCAGCCCTCAATGAAATTGTTTTACCAAAAACCAGTGAACTCCCGACTATATTTTGAATCCTGTCAAATTAAGTAGATTTTTTTCTTTTAAAAAAGGGAGTAACTGTATGTTCTGGCTGCAGCTTGCATCACTCACACTGACCATCTCTCCTGCCTCCCCACTTCCCCAGGCCATGGGCAGGCACTGGCAGCCCTGTGCTGCTGCTGGTCCTGCTGCAGCCACAGCAGCACATCAAGCCCAGCAGCCCCTTAAGGCTGTGGCTGCTGACATGTGGCTGCAATGCACAGTGTGGTGTGGAAGTGGGCTAGAGGAACACAAAATCCCCTCTCAGGTGCCTGGGGATGGTCTGCAGTCACCACTACCTTGGCATCCTTTCTGCTCAGCACTGAGCTGCTCATCCCTCATAGCAGGAGGCTGTGCCTTTAGCTCATCTCTCTTCCCAAGGCATCTCTGAAAAGGCTTGGCTGCTTGATGTGAGAAAATTATGACAAGTGCCTTGGAGGAGCTCATGTGGCTCCAGAGCATCACTCCAATCACTGCAGTAGAGCTACTCTGATTTGTTTGGGGGAAAATATGGTGGCCTCTGAGAGAATCCCAGATTTCATCTTTAAAACCAAAATGTGGCAGGACCAAATTCTGAAATATGCACAAGGCTTCTGTGTGTGCAGGTGTGGTTTGGGTTGGTGCACCCAGACATCATAAATAACCAGTTCTGCATCAGCCACTGGATTTATTGGGAAAAAAAAAAAAAATGCTCTTATTGTCACTCATGACAGCAGAGCCTTGCTCTGAACTGCTATCATATATTGGCCTTCACTAAAATAATCAAACCCATGGGAACATCCTGCCCATCAGCAGCTCAGCCCAGGGTGTCCCCAACTGGTGGAGCTGAGGATGTCCCATGGAAGGTCTCTGGGAGGCCCCCACACTTTCCCTGCCCCGTGGTGCCCATTTGCTCTCAGAGCAAGGTGCCAGCTGCCTGTCCCCGAGGGTGACATGGGCATGCCATGGCTCCTGAGCCAGCCACAGCAGGAGCCAGCTCAGCCCCTGCTCCTGTGCCCACCTGTGAGCCTGGCCACAGCATCTGCTCCTGGGGACACACTTGGTTCATATGCTAATTTTCTTTATTCTGTTTCTTTCCCCCTCTCCTCCACCCCAACTTCCCCCCCTGTTTTTCTTTCTCTCACCCCTTTGGTTTTCTTTGGTGAAAACACTTGAAAAGCACGCAAACGCAAACGTATGGTGCCTCCAGGTATGAAGTGCATGTGACTCTGAAAGTGTGTGTCATGTCACTCCTTGTTCTTCATTTGGGACTGTAAAGTGAATTTAAAAAAAAAGCCAAAACAACAAACAAACAAAAAGAGACAGAAACCTTTGAGGATGAGTTTTTTCCCCAAGGAATGAGTGAAAGCCCAAAGCAGACACGCCCTGCTGCTGCTACAGACTAACCCTGCACCTCCATGTACATCTTAGCTATTGGTACACACAAGTGTTGGGAAACTGCCAAAATGATGATGTCAGGAAGGACAAGGGGAGCGTGCTTGATAAGCTTGCTTTGTTAAGGATGATTTCTTGATGGTCTTTCCAACTTTCCCCGATCCATGCAACGCTTAACAAGAAAACATCCCCATTCATCTTCCATTGCCCTCTGCCCTCACTCCCCTGTGTTCCCTCTCTCAGCCCTCTTCTCCCATCCTTCATTCTGTCATTTATCTGGCTCTGAGCTGCAGGAGTTGTGCCCACCTGGTGATGCTGGCTTTGAGTTTGCTGGTGTGGTGGCACCACAGGGCACATGAGTGGTAGCACAGAATAAAACCTCCAGAGCAGCTGTGCCTGCTTTTAAGGGTAAAACCCGGAGAAGAGAAAGATCTGGAATGTTAAACTGATATGATCATTCATTTCTTCGAGTAATCCAATCTGATTTTTTGGTGAAAGAATGCTTCATCTCAGTAGGACTTTTCCATTTCAGTTTTGAGTTCCAAGACCCACCTAGAGCTAAGCAGTTATTAGCCACAGTTATTCAATCTGGGACTTAACCTTTTGGGATCAATCCAAATGCAAAGTCCTGGATATGGCTGTGTAAGATTTATGATAAATAATATTATCTCAGGTTCTGCAGAAAGGAGTAGATTTGCAAATCACAGGAGTATTTTATATGAGATGGGTATCTGAAGGTGTAGTCAAGTTAATATTTTAAGATGGGGAATAAATGACTTTCATTTCAAGACTGCAGGACAAGCTCTGTTCTTAGAGCAGTTTAAATCCTCCCTAGATGCTGTAATGCCACTAGAGCTGATGTGATTTAGTGCCTGATTTCGAAACCCAGTTCCACTTTTCACAGATGCAAGTTTTACAGCCTTAGTAAATCACACTTACTGCTCTATGTGCTTAATTTATAGCAAATTGCATCAATGAACTGCAAGTATAATATTAAGAATATATTTTCCTGTTGTGCTGAACAACAGCCTGTTTTGAGAATCAGACATTTTTCTACTACTGGCAGAGGAATAAGAATGTGCCACTTCTGTTCCATTTGTCGTAATGAAGTATTTTATAAGCTCCACAAATGTTCTCAGTCATGAAAAATAGCTTCAGTTGGAGACCTAAAGTCCTGGTTAGGGCAAAAATTGCCTGCTCATAGAAACTCCAGCACTGCATGGAGGCTCATTTAGGTTCCCACCCCATTCCAGCACCATTCTCCTTGTCACCATCTCCTTAACTGTTCATCCTGGGACTGTTCCAAAAAATCATCGTGGCGTCCGCGAGCGTGTCGTGGTGTGTCCCTGTGGCTCCCACCGTGTCGTGTGCTGCTGCCCTCCTCGTGTCGTGGGGTTCTGGTGGTGTCCTGGCCCGAGGCATGGCCTCCCTCCTGTCCCCTGATGCTTGAACAGTTCTCTGTGCTCCCAGGAACAGCGGATCCTCCGTTCCTTGCGGACGCGGGAGCCGGCAGCTGGAGTTAGCGTGGCCTTGGTGCTGTACTGGGAGGGGTGGTGGAGGCAGCTGGGGGGACCTGCAGCAGCTCACAAGTGTTGCTGTGGTGGGTGGCATGAGCTGTGTGTGTCCCGTGGTGTGCACATTCCTCAGCCAGCTCCCCCCTAACCAAACGTGCTTCCCTCGCTAACCAGTGACGCACGGAGCGGGAGGAGAGAGAGAAAACGTGAGGAGCCCCAGCCAGAGGTTCCTCCTGCACCTGGCACCTGTGTGCCCTGTGCACCCAGCATTCCACAGCAAAGCTCAGTTCAAGAGCTGTGCAGAGTTTTGCCTTTTTTTGGTGTTTTTTTTAAGGTTCTGGAGAAATGGTGTGGTGCAGTAGCTGTTACTCAAGCTGCTCTTGCAGCGACAGGTTAGGCTGAGCACTTAGTTGAGATTAAATTTCAGGTCAAGTATATGTTTTCACTCATTTTTAGTAATAATTATTTCATTAAAACACTCATTGTTTCCACCTCATGTGTGCCAGGCCCATGAGCCAACCACAGAAATGGTGAATTTCTGTGTTTGTTGTGTGTCTGTACTTCCTCATGGAAGCATCTGTGGTGGCCCAAGAGGTGGGTGCCACTGCAGACCATGGGCTGATGCAAAAGAAGTCATTCCTTTTGGAATCCTGAATCCTCCAATCTTTTGAGCTATTGAGCTCCTCAGCTGAGACTTCCACCAGTGAGAGCCTGGGATTTGTAATCCCAGCTGGAGAAAATGGGGTGATTTTCCTGTGTTCTGCTGGGCTATGGACCTCCCTGAGGAATTAATTCACCAAAGAAGAGCCGTGCACCCTTCATTAGCTGCTGAGTACACCCTGTGATGGATTTATGCACCACCTCTGCCAACCTGGAATGCATCTCCAAACCCAGCTGAAGGGAGGTGACAGCCCAGCACTCATGCACAGCTCCACTGCATCAAGGTCAGCTTCTTCCTGATGTCTGGAATGAAGAGGATCATTAATTCAGCAGATCAGGATGTGCTTTTCTGTGGATGGAAGCGACTGAGGAGCTGAGCCAAAATTTTTCAGGCCTATTTTTATTCTTTTCTCCATACTTAGAATTGGAAAATTTTCTGATTGCCTCAATCTTGTGAACACAAAATCTCTGCTGAACCACTGTGGTTTTGAGGAAGAGTTTTGTGCCTGCAGAGAAGAGGCTTTTTCAGTTGAGTTGGATTTTTTTTTTTAGTTAAAGTGTGAAACTACTGGTCTCATCATGACTGAAAAAATGTGAACATGAATATCTCTCCCTTTATATTATTAGAAGCTCATTTCTTATAATCTCCTCCCTGACACCTCCATCCTATGTTTCTCTTGGTTGAAAACGTGGCTGGGAATATCAATATGAAATATTTATGGACCAAGCAACATTTATTCCCAGGTTCTCAGGGAAGAACTGCAAAATAGATGTGGAACTTATTCCATGGCTTTTAAGCAGGATAGGCCAAAGGATGTTCTCTGGATTTTTAATTCTTACCAGGATTCCCATTGTCAGATTCTTTTTTTTTTTTTTTAACTGATAAGGGAAGGAAGCCCTATGGTTTCTGGAAGGCAGTGACACAAGATTTTGTCTCATTTTAGGGCAAAACCTGACATGGAGAGTAGGGCATTGCAGCCCACTGCTCTTTCTCCTGGGATGCTCTCCAGGTCCTTGTTTTCTTTGCTTCTCCTCCCCATGCCTTCCCACATTCCCAAGAGCAGCAGGGTTGAGTTTTCCTATTTCCCCCCAAAGCTGGAGTTTCTCTCCATTTAGCAATGCCAACCTGCCAGACTACAGCTCTGCCAAAACACCACCGGGCTGCCCAGGAACCCTGGCAGCTGCTTGGTTTTGGGGAGGTTCAAAATCCAGTGGTGCAGACAAGTTTCTCTCTCTCTCTCGCTGTCACTTTCTCTCTCTTACCCCACTGCTCTGCCTCAGGACACTGTTGGAAGTGGCACCAAACCCCTCTCCATCCTTCCCGAGCTGTCCCCCAGCTGCAGTTGGTGGCACAGAGCTGGTTCTGGTTAAAAGGATGGGGCAGCAGGGGAAGTTGCCGAGACAGGAGGTTCTGCAATCAGCTCTGAGTGGATATTAATGCCTGTTGTTTTCTCCCTCTAGACTCATCCCTCCTCTGAACCAGCTGGAGCTCCTGAGGAACCTGAAGAGCAAGTCGGGACTGACATTCAGGTTAGCAGCAGAGTTAAGAGAGTTTGGAACGCACACATTTTGCAGTATTTTTTCTTTTTATTTTTTTCCTTTTTTCTTTTTTTCCTTCCTGCCTTTTGCATATGGACATCCTTGAAGATGAAAGAGGTTTGACAGCTGGTCCCACATGGGTCACTCAGTGACCTCCTCCCTGCCCCTCTCCCGTGCTCTACATGAATTCCTTCAGCCTAACTTGGCTCTGGAGCAATGTCACAGTGCTTGACTGACAACTCAAAGCCATACTCTCAAAGGGGCTGATGGAGGTAGTGATCCCAGTCTTCCTCTGACCTTTCTGCTCCTCACCACACTCAGAGGACCCTCAGGCCCATGACATGTTAATTCATTCTCTGTTCCCCCCAGTGACAGCAGGCAAGGGTGCAGCAGTGAGACATTTTTGCTAAATTGGCTGTGGAAGGGTTTACATGAACCCCCCAGAAGGGCAGGAGTCCTGCACCTTCACCCTCTGCTTGGGAGGGGAAATTCCTGGGGTTTTTGAGCACTCCAGGCTGCCCTGTTGGTGAATGGGGAGTGTGCAGACCCTGGGAGGGATGGAGAGGTGCCAGTGGGCATCGGGGTCAGATGGGGGGGTGTGGGATGGAGCCTGCCCTCCACAAAGAATCCACCCCTGGGTCAGCCTGAGCAGTTTAAACGTGAGTATTTGAGCTAGTGACTGAGGCTGGGCTTCCAGGCTTTTCTGAGCAAGAAGCAGAGGTGGGGGGAAGGAGATTTTTGTTAGTGTCTCTAGGCTGCTGCCTTTAGCTGAGGGAGAGGGGTCGGGCTCTGTGCAGGTCTCAGTGGTCACTGCTGAGCAGCAGCAGGGCCAGGGCTGGTGCAGCATCACACTCAGAGGACACCTGTGTTAGGGGAGGCAGAGCTGTATCTGCTGAGAAAACACTGTCTGCTCCCTCTCTGGGGGGCTGCAGGGGCAGGACTGGTCGGGCCCCCACCAAACACCATTCCCCAGTGCAGGGGTTGTGAATCAGAGCAGCTTTTCCTCATTGCTGGAGGGAAATACCACCATAATGCCTGCTCAGTGGAGGTGAGGGGTGTTTTTCAGTGTGGCCTTAGCATGGCTTGCAGTGTCCTGGCTGCTCTTTTGTAGGCATTCAGCTCACTTTGTCCTCAATGATTTCTCAGGGCAATCCAGTTTCGGATCTCAATACGAAACTGCAAACACAGACTGTGGTGTCCCACTCCCTCCATGCTGCCTTTGCCAACTGCTTTGGTAAAGTAGCTGCCAAAGAGTCTGGAGGCACAAACCCCACCTGAGGTGTCAGGATGCCAGGGAAGGGGTCCATGCTCCTTCCCACCCATGTCCAATCCCAGCACCTGGTGTGAATCCGTGCATTCAGAGATCTGACATGAGCTCTGTCCCCAAGGCCAGGGAGGAAAAGTGAATGCACCGAGGTCATGGGAGCCATTCAAACCCTTCCCCCTGTGCAAAACATGAGGGCAGTGCATTTCCAAAGGAAGGGGGCTGCTCTCTGAGCCCACAGAAGTCCTCCTGTGCTCACACAAATCACACAGCCCTCAGGTGTCTCAGTGGTGCGTAGGCACAAGGATGGGTTGGGATGAAATCTTCAACCCTGTGCGTTGTATGTGTCTTCTCTGAGGTTGTGTGAGTCTCCAGTGATCTTCTGTCCGGGCCAGAAACTCCAGGAATTAAGTGCTCCTTTCCCTTTCTTCTGTCCACAACTTCCACTTAGTTGTACTGTTGGTATTGTCGTTTCGTTATGTTTTAACAGTGAAGCAGCAACATCTTTTGCCACCTGACACCATGCTAATGTACTATTGCTTCTGTTTAAAGGAAAGAGCAGCAGCCTGAACCATCGCCAAGGTCTGTATCACTGCCAACACGCCATCCCCATGCATTCCCTGTAGATTTCTGTGTGTGTGAGTGTGTGTACCATGTCGTGGCACCATCGAGGGAAGCATTCCTAGGTATTACCGTGCTTTTCCTGTGCTGTGCAGTCCGATGTTATCTACGTGTATGCTGGACCTTAAATCATATCTTCCCTCCAGTCTGCCTCAGGCTGGAGCAGGGCAGCAAGGCTGGGGGGGAATGGAGACTGGTGGCAGCACAGGCAGAGCTGGCAGACACTCACGGGGGTGACAGCAGGGCTTTGGTTTACGCTTCTTTATTTTATTTTGGTGCTGGGGTTATAGCTGAGTAACTCGGTGTAACACAGGCTCAACGTGTGCCCAGGCCAGGTGAGGCTTTGCCTGTGTCTCTGTCACCCGTGCTGGGCAGAGGTGACGTGGGGGACACGAAGCCATCGCCGCGTCGCCACCTTGGCAACTCCTGCTGAGCTCCTCTCGCTGCAGGGCACGGCCTGGACCTGCTGCTCTCCGTGGGACACAGGAGGGCTCTGTGGCACGGCACAGGGTGGCATGGCAGAGACACCCTTGGTCCTCCCTGCTGCTGGGGAGGAGGCACATTCCCTGCTCCATCTTCCCTCCACGCCTCCAGCCCACGGTGCAGAGCGAGCTCTGGGTCGTGGCGAGCACCTTCCAAGGGCGGCTGCAAATCTCACTTGTGGTAGAGCTTTTCTCCGTTCACAGCTCCCCAGGGAAAGCAGCAGGGCTGGTGTTTGGGATACTTTTAGGACACTCTTCATCCACTTAGATTAGAAGTATTTAATTCTGGGATTTTTTTCATCCTGTATTTTCCAGTTCTTTTAAAGAATAGTTCTGGAACTGAATCTCTTTTTTTTTTTTCTTTTTTTTTCGGCTGATGAGACACAAACTGATGATCAGTGGAGATCATCTGCTTGGCTTTCTGATCTTCCATCTCATTCCTCAAAACACAGCTTACTGCCTGAATTTTGTAAACAATGAATACATTTTTCAGAAGTACAGCTAGAGCCTGGCATTCTGCAGATGTACCTCTCTGCCATGCCTCTTAGCTTATAAGAGGCCAGAAGCTAATTTTTCCTTGGCATAAAAGCCAACCAAAGATATCTGGGTAGATATACTGCTGACTAAAGGGTGGAAAATTTTATCTTTCCTTCCTTCCTTCTCCCTCTCCCCACCCCCTTTTTTTTTCCCTGTCATTCATTTGAGCTTTTCTTTGCAAGCAGAACCTTTGTAGCACTTCATCTATTTTCCTGCCAAATAACCCAAATCTCCAAGATCATGTTTCAACTATCCAGATTTTTTTTTTTTTTGGTTTTTTTTTTTTGTTTTTTTTTTTTTGGTTTTTTTTTTTTTGTTTTTTTTGTTAAGTGCAGCTTGAGCGAAGGCAGCCTCCATCCAGCATTATTAAAGCAGGGAGCATTACTTGGGAACAGCTCTCTGGGACCAGACCAAGGCTGAAATCTTGGCCACCTGCCTGTGGCATCAGGAGGGTCAGAATTTAATCCCACAGTCTGGCTGCTCTGCTGCCCTGCCTCAGCCAGTAGTAAACTTTGGATGCATCAAAGGGTAAATCCACATTTCTTACAGTGCAATGAGACAAAATCCCTATTCTGCTCCATAGCCAAGGAAATCTGAGGTCTGACAGACCCTTTCCTGAGCCAGCATCCCTGCAATCTAATCAAACTAAACAATCTTATTTCTGAGTCACTAGCCTTATTTTTTCTATTTTTTTGTTTTTGAATTTTGGTCCTGTCTTGCAGGGTTCATATTTATTTACTTGACACCTGAAGCTGAGTACAGTATTTCTTCATAGAGGTTGCAGGTTTTTCCCTGATAATTTTCTACTTTCTCAACCTTATGTCACAGAAAGAAGTAAAAATAGTCCTTCCCTGTGCTTTTTCAGAGTAGTTTTTACTATTTATAGGTCCTTCATCAGTGCCATTTCCAAGTGCTGTTTCCTGCTCCTGTGGTGCATCTGTCTCTTGTGACACTGAAGGGTTTTGTTGCTAAACCCCAGCCCAAGGAGGGCTGAAGCTGAGGGTCTGCAGCTGCTGTGCAGAGCTTTAAAGTTTATTCCATATCCTTCAGTTCTGCTGCCATGGCAGCACCAAAGCTCCTTCCTTCTGATTTGTTAGGGCAATACCAATTCTACCTGTCCCCACTGTCCTTTTCCTTCCATCTGATAATTCTTCAGCCCTCAGGAAGGATTTTTGTGTTCAAGGGGGCCCAAATTGCCTATTTTTCCCCCCAATAAAATTTTCTGTGTCTTTTACATTCACATCCCAAATCTTCCACCCACTCGAATTTCCAGCAGCCTCTCGGTGATGCTCAGTGTGTCATCCTGCCCTTAGAAAAGAGAACTCATCCTGTTTCTCTGCCCACCTGACAGTTAATCACCCACTTGCTGCTGATGCTTCACTCAAGAAGTTCCTGGGGTTGAATTGTCTCTCTTAGCAGACCCCAGCTTTACACTTTTACTGCTTCAGCTTGGGAAAGGATTTTCCCCTTTGCATTTCCATTGCTGTAAGGAAACAGTCTTACACCTGGAGGGAGCTGGATCTTCCTCCTGTTTGAGTGATTTGTAGGGAGTGGCTGATTTCCTACATCCTTCTTTCCATAACTGATGCACCCAAACCCCCTGCAGCAAATGGAACAGAAAGAGCTTTTTCACTATTTTTCACCTTATTGTATTTCAATTTAGAGAAGGGATGCTGGCATGGCACATGGGGTTATGCTGTGCAGGATAAACATTGTCTTGCAAGGTCAGGGAGCATCCCAAGCATTCTGCCAGAGCAGAGGGGTGGCTGTTGGGGTCCTGCCCTCTGCCCCCAGTGCTGCTGTGGCCGTGCTGATTTGTGCCCACACAGCACTGGCAGAGCTTCTGGGAGTACAGGAGGAGGTGATGGGGTCAGTGTGGCAGAGGCTCGGGGTCACCTGCAATTTCTCTTGGGCGGCTTTTGATTTAGTCTTGGCACAAAATGGGACAGCTGATCTGAGAGACAGGTTATGTCCTTTCTCTGTGGTTTCTGCTTTGTTTTCCCACCATGAGCTTGTCTGCATCCCCATCCGAGTGCTGAGAACGCTCTGTGCTGCCTCGCTTGGGGAGCTCACCTCCCCCAGAGGTGGAGCCTGGGCTGTGATGAGCAGAAGAGATGCTGGCCTTTTCCTACATGCCATGTACCCCTTTCCCCCTTTTTATTTTCCTCCCTTTAAAAAAACAAACGCTTTCAGAGCCTCCTGTTGCCCATCACTTTGGGTGTTGTGTCCACCCTGCCCCAGCCAAGCACTGCCCCCTGCCCCTCCCCAGGCTGGCTGTGCTGCCCATCCCACCTCTGAGACCCCATCACTGCCGTGCAGGGTCCAAACACAAATCCACTGTCCGTCCTATCCCCAGGGAAGGGGGCCTGCTCTGTACTAGGGCTTTTCTCACCCCTCCTGCTGCAGAGAGCCAGCAGATCAGAGTGGTAATGGGGGGTGATTACTCTTCTGTTAATCAGGCTGAAAATTAGCTGTGGCATCTCGTTTCTGTTTGTTTTGCTTTGATTGTAATGTCAAAAAGACAGACACATGGTTCACCAGGGCTTTGGAGGCTTCTGTATGAAATGTGGGCTTCAGATGCTCTTTAACAGATGGTTTGAGAAACATCTGAAGGCATCCACGACCACATTTCTTCCTCTTGCATTTTCCAAAATACAATTGGGTGAGAAGCTTAAAATTAATGAACCAAATTATCATAATAACACATTCATATCAGAGAAAAAGAAACAGAAGGATTCCAGGGAAGTGGGAAGCTAAAACTCAGATTACTTTGTCCAGCATGAGTTCAGTGCTGTAGGTGATGAGAGGAACCTCTTTGGAAGGTTGTTCTCAGCTGTGGCTTGTCCTTGACCCCAGTGAGCTCAGCAGGACCTTGGCTGTGTTCTGGGTGAATGCTGGGCTGGGTCCTTGTACCGTGTGTGTTTATCTGTGTGTATATCTCTCTCTCAGTGTGTGTATATGTCTGTCTGAGATACACACTACCCCAAGATCTCTCTTCAGGGGTGTGATTATGGCTTCTGTACGCACTGGAGGATGCCTTTGGTTGACTCAGTGGGCCCCTGCTCATCCAGCCAAGGATGTCCAAGGTGTCCCAAACCTCTACTGCCCATGGAAACCAGGGTCAATCATGGGAACCCCATGGGCCACATGAGCCTGGGCTGGTGTTTGGCCTTCTAACCAATTTATCTGGTGTCAGAGACTCATGCTGGGACTGACAGTAATCTGGAAATAATCAGTTGCCTTTAGGGGAGCGGATTATTTGCACGGAAGGAACTGCATCTTTCTGGAGGGACTGCAGAGGAGACTGAGAGGACAGAAACCCATGTGTCTCCCTGAGGCTCTGCATGCTCAATGTCCCACTCCCACGCCAGCTCCAGGACAGCCCTGGTAGCACCACCAGCCCCTGGGGCTACCTGGGGATGCAGGATCCCATTGTGGACACCTGAGGAGTCCCCAGGATGCCGAGGGTGGCGTCAGCTGAGCTTGCATGGGATGCTGTGCCCGTCAGCTCCTCTGATTACCCACTCAATGTAAAATACGACTGGGATTTGATGCCCTTCAGCCTTTGCAGTCTGGCCCTGAATTCAGCAAGAGCTGCCTGCTGGTGGTTGGTGGCCTGGTGGGGTGATGGGGCCACGTCATTCCCCTTCCACAGGTAGAGGGCTGCTCCATGGCGTGGAGGACCCTGGTCCTGGTGGGGATCTCCTGGCAGGGCAGTGCCTGAGCAGCCATTTGGGATGGAGCTGTGGTGGTGCCTCCTCAAAGTCAGCAACTCCCCAGAAGTGGTAGGCCCTGTCTGAAAATCATTACAAAAACCAAACGTGTGAACACAGGTGTTCAACTCCCTTCCCATAAGGGACTGCACCACACCGTTTTTTATCTATTTTTGTTTTTTTCAGTGCCAGGCTTAATGTAATGGTATTTTCCATATCAAATAATTCACAGAATAACTAGCTCTTTTTGTGAGTGGGTTTATTGTTGGGAAAAAAAAAAAGAAGAAATTTGAGATTTTTGGATATTATTTGACAAAACATGTTAAAGTTTTGGCTTTCCATGGTTTACACAATTTGAAAAATCTTACTTTTAAAAAATATCTTTAGAGGAAGAACAGAGTATTTTTTTGTTTCTGATACAAAGATGAAGAATCTTTCTGTAGTTAATTTTAGATAAACTAACACCACCAACTCAATGAGCAGAATGCCTCATGTCTAATAATTAAAATTACTGACCACAGTGAAACAAATTTCAGAAACCCTCATGATTTTTGATTTACTTATTTTTTCCTCACTGAACACTCAAACAGAACAATCCTGTCATGAACCCGGCCCTCAAAACACCTGTCTTTTAAACCCAGAGTCCATAATCAAAAGTTTCCTGTCTGGCATTTGCTTCCAGGTCTAATTTTTACTCTCCCCTCATTTCCAGTAAAAGCAAACCGTGCAGAGAGTCACTATGCGGATGCTGCTCAGGAAACTCTAGGTACCACGGGAAATGCGTCGCACGAAACTAATCAAAAGCTGCACGGCTCATTCTCCCTCTACCCTGCTACCACCTGTTCTGATCACTTCTCTGCTTAATAGAGGTACTAGATGAGTAAAAAAAAGGTGGAAGAGCCTCCCCGCTGCCCGCCCCGAAATTAGAGCCTTGCCTGTTGTGCAGAGCGCACAAAGCGAACGGATGAGGATGGGGAATTTGGGCTGGGCCAGCCAAGCCAGTGTCTGCTCAGCAAGGGAGGAGGCCAGGAAATGAAGTTAAACAAATCATGGAAAATTTTCAAAAAAAGTCAAAATGAAAAATTTTAATTTTTTTTTTTTTAAAGATCCCTTCCTCCCTATCACCCCATCCCTCCTCAAGGTCCAGGGAATCCTTGCAAATTGACTTACACTGTACAGCAATGTCCAGTTAGTAGCCTGAGAAATACCAGCTTCCTGCCTCTGCTCAGTCACCATTCCTTTGGCTCTCTGACCGTGACAAATTGACCTTTCCTAGCCTGGTGGCCTTTGGAAGCCACAGCTTGCCTATCTAGCACCTCTACTACGCAGCTAGAGAAGGACTAATCTCAGCCTGTCCCGCCAGACGTAGGGGACAGGGCTCCCCTGAGCGTTGACATTGGCCTTGTGAATGGTTCTGTTTCTAGACCCCCAGGGGGACAGACAGCTTTAGCTCAGGGCTTTCTACGAGCAGGGTTTGCATCTTTTTCATCCAGCTGACCAACCGCTAGGTGTTTTCAGGGGCTTCCCAACCAGCATCCCTTAGTGCACCCACGGCCATATACACAGACACATAGATCTTCTCTTACTTGTGCGTAAATACTTTCCACACCTGCACTAGAAGAGTCTCTGCCCCCACCCCTGCTCCTCGGCAGCAAACATGCACCTTCTTGATCTCCCTCTGCCCAGAGTTTGCATGCTGTGAATGCTGGCAGGGGACCCCCAGCTCCTTGCCCCACAGCCAGGCAGGTGGACAGCCCAGGAGTGGCAGGGCACTGAGTGATGCCGCATGTTTGTGAACTCGGATTTTTGCATGCTCTTTTTTGGAGTCCGTTTTAATTCTCAAAATCACCAGTCTCTGTATCCCTCAGAAAGCCAACAAACTACAGCTTTGAAAGTTGTAAAACTGCAGCTCTAACAGTATATGTATCTCTGATTTTCTTCATTAATTGTTTCAACCTGTATCTTTTCTTTTCTTGCTATTTTTTGACCTGCTGGCTCTTTTTATTCTCTGTCAGTCTAGAGGGTAGGACTCATGGCTGAGGTGCTCAGAAGTAGAGTGGTAAATCCCATCTCTGAATGGGTAACAAAGAGGAATGGGTCATGATCTAGGGTTCATAAAAAGCAGTTTCTCCATGGTAGGAAATCCCTTACATCTGGATAAATAGCCTGAACCTCTGAGTCAGCCTCCTGCTACATATTTGGTGGTGCTATGGTCTTCCTTGAAGGTTAGCCTTGAAAAGTGGGGGTAAATATTGGGTGATCATCAGTTGCACAGGCAGCATTTCAAGACAAATGGCAAAGATTTGGTCAACAGTCTAGCTGGAAAAAATGAACCTGACTTCTGTGGTGTTCCCATTTGCCAGGTGAGGTTGTTTTATGTGTGGAGGTGTAGTGTGAGCAGGGAGTTCTCCCCAGAGAAAGCCTCCTCTCAGTTGCTTAACACTGAGGTTGTTTTTTGGCAGAGATGAAAATGAGCAGTGCTATTCATAATCTGTCCTCTCATCTGTTCGTGTCTAGTTCTGTTTTCTGGAAAATCAGCCACTCTGATCTCAATGTCTTCCTTGCATGTCTTCCTAGGCATGGATTTTTGATTGCTAGAGCCAGTGTGATTTTTTTTCTGTTTTCTACTGAATTCCTTCCCACTGTGATCCTCATTTCATCTCCCATGTCTTGAGTTCTGCAAGGGAAAGGGAGGATGAAACAAAGTGTTACCTCAATATCTTCTTAATCTGTTGGAGAGTCTGAAAAGAAGGATGACAGACTGTGGTTCTTCCAGTCAAAAAGGAGCCTTGGACTTTGGAATAGCTACAAGGGCATCTTTGTTACCTGCATCCATCCTGAATGTAGTGTTATACACCCTGTGCTTTAGTAGAACTGTGGGTTAATTTTTAAGGGATGTAAAAATAATTCAGATGTCTTGTTTCTGTGGACCCTTGGGTGTCTGCCACCAATCCCCACTGTACAAACTCTTGGGGCAGATGCCAGCACTTTGATGCAGCTCAGGCTGAGTGCTAAAAGCCTTCATCTAGGATGCACATAACGAAATAACAGCACACGATGAGGCAATCATGGAAAACTCAATGTAGGTAAATTAATAGGAAACTCCTTAGGAGCTGTGGTTTCTTAATGTACTAAACCAATGATCTTTAGTCAATAAATGCAATTACACATTCATTTTTAGACGGTAATGTAACTACACCAAGCCAGATTATCATCTCTATCGTATTCTGCTTTGTAAGAGACTTTCCCAGCACGCTCAGAGAGGAGGGCACCTCACAGTGGGAAGAGCACCCAGAGCAGTGAAGGAAAGGTGTTTGCAGAGCCCTGACTGGCCTGTGGCTCTCTGGCTGGAGCAGGTTCCTTAAAGGCTGCTTTGGGAATGATCAGCCAGCTCAGAGTGCAGCCTGGCTGCTTTGCTTTCCTCCCAAAATGCAGCACAGCCGAGCTGGCAAACAGCAAAGGGCTGGGAGAAGATGCAGGATGGGGCTGATGTGGTGTCTGACAGCACTCAACACCAGTCTGGGAGAAGAGGGCTGGGAATTAGGAAGAGATGGGTGATTATAACAGAATGCTGCAGGACAGCCAAGGTTAGAGATGTGCTCCACTGTCCCTTCACTCATCCCTGTGCTTTCCTGTGCTCCTGTGGTGGCTGCAGGGATGCTGCAACTCCAATCCTCACCATCACAGCAGCAGTGGCTCCCATCCAAGTCTAGCACTGTGGTTGTGGATGAGGAAAAGGAGAGGGATTACTCACCATGACAGGATCACTGGCTGATGTTTTGTTTCCCTTATACCCAGGTTTTTCTGTTTTTAGAAACTGCGTTCTCTAGGCTGAATTCACATTTTAGCAATGTTTTTTTCTGGAATCACTGGAGTCAAACCAGGCTTGAGCCGGGCCCTCTCTTGGTTTTTGTTTTAGTTGTGGTAAATTTTGTATACACAATTTTATTTTCCTTTCCTTCATGTCTCCAGTAATTGTTGTCTGCCTCTTACTCACAGCAGCAAGCAGACTGGAGCCCTGTGATAGTCACAAAGGCCATCATTCACTCCTGGCACTCCTGCCTGGTTTTAATCAGTTGTTCTCACATGCCACAAGCTCAACACAAACTCTTGATTTAAAAAAGCCCCTCATTTACCATCAGGAGACAGTCTTTTTCTCCTGGCCAGAATGAGCACAGATACTGGTTGAGTTTGGGTGCAGAGATGGATCTGGGTCTGTGCTAGTCCGACTCATTCTGGCTAGCTGAGAAGAAAATGAAGTAATGGCTCAAGCATAGTTTAAAATCAATGGCAAGACCTTACAACTGATACTTTTTATTGATCTAGAATTACTTCTAATGTAATGAGTCCACATTTTTTTTAAAGTGCTGATTTAGTACTATAGGGAACTGGAATAAACCCCAAACCAGAGCATTTCAAACAGGAGCTTAAACCCCTGGCATCCTAAGGAGGCTGATGGCAGCTCATTTTGAAGGTCAGTACTTGTGCCTTCCTCTGCTGAGTGCTGGGACTTAACCAAAATGCAAAGCCCACTAAAGCAGTGAACATCATCCAGTTTCTCCAGCATGGACTCTCATTTTTTGACTGGCAACAGAGAAAAATCAACTCATTTTCTATCCTTTGTTAAATTGAAGTCAAAACCTGAATATTTATAGACCTTCCCCACAGTCAGCCTGGAAAGGTAATTTTTTGCTATCAAATCTGATTTCATAGATGCCACTTGGAGTGGACCTAGAATGAAATCACAATCTGATTTAAACCTGTGATTTAAACCTGATAGGCTGTTGTGGCTTCCCCTAACCTGTGCCTCTGGTTGCACAGCCACAGATCCCTTTCCCTTCCTCCCCCTGGCATGAGCAGAGCTCCTGCCCTGTGCTCGCGCCACTGTCACCACTGTGAGTGTCCCTTTGTCCCTGCTGTCCCCACCTTCGTGTTGCCAACACCTCCCACCCAGCTGAGGCTCATTACCATCCTGGAGTGACATCCCAACACCACCTCTCTGGGGCACTCTGCATCCCTGTCCCTCTGCATGACTTTCTGGTTGAGTGAGAACATGATCTTGGATTAGCTGACAACATATATCCCTATGTATGTCTGTATTTCTTTGGGATTTTTTTTCCTACTAGCCCCTGCAGACCCCAACAGCACCCTCCTCTGCAGGATTGTACTTGCATGTGATTCCAGGTGTCATTTCCAATGAGGAATTGCATGACAGAAGGAAAGATTCTCTAAGTTGTTCATGGTGTCTCATGTCATCTATGTTAAAACAAAGAAGTTACATCAAGTGTTGGGTTTTTTCCTTAGTGAGTACTTGGGAACAAAACCCACCCAGATCTTAATTGTTCATCAGATTTCTATGAGATTTTTTAATGTGTTGCTCCTCATGCTGTCAGGATTAAAACTCTTTGCTTTTATCCCTCACCAAGTTCAACCCTTTATTTTTTGCTTTTTGTGATTCCTGCAAACATTTGTAGCACATTTGTTGTGGGAATGGAAAAGAGGCTCCAAGAAAAAGGCGCTGCCATACTCAGTGAAAGGCAACTGGTTTTATGCTGGGATTGGTGATGGGAGAAACGCAGCAGAGGATAGGGCACAAAAGATCACTTTGATTCCTGAATATTGCTGTGTTGCTAAAGCATTTTTATAAAGCTTACTTTTTAAAAAGGTAATTCAAAGTAATAGTACTACTGAAACACAGTGGATTCAAAAATATTATTCCTTAAAATCAATAAAAATAAAGAAAGAAGATCCAGTTGGCCTATTTAGAATCAAATGATGAAATTTCAATCTGGTTTCTAATCCAAGAAACTCAGAGTGAGAATTTCCTTTAAACCTTTGGCACATTATGTGCAATGGTTTTGGTGGCAGTAGTACTGAAGGCTTACATCTAGAAAGGTGTTTAGGCACGTGCTTGTTCCTAGCTTCCTGTGTGGATTTGTACATCTGACCTGGATTTCAGCTCTGTTGATCCCATGGCCTTCAGACAGACCCTGCAGATGGGCACCACACTGGAAATTCAATCCCCAGCACTTACCTGAATTAAAATTCATCTTTAATTAGAATAATTCCACCTTTTTAATTCGGTCATGAGCAAATTTTATTTTCTCTCCAACCCATCTTTCAATGTGAAATTGCTGCTGAGCTTGTGGCCGCAGCCACCCCTTCCCTGCAGCCCAGGGGATGCCCTCCCCACACAACTCCGCAAAATGCTGCCTAAGCACCTTTCTCTCCCTGTAAATGTTTGTTGTCTCGCAATGTAAAGTGACTTTGTAAAAATAGCACCTTCTTAGTCGACAAATCTGCTCCCTGAGTGTCCTTGAGTCACATCTTCCTTGGCTGGCCAGAGCTGGTGTCTGCTCCTGTCAGCAGGGAACAGCCGGCGGCTGGGAAAAGGGAGCCGCGCTTTGCTTCGCTTCAAAACCAGCAGCCAAGTTCTCACTGAAGAACCTCGTGTGCCAGTTTTGAAGGCAAAGAAGGGGCCGTGGGGCTCTGACTTTTAAGTTGGTGTTGCTGAAAGACAAAGCAAAAAAAAAAAAAAAAAAAGCAGGTCTTTGGTTGGTGATGTGGAAATTGAAATTTCTGAAATGTTCTTCCCGCAAATTGCGGCAGAGAGTTGGCAGCAGAAAGATAAGTGGCTGCTGCAATGGTACAGAATGCTGGGAATTCAATCCCTGTCTTCACTCAGTTTTGATATGTCTATATATAAAATATTGGCTATTCGTGCAGCTATCTTGCACTGGTTGTCCAACCTCTAATCAGTGGAGTTTAATCATTGATTGCTATTAAGAAAATATGAAATGATCCAAAAGTATTTGCAGTCTGCTTTCCTCATTGCTGTCTCTATAAAGTTTGTGGTTTCATAAAGATTTACAAAATCTCTTTGTTCTTAAATTTTTGGATAAAAATTCAACATCTCCATTTGGGTGAAAGGCTTTAAATGCAAATTTCAGAATTTGGAAACTAAGTAGAGCTGGGTGGTCACTATTTCCCAGTGAGATCTCTGTTTCTGGAGAGACCTCCTTTTCCAACCATAATTGCAAAGACTCATGTAGGAAAAAAGGCATGAAAGTGCCATATTCTGGAGTTTTAAAATTTTGCTTTCCATATTTATGACAGCCATAGCAGACCTCGAAGGAGATGGCAGATAGCTTTTAGATGGGATTTTTGTAGGATGCAAAGGAGTGGCACAGTGTTTGTATTTATATTTCAACATGTTACTGGATAAAGAATAATTCTTTGGAATATATAAAGGGGTCAGATCATGTTTTAAGAGGGAGGAAATACAGGAGCTGAAGAAAGGGAAGGGACAGATCTGAGCACCAGAAGTGAAGTTTGCACAAAAGTTTTAAGGTGGTGGTTTGGGGTTATTTTACTTGGTATTTTCTTATTAGCCATAGTGTTTTGGAAGGCAGTTGTGAAAGAAAAGCTTCCTAACTGGTGATCGGAGCCGATCAGTGATTTAAGGAATCATAACCTCATTGTTAATGTCATTCTGTCCCGCCAGCCCTGGCATCCCATGAGGGGCTGCTGTTTAAGTCCTCATTATTTTCTCTCTCTTACAAACCATTCCCATTTCACTCATGATGACGGAAACATTTCTACAATGCTTTCTTTAAAACAAAAATAAAAATAAAAAATACATATTGGAGAAAAAAAAAAAAAAAAAAAGCCAACAGCAAAGCTACATGTCACTGCTGCTTGGAAGTGCTCTTGGTTTCTAATGGCTGGTGGGGAAGGACTGCGTGGTTTCCAGAATGACTCCTCCTGCTGTCTCCTTTTTGTCTTTGTTTCAACGTGTTTCTCTGAACAGTCAGAAGGTCAGTTTGAAAGATCGTGTCTTCTCCAGTCCCCGCGGTGCTGGCACCAAAGGGAAAGGCTCTCCACAGGCTCAGGGCATCAGGAGGTCCCCCAGTGCGGACCAGAGCATCGAGGACAGCCCAAGCAAAGTGCCCAAGAGCTGGAGCTTCGGAGACCGCAGCCGAGCCCGGCAAGCCTTCCGCATCAAGGGAGCGGCGTCGCGGCAGAACTCGGAAGGTGAGGGCTTGGGATGCCATGCTGGACCCTAAATTCCCAGCTGGCCCCAACATCCTGTCCCTCCCCACCTAAGAAGGGCAGAGCTGCCAGCCAAGGTGTTCTTCTCCTTCTCCTTCTCCTTCTCCTTCTCCTTCTCCTTCTCCTTCTCCTTCTCCTTCTCCTTCTCCTTCTCCTTCTCCTTCTCCTTCTCCTTCTCCTTCTCCTTCTCCTTCTCCTTCTCCTTCTCCTTCTCCTTCTCCTTCTCCTTCTCCTTCTCCTTCTCCTTCTCCTTCTCCTTCTCCTTCTCCTTCTCCTTCTCCTCCCAGTCCTTTAGCTGGGAGTAGGCTGAGCAACCTGATCAAGTTGAAGATGTCCCTGCCCATTGCAGGGGATTGGGCTACAGGGCCTTTAAAATGTCCCTTCCAACCCAAACTTGTCAATAATGATTACAAGAGGCAAGGAAACCCCTTCTAATACCCATTATAATGTTTGTATTTCTGTATATAAGGATGGGGAAAGAAGGAAGAGTCAGGTATTGGGACAAGAGGAAATGACCTCAAGGTGCACTGGGGAGGATTAGGTTGGATATCAGGAAAAATTTCTTGACTAAGAGGGTGGTCAAGCCCTGGAATAGGCTGCACAGGGCAGTGGTGGAGTCACCTTTTGGAGGGATTTAAAACACATCTAGATGTGGCACCTGGGGGCATGGTTTTGTGGCTGGGCTTGGCTGTGCTGGGGGAATGGTTGGACTTGATCTTAGCGGGCTTTTCCAACCCAAATGGTATTCACTGGGATTCACTGATACAGGGATATGTGAGAGCTGCACTTGGCATTGCTGAATGTCACCTAAGCACATCCTGGGAAATGCTCTCATCTGGATGCTCAGCAAAGGCTTCTCTGCTGCATCCCCTGGGGTTGCTGTTTGTGATCTGCCTCATCTTTCCTTGTGCAGCACTGGCACAGGGAACAGTAACGTGTTGTGTTTCTCCTTCCCTGTCCCAAACCCAGAAGCAAGCCTCCCTGGAGAAGACATTCCTGATGAGAACAAAAGCTGCAACTGCGAGTTTGTGACAGAAGATTTGACACCAGGGCTGAAAGTCAGCATCAGGGCCGTGTGGTAAGAGAGGGAGAGGGGGGAAGCAGTTCAGAAAAATAAATTATAGAGAAAAATGAGAAGTGTAAAGCCTGAGAAGTGCTGGCAAATGCTGACATGTGTGTGCTGCAGGCTGCTTTTCCCCTGGGTGGCCTGCCCTGCTTTACAGACAATTTTGCCAGGAAGGGCAATTTTTGCTTAGGGAAGGAATAAATGGAGAAACAGGAAAATCCCCCGCAGGGATGCATCCAAATGACAGTTCTCACCAGCTCTGAACGTAATGCTGACATTTCTAAAAGTGGTGCAGAGAGCACATGCACAGATGACGGTCCAAGGGGCATCAGGGACCCCCTGGTGCAGACAGGGCTTCAGCCACCAGCCCCCGCAATCGCCTTCCTCTCTCCTCTTGCTGCATCCTCCCGCAAACCCACAGGGTTGGGATTTATTCCATTTTCCCTCCAGAGCAGCTCCCTGCAGTGTTTTTTACCCGCCATGAAGCAGGTCAGGCTGCACCCAGGGATGTGTGATGATTTTGCTGTCTGTCTCCTGCAGCATTATGAGGTTTCTGGTCTCCAAGCGCAAGTTTAAGGAGAGCCTCCGGCCCTACGACGTGATGGACGTCATCGAGCAGTACTCAGCTGGGCACCTGGACATGCTCTCCCGGATCAAAAACCTTCAGGCCAGGCAAGAGAACCCTCTCTTTGCTTCATTTTCTACTGCATTTTGTTCACTGTGGAGGTCTTTTCAGGAGAGACACTTCTCTTTGCAGCTACAGCTTATTCTTTTCCTTTTTAAGACAAATCCCCACGGAACATCAGTGCTAATGGCTGGCACCCACAGGGATAAGCAGGCCTTTAGGGCAGGGACTGCCCTGAAACTCCCTTACTGCCCATCTCAGGACATACAGAAATCATGGCTCATCCTCCTGCTTTATTTGGGGAGCTTTTGGCAATATGGTTTATCCCAATATGTATATCTCCATGGTCCTCCTGGCAGGGTGCAAAGGTTTGGTGCCCCAGGTTTAAGGCTGATGTGGGTCACTTGGTACCTTTCTGGGAGTGAAATAAGATGAAATTTGATGTCCTGGCTGTGGCCCTGCTGCCACAGACACAGAGAGCAGTGAGGAGGAGGTAGCAGCTCCCTCCCACCGTTGGGGTGCTGAGCTGCTTCAGGAGGAATCCCTCCTCAGATGGCACAGTCTGCTGAAAATCCATGCAGATGGGAGTGTCTCATCCAAGCCCACCAACGTAGGTGGGGTTTAGCTGAGCTGCATTTCAGCTTCTGTACTCAGATTTTAGGGCAAGATGTGCTCATTTTAAGAGGAGAAGAAATGTGGAAAAGCGACAAATGGAACCGAGAAGGTTCCATGTTTTTCATGTTTCTCCTGGAAGAAAAAAACCCCTCAAACATTTGATTCCTTGAACAGAGGATCAAAGTTTAATCTTTCAGTCTGACCACTTTTCCCTCAGCCCTGATGGGAAAAGCAGACCCCAAGCCTCCAACAGCCCTGGTTGTGTTGGCTCAGCAGAAGTGGCTCCAGGTCTGCAGAGTTTGAAGGACACCCAGAACTGTGTCAGGGCTTGGCCATGGGCAATCTCCAGTCAAAAAAATACACCATTTGCTTTTACACTTGGAGAATGAAATTGCTTCCCTTGATGGCTGTGGCAGCCCAGTTTCCCCTAGAAGCCATTGAGGAAGTTTTCCTTTAATTTCAGACCCATTTAAGTCCCCAGTAGAGTCAGCAAATATGAAGGAAAAAGAAATGTTTGTATATGCAAACAGCTGACATGAACCTCAGGAATGAAAGAGGAAAATTGTCTTGGGAAAAAGAGGAGTCTCTGTTCTGCCATGAATCTCTCAGAGACCATTTTAACTCTGCTATTTTTGATGTTCAAGACGCAGAGGTAACTTTCTCAGCCCTGCTGCACACTCTGCTTTTCCCAGAAGGAACATTCTCCCTTGCAATGGAGACCAAAATATCCTGGAGAATTTCCTCTGTGTGAGCCTCTCACTCCTGTTCTGAACAAATTCAGTGATCATAGATCTAAGATGTGTAGCTGAATATAGAGGGAGAAGAGAGGAGGAAGGGATTGAGATTTCCTAACTTTAGTAACCTGAACCAAGAGGCCTTGAGACCGCCTCTGCAGTGGGTCCTGGGCATTTGGATTGTCACCTCTGCTGGCTCCAGGTGGGATGCCTGAGTCTCCAGCACCCTGAGGGCTGTGGCAGATTGTCTCACCACCCATCCAGATCTCCCCAGTCCTTCAGGGACATGTGCTGCAGAGACAAAGCAGTTTGGTTGTCTGCTTTTTTGGGGAGGTTGGGGTAAGGAATTGCAGCTTTCGAAGACCAAACTGGATTCTTCTCTTAGCTGTCGGAGGACTGTGAGGATGAGGCTCTGGGGCTGGAGAAGGCCACCACCCATCCTCTCACAGGGAAGCCAGGAGGACCAGGAGCTGCTTCAAATGCATGAAGCACCTGGGTTTGGGATCCAAGACTGCCAGGCAGCTTCATTGGTTTCACTGTCCCCACTGAGCAGGAGATCAGTGGTGGTGATGGGAGCAGACCCCTTTGGGGCCACCCTTTGGGCACCAACATGTCCCATGGCTGGGCACCTGCCCAGTACAACTGTAAGGGCCCCCTGTAGACAAGGCTATGGCCAGTGTTAGACCCTGAATCCATATGGTGGATGCCAGAGAGGAAGTCATGGGGCACCTTGGAGAACAGATATTTTAGTGTCCCTTTCCTTCATCAGAGCCCTGCGCTCTGCCTGCCGGCCCAGCTCAGCTCTGACCTCCCCTAGCCAGGGCTGTGGTGGATTAAAGCTGCATCCAAGCACATTTCTGGGGTGTTTACATGTACTTTCCTCTTTAATCAGTAAAGCCTCTGTCACTGTGTCTGCAATGTGCTCTTTTCAGTGTTGTGTTCACATTGTCTCGTGTTCCATCCCGACACCTTGCCAACCATGGATGTCTCCCATTCATTGAGTTATCCAGCCCTGCAGCGTTCCTCGCCGACTCCCAGCAGCTCATACTTCCCTGAACTAGCTGAGGATGTGCTCTCTAGCACTGGAACTGAAAGGAGGATGAATATATGTTGTTTCATGTCCAGCCACCTCAATGGGATATTGCCACACATATGCAAATATATTCCAGAGGGTAAAGCATGGTGCCTGTTATATCTGGGGCGGGGGGAGCTCCTAATGGTGATGCAGTGGTGCCTAAATCCCCAAATCTTACCCTGAGGTGGGTAAGACTCTGGTTTTTCACCAACAACCAGGTGGTAGGCGAGAGCCTTCTGTTTCCAGCGGAATATATTTTCAATTTCTCTCTCTTTCTCTCCCTGTCCTTCTGTTTGTCAGTTGTTTCTTTCCGCGACTTTTCTCTGACCAACTTTTCTCTACGTGTTGCTTCATTATGCATTTTGCTGGTGTCTTTTCTCTTATTTACTTTGCCAGGATAGATATGATTGTGGGTCCCCCACCCCCTTCAACTCCCCGGCATAAGAAGTATCCAACCAAAGGACCCATGTATTCTTCCAAAGAGTCTCCCCAATACTCGCCTAGGTTAGGATTCACCAAAATGCCGCTTTCTCCGGAATTTTTTTTTCATTTGCTTAATGTCAAACCCCCTTCATGCCAGTTATATGACGGCATTTCTCACTTAGCAGTGCAGCCTGCTAAATCAACACTCACTTGCTGCTCTGGGTGTGCTCTGATTTGCCTTCAAGCCAGAGGGGAACAAAAAAGGGGATGTTCGTTCAGTCATCAATAACCATCAATTCCTTCAGCAAGCCTATTTCCTATTTTCAGTCTTCTTCGAGGTGTTAGAAAGCTAAATTGTGTCTTTTTAAATGATCTCATATTTTATCAGGCTGTCTTCAAACGTAGAAGGTGGAATATTTACCCACAAAGCCAATATAAAGTGAACAATCCACTTCCTAAAGGATGACACCATCCACACACAAGCAAAGGAGCCTCTGCAGCTCTTGGGACAATTAAATGAATTTATTTCAGTGGGCAGAGTAAGAATGAAGTGTTTTGTAGCTGATGAACACAGTGATCTCTATTTCCTCCTGGTGCCATTTTACTGACCATGGAGGAAAAAATTGTGTTGAAGTACTACAACCATGGGACTCATATTCTGAAAAATAAGAAATCAGTCTTGATTTTCCAAGCAAAAGGAGCAGGAGTCAAACCCAGCCCTCAGTCACACAGCGAGATAGTTGTCATTAAGTTCTCTCTAAGTAAAATCATATCTGAAGCTCATGCAATGAGGAATATATTCTCCCAAAAATTCCCAATTTAGGGCATTCTGAGGTCTGGGCAGCAAGGCCATGAGCTGGGCTTTATTTTCTCCTTGTACTGAGACCAGTAGAGCCCAAAGCAGGTATAAATATTTGCCCGAAAGTAATTTTCCATGCAGAAATAGTAGGTGATTTTTAAATGCAGTAAGCTTAGCCTCAAATATTTTCTTTCCCTAAATATATTTGCCTCCCTAAGAGCTAATATGTGACAAATCTCTTGATTTTTATTTAAGCTGCTCTGAGTAATCTTCACTAGAGAAATGTAAGTAAAAAGAATATTGAAAGCTTACCTTTTCCCACTCAGCTAGCTCAAACATTAAAAAAAATTGAATTTTTTAGAAGCCCAAAGCTTTATGCTTGGAAAAAAAATGCTTTCAGAAAAGTATTTTTTCCCATTCTTCCTCCCTGGCAAAAGAAGTCTTTGAAAACAAAATGACCTTGCTATCTGCAGAAACATTTATATTTAAATTTAAAAATACATATTCAAATGGATTTTGTTGTATTTAATCTTTAAGATGATACGTCCAACAAGCCTTCACTAAAAGCAAGATTTTCATGTGAAAACTTGTGCCTCACACATAGCAAAGGTGATTAATGGATCTGAGGGGAGGAGGCCTCAAAATGGAATATTTATTTTATTCAGTCCAAGACTGTTGCTGTATCAGCTTCATGCTAATGACTTTCCCCCCACCATTTATACAGTTTCTAATACTGATTTAAAAATCTTTGCCCATGCCCACAAGGGTCCTGGGATGTTTAGACTTTTTAATGTAATTTCTCCTTTTTCCAGTGGGTTTTTTTTTTTTTTTTCATTTCCCCCTTATCAAGCCGTGCCTGCAAAAAGCAGCAGGATACAGAAGGCTGCTGAAATCTCTGTTCCCACCCATGAAAAGGCATGTGCTACACTTAATTTTTGGCAGTTTTATCCTCCCACAGACACCAGCAGCACTTGTGAGGTGCTCAAGGGGCTGATGGATGGGAGTCAGAGCTCTGATCCAAAAACCCTGGGTCAGGCTCGGCTGCTGCCATGGTCTTTGTCCTGTGAGATCCCCATGGATGGCTCCAGCCTCTCCTTTTCAGTCTGCACCCCCTGTTTTAGCCAAATTCTGCCCAGAGAAAGGCCATGGGAGGGATGTCCCATGAGCTGTCTTCACCCTATGGATTGCTCAGTTCAGCCAAAATCTTTCTGCGAGAAGCTCCCAGCAAAGTCAGGGGGATCCTGGTAGGTGCCCGCAGCTGTGGTTTGGCTGGTGGTGTTTGCTCCATGCTCTGCACAGAGACAATTTGGATAATATTTAGCCTAGAATAGGTGCAATCTCAGCTGTAATTTTTAGAAAACAGTTGTTGATCTAAATTTGTCCAGAGCAAGCTTCATTGCCAAATGAAGGGGTAAGTAGCCAGTCCTGTGACATGGATGAAGGGGGTTTGGCTTCAATGCCTGGATTGTTTACAAAAGTTTATAAGAGATAAAGGACAAAAAAGGAAAATACTTGACTATCTATTCCCAAACACTTCATTTTTATATCATTTGAGCCGTTTGACCTTTTGATGTCTGCTTCTGGCCCGAGGGTGACAAATTACACCTCTTTGCATGCACTGTTAGCATGAAGCATAATGAAGCATGAGAAAACCTGCACTGTGGCTGATGCAAGAATTTACATTTTTTTTGTGTCATTAGAAAGAAGGAAAGACAGTAAAGTCCACTTTAAAGAGCAATCCCCTCTTCTTTCTCCCTCCCAAAGTGAGGCCCAGCAGAGCCAACCAGGGACAGCAGATGGCACAGTTGGTTGTGCATCCTTAGAAATCTCTGAATCCTCTTCTGCCAGGAAAGGAAGAACATGGGGCTGGCTCTTCCAAAGCTTCAGCTGAATTCTTCCCTCTGCACAAGTGTATTTGGCACAGCAAAAATAAGTATTGAGAAGACACAAATCTCCCCATGGCCTGTAGTGTAGAAGTGGGGTGGGCACCCCAGAAGATTCTTGGTCCTTTGTCATGCAGTAAGAACATAAATTATCCCCTTCTGCTTCCTATAGTGGAATATCTTCTTTCTTCTTCATCTTTTGAGCTTTGTTGCCCAGCTGGGACAAAATCTCAAAATCTTGTAATGGCTAAAAGGACCTCCTGCTCTTGGTGGTTCTGAGCTAGGTACAGGTGGGTTGGGGAGCTCACAAGGAATTTCCTCTTTTCTCTTATATCAGATAAGTCACAAATGAAATCTGGGCTTTGCTGAGGGTAGGAGCACTCTCCTGTGCTCCAGCTTGTGCCATGGGCAGCAAAGGGGTAGGAGACCTTGACACTGGTTTCTCCCATAAAGTAAGGAGGACTTGGTTCACCTTCTCCCCTCCCTGCACTGAAGCCAGAGGCCCAGAGCTGCCCCCTGCACCACCCTTGGTGCTGCTCTGCCTCCAGGGAGGGATCTGGCTCTGCTTCCTCAGAGCTGTGGGAGACAACCACCCCAGGAGTCAGGGCTGTGTTCAGGTACAGAAAAAAAGGGAATGAATAAAGCAGGAATTCTGGGCTCTGGTGTCAGTTCTATAATGGGAAAGGGCTTCTGAATGCTTTACGGGTGAGCTCTGGGAAGGGCTTCAGCCCTGCTCCTAAATCCCAGCAGGTCTAAAGGCAATTTGAAAGTGAGCAACAACTGAATGCTCTTCTTAGTGATCACTCCAGCAGTGAAGTGCCAGCTGGCCCCTGAAATGGGCCATGTGAGGGTCACTCACTGGATAGCTCTTCTCTACAGATATGAAAGACAGCAGAGGTCCTGCCTTGATTTCTGCAAGGTCAGAATTAGGGTTAGGATGCAATGTTGGGTTTTCCTCTCTGTGTCACAGTCTGTCCTGCCTCCCTGCTCCACTCCACAGCTCCTGAGGGACGTCTCATTTCCATGAGTGGACATATTTCAGTGTCACTGTGCTGCTGGATGCGACAGGAGGACAGAGCACCCCGATTGTTCTCGGCCTTCTGCAATACTCAATAACGTTTAGACTTTGGGCCTCTTTAAACTCATGTTCATTCTTTTACCAGTCTACTTGCTTGTGCATACAGGAGAGGAGGTCATACAATGGCTGTACCACGCCTTGGCTTGTGATTCCCCACCAAGGTAGCCCGAGGTACCCAATTTAACAGCTCTTTGCTTACATGGTAACGACTTTGTCCCAGGATTTCTTGTGCTGTATGTCCTGTCAGTAACTGCATCCCTCGTGGGGAGTTCCTGTAAATGTCAGTGACTTCCTTCTCCCATTACAAGAGAGAAATAAGGCATGCATATTCCTCACACTTGTAATTCCAGCACTTGGTGCTCCTTGTACTCCTGTGCTTATATTGCTAAGCAAAGGATCAAACATGGCTTTTTAAGCAGAACAGAATTCTGTCACATCCCTGCCCAAATCAAATAGCTTCTGGGATCAAAGCTAAACTCTGAAACAATTGTTGGCTTATATTTTCTGTCTTTGGTATGATGTGCTCATCCACTTCATCTCTTTGAGCCAGATCTGGTGCTGTAAAGTGCTGTTGCTCTAATATAAGCTAAGGGAGCCACGCTGGTCCATTCCCACTGGTACCTGTCCCTCAGTGTCAACAGCCAACATCAGTATGAAGTCCCTGTCCAATGTGAAGCAAACAGATGGCTCTTGTGTTGGAAATAGCCTCACATCTCATTCCTTTCCTTGGTTTTTGTTTGTTCATTTTCCCCTGTCTGTCTGTGTTCAGCTCCTTCCTTTTCCTCCTCCTGGTGCATGGACCCATGGCCCACACGGCAGAACTGTGTAAGAAGCATTTTGAGTTTTTGCTCAAGATTCCTCAACTTGGTTTCAGTCAGATTAATTAACCCTTCTTTCCCCCTGCCACCCTTACGTTTGGTGCATTATGCAAGAGTAAAGTTTGCCCAGCACAGAATTAGTCCATAAACCTGGCTGCCATTAAGAAGTTATTCCAAAAATGAGTTGCTCCCCAGACTTTGGAGGGATCAAAAAGCTCCATTGTTTACTCTGCAGAAATTTATATTTGATGCCTCTAATAAAATTGAATTCCAACTTCCAGGCTGGTTCTACTCTCCTCCTTTCCCTGCCTATGGAGCTGTTAATCAAGCCAGGTGTTTCCATACTGGGAATAAGGAAGTGCAAATGTGACGTGTGTAAAGAATTCAGTACCAAATTATGTGCCTGGTAACCTTTCCCAGCTGATTTGGCAGGAGCCTTCTCTGCTGCTTCCAGCTGGGAGCCCTGCTAATAAAAACCAGTAAATCTAGCAGTACAAGTGTAAACTGCATTGAGATGAAAACAGTTTGGTAATGTTTGGTGAGTTCTGGCCAAATTCAGCCTTGATGTAATTCCACTAAAACACTAATCACTGCACCTGTTTGTCTGGATCTTAGGACAAGCAGCTTATTTTCATGGACATGAGAATTACACGTGGACATTTGCATGGAGGAGAGGTAACTGCTGCAAAGACTGAAAAAAATCCCATTGATATTTGCTAGACAGAAAACTTGATCTTCCCCCAAAACAATAATTTCTCAGCGCAAATAAGAAGTTAATCGATTTGGGAGAAAGCCAGCTAAAGAAATTCTTTGCAGTGGGTAAATTTACTGTGCATAATGTGCCAGGTTTTATCTGTATAAACAGAAATGGATAATTTCAAACTCCGCTAATACCGCTCTGAATTTTGCATCTGAATTAACACTTCAGTGCCACTGCGTGTCTGTGAGTAATTTGGAGTGTTAGCTGGGAGAGAGGCTGTTGCTTTGTCCCGTGGAGGCACAACAAGCAGTGCCCTCCTCACCTGCTGCCTCCAACTGACTCCAGGTCCTTTTCCGGGGGTGGGGGGATTTTCTGATCCCGCTAGAGTTGACCAGATTGTTGGGAGAGGATCCTCCATGACCGACAAGGATCGGACCAAAGGGCCGGCAGAAGGGGAGCTGCCCGAAGACCCCAGCATGATGGGCAGGCTTGGAAAAGTTGAAAAACAGGTATCTTGGGTCAGGAGGGGGGTCTTGTCAGAGAGTGTTGCATGCATTGTGTTGGTTTTTCCTTGGCTTTTTCCTTTCAGTGGAATGTTACCTTTTAGTTAAAAAAAAATGAGACCCCTGAATACTTTGAAAAAGAAGCAAGGTGGATGTTACGAAAAGGCACTAAATGCCTTGGAAGCCTAAGTGCTACTTTCAAACCAGGCATCTTAATTATAGTTTAGTGAGTTTGTAAAAAGCCTGTGTTCTTTTTGAAAACAGCACATTGGTTTCTTTGCCACCACACTGGACAAGTTTTCAAATGAATCCCTGAGCCTGGCTGCTGGAGCTGCTGGCCTTGCTGAAGATTTAAAATCTTCCTAGAGCATAAGGCCCAGAAATCCCAATGGCCTTCTGAGCTCAGACGAGTGCAAAGTGCAGGAAGGAGCTGGAAGGAGCAAGTGTTCTCCTGCTTTTCTAGAACTTGGTGCCTGTCATAAAGATTAGAGGAGCATAAGGAAAATCCTGTAACAAGGTGGAGAATTAAACCCTTCAGAACAGGACAATTAAATACTCTAAAAGTTTGAGATGCTGTGGGTCACTGTAGGCAGAGGTGATCTATGAAGCCCAGTCCCACACTTGTGCCTGGATGGAAGTTGCTTATACTCAGGATGTTGATGTGCCTCAGCTTGCACATAGTGCTGGAACTGTGGTGTTTTTGCAGGTTCAGTCCATGGAGAAGAAGCTGGACTTCCTGGTGAACATCTACATGCAGCGGATGGGCATCCCACCAACGGAGACAGAGGCTTACTTTGGGTCCAAAGAACCAGACCCGGCCCCTCCCTACCACAGCCCCGAAGACAGCCGGGAGCACATCGACAAGAACGGCTGCATCATCAAGATCATCAGGTCCACCAGCTCCATGGGTCAGAAGAACTTCTCTGCCCCGCCAGCCCCGAGCAACGCCTGCCCGCCCTCCACGTCGTGCCAGCGGCAGAGCCACGGCTCCTCTCCCATCGGGGACCCCGGCTCGCTGGTCCGGATCCCACCTCCGCCCTCCCACGAGCGCTCCCTGTCCGCCTACAGCGGCGGGCACCGGGCGAGCAGCGCGGAGTACCTGAGGAACGAAGACATTACAACCAAACACCACGAGAGTGCCATGAGAGACAGCGACACGTCCATCTCCATCCCCTCGGTGGACCATGAGGAACTGGAGCGCTCTTTCAGCGGCTTTAGCATCTCCCAGTCCAAAGAGAATTTGGACATCCTTAACAACGGTTGCTATGCAGCCGTGGCCAAAATCAGACCCTACATTGCAGAAGGGGAGTCAGACACCGACTCTGACCTGTGCACGCCCTGTGGTCCCCCGCCAAGGTCGGCCACGGGCGAGGGACCCTTCAGTGACATGGGCTGGTCAACCCCCCGGCAGTGAAGCCTCCCTGCAGCCGGCGCGCCGCGTCCCAGCGCTGGCAGCTGCCCGCTCCAGCTGCCCACATGTCGAACTTCTCAAGGAGATTGGCAGCTAAGGTTTTCCTCTT
The DNA here is from genome assembly GCF_027579445.1 of Ammospiza nelsoni. Lineage (NCBI taxonomy): Eukaryota > Metazoa > Chordata > Aves > Passeriformes > Passerellidae > Ammospiza > Ammospiza nelsoni. Next base: position 6,099,297 of record NC_080644.1, on the reverse strand, counting down.
TCTAGGACACCCTTAGCTGGCAGATACTTTCTTGCAGCTTACTCTGGGGGGGACAAGCAGGTCCGAGCCTGCACTTGTGGAAGAGGTCACGGTGATGAGCGAACTGGAGCCGTGAAGTCCAGATTTCTTTCATACTCTCTTTCTAAGATCATTAGGTGAAACTTCCATGGCGCAGAGTAGGCAATTTGCATTTCTTGGGAATCTTCAGAAGCGCAGGGCAGGAATAAATCACCCAGCCAAGGCTTTTGTAGATCACATTAACTGGTGGCTGACAAGTGTTAGGTGGGAATTGATATGTAACGGCAGGAGCTGATCACACCTTTAGGTATTTTGGAGTCAGAGACAGAATATGTGTCTGTTTCTGGCTTAGGTTTCAGGGCATGTGTAATAGTGAGGGGTTGTTACTCTGTGGTTCCTCATTAGCTGTCAGGAAGGTGACATAATTCCAATATAATACATGGAAAATTCCTGGAGGAGAGGGATGATGGCTGGGATATTTCCATGAGCAGGAGACATGGCCTTAAGTGGGACTTGCTGGGGTAATGCTCTGAACCACAGCAATTTGGAAATTATCCCATCTTGGGAAAAACTCAGAAAATATGAACTTGAGTGCAAGAAGAGGGACAATCCAGAGGGCAGAGAAATGACACAGAGAAGGAGGACGAGACACTATGGGGATGGAATTTTATATTTTTAACCATGTATTATATTTAATTATCTCTCCTTCTGCTGACAAGGGACTTGGGGGTGCTTTGAAAGCAAAGATGAACGAAAGGCAACCCCTCTGGAGGGCTGCCATAATCCCAAGCCATTCTCATGGCGAGCAATTGGGGAGGCGCAGCCACCAGGCAAAGGGAGAGGGTGGACATGCAGGATGCTGTGGTCCCTGCCTTGCTGTGAGTGAAGTGCTGAGCTCCATCCTCTGGAAGCCCTGTTGGTCAGAGTGGGCACTTTTCTTATGGTTTGCATTGTGCCTGAACACTTTATTGCACACACTATGCCCGTGAAAATCTTTCCTTTCTTCTTCTGCCCTGCCAAGAATCTCACCCCCCCATTTTTGGGACATCCTTTGGTTTGTTTGGATCCCTCAAGCTGAGTTAAGAGGCTCTGCTTTCTTTCTTTCTTCATGGTCTTTCAGAAGCCTCTTGCCCGTGCTTGCCTGCAAGTTGTGCCAATCCCAGTCTGCTCCATTTTATTGTGGAAGCACTTCCTCTTGGAAAGGTCATTGTGTCATTACCAGGAACCTCAGCAGCTCCTTCAGCTGGGAGAAGGCAAGGGGAAAAGTGATGCTCCAGGCTTCTTTTGGGACCAAAACAAAGCCACAAAGTGATCCTTTACATGGATAAGTTGGTAGGGGTTTTATTTGCAAGGGCATGGATCAGGAGAAGTTTGGTTTGGGATGTGTTTCCAGGGCTGGGACACCATGGCTGGCATTGTGCCTCTGAGCCTTGCTGTGCATCCACAGCCCAAATCCCACACGTGTTTTCTGCTGTGATTTCAAGCCCTGTCTTTCCACATTTTCCCTGTGTCATATCAAGAGCCTGTTAAGGCTATTTAGGTGACAACTTCATTTCTGTGTGGCCTTTGAGAGGTTGGACATTGATTTGCTTGGGGTGAAGGGAGACTCACAGCCTTTTTCTCTCGTCCTGTTTGCTTGACCAAACACAGCAACTGGGGGAGACCCAGGATAATTTTGGCCTTAGGGAAGATGTGGGTGAAGTCTGACAACTTGCAGACAAGAAATAAAACCATTATTTTGCTAGTGCCCAGGGCCAGCACACAGGTCTTATCATGGAATGAGGAAGGGGGAAGTATCTTCACAACTTTTCCTACCATTTTTCACCATTCAGGAGGGGAAAACCTTGTTCTTAAGGAGAAAATGGGCTTCCAGCCATGATAGTTCCTTTCTTTCCCCTCTTGAACAATGTTTTTATTAACTTCTGCAGTTTTCCCCTCTCTGTTTGTGCTCCAAAACTCCTCCTCCAGATTCCTTTGTGCAGAGTTAACGCAGCGATGCCCTTGACTTCCACACAGTGACAACTTTAAATGCCAAATGGCTGTAAATTGTGCAGATTTGCCTCTGGTGTATTCCAAAATGAGATCCTTTCTGCTAGAACAAGAAGTGTCAGCAGGTCCTAAATCAAATGTGTGGCCTTTCTACCCACCACAAGAATGGAAATTGCATTTGGTGAGGCAAAAATTGACATTGCTCCAGCCAGCTGCTCACTGCAGATTTTGTCCAAGTCAGAGATAAAAAAGATTTATTCTCTTATTTGTTTGCAATTACTTTTCAAGGCCTGCTAGAAATTTGGAACAGAGGCTATGATATAGAGGCAGGAATGCCAGATGAGGATGAGGATGATGCCATGCAGTCCTATTGCAGCACAGGTACATGACTGGTCTTTAGTGAGAGAATCACAGAATCATTCATTCACAGAATCACAATAGTTTGGGTGGAAAGGGACCTTAAAGCTCATCTTCAGGGGTTGCATGGGAAAAATTGAGTTTTTCCTCTTCAACTTCCTGCACTGGAATCTATAAAGATCTTTTGACTCGTATCTTGAAAAGTTGTTGGATTTGTCCTGTAATCAGTGATTGCAAAAAACTAGTTTTATACACTTTCACATAGAATTTTTCTTTAAAGGTATGAGAAGTATTTTTCTGTAGCGTGCTATCAAAGAAATTCTTACACACCTTCAAACATGCCATAAATCATCATCTCTCATTTATCCAGGCAAAAGCCTGTGGATTTTGGGATTAATTTACACTAGAATTAGCTACAAATAACACTCATAATTTCCATGAAATTATTTAAAACTGCATAAACAATGACAGGTCCTGCTTGTTGCTTATTGACATAAATAATTTCATTCTTCCCCTAAATCACAGTCCAATACTCTGTGAAAAGGCTTCCCTTTAATCACTCAGCTCCCCCATGTCTATACCACACATTCCTGGTGGCAGTCTCCTGCAAGAACCACCAGACTGCAAGAAAATAAATCAGTTTTGGGTTGCTGATAAGGCAGTCCTGATGACAAAGACCTTTAAAAGGCTGGGCAGGCAAACTTTGTCCCTCTGCTGAGCCTCTCTTGGGCTACTCTTTGCTTCCCTCTTCCTCCCAAATCTTACTCCGTATTTTTTGGAGGACAGAAACAAGTTCTAGGCAGTGCCAAGAGTGGACAGAGGAGTCCAAAGAGAGCTGAAGATGTGAAAGTCAAATTTCCAGCAGATCGTCCTGAACTGCTCCATGGCTGCCCATGGCCACACTGAGCTCTGTGCCCAAGCCTGGTTCCAGGTGTGTCTGTGCTGAATGTGAAGCCATGACCTTGGACCACAGCCTGAGCTCTGGTCTCCAAAAAATTTCTGTTTTTTTTTTTTTTTTTTTTTCCCATAATCTGGGTCTAGGTCTGGAAAGAAATCCTGCAATTGGCCCACCCGCGGGATGGAGCAATGCCTGGGGCTGGGACATGAAGTTTTTTGGTCCTTCAGGTCCAAGTGTGATTTGAGGTGGTCTGAGGAGTTCTCTGAACAGGAGATGTGGCTGGAGATGTTGCAAGGTGGCCTTTCATAATGTGACCCTGAGACAGAGGAACAGCCATAAGTCAAATTTCCCAATATTTGGGAAGAGACTTTAATGTTACTCAAATGCAGATTTTGTATGTGAATTTCCTTGTTGACCCATTTTCTTAACAACAATTTTTAGAGCAAAAAATGTCAAGGAGCTTACCAAAACCAAACCTCTCACCCAGCTCAAACAAGCCATTCTATTTCTTTAGACAGACTATGTGACAGATCAGATTTTCTAAAAATGCATTTTGTTTCAAATGCTGCTTAATAGGTCCAAATAAATTTTGCAGGGTCATTGCTATTTACGGATAAATAGGTATATTTTTACATTTTTATTGATTTTTAAGATTTTAAATTATGTGAATTTTTAGAAAAAGTTTGTATAATCTACCTGAGAAGCCAGAGCATCACCTCAGATACAAGTGCTCCCCTTACAGATAATTGCCCAAGAGAAAAGAAAAACACCTTCACTCATACTTTTCCCAGGAGGGAGCCATTGGACACCTCATTTTCCTGATATCCTCAGACCACCATGGTCACAGCAACATTATTGCTAAGACTAAAATGTAAGTTTTAAAAGAGAAACTGAAATTCCTAAGGAATTTACCCAAAGTTGTCCCATACAAAGACCCTTAGCAGTGAGTATTTTATTGGGAATGTTAAAAAGCCCAGGACCAGGATAAGGATTTCTGTTTCTCCATCATGTGAACGCTCAGGCTGAGTGAACCCCTGAGCCTCCAACATTTTCTTGCCAACCCACAGCTTCATGTCCACATCCTCTCCATCCTCTCTCCATCACAGGTCAGCCTCTTCTGTTCTCATCAGCTTCCTTTTCCTGAGCCCCAGACAAGGAAATCAGATACAAAAGCTCCTTCAGCTGCAGGTAGCATTGAGGAGAAGGCTGTGGGGAGGGCTGAGGGCAGCAGCCCCTCCGAGCCCTGCAGGGTCACTGCTGCTCAGAGGTGTAAAAGCAAACCCTTGCTTTTAGCACACAAACACCCCGATTTTTCTGCCTCACGGAGCAGAACCTGCTCCGTGCAGGGGTGTGGGTTCACTGTTTTTTTTAACAATAACTATAGGGTGGGTTTTTAATAATAAGGATAATAATACTGCATAGGAATCTTCTTTAGTATATCTTAGTGTTTGATGCCCCAGTGACACAATACTGCTTGCCTTACCTTAGTGTCTAGAGGGAGAGGGGTCACACACACCTTTTGATACACTATTAATCACGCTTGGAATTTAGGTAGCAGCGGGAACCTTTTTAACTTATGAATGTGCTTTCTGGACTATCTCACTGACTGTACTCTCAATTTTTGCCTGCTACTGCATGCAGCCTGAGATGAGTAGACAGCAATATGCTCCAGCTGTATCTGCACTCCCAGATTGCTGTAGTACCTGACAAGGTAAACATTGCCAAAAGCATCACCCTGGGGAGAGGCTGTGCTCCCAGGGAGCCGCCTCACAGGGTGCTGCAGTGCTTCTGTAGGTAACACTGATATACCAAGTGTCTTTCATGCTGCAACTGGTCATCCCCCCATCCCTCTGATACAGCATGCACAGACTCCATTTCTACTGCTTGTGACTACGGGGTAAAAAAAAACAAACATGTTTGTACCTGTGGTTCCTTCAAATGTGTAAATGGGGAGGAGAAAATACGAGTTGTATTGGCTGTGTGTCACAACCTCCTTTCCATCTGGATGCCTCTGAAAAGGAGCATCCCAGATAGCCCTTGCTGTGGGTTTGGAGGAGCAGGCAGTGCCAAGGATGGAGGCCTGGTCTTCATTTCAAAGATGCCATTTGAACCCACATGTGTGGGAGCTGCCATGTGTCTGATTTAATTCCCATAGGATCCTCTCACCTGCATCCAGCCCTGGGGTGCTTTTGTGCCTGCAGCACAGCCCAAGGTGCAGGGGAGAAGGTGACTTCCAAACCTTGGAAACCACTCTTTGGGAATTCCACCCACCCTTCCCTACAGCCTTGGTGGTCTCAGACACCCTGGAACTGTGCTATAACCATTCCTCATGGAAGCATCTCTCACTCTCCTTACAGAGTGGCACTGAGCTACATTTTCATCTCCATGAACATTTTGCCGGTGTTCTCCCCACTGCAATACCAGGCTGCCATGAGGCCCTCAGGGTTTGCTCATCTTGTTGGTGTTTGCAGTCTCTTGTATCTCTTGGCACTGCTGCCATGACCGAGTTTGACCCCATAGCCTCCCCTTCCCTGCCCAGACTATTTACCAGGGAAGCTGTAATGCCAGAACTCTGCTCTGAGACTTGGCCTGGCATCACCAGGTACACCAGAGAGCCTTTGTGTTTTGTTAGCATGACAGTTTTGCTTTTTATTGGCAATTTATTTGCTTCCTCATTGAGCCACCATGGCCTCAACACATCCCTGATTTGTTCTGCTGGAGCTTTTCCATACAGGGATGGGGTCTGTGCTGTCTCTGTGTGCCCTCTGAGGGTTTGTCCTCGTGGCTTTAGCTGATTAAAGTGAAACAGGGATGAGGTCTGGCTCAGGTTTTCTTGTCCAGGTGGACATCTCTGAGCTCACAGGCTCTACCAGTGGAGATGTTTTTGCTCCCTGAAGCCAGAGCTGTTTTCAAGACCCTTGTGCACTTTGGCAACCCACAGATGTGGCTGTGCATGCCAGGCTCCATCTCGGTAATGGGGAGAGCTGGAAAGCAGCTGGTCCAAGCTGTGCTGTTTCCAAAGCTGCCAATGAACCTGGAAGCACTTTGCCCTCTCCTAATTCCTGTAAATACAGCTGCAGGTGGATTGTTCAAGCAGCATCTGTTTGCCTGGTTCTGAGAAACCACAAGGCTTTCCAAAGCTCAGTGCCAAGCCCAGGCTGGGTTTCACCTGCAGCTATGCCTATAATTTTAGGGCAGGGTTAATGATTTCAGGTGGAAGCCATGCTAGAGCCTCCAGTTTGGATGGTTCTGACCCCAAAACAAGGCTGAATGTCACACTGCCAGTAAAGCCTCTGCTGGAATTTCAGCTCCATTTGAAACTGATGGCTGTGGACGTGGAGAAATGCTCTTTTCTTCCCACTCCACACAAGAAAAGCTCAGCACAAGCCTTGCAAGCCACAATGGGAAAATACCTCTTTATTTTATCATGGGCACCTCCCTTTAAAGCAGAAGCAGCATTTCACACTAATTGCTTAAACTTGACCAACACAGTGGCCATGATCCAGTGTTTTCCATATGCAGTGATGCTCATGAAGAGGATTGATCACAGGTGTGGGTGTGGTTCTTTATCCTCTCCACAGACACCACGTTCAGCCTTGCTGAGAACATGAGGACAAGTCAAGGTTGGTGACAGGTCTCCTCTGTCCTGCCTGCTTATCCAGCATCTTCCCTGGAGCTGGAGTTTCCCCATGCTCCTGTCAGCAGACAGGATGGAGACCTTTCTTTGTTGGTTGCTCTTCCCTCCTCCCAAAACCCTAAAATTTGACATTTCTTCACTTTTTCTCAAAAAATTCACGCACAGTGTAGAGTACCTGAGACTTTCAGGAACACCAAGGCAAAACAAGATATAGCTGATAAATGAGAGAGATTTTGTTATTTTAAATCAAGAGCAGATTTTAAACATAGCTGCAGTTGCTGCGTGGTGTATCAAACGCTTTAGGAGATTCAAAATTATTCTTATAAATGTTTTATTCTTTTATCAGTAATTCATATAGGTGAGTGCCACTGTTTTTATACAGCAACGACACTCCACACACTAAAACTATATTCCTGTTTCTCCAATATAGACACTGTATTTATGAAATTTATCTTGCTTGGTGTCACTTTGGCACATTATCCACATGTATTGCACACAGATTGCACATTACATGCCATGTGCTGATAGGTAATCAACCTATGTGCATTGAACAGACACCAAAGTGTCACCTGCCTGGTTTGTGATGTGACACAACATAACTGGGAAAAGGGAAAAAAATGAACATCCTGTTTTGTTAAGAAATTCACTGCATTTGAATGCTTCTTTAAACAGATTTTATCAGGAAGCTAAAATACGAGATTGCCTCTGTGATGTTAATTAAAAAATACCTGAACAAAACGAACACACACAGCCCATAAATACTTAACAGCTACTGTATTCCTATGTATTCTTCATTGCTATTCATCCGAACTGTAAATTCTGTACAGATTGAATGAAGCTCACAGTTTATCTTTGTCATAACCTGCAGGATAAAAGGACAACACAACTTTGGCTGCAGAAGCGTGTGCATGTGGTTTGAGTACATGCACCACGTGTGGCTGTGTGTGCATGTGGGTATGAACACATGTGCACACGTGTTCTTTATCAAAACAGACAAAGCTGCATCTGAGATGCACAGGGGGGAAGAAAAGTTCTGTTTTGGAGGTGAGGCAGTGGGTAAAATAAAACCAAATTACCTTTTCAATAATTTGTCTCAGTGAAAAAGGAAGATTTGCAGAGGGGATTGGTGTGTGACTGCCATCCCAAGGAGAAACCCCACTGCTGAAGGCAGCGCAGCCCATGCAGCAGAGCGATGCAGTTCTTTGAGTGATAATTTCTTTGGCTTCCTTCCAAACAAACAAATATAGTAGAGTGGCCAGTGCCAACTTCAAGTCCAAAAAGCCCATTCCTAAGAAGTGTGGCCAAGCAGTTGTCCTGTGCCTTTGGAGATCCAAGGGCAAAGTCTTTATGTGCTGTGCCAGGGTGTCCCACGGCAGCGGTGCTGGCTGAGGGCAGTGCCAGGGTCTCCCACAAACCTACTGCCCAGGCAGAGGATCCCAGCACCCCATGGGTCTTACCTTTGCCTATATTTAAAAAGCCCTTAGGTAAGACATTGTTAAGAAAAGAATCATTAAAAGCCCATCTTTGATCTTAGAGTTATGGAAGAAAGGACCATGTTATAACCAATAAATCTGATTTTCCGAGGAGGTCAGCCCAGAGACTTCAATAGCCCCTATACAGAGATTTCACCAGCCTCACCAAATGAATCATCCTCTAGGACTGAACTTTGCCAATATTTTCACAGATACAAGATTCATATTGGGTAGGGCTTACCCTTCAGTGTTTAATCTAAATAAACAAAGGCATGAAGAGGAAACTTTTCTGGTTTAATACTGCTGGATGCCTTGAATAAATAGTAATCAAATTTTTGCACTGGCCTGAAATTCATCTCTGGGTCCAAAGTTCTCAGCTGTAAGAGCTGCTTCAGCCCTGAACATGTTACTGAGCAAAGAGTACATCCATTTCTGGAGTGTGTTGCCGCTTCCCTGAGATACCTTGACACTCGCCTGGTTTATAACAGCACCTGGCTCATTTGGCCTTACCTGGGCTAAAAATGGTTCACGTTTTTGTCCTGACAGTGAGAGCTGAGAGGTGAATTTCCCAGCGGGAGGAGCGCGGGGCCGCACGCCCGCGAGTCCCACGCGGGAAAAGCGCCGGGGCTGGGCTGAGCCAGCAAGTTTGGTTGTCCTTTAGAAAGCAAAGACAGCTGCTGCTTTGCTTCCTTTCATTTGCTCTGTTGCCTTGGCTTTCTTGCACTTTCGTTTCATCTCCAAAGAATCTCTCATAATGCCTTTGGTACTTATGTACAATTTGAAAACATTTTGTATGTATGGAATGAGACACACTTTTCTCTTGTAAAATAGCAATCGGATTTTCTTTTCTCTCTTCTTTTTTTTTTTCTTTTCTTTTTTTTTTTTCTGTTGGTGAATGTGTAATTTCCTCTGTACATTTCAATCATGACTTTGTGCAATGTACATTTTATAGGGACAGGTGCCAAGGGAAGGACCTGTGGTTTTTCTAAGGGACTGGCTAGAAGCTGACAGACAGTCATACATGGTTTTACATGAGCACCGTGGAAAAGCAACATAGCCCAGACTTTTACACTGAAGCACTGAGCGTGGGTCAGCTTGTACCTTCACAGGAATGACTGTGGCAGCTGCAAAACTCTTTATGTGTGGTGTGAAAACCAACAGCGATGGTTGCAACTGGAAGAGAAATGGAGGAAAATTAAATAATCACAATCATTAATTTAAGCCTCGAAGCATCAGAATGGAAAATTTGCATTCAGTAAAAATACCAGAGATTTAACCTTCATGAGATGAAATACACATTTATTTTTCTTTGCACTTCTTCTGCTCTCTTTGTTTCTTTATTTGTGGGGATTTCTTGGTACTTTGGGGACGTATATAATGGCTGATGAAGAGAAGATAAATGGGGCCCTGACTTCCTGACATTAAACCTCCACACAGTTTCATTTCCAATGTTAGAATGTATTTTTCTTTCTCGTGTATAAAATCACGCTCATAAATCTCAGATGCCCTTAGTTACTAGGACACTGCCCTTCAGAGTCCTTTACCAATATTGACTCTCTTAAGGTTGAACATCCACCACATCCTGACAGTTAAAAGATGGTTACTGATGCCTTTCACCCCCTGTGCCAGCTCCTTATCACCCTGCTAAAAATGGAGGTTGGTGTCATTGAGATTCAGAGCCAAGAAATGGCACTACCAAGGGAGTTACCCATGAGTTAGTTTGCTTACCAGGCATCAGCTCTAAATCAAAAAAGTTGGATTTTGGAGTACTGTCTAGGAGTGAAGTGAATTGACTGACAGCATTTCCTGTAGTGATCTTGGCTGAAAAAACAGCAGCTCCATTTTGTAAGTGAAAAGGAAAAATTAAAATCCCTTCCTCCATGCTGATTTTTTTTTCCAGAATGATGCAGCATGAGAATCCGGATGATCCAGGGCCTGGGTTTTAGGAAGCCTGCCAGTCATCTGGGCAAGGCAGTGACAGAGGCTTGGCAGAATGAACAGCGTGCCCAGGCACAGCAGCCCCTGCTCGTGCCAGAGCCCTTGGCTGGAAGCCTTCAGCAGCTCCATCCTCCCCAGAGCTATTAGAGAATTCCAGGTGTGAGCATTTCCCAATGGATACAGCACTCTAAGCGGGCTTCAGCAGCATCATTATATTTTATCTCATTAGGCTTCACACCAGCGAGATAAACAGGAAAATTCTCAGCTTGCTGAGGCACATTCCCCAGTTGTCTGCACAGGATTATGAGCTGCATCCAAACACTGTCCTGCTGCATCCCACAGGGATGCTGGAGGAGCCAGACGTGGCACCTGCTGTGCCAGCGCAGAGCTGCCAAGCAGACCTGCAGCCTTTTCTCACATTTGCCAAGCCAAGAGAGGAGACCAGCAGGAGGAGGCATTGGTTTTCCTCGAGTATTGGCCTCTGGAAAAATCAGGAAGGCCCTTTCCCTGCAGCAGAAATAAATATTGGAGTCTTAGAAAAAAAATTATGATAGAAATTATTTATATCCCTTAGGAGAGCAGTTGCTATCATAGGAACACATCTACCTGTCTCCTCACAGATAGAGCTCCTCAAGGTGAACTGATTTTTACTCAAACTATTTGCCCTCAGTGTTGTTCAGCTCTTGGCCCATCAGGATGCTGGGAGCTGGGCCCCAGGGACCTGTGACAGCAACCTTCAGTAAACTCAGCAATGATTCCCCTGCACCTTCACAGCCCCCTGACTCTCACTAAATCTCAAAATTTGAGTAAAAGTGTTTTTTCCAAATTAACAGTTATTTGGAATTGTATATGCAGTGAGAGGTCTGAAGTTCTGCAGGATAAACTCATTGCCAAAAATTCTGCTGTGCTCTGCTCCTAAGCAGAATCCCAGTCTGGGTATTTTATTTTTTGCCTTGTTTGCTGATTAATTAAACCATTTACTCTCCTGGAAAATTAAAGGAACGTTTCTCCCTTATTCATTGGAGGGGTAAGCAGGTGTTGCAAGATTAAGAAGCAGTTTGTCAAACCTCAGTCCTACTTTTGGGCACTGAGTTTAAGACACCCAAAGCTGACACTTCTCAGTCCAAGGTGAAAAAAAGCCAACCCCAGCTTTTGATCCTGATAAAACCTGACTCCAGCATTTTGATTTCAAGCTCAAGGTGGGCAGAAACCTTTTTCCTTTAGGAAGCTGTGCAATAACTCAGTGGCAGAATGGTGAATGAAATCTCTCTGATCCATTAAATGCTACTCCAGCTCTGCTCTGGGGTATAATTTACCCTTATTACTTTCTTGGCAGCTATTTCCTGTTTCCTGATGGAACCCTGTTTCCATCAATAGTAATTTAATGGTGGTTTTGGGCATAAAGTGTCTTTCTGGAAAGAGAAACCATTTTCAGCAAGGTGGTCACTCTTTATATAAGGAAGTTAATAATACATAGTTAAAGAGAAAGGCAGACAGAAATTGAAGTGGAAGGAAAAGGGAATGGGACACACTTTAAAAGATTATGTAATTTGGCGTGAATAAGGGATTCAGTGAATAATGGAACATGAGACTTTTCATACAAAACTCATAACCAAATATTTTATCTGCTTGCCCTTGAAGGACTGTTAGCATGAGACAAGTTAGGAGGAGATTTTGGACACACCTAAAAAGCTGATAAGATTGCTCTTCACACCATGGCTGTTAAATAAAACAAACAAATGTCCCTGAGCTCCTCTTTCCACTTTGGGTTTCAGAGATTTCTCAGCTTCAGTTGAGCCAGTCCAAGACATTCCCCCATCACCAGACCTATAAATTACACATTTCCTAATTATTTATTGAGCAAATGTTCTAAGAGGCACTGACACACTTTATCTCTCCAAATTTCTAGTATCAAACATGAGTAGAAATTCTTGCTGCTTCTTTTTCTCCCTCTCTCACTGGTCAGCACTGGTGTGAGGTTTTTGTTATACTGGCACATCTTTCATTTTTGTAGCTTTCTGTTCCATTCCTTTTTGACCACAAAAGCAGTGCATGGGCCTGGGACTGCTTCTCCAAACTAAATGAAAATCACAAACTAAATAAAAGCCACAGTTGCTGTGCCTTTTCAGGTCCTGATTTCATTTTAAAGAGTAAATGCTAAAATATTCTTTAATAGTTGGCCTTTTTCTGACTCAGCTGAAGCTTTTCCTGAAATCAGAGTATGAAGAAGCCAATGGATATAAACCAATGAACACTTTTAACTGAGTGGTTAAACAGCAGCAGGGCACAAGAGATGAACTGGGAGAACTGGTGTCATCCCATCTGCTCCTCCTCAGTGGAGCATCATTAGGGCAGGTACTGGAGTGGCTCAAAGCTGAAATTTCCCCTCCAGCCCATCCTGCAGAAAAGCTGGAGCTGTTCCCCGGGGGAGGGAGGTGAGCTGGACCCTAGAGGGCAGAAGGAGTTCGCTGCTGAGCTGGAAACCTCCTGCAGCTGCTCAGCATCCCCTCGGTGGAGCATCCTCATTCCCTCCCTGCTCCAGCTGCGCTCCTGGCTCCTGCAGAGCCCAGGAAACCTCATTCCTGCTGCTGATTACAGCCAGGCACCAACTCCACAAACACACTGAGGGCTTCCAGGGAAGCATCACAACCAGCTACCTTGGAGCTGCTTTTCTGGGGAGAAGCAGGAGAGTGCCCAGAATTGTACACACACACAGGCAGTGCCCCAGCCCACCTCGGCAGCTCAAAACATCTGGATTTCATTTCTCCTAAATAAGGGAAGAAAGCAGACAAGGTTGGGGTCTTGCCTGATTTAACAAGTCTGCCTTAGGATGTCTCACCCTTGTTTTTTTGCAGAGTGGAAACAGCACTGTTGGCAGAAATAAAAGCATTCAGTGAAACTGGGTTCTTAAATGGGACAAAATGTGTATGGCTTGTAAGGAATGGGGTGCTCTGTGAAGTGGGAAAAGCTGCTGTGTGGGAAGAGCCAGGGACAGGAATATTAATGTTTCCTGGCCTCCTGCCCTTTAAGCTAAGGATGGGAGGAGAAGAGACATTATTTAGGTTTTATTACATGATTTATTGATAGCATAGAATATATTATTTATTCAAGGCTTCCTTCTCATCTGAGGTCTGCAGGCTTTTTGTTCAGCATGGCAGGAAGGGCTGGGGTGGGCAGAGATCCTGTCTTGTTTTCCCCATCTCAGCCACATCCCTGCGCGTATTTCCATGGTAAAGGAAGGAATTTTAGATTAAAGTCCTGTGAAAAAGCAGCATGGTTGGTGTGCCAGGCTGTGCAGCCACGAGTCTCTCCCCAGCAGAGGGTGCAGGAGCTTTATTTCCAGAGTGGTGTTTAATCCTCGCGCGTTTAATTGGAGCTGCAGTTTGATTTGTTAATGCAGTGTTGGTAAGCTGACCCTGACTTCTTTCACCTGCATTGTGTCCTGCAGATTACACAGACTGTGCTCACCTCATCCACATCCAAATCCACAGTTTGTCCTGTGAGAAGGGAAGGAGCTCCCACATGGGTTGTGTGTTTCAGCTGCACTATTTCCCCCCATCCTGCACAATTGCAGCTGTCCTGTGTGCAGCAGAGCTATTTAGCTAATGCACCCAGGGCTCTTGGAAGATGTATGGCCCTTTGTAAAGCCCTGCTGTGATTGCTCTGCATTACTCATAAAAGGCAAAGGTGTAATTCGTCTTCCACCACAGCCTTTGGGACCAACTGAAGAGCTGATTTACTTCATCCTTTCCTAATGAGGAGAGGGTTGTGAGGCTGAAGCTGGCCTTTGGAGGAGATGCTCTGTGATGGATATTGATAGGGAGAGTGTTCAATAGAGAAAGGGGGTGGCTGAGGGAGGAATGAAGGCAGAATAAAGGTCTGAAAATCAAATTTCTGCAGCTATGAAGTGGGTGAGGTGGCATTACACAAAATGCAGAAAAAGCTGTTTTCATGGGCTGCAGTTTAGCAAATGTGGGATAAACACCACTGGTTCTGCAGAAATATGAGCCTTTCAGGAATCCCATTTCCCCACAGCATCCCAAAATGTTTGACAGAGCAACCTGTGCACTCACATGGAGTTTTGGGACACACAGGGACAGAGTGAAGGCTCCTGCTGCTGTCCAGTGGCTGAGGATTAGCTCAGAGGAGGCACCAAAAAACCAATATCACCAACACAAAGTTCAGCAGCATTTGAGAATATTATCTGCCACATTGTGGGGTTGTGTAGGAGTAAATCTTAAATAGGCTTTTCACCACATTGCCTGCAAAATGGGAATTTTGATCAAAGTCATTGAATCTCAAAGCTACAATCATCCCAGGTGAATGAGGACCCGGAAAAACAAAAAAGCAAGCAAGGAACTTTTCAATTCCTTTAATTTACAAGATTTCCAGTTCCCAGGAGCCACCAGTACCAATGGATGGGATGAAAACTCAGCCCTGTGCTGTGAAAAGAGACAATTCCTTTAAAATGTCAGTGCATGGATGTGCCAGGTGCTGATCTTTATTCAGCATTCACCCTCTTGCTGTACAAGGAAGAAATGAGAGTCACTGAAAGGAAGGATCCGGCTGAAGAATGAAAGAGAAGCCAACCTTGGCTGGCAATGATAAATCCTGCTCCTTAATACAGCACTGCTGCAGAGCCTCTTGTTCCTGCCCTGCTTCCAAGCAGAAAGGGTTTGATTCCCAAAGCCTGTTTTCTCCTTCAGTCTTCACAGATATTGATCTGTATGAAAATGGATTTTAGAAGAAGGAGGGAGAAAACAGCCCCATGACCTCCACATTCTTTCAGCAGTCAGAGTCACTTGAAAAATATCTCTTGATTATAGCCTGGCAATTTTCTCAGGCTGGGCAGCTGATGTAGGCAGGAGAGTGCCACAGGCAGCAGAATTTGCCTCTCTACTCTGAACAAAGATTTATTCCAGTGGGGATTTTGTCCAATTCGGCCCTTTTGAACAGACTCCAGGTAAGTGGTTTTGTGAACACTCTTCTCTTTTGCTGCTGGTCAATGGGTGCAGCTCCACCAGAGCTGTTTGCATTTATGAGAGAGCTGGTGAGGGCCTCATCACCCCCACCCAGATGTGCTCCTCTCATCCACACCCCGTGGGATTCCCAGTGTGAAAAAACGCCAATCACTTGTTTTTAAAATTTTAAAAGTTTAATAGTAATAAAATGGTTATAAAAATAGTAATACAATTAGAGTAATAATAATTTGGACAATTTGAATTAGGACAATATGAGACAATAGAGACAAAGAGTTACAGATGTCTGGGTACCTTTTTCTGGGCAGCACGAGCCCTAAAAAGGACACCCGTTAACAAAGGATTAACCCTTAAAAGCAATGGCCTGCTGCATATTCATACACTTCGTACATGATGCACAAATTCCATTCAAACACAGGATTCTGTCTGGTCATCCTCAGCTTCTTCCTCCAATCCTAACAGCGCCTTCGAGGCGGGAAGAAGCTCATTTCTTCTGATAAGAGGGCGATAAATTCTTTTTCTCTGAAAGATTCAGGTGTCCTGTGGCTGCTATCTCGTTGCAAGCCCTTTCTTTAAAAAAAGTATCCTACATAGCATCGTTTCTATTTTAACAATTTTTATAACCTAAAACTATATTTAACACAGTACTTAAGAGACTTAACACAGCATTACTTTCTAACACAACACATATAATATTCATTTTAATATTTGCGAAAAGCCAATCATAAAATACATGCATTTTTCACACTAGCACCCTTCCCAGGAGCCACACATCTGGGCTCCAGTGTCACATGGGACTTGTGGGTGCTCCCAAGCTCTGCTCACATCCCCCTAATAAACCACACACATCCTTCTTGGGCAGTGGAGCATGCAGGGAATCACAGCACAAGGGCAGGGACTGGAACTTCAGTGGTCATGACTGAGCATAAACAGAGTTTGGGATTCCTACAGTAAAGGCATCTGATAAAGCCAGACCCTACTGAAGGCAGCAGTATTGAGCTTTGCTCAATTCTTTTTCAAGAATTTTGGAAAAAGTCTTAAAACTTTTCTGTTTATAGATGCTACATTAGTATGAGGTCAGGGAAATTTCCAGGATTCTCATAGATGAGGTGGCAGATGGGATTGATGCCTGATTTCTGGAAATCCTTGCTCTTGTGGGTCCTTGCACTGCAGCTTTCATTTCTGTGCAAGGTATGATTTATGCTAAGAAAAAAGAAGAATAAAAAAAGAGCAAATCTACAGAGGAAATGAGAGGTTCTGTTCTCTTGCCTTTGGCTAAAGTATCTGCAGTAATGTTGGCAAAATAAAAGGAAAAACCAGGTTTTGTTTTTCATGGACATATGGACAGAGAGCCAGAGAGCTTGTGAGGAAAGCTCCAAACTGACCCTCACCTCTCCCTCCTGGGCAGAGATCTCCCCTTGCCTGGGGGTTGCTATCAGGATCTTCTCCCTTCTCAAGGACTTTAAAAAGCATTTAATCAGCTCCCTGTTTGGAAATCAAAAGCTGACACAGCAGCACCACAGTCTGCTCTTCAACATCTCCAGTGTTTTCTCCCTCTCTGGAGCAGCAAAGGCAGGCATAGAAAATAAATAAATATCTTCAATATTCCTAAAACCTCCAGTCAAGTCAGCTTTCCTTGGGGTCTGCACAGGGACAGCCACTGAAAGAAATGCTCTGCTGAACCTAAAGAAATGCTCATTAATCCCCCATGGAGAGAAGACACACAGAAGCTCTGAAATCTTCTTCAGAAGTTGAGAGCCCCTGTTTTTTGCCTTCTGTAGAGCAGCAGATGCAGAGTCCTGGCCCATTCCTGTCATGCCACTATTTGCTGAGTGAATTAAAATCTGTGCTTATCACGGGCACACAAAACAAGTGTTATCTCTGTAATTAGACTGTTAAAACCACAGCACAAGCTACAATTTCTCATGATAATAAAATAGTTCATTAGCATAAGTCCATCAAGAACAGATTTTAAAAATAATTGGTTTAGATTTTGAGCTAACATCTGCTTTGATTATTAGCTGTTGGACACTTTGGTTTTAATTGGACAATTTAAAGAAAATGCTATCCAGTGCCTCTGGTCTTCCTTCAACAAAAAATTTCTTTTTAAAGAAGAGTTCAGTAAAAGTTTGCCTCTCTGTAAAGAAATGTGTGTGGGTAAAACAGTCTGTAATAACAGCAGTTACTGCTATTCTTAACTGTAATGGTGGCCAGAGCACAAAATTTTTAAAAAGTGAAACTGGGTAGTGTTTTCAAAAGGATTAATTTCCACCCTCTAGATCTGAGCACAATGCCCTAGAGGTGCCATCTTGCGAACCACAGTTTCTTCAGATGCTGGAGATGCTGTTCCACCTGGGGTTGTACATTTTAAAGTGACTCAGAGACATTTTTGGGGGGTCCCAGCCCAGGAGCTGTACAGCTGCCTGCCCCTGAGCTGTGCTGGCACAAAACCATCACAGCCTGCAGAGCCAGGACAGAGAGACAGAGTGAGCTGCTAGAAATGGCCCACAAAGCTTTCTCTTACAGAGAATGGACCACATGCACAGAACACCAATTTGGAGAGACAGAAATACACAGCAGATGGAGGAGACCTGTTTGTGCCAGAGCAGAACTTGGCAAGGGGTGGCTGAAGCTGTTGAGGTAACATCAGCTTCTGTTTCCTTGGAAAGCTCAGTGAAAATTTTTTTTAACGTGAAATCCTGTTGGAAAAAAAATAATAATGTGAGCAAAACAGATTTTACAGCACATGAGAGGGAAGTATCAGGCCACAGGCTGAGAGAAGACCTTTGAATCCAGAACAATGTCAATCCTGGCCCATCCCTGGTGCTTCTCCTCCTGCTTTTCAGACTCCAGCCTTTGGCATTGCCAGACATCTCCAGTTCTGCTGCTGCTGTTCAGCAAGTTGGCATCATGTTCTCAAATCATCCTCTCACTGAAGCTTGGACCATCTTCTCCCCCATTCTGCTGTTCCAATCCCACCTGGGGACCCCCCATCCTCCCAGGCTTCCCACAAAGGTCCCTCACAGCAGCTCAGAGCTCTCCCAGCTCACTGCTGCCATGGGAATGATTACAGAACCTGTCCACACAACTTCTCCCTTTCCAGCCTAGATTTCTGGAAATAGCAGCCTCCCCACATTTGGACACCTTGGCTGGTATGAGGCAGAGGAAGCCTCTAGAACTCTTTCCCTGACATTCAGAGCTGCTATTTTTTAATGCAAACTGTTGCCTTGGTATTTGCATTTGAAATGGGTTTGCATTTCCTTAACTCTGGTGCCACCCCCTCTGTGGTTTTACAGGAGCATCTGAGGCACCAGCTTGTCCCTGACACCTTTCCTCATGTCCCCAAGATGTGCAGACCTGGAAACACCCCACTGAAATGATGCTGCTGCCCTTGGCACTGCCAGGAGTCACCCCAACAGGCAAATCCCAGTCCTCACAAACCAGTTCTGGCACATTCTCTATTCCAATCTCTCTTTTTTTTCTTCGTGATTTCATGACTTAAAAGATGTAATCAAACCATTCTGTTTTCTCAAAGGCATTTTAGAACAGCTAGTCATTCAGCATGGATCAGCTTCTGTGGAGCATTATATCCTACAGGAAGAATAAGATGTAGTGTGGATGATAAAACAGTTAAAATCTCCTTTTCCTAGAAGCAGAACGCCCTGAATATAAAGCAGAAATTAAAGATGATACACTGGGTCTTCTTCATATCAAGTGTTACCTGAATATTTTTTTAAATTTGAAATTCTAATCAAATTATTTACAGGTAAAGGAGGGTGGGTGCTACTGCCAGGTAAAAATGTATTTATGCTGAAAGCTCTCATAGCTTTTGGCAGCTGAG
Organism: Ammospiza nelsoni; assembly: GCF_027579445.1. NCBI lineage: Eukaryota > Metazoa > Chordata > Aves > Passeriformes > Passerellidae > Ammospiza > Ammospiza nelsoni. The sequence continues at coordinate 6,080,168 of NC_080644.1, read as the reverse complement.
GTTAAGATTAGTTAAATCTAACTAGAAAAATATGGAGTCACACAGACTTCAGTGTGGGAATATACTGGGCTGTGAAATTTTCAAAAGGGACAGCAAATCTCTGGAATTTTGTACACCAGCAATTGCTTGAAAGCAGAATTCTGCTTAAATGTGGAAGGATCTGATTGCACAGAGCCTACCATGCTTGCTCTAATATGATGACAGATTAGAAAGACTGAAAGTTAAAGGGGTATTTCATCACTCTCCTTTTAAGGGGTGTTCACTGCAGTCACTCATTCCAGCCATCAGATCTACAAACCTGCACAGAACCTCAAATAAAAAATGCTGGGACCAACACCAAGTTTTCAATGTGGGTGTTCAGAGCAGACTGAAAGAGAAGTGAAAGGATTGAGTGCCAAGCGTGAGCACATTTCTCAGGAGAGTGAATCAATTCCAATACACTCAGGGGAAGGAATTTCATGCTTTGGTAACTTTTCCTGACAGTGTAATTCATATGGGCCCTGCTTGTGTAAAAGTGCTGATCTGAGTGTTTTTCCCAAGGAAATCTCAGCTCATTTTCCCCCTGTGACACCATGAATGGCTGTGAACCCCTGGGTGCCTCCTGCTCCATTCCCAAGCAGGGCAGACATTGGTGTTAGACCCAGCTTTGAAGCCAGACCAGTCTGCTCAGGCCATTTTCAATCCATTTTTGAATGGATGGACACTTCACAGCCTCCACAGGAAACCTGCAGGGGAAGCCTGAAGCTGAACAGCAGAAGGGTTGGCACAATTTTGACTCTGCTGATGGCCCAGTGGTGGGCTGCTCATATCAAAATAGAGTCCTTATCAAAATAGAGACAGCACTCAGTTATCTAAACTCAACAGACACACAGACAAGTGCTACACTTGTGCAGCTTGTCTGCCAAATCATGTAAGCACATAATCAAATGAAATCAAGTCATGGCATGACAAGTGTCAGCTCAGCAGAAGAGACAAGAAAACCTTGTCCATGCTTTCATCCCTTTGGATGGTGAAGTGTATTTGCTTAAGATTCCTCATAAATCAATCTAACTTGGCCATATTAGCTGGCATCAGTCCATGCTGATGTGGATTATGGAAACAAATTGGGGACCTCCCCTCTGTCCTTCCCTTTTCCTCTCTGCACAATCAAGTTGTCTCACAGGAGATTAAACACCAAGGATGTTTCTTCCAATAGGATTCAGACATGAATCTCAGGGGACATAAGTTTATTTACCCAACTTCCCTGCTTTAAAACTGGTGAAATTCATCATGAACTGACATGCTGACTTCATGAGTAATCTCCAGATCAGCGCAGTGTTGGCTGGACAGTGCTCCTGGAAGCCTCTAATCCAACCTCCAGCTTGGAGCAGGACTAATGCCAGCACTTGATCAGGCCAGACATGGCCAGAAATTCCTGACCTTGTGGATTTTATCCCTGCCCTTCACACTGCCCTATTTTCCCCTATTTTTCTCACTCAGTCAGTATTTCCATTATTCTGTCTCCAAGAACACCCAACTGCCATCATGCACCACTGTGCACAAAGATGCACAGATACAAAATGGATGTGATTTGTCTGAAAACTGTTGAACTAAGCAAGAAACAGCAGTGTCTTTATTCTGCAGTTGGAGACACACAGAGGTGCAGATGTGCCTTAGGGCACGTGAAGGGCAGGAGGGACACAAGAAGAAGGAATATTGTGACAAGGGAGGCCTGAGCTTGTGTCTCAGGGTGCAGACACAGACAGGCTGGTGGGTCTGATGGAGGGGGAGTGAGAGCAGCAAAGTGTCAGGAACTCAGTGACCTGATGCCTGGAACAAACTGGCTTTTCAGAGTTCAAAATCACAGAATGGCTTGGGTTTGAAGGGATCTTAAAGCTCATGTCATTCCACCTCCTTGCCATGGACAGGGACACCTTCCACTGTCCCAGATTGCTGCAAGCCCCAAGCAACCTGGACTCAAACACTTCCAGAGATGGGGTATTCCAAGACTCATTTCTAGCTATTTTTTATTTTCTAGACCCCAGCCCAAATTTTATCCAAAGCAAGAAAATCCCATTTGCCTCCTAATCATTTCCCACCACAAGAGCATCCTCAGGAGGGGCAGTTCTTGCTGATCTTCAGAGCTCTGTCATCCTGCAGCAGCTCATGATTTACTCCCCAAGAACACCTCACAATCAGAGGTTGCAGGACCTGGGCCTGTAATCTATTCTGGGAAAGGAATCCATCTTCATTAGCTCTGGAAGCAGTCATGTGCATCCAAAGTCCTACATTAATAATAACTGGTCCTATACTTGATTAAAATGGGGGCACGAGTCCAACCTCTCATTAAAAGCAAGGGCCCAAATCCCATAAACATTCCTGGTGCCTTAATGACAATGGAACAGAGAAAAGACAGCACTTAGTCATGTACCTTCTGACAGGCAGTTGCAGTTGCTCTGTATTACAAGGGCACAGGGAATAGAGATCTTATTGGAATGCATCAAGAAACAGCAGCCCTCAAAAGAGCCCGAAGAAAATGTCTACCATATTTTAATGATTTTTTTTTCCATCTAATTTTACACTTAAACAAGGCAGCAGTATCAGTTTGCAATCAGCTGAGACTCTGGCACTAGCTCCCAGTGCTTCCTTATCACATTTCCAGCAGCTCTCCCGTGCAGCGTGGCTGGAATTAGCACTCAGGAGCAGCAGCAGGGCAGGCTCTCGAGCCAAGCACCTGTAGATGATGGGAATTAAAATCAGGAGCCTGAGCTGAAAGCCAGATCTCACATACAAGCAACCCAAGTCCCCAGAGATGTAGTAAGGACTGGAGGATTTCACGCTGCATTGAGCATGAATGGAGGCTGATTTCTAGGACCAAATCTGTTCTTACTAAAGGCATACAGAGCAAGGATAACACACGAGGTAGGATTTGGGATGGGGGGCTCTGCTTTACCACAGATTAATCTTGATCAATCACCTTGCTTCTCCATTCCCTGAGTTGCCTGTAAAATGAAAATGGCAGTTTCCACCATGCACCCTTCAGGTGAGACGCTGAGACCTTCTGAGCAGCAGGGGGTGGAGGAAATAGGCAGCAGAGTTGCTTGAATAAACTGTTCAAATACCAAGTGTTTATTTGAGTGGTAAAAAAAATCCCACCAAAAAAAGCACAGACACCCTCTTTCATCCAGTAAAATGCACACTTGTGGAAGAGAAAACCTGCCTGCACTGAGGGCTTGGGGACAGTCCCTGGCTGAGGTGACCCTGCTCTGTTCCTGGCTGTGCCCTGAGTTCCCTGAACACAAAGCCCCTGTGCTGTGAGCCCTGTGTCTGCTCACACAGCCCAGCCCAGCAGAGTTTATCTGGTGCAGGCTGCAGCTCTGCACGGCCCCAGGGCCTTGTGCCCTCCCTCTCTCTCTTTGGAGGAGCAATGCTCATCTCCCTCATCAAGCCCCTGGTCACTGACAGCTCCCATCAGCAGCAGTCCCAAGTGGGGGCTCCTCTATCTCTGGCTCCAGCTGGAGCTGCTGCTTCTCCATCCCACAGTGCCCCACTGGGTGCTGGTAGCACCTCGAATATTTTCTTTAAACACACACTGAAAAAAAATACCCAAACTAAGTACGATTTTCTTTAACTCACAGCCATTTTTACAGTGCCAGAGACCATGGAAAGGTAAAGATCACCATCACCTTGTAAACCAGTCCAAGGGCAAGGTGAAAGCCTGGCTGCACTCTGGCCTGACCCAGAGCAGCTCCATCCTCTGAGGGGCAGGATCTGCCTGCTCACAGTGTTTAGCTGGGGTGATGGAGGACACAGCTTTTCCCCTGGATAATGAGCTGTCATTTGGTCTGTGCCCTCAGAAAGGAGCTCACAGGACTCTGTCCAGACAATGCCTTTGGTTTCCTTTGCCTGCTCTCTGTCTAACTGAGGTTACACACCATAAAAGAGGTTTCCTGTTTTCCCCAGGTTCTGGGCAGCAGAGCCTGGCTGTGCAGATGTTCCTTTGTGGATTTGGGCTGCACATCCCAGATTCCTGTTACCATCTCAGGCACAGGGAGGGAAGATGGGGCGTGCTCCTTGCATTCAAGTCATGGCACTCAGGTCCTGACCACCCAAGCTGACCCAAAGGAAGCCTCTCCTGAGCTGGTGGGGTCAGACTTTCAGATACTCACAGGTTACAGGCCCTCACTGAGCTGAGAAGTGTTTTGTAGCACAAAGACCCAGACTCTGTCTGGGAAAAGTGAGGCAGAACCCATCTTTGGGGTGAAGGACAGACATATGAAGGTTCTTCTCACACCTTCCCAAGCAGGACTGAAGTGATTGCCAGCCCTTAGTTTATATGAGGTAGATGAGAGTCTGGAAAAACAAGATTATATTCCCTGAGCACTTCAAAGAGCAATGGCAACAGCTCCATGCAGCAAACCCACCTCTGCCTTTCCTGAGCATCCAGCCAGGGGAGGGCACAGGGGATTTAGCTCTACCAAAGGCACACAGGCACTGTCCCCATCCCTGTCCCCATCCCTGCCAGCTCTCCCTTGCCCACACTACAAGCAGCTCTCTCCTTCAGAAACACTAAATCTGTGTTCTGCTTCTCCCTGGAGTCATCTTTTCACTCCAGATGGCACGTGATTAGAGTCCTAATCGCCATTAGCTTATCAGCAGCATCCCTAAGCACCGACCAAGCCATAATAACAGAAAGCAAGAGGGAATTAAAGAACAGTAGATTGGCTTGTTTGGCTTATAAGGGTTTGCAGGAAGCAATTAACTTGAATCCTCTTGATTGGGTATTTTGTAGAGAAGGATGCTCCTTTTGACACCTTGGAGGAAAAACTATTATGGGAAGGAGAGTTAGAATGTGAAGGGAAAATATGCTGAAAATTAATTGAGCTAATTATTTTACCTTAAGCAGAGAAAACAACAAAATCAAGAAAAAAAGTAAAATGTCATTTGTGCCCAGGCACTATGCCCACCTCCAGAGGATCTGAGTCACGCTGACATGCACAATCCAGGGTGTAGCAAAACCTCATTTGGCTCCTGCAAGACCTGTCAGTCACATCCAGAGGTTGCAAAAAAAACAGCTGAATTCCAAGATTTTCACTGGAATTATGGGGATTTGTATCCCCTCTGATGATCTGGCCCTACCTATGCCAGGCATGACACAGAAAGGGGCTGGAACAGTTGAGGTGATCAAAATAATACCTTAAGAAAGCTGGAAAGCAGATAAAAACTCCAAAATAAAATGAGAAGCTAATGACACATTTAGGGAGGCAGAGAAGAGGGAGAGAATTCCATCGTGAAAGGCCACAAAGGAGCTGAATTACAGAGCCAGAGATAAACCTGGGTTGGATGTGATTCAGCCAACAGGGGAAAACTCATTGCATTAAAATAAATTATAGAAACTTGCTCAATGTTTGGAGTACCACTGGACACATGGCTCTGACACCTCTGTGATGAGCAGGAGTTCTCCCAAATGTGCCATTGAAATTAAATTCAGAGTGAGCCCTCCGGTAATGGCTTTCTGCTGTATTCATTTTGGGAAGGGAAATTGAAAAAAATATTCCTCCTTTTTTCCTCATTGATTTGTCTTTTCTTCTCCACCCCACTGTTATTTTGGATTACTTCATGCTCCAGAGGTCACTGAATGTGTGCTCAGGTCCTGTGGATTTATCCCAGTCTCTGCTACTCCGCTGGTTGTTCCAGCATGACAGTGCTGTGTGAGGGACCAGGCAAGTTCTTTCTGGGGGCAAAACTGCAAGGGCAAACACTTCCCCTTACCAGTTACTTCCTCCTCATTACAGCTTGGAAATCCATTTATTGCCCAGTTGTCCATCTTCAGCCAGGCTGCATTTGGAATCACTCCTTGCTGCCTTTTTTTAAATATAAAATCACTCCTGCTATAGCTTGAAATTCATTTGATTTTCCCATATTACAGGAACTAATCTAAAATTTGGCACCATCTGAGGATTCTTTCTATCTGTCCCCTTGTTTGGTCTTGTTAAAATAAATAAATCATAATTAAAAATAGGATTAAAAGTCCAGTTCAAGCTGCTTTTGAAAGATACAATTGATTGGTGTAACCAAGTCCTTTGAAGCACCCAAGGAAGCTCTCTATTAAACAGAGCTGTCTGGTTTCTCTGTGTGTCAAACAAGCTCTCCAGGTGGGATGGATGTATTCCTGTGATATTTTATTCATACCTGGCTGTGCTGAGGCAGAGCTGATAGCACAGCAAGCTCGGAGGGCGGGAGGGGGCACAGCTCAGTTTGGTTTTGCTCAGTTTGGTTTTGCTCAGCTCAGTTTGGTTTTGCTCAGTTTGGTTTGGTTTTGCTCAGTTTGGTTTTGCTCAGTTTGGTTTTGCTCAGTTTGGTTTTGCTCAGCTCAGTTTGGTTTTGCTCAGTTTGGTTTTGCTCAGTTTGGTTTTGCTCAGTGCCTCCTGGCCAGGCAGGTTCACGTTTCAGCTGTCCCCAGAACAGTTTATAATTAGGATTTTTGGCTAACCCTTACATGGCAGATCCTGGACTCTTTCCCAGCCTCTGCATCTGACAGAACATCTCTAGGTCAGGAATTGGTAATGCCCTGTCCCTGAAGGACGTTGTAAGGTCAGTTTTGCCAGGATAGAAAATTTAGGGTTGAAGTTATAAGATCTTCCACATTTTGGACAGCTGGGAAGCAGGTCTCCTCACTCTAATCTATTTTTCAGACATGATTATATTTTTAATGCTCTATTATTTGTACTTTAAATAGGGTATCAATGTTGCAAAGTGACTTCCATTCCATTGCCCATCTTCCCATAGTCTTTTCAAAGAACAATCTGACAAATCTTGCCACTATGGCCTGGGTTATTTACCCCAAAAAGAGCCTTTTGGCATTTGAAAGGAGGAGAAGTCTGTGTCCTGTGAAAAGTGAAAGGCAGCTGAGAGACTGAGAAATTTGCCTCACTGTTTTTCCTTGCTGAAGACAGCGTGAAGGCTCAGACACAGGTTTAGAGTCACCCTGGGTCTTCCTCTGCTGAAATCAAGAGGAATTGTTAGCACTGAATGGGGGAAAAGATTGCCTGGTCTTGAAAATCACATACACTTTAAAAAATTTATTTATTGTTATTATTTTAAATAAAGGTAGTGTGAGATCCCAGTGAGAAACTGTCTGGGCTGCTGAACAAAAAGGACAGGGGAAGGGTGGGTGTGTTCTGTGAAGAGTGGTTGCTTGTTTGCTTTAATTATTAAGCCTCAGTGAAGCTCCATGTTTTCCACATTAGCAAAACCTGGATTTTCCATCTTGCAGCAGGTATTAAGTTGTGACTAAATGAACCCAAGCTTCACCAAACCTCCTCTTTTTCTGACAGTAACTTTGTGGTGAAATTCCACCCTCAGCCAACCCCCAGCTCAGAGGGAGATTCGTATTGACATCTCCTGTTAGCAAAAGAAAGGAGGAAGAAAGGAGTAATCTGAACTGGAGCACTTTGTATGAGTCTATTCATGTTTGATTTCTGATCAGGAGGAGGATGTTAATAATGCATTGTTGCTGAAGGTTCTGCACAGCCTGGGCAGGATGACAGCAGGGCGACAACTAAAGCAGAGAGGCACAAGTGTGAGCTCCAGACCCAGAGACATCTCCCAGGACATTTCCATTGTGCCATTTGCTCTTCAAACCACAATAATGACAGAGGCTGGGAAGTGTGGGATCTCAGCACCTCAGGATGGAGGTGCAGAGTGGCCGAAACCACCCTTGGGGGGCTTGGGAGTCCTGGAATGTTGCCAGAAGTGTCTGGTGGCTGGATTTTGATCCTACACAGGAGATGAGACCTGTATGAGGATAGGAGGATTTCACTGGGTGAATGCTGAAGGGATAAGTTAGTTAGAGTGTAAAACACAGGGTTTAGGATTTCTGTACAGGGGGGTCTAAAGAAGTAAGATGGAGGAATTGGGGCGTGTCCTGTCCTTCTTCTTCTTCTTCTTGGCCTCCATCTTCTGTGGTGATGGTGGCACTTTGGGATTGGTTATTACTAGAAGTGCACCGGTTAATAAGGGTAGAAGGTATTGGGGAAAAATTATAAATATTGTATATGTAACTTCAGGTATAAAGATAAGTGACCGCCCCGGGGGCTCGCAGTGTGCTCATGGCTGGCTTGCTGTGCAGACCTCTGTCGGGCTGAAAGAAAATCTTTTAGATAAACAATTAATAAACACCGAGACCGAGAAAAGATCAGAAGTCTCTCCTCGTCCTTTGAAGCGTCGGCTCTTCAAGGCCATCCCTGGGCCTTTCCAGGCCACCTAGACAGCTGAGAAACCGACAGGGAAGATCTGTGCTACAATTTAGTGGAGGTGCCATCATCTCTTCTGTTATGTGAATTTCCCTTACAGAATTTGACATCTCTGGGGGCACCAAGCAAAACATTGCCAACTCCATGTCTACATTTAAATGTTTAAAGTAAATATCACCTGAAAAGATGGCAAAACCCTCCAACCCTCTCCAAAAAAGCCTTAGATGTTCATTGTGTTTGTGATATTTGTTAAACAAATATTAGTGAGCTCAGTTTGTAAATAATTTCTCTCGATGTTTCAATTCTACACCAGGAGGGAGGAAAGTTGAATTTAGAGTTCATACTCCTTTTTCACGGTAAAGCCCATGAAGTTTCTTTAAAATATTCAGTTTATTGAAATGTGTTTAATAACTGCCTGTGAAACCTGAAGTAAAGACAAAGAATCATTTTCTCTCCCTGGCTAAAGCTAACCAAGATATAAGACGCATCTGCATTATAGACTATTAAATGAGAATCACCCAAGGAAAAGAATATGACCTTAAATTTAGAAATTTGTCTAATGAAAGCTGGTTTCTAAGGAGGGCATTATTACACTCTGTGAGAAACTGAGATATCAGGGCATTCTTCTCTTCTCCAGCAAGACTGACAGTGCCTCTGGTCAATGCCATTAGACTCAGGCTCCTGGAAGTCTTTGAAATGTTTTTCTTCCAGAATGAAAGGGAATAAGTCAGATCAAAGTTGAATAATGCAGGCTAAAAAGCTTCTCTTTTCCTCTTCCACTTCCTAATTAAGATGAGTGTGTAATCTCCATGAAGACCGAGGTTCAGCAAAACCAGGGAATGGAAATGCTGCAAATACAGAGCCAGAACCTTTATTCACTAATTGAACCTTTTCAAGTAGGCTCCACAAGCCATGAAGAGACAAATTACCCTCCAGGACTGGGTGAGTAGGAAGAGGGGCTTGCTAAAGACAAAAGCAGGAGGAAGAGAAAGGGAAAAATACACGTTCTGAATAATATTTATGAGTGAATTTCTAATTTCCTTTATCAGCCTGTACATGCAGTCCAGCTCTATGCAGCCTGAGACTGGTGACATTCTCCCAAATTATCATGCTGAAGACCAAACCCAGCCATTCCCAGAGTGTGGCTTTAGAGCAGCCTTTGAAGGAAATGACAGACTCATTTTGGGAGGGTTTAGGGGCTCTGAACATGAATATGATAATTTCTTCCTCAATGCTGTTAACACTGAGCAGCTGGACAGGCAGAAGGTCTCAGCTGCTGCCTTTTTTTTTTGCTGGCAAAATAGAGACAGTGTTGGGTGCTGGGGACCTGCCTGGCTCTGCCTGAAGGGTTTTTGTGTTTGCTCTCTTCTTCCTTAGCAGAACAACTTGCCCCAGCAGAGCAGAGCATCCCTGGGACTGCTCAAACCAGGGTCAGCCTGCCCTCTGCCTGGCCCAGGGCACAGACAAGCAACAAAACCATTGTTTGTGATAGTTTACTTAAGTATGGATTTAGTCCTTTTGTGCCGCTGTCTGAAATCACTGACACGATGTCACATCACATCCCCTGCACAAAAATTCACCCTGTCTCCTCTGCTCCAGGCATCTGGCCAGCATCAAACAGTGGCCAGTGGGAGTGAGGTGAGCCAAGAGGATAAATAATTATCCCTTGGTGCAGTGAGATGCACTGGGCGAAGGGAGGAAGAGATTAAAATAATCTTTTTGGAAAATGGATCAAAAAGCTCTTAGCGGAGATTATCCACAACCCCAAGGCAGGCCCAACGCCGTACCTTCCATAAATAAAAATACCACCCCAGTCAAATGAAAAGTCAGAAGATTGACATAAACCCCTCAGAAATACGTGGCTTTCACCCTGCCTGGCTGTTTGGGCATAACAGCAGCAGCAGAATGACAACAGACAGATTAGAGCCAGCAGGGCGCCTGTGGAATCTGTTCCACTAATCACCTCCTCCCATGGGCTTATTATTATTATTATTATCTCGTGGGGTAAAGTCAGCTTGGTCCCACTATATCCCAGCCTTTCCCCTTTTCCCACTGGTGATAGATGAGGGCAATCCATCTCTAAAGGATGCTAAGAGCGCAGAAAGTACACAAGGATAATCAGTAGGTTGGTTTGTGATTTTCAAATTTATGATAACACTGGGTTCTGCTGCTTCCTTTAGGATAAAATAAGAAACCCATGGAGAAAGTGTGCAATTACCTGTCCCTAGAAGTAATGCTGGAAACCCCCACCAGAACCAGGAAAGCAGGTTTGGAGACAGAGCTGTGCAGGGTGAATTTGTGGGGCCAGGCAGAAGGTGAAAGGGGTTTTGTGTTACTGAGACTCTCATGCCTTGTCGAACAAAGAAATCCCAATATCTGTAAAGTGAGGCTCTGGTCACTCCTGAGCTCTCTCATCCCAGAGAGAATGGCACAGTTCAGAGACATGAAGGTGGAAGAGAAAAAGCAAAAAAGCTACATTTTGCCTCCAGTTTCAAGTTTCCCAAGAAAAAGAATAAATATTTCATTACTCCTTTTGCTTAAAATAAAATGCTGTGAGTCAGAGAGAAACTGGCAGCCAGATCAAGTGGGCAATGCTGAAAGATGCAGCTGGCTGTCTTCAAGCTGAAATGCCATGGCATAAAGTGACTGATAAAGGATGCTGGAGTCGAACTGACAAGTGCCCATTCAAGAACACTTAGCTGAAAGCTCAAAATGCTGCAATCTCTGTTTATAATATGATTATAAGGGAATGGGCAAACCCCTGGGAAATCTTTGCATGCATGTGCTAGGCAAGAGCAGGAGAGGAGCTGCTTTTTGTCTGGCCTCTGGTTCATCATACAGAAGGAAAAAAAGCTAAAAATTAATTTTATGTTGTTGGATAATTCCTCCTCCTTCTCATCTCAGCGTTTTCACTTGAAGGTACCACCTTGGAGGCAGAGATTCAGCCCAAAGCCTGGGCAGCTCATCTGCATCCCTGTTTGTGGAGGAGCAGACAGACACGGCCCCTCTCCCGCGGCGGTGCTGAGTCATTATTTTGGCACAAAGGATCTGCTCTGCAAAAGCAAAACGGGTCTCAGAGGGGCACTTTTCCATGCTTTATCACACACAGCACTCGTACAGACATGCGTGTAAACAGAAAGGCAGAGCAGGTCCCAGCAGGGGCCGAGAGGGAGCAGAACAAAAGCTCAGGCGCCAGAAAGGGTTTGGAGCGATGGGGAATGAAAGGAAGGACAATGCGAGGTGGGGAGAGGGAAGGAGGAGGGCAAATCAAATGTCGGGAAAGGTGGAAACAAAAGAAAGAGGAGGGAAGGGAAGGCGGGAGAAAAAGAGATTGCGGAGTGGTTATGAGAAGGGCTGTGCTGGGAGGCTGCAGGACACGGAGCTCAGCTGGACAGGTCCGAGCTCCCTGGAGGCTCAGCTGGCTCAGGTCCGCAGGTAAAACCAGGGTTCAGTGATGTGCTGGGTTCAGGGAGGTGCTGCTCCAGGGCTGAGCACAGATCCCACCTCCTTCCAAAGCAGGGATAGAGCAGGACACCCTCCCTGTCCAGGCACACAGGGGGATGGAAGGGAACCCTTGGGGTGGTTGAGCCTCCTCTGCCCTCAGAAGTGTCAGGAGGCTCGTTTTACGAAGGAACCTTTCCCCATCAAGTTTCCACATTTCCCAGGACACATTCCCTGTCTTTCAGCCTCTGAGGCATGGCTAAATAACAGAGGTGTTTTCCCTCACCTGCATGTTCTCCAGTCCCTGCAATAGGCTCAGCCCATGTTACATTATGCAGCAGCATAAAGCTGTTATTTTGTACTGAATTGAAATGAGATTCCTGGATTACGCATGGAGAGATAACTAAAGGGGAAGAGCCTGGGTGAAGAGCAGGGACAGGCTGTGTGCTGCTCTCAGGGCAAGGTGTCAGACTCAAGGTCAGTAAATCAATCACCATCCAGGGGACAGGAGAGAAATCGGACAATGCAGAATCTCTGTGACATGCAGATCCTAAGCACAGCCTTCTGGCGTGGCTCCAGTGACAGAAATAAAGGGTTTCATCCCCTGTGGCACCACTCCTGCTGCTGCTTTCAGCACCTGGGCAATTCTTCTTCCCAGAGTGAGGACAGCTTTCATAATCCATTATTGCACTTGCTTGAACTTCTTGCCCATCCATCACACATGCCAGCACGCACGGCAATGTGGACCTCACACTTCACATGCCTCAGATGTGTCCTTCCCCTCGCAGGGCTCACTTGCCCTCAGGTTTCTGTCCACAGAATGTCAGCTCCATAAATTATTATTTCCAACTGAGAGCTTGGGGCTGCTGAGAGAGCCCAGCAGCTCTCTCTTCCACCCTCTTCCTTCAGCACTGTGTAAATCTAACTTTCACCTGACAACTGGAAAAATAATAACCCACCACTGCCTTTTGGTTTATACCAGGATTAGAGTTGAAGTATTTTATCAACATGAATTCTGTCTAACATCTGTATTTATTTTAAATCCCAACCTGCCTGCCCTCTCCTAAGAATAGCTGCTGTCAACCCTGCTAATTGTATGTGCAAATGGACCCAAAAATCCCCCCCAAATATATAAAAATCAGCAGGTACAGTGTTTGTGGGGATCTGTGGAGCCATCCAGGTAAAATACATGGGGGGATTTATCACCCAAGTGTATGTAGTTACATAAAACTGTGCAACTCCTTCATGCCCCATGGGAACACTATTGTATTGGCAGGGAGGAATGATGCATCTGACCCCATGGTCTCAGAAGGCTAATTATTATTTAAGATACTATAAGATACTTTATTTTTAAAGTATTTAAGATACTTTATTATTTTAAGATACTATATTATATTAAAGAATACTATACTAAACTAAAGAATACAGAAAGGATCAGAATGCTAAAATGATCATAATGAAAACTGGTGACTCTTTCCAGAGTTTTTCAGAGAATGTGAATGCCACAGAACACAATTCACAAAACTGTATCACTGCAGTGAGGCTCCAGCTAAATGTGATTAACCATCTTCCCGGAGTCAATTCAATCATTTCAACGCATCTCTGCTGCTCTTCAGTGTGAGCCTTGAAGAAAAACAAGTTGTAGTAAGGAATGGCTGTCCAGGGGAAGAGTGGAAACATCTTCATTAGCTGCCAGAACAGATTTGCTGCCCAGCACACGGCCAGGGCTCAGCTGGGCACCTGCAGAGGGACACAGCCATCTCTCCAGCTGCTGGGACCAAGGGGATTCCTCTGCTCATGGAGAGTTAGAGCGGGCAATGCCAGCCTGGCGAGCAGGTGGAGCAAGGCCAAGGGGGTCCTGTTCAGGCTCCTTCAGGGTTTGGTTGAGTTTTACGCTCTCCACATCTCTCATCGTATTGGTTTCTTTCTGTCCAAAGGAAAAGCGGAATTTGTTTTCCAGGTGCCATGGGAAGAATGTTGTTCCAGCAAAGCCCATGCTGGTTTGTGGTTCAGGGTGAGATCCCAAAAAATGAAAACCTCAACTGCATTTCCAGCTCAAACAGCACCTTGCTCTCCTTCCCTATTTTGTTTGCCCTTGATCAAAGTCAAGCCTTTGTTAAGAGCTGACAAGAGTGTCTGACAGCTACCACAACTTTTATTTTCCACAATGAAGAATGTTAAGTAATTAATATTTGACTATGGGACTACTTGCTTCACAATCTGAAATTTTTTAAGCTGTCAGTCAAAAAGCATATTTGTAATGGGCTTAACACTTCCTTCCTCAGCAATTCCAAGAGGGAAACCCTGGATGAATGTGCACTGTTATGTCTAAAAATGTGACACGAGAGTGATATGAAAATAAGGATCCAGCAGTCCTCTGGGTGTGTGAGAAATCCCAAGTGTTGCTGTGCAGGAAAAGGGTTCCCATCCCACTGGGAGCTGGTGCCTGTTCACTGACACCTGAAAATGCTCAGGGGAACAGGGGCAACATCAGGGATCCACACATTGTGATGAAGAGCAGATTTGGGGTTGCTTCCCCACTCCCCATACACTCCCTCCTCTTCTCCATGCCTCGCCCAAGTGACCCCTTCATCCTGCAGGATCCTGCTATTTCCTGTTAGAAAGGTTTGGAAATAGATAACCCTTTGCACTCCCTCCTCCCCTCGTCCCCTCCTGCACATCTTGAAAGACAACACGGCACAAATTGCCAGAAAAAGTGGCTGCAGAGCAGGCGAGCCACATCTAATGACACCACTCAGCCCCTAAATGGTTGTCACTCCCATTATGGAATTAGTCCTGACAAGGAGTCATTCTCCCTGCAGTAAACACAGGCAGGGAGAGCAGCAGGCTGCTTCCAGCTTTATTCCTCTGCTGGTGCTGCTGAAGCTGATGTTTGGCACTTCCATGAAATTTTCCGTATGTGTTAACAACCCCCCAGTACTCAATTCCTGCTGAGCCACAAGGACAGAGGTCCAGAATGCTTTCCTGCCACGGACAGGATGGTATTCACCCATTTCTTTGAAGTACACACCAAAAGGATAATTATTTATCATCTTGGTTCACCTATCTTTCTTTCATGCATTCCTGGAAACCTTGGTGCTTTCTTCTGCCTCACCTCTGAGGCTTCAGGTTGTCCTGACCCACCAGAACAGAGGCACCTGCATCTCTGTGAATCAGCTTCCTCTTGTTTCATGTGGAGCAAACAACAAATTGGAAACACAGGTTCTAAGGGGGAAAAAAAGAAAAGAAAAGAGAGAATCATCTAAGTACTATCAATGAGGAACTTGAAATATGGAAGATCCACAGTGTTAGGTTTTGTCTTTGCAGCTTTTTCCTGTCTTCACTTCATGACCTTTAAGCTGTTGTTCCCCATGAAATTTCCATTTTCCAGTCTCTTCCTTTCTCTCTTGTTTTTTGTTTTGTTTTGTCTTTCAACTGAGGAGTGAAGAGGAAGAGAATAGAGCTGGATTTATCAGGGCTTAGCTTGATCTCCTAACGTGTTGAGAGGGGAGGAAAGGGTGGGAGCAGCTCATTGCTATGCTGTTGTTGCATGCCAAGGAATGGCTGATGAATACATAAAATGGCCCATCCCTGCAGGGCAAGGTTATCTCCCTGCTGCTCGACCCTCAGTGAATTCCCCTGCTGAAGACAACCAACTGCTCCACTGAGCAGGAGGAGGAATTAGGAATCCTCTTCTGCTCAGCCTGAGCAAACAGCTCAAATCCGAGGGTGGTCCTCTCTCTGAAACGCCCCAGGCTTTGCAAACAAATGCAACATACAGAATTCACATTGCTCTGCTTCATGACAACCCCAACCAACAGGGTATGAGAGTTAATAACCCTAAAAAACTCCTCTCCATGTGCATCTGTCTGTGCTAACAAAGCTTTGTTAACCCTAATCATCACAATTTGCATAGACTCAGTGAATTCCCTCTTGTTAAAACCTTTCTTGTCTCTGTTTCCTCTTTTAAGAGGCAGGGAGTTACCCTCAGACTGTTCTGCAGCACATCCTGTGCAGAGGTGATCCTCTTAGGAAGAAGGTCCCACATTTCTCAAGACTTTAAATCCACTCCAGACTAAGCGTGGATGTGAGTTTATCCAGGCAGAGGCTGTCAAGTAGCCCTGCTAATTGTTTCCATTATTTATGAAGTGTTGGTTTTGAATTTGTATCATGCTGCAAAATTCAGGTGGGCTGGTCACAGGGCTGTGAAGTGAGAAACAACCCATGGCTGGGTCCTGTCTGAGCACTTCTGCCTCCCAGCACATTGTATTGTATTTAAAAGTACCAAGATAAAAAATTTTTTTCCTCTACTATGTGGAAAGAGCTGATGGTCTCTGTTGAAAGCTGAAAAATGCTCTTTTTGGAGTCTTTTCCGGGTCATTTGCAATTTTAAATGTCATGAGGAAGGGAGCAGACGAAGCAGTTTCCATCCATCATTTGCCAGAATGTGTAACCAGCACCAGATAGGAATCATTCTTCTGATGTTCAAGAACCAAATTTAACACAGCCCTGGAAGACCTCATAGCATTGATTTCTTCTGGTCTGGGATGATCCAAATCTGTTATTGACAGGCTGGGCTTTGCAAAGCTGCTCCACACAAACAAAACAAGGGATTGCATTGGCTTCTTGAGCTCCTGAGAAAACTCTGGAAGAATCAGACTTGGCTTTGAAGTTTGGCTCCACTTTGTTTGTCCCCAATCCCATTTGGTTCCTTTTGAAGTTTCCTCTCATTATTCCTCATTGATCAGCAGCTGACAATAAAAAAGCAATATGTAAAAATATAAAATTATACATGAGGGGTTTATATTAACTTATATGTGTATTTATCTATATATTTGTATATAAAATATGTATTTATATATAAATATATGGGTATTTTAAGTAAGGCTTTAAAGAGTTCCTACTGCCTGCCTGAAAATCAAAAGATGTTTATGAAAAATGCAAAATTATAATTTCTTGTGACAGTAAAGTTATGTTTATTTAACCTATTTCCTGTGCTGGCTTTCAAGTCTTATCCTGAAGAAAATGTTTTGCCAGTGCTTTATCATATTTTCACAACTTGGACTTTAAAGAAAATTATCATCCCTGAGCTATTTTTTTTCAGATCTTCAGAAACTTTAAATAGCATTTTCTGCCTTCATCACAAAACCAGTTAAGCACTATCTGACTAAATGCGTGAGCAGAAATATCATTTTGTTCAAGCTTTTAAGCTCTCCTTGTCAACAAATGATTTGAGCATCTCTGCAGAGTGTACTGTCACTTCTCTGCCATCTGTCATCCATCACTTTTTCTCTCTTTTTCCCCAAGGAGAAATGTCAATCGCTGATTTATATTTCATGTTTTCCTTTACAAAAGAAAATCCTGTTAGGATACAAATAAATTTTGTAGCTCTTACTCAACTTCTCAGAGGCCATTAATTGTTCTCTTCCAGGCACTATGTAATTCCTTCCTACTGACGTATTCTGCTTTTCTCCCTTTTTTATAATTTTATTTTAGGAAGCCATACCTTCTGTTCACTTGAAAGTGAGGAAAGCATAAACAAGTTTCAGCAAAAGTACTAATTGTTTGTTGATACAGCTGGAAAGATGTGGAATCAAAGGTCTGTGGATTATTCTAAATTAGAGGAGACAAACATTCGTATAATTTATCATGTCTGGGATAGCCTCAGACTCACAAGATTTGGTTTTGGGAAAAATATTTTAAATCACCTGTGGCAAACCATTTCCAATCAACTCTCACACACTCTGGGATAAGAGATGGCACATGGGCAGGCCAGAACAGCTGATGTGTTCAGACAGAGACAGAATTAAGATTCCCTTTTGATTTTAAATCTAAGAAAGAAGGAAGGGAAGAGATGGTTTTACTGCTGTATATTTAAATTAAACCACTTACATCCATTTAAATCAGCTGTCTGTCCACTCTGTATAAGAGTAAGTAGAAAAATGCTGATTTTCTACGCATGGCAAACCGTTGTTAATTTTGAACCAGAGGACCTGTTCATCAGTTTTTGGCTCAAACAAGAAGTGTGGTGATGGTGTTTGACCTTCCCTTCTCCTTGGATGCTCCTGATGAGCTTCCCCTTGTCTGGCTCGGAGCCCTGTGGGACAAGCAGTGACAGAGGAAAAGGCACCTGGTGCCACAGGGGATTCTGCTGGAGAGGCAGAGAGAGGCCAGACTCAGGGGAAGGTTTGGAAACCTCTCTGACACTCTGCATGCTTTTACTGCCCTGGAACTGTGTGAGTGCTGGAGGAATCTCAGATGCAGGTGATGCTTTTCCAGCAAAGCCACCCCACTGCAGTGACCATGGAGATGGAAAGCCAGGCTGGTGGTGGCCTGTGGTGGACTTTTCCCTTTCAGAGATATAAGGCAGGGTTTGGAAGCTGCCAGAAATTTTGCTTGCAGTTTATACTGCACTCAAAGGAAGATTTGTGCTTCTGAGACAATCAAGTTTTGGACACAGCTGGTAAAGAACCCAATTTGAAAATTGTAATGGTTGCCATGTGTTTATTTCTTCTCCATCTGCTTTTGATAACTTCTCTCTAGCTCTGGAGAGTCTTCAGCTAATGGGTAGGATTTTCACTTTAGCTTAGAAAAGCTGGTGATTTCAAGATTTAATTAAAAGTAGCACTTGTAAAGATTTAAGAAGTGGCCTCCATTGCACAGGGAGGTACTCACACCAAACCACTGCTGTAGGGGAAATGGTGCTGCTCCAGCTTTGGGAAGAGCCCTGGCTTGGATCAGCAGCTCTGGTTGTGGCTACAGGGTGAAATTGACACTCAGGAGTGATTATTTACAGCCCCCCTCCCCTCCCTCACATTTCTACCTTGCTTGAAAAACACTGATTTGTCTCCTGTATAAATGCTGTAAAGAGAAGCTCAGTCCCTGGGGAAGCTCTGGTAAGCTCCAGTTGGATGCTCATGGTGGGATTCAGTAGGAAAGGGTCACCCAAGGCCCTGTGCCCCTCACAGCCCTTCCGTGAGCATTTTCCCATTAAACCAGGAGCGCTGTGGTGAATTGTGCAATTGGATTTTTGAGCCGAGCGTCTTCAGTAGAAAGAGGGGCAATGCAAAGCTAAATAACAGATGAATAATTTCAACAGAAGAATGTAACACATTGCCCAGGGGAGCGTGGTGATGTCATTTACCTCATTTCCCCTGTGCCTGAGATGATGTGCTGCCTCCAGCAAAAGGTGAAAGTCTGCTCACCCCTCCGCATCCCTGTGCGCCACAAATTAGATCCAGATGAAGCTGACTTTGATTTAAACACCCTTGCAGGAGGAACATCGGCAAGCTAATTAAACTTGCAGCAGTTCACCTTTGTGAGAGCTTAATTAGCTGAGATACTGCCTTCTCTATATTTATCTTGTGTGTCTTGCAGAGATGTGTGTTGAGAGGGGGGTTGATTTGTGGGTTGTGTAACCACCAGTGTGCATAAGCTCTTCAGTTCATCTCCCTGCAATGCTGGGTGTGGGGTGGTGGAGGATCAATGGTTAATTTTTTTTTTTTTACATGGAGCCTGAATATTCAAGGTCCCTGAGTGTTTTCAGAGACACAAATGCCATAATTTTAAACTGAGTTGCACCATGAGGTGTCAGTCACTCCCAGTGCTTGAATTGCTGGTGCATGTCCATTAAGGTCAGGTCACCTTTCATACATATACTGAGAAAAGTCATTGTGCTCCCTATTTTAATATTTTTAAAAGTATTAAAAGTCATTTAAGTTGCACAGACCACTGCAATTCTGGAAAAGAATTGCTTTAAAAGTACTTATATCACTGTCTTCCCTGAAAAATTCCAATGCTCTTGGAGAATACCTGGGAGCAGTCCATAATAGTGCAATAAATATTCATCAGGGCTTTGGTGGATGGCTTTGGAGAACTTCTAATTACCTCTAATTGGGCTTACAAAGCCTCCCTTGTGCACACTTCAGTTCAGACTTTTCTGGTTTTCAGTTCTTTCCTCCCCTGAAGGGCAGCTCTGGGCTCTGCTCACACCTGGCATTGTCACACACAGCCAGGAGGAGGGATCCAGGGAAAGGAGGTGGGAAATTAAAATAGGAGACTTCAAAAAGGGGCTGTCCTGCTGGAGGTGCCAAACCTGGGAAATGCAGGGAAATCCAGCTTCTTCCAAATCTGCCAAACCTGGGAAATGCAGGGAAATCCAGCTTCTTCCAAATCTCACAAACCTGGGGAATGCAGGGAAATCCAGCTTCTTCCAAATCTGCCAAACCTGGGAAATGCAGGGAAATCCAGCTTCTTCCAAATCTCACAAACCTGGGAAATGCAGGGAAATCCAGCTTCTTCCAGCAGTAGGGAGAGCGTGGCTGGCACCTTCTGGGTGCAGAGCACAGCATGAAAACATGAATCCTTGTGGAAATCATTGCCCTGCTTGGGATAAAATCATGTTTTCCCAGGAATTAAATGTCCCAGGAGTGATGGTGGCCACTCTGATTTATTGGTGATTTGGTGGCAGCAGCAGCCCAGCTCTCCAGGAGGAGCTGACAGCCCAACTCTTCCCAACTTTTCCTCATCCACCCTGCAAGGAATGCCTGTAGCCAGTCAAGGGCCATCTCTAGCCTTAAGTGCTCTGCATCTTCATGGTAGATGGGGGTATAAAATTAAATTTAAATTTTTGGTGCTGTGTTTTCCTAAATGTGGCATGTGAGGGGCAAGGCGAGCCTTGGCAGGGCTGGACAAGGTGATGTGGATAAGGAAAAGGATGTGCATGGCTCTGAGCTCCCACTTTGGGACCAGCGCTGCTGACCCCCCCTTGAATTCCACCTGCACAGAAATCCTTGCAGGGACCATTTTGCAGACATCCACTTTCCCATTTAATCGATTTTCACAGCTGACAGCTGGATTATTTGGGTAAAGATGTTTACATCTTGGATAATCACCAAGAAATTGAAGTGCTGACTAGAGTGAACCATCTCCTCAAACGTTTGGGGAATTGCTTGTAATCAGTTGTTGCTATGACTCTGGACACGTTTCCCTGTATCCTAGCAATGATTGTCTCTCACCGAAGCTTTGGCTGCTACCGTTGGGATCCTGATGGAAATATTCTGACTCTCAGCTCCCTGCCTTCCCTTGTGCCATCTCTTTCATGCCTGACCTCCTGCCCTGCTCCACAAATCTGGTACCTTGCCTCAGGCAACGTCATTCCTTGCAACACAGCAATTTACACCTTGCTGAAGTGACTGGGGCATTAGAATAACATCACTTCTGTGTGGGACCTGACTGGATTTTTAATAATTGTGTTGTGATCGGAGCTTACCGGCCACAACTCCAAACCACTGCCAGTGAATTCCCCCTCAAAAGCCTCATTGATTTCTGCCTGCATAATTTATACATTTGCGTTTTCCTTCTGTGAATAGAGCACCAAGCAATGGCAGTGCATTGAAGCAAATATCCCTCAATGAAACACTTTCATGACTTCCAAAGCACCTTCACTTGCGGGAGGAAAAAATAACAAACCCCAGCAATAAAAATATACTTATTCTTGTGTGGGTTGCCAAAACTAGAAAATTTTTCACACTTCCAGAAAACAGCATATTCCAGAGGAGAACAGGCCATGATGAGATGGGGCCAGAGGTTGGGCTTTCTCAGCTTGTTTCCCACTGGAATTCTGCAGCAGAGGCTGGAAGCTGATCCTGGGGGAATGGTTGATGTTCAGGGCTGCCAGGTCTTGGGGTTACACCACAGGCTTGTGATGTCTCACCAACAGCCTCATACGCTGAAGGGAAATAAATGTCTGACAACCTCTGTTTTTTTCTCTTATAGCCGTAAAAAATATTAGTCAGGAAGTGAAGTGTATGGTGTCTGTAGTATTGGGGTAGTAAGGGTTGCAAAAAACCTCATACACATGTTTAATCCTGTGATTTTGAAGAAAAGCTCCTTCTGTTTGGACTATGACTCATGTTTGTGGGCGCTTTTTTATGTTAAGTGGTCAGCACTTTCTTCCTTGAACAAAGCAAGGCTCAGCTCAGTGATTTGAGTGTTCATTAAGGGCTGGGATGAGAAATCTCTCTCCATCAGAAAAGAGATGCCTCACAGGAGCCTCTTCTGCTGCAGGTGTTTGAATACATGGAGCAAAATGGCTCTTCAGCCCCGCAGCACAGCCTTTGTATTTGCTATTATAGTTGATTGATTTTTCACTCTGTGCTGCGTGGAGCTGTCTGTCTGATTTCCATTTACAATCTCCACTGCTCAAGGAATTTATGGGTTACAGGACATATGCTGTATGCTATATGATAAATATCCAAAGCCACAGGATCAAACTCAACTGCTGCCACATAGGAAGAGCCTTTATCCACCAAAATTTTCACCCCACAAAATGGAAATAATCAATGATTTCAGTGTTGTCCTGTTCCAAGAACCTGGATTGATTCCCCTGCCAGTAACAGGATCATGACTAAGAATATTTGAAGGTTGCAAATATTCTATTATAAGCACTTTCTGGATAGGCAGAAGGAATAATTTTTCCATGCCCATCCTTTCTTTCTTTACACAAATTTAACTTCTTGCTGCAACCCACAAATTAGTCAGCTCCTCTGACTGCAATAAAATGCTTTCATTGGGTTTGCTAGAAAATAATGTTACTACCAGCCTTGCTACTAACAGGGGGTTTTGTTATTCCTGCTCATTTATCCAGACTTGTTTTTTGTGTAAAATAGTCTTGGGAATCCAGGCTATTTCAAAACTAATATTAATTTTAAAAAATGTAATTAATTAACAAATTTAATTAAAAACTATTAAGTTTTTAATTTCTCTCCTATTCCATAATGGTAAAATTTGAAAGAACAAATAGCTTTTACTCCTGATGGTGTGGATAGTCCAGAGGACTTCAAGGAAAGTCAGTCAAGACACGCTGTGGTTTGGGAGATGGGTCACAAAATGAAATATCCCAGAGTCCATGTTTCCAGATTTCTACCCCCAGGTCATTTTCTGTGGTTTTGTTGCATTTCCTTCCTCACAGATGAAAGGAGCTGGTTGATCTTGTTCTTTGGGTGTACCTTGGGTGTGGGCAATCCCATGTGAGAGTTTCAAACCTGTGGAGCAGGAGATTGCTCAGGCCAATTGTTGTGTTCGCCAAGGGAAGGAGCCATTTGATTTCTAAACCCAGAGGCCAGGGAATGGGTTTTATTCCTCCAAGTTCCACTCAGAGCTGAATGTGTCATCCGAAACCCATTTCCAGTTTGAAACATCCTACAGGAGATCAAAAGAGGAATATTTCTTCCCCTTAGAGAATAAACTTTTACGTATATTGCTCAGTGTATAAAATATCTTCTTCCTGTTGAACAGTGAAATAAAAATGACACGACTGTTTCCATTTGCCAAGAGCATTTTCAGCCTGAGCCAGCCCAAAGGCACAACTTGGTATTTTCAAGTGTCAATCAAAGATGCTTTTCCTTCAGCTGGTGCAGAGTCCAACAATGGGCCATATGGGACACCAGCCTGTGCCAAAAGAAGAAGAATAGAATCTGGAATAAAATATGTCAAAGTATCTTCATGCTAATTCCAAGCTCTACAGTCATCATGAGGGGAGTTGCTGTAGCCATGCCAGCCCAATCATCTTGCTTGGCAAAATTAGAAGCAGTCCAGGTATAAATATCCCTGAACTTTTGGGTGTTTGGAGGGGCAGGATGAGGCCTAAAGACATCATGATAAATTGTTTTAGTAGAAAAGTGCAAAAAATAACTGAGTTCCTGAATAGCATGAGACTGCTGTGGTTGTCTGACAATACTTTGGTGGGTACGGTCCAGATTTCCAAAGATATCCAGGCACTTGAAATCAAGTGTTTGTGTTCCTCTACCCTGACTGAGCAGTGAGTAGTGCTGTAAATAACTGCTGTGCAAATACAAGAGTTGTACATGGATCTGAAGGAAAGGCCAGTGTGTTGTTAGCATGCAGGACAAAAAAGCTGTAATTTTAGATGAAGACGCTATGTTTTTGGGGAAATCAGTGGGAAATGGGTGCCTTTTGGAAAAAACATCCTCCTTAATCAACAACACGCTTGTGATCCAGAAAACTGTGGGAGTAACAGATGGCTCATGTTTCTTTTTGTGTGGCCAGTCAGCAGGAAAATAATAGAAGCCCGTGTCTTAATGAGCAGAGAGAAGATGGGAGCCTGAAGGTACCAGAAACGTGGGAGGAGGGTGCAGACAAATCAGGCTCTGCCTTCCTGGTTACCCAAAACCTTCCTCATCTGTTGCACAAAAAGAGATGTGAAGGGGGAAAAGATCTTTGGCCCTAATCCAGACTAAGGACCTTTTTCTGGAGCTGGAGTTGGATTGTCCCCTCTCCACCTTCCCAGGTGCACACTAGGGAGAGGCAACACTGCCAGCATGTACCAATATATGGTGAGTGTGGCCACAGCTCGTCTGAAGCCATAAAAGATGATGCTTTGAATCCTCTTCATTAATTTTTTTTAAACTTTGAACATAGACTTTATAGTAGGTATGAAAAGTATCTCAGCTGGCTTGCTCATAGCTAAACTACCAGACAGGATGGCTGGTAGCATCTCAGCAACTTCCAGTTCCAAAAATTCTCTAAGAAACACCACCTTTCCTTTCCTGCAGAAAGTGCAGCATTTCTGAAGATTCACATCCTAAGAATGTCTGTGAGCTACATATGAATGAATCCAGTAAATAAGGAATTGATGAAAAAATGAAAAAGCTGGAAAAGAACTGCCACTATAACAGGAAGCTTTTGGACAGTGCTTAAGGAAGTCTAAACATGAGAGTTTTTTCCATCCCAGCTCTTTCTAAATTAAGAAAGAAAACAAATGCTGTTGAACTCTGGAAATCAGAAATCAGAGTTCCAGGGTTGCTTCCAAAGCTGTGGGAAAGCTGCCCTTATTTGCCACACAAGCAAGGCAGGACCCTGGTGCCAATGAGTGTGAGCCAGTTACTACTCAACTATAATTGAGATTTAAGAGCTATCATTTCCTATTGGTTAACCAAGGAAATATTTATGGCCAAAGCTTTGTGCCAAGCACAATATTTATGACCAAGTTTCTACCACTGGCTGCATTTTTTAAATGCTGATTTTTGCACAGAGGACACAGATCACATTCACACTGGTGTGGGCATGAAAATGAAGGCTGAAGTCATCCAGACAGAGCCTGGAGTAGGGTTTATGTCCGGCAAAACTCATCTCTGTCTTCACAGCAGCCTTGGTGAGGGCACTTGAGGTATTTCAGGCTCAGATCATTCTTCTCTCCATGCCTGGCTAAAATACCCTCTGTGCAGGGAGCTGAGGCCTGGCATGGGAGCTGTTCCAGGTCATGTCTGTGCAGTGGCATCAAGAGCTTTAAATCAGGGACCTCCTGAGCTCCTCTGATGCCAGCAGGGATTGGCTGGAGAAGCTCCCAGCTCCTGCTCTCCAGCTGGATGGGCAGGTCCTGCACCTGACCCTCACAGCCTGGGCTGCTCAGCAGGTTTGTGACACTTCCCATCAGCAGGCCAGGAGCTCAGGGGAGCTTGTGACCTGCTCAGTCACCTCATCTAGCTAATTACAGCCTGCTCTCAGGAGCCCTGGCTTTGCCTGTAGCCTGCAGCACCCCCAGACAGGTTTGCACTGGCTGGGAAGTTGTGATGTGTTGCTGGAGCTGACTGGGGAGAGGAGAGGATTTGTCAGTCACTCAGCTCCAGGTTTCCACAGTGAGTAAATTGGGCAGTGTTTGCCCTCTGGTGAGGAAGGACAAGAGCCTAATTTAGATCCGCAAAGCTGAGCAGTGAAACCAAAGCTATCCTTGGAGAACAAACTTGTCTGGAGAAACATGCTTCAGTTCTCTAATTTAAAAATCCATCTTTGTGGATCTTAAGAGAAGTGAAAGCTGCCTCCTTGCTCTTTATGGGCTCTTTACAATGGAGTCTGGCATTTACAAATAAGATGTAGAGGTTCATCTGATCTGTAACATGAGCCCTTTAATAGTTGTAGAGCTGGAAGTCTTAATGAGGCCATGACTTTCTGCTTTGCTTCATTTCCTCTTTCAATGCTTGGCTCACTTTGTTTGTTGCTTTGTTTAAGTACAGCCAGAACCACAAATCCTCCTGTTGCTTCATTAATAAAGAGCTTTATTCAGAAATTCCCAGGATATGCCTGAGTGAGCTACAGGAAGAGGAGAAATCCAGAGAGGAAGAAATGTGTGGATTATTGCGTTTTGTTGGCATGGTGAGTCATTGGTCAGACAAAAAGAGAATCAGTGTCTTGCTGTGGAGGACAGAGGTGGGAACAAGTCTGGAGACAGAAGGAATGAAAGAATACCCCCTGCTCTCCATCAGCACAGGCTGTTCAAAATAAGTACAACTAGATTCTACCTAGAGCTTCATTATGGAGCTAATCCTGCAAGGTTCTGAGCTCCTGTAGCTCCCAGCCTGGCAATGTGTGAGAATTCCAAGGCTACCCAAAAGGTTAATGCAGAGGGCTCTTGGCTGAAACAAATCCACTCCATAGCCAACTTCCAAGAAGAGGAGAAGCCTTGGAAAAGCCTGGGCTCCATAATTATATCCACTGCTTTGGAAATAATCATTCCTACATTTACAAGCAGCATCTCTCCCTCCTCCCTGTGTGCTCATTAGGATTTGAATCCTTTTACATTCCTGCAGTGTTGTTTTACTGCTGTTCTCACTCCCATGCAGGTGTCTCAGCTCCCCTGCATGGCCAGAAGCCTCTCACACAGTAAAAACTCTTTGATTTAGTTAAAAATGTCTTTTGAAGCATTCTTTTACTTCAGAAACAAACTGAAATGATGAATAAATCAGAGTCACTCTTGAGAGGCCAGCAGTAGCTCGCAGGTTTCCCCAGGGGCAGATGGAGCCTCCTGCTCTGCTCAGAATCAGCCCTGCACATCCCTCTGCTCTGCTCTGCTCATTCCAGTGCACTTTTCACTGAAAGGAGACCTCTCCCCTTTCACTGTTGGTTTTTCTCCTTTTGCTTTTGCCCCACCTGAAGCCCCTGTTGATGACAAAGCAGTTAGGAACAGGAGAGGTATAATCTTTTTCACAGTAATGAAGAGACAAGGAAAAAAAATCCCTTTTGAATGCAAAGCTGGTGTTTCTCAAGCATTCCAATAACCTGAGCTGTTCCCCATGCCAAGACCAAATGGGACACTAGTAAGGAGATATTATCATTATAATGTCTCACTCTTGCAGATTTAAACATCCCAGTGACATTTTACAAAATAAACAGAGGTCAAGGGCTTGCCCTGGAGAGCTGGCTGTGATATCCAAGACAAGATCAGGGAGAGAGAGCAAATTCAAAGGAAATGTGCAGTCCTAGGATTCCCTGGCAGTGCAGCTGCTTCTGCCTCCTCGAGCAGCTGAGTATTTTCAATATTGAATGAGGCAGGAGAGGGGGCTTAGGCACAGTTTATGTGCAGGCACCCACCTCTCTAGGACCTTCAATCTGCTTCTGCCAGTGTCTTTTATAGAATAAAAATTATTTGAGAAAGGTTTAAAGTAGACAAGAGATTTACAGGAGTGCAGAATGCAAGAAGGCACAGCCAAGACTTACCAGATCCTTGCAAAATCATGGTATTCTACTAAATGGCTCAAAACTGAGCTTGTTACTGGCTTGCCCTTTTTCCAAGGACAAGTCTGAGATTTCACTGGAAACCTTGGGGAAACACTGCCTTGTTTCTGTTTTGTTCAGTCTAGAATCTTCAATAGCTGGGATGTTTGAATCAGCTTTTGTGAACATCTGGATCACCCAAATTATCCACGTCTTTTTCAGACAAAGGAAGATAATAATAATGAGGAGACTCAGAGCTGGGTCCCTGGAAATCAGGCTGGAGTTGCAGCTTTCTGCACAATAAAAAAAAAAATAATTAAAACCTTTAAATGGCATCTTTTGTTCCAGTCAGAGTCCCTTGCACATGTACCAGTGGAAGTCATCGCCTTCCAAATTCACACAGGAGCTGATGGAAATTTTGTTATGGCCCAATGATGCAGAAAGAAACTGGCAATGAGATTTAACAAGGTCACTCCAAGGCACAGAAACCACTGTAAAATATGCTCATTCCACACATGGCCAGCGAGGTGAGGGATAAACGTTTCACTCACAGGAAATGGTGATTTACGATTAATTTCCAAAAGAAGGAAATCCTTTTTTAATCAAAATAATTTATAGGGTTAATCTAAAGGCAGGGTTTGCTCGCCAGCATGGAAAGCCAGGCAAGGTGAAGATGGATGGGGTTTGTCCATGGGATTTGAATCAGCTCTGCACAGGAGGGGCTGTAGTCAAGGATACCTGTATTATTTATGGCCAGGGTTTTCAGAAGGGAATAGTTGATCTTGCGTCCCTTGGGTTTGGCTGCTCAGTGTGGGACCTGTGCAGAGCACCAGCCTCACTGAAAAATGGCCTTTGGAAATCCTATTCCCCACTATTTCCTGTGTTTGGTGCTCGTGGCTGGATGGAGGTGGACAGAAACCCAGGATTCCCTCACTGAATGCTGCTGGGTCAGAACCAAGCAGGGCTGGACATGACACGGGGTACAAGAACCTGCAGGATTCAGATTCCGCAGAGGAAAGGTGTTTAACAAATTCTAGGAGTTTTTTAGTATTGTTTTTGGGAATGTGTAGCTGCAGTAGGAGACAGAGTGATGCTGTTCTAACCCTGGTGAGGAGTGATTGCCCCTCTGCCCCTCTGCCCCTTCTTGCTGGAGGTGCCCATAGCTGCACAGGACCCGACTCTCAGGATGTATCCCATGCTTCAGCTCCGAGTTAATTTGATCTCACATCTGCTGCTTATTAAATTAATGCTGCATGGTTCCCTGGAATGAGCACTATAGATTTTTGTAGCTTATCACAGGTGCTCAGGCCCTGCAGTGAGGGTCAGGACTTCGAAAGCAAAGCAGTACAGGAATCCATAAAATGGGAAAATAGGGTGTGATTTGTCACTGGAAAGGCTGACAATTGTTGAGGAAGAGATGAGATAAGAAAAACAAGACAAGTTGAGTTTCGTACTACAGTGATGTTATTTATAATCTCACTACAGACCTATTTTCTCTTGTGACTTTAATCCTCCCCATTTGCAGTGAGCAATCTATTATATGGGAAGATATTTGAGATGCTTTGGGAGTAGGGAAAGTATTATACATAAAATATGTAGCTAATATTATTAGAACAGACTCTGATTAATTTTGCAGCTGGCAACATTACCCCTGCCTGAAAATTAAATCCATTTGCTATCCGTGTGGAAGTAATTGTGTTAATATCAAAGCTAGTTTGGAAATGAAACAGGGAGAGTTCCACTCCATGTCTCCCATGAAAGGAATCAGGGATGTGAGATGAAGGGCTGGAGTAATAATTCCTGGCCAACACCAGGAGTTATCCTTTCCTCCACCAAATTTGCAAGACTTAATAGAGTTTTTGTGATGTATCTAGTGTACATTCAAATATATAGATAAATCCAAGTGCCCTTGTCTCAGTCTCACCCCTGATTTGCAATATTGCCTGTGGGCAGACACTAATATTTGTATTTGTACTACATGTTTGTACAGCACCAAGGACAGCAGAGCCCTGTTCTCCTGGGCAGGTTCATCATCCCAGCAATTATTGACAGCAAAGATACGTGCCCAAGCCAGAAATATCTCAGTCTAATTACATGGAGTGATTTTGAAAAGCAGTTGGACGAGATTAAAGAGACAGCTTTCGTTAATTAAGAACTGTTTGGGCTTCCGGTGCTATAGAGATCCCAGCTGGCCCCATATGCACCTCTGGCCACAGCTGGGCTCTGCATCTCCCCCTTTATTTCTCCTGCAAAAGTTTTCCTCCCTGCAGCCTGTTTGCTGGAGCGCAGGCATTCTCTCCTCCTCCTCCTCCTCCTCCTCCTCCTCCTCCTCCTGCTAAGCAGGAGGCGGGCAGGACTGACTACATTAAATATACAAACACGCTGCGCTCACTCTCCGCTCCAGAGGCATCATCCGTGGCCCGTCAGCAGCAGAGCCCAAGCTAAGGCTGCCCCAAGGGCTGGGGAAGGCTGGAAGCAGCAGCAGCAGCAAACAAACCAGCACCAAGAGCCCTGAATGAAAGCGGAGTGGTGCAGAGGAGAGCCCAGCGAGGTTGGGCACCCCATGCTCTCTGCAGCCCTGGCACATCGCTGTGAGTAAACGAGAACAGCGTCCCAGCAAAGAGCATCCTTCGAGGAGCAAGAGCAGGAGATCACTCAGAAGAGAGAAGAAAAAAACCAACAAAAACAAAGCACCAACTGCTATCCCTTCCCAGAGGGAGAGAGAGCGATAGGAGTTTAAGGGAATGAACCTGGAGGACCCAGAGACTCAGAGAGGAAAAGTTGCTCTGACGGGAGGCTCTGCACACTGAAGCTCTGCTCCACCATGGGATTTCTCGTGCCGAAGAGAAACCTCCTCCTGCTGCTGTGTGCCAGCATTTTCCCCGGTAAGTTTGAGAAAGCTCTTCTCCCCTTGCGCTGCTCTTTAGCTCTCTCCTCCCTTATCCCTCTCAAAGACACACTGCAGGGACCAGCCCCTGTTCAACAGGGAATTTCCCTGAGTCCTCCACCCTTCTGCCCCACCATTTCTGGTCCCCTGAGCACCAGCCTCTGCTGGGCAACGCTTTGCCTTTATTCTGTTCTCCTTTTGTCTGATGTGATGGAGAAAGGGTTAAAGCCACGGTGGGAAGGGGACAGTCGGGGGCTCAGCATCCTGCTTCTTGCCCGGGCTTTTCTTCCCTGGGTGAAGTGTGTTAATGTGTCTCGGGGCTACAGCTGCGGCTGGGGAGAGCACAGCCAGCGCTCAGCTAATGCTTCCCTTTGTATAATCCAGGGCAGCTGCAGCCTAAGTAGAAGCCATATTCCAGGAGGGACGTGGGGACAGCCCCCGGCTCCCTCTCCCCTCTGTCTGGTACAGCTCCTCCAGCAGCCCCTGGGTGAAACGTGGCTTTAATTTTTAACAACCGCCAGGCACCTCTGACAGCTCCTGTAGCCTACGTGCAGGGTCAGGGCTGCTCCTTGCAGCCTCCAACTTTTAAAGTTATGCCTGAGCAAAACCAGGATCTTGTTATCCAACTTGTGCTGTCCGTCATCCTCTTCTTTCTCCCATTGTTTTTGTGAAATATCCACTAGGTAGGTTAAAGAGCTGAATTTCAGTCTACCTTTTTTTTGCACTAGATGTAATGCCAGTTTTTTATGTGTAAATCTGATCCAAAATCCCTATTTCCCAGCAGGAGGCTGCTTTTTCCTTTTTGGCTTGCCCTTCTAGCATCCCTCTTCCCTGCTTGCAGACTCCAGTGCTAGAAACTTGCCACAAAGTGGCCGTAAAAATTGGACCAGATTCAGGGAAGAATGGCTCACAAAGTGTTTTCTAGATGGTATTACTGGTGCTCCCACTTTCTTCAGACCAACCCTGCTGTGTAATAGTGAGTGAATAGAGTGAGGGGAGACAAATCACCTGGGCAGCATCACCCTCCTGTGCATCCCCAAGCTGTGGCTTGCTGGAGTTTCCCTCTGGAGCAGGCTCCAGCTGTGCCAGCCCATGGACCTGCAGGTGTTCCATTCCTTCCCCACAGCCTTTGGCCAGGTGGAGACTCGAGCCCATGCAGAGGAGAGGCTCCTGAAGAAACTCTTCTCTGGCTATAACAAGTGGTCCCGTCCCGTGGCCAACATCTCGGACGTAGTCCTGGTGCGCTTCGGCCTCTCCATCGCGCAGCTCATCGATGTCGTAAGTGCAGCCTCTTTGAGCAACAAAGGCCAAAATTAGCCAGGCTGGGCACAGGGAGAGGCTCCTGGTGTGTGTGGGCTTTACTGGCTGACCCAGGGGGGGGTTGGGAAGGCTCTGCCCTCAGCAGAGAGCAACAATCATGCAGACAGAGCTGGTGGAACACGGGGGTCTCATGTGAGTAGGTGGGCATCAAAGTAGATCCTTTACTCTTCATTTACTACAGGCAAAATCCCAAATTCCTTATCAAAACCCATGGGGCTGATCACAGCAGTGCACTGGAGCTGCTGGCATAAATGACAGAGAATTCTGGCAAAATGATAAATCAAATACCTAATTTGGAATTTGAGCCATAATCATTAACACTAATTTACACAAGCTAATAGGGACAGTGCTTTGCACGCCTTGGGAAGAGAAATTGCCTGAGGAATTTTCTGCAAATGAAAGTTTTGAGGGTTTTTAGCTAATCTAGCAAATATTAACAAGAAAATTCTGAGTGTTTGCTCAGGTAGAAGTCACACGTGCAAACTGTACATGCCCTGTACAAAACAGAGTGATCTGCATGCAGACTGATGTGCACTGAAATAATATTTATGGGATTATCTGGCACAGTGTGTTGGGGTCAAGTGCTGGACAAAGGAGGTCCCTGCAGGGCTGCAGATGCCAGATACACTCACAGGCTTTACAGCTTGTGCAGATCTTCCTCCTGTTTTTTTCTCCTTCCTGTCCTTATTTGCATGTGGCACTTACCAGGACAGTGTCTGTGCAGTTGCACATTCTTTGAGCAGGTATTGGGCTGGCTGTCATGGAATGGTTGGGGTTGGAAGGGACCTTTAAAGGCCATCTTGTCCAAACACCTTATTTTTCAGAAGAGGGGACTCCCTGTCATTTTTTACTGTAGTCATGAGGCAGAATGAAAGAGATGACAATGCCCCAGCCCTGGAAGTGTTCAAGGCCAGGCTGGATCAATCTGGTCTAGAGGAAGGTGTTGGAGAGAGTTGGAACTGGATGAGCTTTGAAGCCTCTTCCTATACAAACCATTCAGTGATTCTTGTGACAATGGAAATAATAATGCCAACCCAAAGACATTACTGGTGTGGGACAATCCTAACAGATGACTCTCCACAGTTATATATTTTGAAATCAGATTTTTGAGATGAAAAGGAAACAGCTGAGATAGTTCAGGGGTGGGGAATCAAAGACACCAGTTGCTGGAGAAGGCATCCACTTCCAGCTTTGCAGCACAGCAATGGTCTCCCATTCCCCTCCTCACTCTTACATCAGCTGAGGCTTCCAGGGCTGTTGGCAGTTGCTAATGTTGAAGTTGCATGGTTCTCATCTGAATAATTGATAAGACTAAAGATAAGACATTAGTGACTGTGGAGGCATGAGAGACATTTCCATTATGCAGCTGCTGAATCGTGGGAGAGGGGGGATCGATACACCTGCTCCACAGAGCTTCCCCAGTCTACTTAAGAAAAATTAATCTTCTTAAAACCATGTCAGTGGTCAGGAGTGCAGCTTGCAGGCGGAGCTGTGCTGGGACCTGTGGGCATGGCCGGACGAGAGCTGTCACCCCTGCTGCCCCAGTCTGTGGCTGGGGACACTCCTGCCACCACTGTGGCTCTTCAGCTCCTCTCCCCCTTCCCCACAGTGACAGTTTTGGTGCAGACCCTGCTGCAGTTGTTAGACACAAGGCTCAGCTCCCAACGACAAGGAGTCTGAAAGGGAAATCAGAGCTGTATTCAAACCCCAGCTCCTGCTGACAAAAGCTGGGGGCAGGGGAGCAGAAATCAATGGGATACTTTGCATTCTTGCATGTCCTTACCTCACCCTGGATTGCTGAGGGTTTTCTTAGACCGGGAATAAGGGAGGAGAAGTCAAATACATGTCCAGGAGCAGCCACCAAGAGACCCTCTTGGATTCCTGTGGCTGTGTGTCTGCAGGAGCTCACATGCTGTGCTCACCTTGAGAGAAGGGGCCAGGCAGTGCCCATGGCTGTGCAGTCACTGCTGCCCTCTGGGCCATTATCACATTGCAAACCCCTCTCAGATGATCCCCCGGGACTGGAGCTGTGCTTCACTCAGGTCAGGAGGATGGTGTGGTGATGGGCAGCAACTTCCACCAAGGGTGGGTGGTTCCAGGGAGGAGAATTCCAGGAAAAAGCAGCACCTGCTATGCCAGGATGCTCCATGCTGGGGTTGTGGTGGAGACTCTCAGGTGCTTGAATTGCAAAGTGGTAGAAGAAGCAGGTTCTCAAGGACTGGTCCAGGTCATGGCATTCTTCATCTCCCATCAGCACCCAAAGAAGCAGCTGGATGTTTTCTCTCCCTCTGTTTCTCACTGGAGTGTTTTTGTATTCCTCCTTCTTACATGTGCTCTTGGTCCCTAACCCCAGGGCAGAGCGTCTCTGCTCAGGTGTCACACCTGGTGCCACAACAGCAATGAGGAGGCTCAGGGAGGAGGAGGAGGCAGAGCTCCCACCAAAGCTCCTGGGTTTTAATGCTCACAATCAATCCTGAACTGCCACAAGAGCAAGGTTAATGATGAGCAGTTTGCTGTCAGCTGAGCTCTGCCAGCTCAGCTGGGTTTGGTGCCAACCAAAGCAAGAAATAAAAAGCAAATAAACCCTGAGCTCTGGTGGGACACCTCAGTCAGACCAGCACTAGGCTCTGCCCCACGTAATTCATCTGAGTCACTTAGAGAGGGCACAAAAGGCAAGAAGCAAACAGTAATTAACTCTACTGCAGTGATGCCAGCATTATAAATGCTGGACATTATTTAAATATGTATATACAGTCCTACTTTCCTGTGCTATCTGTGCATAGAAAGTCTACCCATTGATGGAAATACACCAGGCTGCCCAAGAATTCCATGTCAGCAGAGCAGCTGGGGTTTGTTCAGAAAACCCAATCCACAGTGCCACAAGCTCATGTATTTGGTAGAAGGAGAAATGCTGCTGAGCTTCTTGTTTCCAGAACTGTGTCCATGGGTAATGTTTGACTGGAGAACACCCTTGCAGGTGAAGCTGAGCACTGGAATCCAGCACATGTGTGTGAGTCAGGGTTTATAGACCCATCACTCCCCTCCTGCAGTGCTCAGGTCAAAGGCAGGCTGGGGAGCTTTTCCTCTACCTGGTATCATCATCCCAGGCTGAATCCATCAGCACTGAGTAAAATCCCAATAAATTCCAGTCCATCTGCTCACAGGATTGCTTAGGTGCAGGCTCAGCTGTTCAGTGGCATCAGACAGCTGTGCCCTGTCCCATGTCAAATGACAGAAACATCTGCTTTTTATTTCCAAGACAGAACTTACATTTATTGCAGAGGTGATCTGTAATTACGTAAATGAAATACAATTAAGGGAAATTAAGAGGGTTCTTTGGGCCTCTTAATCTGCTCCTGTAACCAACATCTGATCTTGCATTTCAGGATGAGAAAAATCAAATGATGACCACGAATGTGTGGGTGAAGCAGGTGGGTGCCCCCAAATATCTGTTTTTCCATGTTTCTTTTCAGTTTTTCTGCTGAACTCTCCCAGCTTTGTAACCACCTCATTTTTGGCAGGAGTGGCACGACTACAAGCTGCGCTGGGACCCCCAGGAGTATGAAAATGTCACCTCCATCCGAATCCCCTCAGAGCTCATCTGGAGGCCAGACATTGTCCTTTACAACAAGTGAGTGTGAGCACTGTGACCAGAGAGCAAACCCATCCTTGCAAGTTTTCTCTGTTCATGAGGTTAAAAATGTTTCCTGCAATAATTCCACTTTATTTTATGTGGTTGGAGTTCATGTGGATTCTATAACATGCCTTAAATGACATGACTGACATCCATCACAGGGGCTTTGCTCTCCTGGTGATCCTTCCTCTGGGCAGCCAGTTTTGTTGGGGGATGCCAGGTATTGTTTTCTCTTCACGTCAGATGCACAATTAAGCTGGATTTGAGCTTTCAGTCCTCTTCAATTTCATTTCACCCAGGAGCTCTCCCCTAATTCATCACCATCAGCTGGAAAAGCCAATTACTGATGATGGGCTTAAATAAGGAAAATATGCTGAAACATGTCAGGCTTGTGCATCTACAAACAGGGGTTTCAGGTCAGCTAAATACCATTCTGAAATGATTTCTAAGTAGATATTTGTTCCTTTTTGCAGATACTTGGAATCTGCTCTTAGTAAAGACACTTCCTAGGGAGCAGCTTGTGGTTTTCTTTCTTTCCTTTGGAGCCTGTTGATATTCTTAGAAATTCTGCCCAAGTGCCAAGGCTGTTTTCTCCCTGGGGCTTCCACCACAGCTCTCCAGTCTCTCCCAGGATGTCAGATATCCCAGTCCCCAGCCCAGCACAGGCCCCAGAGACAACACTTGCTGCAGGCATCAAAGAAAAGCATCTTTGCATGTGGCTGGCACTCAGAGAAAACCCTCACAGCAGCAGCCAGGCTCTGTTTTAATAAACAGTTGCCTGGTTCTAGCTTGATATGATTTTGCTTCTGTTTAAAAACCAAAATAAATGGCTGAAGCTGGAATCTGCCCAGGGGACTGTGAGCTTTGGAGACTACAGGGGCTGTTATCTTTCCCATTAGCTCATTCTGGATCCTCGGTGGTGTGGAGTGATTGCAAACCTCTCGGAAATCACTGCATCCTCACTAAGCACCTTTCAGAGATTAGCCCAGTGGAAATGATTCATTCAGAGGCACTTGGACCTTCCTGCCCTCCAGGGACACACTCTGAACATGAATAGTGCATCAAAAGTGCCTCACTTGGCAGCCAAGAAAGGTGCTCACAGCTTCCACTGCAAAGAAAAAATAGTGTCCTTGTCATTCTTGTTTAATTAATGACAATGGCAAGGATTATTATTTTTGGAGCTTCTGGTGGCTGTTGTGGTGAACTGTGGTGCCAAAGGAAATGACGTGGCACAAATCCCCGTGCCACCTTTGTGCTGGAGCTACTGGCACAGAACAACCTGACATTTCACCTCTGCTTCCTCTCCCTTGGCTCAATAGGGCTAATGAGGATGGAAATAAGGTACCACAGAATGACAGAATGGTTTGGGATGAAAAAGATCTTAAACATGATCTCATCCCAGTGACAGGGACACTTTCCACCAGACCAGGATGCTCAAAGCCCTGCTCAACCTTGCTTTGAACACTTGCAGAGATGAGGAACACTCCAGGAGATCTTGGTATCCTTTAGGTCTCTGAGTATTTTGGGGTTTCATGCTGAAGACATCCCCCAGATGTCCAGGACACCCTGCCCCTCACACCCTCTGCCCCTCTGCCCTGTTGTTGTAGTTTACTGCTGCTGTCACTGGAGTCTCTACAGAGACTCCAGGTCTGATCTCCTGGCCACAGCAGCTGCTCCAGAATGTCCTTCTCAACCTCTTCTGGCCAGTGAGAAGACAACTCATGTCTTTCAGTCCTGCCCACCTTACTGCTCTGACTTGCAGTAACAAATCTGATTTTCCTGGGACCTGCTGGCACAGGGAGATCTCGTGCCCCAGCTCCCCACATCCAGGCTGCTTCCCTCCCTTGATCCACACTCAGCATTAATAATCATGCATTTGTCTGTTGGTTGTCATGAGTCTATCATGCATTTTTAATTGGTTACTTTATCCATGAATTAAACATGGATGTGGGTTAGGCACCAGACATTAGTGTGTTTCCAGTAATTCCATGTGTCTTCGCTACTGTATTTCCCTTTGTTATTATGCAGAATGTTTTCTGCCCTGAGATGTATTTCTCTCTTCCTACCAAATAAATCTGGAGCTGCAGTCAATATCTTCATCAGGTTTCACATATTTTAGGGATTGCAGGGCAAATGCAAAGCAAAACCTGCAGAGTGAGGGGACACCCAGGTGAGGCTTTTCTGCACAGCATTTCACCAACTGCATTCCCAGCTAGGGCTTCTCCTGCTGGGCATCTCAGCTGAAAATGACAGTGATTAGCCATGGTGATACTAACAAGGGGTCCATCTCATATTTTACACATTATATGTATAGTTTAGAGGGAGTATAACATAGCTGCAAATGATTCTGGGTCTCTGAGAGGAAGAGAATGTGCAAAGGAACCTTGGTGGAAGAGAGCAAGAGGCCACACTGACCTTTTGCTGTCTTCAGGCTGTTTAGTATGAGCTAATTATTGCTTATAATATTATTGAAATATGGTATTTCTGTTTGTGATGGACTCCTTTAGGAAAGATTATACGAATACCCCTCCTGTTTCCATCTTGGGCTATATATTGCAGAAATGGTAAAATTTCAATTGATTTCAGCTTTACATCTTTAAGGAAACCTAACCCTTTGTTGTGAGGTTACTCTCATATCTTGGCGCATTATTGTAAAAAACATTCCATTTACCCACTCTAGAGACCCAAATTAGATCAGTGAATTCAGCTGGTTTGGCCTAGAGACTAAATGTAGTTGTCAACATTCATAAGGAATCTGAAAAGAAATTAATATCCTACAGGGAAATTAATATGCTGTTGAATTTTCAGGCATGATAAGTTCCAAGACTCTGCAAACAGTTTCTACTGGATGTGACATAACATATGTACAACAGAGGAATATGAGTTCCTCATAGTGAAGTGACAAAGCCTCCTCTTTGCCAAAAAACCATGTTGTTCCTTATCTGAGGTTGTAAAGGCTCTTCAGGCACCACCAAATAATTTCTAAATGAATTATCTAATCCTCTCCATTGATTTGTTTCTCCATTCATTAATGGCTTTGAAGCGCATTTTAGTTTTTCTTTGCATATTTGAAGTACAAAACATGAATTGTATTTTTTTCTCTAATGAGGGAATAAGCTCTTGGGGGTTGCATTTTTTGTTTGTGTTGGGGTTTTTTGGATTTTTTTTTTTGTTTCTCCACCACTGTGTTGAGTCCCTTGTTTAACATAGGACCTCTAGAGGACAAACCCCTGAAAGCACAGAGAAACCCCTGAAAGTCCAGCTGCTAAAGGCTGCCCAGGGCAATCCAAGCCCATGTCCTTGAGCCTAATGCTGGTTTTCAGCTGGATAGTCATGGTATTAGCACAGAATTTATCCTCTCCAGCTTGGTGGTTGTAAAACCTGGGAAAAAGCTACTGGGAATATTGAGAATTCAGAAGTTTCTCTTTTCTTGGTATTTTCTGAGATTAACTGTTCCAGAAAGAAATCCCTGCCTTAGACTCCACAGTTACCAACAAAAAAAAAAAAAAAAAAAGACAAGATCAGATGTGAAGGAAAATCAAATACAAATTTCTGTAATTAGGGGTAGGAAATATCTCGAGGAATTCATCCAGAGATAAAATGGACACAACGGGATTACTGGACGGGGTAAGAAGATCATCTGTCAGGCAGCTTTTGAAAATCATGGAAAAGCAAAGAGTTTTTTTGAAAAGTACTGTAGCAGCTTGTTCTCATGAGCTTTACTGTGATGTTTGCAACCAGTTAGATTTATGGAGTAACACTGGTTTTATGACTCATCCCAAAGCTCTTTGGAGGAGAAATACCAAAAGATGCCCCTGTGTAACCTTTAAAATTGGAAACATACTTGACATTTTTCTTTATGTGCATTGGCACACATCTCATCATTCTGCACCAACTATATTTATAATAGGCCAAAAAAAAAAAAAAAAAAGAAATCACTAATTCACCCTTCAGTTCTCCTGATTCTTCTGGCAGGTTCAGTGGTTGTTTTTCTGGAGAGGGACATCTTCAGATGCTTTGAGGTTTGCTGCCAAGCTCTACCCAGCAATGCAGGAGCTGATGGAAGGAAATATTCAGGAGGGATCCTTCCCCTGGGCTGCTGCTCTGTTCACACCCAAGGGATGCTCCTGCCCTTCTAAGGACAGAACTGAAGCTTTGCCTTCAAAGTGCTGGCAAGGATCCTTGGCAAGGGGGAGAACTGGAGCAAAATGCACCAACCCAGCAGAGTCAGAGCCTCCTGAGACACCCGTGCTCATTCCACTGGTGTGGCACAGCCTTTGCTGTGGAATTGCCATTCCACAGCCTTTGCTGAGAACGGCGCCTGCTTTGCTGAGCAACGATTAAAACATCATTAGGTACTGCTGGCTCCTAAACACTAAACCAAGCAAAAGCTGGGAGGTGACTGAGGGAAGTCCCATCAATGCACAAACATCTCCCCCACTGGGCACCTGGGAACTTTTGTACCCAAGTTGCCAAGATCCTGGAGGTATTTAAAACCCAGCTAGGTAAGATCCCGATCCTCTTGTAGCTGACCTGCTTTGTGCAGGGAGTTTTGGGCAGGAGACAGTTTCAGAGGTGCCTTCCAAGCAGTGCATCTGAGTTATCTGGTAGCACAAATCAGTATACATTTTCCAGTAAATATTTTCTGGTTTTCCTTTGAAGAGAATTTTAATCTGAACATTCCAGAAGCATCTCTGTTATGTGTACCAAAAGGGTGCAGGCTCCTAACACCACAATTGTTCTTTATTACTGCTCTTTGATGAAAAGCGCTTTAGGTGAGGACACTCTACTGTATCCATATGTGTGTATAGATAATTTTCAGGCTTTTAAAGGTCTGTTTGGACTTAAATTGCGTCATCAGAAATTAAAATAAATGTGTGCCTCATTTAGATGCACTCTGAAAACACTTAATTTTGTGAGATGGTGTATCTCCCAACTGCAGGAAAATAGAAAGTGTCAAAAGAAAATAGAAATTCTCTGTCAGCAGAGCTTTTTAGTTGAATATAGCTGGTAGATGTCAGTAATGCAATGGCATCCTTAAACCCTTATAAAGTTAGGAGATTTAGGAGAGCAGCCTTTATTCTCAAAATGAGAAATCAAAGGCTGCAGCACACAGCAGCTTTTGAGAGGGGGAAAATAAGTAGTTGTCTTCTCTCTTTCTCGGTGTACACTGCTGTGTTTGACATAAAAATATAAGAGCTCCTGTTCTTTATTATGGACATATTTCTAAAGCTGCCAGGTGAGAGTAACCATGAGAGCCTGACTATCTGAATTCTGCAGTTCTTGTGATGTTTACCTTGCACTCACGCCTTCTTCCAGCTGGATTTTCATGACAACTGTCACAACAGAGTGATCTCCACTGGGTGGGATGGGAACGTGCCTCTGCTCCAGAGGAATGTCTGCACATTTTCTCTGTCCCACTCCATCAGGCCTCCCACCTTCCTGTCTAAGGCAACATTCACGTGGTGCACTTGGGGCTGCAGGAACAGCAATGGGTTTTCCCACAGCAAAGCTGTCCAAAAGAACACAGGGTTTCCCCAATCTCCCAGCTGCAGGATGTGTTTGCAGTTGGCTGTCTCACCTTCATCCCTTGGAGAGTGGGGAAGGACTTTGGAAGGCACTCAACAGCCAGGTGACCCTGTTTGCTCCCTCTCTCATGTGGAGAGGAGCAGAATCAAAGCCTCACACAGGAGGGGATGGAGAATCTCTGCCGGCTGCCCTGAGATGGGCAGGGTGCCAGCAAGCACAGCCTCCCAATCCACTAAACATATGCTTCAAGGTCCACATATGCCTGTGGGTGGAAATCTTGGGGAAGGAGGCAGAAATACATGGATGCATGAAGGGTGAGACAAGTGGGAATACTGCCTTTGCATGATGTGGCTGGCTGGGGTATATTCTGTGTACACAGCATGGCTGATTTACCCTGCTTACAAATTCCTCTGCATTGAACTGCAATGAGAAATCCAAACACACTCAGTAAAGTCAGGAATTCTTTCATAGTCCTGATGGGCTGGTGAGGCAGGAGCATCCCAGGGTGTTTTGTGGCTCCTCAGAGTCAATAACTGACTGAATCCAAGGAGATGTTCTGCATCTGGTTTCACTCCTGCCATGGCACTGCAGGCAAAATCCAGCCTGGAAGGCAGTGCCAGTGTTATTTGTAAAAATGTGAGCCAAAGAGGACCCAGGATGAAGCTGGGTTTGTTAGGTGAGCAATTAAAAAATAAAAAAAATATGTTCCTGATTAAAAAGCAGATAATTTACAGAAACAGGTGACACACAAGGTCTGCAGCATCACAATGGTTCCATCTATGCTTGCAGAAGAGGAGTGTGGTGATCACACAGAAACTGAAAAACTGCCAGGAAAGGCATTTCTGGGAATGAAACACAGTTACATGAATTATTATCATTCCTGGATGCCATTTTAGCAAGGCCTTAGCCTTTTTTTTCCAAGAGTTTTCAAAAGAAAAATGGACACCTGTGTTGTTTATTCAGCCACTTACACACTGCTCTACCTAAGGAGGGAAACACTCATAGTGGATGTTCATAATCCCTTTTCTTTAATAAGATTCAATTAGAAATATTGCTCCATTAATGAGCTATTTAATCATGCCTCAGAGATATCATTAAATGCAGAATTGGATTCTATATTCCTATTGAGATTTAAAAAGAAAACCACCAAGAACAGCAAGCACTGGACTGCCACTTGCTGTGCATGTTTCATGTCTCAATCTGGCTTTACTGTGCTCCTGGCAAAACCCAGGAGAAAAAAAAAAGGTGATTTTTATCCAAATCACATATTCTGAAGTGTAAATTAGATTTAAGAAAGAAGAGGTAAGACAGGAGCTGGATGGATTGTACAATGGCCCAGGTTTGTTTGCTTCAGAGTAGATCACCATGCTGATTTTGTCTTAATACCTTTGTGAGAGTTTTGTATGTAGTTTCCACTTTTTCTGTTTCAAAGTGTTTTAAATCTTTAGAAAAAATCCAGTTTAGAAGTCAAAAGACACTATGTCCTTTTGTGTTCTTTTGGTTTTCCTAAAATCTGCCCCACAAAGAACACAAAGAACAAAGAAGAGTTTAGTAAAACCTGGTTCTCAGCAAGTGCCAGATCCTGCCACTATTTCCTTATACTACACCAGTCTCATTTTTAGGATGTTTCCCAGGGCAAGTGGAAATATGTGATGTGAGTTGTGAGGCCCTGGCACAGGCTGCCCAGAGAAGCTGTGGCTGTCTCATCCCTGGAATTGTTCCTGGCCAGATTGGATGGAGATTGGTGTGCAATCTGGTCTAATGGAAGGGGAAAAAAAAGAAAATTCCATGGCAGGGAGTTGAAATCACATTGTCTTTAAGGTCCTTTCTGACCCAAACCATTCCATGAGTCCATGAAACTATATAAAAAAAAAAATCCTTTTTTTCTTTTTGATTTTGCTGATAAATGAATGGTCTCCTAAAGAAATGAATTTAGGAAGTTCCTGTGCCTTCTGCAGCTCGAGGAGCCCTGCTGCATCACCCGTGTGCTGATGATCTTGCTGCTGAAGGGAGGAGGAGAGGTGTGTCCCCTGTCACTGCCTGGCTGCTGTCAGGGCACATCTGGGCACTGAAGCAGCAGAGCAGGGCCCAGGGATTTTGGCAATTGCAGGCTGGGCTGGCTCCAGCCAGAAGCAGGAGCAGAGAGCTTTCTATCTGTATCAGCCTGAATAATTCATCTCAAGTTTTTAGCAGAAGCTCTCTTACCCTGCACAGCCCTTCCTTTGTCTGGCAGTGCTGCTGTTTGTAACTCAGGTTCTTCCTCCAAAAGTCTGGAAAACACAATTTATTCTTACAATTCCAATACAAACTCCTGAGCTGTTATCTGTTTATCTAATAACCCCCAATCGAGTGTTCCTGTGAGAAGACACCACAAAAGCCAGTTCTCTTCCTGACTGGGAAATCAAAAGATTAATGTACATTATTCCTACTAATAGGATGTTCTTGCTGTTTTTCACATAAAAGACTGGGTGATTACCAAACAATCTCATTTTTAGCAGCTGTCACAAACAATTCTGCCCAGCCCAGAGCTATCTAATGGTACTTCCTCTCACTTCTAAAACAAACTCAATCCATTCCAGAGCACATCTGGGACATCTTTGGGGAAAACCTGTGTACAGTCACATCAAGGAACTGACTTATGCCAGGGAAAGGCTGACATGTGCATGAATTCCAGGGCTTGTGGAAGCCAAGAGCTCAAAATCCACTGGACAGAGTAGATGGATCCAGTGTTTGGACATGATGTGCCTCTTGCACCTCTCAGGTCATTTGGAAACCAGGCACTAAATATCCTATTTCCTTACCAGAGCTGACATGTACTAGAGAAGTCTGAGCCCTTTTTTGTCTTCCATCTGTCCCCAGTGCTGATGGTGACTTTGCAGTCACCCACCTGACCAAGGCTCACCTCTTCTACGACGGGAGAATTAAATGGATGCCCCCTGCCATCTATAAAAGCTCCTGCAGCATCGATGTCACTTTCTTCCCCTTTGACCAGCAGAACTGCACGATGAAGTTTGGCTCCTGGACCTACGACAAAGCCAAGATAGACTTGGTGAGCATGCACAGCCATGTGGACCAGCTGGACTACTGGGAGAGTGGGGAGTGGGTCATCATCAATGCTGTGGGCAATTACAACAGTAAGAAATACGAGTGCTGCACAGAGATCTACCCTGATATAACCTATTCCTTCATTATCCGGAGGCTGCCGCTCTTCTACACCATCAACCTGATCATCCCCTGCCTGCTGATCTCCTGCCTGACCGTCCTGGTCTTTTACCTGCCCTCTGAGTGTGGGGAGAAGATCACCCTGTGCATCTCCGTGCTGCTGTCCCTCACTGTGTTCCTGCTGCTCATCACGGAGATCATCCCCTCCACCTCCTTGGTCATCCCTCTCATTGGGGAGTACCTGCTCTTCACCATGATATTCGTCACCTTGTCCATCATCATCACTGTCTTCGTGCTCAACGTGCACCACCGCTCCCCCCGCACCCACACCATGCCAGACTGGGTGAGGAGGGTCTTCCTCGACGTGGTCCCACGGATCCTTTTCATGAAACGTCCCTCCACAGTGAAGGACAACTGCAAGAAGCTCATCGAGTCCATGCACAAAATCACCAACGCGCCGAGGCTTTGGTCCGAGACGG
This sequence comes from Ammospiza nelsoni, assembly GCF_027579445.1. Classification (NCBI taxonomy): domain Eukaryota; kingdom Metazoa; phylum Chordata; class Aves; order Passeriformes; family Passerellidae; genus Ammospiza; species Ammospiza nelsoni. Next base: position 6,035,972 of record NC_080644.1, on the reverse strand, counting down.
ACGTGGAACCCAACTTCACTACCTCATCCTCCCCCAGCCCCCAGAGCAACGAGCCATCCCCCACCTCCTCCTTCTGTGCCCACCTCGAGGAGCCAGCCAAGCCTCAGCCCATGTGCAAGTCCCCCTCTGGGCAGTACTCTGTGCTGCACCCCGAGCCCGTACAGGTGACCTGCTCCTCTCCACAGCCCTCCTGCCGCCACCTGAGCGACAGCCAGGCCACCTCTGCCTTGAAAGGCAGGTCACTGAGCGTGCAGCAGATGTACAGCCCCAGCAAGGGAGAGGAGGGGACAATCCGCTGCAGGTCCAGGAGCATCCAGTACTGCTACCTGCAGGAGGACTCCTCCCAGACCAACGGCCACTCCAGTGGCTCTCCAGCATCCCAGCGCTGCCACCTCAACGGGGAGCAGCCCCAGCACAGGCCCCCTCAGTGCAAGTGCAGGTGCAAAAAGGGTGAGGTGGCCAGCACAGCAGCCCAGGGGAGCAAGAGCCACGGCTCCAAGGAGCAGCACCTGGTGCTGATGTCCCCAGCCCTGAAGCTGGCAGTGGAAGGGGTTCACTACATCGCGGATCACCTGCGCGCGGAGGACGCGGATTTCTCGGTGAGTATCCCAACGGAGCCTGCTCTCCTTCAGAGAGTCAGAAATGAGCTGCTAAGGGAGCCACAGCAAGCCTTGAGCTGTGCAGAGTGTGTATGTGTTGAGGCAAGCTCAGCCTTATCTCTAGTGTGGGTTTTGGCCACCGTAGGTGCCCTTGGGGTCTTGGAATGAGGGCAAAGATGTCCTTGGGGTCTTGGAATGTGCTGCCAAGGGGGCAGCACAGCCAGGTCATGCTCAGGGTTGCTCTAGAACAGTGGATTCTCCAGCAGAAAATAGGAATAAGTTGTTGTTAGGCAGCAAAGAAGCAATTAGGTTTGTGAGACACCCAAAGTGCAGCCATCTCACAGGAACAGAGACTTATTCCTTATTTAAACCTCTGACAAATGGGGAATTCACACTCTCCACTTTTTATTAATCACTGACTGTGACTGTGGAGCCCAGGAAAGCAAATTGTCTAAGCAGGCTGTGGGAAGCTGTAGTAGACTGGGGATTCTGCAGGGTCTGTTCAGCTCTGCTCATGCATCATGATGTGATTATTTATTAGTGGACTTCCACTGGAGCAGTTGGCTCTGTGCAGGGATGTGGGAGAACAAATTTCCTGTTTATTCTGTGGGGGTAAATATGGCCACAAATAAAGGGAGTAGAGGCTGAAAGGATGTTTTTTCATGGAGACACTGATGCACATAACAAATGCCACATCCTTTCACAGCTCTTGTAGCTCTTTGCTGCAGGACTATGGATATTGTGTGCCAGTAATTATGGCCATAATGAAAGGTGGCACAAGATAACCTGAAGTTAGTCATCTTATTAAAGAAAAGCCGTATCTACCTTTTCCTGGGCAGATCAACATGTATAAGCTGCTTTTTCGCTTTGTCTACAATTTAAATTTCTTAAGATTTAGAATCAGTGCAAGTCATAGTGTGTTTATACAAGACTTCCTGAGCATGGAGAGTGTCTTTTATTTGCGTTTTTCACAGCAGTGAGCAGCAGCAAGAAAAGCTTAAATACTACTGTCCATTTCTATACTCTTTGGTATCATAGTTAAGGGCCTCTGTTCTTCAATGGATTTCACTCCACAGCATCCCTTTGAGGAAGGACCTGTTAATTCCTTATATTGAGGAGTTACAGCCAAAACACAAACTTTCTGTTCAAGGTCACAGAACAAATCTGTGGCAGAGATGGGCTGTGAATCCTCATCTTCGTTAGTTGCTAGTCCAAAACTCCTTGCCAGGGTAAAACACTTCAGAAGCACATTACGAGTGCAGGAATTAAAGCCTGCTCTCTCCCTCTGGCAATAATCACAAGTAAACCCTTGGATGTCAGTTGACTTTAGCTCAATTTTTTCCCCATGGTGCAAATGAAAAAATATTACACCAATAATACTTCCCATTTCAAATGATTCTCCCTGCTGAGCTGGTTGGTGTTAACAAGAATGGACCCAATTAATATTTCGGGTTCCTTACTCTTAATTTTTTTTTAATGAAGCAGTCTTCAAAAGCCACAGATTTTCTTCTGATACCTTCTACTGCTTGAAATTAACTGATCATCCTGAGGAGGAAGCTATTTACAGTGCTAAACATCAAAAGCAGAAGAAAAGGAGCAGCTCTGAGCCTTTGGTTTCTGACCCAAGCTCCTGCCAGCCCAGGCTGTGAGGAAATGCACCAGGAAAATATCCAGCAATGAGCTGTGGGCAGCGTTTTGGGCTCCCCTGGGTATTGGGGTGGCCTTTCTCCACTGCTCCACAGCAGCTGTGGTTGGCACAGAAGGCAGAGTTTGAGTTTTCAGATTGAGGGGATAATGCTGACTCCATTGTGGGCCTGCACTATTTTCCCTCTCTGGACCCAAGTAACATAAAGTAGGAAAGCACAGTTTTTTTCTCCCAGTGGAAATGAAAAAGAAGAAGGAAAACGATCTTCTGGAACTGAAATATACTGTGAGGAGCAGAACTGATCTAATAAAATGAGAATTTATAGGGGAAAAAAATCAGTGCTCAGGAATTTGCTTTCATCTTAAAATCAAATTGTGGCATTTCTTCATGGAAGTCTTCAATAAATCTATCAGCAGGCGCCTCTGATGCAGCTGCTGAGACACATCTTGCTGTCTTGTGGGCAATATTTCCAGAGACATTCACCTTCCCAGAGCTTCTTTTAAGTTCCTGTCTTTTTTTTTTTTTTATTTTTTTTTTTTCTCTAAAGCTCCATTGCCACAGGGGCAGTGCTTCTAAATTAAAAGTAAATAGCTCATTTAATTAAGTGCTCCAGCGAAGAGAAAATGGGAAATGCAAGAGGCAGTTGTTTGTTACAGAAAGATATCTGCAAACAATACAGGCACAATGGGGCACTGGGGAAAACACATGGTGGAATTGTCCCAGCAGAAGATGGAAATGCCATTAGAAATTAATTACAGACTGAAAGGCAAAACAAGTTCCATGTCACACATCAGCCAAAATAACCAGACAGCACCAGCACCATCTGGGAATCGTTCTGTCCATGGCTGTGTGCATCTCCAGAATGCTCTGATATGAAGATATTTAAAAATAAAATGGGAAGGAATAAAGCTGAGGGGGAGGAAACAGGATAATCTCACTGGGTTATTTTTAACAAAGTACAATAAAACTGCCTGGGACTGCTCTAATCTGTGTTGCAGACTCTGGGTCCTGGGGATCAGATGTCACCAAGGCCCCTCAATCCTCCACTCAAATCCTGAGGCTCAGCCCCACAAGGAGCTACACCAGGGCAGAGCTGCAGATTCCCCATTTTTTGGGAACTTTAGAGTGGGGGAGTCAGCTGGTTCTTGCCCTGATCGTTTCCCTAAAATAATTTTGAGTGAGCTTCTTAAAAACTAATCAGAATAGAGGTCAGGAGTTGTGGTGGCAGATGTTGGCAGCTGCATGGATGTCAGAGGGATGTCTGTGGATCAGACTCCACGTGGGCTGCTGGACCACGAGGAAATGCTACAATGGTGGCAGAATACAAAATAAAAAATCCAAATCATAAAAACTCCAAATAATTTTCTCTCCCTCATCCTCTTTTTTTTTTATTATTATTATCTCCCCATAATTTCCAATTTTACCCTCTGTGCTCCCAGTCTGAAGCTGGATATTGATTTTACAAACATCTGATGCAGTCCCAGCCATCATTTTCAAAATGGGCTCAGTATTTCTGCATACACCATTACATTAGGAAGAAAATTCCTGTCCAAGTTGTTCTTCCCTCACTTTCCTTTTCTTTACTCAGAGAAAAACTCATCAAGTTTCTTTTCTTTCTGTGATCTAGCACTTATTTTTACCAGCATAAATATTCAAAGGAAGCTATTACACCAGAATGAGGCATTATTTACTCAATCTAGCTTTCCAGCTGAACATCAGATGGGAAATTTCAGATTTGCTTTACACATTGGTTACATCATAAGACATTAATCCCATAAAAACAATCATCCAGGGCTTGCTTAGGTGCCTTTCTCATGGGGAATTTTAAGCATCAGAGGCTCCAACTCTCAGCAAGTGATGAATAGGTCAGAAAATAAGCACAGCAAAAGGGAGTTATCCACTGAGCTCTTATCACAGAATTGTAGAGTAACAGAATGGTTTGGGTTGGAAGGGATCTTAAAGCTCATCTCATTCCACCTGCCATGAGCAGAGCCCCATCCAACCTGCCCTTGAACTTTGCTTCTCTGGGCAGCTGTGCCAGGGCCTCAGCACCCCCACTGTAAAGGATTTCTTCCTAATTTCTGATCTAAAATACTACATTTCACTTTGAAGTCAGTCCCCTCTGTCCTGTCACTACATGATTTTATAAATTCGAATAAATTATGGTTCACAAACCAAGGAAATTATAGAATCTTGGGATGAGAGAATTCCTTTTGGTTTCAAGGGTCAGTATTTTTTATTTTAGTTACCTTAATACAGATGGTTGTGCAGAGGGCTGTACAATCATAAGATACCATGATTTTTCCCAAGAAGGTGACAAAATGCAGGATAGACCTGGTTGTTTTCTCTGCCTATTCAGTAGTAAACGCTGGCTTAACTCAATGCTGCTTTTAAAAGGAATAAATCTATCCATTGAATGAAAACATTGAACCCATTCTTACGCTTTTGACAACGTTCAGGTATTCCTGAAATTGAAAATGCTTTGTTCAGAGAAAATATAATATGGTCTCCAGTGCGTGTCTCATTGTCCAGCTCACAAAGCTGCTCACTGAGCCAAGGAGCTCAGCAATACTGTACCTGTGGAAACGTCCTCTGCTGCAAATGGCACTGCACTGATAGCTGGATTGCTTCCTTCACCAAAATGCATTTTTCAGCTTTGCTGTCCCTTTCTCCTTTCACCACTCACAGCCCCTGGGGAGGTTTGAGTGGGCTCCTGCTGAGATGTTTTCCCCAAAGAACAAGGCAGCGTGCCAGATTTCTGCCCTTGGGTCTGTTAATCACCAGGTGGGAAATTGTAGGAAATCACAATGGGTACAGTCATACAAAATAGAACTTTACCATCTGATCAGGCCTCTTCCTGGGAAAGAATTACTAACAGCAATGTAATAAAAGAGGTTTTCATAAATATATTGTTTCTTAATGAAGCAGAGATTTACCATTTCTGCCTCATGGTACTAGAACTTCCCAGAGAGGAATTGCTGGAAAATCCTCCCACAGCAAGGCAAAAATGGGGGAAAAGGAGGGTGAGGGTACTTTTATTTGCTGGCTCATTTTCACTGCTTATTCACCCAAAGCTGTAAATCCCTTCACAGGAAGAGTTTGGCTTTGTTAATCTGTAAGCAAATCTTTTTATGAGCACGGGGAAACGAGTAATTTCTTACCCCCCACCACCCCAGCCTGAATCACAGCCTCATTTACACACCCAGTTACAGCTGCTGCTGATGGAAAACGGGAGAGTGAGTGTGCAGATGGCCTTCATTATGCACAGGGGTGTGTTATCCATGGGATTTGTGGCTTCACATGCACACGCCTGCAGTCTGGGCATCCCTCAGGTGATTGATGAATAAAGCTTTGCCATTTTATAGTTCCACTAAGCGTGAGTAAGACCTCCCCCTCCTGTCTCTGGAATTATATCAAAATATCCTGTTTGGAGTAAAACTCTAAGAGTTTTCACAAATTTTAGCCTCCAGTAACTGTTAATAATTGGCCTGTCCCCTCTGTGTTCCAGGTGAAGGAAGACTGGAAGTACGTTGCAATGGTCATCGACAGGATCTTCCTCTGGATGTTCATCATTGTGTGCTTGCTGGGAACTGTTGGGCTCTTTCTCCCACCCTGGCTGGCAGGAATGATCTAAATATAGCACCAAAGGGAAGAAATTATTGTCCCACTATCCCACTGTATGGATTTTAATTCACCTGGAAGGAGAGAACAGAGGAATGGAGGCAGCCCTTTGAATAATTCACTGCGTGTCCTCACCTGAGCTGCTCCTGAGGGGAATCCTTTCTGAGGTCACATTGTTTTGCCAAGCCATTTTCATCTCCTCCATCTAATTTAGGGGGAAAGTTCTTATCAAAGTCTGTACATAGCATGGTGGCATTCATTGGCATATACTCAGCAGTGTAAGAACACGAGCTTGTCCCTAAAGCAGCACAGAAAGGGGCTCTGCATCCACAAAGCAGCCCCTGGCAATAGCTCCAGTCACCCTCAGCAGCCTCACTGTGCCCTGACCAGTGATTTTGCCCTGTCAGGCTCAAGTCTTTCAGGACTGTGTCCCTGTATGAGTCATTTTATAAATAAAGTTCCAAATTTGGGATACCTGTGCAGGATGTGGTCTGTGTTCAGCTGGTAAAGGCAGAGAGTCTGGAAAGGCTGAAATGGCTGCTTGGGACCAACAGTGATCATTAGCACAGCAGATGCAGATTTTATACAGATTTTACTTTGACCAGAGTCCTCCAGGAACTGTGGAGACTTGGTCTGAATGAGAATCAGGCAAATGGAGGGAGGATTTGGGGTTAAGATTGGGACCACATTGGTAACTCTTTAGGGTACTTTCAGAGGAAATCTCCTGGATCCAAGTTATGGCTTCTGCAAAACAGCAGAGGGTCACCCTGAGCTGTAAAACCCTTGGTGTAGGTGGGGGAGATACCTAAGGCATAGGGAAACCAGAACAGAAATCCAGGATGATGTCAGGATAATAAAGAAATGTGCCAGGGTCACCTAGGGCAGATTATTTAGGTGCCAGAGAGAGATGCTGCATGACTTCCCAGGGCAGCCTCAGTGCTGTGCCACCCTCAATGTAAAGCAGTTTTTCCTCATGTTGAGGTGAAACTTGTTGTGTTTCAGTCTGTCCAGCTCTGTTTGGCCTGGCTCACCGTCCCCACCCTCAATGCTGGGAACAGCCCACAGCCCAGAGCTCTCAGAGGCAGAAGAGCTCATGAACATTTTACCAGTGTGTGCAGGCAGAGGCAGGCGTGGTCTAAAAACCCTCTAAAAGCTGCCTCAGGACCTGCTGTGAGAGCACAACTCAAAGACCAGGCTGGCAGCTCTAGGATTTGAGCTTTGCCCAGCGCCTCCTTCACACCCACAGCTGGGATCAGCACCCATGAGACTCTGTGGGCACTGGGAAGTTTACCCTGCCCTGAATTCAGGGGAATACACACCAGGAGAGGCAGGGAGCTGCCTGGGGAGCAGCACAGAGGGTCCTGCAGAAGCCAGAGCCCAGGTGAGGGCCCAGGTGGGATGTATGTCACCCCTATGTGTGGTGGCCTGGCACATGAGGCTCGTTGCTGCCACACGGCTCAGTGAGCAGCACAGAGCTGCTCAGAACTGTGACAGCAATGCTGGAACACAAACAATGGGCTTTAGAGACTTCTTCGAAATACAAGTTACTGCACTCAGCCAGAACAGCACAGGTTAAAAATCAATGCAGTGATCGGCCTGTGAGGCCTCATCTAAGAAACTACAAGTGACCTCTGTGTTCACAGATTCAGCCAAGTGCTTAAAATCTGTTTGGCTCACCAAGAAAGCAGAGCAGCCGTGGTTTGGGCCAGCTCCACAAAGAGCTGTGCTGGCACAGCACAGGGTGGGAGGCAGGGAGGGAGATGAGTGAGCCGAGCTGCTGCTTGTTTTCAGAATGAAGAGAGACCCAGCCTTTGGAGATGCTAATTTATCCCTTTTCACAGTCAGTGAGTTTGCTTATGGCAATGAAAGGAAAACAAACAGTCGAACATCTTCAAGGTCTAGTGCATAAATGTACCAGCACAGCTGTGGTGTGTGTGCAGGGCTGTGACACAGCAGGGCTGCCTATTGCTGTCACAGCCCCACGGGGGCACAGCTGGGCCCTCCCCAGCACCTCTGCACATTTTGACAAAAGGATCGTGAAGGTGGAAGATTTCTGACCCTGGGCGCTGCTGGGTTAGGGGCATGGTATCACAGCAATGCCCAGAGCAGCTGCTCAGAGCTCTCTGCCTCCTCCTCCTCCTCCTGAACACATGGGAATCACTAGCAGCAGGGCAGGTGGGAGGCTTGGCTGGGCATGCACATTTTCAGCAGTAAAAGCAGCAGTTTCCAGCTGGGATGGAGGCAGCAGCAGCTCCAGTCTCTGCTCACATGTCTGCTCACATCTCCCAGCACACACAGGAGCCAAAGCCAAGCCAGGGTGTCCGGGCTGCCAGAGCTGTGCTGGGCCCTAGGGGCAGGAGGGAATGGCTTGGAGGCACCAGGAGAGCTGATAAAGGTTTAAGGACTGAATAAGAGCCAAATGTTCAAGGTGACATACAGGGGAGTTCAGCAGGGACAGGCACAGGCTGTCCTTTGCTCACAGCATAGGGCTCATCTCCAATTTTCACCTTTTCTGCCCAAAGTCATGGCCAGTGCACATTGTGTGTGGGGCAGTGTCTCAAGGGCAGTGTGTCACTTCAACTGCAGCAGAGCAGAACGTGAAACCCAGGGCAGAATGGCCCTGCCATGCAGGAGGGGGAGCAGGAAAGAGCTGCATTAGCACATCAGAGGTACCAGGTGTGATCAGGAGGGCTCAGGGTGTGGTTGTGTCCTTGAGGAGTCAGTGCCACTGCAGGATCACCAGGTTTGGAGGGACAAGATGAGGAGTGACAGCTGAAACCATTTCCAGAGGTGTTCCTGGTGTCTGGGGAGAAGCTGGCATAGGGCAGGTCCCTGCATCCTCTACTTTAATGTCACAGCAGTTTTCATACACTGATAACTACCTTTCTTCACATGTCGCATAAGTAGTTTCCCAGGTAAAAGTTCAAATAAATTCTTGGTTTTGCCTCTGATGTGCCTCCTTTTGAAGTCTAAGGGGAGAAATTAGGAAACAACATTTACTGTTCTTTCTCAGGCAGGTTATTCCATCTTAGAGGTTGTTTAGGAGGATGCTATCCCTCCATAGGATTCAGTGATCAGAAACTGGAATAAAACTGGGACACAAACCAGACTATAACTGTAGAATAATGAATAATTGTGCTATTTCAAACCCATGGAACACAAAGAAAGGTTTTAGCATATGAAAGACTCCAGGAAAATGCATGCAGCCAGACTGTTGGCATTTGTAATGCTCCCGGCTCAGAATTGATTCCCAGGACTTGAGTGAACAAGCTGACATCAGAAAAAGAGTGAGGAAGCAAGAGTGGGACACAACAAGAGCTCTAAAATGTCTTGGAAGAGATTCAGAGCTAAGTAAATGGTTTTCAGCTTCCAGGAGGGCAAAACTAAGCTCAGAGACCCCAAAGGCATCAAAGACAGCAGATATGGATGTTGATCTTCTTCTGTTTCACTTGTGCAGGAGAGATTGAATCCTCACCATGGTGTTTGATGCTTTCCCTCCAGTACAGCTCCTTTGGGCATGAATGGAAGAAAACTGGCTGTAATAACCTCAGTTACCTCCATTGTTCTGTTTTTTTCCCTACATCTCCTTTCTCCTGCTTCCCTAATGCTCATTTTGTCCAGATCACATTCCCATCCACAGAGGATGCGGGGTGTTTTATATGCAGCTGGCTGGTAGGATGATCTGTGCAATCCCCATTTCCCCAGCATTTCCAGGGCTGATTTCCATCTCATTCCCCAGTGAGCCAATCCACACAGTTTATAACACCTCCCTTTTGGAGAAGTTTCTCTAGACATTTATCAAGAAATTTGGCTCAAGGAAAGTCACTGGTGTGGAGGGAGACAGGCAGAGATGGAGATGGGAGAGGCAAGATTCATGTGCAGTCCTAAGGAAAACACCCCCATAAAGCCCCACCTGGCCCTTCCCCACTGCAGTGATGTCCATTAATGACACTTTATCCACTCCCAGGGTATCTCTGTCTTTCCAGCCCTTTAATTCTGATCCAGCCAAGCTGTTGAGTCTTGGAGAAAGGCCATAACAAGCTCTGCTGCTTGTTAACAGCATTGCTGGTTACTCCAGTGGTTGTATCTTACTCCTGAGACAGAGATAACACCTCGAAAAATGCTTATTGCAAAAATATCTATCAGTGAAAGGTCCTCAGCCTCTGCTAGAATCTACCTACACCAGGTGGGTCAAACTCTCAGTGCCTAAAATCTCTCAGCAGAAAAGCTCCTTGGCTTGAGGAATTGGTTACAAAGCACTGGCACAGGCTCTGTGACATTACATGGACTAAATATCCTTGATTTCAAGTAAATAAAACCACTCATGGGATAAAGTTTAGGAAGATAAATGGACGAGTTGTTTGTGCAGGTTGTCTCTCTCCTAATCAATAGCCCTGCTGGGACCCAATTTTGTTAAAGCCTGACTGTTGCTGTTGGATCTGAAATAACCAGACAAAAGCAAATGTCACTGGAAATTCCACCAAAATAGATCAAATCCCAAGACAGGCAGAGAGGGGACGTGAGCAATTTCCAAAAACAGTTGATAAAAAAACATAAAGGAGCTCTGTCTCAAATCACCTGTGGTTACTAATTTTAACAGGCAGAACAGCAAGTTCAGGACTGGGAATTTGGCTGCACTGGCTTAAGCCAGAAAGGAAGCAGAATAACCTGCAAATGCAGATGTTCCTCATTGTACTGCTCACCTTCCCCACTTTGTGAGCATTTCATGACAATAATTTTCTGCCCTGGCCAGTTATCACAGCTTTAGAGTTTATATTCAGTGCTAAATTCAAAACCATTCTGAACCAACTCACTGTAGGTTTGGCTTTGTTTTTTGGTTTTTTAAATTTTTTTTCTCCAAGGAATCTGGAAAGCACAGTTCCAAAGCTCTGACCTGTATAAACAGAAACACTGCAACTCCCAACACCCCAACACCTGTGCAGGGTGTTCCTGTGCAGGTGTCCCTTCCAAACACACTGTTCCTGCTGTGCTGCAACCTTCAGCTCCTCTGACCTCTCCTTTCTCTTCTGATTGTTGTCTGCAGCAACACTTCTGAGCTGAAAGGTTTCCATTTTATATGTCAAGGCAGCTCTGGAGAGCTCCACCATGAACAGAAATGTTACTTCCATCAGAATGGTACTTCTATGCATTTTCCTACATTTTCCAGAGGGACTGTATGTCATAGTGAAAATATTAATTCTTGGGAGCTTCTAGAGAATGAATGCACATGAAGCCAAGAACAACTTTAAATACTTACAGGATGCACTAACCATATTTTATCTGACTTTTGTTGTAGGTTGGCTCCCACACAAGTCTGACATGTTCCAATATTCCTTTAGCAGAATTTCTTAACTCCATAGGATTTTTTCTTAATGACAAGAAGAAATAATATTTGGACTCCTTGTCTAAAAAAGTCAGTTCTCTTAAGGTAAACCTCTTTCTCCTTGGTATTGATGTGACAATCTACTCTCTAAGTGTGATGTATTTGCTGCTAGGATTTCAAAGGCTGGCTGTATGAATATCAGGCTGCCAGCCTGTATGGAACTGCAGAAATTACACATCCAGAATAAATGTGGAGGAATGTGCATGATGCTCCATTTTTTACCTTTTAACAGCTCTGAAAAGTATGTACTGATGCTTTAGGCTTAGGGTTTAATCAGAGTTCAGGAAGGTTTGTTTTTGATGCAGGGGCAGGTTGCAGACAATAATCCAGCACAGCCTGAAGCAGTGATTGCAAAGAAGAAGGAACATTTTTATCAGTATCTGCATGGTTTGTTGCAGACACATCTCAGCTGATGGCAAGGAAGGGGGTGTAACACAACAATTACCTCCATGTTATACGGGTAAAAGGCAGACTCAGAGCTGTTCAATATTCCACCTGATAAAATGCAAAGTAGCTTCTCAGCCTGCAGGAGGGAGACGTGGCAAAAGCAGCAGGTTAATCTCCAGCTCCTCTCAGCACAGGGCTGTGACTCATGTAAGGCTTTGCCTGAGCTACCAAGCCCCAGGGGAGATGAACAGTGGTTGTCACATCACAGTGAGGTGATCTCTGGCTGCAGTGGTTGTGTACAAAACACCCCAGCGAGGAAACCATCAGCATTCTGCCAAGAGCAGAAACAGCCAAGATGGTGCTAGACTTTGTTACCTTGGCAGCCAACAGAAAATGCAGCTGTGCTCCAGTGGATTTGCTTCTTTGGTTATGAGGTGCTGCTTTTCTCTGTGCTGGGGACACAGAACAACAACTGACAATAAGGGACCACAAGCAGACAAATGGGCAGAAATTATCTGTTATTTCTGAGCATTTCAATACAGTATTTGTTTTTCTTACAAGTCTGTCAGCCCGAGTGTCCAGTTGTGCCTTTTTCCTGCTGTGGGATGTGAGTTTGAGCACTGCAGTTGTGCAGACAGACAGCTCAGCCAGACACAGGCTGTGGCTGTGGAGTTTGATTGACTTGTCCATACAGAAATGATGGGGCATTAAAAAAACATAACACATCTGCTGTTTGGTTTGCTGCTTCTTTTGGAGTTGTGGAGTTTTCTTCCAGAGATTTCCAGGGAAAAGCAATGTCTTCAGCTGCCTCCGCCCCAGCCATCAGGGAACAAAATCTGTGTGTGGAAAGGATAAGGCCACTGAGCAAATGAATAAATCAGTGTCAGGGTCTGAGAAGGAAAGGCACAGAATTAATTCCTTTCCCTTGTAAACCTTTTGTTCTGTGCCAGAGAATTTCTTCATCACCCAGGCCTTTGTCCCATTGAGCCTCCATGAAATGCAAATGTAGGAACTGAGGAATTGTCCCTCTCTCCATCCCCCATGGAAACAATTGCTGGGGACATGAAGAACTGATCCCACATGATCCCTCCCCACCTGTTTGGCTAGTGCTGCATTATGTGTTAATCCATGAAGGAGCAGCCCACGGAGCTGGCTTTTGTCCATGTGGGTTGCATGGGAATCACCCTGACTGCTCTGCAGAGGAGGCTTTGCAGGACTGATGGTGCCTGAAGGATCAACAGAGGTCTCTGCTGGCTCAAGAGAAGTAACCAGAGACAGCCTTAAAATCACCACTTTATGCTGACATAGTCAGGACTTACCTCTTCTATCAGCCTCGTAACATCCAGAGATATCACAGCCCCCGGGCTGCCCGGGCTGCCCAGGCTGCCCTCTGGCACCAGGGAAACCTGGAGGACCATAACTCCCAGGGATGCCCTTGGGACCTGGTTTCCCCTGCACAACTTCTCCTGGTGGGCCTGCAGAAGGAGAAGCACAGAAAGCTGTAGCACATCTGCTTTTGCAGTGTCATACCTCTGCTGTATTTTCCCCCATCTTACATGGCAGGTAACTTTCTGAGCATAGTTTCCTCATTTTGGTGGATAAACAGGACCTGCCAGTTGGAAAACCTGTTCTGGATCCCAGTACCTGAATCCCTATTCTTGACCTTAAGGGTGCACACCTTGGCTAAAAATGGAGCCTGAGAACCCCAAATCCACCTACATGTTAAAGCAGAGAATCACCTTAACCCCAGGATCCACCCCAGAGTCATTGGGGTTTGTGCCTTTACATCTCAACTCTGGACAATTAAATGCAGAAGAATGTGTTTGACCACACTCTTTTGACAGTGCCTGGTTTGTTATGCCAGTAGCAAACTTCCCACAGATCCCAAGATCAGGGATCAGGGTGGAGGAGTACACCAAATCCTCACAGATTACTCACAAACCCTTATGCTCCACGAGCTGAATTTTCAGAGCTTCTATCCCCCAAGCATCTGGTCTTGCATGCAAAAAGGCAGCAAAACCAAAACTCCCTGGATGAGTGTCATGTCCTCAAAACACATCATCCCCTGGGAATGGGTACCAGAGGGAAGAAGCTGCCTGGTTAATCTCTTGCATTTTAGCAGAGAGGAAACCATTGAGGATGCTGCCACAGGGCTGTGGTGGGAAGGTGAGTCCAGCCCCAGCACAGAGGTCCTTCAGCTGGATGATGCTTTGAATCTGAGAGCTGCTGGCCATCCTTGGATCAATAGACAGAAGTTGGGGTCACTCTACCTGTTCTGCCTCTGGGTCCTTGGCTCCCTTCCTCACTGGCTCCAGACATCCCTTTCTCTCCTTTGGGCCCTGGGGCACCTATTCACAGATAAGAGATAAGTGTTGCTTCACTCTATGTCAAATTTCACCCTGAATTGAGGCTCCTGCAGTCTCTCCATGAGTCAAAGAGGAGTCACAACCCTTGGCAACACTGAGAAACATCCATTTGCTTTCACTCACTCTGAACACCTACTCTTGCTCTGACCAGCAGGGCACTGATTTCTTTGATCCAAGCAGCACAGATCTGCAGCCCAAAAGGGGTGGGAATGAACATTTTTCACAGAGAAATTCATAGCAATAGTGTTTCTGCACCAGCCTGAGGGTCGGGCCCACCTCTGTGCTCTTCATGTGGATCAAACAAATCACAAAGCTGAACTGTCTCTTTGACCAGGTGCTGGTTAGCTAGGATTGATATTTTCCTGTTAAATTACTTGTTAAACTAGTACCTCTCAAAGAAAACAGGTACATTTTGACAAAATATGATTTTTTCATTATTTTAAGATGAAAATATTTTGATGAGCCATGTCCTTCAGGTGTTTTTTCACTAGATCTGTCTTCTGCCCTCTCCTGCTTGACAGGCTGGAAAAATCTGTTGTTACTCCCTTCTCTCTGAAGTGATGTTTTGATGAGCTCTGCAGATACCAGCTAAGACTGACTACTTCAGGAGGAAGGAGTTAAACAGAATATTTCCAGTTACTCTGAGGTGTTAGGACACTGCTGAAACCAATGGTTTTCTTTTTATTTTGACAGACAATTACTTGAACCACTGACAAACGTCTGCCAATCCAAGCAAAACATCTTCCCACCTTTCACTCATTCATGTGCAATAACTGAGGCCACTTCAGAGATCATATTAATCTATTTCTTTAGTTATGTCTGAGTCTTTCATTGTGAAACTACTGCTCCAGAAACTTCCCCTTTAAAGATTGCTCCAGCTGTCTCATGCCTTCCATCAGTGTTTTCCAATGCTCCTCCTTTCTGCCCAAAGCTGATCTGTTCCACCACCATGTCTCCACCCAAATAACTGGTTTTTTGTAGCAAAAGCCTCCTGCCCACTAAAATTAAACTCTCCGTCCCTCCCAAACCTACAAATGGTGCTAATCTGACCTTTCCTTCCATTCAGAGCTTGAAAACAGAGTAGGTTGCATCTGGCTTCTCCCTACTTGTTGAGATTTATAATTTGGGTGTCGCTTCCTAGAATGGAGAAATCCAAAGGGAAAACAGCAATAAAATGAGACAATATTGTGTATTATCTATACAATACTGCTTGAGGCACTGAGATGTTTAGTTAAAGTACCAAAGATGCAGTGAAAAATGCATATGAACACTTCTGCCCATACCTCTCTCTCCTGGATACCCATCCTTGCCTGGCTGCCCAGGGCTGCCATTTTCTCCTCTTTCTCCACTGTTCCCAGGTGGGCCTGGAGGACCTGGAGGTCCTGGTTCTCCTGGTTTTAACCTTTCCTCCCAGATGGGAACTGGCTTCCTTGCATGTTCATGTATGAATGAATCAAATTTCAACACGTGAGCTGAGAAGGCAAGAGAGAAAACAAACATTTCCTTGGCTGAGAAATTCAGAAGAGAGATAAAAATCAAAGGATTTTGTCTGAAAAGGTACTTAGAATGATCAGCTAGTGCTGAAAAGCTGTCAGTCAAAACTGAGAGAGGCAGGAGATGAAGATGGGCAGCTGAGTGATGACTTTGCTGCCTGACCTTGGGCAAGGCACTGCTTCTCTCTGCACATCGCAGCACAGGAGCTTTACAAACCTGCCTCGTCTCGGGAGGAATCAGCACATATTGCTGAAAGAATAATTTCTATCAAATTAGTTTCAATCTTTTCCATTTAAGAAATAAAGGAGGCTTTGCAAAACACCAAAGGGTTTTGCAAATAAATGTTTTGCAGGTCTTTTCTGTGCTACTGCCACCCGATAAAGACAAAGTAGTGCTTAGAGCCTGAGATGGGACATTTGCTGGTGGTGGGGCTGCTGGGGTCACTGCAGCTTCAGGCTGTCTCTCCTCTGGTTTTCCAGTTCTGGAGAGTCATAGGATCATAGAATCACAGATGGTTTGGGTTGGAAGAGACCTTAAAGCTCATCCTCTTCCATGCCCTGCCATGGCAGGGATACCTTCCACCATCCCAGGTTGGTCCAAGTGCCATCCAACCTGGCCTTGGACAATTCTAGGGATGGGGCAG
Organism: Ammospiza nelsoni; assembly: GCF_027579445.1. Lineage (NCBI taxonomy): Eukaryota > Metazoa > Chordata > Aves > Passeriformes > Passerellidae > Ammospiza > Ammospiza nelsoni. The sequence continues at coordinate 6,019,834 of NC_080644.1, read as the reverse complement.
CCACAGCTTCTCTGTGCCAGGGCCTCAGCACCCTCACAGGGAACAATTTCATATCTAATATAAATCCAGTCCTTCAGCTTAAAGCCATTCCCCCTTGTCCCATCACCACACGAGCAGACTCAGGACCTGGGTTGGTTTTACTCACTCTGGATCATCCGCTCACAGGCCTGGCTGACGAGCTGGTAAATGGTGGCCAAAGACTGTGGTTCCCCCTAAAATGAAGCATTTTTTAAAAAAATTAAGAAAAAAAATGAAGTATCAATATCTTTTAGAAAGGATCAACCTCATAATGCATGAGATCTTTCAGCCCATTCTTTTTCTCAGCTTGAGTTCCAGAGATATTAATTACTGTGAAATGCAGCTCTATTTATTTATCAAGAAGCTCTGAAACCAGAAAATTGAAATTGGAAACATCAATAATTGCTTTTCTCCTGCACATCAAAAGGACCAGACCGAATCTAAATAATTACCAAAAAAGGGAGAGCAAATTTCACCCTCAAATTTTATCAGAAAAGATGCTAAGTCTATAACTCAGTGTTCTGTGATATGTAAAACATTTAGTATGATCAGATATTACAACTTCCTATCTTTGACTCCATCTTCCATGAATATTGATTCTTACTGTATTTTGAATAAATCATATATCATGAGCCCTTCAGAAAGTTTTAGTGAAGTAGGGAAAAGCAATTAAAATGCAAAAACCTGCTTAAAAATAAACACTGACTGTGAAAATTCATACCTAATGCACCTGCTTCAAGAACTGTTTATAAAACATACATCTCTGGCTGGATCACTGTGCAGAAAATCCAGGCTTAAAAACTGCTCTGTTCAACACCCAAAGGAGGGGGAAACAAAAAGTTTCAGTGTAAAAAAAAAGTCTAGAAAAGGAAAAACTGGTGTGATTGGAAGGAGAATGCTCTTAAAAATTATAATTCTGAAGCATTAACTTGAGACAAAAGCACCTCATCCCTGTCTGAAGAAAAATTCGCATAAGTCACTCTTGGCAATGACTCCTAGAAAGTCATGGCAGTTTGATTTAACCAGAAGTCAGGATGAGAAAAACTTGAAAAACTTCTTTTCCCAATAAAAGAACCTTCCAAGGTAGTGTGGATGTCCCAGCTGCCAAGGTCTGTGCTGGGGCATGGACAATGATTATGACAAATGAGTCCCCTTTGGCAACACATTAATCCAGAACAAAGTGGAGCCAAGTGGGTTTGGTTTTTCCCTTCTCAGCAAAGAATGGATTTGCATTTGACATTTCTGCTTCATTACTACAAGTGATACTAAGGAGCTCCTGACTGCTGTGGGATTATTTATACCCCAGCAGCCCAGCCTGTGCAGGTGAAAGGAAAAAAGCAATAGGTACAACCAACACTGGAGAGGTTTGGCTCATAATTGTAAGAAAAAGTTGCAATTCAAGTTATCACACACAGTCTTTTGAGTGTATGATGCACTGACAATATCACCCAGCATGAGAAAAACTCACTTTCTCTCCTCTTTCTCCTTTGGGACCTGGCAGCCCCTACAGAAAAAAAAAAAAAAATGTCTAAGGAAGGAAGAACAGAAAAAACCAAACAAATAAATTCACTGGGGGTGTGGGTTACATTAGTGGGAGCACAATGATTGTTCCTCACACTCTTGTTGTTTCCTTGACCTCATGGCAGTGATTTTAAGAGCTTTAAGTCCATACTTAAAAGTATGAATTCAGGCTCAAACACTTTATTTTTAAATAAAAGAGTAATAAATCAGTTACTGGAGCAGTGGAATAAGCACCATCAACAGGGATGCAGAAATTTCTCAGATGCACTCTAAGAACAGATTTCCCAACAGTACAGGTGGTTTTTAGCATCTAAGGAGAAGAAATTCCTGTGACATTTAGATCGCCTTCAAGCCCAAAGCTGGCTGCTCCAGCTCATGAGTGACTTTCTTGCTTTATTCTAGAATCTTACACCAGAAATATGTTTAGATTCTGTGTAGCAGGTGAATCTGCAGAGGGCGAAGGGAGCTGGGATTTGTTGAATGCTTTATCAACAGATCGGTAGCCTGGGCTTTGAATGCCCAGACATCTCCTTTAGAAGGATGAATGTGAATTTAAACTATTCTTCAGACTCTGAGGCAGAGCTGTTGTGGGAACAGCTCATTCCCATTCAATTATTCCATGTCTTGGCCTTCTTTGAGACCCCAAAGCAGAAACTTACTGTTGGCCCAACATCACCTGGAGGTCCCTTCTCACCACTGCTGCCTCGGGTGCCTGTGGCTCCTTGGAAACCCTGCAGACATTACAGATTAGCCATCCAGTTATTCCCTAACTTTCTTTTTCTGTTCAAGGGCTCCAGGGGCACCCCTGGTGGGAGTTCAGAGGACTCAAGCAAGGGAACAGCAGCCTTAAGTTTCCTGTCCAGCCACAAACTCACTGTTCAAAGCTCACTGTGTGTGAGCCATGCTCACATTATTTCCCATCACCATCTCAATTATGGCCAAGCCAGCAAAGCTGAGTTTTGCCAACAAATTGCAGTGTAGTTTATACCCTACAGGCTTTTGATTTTTTATTATATATTCAGATTTAGACACAGCCTAGAGCACAACCTTCCTCTTCAGCCTCCCAATACCACTTGTTTTTTCTCTTTTTCCTTTAAAACCTGTGCTGGCCTCTAATACTTAACAACATCAACAGCAGCTTAGAGAGTGGGAACTGCCTTCTGTGGTCATCTCCTCTTTGTGAGCTTTCTGTGCCTTTTGGAGTCACAAAGAGAAGAAAAAAATCAGCCAAAAACAACTAGCAGAAATACTTTGTTTTAGAATTTTCCAGCTATTACTTTTAAATTCAATAGATATTAGCAACTTTTCTGAACAGTGAAAATGAGAAAAGTTTTCAAGGCAGCACCAGAACAGCTTTCAGAGCCTGCTCTGGAGGTGACAGTGCTTTCCTCATATTTAAAAAGCTGAGGCTCACTGCTGCCAGCTCCACATATTCTCAGGATGAACAAGTCAAAGTTATGAGCCTAATTCAACCTTGGCTCCTATAAATAACTTAGCACAACCACTGCCAAATTCCTTATAACTCAGCAGTGAGACTCAGCGGTGAGATTCAGTTGTGAGAATCAGTAACTTTTCAGGCCCACCAGCCATCAACTAACCCCAAATTTGGTTCAATTTCTCAAGTAAAATGAAGTGTTCCTGTGGTGCCTTCCAATTAGGAGGTGTGAATCAACAGATCTTAAAGTTCTGCTACCCTGGGCGTGACAGAGTGCAAGCACACCCATCTACATCCAGCCCTGGCAGCAGACACTGGCAGGGATGTGGGGGGAACCTTTCACACTGCCTGCATCCTCCAGCCCCTGCTGATTTCAGTCCAACAAACCAAACCCCCTCCAGCTCAACCAGCAGTTGGAAAACAGCAGTGTCAGGAAAGCTAACACAGCACAATAAGAATGTCCTGGCTGGGATGAAGCTTCCTCAGGACTTGCCAGAGCAAGCCAAGGATTTTCTTCTTACCCTGAGGGTGGCAGGGAAAGGAGGCACCTGCACCATGTGCTCCCCGTGGTACCCTGGGAAGGGGGTTTGCCCTGACTCTTCCACATGAAAGCACAAAGCTCTGCTGAGGAGCAGATTTCAGAGTGCATCCCTCACAGGGAATACTCACCCTTGGTCCAGGAGGTCCTGGAGGCCCAGCTGTGCCTTCGAGTCCCCTCACCCCCTGCAAAGCAAATCCAGTCATTTACTAACAAGAGGATTCTGAGAGACCTCATCAGCAGTGAGATGCTTTGCCATGTGCTGCTTTTAGCAGGAACTTGCTGAAAAGGGTAAGAAAAGCATCGAGCAGCAAGATGGGCAGTATCTGCTCAAATTTGGCCAAACCTGAAATGAGCCTCTTTTTTTCCCCCAATCCCTCTGGCTTTGTGAAAAGACCATTCACTTCTGCACTGAGTGCACTGGGAAGTTTTGGGTCTCTGCTGGGATGCTCCTAGCAGATTTTTAGGCACCCATGCACAAAACCTTAGGGATGAGATGTTTTACCTTTGCACCTTGAAGTCCATCCCTGCCCGGAGCTCCCTGCACACCAGGAATTCCCTGTAAATCAGAAATGCTGGGTAAAGTCAGCATCTGATTATCACTGCCCTAATCCATCTTGGAACAGAGGACAGAAGAGAAAGGTCAAAGAAGACAGAGAGTTATTCATTACATAGAGCAAAGACTGTTACCCCAGCTTTAATTTCATCATATCCAGTTTGCAGATAGGTCTATCTCTCTAACACCAGGTGACCAGCAAACATCAGTTTGCTTAGGAAAGTGATGGCATTCCAAAATGACAGACAGTTCCCAAGCAGACAAGAGCAACAACTTTTCAGACTTGCTTAAAGTAGTTACTCAGAAAAAAAGAACAAAAACAAAAACAAAAAACAAACAAACAAAAAAAAACCACAGAAAACCCCAAAAAAACTCCCAAAAAACAAAAAAACCCCAAACCAAAATAAACAAAAACAAAAACAACAACAACAAACAAAAAAAAAAACAAAACAAACAAAAAAAAAAAAAAAACAACAAAAAAAACTAACAAATCTTTGGGACAAGTAGATGGAGTGGTGTTCACCGTTACCTGCATGCCAGGGATTCCAGTGTCTCCTTTCTCTCCTTTAATTCCTGGTGGCCCCTTGGATTAAAGCAGAAGCACACAGTTGGGTGTGTGGCAGAACCCTTTAAGGCAAAGAGCATCCTGCTGCTCCACATGCATGTCCCAGGTTGTTCCTGCTCCCCGCAGTGTCCCAGGGTAATTTACAGCCACAGCATGTGCACAGGGACTCTGCCATCCCAGACATGTGGCAGCCCTTGCCACTGCTCCCTGCCAAGCAATGATGATCACTGGGAAGAGAAATGCCTGAATATTCATAGGATATCCTGAGTTGGAAGGGACCCCACTGGGCTGCTGGAAATAAAAGCCCATTAAGGGGAGTCTGGACAAAAGCAGGCTCTGGCCACAATGATGAAGCGCAGGGCTTTGTCAGCATAAACCCACTGATTGTCATCTCTCCCTCTGCAGCTGTTCAGCTGCTGGTGAGGGTGATGGAAACACATAAATCACAGCACTGACACCCATTCCTGACAGGTTCTAGCTGGGAAGAGTGAGTGAGTGACAGAAAAAGGGCAATGGAAGAGGTCACATACCACAGGGCCCTGAACTGTGATTCCTTGGGAGCCTGGAGAGCCTTGCTGGCCACTGGGACCTGCTGGTCCCACTTGTCCAGGGGGGCCTGGCTCACCCTGAAACCAAAAACAAGGAAACAATTATAAAGGAAGGGAGTGGTTGGTGCCTGCTGTCCTCATGGGCTGCACTGCACAGCCTGGGTCAGCATGAACCACCTACAGGATTCAAGATTGAACTGGGGCACTGAGGGCATCTCCAGTAACCTCAGCTGCCTGTGTTTTAGGTCCAGGATTTTGGTGCATCTTTCATGAGAGCAGACAGCAAAGCTGCAGGGGGTGCTTTGTAGAGCACAACTCACCTTCCCAAGCAGTGATTCCTGTTATTCAAGCTGGCCAGAGAGCAAAAAGCCATGTTCCTTAGCCCATTTCTGAGATCTGTGTCCATTCTCATTCCTTTCCCCAAATCCTTCCCCTGCAACCATGCTGCTTTCCCAGATGTTATCCCAAAAATGGGACCAGTTTTCTGCTCTGGCTCTGCCCCGTGCTGATCCATGGAGCTGTGAACTCTTGCACCAGGGTTTGCTACAGTCCCAGGGCTGAGGGATTCAACCCCAGCCACTCCTCCAGCTCACCTCAGGGCTGTGTTCCCTCTCTGCCCCAGGGCAGGAGATCTGTCACAGCACAAAGTCTGACCCTGTCACAGCACAGCTGCTCTCAGAGGACATTGCTGACCATGGTCAGTGCATTAATTCAGCACAATCAGGCTCGTCATCTCCATCTCCAAAGCCCAACTGAGCATTAATTAATAATAAGTGATCCCATCCTCCTCTGTGTGTTGTTATGACTCTCTTTGGGCTCAGCTTGGTGCAGGGAGATAATCTCCAGCCTAAGGACTCACCTTGGGTCCTGGCTCCCCCTGCTCCCCCTGAGGTCCTCTCCTGCCAGGGCTGCCCTGCCAGTGGGACACAAAGAACATCATCACATTTATTGCACTGTAACCAGAAGCCTGGGGGACAGAACTCTGTGCACTTCACTGCCCCACACTGGAAAAGGTTTCCTGCCCCACAGAGCTCAAAACAAATAGAGATAAAAAGAAAATTAATTGAGTTGTCCAGGAAATGTGGGTAGGGGAAGAAGAAAGTAACACCCTCCAGCACTGGGAGCACAGCACTTATTCCCAGCAGGCAGGGATGAAGTTTCAAACTATTTAACCTCCCTCCAGCTCCCTCTGAGTGGATCCATGCTGAGACATCTCATATGGACATGGGAACACACTTGAGAAGGGAGAAAGGGGGTGCTCATCATGGAATTCAGCTGGGTTTTACACTCTCCACCCCAGAGAAGTGACGTGCTGAGATCAGGGACAGACCTGGCTCTGGGAAACCTGGCTTAGCTCTGCCTAACTCTGGGTGGGGAGAAGAAACCAACCTCCTGGCACGACCTCATTTTGTGTGAATTTTTGACATCTTAATCTGAACGTTGCTATTCTTGAACCCAAAATAAACCATGTGGATTTGAATTGAGAAGCACAGGCAGGGAACTTTGGGAAAGGTGCTTTCAGAAGTGCCCAGAAACTCATTTCAGAAGCCAGCTGGATCTAGTCAGACACACTCATTAGGGACAGTGATAAATACAAGGTGGGACATGTCTTGCTAACTGGAATTTTAAAAATAGCAGTGAGTGCTGTTGTAACTGCAGCAAATTACCAAGGGTTCAGTGGTGTGAGGAGAAGGTTATGTGTCAAAACCCAATTTCCTCTAATGCTTTAAAGAGTCCTGCTCTTTAAGGAGTTGTCTGTGGAGATGCTTAAACCACAGGGCAATGGAAGCTGCTAATTATGCACTTAGGATATTGGAGCAAATTCTGACAGTGGAGTGTGCTGTTAATTAAACTTCCACCAGAATGAGCAAGTAATTACTCTGCAATGAGGCACTCTCCTTGCATAGAGCTGAACTCACAGCTAAACCACAGGTCAGTGCAGGAGGTGATCTGAGACCTTTTCACTTGAAAAAGAAGGCAAATGTTTCCATTTATTGTTATTTTCCAGGAGAAAAGCACCTGGAGTGGTTGAGCTGAGCTGCTCTGGACAGGCTGTCTGTCAGGTTTCAGCTGGCTTGTGCAAATCAAATATCCTTCCCCAGATTTTCAAAAAACAATTTTTTTTTAATAACTGCTTCCTAGTGTTTAACAGGAATATTTTCTCCTGGGATTTAAGCCCATGACAGCTTTCCTGCATCCATAAGGGACAGGGCAGAATTTATGCCCTTTTTTCCTGAGCACACTGCAGATGTAATGGCTGTTTTCTCTTCACCCCCGTTTCTTCAGGGTTTTCTTGCAAGTGACATTCACCGAACAGAAAGAGAGTTTTGGGGACAGACAGGATAGCAAAGTCTCCCCTTTCTCTTTACACTGTCCACCCACACAGACACTCACAGGCTCCAATTTAACATAGATCCAGACAGGAAGATTTTTTTTTCTGGTGAGTTGTTTTTTCCTTAAATTTACAGACAATTTCAGAGCCTGAAACCCATGAAATCTCTGCAGACACTGAGGGTGACCTGTCCTCCTCTCCTAAGAGGATTAATGTGGAACCAGGCCCTGCTCAGCCTGTTCCCAGCTGCAGCTGTTGCACTGCCAACTCTCCAACTCCCCACTTCATCACCATCCAAAACCCAAAGGGAAACTCTCAGCCTGACCCTGGAAAAGCTCCTTGAGTTAGGATGAGAGGAAACGGCCTCAAGTTGCGCATGGGGAGGTTTAGATGAGACATGAGGATAAAACTTCCCCAAAAGGGCTGTCACAGGCTGCTCAGGGCAGGGGTGGGATCACCATTTCTGCAGGGATTTAAAAGTGTAGCTGTGGCTCTAGGGGATGTGGTTTAGAGCTGGGCTTGGCAGCCCTGATTAATGAGTGGACTCAATGATTTTTAGGATCTTTTCCAACCTGAGCGATTCTGTGATTCTAAAACCCCACAGAGCCCCAGGAGCGTTATCCAATGGCCAACATGCCACAAAAAATGAAGCAAGAGCAGCACCTGCAATACACTGGAGGGGACAGTGGACTTACAGGGGGCCCTGGGGGTCCTGGCAAGCCTGGGCGCCCAGAAGTGCAGGAACAGGCAGGAGCCAAGCTAGGGCAGGTGTCCTCGTCCCTCTGAAATGAAATCAAGCCAAAACCAGTCATGAGCAGCTGCACAGCAAGAGCAGGATGGATCACAAGTACAACACTCAGTGTTTCAAAATTCAATCTTTTACTCGAAAAAAAGCAGAATTTTTTTTTCTACTCCACTGAGAGATTTTTGTGAGCAATCGAGTGCTTTATTTTTTCTGTTGAATAACAAATGTAGAAAAAAAAATATGAACCAGCCCTGCCTGCAATGTGCAAAACAAATATTGGAAGGTAATTTTCTCCTTTCTACATATTTATACACCCCATATAGCAGGTGTCTGTGTTGAGAAGTGAAAGGAAGAGTGGGTGATGTTGTGCCTCAGGGCTGAGGTGGCAGCAAAGCTCTAGGACTGCCAAGGCAGGAAAATTATGCACTGCACCAGGATTGGAAGTTTTCACTCTTTTTGAAGCAAACATAGTTTTGTTGGCTTCACCAAGAAACACACTGATGTTATTCCCAAGTGGAAAATAATTCTTTCCCTCTTAAGTCTATCAAAATAATTTCCAGTGTCACTTCAGTACCATGGACTTGTCCCATCCTCCCCAGCTTGCTGTCAATGGGCAGAGCAGTGCCCCTTGCCTTACCAGCGCAGGGAGATCACAGCATCTGTCCTGCTCTGCCCCCACACTGCTGCACAAGAGCTGCAGAGACTGCAGCTGGAACTGGGGGGAAAAAAAGAGAGAGTTTGATAAGAAACTGTCATTGGCTCCCACCACCCATCCCCAAATTTCATTAAGTTCAAGCGATAAAAATAATCTTCAGGGATGATTTGACTGGAATCTTCTGTGTGATCCCAATTATAACTGTACCCCAAAAAAGCCACAACCTGAGAGCTACCCCCAGACTGAGTGTTCCACAAGTCCTCAGGTCTCTGTCTTGCTGAGCAAGTCAACAAAGCAGCTTCACATCACGCCTCCAGTTTACTCACAGCCCTGCAATAGCAGCAGGTTCTCAACTAATTGGGCTTCAGCACTACCAGAATGTGAAAGCAAACTTTGATTTGCTCCCCTTGGGGGCATGGGGAGAAGGGGAAATGTGGCAGCAGAGTTTCCCAGGGCAGGATGTGATTCCCCTCCCCAGAAACCCCAACCAGTCTCTCACTGCCTCCCTCGCAACAGCCACATCTTCCCATTGTGATTAACAAAAAAGCACACACTGCACAAAGCCAAACAAAATAATGAGGCAGAGATTAATTTTTCTTGCCTTGACACCATTTCTCATCTTTTATTTTTTTCTTTCACTCCATGCATTTAACAAGGAGAGAGCTGTGCAGCCCAGGGAGGGTTACTGATACAGATGAGCCCTGCAGATCAAGTGGCATTTAAAGATTTCTTAAATTAAATAAGGTTCCATGATAACCAATAATGAGGCACTCTGTCTTCTCAAGGACAGCTGTGGAAGATGTGAAATGTTGCTGTGCTTGAAAGGCAGTGGGAGTAGGGATGGCACAAGGCTGTTTATTATTTGGCCAGAGCTGTCTAGCTGAGCTGCTAGCAGAGAGAATTTGGGAGGGACAGATTCCTGCCTTGATGGCCACAGGTTTTGATCAAATTACCAGAGGATTTATTTAGGAAACAAGTAAATACTGATTGAACACACTGTCCCCTGGTTTGTTACACAGCAGACCCCATTTCTTACAGGCAATTCCACCTTTATTATGGGTTTATCCCAGACCTCTGCCTCTCAGTTTGCAATTGGGAATGCACAAGGGACACAGTGTTTTTATGGTGCTGCTTTGAGGCTAGGGGAGCTATAAATCAACTGATGAGCCATTTCCCCTCGATTTCTAGATATAAAAGCAGGGCCAAGGAGCAAGGTCTTCACATCAGTGGTGAATTATTTCCTACAGCCCCACCAGACCCTTGTGAGTGATGAACTTGCCTCTCATTCTGCACATAATTAACACTCCTGCTTTGGGGGGTAAGAGTGGAACAGACAGACAGAAGAAGGGTGGTTGTGCCCTGAGGACTGTGCACAGACCACACACTGAGTGCACACATCCCCTTTTGCTGTCCCCTGGCAGGGAGCAGCTCCTTGCAGAGCTGTGTGGAGCAGTGAGGATACACCCACAGGCCAGCACTCCCTGATGGGTTGGTTATTTTTCCCAAGTAGTAGCTGATAAAGAGCCTCTCTACTGGAGATTATTTCCCCCTCATTTGTATTCAGATAGACAAATCCAAACACACTGGAGACTGAGGCACACCCAGCTCTGCTGCCTCCAGCCACCAGCACTTCCCAGCATCGCTCTGTGTGGGCTGATGTGCCCGAGTTTCCTTGCAGAACCAATTCCCAAACCCTCCTGTCTGCTTCAGCATCCCAGTGCAGGCGCTGTGCTGCCCCAGCCCCGGGGGACGCAGCCAGCAGAAGGCTCCTCTGGGACACACTCCCATCACAGTCCCCACACCAAGGCAGGAGGGACAGAAACGCTCTCCCAGTGCTGGGAAAGCTCATTAAACCCACGGGGAGCAGCCCAGCAGTGCGGGGAGGGGTTCAGATGAGGGTGATGAGGCACTCCTGCCCACTGCCACCCCAGCCAGCGCGTCCAGCACTCACGGGCACGGAGCCGCTCCGGGGCCCTCTGGTGCGCGTCACTTTGCCCAGCATGATGAAGCCAGCCGTGGAGATGCTGCCCAGGGTGTTGAGGGGCTTCTCTGCTGTTTTCTTACAGTCCACGTAGAGCTTGACCTTGGAGTGGCTCACGGCCACGTGCACCTGGGCAGCAGGAGGACAAAGCTGTGTTGGAGGTCCACGGTGGGATGAGGGGGTCTCCTATTGACAGCAACACCTTCTGCCCCATCCCCAGCCTGCTGCTGGCACACCTGGGGCGTTTTTAGTGAGTGAGTGGATGGAGGGGGCTCAGGAGTGAGTTTTAGTATGTGCTTTCCCTTGTTGATCCCCTCACCTCTTCTTGGGAGAAGCCTTGCTGGAGGTGAGTAATGAACCTGCCCACAGATACCCACGGAAAGAGCTCGTTGCTCATTTGGGTGCAATCCCTTTGCTATGAGGACATGTATAGCCAAATCCCCACCCCATCATGAGTGATAAAGTGGCTTTGTCACAAGGCTGGAATCCCTTTTCCTTTCACCCAGAACTAAATGGTTACCAAAATTCTAAATTCTAAAAAACCTAATTATTTTTCAATTTTTCCTGATTATAACAACAACAGTTTTTGAAGGATGGGGTAAAAGGGAAAAATCAATATGTGGAAATCATATTTTGGCCATGAGATCCATCTGAATTCTTTACAATTATGAATTTCAACATATCTAAGAGGTTGGCCACTTCTCTGGCAATCAGGATGCAAAGCATTTGGATGATCACCCCTCAGTTTGAATGATTCTCCCTGACCAGAGTGAGATCATGAGCCACAATTCTCCCTCTCTTGATAAGGACCTTATGAAAGCTCCCATAGAATATCTTCTTCACTTCCTGCTCATCAAAGGAGACTTCCTGTAAATCACCCTTGTAGTCATGATTGAAATAGGTCAAGGATTTCTTACTGGCTGCAGGGAAGATAGGACAAATAACAGCTTAGAAATTGATTTCACACATATATACAGCAGTAAATAATTAGCCTTAAACATGGTGGAAGATTTCCTATGTTATCAAGAACTACTTCTAAACAATGGAACAAATATGTAAAAATAAAGAATGTGCTACAAGTAGAATAAAAATAAAGACATGTCTTCCAGTTGCACTGGGCAGTGATTTAAACATGAGGCTGGCAGCCACGACAAAGCTTCCCAAGACACTGCTGCTGAGTAGGGAAACCATCAAACATTCCAAGTGAGCCCTGCTGCTTACAAGATGTATGGAAGCAGCCGAATTGAATGCATTTAGCAAGAAATCTTACGGTCCAGGTTAACGCCCAGGAGAGGCTGGAAGTCCTCGTCGGTGACCTGCCACACAGCAAAGGGCTCCTTGGGCGTGTCGGGCAGCAGGCGCAGCAGGACCACGATGGTGTGCTCAGGTGGGATGGCAAACAGGTGCACATCACTGCAATGACACAAAGCAAGGGAACATCGGTGATTTAAACCACCAGAAACACCCTGCAGCTTCATCCTAGTGTTTGCTGGGCAGGGGGGCCGGCAAAGAATCACAGAATGACCAAGTTGGAAGAGACCTTCAAGATTATCGAGTCCAACCCAGCCCCAACACCTCAACTAAACCCTGGCACCCAGTGCCACATCCAGGCTTTGTTAAACACACCCAGGGTTGGTGACTCCACCACCTCCCTGGGCAGGCAATTCCAAAAATTTATCACCCTTTCTGTAAAAAAATTTTTCCTAATATCCAACCCATATGTCCCTTGACGCAGCTTGAGACGGTGTCCTCTGGTTCTGTCAGTTGCTGCCTGGAGAAAGACACCAACCTCACCTGAGTACAACCACCTTTCAGGAAGTTGTAGAGAGTGATCAGGTCACCTCTGAGTCTCCTTTTCTCCAGGCTGAGCACTCCCAGCTCCCTCAGGGGTTCCTCACAGGGTTTGTGTTCCCAGCCCCTCACCAGCCTCGTTGCCTCCTCTGGATGCACTCGAGCATCTCAACATCCTTCCCTGAGGGGTCAGAACTGCACTGGCTTTGCTCCCAGGAGCACCATCATCTGATGGTGATATGAACAGAAAGAGCCTGGACCTGCTGTGCCTGGACAGCTCTGTGGTGAGTGATGAGCCCTCGTGGGGCTTCTCCTGGTGCCTGGGGGATGCTCAGCTGGAGCAGCTGGTGTCAATCCATCACTGCCAGAGCTGCCTCAGGGAATGCCAAGCCACAGCCAGTGCAGCCCCAATGCTTTTGAGATGAGAGCTCAGTGGAGGCTTAAAAAACATCCCTGCCAGGTTCCAAAGCACTCCCCCAGGTCTCCTCTTCAAGGAGGAGGAATCGTTGCCATATATCATGGGGCAAATCTTTAAACCTTGGCACAAAACTCTTGGCTTAGGGATGTGGTTTAGTGACAGACCTGGCAGCATTAGGGTAATGGTTTGACTCAGTGATTCTTCCAGCCTAAATGATTCTATTATCCTAAATCAGTGTAAATGCCCTTCAGGGATAAGCACTGAGCCCACAGCAAAGCCCCCTCTGGGTCCCCCCATCCCAGCTGCAGGATTTAGGTTCAGCAACAGTGAGAGGATACAAGGCAATAAGGGAAGGTCAAATTGCTTTGCCTGAAACACGCCTGTAATCTGAAACAGGACACATTGGCATGGCATAAACACAGCCCATCAGGCATCTTTTTAGGACTGATTCACAAATAATAATAGAAGATTTTTTCTTTCTCACTCAGTTTCTGAAGGGATAGTGTCCTTGAAAGGCATCTATAAGAGCTGAACAAAAGGATTTGCCCATCATTTCCTGAGTAGTTAGACCAAAGGGTTCTCTGAATCTCCCCCACTCTGTTTACTCTAAGAAGCTTTGCCTCTTTAACTAAGATTAAGCGGAGTCAGTGGCTCAGTAATTAGGCTTTAAACAAAGTAGCAATGAATGTCAGGAGTCAGATAATTCTGGTTCATAATCATAAAAAAGGAATGAGGTCACAGGAGCTGCCTGGCTTGCTTGGGACCTGTGGAGAAGCTTCATAGGCAACGGAATGAGGTCAAGCCACAAGCCAGAGCTAATGGTTATTCCCTCTCATCAGTGCAGCCCAGGCAGCAGAGAGCAGCTACGAGAGTGATATTTTCTAAAGCAAAGATCTCTCTCCAAACCAGAGATATTTGGGAGAAGGGATTGAAGATGAAAATGTGACCTCAAACTGCCATCCCTGAAATGCAGGTGGCTGTGGACAGAATGCCTAAAGACTGGTGCAGTGTCCATACGTGACATGATCCTCCTGTCCATCACAGCAAATAAAAAGCTGGAAAAAAGTGATTCTGTAGAAACCAAAAAACAGCACTGTGAAAATGTTTGGCTGTACAAATCTATAATAAATACTATTGTGTCCCCTTAATTTTTACATGACAACTCATCTTGAGGAAAGTCAGGGGTTTATTTATTAATACATTAGGTAAAAACCCTCTGGCTATTTTTTCAATCTACCAATGGTTTGATTTAGCTCATCGTATTTATCATTTCATTTGGAAATTGCCAGCAGGGCTGCACCATTCCTCCCCAGAATGACCTTCCTTTGCTGTGCACAGGGCATGAGGCTGAGGATGAGGATGGCAAGAGCCAGAGCCGTGCTCCCACCTGGTCCTCTGGGTGAGCTGAATGTCCCTGAACAGGGTGAAGGTGCGGGAGCCGCTGAACACAAAGGGCTCCATGGCCACGCCCTTAATGGAGGAATATTCCTTCTCTACCAAGCCAAAAACTTCCATCATATCAAATCCTGGAACAAAGGAGAACAGAGAAATCAGTGGTTAGGCAGCAGTGCAAAAATGTCTTTGAAGAGTAGGTTGAATTAGCACAGAGAAGGCAGCAGGAGAAAATGCCCTGCATGACACAACACCAGCTCGAGTGTACCCCTCAAGGTAAAGAAGGCTGTGTGCACATTTCTTGTAATCTTTTCCTCTTGAAGAAGAGTGGGCAAAAGATGGAGGCTTTCACAAGTGTGTTTTCAAATCTTCAGGATGAAAAAAACCCCAATGAGAAAGATGTTACTCCAACGATTTCTTCCTTTCAACTACACACAAAGTATTATCTTCAAAAGGCATGGAATCAGTCCAGTAATTGCTAGCAGGGAGAGAAAATGATTTCTACTCTGAAATGCCTTGTGTGTAACAGACAGAAAAAAATTGGAAAAAAGCTTTAAAATACAAACTTTTCCATTTCTCTCTATTTTCAGGAGACACCCATGGCTGACCTGCCTTGTGTGGGCTACAGAGATTCTCCTGTGACACCTCTGACATCTTCTCTGGCTCATGCAGCTTAATTTCTCTCCCCCAGCTCATCATTAAAGCACCAAGTCATTTTCATTTCAGTTTTATGTTCAGTCAGACAAGATCTCACTGTTTGGATTCTGTTTGAGTTTATCAGAGTTTGCAGCAGACTGGGATGAAGGAGATGGTTCCTTCTTGAGCAAATGGAAGGGCTTCATTTCAGTGTGGTTCTTTCAGTCTGGATTCCCTCACTTCCCTTCACTATTCACAGTCTTCTGCAGTTTCTTGGCTTGAGTTTTTGTTTCGCCTGGGGGTTGGCCCAGGGCGCTTTTATTTCATTATTTTTTCATATCCCAGCAGTACAAGGGAGTTTGCCAAAATAAATGACCTACTTGAGGGCCATTTATCTCTAGTATGGAGCTTCTGACACTGACTCTCTTTAAAATGCACAGGAAGAGAAGGCTTGAGTCACGATTAAAAACATATTGAAATATAATCCCATTATTATCATAGAGTCATAGAACAGCTTGAGTTGGAAGGGACCTTAAAGATAATCTAGCTCCATGGAGCAACCAGACCTGAGAACTGCATTCAGTTCTTCAGTCTCACCTGTAACTCAGAACTCTCTGGGAAGGAGCTGATACCCTTTCTAAGCAGAATTCACTGCTTTCTCAGGAAGCTACACTTGCCACAAACCCATCAGCATGAACAGCTCTCATGGCTCAGGCAGAAATTCTTGCCCCCAAAATTTGTGCAGCCTGAGTGCAGAGAGCTCCTCTGGCTCTGGAGGATGCACAGGGGATCCCAGGGCCTGCTGAGAGGTTTGGAGTTTGATAGTCTGAGGAGCCTTTTTGAGATAGGAATTCAAATTCTGCTGGAATTCAAGGGCTGTTTGAAGCTTCACCTCCTTAAGGCTGGTGAAAATCCTGGTGTTAAGCACTAACAACTCAGGTGCTGCAAAATATTCTACTACCTGATAAAAGATATGTTCCAATTTTGGTTTTCACACTTCTCCCCTTTTCCTTGGGACATTTTCCCCACACTCAGCTCTTGCATATATCTCCCAAGCAGTGTTTTCACTCACAGCCCAGCAGCACCAGGGCTTGCATCTGCTACTGTACCTCTTATGGAACCTTCTCTGGAGGTGGTGGTGGGGCAGGCTGTGAGAACAGAATAAAAGGGGAAATCTATTAGAGGGGGAAAAACCAGCAGGGGATTATGGAAGCAAAATGAACACAGTTCCTTTAGAGAGAGCAAAGGAAAAACACAGCAAAATTTAGAATATCCTGCAGGTCTATTCAGAGCTTGGACTTTAACCTTATGGTTAAATGGAGAAGGAGAGAATTTATTTTTATGCAGACATAAAAGTTGTTTCTTGACTTGCCTATTAGCAAAATAAAAATAGTGTCTTTCATCATCAAACATCTCCATGATCACTTTCTTTTGACTAACTCAGCTGGCACCTGATGATATGCAATACAAGAGAGCATCATTTTGGCAAGGTTTTTTTTAAAAACAGACATCAAAACATTTCTTTTTCTTTTAACAGTGCCTCAGTAGTGTGGTAAAATAAAGATATACGCAGTTTCAAATTTTGTACCTGCAATTGAAAATACACACAGCAAAATATGTATCTCAACTTGAGAGTCTGGCTTTTGATTTCTTTCAGAAAACACAGAGAGTTTTGAAAACTTTTGCAGTTTGTCTTTCAGAAATGCTCTTGATGAATCCTTTGAGATGCCGCAGGATAAAAAGCAAGACCAGAGAAGAGATGGGGATGTGAAGGTGGAACATGAGGCACCAGGGCTGTGAGCACTCTGTTTAAAGGCTCAGGTAAAGGGGTGGTTTAGAAAACAGCTCATGAATGCTATTTTCAATCATCTCCTGCCACGTAAATCCCAGGCCATGGGTGCCAGATGGAGCTGGGACAAAGGGAATGCTTGACGCAAAATGAGAAATGTCCCTGGAAACCAAGGACACTTGACAGGACGGGCTGTCTCACAAGGGGTTTACTCATTCATCAGGATAATAGAATCTAAGAGATCATTGTACTGAGGCTGCAGCACAGCCTTGCCTTTCTTGCATCAATGCCATTTCCTACCTCAGCAGCAGCCTAACTTTTGTAAAATGTGTAAGACATTTAAAGGAGGTGACTTGTTTCCTCCAAAAGACCTGAGATTCCTAAGCCTGTAAGAGTTTCAATGCCATTCCTCATGTGGAAGAAAAGGCACCCAAACCTATGACTCTGATGGTCACAGCACCATTAAAGCCAGGATTAAACCACAAAGATTTACAAGGTGCTGTGACCTCTGTTGTTCCAACCGATGCCTAATTTTTTATATACCATAATTCCTGTAGAACCAAGTGTAAAACTGTGGGAGGGATCTATGGAAATCCATTAAAAATCAGTTTCTGAAACGTGAGCCTTGCCATGCTGAGCCTGACCAGCCCTTGCATGGAGAATCTTCAACCTATGCACTGCTCTTTCCCTTCTCCTTCCAGAAACCAAATTTTCTCAATCTTAGACAATGCTTTGGGTTGGAAGGGACCTTAAAGCTCATCCTGTTCCACCCCTTCCATGGGCAGGGACACCTTCCACTATTCCAGGCTGCTCCAAGCCCTGTCCAACCTGGCCTTGGACACTTCCAGGGATGGGGCAGCCACAGCTTCTCTGGGCACCCTGTGCCAGGGCCTCAGCATCCTCACAGGGAAGAATTTCTTCCTGACATCTAATCCAAACCTGCTCTTTGTCAGCTTGAAGCCATCCCCCCTTGTTCTATCACTCCACACACTTGTGAAAAGTCCCTCTCCAGCTCTGTCAGAACTGGAGCATGGTGAATGAAAAACAAACAAACAAAAAAAGATCCCAAAGCAAGCCGTAAACTTGTCCATTTCCAGGTATCTTTCTTGTTTGGGAGTCGGTGAGCTCACTCTGACCCTTGCCCAGGCCCCAGAGTCCCTCTTGCTTCCATCCCTGGCAATTCCCCCCTCCTTCCCAGCTGGCAGCACTGGGATTGCTCTCAGCTCTTTGATCAGGCAATGCTCAGCTTGTGGGAAGCCTCTCAGAGTCAGGGCAAGGATCCCTGACACTGACAGTTTCACTTCTGCTTTGAAGATTTTTCCCTAGACTTTCCAGCCTAAGATTCCTGCTGTCTTGTTATCTCCTCTGGTTTTTGTTTTTCTCCCCAAATCCCAGCCCAATGCAGTTATTCACTGCTCAATGAACATTCACTCCTGCAACACCAGATCATTTCTCTCAATAATTTGGTTATATATCAATACTGGAGCCTTTATTGCGCATCCAACTGTTTTCCAAACATTGTTACATATTGTCTCTCCTTCTTCAAAAAAAAGGCACTTTATAAAACAGAAGGAATTTAATATTTCTTCCATTGTCTTTTCAGTTCTCATAGCCAAATAGCTATATTAAATTCTACAAGGTGACTCATCAGCCCTTTGAGAGGTTGTTTTCTTCTTGAAAGTTCACAGGACTTTTCCACTGTGATCTGAACACCTCAATAACACTTGAAAACTTAATCTGCTATGTCCTTTGTTGGCTGTAAATTAAATTTTTTTTTTACATCTAAGCTGCCTCATTCTTCAATCTTGACTTCACTCAATAAATTTTAAAACTGAAATTTTGCTTGGAATATTTTCAAATAATGCCAGCAGTGCCACAATATCTGCATTATGATATTTACTTATTAAAAACTTTTTGTAACCCCATTAATTCAACATTTCTCACTAATCCATTTCATAGTTTGCTTTCTATCAGCTATGAGAGCATATGCTCATTAAATTTAATAAGGGACTTTACAGGGAATTTTAATTTTAAACATGTCACACTTCCCTGCACTACATTTTGGTCAAGTTGTGCAGAAATCCTCTAAAATACCATTGGTCTCTTTACTGAGCCTGGTATTAAGAAGTTCTGTGGTGTCCTTGGGTTGTCCCCAAGGGCATCTGTCAAGAGCTGATGGACCCCTCCTGCTGCTCTGCAGAGCCCACACTGAATTGAAACCAACACCAGCAAAGCAAGGCTTTAGAGGAGATGATTTACCCTCTGCTTTAGGTGGGATGAATCCTCGGATGGAGGGGAATTTAGACAGCACTGGAGCTGGAAGAGAAAGCAATCATAGAATCAGAAAGTTGGAGAAGACCTTAAAGACCATCAAGTCCAACCTTTGACCAAAATCCTCCACAGCCACTCAACCACATTGGGAACGGCCACATCTGCTTTAACACTTTCAGGAAGGGTGACTCTAAATGCTGCTTGGGGAGCATTTTACAATGCTTAACCACTCTTTCAGTGAAGAAATGTTTCCTAGTATCTGACCTGAACCTCTCCTGGCCCAATTGAGGCCATGCCTGAGCTCTGTTGTCCAAGATTGTGACGCCAGGCTCGAAACCCAAAGAGCCGCCAGCCCTTCGCGCTCGTCTCAGATTTGTCAATAACTCACAGGAGTACAGAAATTGGGGCAGGATTTTCACTTTTCAAGGCCAATATTCTATTGCTGAGCAAACCCCTGGCTTCAGGCAGAGTGTCTCAGCAGAGGTGGCAGCTGGAGGGCAATGCAGGAGGTGCCCACCCCAGCTGAGCCCCGTACCTGTCCGGCCCGTGGTGGAGGTGCTCTCGCTCTCTCCCGTGTAGTGGATGGCAGAAATTGTCACCTTGTAGGCTCGATCAGGCAGCAGGGACTGCAGGGTGACGCTGCTGCTTTTGCCTGGAGCCATGATCTGCAATGGGGGAAGAAGAGATCCCAGTGATTGGGGCTCTCACCCACTGCCCAGAGTTAGGTGGGGCTGGCTCAGAGCAGCATTCCTGCTTGGTTCAGCACAGCCAACCTGTCTATGTGCTGCTGTTGGACTAGCAATGGCCAGAGGAAAATAATTTTCCCATATAAAGACCCCACTATTCCCCATGGAAATGCAGCAGAAGTGCTTTATAACAGGATTATCAAGCTGTTTAAGCAGGGAATCTTTTAAAATAATTATATTTAATCTCCCTAAGCCAGAGGGGCAGTAGGTTTATCCCCCACCCCTCTGCCTCCAAGAATTCCCTCCCCAGTTCAGGGAGCAGAGAAAGCTGTGCTATTAGTGGCTTTGACGGAGAAAAATATCTTAATTACAAAAGAGTCTCAGAGTTCGGTTTACAAAGCAACACATCAGCAAGAAGAGATTTGGTTGTGAGCCCTGATATCCTAAACCTGACTGGAGTGAGCAGAGTTCCTCTGGTCACATTGTCCCCCACAAAGGAGCTGGGCACTCACAGTTTGCTGGGCAGCAGCATCAGAAACGGGGCTGTAGGTGATTTTGTAGTGCTGGACTCGGCCATCAGGAGGGGTCCAGTGCACCTGGAGGCTGCTGGGCGTCTCAGAGCTGATGAAGAGGTTGGTGGGTGGGCTCCAGGAATCTGTGACAGGGATGGAAGGTGAGCAGCACAAAGAGCAGGGGGAATTCTCTGTAAATGGGGCCAGCAGTGTTTGCTTCCAGGCCCTTTTCTGAACGCCTCAGTGTCGCAGACATCTTTTATGAAAAATCTTTTCTTTAAGATTTTTCCTCCTGAGAAGCTGTGAGGCCTCAGGAACAAAATGTAAACATTGATTATCTGCTGCTGTGGAATGCAACAGGTGGATCTTTGATTGGCCCATGTTGGATGTTTGTAATTAATGGCCAATCACAGTCAGCTGGCTCGGACACAGAGCCAAGCCACAAACCTTTGTTACCATTCTTTGCTATTCTATTCTTAGCTAACATTCTGATGAAATCCTTTCTTCTATTCTTTGAGTATAGCTTTAATGTAATATATATCATAAAATAATAAGTCAAGCCTTCTGAAATAAGGCGTCAGATCCTCATCTCTTCCCTCATCCAAGAACCCTGTGAACACCATCACACCTCAGTGCTCTGCTGTGCAGGTAAACAACACTCAAGGCAGCCACAAGCACCCAGGAAAGAGGGAAAAATAATTCTGGAGGGTTGAGGATTGCCCAGCTACAACACACCACAACTCAAACACTCAGTAATTCCAAGCCTAGGACATGGGGAAAATTCTTGCAAATGTGAAAGAGTCCTGGAAGCACAAGGCAAAGAGACCCATTGTACCCATCATGAACAAACACCAAGGCTGCTTGAACTGGAACTGAATTTCATCAAGCTGGACAAACAGCTTTACTGGCAATTAAACCTGGATCACACATCAGAGTTAATCCATCATCATTTCTAATATTTTTCAGCTTTTTCTGTTTTAAAATTATTCTTAAAAAAAATCGCAGAGCATCCAGCACACCAGAGTTCTGTCTGGAGCTTCTGACATCAACAACCACATCCCTGGAATGGGTCACACAGGGTGCCTGAGCTATCCCCTCTTCTCTGGCCCTGTCCTAGGATGGCTGGAGGGGTTCCAAACAGGTGATGGGCTGAGCCAGACAACCAGAAAGGAGTTTGCCAGAGACCATAGCTGAGCAATTTTTAATTACATAAATGCATTTCTTTCCCTGGGGTCCTGCTGTGCAGCAAACTGGATCTGACGACAGAGGCTCTTGTGCTGGAGGGATTTCTCTGAGCAGAGGTTGAGGGAAGAAGGGAAAGGCAGAGTGGGCTAAATCAGGTCAAAAAGAGGCTCAAGAACATGGGGTTGTCTGCTCCTGGGGCATTTCCAAGCATAAAATCATGTGTCTGTCCTTGAACTCATGCTGGTGTGAAGACACAGAAGTTCTGGACAAAAAAAAGAAGAATTTATTCAGAAGACACTGAAAATTATGGGTGAGCCCTAAAGACAGTCAAAGAAACACACTAAGGTGATGAGGTTTTTATTCTGCACTTTTCCTGTAAGGATGTTCTGCCCACCCAGCAAAGCCTGGGGTGACCTTAAAGCACAGGTTGAGTGAAGATCATTTCCATTTTCATTGATCTTCCTTCTCTTTTGTTTAGGAAATAAGCTTAATTTTACTGAGGCTGAACTGAGATTGCAGCAGCTGAATCAGGCTGGAGGTGTTGCTGTGCACCACCGTGAGGCAAAGCAGAGAAGAAAAGAAGAACAAAGTCACTTCAGCAGCACTTTTATCAGTCAGTGATGCATCTTTGCTGCGTGCGCTGGCATTTCCTTCACCTGCGGTCAGGGGACACAGCTGAAGTGAACTTTAAAGGGCAAGTTAGGGCAAGTCTTTGGAGTCAGGTTTATTCTGGAAAGCCTTCAGGCCTGGTAGGGTTTGATGGCCTGGATCTGACAGACAGGGGACAGGACATCTCCTGAAGCTGCCCTGGAGGACAGAAGCATCCCTGCCTGCATCTGTGGCTTTGTTTGCCTCCTCACCCTCTGCTCCTCCACAGGAGCAATCCCTGTGTGCTCTCAGGTCTAACCAGCATTACAGGCACACAAATACTCAAATAAGAATAAAACCCTAGCCTCCACTCACTCCAAACGCTCACCTGCAAGGATTATTATGTATTAACTACAAGCCATGTGTTTTCCTGCCATGGGTTGAAGCTTCATTCCCACATTTTTATTTTATTTCTTTTATTTGCCATGCACACTCTATCAGGAGCAGTGCATCCTCAGTGAGGAGGTGGATAAAGAGATTTCCCCACAGCTCAGCTGGAGGAGCAGGGCACACAAGCACTTTGTGAAACACTTCGGCAGCAGCTCCCATCCAAACTGCCCTCTCCTTGTCCTTCAGGACCATCAAGGGGCTCTTTTCTTTTGCTCAAGTTCTTTTTCCGCAGCCCGGATGAAAGAACTCTCCCTCAGTACAAAAGGAGGTGCTTGTCTGATGCTCAGCAGGACCAAAGCCACCCCTTCCAGCATTTTCCATTCAGCAGCACCTCCATGTCCCAGCAGATTCCTCCAGGAAAGCATCCTCTGCACTCCCTGTGCTTGCTGGGCGGGTTTGTGTTTGAAGCACCACTAAAGATGTTTATTAGTGTGACAAGTGATCACTGTGAAAGCCTTTGGTCAAGGATAAGGACTTTGCTACACTTGCCAATTTATAAAACACACTGAAAGGAGAGCTCAGCTCAGATGAGAATTCAGTCTAAATATAACAGAGAAAAAAAAGAAACATCAGAACTGTGGGTAAGAGGCGCATTTTGACAATTTTGTTGTCTGTGGGAAATACATCAGCATGCTTTTGTTTCTGCTCTGCCTCTTGAAAGTCTGCAGGGAAAAGTTTGCTAACTGGGTTACTGAAAAATAATCCCAAACTTTTTTATTTCCTCTAGTCAAAACAAAGAATTTTAAAAAATCCAATATCTCCAAGACAAGAAGGAGCTTGTACCACATCAATGTCTCCAAATTTTCTTTTCCAGCTAAAGCTACTCACTTATTTCAAGTTCATAAAAAGACAAATCTCAAACCATAACTTTGAAACAACTTTTTCTCCTGCCAGCAAGATGAGTGACCCCATCCCAGTCCTTCCAAATGTCACATCACACTGATGATTAGTTGTTGGTTTTTATAGGAGGATGATGTTTCTGCTGTCCTGTATTTTGTGAGGGATTGGTGTATGCAGGGTCCCATGACGATAACAAATTTGGTCTCAAAATGGGTGTTTCAGGTGAGACAAGAGGCATTACTGGCCCTGAATAAAATTGGTGTTTTTCCCTCACCCCAGGGGCAGAACTTGCTTCCATTTCACAGAACCATAGGCAAGGAACGTTGCTCTGACCTGGCAATTTTTTCCCTTGACATTCAAAGAAGAAAGTATTTCAGGGAGAGGATCTTGTGTTACCAGTTCCTGCTGAGTTTCACTTCAGTCCTTGCCCTTAAACTTCAGCATTTCTTGGAAATTCTACCAAGACATTTTTAAGAATAACTTCATGACTTGACCTATCCTTACATAAAGGGATGTTGCCAAGAGAGAAAAAGAGAAAAGCAATGATGAAAGCAAAAGAAAGCATTTCCTCCCTCCCACAACCTCCTTTAGCAGACACTTTGGGTATTATTCAGCACAGCCTGATCAATGCTGCTCACCACCTAGCAACCCAAAGTCTGCCCTCCTGAGGGGATCCAGGGAGCTTTCATCACTGTTTCAGCCCTCAGAATTCCATTTTATAATGAAAATTAAGGGGGAAAGGGCTCAAAAATCAGACCAGGAGGTCAGGGTTTTCAGATAACACCAGAGATTTTCATTCTGTGTCTGAATGAGTTTATCCACCAGCCCTGATGGAGACTAACACCACTGGACATCTTGACAAGGCACAGTACAGGGTGGCAGCTTCTGCTTGAAACACTGAATATTTGAAATGTAACCATATCCCAGGAGACCTCAGAGTCCTGCCTAGGGCCACATCATCCCATACATTCATTGCTCAAGCCTTCAGCAATTTTCTGGCATCCCCAAATTCCCCCTGACCTGCCCCAGGGCAGCCCTGGAAATCACCGGCCACCCCCTCTGTGCCACTTCTCCTCTGTGGGCACTACTTACTTTAAACTCTAGAAAAGAATTAGCATCAAAACATTGATTTCACCTGCAAATATTGGCTGGAAGGAGTGTGGCAGTGCCCTGACTGCTCCTGCAAAGGGAGCAGCAGCTCCCAGGCACTGAATCCTGTGCTGGCTGCACACCTGGCTGTCGCAGACATCTTTTATGGAAAATCCTTTCCTTAGGATTTTTCTTCCTGAGAAGCTGAGAGACCTCATGAACAAAATGTAAACATTGATTATCTGCTGCTGTGGAATGCAACAGGTGGATCTGTGATTGGCCCATGTTGGTTGTTTCTAATTAATGGCCAATCACAGCACAGCTGGCTCAGACAGAGAGCCAAGGCACAAAACTTTGTTATCATTCTTTTTTTTTCTGTTCTTAGCTAGCCTTCTAATGAAATCCTTTCTTCTATTCTTCTATTATAGTTTTAATGTAATATGTATCATAAAATATTAAATCAAGCCTTCTGAAACATGGAGTCAGATCCTTGTCTCCTCCCTCATCCAAGAACCCTGTGCACAGCTGCACACCTGGCTTTCTGGAGAATTCTATTTTCTTCATGCAGGAGGCAGAGCCTGACAATTCCCAAGGCTCCAGCACAAGGACAGCAGCTGACAAGCAGAAATCAAATTGCTTTCCCTGCCCTGCTGGGGTGCCAGCAGCAGCAGCAGCAGCAAGGACTGGCTTGTGCAAATGTGCCCAGAAGGGCCCTGCCACGTGTCATTGTGCTGGGCTGAGAGAGCTCCTCTGACACTTCATAATTCATAGCTTAAAACGTAGTAATTAATTTTCCTACAGCCTCCAAACAGCTCTAATTGTCCTCTTGTCATCATATATCAGTAGGATGCTTGCTTTTCTTTTTTTCTTTGCCAGTGTGCAGCTCCAAGGTACTTGTCTGAGGTCGTTTCCTATAAAAATGGTTTTAATACTTATTATTAATAAAACCTGAGCTTCTTATTCTAAGATTACCACTTACTTCAAGCTTCATCAGCTCAACATCAGCCTAAATGAGTTTATTCTGCAGAGGAGGACGAGATCTGAGAGGAGAGGGAGGACTGTTGGTGTTGAAGTGTTCCATTCATTTCAAACAAAGCCATTTTATAGGCAATATTTATTACCAGGACCTGTGGGAGTGCCAGTTTTTAACCTCATATCCTGCCTGTACAAAGCCAGATTTAGGCAATGCTTCCAAGGCAGTGTGCCTGCAGGATTGCCTCCCATGTTTGTAAATGCCCTCAGTGAGGCAAACTCAGCAATGACAGAGCTCAGGAAATCCTCACCCTGCCTACAGACAATATTTTATTAACAAGAACCATTCCTTAGGCAGCACAGGGACACGTTCAGCTGGACACCCTCTGAATTTATTTCCATCCATGCACTACACTGAGGCAGGGAGGGATGAAATGTGCTCCGCATGGAACACGTGCAGGGATTATCAGTGTGATGGGATTGCCCAGCCTCTTTCTCTCAGGACAGACTGAGAACATTTTCACACAGAAGCCTAAACAACCATCTCTAGCTTTATTCAGACATTCGTGTGTGTGTTTTCAGAGCTGGAGGTGACCAGTCTGAGCTGCAGGAGTGTGCTGGGTTGTGAGGGATCCCCTGCCCTGTCTGTCACCCTGGGCTGTGGATGGTCACTTACTGGTCCTGTGGTGGACAGACACAGTGTCACTGCGAGCTCCATCTTTGTAGTAGGCCCAGATGGATATTTTGTAGTCAGTGTTCTTCTGCAGGCCGGGCAGGACGGCTGTGGCCACATTTCCAGCCAGGGAGAGCTGCACAAGGACGGAGAGGAGAGGGGTCAGCCCCACTGCCAGGCATGCCCAGGCTGCTCCGTGCCCCCAGGTGCCTGGCCCACAGCTTGTCCCCAGCACAAATGAGTTAGCACTGGGCTCTGGGGCTAAAGTTTGGGGTTGCACACGTGTAAGCAAAGGCAAAATTGCAGCTGTGAATGATGCAGAGCAGATGCCTGTGCATGGCAGCCCAGTGATGACCAGCAGCTCCTGCAGCACCGCAGCACAGAGCTCTGACACAAGGCAGAGAGCACAGAGTTCCTCTGATGAGTTTCCAGCTTTTAGGGGAGCTGGGGACAGAAGCCCCAGCATCCCTCTGTTCCAGCCCAAATAGAAATTATTTGGTCTCACTCATTGCAGGAGAGACTTGGGCATTAAGCCTAGATTTAAACTGCTGTTTGACCTCATACTGAAAATAGGGGCTTCAGATGGAAGGGGGCACCTGGTCCATCCCTGCCAGATCTGCACCAGTTCTGTCTCTGCTCATTCTCCTCTGAGTGCTCCTTACTTGGACCTCATCCTTCCCAAAGAGCAGTCTCCCAAAAATATCAGTGCTTCCTAGCACTGAGGAGAAGAGAAAATGCTTCACCTTCTTAAAAGCAATGCCTCCAGCTATAAATACTTGAGTGCTGTCTTTTTCTTGTCCACAACATCTTGACATTGGGGACTGGTGATCCTCTGCAACCCCAGATCTTTTTTCTACTGAATTGCTTCTTAGCTATTTGTTCTACATCCTGTATACCTATGGTTAATTATTCCTGCCTAAGCTTAATACTTTCTGCTTGTCCCTATTAAATTTCATCCTTGAGGTTTCCCAGAACACTTCTGCAATCTTCCCAGAGCCTGCAGGACTCTGCCCTGCTGTCCCTCCTGCTCCCAGCCCTCAAGGTGACTGCTCCACTGAAAGCCAGACCCAGCAGGGATCCTGCTGAACTGTTCAATTGCTGGAGTGCATTGCCCTGAATAGTTTCACACAGTCCTCTGCCACTCCAGCAGGTGAGCTCAGAGCCAGCCCAGCCTCCCCAGAGCTGTGTGTGGGCTCATACCCTCGTACCTCCTGAGGCTTCTCTCCACTGGCTGTGCTCCACTTGATCTGGTAGACAACCACGTCCGAGGCAGCCACAGCTTCCCACTGCAGGCGGAGGCTGTTCCCAGAGAGCTCAGTGACCTTCAGGGCACGGGGAGGGGGCACCTTCACTGCGGGGAGCACAAGGAACACGAGCTGAGGAGCAGGCTCTGACAGCACCTTGTCAGAGCCAGGGTGGGGAGCAGATGGCTGGGGAGCAGAGCATCACCCAGGCAGGTGTCTGAGGCCAGCCTGTCTGTCGCTTCTTCAGACCCAGATGACAGCAGTCATCAGGACAGACAGGGGCAAATTGTTTTTAAAGCCCTAATTAAGACAGGTTATCTCGTTTATGGGGAGCACAGATATCACATTGGTTTTGTAAAGGGAAGAAGGCTAGGAGGGCTCTCAAGGATGCAGAGGTTAGTGATACATCATGCTTTTCTTCATTTGCTTCTTTTCTTTATCCCTTCCACCTCATTTTGAGCATAACACAATTGGACATATTCCACACACAAAGAACAGCAGCCATCTGTGCTCTGTGCAAGGGTTTTGACCACGAGCTGCTGGGGCCAGTCTTTAAAACATCCAAGTTCAGAGACACACAAACCAACTTTGTCACTTCTTACTGAGACCAGAAGTATTTCCATTCCTTACTTACAGGTGGTGACATTGCCAGTAATTGGAAAGGAGTCCCCTTCATCATACGTGGATCTGACACTGATGAAGTATTGTGTGAGGGAGGACAGAGGTCTCAGGACAGTGGATGTTTCAGTGCCAGGAACTTCCACCTGCAGTGGGGAGTTGCATGAGTATTGTAAGACAGAGGGTGTAAGACAGTGGGCTTGTTCAGTCTGAAGAAAAAGAGACACTTTATTGCAGCCTTTCAGTATTTAAAGGAAGCTTATTAGAAAGATGGGAACAGACATTTTAGCAAGGCCTGTTGCTATAGGACAAGAGTTTTAAAATAAAAGAGGTAGATTTAGATGAAGTATAAGGAAGAATTTTACAACAAAGATGGTAAAACACTAGCACAGGTTACCCAGAGGTGGATGCCCCATACCTGAAAAAATTCAAGGCCAGATTAGATGGGGATTTGAGCAACCTGATCTAGTTGAAGATGTCCCTGCTCACTGCAGGGGGGTTGGACTGGATGGATGGATGGATGGATGGATGGATGGATGGATGGATGGATGGATGTCCCTTCCAACCCAAACCATCCTGTGACTCTAGAGGTACAGCTGCAGAGAGTTCAGCATGCAGCGATAACCGCAGCCAAAGCGCCCATTTCAGAGTCACAACTCTGCCAGCACTCCGGCTCTCCCTGCACCATGCTGAAGGAGAACAGGGCATTATCCAAACCCCCGGGTGTCTTTTCCTCCCCCCAGCCCTTGAGGACCCACCTGCCCAGCGTTGCCCCCTCTGCCAGAGACATAGGTGAGGTGGTGGGCACGCACAGCTGGCGCCGCCGGCTCCCAGCTCACCCGCACGGACGCGTGGCTCAGCTCCGAGAAGCTCAGGTACCTGGGGGGACTCAGGGCCACTGCAAAAACAGTTAGTGACAGCACTGCCAGCCTTCACAGGCTGCACAAATGCCACCCACTGCCTCCTGCTGCTCCTAGATGATCCCAGCTTGAACTAAGAGGCTCGCTCATTACGCAGGAAAATATTCCCTTTATTCACTGGGATGCCTTGTGAAGGCTGACCTCGAAGGGAGGCTAGACAGAGTTAAAGAATAAAGTAGGGATTTATTAGCAGGCCTCCATGGATAATGCTTGGGCAGTGCAAGAGCTCAGCTAGGGCTGCACCCAAGATGAACCAAAAAGGTCACAAAATGCATGACCGGTCATAAGGTCTCTCACTTTTATAAGTTCTGCTCCATTTCCATATTGGAGTTAATTGTCCAACTATAGCTTTAGCTTATGAAGTCCCATCCTTCTTGTTTTTTGCTCTTCAGCCCAAGTTGTTTATGCTCTTGGGCCTGAGATTTGGATCATTTGTCCTTGGTCCCCAGCTAGAGAAGGAATTGTTTTGTCTAGCTACTCTGCGCAGAGAGCTTTCTATTTCCTAATATGAAACTCAGGTTTACACACTAAAGCAGTACAGAATCTGAAAAATATAAAAGCTAAAACCCGAGGCATCAACTACCACACACACACCTGTGGAAGGCTACAAAGGGCTGCCATAGATTTAGGTGAGGAAACAGTCAGATGATCACCTTTTCTCCCCCAGACGACAAAGACTTAAAGGAATACCTCTTTCAGGGTTCCTTTATTACCAGGGGAACACCACTCCTTTGTCACAGCTTACCCTACAAATAGAGATCCCCTTGGGGACCAATATTCGCTTCAGATCCAACAGAAAAGAGGCAGCATGTGCACAAGCCACATGCACAATATGGGAAGCACCTCACTGAACACAACTCTCCTGCCTTGAGTGTTTAATAACAGCTCAGTAAGCAGCAGCAGCAGCACTTACAGGTGGTTTCCTGGATGCTGGCTGGATCACTGGCATCTTCCCCATACATGGCATACACTGCCACGGAGTACCCCGTGCTGGGGGACAGCCCCTCCAGCAGCACCTCGGGCTGGGTCACCTTCACCTGCCAACAGAGACGGGGTTTAGGGTACCCTTCAGCTCTAAGGTACCTCCCAATGCATTTAAGACAGCAGGACCTTACAGAGACACAGATCAAGGACCCTTTGGTTACACTAACGGGACATCTCCACTCTAGAATGGTCTTAGAACCGTAGTATCACAGAATATCCCAAGCTGGAAAGGACCAAAAAGGATCAGCAGAGTCCAAATCCTGTTCCTGAACAGGAAAATCCCACCATGTGCCTGAGAGTGTTGCACAAATTCTCTTTGACCTCTGTCACCCTGCTGCTGTGAGTATCCCATGCCCACCCACCCCCTGGGTAAGGAACCCTTTCCTGATATCCCCCCCTAAACCTAAACCTGCCCTGACACAGCTCCAGCTGCTCCCTCAGCTCCTGTCACACAGAGCAGAGATGGGAGCTGCTCCTCCCTTCCCCTCATTCCCCTCCTCTCCAGCCCCTTCCCCACCTGGGCAGGTGCTCTGCAGTGCTCTGCCTCTGTGACACCCAACCCCTGGGGATGCACAGCACCTCCTGCTAACCCTGCTCTGCAGAGCCCCGAGTCTCTCACACCAAAACGCTGCTCTGGGTTGGATCAGGGGGCATCCAAGAATTATGATCCCGCTTTTCCCAGAGCCATGGGAAGCTGCGGCTGGAGCGCTGCCGGGCTGCTGCCATCTGCTGCCAGCACAGCGCGGGCACAGCCCTGGTCCTTGAGCTGCAGAAAGGCACCACGGGGACATTTAGGAGGCTGCACCCGTTGGAACACAGCTTATAAGAAGGGGGGAACATTTTAATGCTGGTTTTGCTGACATCCCGTAGGTCTGGAGCATTGCACTCCTGCAGGGAGTAGGTCAGGTAACTGTGGAAATGTGTTGGCATGCTGAAATGCAAATTTGAGTGTTGGTGTTGCTTCAAGTGTTCTGGATCTTATAAAAATCCCATTATTATGCCCTGGAAGCAGAGTATTAATTGTTCTGGTTTGAAAACCATCCTGTCCCTATTGCTGTGCATTCAAAGGGGGAATCTCAAACAGACAATAAATGTTCCTCCCCACTCACTTTGTTTTTTAAATTCATATCCTCAGCATACAGGTACTCCAGATAAGGCGTTAACATGCACAACAAAGGGTTCTTAGATGTTTCTAAGGATTTTCCATTCTTCAAGCATTGTTTTATTCATCTGCAGTGTTGTAGGTCTGTTTTCAGATGTCAGCAAAATCCACCCTAACACATTTTCAATTAACATTTAAAGACACACAGAGTCAAGATGTTTATGTACAGCCTCGAGGATGCAGTGATTACACTTGAAGCTGCAAGCATGTGAGTTCAGTGCCTGGGTTTCCAGGGCCCCAGGAGGCAGCCAGATCTCTCCCTTGACTTAATTTCCCATATGAAACCCTCAAAGTTAGAAATTGTTTTGAGACAAACAATAAAAAAAAAAAAAAAAAAAAAAAAAAAAAAAAAAAAAAAAGAATATTCTGTGAAGGCTGTTTCTGGCAATAGTTATATTTTTTCTTTGACCACATGACACCAATTGCCAAAGCTTAGAGATAGCAGTAAACTCAGCCCAGACAGAGAAAAAACAATGTTATCACCATTGTCACAAACTCTACCTCTGCTGTGTAGTCCTCTGCTCCATCAGGGGCTGCAGAGCAGAGCACCAGGTAGTGTGTGGCTCCCTGGGCTGCTTCCCAGCTCAGCCTCAGGCTGTTGTGGCTCCGCTCAGAGACGCGCAGGGAGCGAGGGGAAGACAAAGGCACTAAAGGGAAAAATAAGGCACAAAGGTACCCTCAGTGAATGAGATCTGAAACAACTCAAAACCCAGGGGACAGCCGGCTTTACAACAGCTACCGCAAGCTGGTGGGCACTTACCCCATGCCTAACACAGTCTCTATGCTACAGAGAGTTTAACTCACTTGGAGACCATGGATTTAAAATTTTTTTAAAAAGCAGCAAAGAGTTGCAATATATTCCTAGCAGGGTGTGTTACTGCCACATTCTGCTTTGCAGAATGACAGAGGTGGAAAGGACCCCTGCCCAACCAGCTGCTCAAAGAACAGGTTGCTCAAGGAGTCTTGTCTGGTTGAGTTCTGAGCATCTCCACAGATGAGAGATGAGATGAGCTCTCTCCAGAGAGCTGTAGGCAGGCTAAACCTGAGCTGGAAAATACCCAAGGCAGGCTCCAGTGTGAGATGGCCAGAGCAGCCATCAGCTCACTTCTCTCTACTCACAGGTGGAGGTGACTCCTCTCAGCCCATCGCCCACGGCGCTGTCGTACACGGGGATCACCGACACCAGGTACTCCGTGTGCGAGGTCAGGTTGGACAGCTGCAGGGAGGACACTGCTCCCTCCAACACCACCTGCAAGCACAAGGCAGGGCTCTCAGGGCAGGGAGGTGCTGCTGCTCTTCAGTGGAACGGCTGAAGTGGCCGTCCCTGGCCAGTGTGGCTGCCCCGTGGCAGATTTGTGCCCAAAGACATGAAGTGCAGTTCCCTCGGTGCTTTGTGCTAGGTAAATCTCTCCAAAACAGAGAGGTGAGAGGCAGAAAGGATTGCTGTCCTCTAAGCCTGGGATTTGTGCAAACACTGAGCACAAAACTCTAGTCATGCTCTCACTGAAATCAATGGAAATTCATCCACAACTTGGATTTGCTTTTTCTAAATCCTATCCATTGCAGATGAGTATTCTTGGACAGATCTCTGTACCCGAGTGTCCTCTTTGAGTCAAAACACATGATTTAGGGCGGGTATAAGACTGCCTAAGAGAAAAATCAGCCTATTACCTCATCACATTTACACTCATCATGCATTAAATTTCATCTCTGGAATAACTGATGTCCCACCCCACCCTCTTTTTGTCCACCCAAGCCTACTTTAATTCCCAGCCACCATCTGGAATCTGTGGCAGCCTCAGGTGTCCAGGGAAAGGTCTCTCACCTCTCTGGGGGTCCCACCCTTGGATGGATAATACACAACCCTGTATTTCTTTGGTGGTTTCAGAGGAGGGCTCCAGGCCAAGTGCATGCTCTTGGAGGTCACAGCAGATATTTTCAGGTCAGTTGGGCTGAGCTGGGGACCCGTGCTCACAGGGGTGTCTTTCACAGCGCTGCCTAGGAATTAAAAACACAGTTATTTTCTTACATTCACACTTCTCATGCCGAACATACTTTCCAGCTCATAAATACGAGTGACATTTTTCAAATCAAGTTGCAATCTCCTTCCCTATAGAGACTTTCTTCTAGACTGCTCTGAAATAAATATTTTAAAACTGGGTGTACAGAGAACATAAATACTCCATAAAGAGCAGGCTGTGTATTTTGCTGCGTGCTGCAAATAATTCTTCAACACAAGCCTGTGTTCCTCAATCACAAAAAATTGCTAAAATTAACAAGCAAAAATTACTTTGGTTTCTTTTTGAAGAAGCTAATTTTTCTTCAGCTTAACCCTAATATTTGTAAAATATCTAATTATATCAAATATAAATCAATAAGAATAAATTAATTTATTTACACGAATGTCCAGAGCATTAAAATAAAATTATGTTTGAAATCTAGATGTTCCCATTCTGCTTAGGTCAATTTTAGAGCAAAAGATATAGAAATATGTACACTATATTTCTCCTGAGGATCTAAGCTAACATCTGGAGAGGTTCTTCATGGTTTTCATCATGCAAACTGTTCTCCAGCAAAGGAAAGAAATGGCTGCTTGATTTGAACTTGAAAATACCTTGGAGATCCAACATTCAAAGTTTAGTGGAGGAAAAAAGAAATGCATGTAGGTGTTTTATCATCTCCTCATCCTACCTCCATATTTACCCCATAATCTTTCCCCAGTATATTTTCATACTAGTTCTTCTGCTTTTTCTGTCTCTTTTAGGTTGGGAGAAACTCAGAAAAGGAGACGGATACAACACATTTACCACACCATATGATAAAGGAAGAGGGAAGGAATATAATGGTAATTCCCTATAATGGTAATTGCTGTCATTAGGTGATTTTCTCCTCCAAGAGGAACGGACATGGTGAGCAGCAGTGTGGGGGGACAGAATAGAAGAAAAATAAATATAGTGCAGAAAGTAATCTCACCCCCAAGGAGTTGCAGCTGGGCCAGTTACCAAAGATTAGGAACAGGCCTGATTTTAACAGGGCACAGCTGTGACCAATGAGAAAAAGAGTAGGTTGGTTGGTTGAGAAGGGAATTCGAGCTTGTTGGCTACTTTGTGAAGAAGAAAGAGTCAGTGCTCTGAGGAGATGCCCATGAGAAACACCAAGGAAGCATGAAACTTTTGCAATAAGGAGACAACAGCATGGAACCGCTGAAACAAGAGGACAACACAGCAGGAAGGGAGGCTCCACTTCACCTGCGGATTCCTTGTGGCTCCTCTCCTTGATCCTGGTGCACAGGACCCGTGTGAGCTTGCCCACCAGGGAGCTGAGCAGGGGGAAGTCCAGCACGTTGTAGACGGTGAGCTCCAGCGGCTCTGAGGCCACCTGCCGCAGCTCCGCCTCGTCCGCGTTCTTCACCCCTGCCAACACAGAACTTGAATTTGCAAACAACCCCAGCGTGGGAAGAGATAAGAATCTTGACTCCATGTTTCAGAAGGCTGATTTATTATTTTATGATATATGTTATATCAAAAGAAAATGATATAATAAAACTCTACTAAAAGAATAGAAGAAAGGATTTCATCAGAAGGCTAGCAAGGAATGGAAAAGAATGATAATAAAATCTTGTGACTAACCAGAGAGTCTGAGACAGCTGGACTGTGATTGGCTGTTAATTAAAAACAACCACATGAGACCAATCAAAGATTGCACCTGTTGCATTCCACGGCAGCAGATAATTGTTGTTTACATTTCATTTCTGAGGCCTCTCAGCTTCCCAGGAGAAAAGGTCCCAACAAAAGAATTTTTCATAAAATATGTCCGTGACACCAGGCTGAGAATGCCCCACACAGGGCTTCACCACCACCCTGCTCTCCCAGCACAGTGATGTCTTTTCCTGCACCAACCAGCTCAGCCCAGCCTGGGAAGAGCTTTCTGCTCAGAAAGCTTTTAGTGGCCTGGAGACAGCCTGGTGAATCTTCCTGCTGTTTTCCTGCCTCCTCACCACTTGCAGGCTTGGCTGTCAGAAAGGTAGATGTTTTTCAACCTGAGAGGCAGTTGGCATAAACATGAGGGACTGAATGAACAAATAACCATTTTATATTTATGAGGTGCCAGCGCTCCCCACAGAGAGCCTGTTGTTCGTCAGAACATCACATTGCATTTCAACAGTCAGGGATGAGTAAAAAGCAGCCCTTTTATGTAACAGAAATTCTCCATCTCACAGCATCCTCCATCCTTCAGCTCCCCCTCCTCATTAACTCTCTGCTGACCAAGCTCCACAGTACAACTCATTTTGCTTCCCAGAGTTTGGTTCCCTAACACTGTCCAAGGAGGCTCAGCAGCTCTCCTCCCTCCATAAATGCCACTTACCTGCATGACCCCACGCAATAAAACCTCACTTGCATGTCCCCAACATAAATTAGCCCAACATAAATTAACCTAAACTTTTGAAGATTGCAATTTTAGGGGAGCTTTTATGTAACTTTATTGCTCATGTATCAGTCTCCAGCAGACCCCGTGTGCTCCTCAAGGCCAGAGCTGCTCAAGGCCATTCTGTGTCTCGGTGTTGCTGGCAGACAGTGAAAAGCAGATAATATTGTTATTCAGAGAAATGGGAAGTTGTGAGAGGCAGTAATTACACAGGAGGTCCCCTGCCATCCCCAATACAATGTTCTCTTGCCCAGTTCCACAGCTGAGAATATTGTTTTCATGGCACTGGTCCCTGAGGCTCCCAAAGGTCACTAGATGGGAGGTGTGAAATCTCTCATGTGAATACCTTCCCCCCAAAAAATACATCCTTTCAAGACACTGCCTGGGCTGAATAAATGAGTTAATTTTCATCTGAGCCACAATGTAATGAGGTCTCACCCACCACTTCAGTTCTACAGCCTCAGGATGCTTCTGTCAAAGTTGAGGGAACATAACCTTCAATTTGAAGATGACCAAAAATAGGTTGGCTTTGTCCTACAGCTTATCAATGGCTGTGATCTTACCAATGGCAAATATCTCTATGCCCAGGTTTTTCAAGGTCTGAGCAGCCAGGTTGGCATCATCCTGGGACTTCCCATCAGTCAGGAGGATTACCAACTTCTCAGCCTCCAGCCGGGCACCAGCGTCTGGTTTCAGATTCTGCTCCAGGACGTGGGTCAGTGCCAAACCTGGAGAGGGGCAGAGATGGAGGTTGTGCCACAGCTTTCCAAAAAAACCACATGTTTTCTCTCCTCGCCGGTGGCCACAGCCCCCACAGAGTCCATAATCCATGGGAACAGCTTTCCCCACTGTTCAGAGCCCTGCCAGGTGGAGTTACCTGTAAAGGTGTTGCCGCCCTTGTACCGCAGGTTCCTCACGGCCTCCAGCAGCTGTTCTCTGGTGGAGTGAGTGCTCAGATCCCACTCTGTCCTGGGGTCACTGCTGTACTGGGACAGCCCTGGGGAAGACAGGAGCCATGGGCATCCAGCCAGCCCAGGGGAGCTGCAGGAGCCCCACTCTGGGAGCTGCTGAGAGGATTCGCAGGGAGGATGACACCAAATAATGACAGGGACTGGGGGTGAGCACATGGGGCTTCTAACTCCACTTTCTGCATGGTTCTGAGAAAATAGCAGGAAGTTGAGTTAGGGGGTGTTTATGCTGGATATTGGGAAAAGGTTCTTCCCCCGGAGGGTGGTGGGACACTGAACAGGTTCCCAGGGCAGTGGTCACAGTCCCAGGCCTCACAGAGCTGAAGGAATGTTTGGATAATGCACTCAGGCACAAGGTGGGATCTTTGGGGTGTTCTGTGCAGGGCCAGGACTTGGACTCGATGATCCTTGTGGGTCCCTCCCAAATTAGAATATTCCACAATTCTGTGATTCTCTGGTCCTGCCATGCTGGCAGCAAAGCAATGACTCAGACCCCATGGGGTACAGGGGTACACATCCCCCTCATGATGATCAGAGGAATTTGATAAGGTGCCAAAGTTAATCCAGGTCAAACAATGAGCTGCAAGGACTGAGAAGGATTTTCACCACCCTATTTCATGTACAGCCTGGCTGCCAGCATCACTCAGAGCTGGAAGCAGCCCCATTCCCTTCTGAACTCACAGCAGCCCCATTGCCGCTGCACCCAATGCATTGGTGGCTGAGCACATCCTCAGAGACGGCAGCAAATCCCAAAAGTGTCTCAGCATCACCACCCGACCTTGGGCTGCCCAAAGACAGCCCTGCTGCTCAATGTGCAGATATTTTTCACGGCCACTAGAGGCCAGAGCTTGCTGCCAGATAGGAAAAGCTTCCAAGAGCAGCTCAAGGACCCCATCCTAGAGAAATAACAGCTCCCAAGAGGAGCACATCACCACGGGGACAAGAGACCAAGGCCCCTTCCAATATCAACATCCCAAGGTCAGGAAACAGGAGCATGTCCTACCTACTCTGATCTTGTCTTCTGCAATACTGAATGGGGAAATCAAATTGCTCAGGAACTCCTTGATGAGCTTGAAATTGTTGCGCCCGATGCTCCAGGAGCCATCCACGAGCAGGACAATGTCAGTCATGGCAGGAGTGTCACACTGAAACTGGGAGCCTGCAGGGAAAGGTTGGATACTCAGAGAAGCAGTTTTGAGGAGGAAAACCTGCTTTGGTTTTAAGATAAAAGTCAAATCTGCTGTGCAAGGCCTTGTCTGGATGGTGGAATGGACCATCTGCCAGTCTGGCACATGTCAGCATCCTGTGAAAACCATGGAGCCAAGGATAACCCATCTCAGCACCTCGAAATGGAGTGGTGTGCAGCTGCACCTCTGCAAAGAAGGGGTTAAAGCTGTCAGGAAACATGTGCTAACCCAAGCACTGCTCTCTGCAAGCTGTCAGCTCTATTCCATCTCTGCCCCAGCCCAGTGCTTCCTTTTATCTAGCTTAAGTCTCCAAGAATTGCAGGTGATTGCTTAATTCCATTCCATCACGAGATCCCCTGTGGGCTACAATTATTTCATGGCTTTATATTAAATCCAATCTCTCAGCAAAAACCTGCTGGCACTATGGATACTCCAGCTCTGCCTCCCTCCTCACCCTTGGTCCTCAGCTCAGCAGAGGATCTGATAAGGCATTTTGCTAATTGGATGCATCTTCCTTGAGTATTGCTCAGATGGGGAATTTTCCATCTTTGGTGGAGGGGAAACAGATGATCCCACTGAGATTTATCAGGCTCCAAGGAGGTGTGTCTCCTCTCACAGTCAAGGATTTCTGCTGGGCCAAAGGGGATTCTCTGGCCCATCCCATTCCCACCATTTCAGCAGAGCTGGGAGCCATCACAATCTCAACTGAATCTGAAGGATCCTCATGGATCAGATATCTGTGAAACACGAAGAACAAGCCCAGAAGGAGGAGCAGACCAGATAACAAACACCCCTGGTGCTTGGAAAGGAAACACCTTGGGAAGGTCCATGGCTGGGGGTGCTCTGCAGAGGAACACAAATGCTTACATGAATCTGCCAGAAGCAGGGGGAGATGACAACGTGAAGAGAGAATGGTGCCAAATCAATTTAAATCAATAAATTAAATCATCTGGAAGGAATTTCTGGCCCAACTCCAGCTTTCCTGAGAATTCATGTTGTTCTGCAGGACTCCAAATTTCTCCAGTGAGCTCTGACAGCTCCCAGAGCATGAGCTAGGGATTGGAAGCACAACCAGCAGCACTGTACTCTGGGGGGGCACAGGGTGGGCTGGAAAGCTGGAATTCAGTGAGTGTTAGGGAAAACAGCAGGGGATGAAGGAGCAGGACATGTCTGAACCCCCTCTCACCTCGTCTCAGTGAATCCTTTGGGGGTTTTTCTTTTCCTGGAGTCTCTCGCTCCTCGTTTTCAGGAGTGTGCTGGGATGATTTTGGGGTCGTTGATGCTGTTTCTGTCATGCTGACCTCCATACTGGGCTGGTTTCTTGTAGTTTCTCCTGAGCTCTTTGGCTGAACCCCCTTCTGCCTTTTCCTTTCAGCTCTGTCCTTTGCTGTGCTCCAAAGATAAAAATCCCATTGTCCCAAACTGTATTATCCCCATCCAACCCCACTCCTCAGCTGATTTATGCCACATTTAGCACAAATTTAGAGGGCTCAGAAAGGGTAAAATTCCTACAATTTTATGGAAATTGGTGGGTGGATTGTCACCACCTTCATTCACACCTCTCTGAGAGGACTGCATGTGTGCTCAGGAGCTAATGTTAAAAATGGTTCACATCAAAAAGTGTGTCCTTCCCATTATCTTCCACGATGAAAAACAATGAATATTTATAAAATATAAATCAGGAAAAACATCCCATGGCACCTCATACCCAGTTGCTCTCCAGAGCTCAGCAATCTGTGACCTGTAAACACCCCGAGCTAGTGCAAGACTTTTTTGGATAATGGCCCTGGTGGATCTTTCTTCCATCAACAGGTGAAATTCCCTATTGAGCCCATGGAAACACGAGACTCTGTAGTTACATACAGTCCTCAGCCAGAGAGGCTGAGGGAATCCTTCTTGTAAAGCACCTGCAGCCAGCCCTGGGACACAGAGCTTAGGGAAAAAAGCACCATCAGCCCTTGTGCTTAGGGAGCAGCTTGCTCTCAAAGAATCCACATTCAGTCAAAGGATGGGTTTGCATCTGCTGAATTTGGATACCTGGACGTGCATTTTCAGCCTGGCTGGAATGAAGGGCAAATTTTTTTAGGTGGTTTACTGTGTTTCTGTAGCTAAGAATGGTGTGCAAAGGATGAGACCAGGCTAGCAAGGCTCACTCAAGAATATCTCTGATGAAGGGAGAAAATGGGGATGGTTTTAGGGACAGCTGAATGCCATGGTAGCATGGCACAGGCCATGGCTCAAAATCAATTCCCTGTGATTTTGAGCCATGGCCTGTGCCATGCTACCATGGCATCCCTGAGACTCCAGGATGGTGAGAGCACCCACCTGAGTGTGGCAGGGCAGTGTTCAGGGGTGGAGGGGTGTCCTCAGCCACCCCACTGTGCTCAGCTGCAGAGGAGGTGAGATTCTTTCCTGATGCAGCTCCTGCGTTCCTGCGGCTGTTTCTAGTCTGGGATGCATTTCTGAGCTCCTCTACTGTGGGAAGACCAAAAATAGAGAAATTGCCCATCTAGAGAGCCATAGTTCCCTCCCTCATCCCCTGGGTTTTCCCCATCTCCCTTCTTCCAACCAAAACAGTACCAGGTTCTGGGACTGCCAAGCACTCTGCAGGGCATGTGCCAGAGCAGCCACATCCCTAAGAGCCTCAGCAGCTCTGAGTGGTAAAATTTAGCCCTCTCCACTTACTCACAAATTTCCTCTTGGCAAACAGGGCTTCCTGGGAGCCGTTGAGCACGTAGACCTGCAGGGTGTATTCCTTGGTGGGGCTCAGCCCTCCCACCGTGGCTTTGGGAGTCTTGGTTTTCAGCATGACTTCTTGCTCCGAGTCCCCTGAGGTGGGATGAAGCCACAGCTCAGAGCCTGTCAGAGCTTAAATTTAAGTTGACAGTAGCAAAAGCAGCACTGAAATGCAGGGAATGTCTGCCTAGGGACTGCAGTCAGCTCCTATTCATGCTTTAAATTTTGAGGAGCTCTGATTTTTACTCTTTTACTTCAACGTAGAGCTGGGAAGATTGAGGTGGGTTTTTTAAATGCCTGGTACGTGCCCAGATTAGAAAATTACTTCCTACCCAGTATTAGTACAACTTT
Source organism: Ammospiza nelsoni (assembly GCF_027579445.1). Classification (NCBI taxonomy): domain Eukaryota; kingdom Metazoa; phylum Chordata; class Aves; order Passeriformes; family Passerellidae; genus Ammospiza; species Ammospiza nelsoni. The sequence goes on along the minus strand of NC_080644.1, from coordinate 5,979,053 downwards.
CACCAGCTTCCCAAGGATTGTTGAGTGAAAAGCTGGTGTTGGGAGTGCAAAGACTGGCAACTGCTTATGAAAACACCCAGCTGGTTGAGGTCATGCGTGACACAATGAGGAAGTGACTCGGAGCCTCTGGAGGTCACTGCTGGCCCTTGGACTCATCTTACCCCAGCTGTGCTGCCTCTGCCCCATCTGCCTGCAGGGCACAGCTCATTTCTGGGGCTGGCACTGCCTCCAGACCCTTCCACAGCCGTGTCTGAGCTGTTGGACCCTTTGCTGGGACTGGGATGGCTTGAGCAGCCAAGGGCAATGAGCAGAGCGAGCAAGGCAGTGACTGCTGCCCAGCACAGAGGGGCACAGAAGTTCCCTAAACCTCTCTCATAGAAAGGTCTGGAGCTTTGAATGATGGAGATGGATGTGTTCCTGATCCAGCGCTCCTGCCTGGGGATGGAAACTCCCCGGCCTGAGAGGGAAAGCCTCGGGCATGTGCTGTGGGGATTCCCTGCATTCCTGGGATGCTCATCAATCTCTGCTGAGCTGAGGCTCTGGGGAGGAGCGCGGCAGGCGAGGAATGAGAAGCCTGCTGCTCCAGGCCGGGAAACAGGTGGGGGCTGAGCTAAAATTGGGTGGATGATCACAGGAGCTGCCGCCCTGCACTCCTGCTCCCTTTTCCGGCTCACTGGGAACCAAATGCCAGCCACAGCCGAGGATGGCTCAGCCCCTCCTCCCCACTGAGGGACATCGTGTCCTTCCAACCCCACCAGGTTCAACATCTGAAATCAGGGAGTAGGGGCAGGGAGCTGGAGAGATGAGCCTACCCACACAAATAGGGTCAGAGGCCCCCCATGCCATGTCCCTGCAGTGGTGGCAGAGCTGAGAGCTCCACAGAAGAGACAGGCAAGGAACCTGTTTCATTTTTGTCTCACAGAGTCCCAAAGGACAGCATTTCTGGCTAAACATTTCCCCTAGCATGAAGAGGGCTGAATTTCCTCTTTTTCCTGTGAAGGAGTGAAAAAGGGACAGTGTCTGCATTGGGTGGCACTACAAACTGCTCCCACAGAGGCCAGAGAGGCTCCTTGTCACTGCTGCACGTACATCCCAGTGAAACCAGCCCTTGGAACCAGAGCAGGCTGTGGGTAACTCCCTCTGCCTTGTCTGTATTCCCTTAAGGTCTCAATAATGCTCATTTCTCATTTTTAGGTGCTCCTGTGCTCCCAGTGCAGCTCAGTCCCGCTGAGCTCTGCTGGGGCCCAAGCCCAGGGTGTCAGCACGTACCTGCCATGGGCTTTACCCGAACTTTGTAGCCACTGATGTTCCCCTCAGTCTCTTTCCACTTCATCTGCAGCCTGTCTTCTGAGAGGACAGTGAGTTTCAGCCGGCCTGACCCTGGGGAGGAGGAGGAGGAGGAGACGTGGCCGTGCTGTTGTGGCTGCAATTCCTGCCACAAACCCCACTGTGCTGCCTCCCCCAAGGACATGGCAGTGCTTGTGGTACAAAGGGAGCCTTCCCCACCCCAGGCAAGTCCTCAACATCCCCTGGAAGCTCCTGCATCCCCTTGTACCTCTGCAGGCCTGGAGCCTCCTGTGCAAGGAGGAGTTTCTCATTTATACCCCTGCAGAAAGGTAAAGCAGCCTCCCCACAGGTGGGGGCTTTTCTCTGAACCCTTCATGCCCTGAAGGGCTCTCCCAGGAGCTTTCAGGGTGAATGGATTTTTACAGCAAGTGTGTTCAGTGCAAACACGTGAAATGGCAGGGCAGCAAATGGGCTCAAGCAAGGCTCCTCAATAGGCTTGGGATGCTCAGAAATACAGGAATTCCCCAGGTGATGGATCCCACACTTGTGCAGAATGATCATTTCAGAGGCAGCTCCAAGGACCAGCTGGGTTTAGAAAGAAGGAAAGAAAAGCTGATAAAGTGTAAATAACAGCTCCTGGCAGGACCATAACTCATGGGCACCAGCTTGTATCAGTTCGCTGCAGGGACCTGCAAGCTAAATGACAAATCCTGAGGGGAAAAAATAGTATCAGACAGGGAGGTAAAGAGAAGAAAGAGCACATTCCTTTAACAGCTCCAGATTTCACAGCTATCTGTTAACCCAGCTAGATGGCTGAGCCCATTGTGTCACTCCTTGAATCCACGATTCCTGTCACACAAATGTCACCATATGAACCTTTCTCACTCAGCTGGATGCAGGATGGCAACTCAGCAGATTTCTCTGCCCTCCCTGTGACACTGTGCCCAGAGCTGCCTTTCCAGCAGATGCCCTAATTTGCAGTGAGTGATCACACCATAAACATCTGCACCCAAGGGCTCCCCCTCATTTGCAGCTGTTACCAATCTTTTTCCCTTTACAATTACTCATAAAAAATAAATCTCAGAGTGACCTGGAGTTTCTGCTAAGTGCTGCCAAAGTGTCACCCAGGGCTCCTCAGCTCCCTAATCTGGTCCTGCACTAATCCCTGACACCTCCTGACATCCCTGCCATGATGTCAGCCCCCAGGAAAGCAGTGAGAGCTGGCACTGAGGGTCCTGCTTGTCTCAGCCCAACATCTGGGCCTTAACCTTTCCCTGCAGAGACTTCCTGCAGGCTGCCCAACAAGCAGATAACTATTTTGGGGAAACAAAGCTCAGATTCACATCTCACCCCAGGCAAATCTGAAGAGGAAGAAAGAAAACAGGGGGAAGAGGGGTGAAGGGCAAAAAGCAAATCCTAAAATCACGCCTAAAAGAAATGGTAAAAGATCATGGAACAATGAGGGGAATTCATAGTTAGATTAAACATGGAGCTGTCTTCTTTTGGACAAGTGTGGTCCAGCTCCTTGGGCATCGCTCTAGGAGCCCAGAAGCTAAAAAGACAAGAATGTCCCCAGACAGACCAGAAAGGACATCATCCTCTAAAGCACCATTATGTGCTGGATGCAAATGATCCCCAGTGCCATGAAAGCTCCACTGTTTCCTTGCCCTGTGTTGGATGTGCACTGTTTGATGCTGTAACCTTGCTCTCATGGAGTTAAGCCCAAGCTTAACTGCAGAAGTCTGGAAGATGCACAGCAGGGAGACACATCTGTCCCAGCCCTGCAGGGCCACCACCTCTCTAGAAACCTCTGTGCTCTTCAGACATAACCTAAAGGTGGCTCTTCCACATCAGAAAGGCTGTGCTGAGGTGCTGTAGGCATTTTCTGGGGAGCAGGATGATGCAGGATGAATCACCTCATGCTTTCTCACCCAGATGTTGCGCCACATCTCACCACAAACACCCAAAGCAGGAAGGTGCAGTGTCTAAAGAAGCAAAAGCCTTTTCCTTCCTATTTCTCAGGCTCCCACAGATCACAGAAGTCCCTCTTTGCTTGCACAGGCTGAAATGCATCCCTGGTGGGCTGAACTGCTGCCAGGGATGAGGACAGGCCAGGCAGGGTGGGGAGGGATGGAGGGGCTCTCCCAGATGAGGCTCCTGAGCCCTCATTGCTCTTCATGCTTGGGAAAGGCTGTTTGGAGCTTCACCAGCACACAGCAGAGCACAGCAGCCCCCTGGAATAATGCCTGGCTCTGGGAATGCCCCTGACAGTGCTGTCGCTGCCTTAGGGAGGGCTGGGCTGCCCCAGGGCACACAGACCTCAGGAACAGCCCCAGCAGGGCAGGCAGGCTCCTTACCTTGGCCCACTCGTCCCCAGACATGGCTCAGCACAGGCAGGCAGGCAAGAAAGAACCAAGTGTGGATCAGCATTGTGAGCAGGACCTGCAAAAGGGCAAATGTCAGGGAGGAGAAGTAAAAGTTGTGTTTCACCACATCAAAATCCAGGTTTTGTCCATCCTCATTTAAGGCACTGCAGATTTGGGCATCATGGATGGCACTGAAAGCATGGAGGAGAAGAACAGACAGATTTTCCTGCAATTCCTCCACATTATTTTATCTTTTTAGTCTCTCCAATATAGCTCTCAGTGCCTTGGTCTGAGCTGTGTTTATAAATCTGGCTTATAAGCACTGGAGCTCCCAGTGATGGGTTCTACTCTGATCATGGAAATCAACAACACTGGCACGTGATTGGACACAGAGATTTCAGAATAACCTCTGGTTTAAACTGTACAGAAGTAATTAATTGTGGTTATCATGCCCACAATCATTCCAGGTGTACAGACAGCACGTTTCTCATGTCCCTGGCATGCACACACCAATCACAAGGGGGAAAGCACAGAGAGGAGCTCTCTGTAGCAGCCAGGCTCCTCAAACCACAGATTTAATGACTTCAGTTGCTGTGATAAAGCAATTTTGCAGCAGGAGGGATCCACAGACCCAGAGGACTTTGTATGTGAACAGCTTACAAATAAAGGGTTTTATTTCTTATTTCACTCCCAAGAATTTATATCCAGGATTTTCTGGGATAGTTTTGCTTTAATTTGTTCACCTGAACAGACTGAAAGCAGACAGGACAGACTTACCCATGGCAGAGGATCAGAATTCTGAATCAGTTTGACTCAAAAATAACCTCTGCAGAGTGGCCAAAGCTGACTGCCAGCCTCAGCCCATGGACCCTGAGCACCCACAGTTGGCTTTTCCAGCCTGGATTTCAGTGCTGTTCCCTTTGGGTCAGGAATTTTGGGTCAGCAGAAAACCACCCTGATGGAAGCAGCGCCACCCCCTCATCTGGCTCCCAGCAAACCTGGTTTTAAGCACCTTTTAAGCACCTGTTGTTGGCCTTTTGTCATCTCTGTGCTCCACATTTCAGCCTCACTGCTTCTGGCAGAACCAGCCCTGCACCCCCTCCTGCAGGGACATCTCCCTTCCCTTCACCTTGATGGACAGGTATGCAGAGGCTCCTGGCAAATGCCTGATTTCCCCCAAACAGCAGCTTGGTAGCAATTTCAAGGGAAAATAAATATGCACATGAGTGAGTGAGTGAGCCAGGCATGATCTGTTTAAATCAGATCTAAATTGCTGGAAGAATGACTGGAAAAACGTGCAAGTTGTAACAGGGAGTTGTTAACCACCCTTCTCTGTCTGTGGTTTCTTTTTTTTTATTATTGAAGATGAATGGAACAACTGCAGTGTAACCGAAGCCTTTAGCCATGGGAAACACTTGCTTTATTTTTCCAGCTAATAAAATGAGGTCATTGTTTATAAAAAACAGCAAACATTTGATAGGTGGCTTTCAGAACCCTGATTGTCACCTCCAGGAAAGCAGAGCCTGTCCTGGCTGCAGAGGTGTGGGTGCCAAACAGCAGCAAAAACTCAGCATTTTTTTACATTCCTTAAATTCAAATTTCATTTTTGCCATTTTGCAATGCCATCAATCTGCTCTTGATTTCCTTGAAACTTCTGTGCAACTGCTGACAAACAGGATGTCAAACTCTGGCAAAAGCACAGGATTGTGTGGGATCTTTTCATGTTAACCAGGGTTATATGGGATCCAAAGTGCAGAAAAATAAACTCCTCCAGCCTGCACTGATTTGGGTTTACTGCAGGCTCTGGTTCAGGCAGGAGCTTCCAGCCTGTTGTGTCAGTAAGGATGAGTTCAATATTATCATAGAATCACAGATTGTTTTGGGTTGGAAGGGATCTTAAAGCTCATTTTATCCCACCCCTGCCATGGCAGGGACACTTTCCACTATCCCAGGCTGCTCCCAGCCCCATCCAACCTGGCCTTGGACACTTCCAGGGATCCAGGGGCAGCCACAGATTCTCTGGGCACCTGTGCCAGGGCCTCAGCACCCTCACAGTAATCCTGGTTTTAACCCAGACTGGGCACAGTTAGACCCCAGGCTGTGGGTCTTTTCTCTGACTAAAGCAAGAAACAGAGACTTCACCTATTCTGCCATCTCAGAGGCAAACCCATCACCACTCTGCCTCTTCTCCAACACTCCTTTTCCTAGCTGTAAATCAGGAATAAGAAATGCACCTGTCTGAAGTGGTGGAAGTCGCACATCTGGAGGAGTTCCCTCTGCACAGCTCCCCTGCCACATCCCAAGCCCAAACTCCAGGATCCTGTGGTCCCTCCCCATCCATTTCTGCCCTCAGTGGTGCCAGCAGCCAGCCAGGCTGAGTGTGGGGCTGAGGGGAGCCCAGGGACAGCAGGCAGGGAGCCCACAGCACGCTGGTGCCTCTCTCCTGTTACTCACCCCAGGGAAGGAATGTGGAGACAGCAGCACATGGAGCAAGTGGTGAGTATTTCCAGAGCCTGGAAAATAGGGGTGTGTGGGGATCACACCACTTTCCACTTGCTCCAGTTGTGTGCTCAGAGGAGATTTGGAGGTTAAGGCAGTCAAAGCAGTCTTTTTTGTTTTGTACAGGAAACTTTAGAAGTAGTCGCTTTAGTTAAAGAAAAAAAAAAAAATGTCAGCCACATATTTAAATCATCAGGACTAAAGGTGAGGATTTGCAGGCACTGTGAATTATTTCCATCCTCCACAGCCACAGTTTGGGGACGTTTCCTCATGTCAGAGGTCATCCCTGTCTCTGCACAGAAGCAATGTCACCTCGTGTCCCACTCACTGCTGGGCACAGGAGCAGTGCCAGGGACAGCCCTGCAGGAGACAGGGACTGCCCGAGGCAGGGAATAAATCTGTCCCACATTCCCTGAGTGATTTGCTGGTCAAAGGACCTTTTTTAAAACAGACTAAAAACCACAAATTCATCAACCCCTTTCTAGTTTCTCTTGGAAACTTCCTCGATTTCAGTTCCACTATTGAACAAAAGCAGCACCAGACTTGAAAAAAAAGTCAGGAAAAAGTTCCATTTGTAGGCTGAGCTTTTGCAGCTCCCCCAGCTCATCAGGCTGAACCCACCCACACCTCCAGGTGGGAAAAACACACACAGGTGACAAACCCCTCCAAGCACTCTCTGGCTACAATACCCTAGATGATAATACAGTTTTTAGAGGATATCCCAAATAGTAGAGTATTTTAGATAGATAGTACAGTATTTTAGAGGATATCCTACAATATCCTAAGGAGGATTGGACAGTTTTTAGAGTATATCCTAAACAGTAATTTTAGATAGACAGTACAGTATTTTAGAGGATATCCTACAATATCGTAGAGAAAAGTACAGTTTTTAGAGGATATCCTAAATAGTAGAGTATTTTAGATAGATAGTACAGTATTTTAGAGGATATCCTACAATGTCCTAGAGGATAGTACAGTTTTTAGAGGATATCCTAAATAGTAGAGTATTTTAGATAGATAACACAATATTTTAGAGGATATTCTACAGTATCCTAGACGATAATACAGTTTTGTACTATCAACCACAAAACAGAAGGAAAAAAGAGATCAAACCAACAAACAACGTGCATTTCTCACAGCCACATCCCCTGAAGAGCCCCAGATCCTGGTTTGTTAAGGCTGATGTCAGGGAATGTGCCCTGATGCCACCTCACCCTAAAGGATGGGTCCTGTCCCCCCTGCCCAGCACTAAGAACTGCACCAGCTCCATGCTGCCCAGACAGCAAAACCCTGCAGAAATTCCCTTTTTGCTATACCCACACATGCCCCAAAAGAGCAAATCCCTGCTGGGCATCCCTGCAAAGCCAGCCCCGAGGGGAAGGAAGGAGGCACAGACCTGTTGGGAGCTCCGGCTACATCCTGGGACAGGGGCAGGAGCTGCCCCGGCGCCTCCTCCGCTCCTCGGAGCGATTCAAGATCGCAACTCCAGCGGTCGGGAGGGATCGGGGAGGGGAGGGAGAACAGGGGGGAGAGGGATGGGATTCCCCCACCTCCCTCTCCGCACGCACGGCTTGGCCAAAAAGAAGCGTGAAAAGCAGGAGGCTGCTCCTACGGGCAGGAGCACACGGGGTTTTGGGGGCTTTGCTAACGAAATCAAATAAAATCTCTGTGCGGGAGGCTGCAGGCTGATTTCCTAGAAGGCAGCAACAAGTGGTGGCTCCCTCCCACCCCGAGAGTGGCCGGGATGAATTGAGCGCAGCCCCGCTCGCTCCCATTCACGGCTGTGCGCGCACGGATGGGGGCTGCACGCACACAGCTGCGCTCCCTCTGCTTTGCGAAATGAAGCACATCTGTCAGTTCTGCACGGCCAGAGGCTGGACCGTGAGCTGGAGCTCCTCGGCTGTGAGATCCAGCCCTGCCGGAGGGATGCCCAGCGCCGGGAGCTCCTGGGAGGGACCCCCAGTGTGCCAAAACTTCTGCCGGATGGATTTTGTCCTCGTTCCAGGAGGGAGCGACTGACAGTGACATTTCTGGTTACAGGGGACAGATTTTCAGCTGCAACTGCGGGGCTGTCAGCATCAGCCTCCCATCACAACTGAGGTTTAAGATACTTGCATTGCCATTCAGCAAGAAACACGGATACCTTTGGAATTGTCAAGTTAAATGGGGAAAAAATAATAGTTTTCAAAATATTTTGCACATTAAAAAAACCTTTGTTAACTCTTTGTAGTTTTGTTTTATAATCTTGTAAGTACTTAAAAACATCACAATGTACAGACCAAAGGATGACACCAAAAGGAAGCAAATAATAGAATTACAGAAGGATTTAAGTCGGAAGGGACATAACAGAGCATGTTATTCCAACCACTATTCCTTCCACACTTCCTTCCACTAAGGAAGCACTTAAATAATAGAATTACAGAAGGATTTAAGTTGGAAGGGACATGACAGAGCATGTTACTCAAACCCCTGCATGGACAGGAACTCCTTCCACTATCCCAGGTTGCTCCAACCCAGCCTTGAACACTTCCAGGGATGGGGCAGCCACAGCTTCCCTGGGCAAAAAGTAGGCTACAAATCTTCATAAAACCAAGCACAGAATATTTTGTACCCCATGGAGAGTTTTCACTGTCCTTTGTGTAAATACCACAAATTACCTCTTCTGTAATTCCTGCTGGGTTGCTGATGTTGCTCAGAGCTGCTACAGTTTTCTTTAAAAGTAGGAGAAAGATATGAGCACTTATCTCATGTGCTTTCAAGGAATTCAGTTCCAGAATTAAAATCCCTGCTCTGACACAGGAAAATCTGGAGCTGTTTTCAGTGCTTGTGTTCAGGGTGTTGTTTCCTGACCAGCCTTTCCCAAGGCGCTCACACCATGCCTAAACCTTCTGGATTTGACCTTAGTGCAAGCCAAGCACCCTGGGTTCAACCTTTGGGACATCACAGACACCCAAACTCTCCCTAAAGAGAATTTAAAAAGCAAAAAGGCAGATGGAGGTTGCTGAACTCATGCACTGAATGCTGCAAATAACAACTGCGAGTTTGTTGAGGAGATGGTCTGGTTCCACTTAGGGGCTGGAAGGACCCCAATTATCAATGCAAACATCTTGCCTGGACCCTTTTCCAGGAATTCTGTGCTCCAAGTTGTCCCATTACCTCAGCACCAGCTCTGGGGGAGCAGAAATCCCTTTATACCCAGGGGAAAAAAGGCAGCCAGCAGTAGGGCAGTACCTGATGCACAGCTGACAGCAGATTCTCCAAGAAAGCCAACCCCATTTCTACACAAATCAAAATTACTGTCTTTGGCCTTTTTGGGGTGTTTTTAGGGCTTGGTTTGGGGCCAAAGAAGCTGCACTGAGGACCCTGCCCTAAGCAGCAGTGCTGGCAATCATCCTGTCCATGCACAGCACAGCAGGCTAATCACAAACAGGATGCTCTTTGAGCTGGAAAGAAGGAAACCTCCCTAATTTCTTGTTATTACTTGCTTTTCTATATTTAGCTCACTTTCAGGGTAGTTTTCAAGGAGTATTTTGCACTGGCTGCAAATACAGCCATCCTGCAAGCACCAGGGGACAGGGGGCTGGATTTTGGTGGCTTTTACTCATTTTTGTTCCTCCCCAGAGCTACATTCAGACCAGGACACATTTCCTTTTGGCCACACTCTGGTTTTGCTTCCTCCTTTACCCACTGCTCCCCACTAGTTTGCTAGCAGCCTAAATGTTGGGGATCGCTGCCTGCCTCCCTGCTGAGGTGAAGCTGATTAATGAAATTAAGCATTATTAAAGGGTGGGGGCACAAAAAGCGCAATCATGGAAGTGTCACCTTCTCAAGAAACAGCTGTGAACGGCAACCAGCCCTGGCTGTGAGCGTGGCTAAGCCAGGAGAGTAGCAGGAGCCTCAGACTTTACAAGGAACACACATTCCTGCATCCATTTCCTTATTTTCTTGACAGAGCCGTTGGCACAGCTTATGGGGCCATCTGGAGAGCACATTGTGTTCTTGGGAGAGTGCACAGACAGCTCAGGGCAGCTCAGACAGACTCACTTGGTGTAAACTTCTTGCTGCTTTACCAGCTTTGCCACCTGCCTCAGCTTGGCTGGTGGAGAGCTTGCTCTAAGGGGGCTTCATCAAGGGCTGGATTCTCACACTGAAAAGGAGCTGCAAGAGCTCAGACACTCAAAAAGCAGGTAGAGATAAATATTTCAAGAGGATAAAAATCCAAGATTTGTTCATTTGAATGTGTTTATTTGAAAATACATCAAAATGCCTGGGTAACACATCACAGTGAGCGGTCGAGCATGGTCCCTCCCCACAGTCCATCCCTGCCAAGAGCCTCCTTGGCTCATTCAATGGCTTCCATGACTTCCATCACCAGAGTCCTTGGTCCTGTCATGATGAGGCTGCTGATGGTCTGATAGTCCAGGTGCAGAACATAGACCCCATTCACTGAGAACACAAACTGGCACACCTGCAAGAGAGCAGAGACAGCTCACCTCCAGCCCCACAGCACCTCCTGCCCAGGATTAGCTGGAAATGCTGGCTGAGGTGCAAATAACTCGTGTCAAAATGCTGGAAAGCCTCAGGCATCACCAGCCTGTAGCTACACCAATAATCACAGTGCTGCAATCACTGTGACATAAAAATGGGACCAAAGGGATTTAGGCTGTGAGCTAAAAGAGGAAAGAAAAGACTCATTTATGAGCAGGGGATCGTTTCACAGATGGAAATGAAACACAATATTAACATCCAGCAATTTGGTAGCAAATGAGATTAGGTAAGTAGAAATTAACTGGGCTCTTGAGTAAATGAAACAAATTCATCCATCCCCTTCCAATCCTGCCTGAAGCAAACAGGGAGTCACACTCTGCCTCTGAAAAATTCCATTGTTTCAAATATTCATTTGACTTTAGACTTGTATCAGCTTTCAGAATTTACTCCCTTGCTGCTGGGGATTCTGTAGGGAAACAACACTTCTTTCATTCATGCCTAAGACTGCACACCAAACTCACATGCCTGGGCCTAAAGTGAGTTTCAAGCTCCAAGTTCATTTCTCCTGAGCTGTAAATACTGCAAGTTACTTGATGAATCAAATCAAGGCACCAATTTGATATTATTAAAGTTTTGTGTGAATGGAAAACAGCTCGATGGAGAAGTTCATTGTCAACAGCAGGGAAACAAAATGCTCAGGAGCTGAGCATCCCAGGAACTGTAACTCAGGACAAAGCTCTGCTCCTTCCCTGCCTCCCTGGGGTTATATAAAATCACTGGAACTGAACTGGGAATTCTGTGCTTTGTTTTTAGTGGCTCAAACCATTGTGACAGTTTCAAAGTCTGGCACAGGGATGGTTTATTTTTGACAAAGTTTTTTTTAAGTTTCAGCTGCCCGCAACCTCCCTCCCTCTATCTCTCCCAGAGCTCCATGTGCCATTCCATCAGTCTGATCCCCAGGGCAGCAGGTGGAACTATCCTGGAGGATGTGCTCAGCCCAAAAAGCTCAAACAGGACACAAATCCTGTCTCTGTTTATTCTCCATGAGTAGGAGGTACCTTCATCCCTGCAGCAGCAGCAGGTCCTCCTGGGTCCACTGCCTGGATGTGGCAAGGTCTTCCTCCTCGAACCACAAACCCCCAGCCCACTGCATCCCCCACGATCTGCAAGGAAAACAAAAACTCCTTTAAAAACCAAGGAATGGGCAAGGAAAACAAAAATTCCTTTAAAAACCAAGGAATGGGCCGCAGAGAGGAGATGCAACAGCTCCTAGAGAGACAGAGAGATAGAGATGATTCTAACCTGTTCTGGGCAGGAGAGAAAAGGCTGAGCACCAAGTGAGATGCAGAGCTGATTAATTGCTCCCTGCAAAGCTGCTTTCTAATTTTTTATTAATTACCTAACTAATTAATTAATAATTTTTGATTAATTCCCTGTCAGCCTGTGCAGGAAGGAGAATCACAAGCAGCACCAAGCTGTAGTGCAAGGCAGGCACCTCGAGCACGCCCGAGACCATTCCCAGGGCACACACACACCTGCTGAGCCTTTTCCTTGGCACAGCAGAGCATTTCCTGGCTGGAAGGGGCTGCTCCTGCCTGGACACTCTGGTGTCAGCCTGCCAGAGCAGCTTGCTGTGGCACTGCAGCCCTCTGAAGTGCCCAAAAGAGAAAAGGAATTTCCAAGGGGCTTTGCACATGGCCCATATAAATAAATAACAGCAACTGCAGAGCTAAGCAGGAGGAAATGAGCCGTGAAAGGGCCAGGCTGGCAGAGTTGAAGGGCAGGGCAAGAGCATTCAGGAGGAGAATGAGCAGCACTTCCTCAGATGTGCCAGGCCAGTCACCAGCTTGATTTCTCTTGCTCCTTCCCACCCCTTTGTACAGCACACTTAATTTGGGAACCTGATCCACATTTCCTGGTGCCAAACCAGCATGGCAAGGCAGCCCTCACGCTTCCTACACTGCTCCCTGTGAGATTGCCCCTTTCAGAGGTGGGCAGTGAAGGGGTGAGACACAAAAATAGCCAAGTGCAACAGGATCCACAGGGCAGGAGCTGCCTTGCAATATTTCCACCCACCAGCCCTGACATGACCAGTGTACAGCTTTAGAAATAATTTGAAAAGCAAAGCCCCATTCTTGAGTTGTCTGCACCATCTGGAGATTTGTCCATGTAAAAAGCCCAACATGGGAAGGCAAGAGTGGCCCTTGGCTGCTCCCCCCACCCAGTGCAGCTCCATCAGACGCTGTGGATCAAATCAGCACCCCTGATCTGCAGAGGGACCTGAAATGTGCATAGAGCTGTGCATAAAGGGTGTGACAGAGGGTGCGTGTCACAGTCCCAAACATCACAACACTTACTGATCCTACAGCTTGCATGGAGCTGGAGGGAACAGAAATCACAGAATATTAAAATGGGTTGGATTGGAAAGGACCTTAAAGATCACCTTGTTCCTGCCATGAGCAAGGACACCTTCCATTATCCCAGGTTGCTCCGAACCCCATCCAACCTGGCCTTGGACACTTCCAGGGATAGGGCAACCACAGCTTCTCTGGGAACCCTGTGCCAGGGCCTGACCAATGGCAAAAACATTCCAAAATGGGAGATTTTTTCTGGCCAGAAAGCATTTTTTTCCTGCTCTCAGAGGGGCTGAGCACATTTCAACCCACAAGAATGTGTGAAGACATCAACCCCTGGAGAGTCACCAACAAAAAGCCAGGATGATGTGACAAGCAGACAAAGCTTTAGCACGGAGAGGTCAGAGCGGCCAACAGAAAAGCACCAAAGAGCAGGCAGGGAGCTGGGTACTGCTGCTTTAGCAATGCCACTCCCAATGGTCACTCACAGTCAGTGTTTTCTTGACATAGGGGGCCCCAGGGGACAGCAGCTCCTCAGTGGTGACGGGTCTCTTTAACACTAGAGCAGAAGGTGACAGATTCCATCAGAATCAAGGGGTTTGTACAGGAAAGTGCATAACAAGGCAGCCTGGGCATCACTCTGGGCTGCAAAACAGATATTAGAACCACAGTTCCTGCACACAGAAACCTTTGAGTTCATCTCAATGGTTTTCCAAACACACACACAACTTTTCAAATCAAGGTGCAGAGGTGAGGCTGAGGGGTTTGTTTGGTTTGGGACCGTGCCCTGAAGGAGTTGATATCTCCCATACAAAAGCGGGCAATGCAGAAGCCCAGACCTGATTTGGGGTTGCACTCAGCCACAGGAGGGAACACCAAGGTAGGAGGAGCACTGAAGTAGGTGTTGGAGTTTCCAGAGAGGGAAGTGATGCTGCTCCTTCGAACTGCTGAGACAACTTTGATCTCCTTGTTGGTCTGGACTGCAAGAGGCACACAAAAAAATGTTCTGTGTAACAACAGAGTAGTTTAATAAAAACAAACTTCCCCCCAAGACTGACCTACACTTGAAAGGTATGTGTGCACAGAAGAAAGTATTTGAGCTGAGATAGAGTAAAACCAGCTTCAAAGAAAGATCAAGAGCCGATCTGATGCTAAGCTGAGTTATTTTCCTGGGACGGGGGGCCGTGCTAGAGACTGCCAGTGCATTGTGACATCCACCACAAGCCAGTGGGATGGGTGCTCATTCATGGGGTGCCCAGAGGAACCTCTCAAACTCTGCTGGAGCGACACCCTCATCCATGGATACTCTGGTCACTAATCCTTGCTTTCACACCCATGGTTACCAGAGAGGAAGCTGGTGTTGCCAGGCTCTGGGTTGAGCTTTCGGAGGCAGAAGGGGCTGTCGGGGCTCTCGGAGAGGGCACGGGCAGAGTTCTCATTGAGCAGCTCCGTCAGACGCCGCCGCCGGCGGAAGTTGATCCAGAAGTGGTAGAGGATGTCACTGTCAAAGAAGTGATGCCTGTTGGAGACTAGGAGAGAACAGGGGAGGAGGGAGAGGCTGAGGGGGTGGAAAAATAAATAATAAATATCCTGAGGGGTGTTGCCCTGATTTTTTAAGTTTTTCTAAGCCTTCTGAGGTTTACATTCTTGTAACGAACTTTCTCACCCACTTTATGTAAGTAACTTATTGTTTTGCATTCTTATATGGAAGAAGAGAAATTTGATAAACTGTTAGTTTGTCCAGTGTCATTGGAGAGGTGGCACTGTCACCCTCCAATCCACTGTTGCTTTTAGAAATCTATAAATGTTAGAGTCAGAAATTAAAAGCTTTGTAATCTTATATGGAAGAAGAGAGATTTGGTAAACTGTTAGTTTGTCCAGTGTCATTAGAGAGCACCTTCACCCTCCAATCCACTGTCACTTTTAGAAATCTACAAATGTATGAATCAGAAGTTAAAAGTGCTTTTTTTACCTTAAAAAAGCTGTGTGTGTGCATCATGTTATTTTGTGTCCTATAGTGACACTGAGAGTCTTTCATGAACTGTTTTTAATGCCCCTGTGCTGCACTGCAGCTTTTCTGCCTGCAGGGAGGGAGGAACAGCGGGGCCACCCCCAGAGGTGCCATCTCCCAGTGCCACAGCCTGTCCCTGTCCCAAGACACTCAGAGGACTCCCTGCCTTCCGAATTACAGTTTAATTATAGCAGATAGATAGGATCTCCAGCCAAGAGGAGCTAAACATGACATCCTCACGCCCCAGCCCTCCAAACCCAGGGGTGCAGCCCAGCCCCGTGGCCGGCGGCTTTGAAGAACTGAAGAGCAAGAGCTCAGATTTCATCTCAAAGCCTTTGTGGATGGTAAAGACTGCTCCAGTTTCAAAGGTCACCAGCTCCAAACATAGAACTCAAAGGCTCCATTGCCATCTCCAAGTGGGCACTTGACCAGCGCTTGTTGCATGGCATGAATGGGGATTTGTTCCTCCGCTCATCCCTCGCTCCCCGGGCTCGCTCACCATGCTGAATGATCCCGTGCTCCAGCAGGGCCCGGCCCAGCTCCACTGCCTCCTGCCTGTTCTCCACCTCTCCCTCCTGAATGAGCCAGTCGATCATCTCAGAGCCCAGGAAAGTCCTCTGGTACTTCACCGAGTTCTCCTCCCTCACCTTCAGGATTGACTCCTCCACGCTCACCAGCCTGGCACAGAGGTGGGACAAGGCTGCCGTGATGCCAAACATCCCCGGGCAGCTGCAGCCGGGTTTAGCAAGGCCGAGGGGAGTGGGCAAAGCATTGCAGCCAGAACATTGCTGCCAGAGAGCAGCGGGAAGGGAGGCAGGAACCCGCAGCTGCAGTCGGGCACCTCTGTAAATCCTCAGCACAGCGAGGCAGCAGCTCCAGCAGAACCAGGTGAGCTCAGGTAAAGATCGCAGGGAAAGCCAAGCAAGCGACTGATGAGGGTAACAGAGAGCAGAGAGTCCAGATGGAAGGACAAGGTGGATTTCAGCCAGCAGGGGCTCCCTGGCAGCGAGTGAGAGCTCCATCCGGTGTCTCCACGAGAGGGTGCAGCCGGCTCAGCCATCAGAGCGCAGGGATGCGCTCCCATCCCAGGGCAAGGCTGCGGACCAAGAGCGAAGCACGAGGGATGCGCATCTGGCACAGGGGCAGGGAAACACCCAAAATCACCCCCGGCCGGAGGGAGGACCCTCCTTCAGGGCCGGTTTGTGACTCTCGTTGCTAGAATGGGGAGGATGTGAAGCTGTGAAGAGGCTGTTAAAGGAAACGGGTCCAGAGAGTGGGCCGGGGTTAAACTCTGGAAAGATGGCTTGGATTTAGAACTAGAAACAAGTGACACAATGAAAATTAAACACTTGGAGGTGGAAGGAGTTTACTCTTTGGCAATAACCTTTTCCATTACAAATTTTGCAAATTAGGCTAAGAAATAGCCTAAATAGGCTAATAGGCACAGGGATCCAGGCCCACAAGGGTCCTGAAAGTCCCATACCTTGCTGATTTTGGTGGGACATAAGTCCTAACACAGCTGTTGGAAGCAGATCACACAAGGAGGCTGGAAGAGTGCTGGGAACGAAGCTAAGAAAGGGGCATGGACCCAGGCCCACGAGGGTGCTGAAAGTCCCATACCTTGCTGATTTTGGTGGAACATAAGTCCTAACACAGCACACACCAAGAGGCTGGAAGAATGCTGGGAATGCCCCTGGATGTGCCCATCCCAGGAGCACTCAGACTGCACCTCCCTGCAGCAGATCCCAGATCCTGCACGTGGGCTGGAGCCCTTGGAAGCATCCATGGGCTCATAGCAAAGCTCCAGTCCCATGCCCTGGTTATCCTGCAGCCGTGGCAGGGCTCAGGAAATGCAGCATTTCCCAGAAGGGAGGGCAGAGAAGGAAAAGCAGAGCCAGGGGCTCCCAGCTGCAGCCAGCACAGGCAGCAGGGCACAGTCCCAGTGCCCCAGGGCCAGGCAGGACTCACGTACTTCTCATAGAGGCTCTGCCCCCGCAGGAACACCTTCACGTCCTTGCTGAGGGGGAAGGTGCCGTCGTCCTTGCGGAAGCGGTAGAGCAGCTTGGCATCCTTGTAATCCGAGTGCTCGTCACAGACTGCAGGGACACAGGGCAGGGCTGTCAGGGACACACAGGGTGTTGTCTCGTGGCTAAAAGCTGTCAGGGTTTCGTGCCATGTCCTTCCCTGTGCCCCTCATCCCATGGAACAATCGGCATCCGAGCCCCCAATCCCCAAAAATTACCTGCCCGTGAACACCTGAAGCTCATGCTGCTGGGAGAGGTCAATCCCAAGGAACAGACCTTGGCAAAGATGGAGCTGGGGGCAGCGTTTTGTCCCAAACATTAAAACATTCATTAGAAAAAACAGGACTTTTTAAGTATTAATGTTTCAATTTAGACTAAAAGAGGATGAACAGAAATGCCTCAATCAACTTATTTTAAAAGCTACAGCCCCACATAAGCAGACTTAGAGGACAGAGGAAACAAAACCATACTGCACTCAAACCCCCATAAAATTACCTCTGTCTATCAAAAATACTCACAAACAAATAAAATTACTCATAAGCTAAAAAAAAAAAAATGGCACGAACCTTTCCACATAATTTTGTGCCAACCCTGCCCAATTCATTTGCATGGCAAACTGACCTCAAGAGAAACTTTCCTTCAAAGCCAGGTGCAATACAACTGGAATAATTAAATCTGTATGAAAAGCCTGGGATTCATCTTGGGGATGGGCACACACTCTGTAAATGCATGGCTCTATAGTTCATGTAAGCTTTAGCAGGTAAATATTTGGGATACCAAATATTTAAATAAATATGTGAGATAAACCTGCCTGAAACAGACTCCTAGACTACAAGTAAAAAAAAAAAAAAAACAAACAACAACAAAACTAAAACAAAAACCAAAAAAACCCAACCCAAAAGTCATAGTTCAGCTCTTAAAAGTCAGCCTGCCTTCAGCTGCACCCACCTGAAGCAAGAAGAAGAAATTTAAGTGGTAAAAAAAAAAACCAAACAACAAAAAACAGAATAAAGAATATGCCTGGAAAGCAAAGAAAATTAGTCAAAGGGAAAAAGAGAAACCACAAATATTTCCTCACTAAAGTAACACCATCCACTAGAGTGAAATTGAAAACATTCAAGATACTTCTTGTGAAAATTTTAACTCTTTTTCATCCCTCTGAGCAGACTGGCAAAACCACATTCCCCTTCAGGTGAGCAGCAAAATGCCAAAACTTGTCAGATTATCTCGGGCTCATCATTCCTGCAGTGCAGCTGTCTCAGATGCAATCAGGACTCCAAAGCCTGTGACTCACCAAGCACGAGGGCAGGATGAGAAAGTTGTTTTAACAACCTTTGTTTTAAGTGAAAGTCTGCAGCCTCATAGTCCCAAGGAGCAACTACTCCAAAGCCACTGCAACCAGAAATAGAACAAAAAAGCCTACAGGACTGTGCCCATAGAAAACCAAAGCAGTTTTTTTCTATTTAAAGACCAATTTCATTGTGTTTCCAGCATGTAACAGAACCAAAGCTCAGAGCACACCAGACAATTAAGAGGCAGCACAATGATCTTCATGAGATAATTATCTGGATGCCAGGGGAGAAGAGGGCAAACAGTTCAGCCAGACAATTGCCAAGCACCCAGCACTGTGCTGGCAGCCCTCTTTCCACAGGACTAACAAAATTAATGGACACAAGGCAAGTTGGAAAGTCATCTTCTGTGTCCTGCCAGGAATTGTCACAGGAGCAGGAGGGACATGTCTTAATATGCAATCAAAACAGTGCTGGCACCCAGTGCTGCACAGGTTTAATTAACTAATGGATTTGTTTGAAACTGTCAGCTGGGGAAATGGAAGAATGATCAGGTGTAAGCGTTAATGGTTAACTAAGAACTCCCTGCTTCATTTTTTTTTGTGATAAAGCCCAGCAGCAGTTTATTTTTATTCTAGGCAGTTTAATGCAAAGGGCATTACCCTCAGTAAGGAGCAGATAGCAACAGGGAGTGTTTGCATTGCAGTGGTCAAAGGCAGCTATTTTTGGACCCCAGAAAAGAGGAGGGAGGAGAGGGTTTGGTTTGGTTTGGTTTGGTGTGGTCATCATCTGCTTCTGTCTCCTCAGCTACATCCTCGTGTGACAAACCAGCACCTATCTCCTACCCCAAAGCCCTGGGAGCTCAACCCTTCTCACTCATGGCAGAGGTGTTCCAGGGATGTTTGAGAGTCTGGGGGTTCTGTTCCTGGCTGGGTCTGAAAACCGCATGGACAGGAATTGCTTTTTGCCCATCTGAAGCACAGCTTGTTTTCTGTTGTTATATCGGGACCAAGGGCTGGACCTTGCTCTGCAGCACAGAGCTCAGTATGTGACCTGAGTTAATTCAAAACTCCTGAAAGTTCCAAAGAAATATTAAAAAGAAAAAAAAAACTGAGTACTGCTAAGAGCTGGGCTTGAGCATCAAGCTGCTTTTTCTCCACACTTCCTTTTTTTCCCTTCCTTTTTAAATTTCTTTTTAATCAGGTTCCACAGACAAGCCTTTGTAATATCAGCACACACTTAAATCCCAAGGGAGGCTTTCCTACAGGATTGCTTCATCTTTAGGTTCACAGGTGACAGATTAAATTTTCCTTGGAGTGATGTGGACTCCAGAACCCTCTTTGTCCCAGCATGAGGAAACTGAGGAGTACTGGGGTGTTATGGTGCAGAGGTGAAATGTGCTATAATTCAGCTTCCACTTCTGTGTGACACAGACATGAGCCAGAGCAGCTGCTGTACAGGAATACAGGTCAGGTGTTACTGGGCTTGCTTTCAAAGGGGAGACACTTTAGATGTCGTTTTACCAGTGCACAGCCCAAGCTCCTCTGGTGGGCAGGGAACTCACAGAATGACCAGGTTGGAAGAGACCTTCAAGGTCATCGAGTCCAACCCAGCCCCAACCCCTCAACTAAACCCTGGCACCCAGTGCCACATCCAGGCTTTGTTAAACACATCCAGGGATGGTGACTCCTCCATGTCCCCAAGCAGGCCATTCCAGAAGTTTATCACTCTTTCTGTAAAAAAATTTTTCCTAATATCCAGCCTATATTTCCCTTGGATCAGCTTGAGACTATGACGTCTGGCTCTGTCAGTAGTGCTTGGAGAAAGAGACCAACCCCACCTGAGTACAGCCGCCTTTCAGGGAGTTGTAGAGAGTGATCAGGTCAGATCCGAGTCCCCTTTTCTCCAGGCTGAACACCCCCAGCTCCCTCAGTGGTTCCTCACAGGGTTTGTGTTCCCAGCCCCTCACCAGCCTCGTTGCCTCCTCTGGACACACTCCAGCATCTCAACATCCTTCCCAAACTGAGGGGCCAGAACTGGACACAGCACTCAAGGTGTGCCCTCACCAGTGCCGAGTACCTGGCACACCCCCAAAGGCATCGCACAGCTTCCCACCAACCCAGCCCCATCCATCCTTCCCCAGCCTCTCCAGGAGCCCTCACCCACGGCAGGTGGCACACAGGGACACGGCCCTGTGACACACGGGCTGAGCAGACACTCAGCCCGCCCTGGGGGTGGCAGGAGCCCCACACACCGTGGTGGATGATGTAGTGGTCCATCAGTTTCTGCATGAGGCGGATGGCGGTCTCGCGGTCGGGCGCGTCCTTGTGCTCCACCAGCCAGTCCGTCAGCTCCTTGGCCACGAAGCAGTTGGGGTACGTGCGCAGGTGGAACCTCCTGTCCTTGATCAGCTTCCCATCGTGCAGACGGAGCCTGGGGGGAACAGCAGCCACTGAGCACAGCTGGGTTCTCAGGGGAGCTTGGGCCTGATGGCCCAGATCTGTCCAGCCTGCAGAGACCACCCTGGATGTGCTGGGGCCGGTGCCAAGCAGCCAGGGAATGATCAATTCAACCAAACCGCTTGGCACTGCCAGGCTGCATCAGCCAATCCTAGGGAGACTCTCTGTCACAGACATCTTTTTATGGAAAATCCTTTCCTTAGGATTTTTCCTCCTGAGAAGCTGAGAGGCCTCAGGAACAAAATGTAAACAATGGTTATCTGCTGCTGTGGAATGCAACAGGTGGATCTGTGATTGGTCTCATGTTGGTTGTTTCTAATTAATGGCCAATCACAGTCAGCTGGCTCCAACAGAGAGTCTGAGCCACAAGCCTTTGTTATCATTCTTTGCTATTCTATTCTTAGCTAGCCTTCTGATGAAATCCTTTCTTCTATTCTTGTAGTATAGTTTTAATATAATATACATCATAAAATAATAAATCAAGCCTTCGGAAATACGGAGTCAGATCTTCATCTCTTCCCTCATCCTAAGACCCCTGTGAACAAAATCACACCTCTCCACCATCCCCTTCTCCCCTCCTGCCACCACTCAGGTTGCCTGAGCAGATGTAGTCTGACCCATACATGTATTTTCATTCTAAACAAGCCCCTAAAACCCACAGCAGCCAAGCAAAGAGGGTGAAGAGGGGACAAACTCAGATAATAAAAAGTACATGTATTTGTACGTACAAATAGCACATTTGTATTTGTATATGTCTCTTGGCATGATTCTGTGTCTAGTTCTCCTTCCCCATGGCCACGAAAGCAGGAATAAAGCTGCCTCCAGGACAGAGCCTTACTCATAACTCCAGGTGGGAGCAGTAACAGGAGCTCTCCTTTCTCCTGTCCAAGCAAACAGTGCCAAGTGGATCCCAGCACCACTTGATCCCTGTACCCACTAACCCACAGCAGCAGTGGAGAACAGTCCTGGCATTTTCTGGTTCCAGCTGGGATTGAATGGGACAGAGTTTACCCAAAAACAACCCTCCTCTCCTCACAACCCCAATGTTATGGCTGGTCTGCACCTCTGATGGAAAGGTAGATGGGGGAAGGTTACTCAGGTGAGCCCAGCTTTGACTTTCAAAAGGACCTTAACAAGTGAGTGAGCCACAAGGCACAGAGTTCCTCTGTGCTCCAGCCAAAGCCAGCCCACCTTGGCAGCAGATCTGTCCGGGGGCCAAACTCTGCCCTGTGGCCATGGCTGTTCCCAAAACACCAGCGCTGGAAAATGCCCAGTGTGTGCAGCAGGCTCCGAGGGGAGATGTTAATTAAACATCTCTGTAACTGCAGGATGGTTTTTGTTTCAAATTATTCCTCGCAATTCCCAGTTTCGCCCCAGGCCAGTGAATTTTACTAGGGCATTAAACACTGCAGCCTTTTGTTATTTCATGCCTCAAGTTCTTTTGTTCTTTTTTCCTGTTGCACAAAATTTTAAGTACCTCACAAGAAGTTTGAATACGCTAAAAATCTCTCAGCTTACAGTGGATTATCCTATATTGAAAGATTTATAAATACTAAGTTCCTAAAAGTTTTACCATCAAATGTTTTGTTAGAAGAATAATTAGTAATTGATTGCTGAAATTAATGCCGAGAAGTTGACAGAAGTTTTCAGATCTTCCTGCTAATTAAAATACTGACTAAATATTCATGCAGAACCTGCTCCTGGCCTTGCCTTGCACAGACTTCTCTCAAATCCTGAGATCCATATCCAGTGTTCACTCTTTACCTGGATGGTTGATTCCCACGTGTGAGCAGCACTCGTTCTGCAGATGGATTTTACCCAGAAAGAACACTCCACAGACAGCTGCCTGGCTATTTTTAGAGTTTTTGTCTTTTTTCTTCCTTTATTTCATGGTCCACTGTCAAAACGCAACCAGACACAGTCAGCAGTGATTGCAAAGAGAGGATCCCCACCCATGGAGGAAGACACAGCCAATTTTATTTTTCTCTCCTTCACAATCAAAAAGTGGGAAGGCACTTTGGAGGAGTATTTGGAAAAGATAAGAAATGTTCCAAGAGTGTTCTATTGCCACCAAGAGTCTACAGGAGTCCATATATAGAATATATATAGAAGTCTATATATAAGAATATAGACTCCTATATATATAGACTATATATATATATATATTTACACTCACATACACCCCCTATACATATAATAATACATAGACCTTATAACACAAAGTCTGAATAGAAACTGGTTAGGAGAACACCATTTTCACTATTTTATTCCTTTTATTTGAGCATGTTTCAGAGTATATTATAACAATGCAGAGATTCTGAAGGAGATAAATAAAATTTAAAAAGCAAATATTTTTAGGAAGCAATGCTGCCAAGTTATGATATTTTAAAATTTTAAAAATACATTTATTCTAAAAATATTTGTTTGGGAGCAACTGCCAGGACAGGAATTAAGAGGTATTTCAGCACCTCTGCAGCAGCATCTTGGGCCTTTAAGGGCTGTTTTAAACTTGTGACGAGTTTTCCCTCTGTCCTGCAGACTCAGGGCAGCGGAAGAGGCTCGGCTGGAATGTCCTTGCAGACTTTTCACTTTCCTCTTGTTTACTGTTTCCTGTCAACCCTGAAGAGACAAACTTTGTCCTTCAGACACAGGATGTAACAGCTCTTGTGTGACGTTACAAAAACAAAGCTGGTGAAACCATGCGGGTTCTAATCATGCTTCCAGATAAATAAGATTAAGGAAATATATAATAATATGCAATATTATGAGTTTTGTAGATGGCAAAATCCACCCTGTGGACATATTACTTCTTCAAAAGGAAAAAAAAACCAAAAGCAGAATAAGATCAGGATGAAACACTTGCTGGAACATGAGAATGGGCTCTTATGAAACACTCCTGGCTTGGCAGGCAGAGCCTCCACGTGCGTTTGCTTTGGGAAGGTTGTGTTGGGCAAGCAAATTGTTTCTTTGTCAAGGTCACTACAAAGCCATCATTATTCATCCTGGGTAACCTTGTGGAAAGGGACATCCAAACAGAAGAGGAATAAACTCTCCCTCACCTCCCATGTAAACAAACCTTGAGCATCTCAAATGACAAGGTGGATCTTTCAAGGATATTAATTCCAGTTCACAGTGCCACAGCAGCTAAGCACAAATGAGCGGCCTTGGAAAGATGCCTCATCCAAAAGATCTTTTCTGTTCCTATCTTCACAGGAACAAACAAAAAGCAAATTAAAAAAAGAAATCAAAACAACAAACAACTAAGTGCTCACTAAAGGGCAGCAACAGCCACAGGAGCATTTCTGCAAAGCAGCTGCTGCTGGAGAGGCACATCAGGCAAAAGAGCTGCTGCAAACACTGCACATTTTGCTGTAAATGGGCTCAGCAAAGCCCAGTTTGCATCACCCCCAGTCTGAAAAAGCACCAGTACATGTGGGGACACAGGCTTTGCACACCCGTGACAGCCCAAAGTGGTACTGAGATGTTTCATTTTCCTTGTATTTAAATATAAGTATAGGAAGACTTAAATCTCAGAAAGAAATCCCAGCAAGCACGAGTCTACTTCCCATTCCTCCCTTTTACTAGTGCTGGAATTGAATAATTAGCTTTTTAAGGTCATTGTGACCATGAAGTCTCATCTTTGAATAATGTTCACTGTTACATCAAGCAGTGGCCCATGATTCCTCAAGGAAGTCACACTCTCCTCAAGAGATCCAAGTCTAACAGAGAACCACCAAACCTCCTGCAGACAAATGACTTTTGGGCAAGAATACAAATTTTGGCTTGTTCAGCCACACACCTTTAGTGAGCTCAATTTCCAGAGCATCAAAGAATGAGCATTTTATTTAACAGCATTTCAGCTTGAGTATCCAAATAAAACACTAGCCAGCTCTGAAAGTTTTGGACAGTGGCAGAAATTGCAACTTTATTCTTTGTAGGAAAAAAACCTTCCTTCTCCTCTCACTTTTCCTGTGCAAGATATAAATTTACTGAGTATATTTTATGTTTAGGAGTGATTAATGAAGCTTAGCAGAGCTATTAGAGCACAGCTGCTTCTCTTGACCATGGGAATACCCAGATGAGAGTGCACCAGGGCTTGTCCATACTTGAGGAACTCTGATTACAGCAGGGTGTGAATGCAAAGCGAGGAAGCTGCTCCAGAACCTCTCTGTGCAGATAAGCCATTTGTTGCAATTAGAAGTGACTAATTGGGCCTCTCTTACAGAATGCCACCCAGGAATACACAACGCCCAGTAAAACCAATGTGATTTTCATGCAAGTTTTTATGTCTGACACAAGAGGAATGACAGGAGACATGAGGAATGAGCCTGAGCCAGCAGCTCTGTCAGACTCAAGGCCAAAATATCAGTGAAAATTTTATTTTTGTCTTTCTGGTGAAGAGAGACCAAAATACAAGTTTTATTCCCCCCTCCCTGGACCAGGCAGCTGTTGAATTAGAGGGACCCTGGCAGATTGGCCAGGAGGTTTGGGTTTGCCTATCTCCCACTGATTCCTTCAGGATCCACTTCATTCCCAGCCATCCACAGGCAGCGTTCCTCCAGCCCTCACTGTGCAGCTATTCCTGGCTGGGAAACACATCCTGACACTGAACAGACTCACCCCTCTGGCCAAACCAAACTCTGAGGCATTTGCAAACTTGCTGGGGAGCCAAAGAACTGTAAAGATGGAGCAAAGGTTTGTTTGATTTAATGTAATAGTGGGGAGGCAGGGCAGGAAGCGGGGAGCAGGGAAAAACAAATGTTTGATGTTTCGTGTGGATACAGCGGCGTTATTTGCTGATGGAGGTTTACTGAGTCAGGGCAGGCTCCTTTCCATGCCTCTGTATTCCACATCTGGGGAAGAGCAGGGGAGCACAACATGGAAATTTATCCCTGTCCATCTGATGCTGTCTGACACATCACCCAACATCTCTGCCTCAGTTTCCCTGTTGCTCTCCAGCAGCTATCCAGGAAAATCCACACCACTAACTCCTGACTCCCAGGCTGTGAGATCCTCAAAACACAAGGGACAAATTCAAACTCTGTGTGTTCTGCCTCAATTCTCAATTCTCCTTCCAGCAGAGGTTCAGTGTAGCAGCAGCCCAGCTCCAGGCTGGTGTCCATGTCCTCATTCTCCTCCTCAGGTTTTACACCAACAGCTCCTTCCCATCCTTGTGCACCAGGAACAGGCTCCTGCCCAGACCAAAGCAGAAGGATGCAACTGCTGTGTGCCCAGCCCCAGAAAAAGGACCATCCTCTCCCTCACTGGGAAATCTCAGATTTTGGGAGCTCCCCAAACCAGGAAACTTCAAGGCACTACAGCTATGGGGGGAAAAATAAATAAATAAAAAAGAATTATGGATGTCCCCAAAACTACATAAACTTTGGGCTTTCTATTCAACTTTAGCCCAGTCTGCAGCGTACTGGAAGAGTTCTGTTCACAAACAAATTTACTGTATCCCCTACTCATGCTTACAGTCACAATCACCAAATTGTCCAGGGTCTGATCTGCTCCCGTCCTGCCACAGGCATGGGGAAGTCACATCACCCCCCACAAATGGAACACAGCTTTAACACACAGCTTGAATATTTTGTTTTCTCTCTTAATATCTAACCCCTTCCTTTGGCCCAGGCTATGCAGCTCAACTTAAAGCTCAGTCACTCCAGATAAGTTACTGGAAATACAAATATGAATAAACCTGCTCTGTTCCTTGGCTGTATGCTCAAGATGGGGCCCCAGTCCTTAGGTGGAAATTATCAGTCCTTGGTAGAGTACAAATAATAAAGGTAAAGCTAACAGCGCTCACTAAGAAAGGACAACAAACCTACCGCAAGCTAATTTTAGGGCTCTGATGATAGCACACTCAGGCTCTGGACTATTTACATTATCAAGGATATATTTCCTATTTCCACCCACATTTCATAACAAACCAGAACAGCTCCAGATACAAATAAGCAAAGTGCTCTAGAGCTAGGAAAGCCCACAGTCAGATGCTCGGAAGCAAGGACGGGGTTCTGACCGCACATAGACAAGAACACATTTTCTCAGCCACACATTGCAAAGCAGAATGGATTTCTGTCTTCATAAGAAGAAAACCCTCAGAAACTGCTGAAGGCCTGGGACTACAGAAGTTCCCAAAAGAGACTTTCAGGAAAGGGAAGATCCAGTTCAGGCACGTGGAATGCCCTTCCAAGTCACCCGGAAAGCATCCCCAGCAGTGCTGCTGTCCTTATCCAGGCAGGGTCAGGGGGCTTCTGGGTGCCACCACATCACTCTCTGTGCTTCGGGGAAGGTGGAAAGGGACAAAAAAAACCTGCGGCCATCTAAACTCACCCATCGGTGCCCTGGTACCTGGGGGTGAAGGGTGGGAGACGCCAGAGAGGAGCAGCAGGACAAGGTATAACAAGAGCAGCTGGCTCAGCACTCTGGTGGATGAAGGAAGGATCAGCAGGCGCTGCAGAGGGGGAAAGCTCGCTCAAGGATAAAGCTCTGAGCCTGCTGCTAACGGGACACAGCCCAGATCCTTGTGCGCAGGAGGAGCCCGGGACCTCCTACCTCAGCTGCTCTCCAGCAATCATCACCTCAGCCCTGTAGTGCTGCTCCGTGGCTTTCTTCTTGAGGCTGCTGCTCAGGCTCTCCATGCCGGGCCGGGATGCTCCCCATGGGCAGGCTGGGGAGATGCGGCTCCCCCGGGGCAGGTGAGGCAGCCCGAGCTGCTGACTGCGGCCCCACGCTGTTCCTCCTCCTGGGCAGGCTCCGGAGGAGGAGCCTGCTGCAATCCGAGCGCGGCTCTGCCGGCTGCTCCCTCGCTGCGAGCCCGGGAGGTGCCCGCGGGGCGCCCTGCGCGGCCGGGGATGGCTCTGGCGGGCTCCGGCACTCACCGCATGGAGGATGAGCCAAAGATGGACACAGCGGCTCCTTCCTTACGCTGTAACCTTCCTGCGGGGGTTAAAGATGCGCTGTTCCCCACGAAAAGCTGTGTGCCTCATTCCCATCTTCCTCCCTGAGGGCTCTGTGCCTTTCCGCGGGTTGGGATGCATCCAACACCGCGGCCAGCACTTGCCAAAGGGCGATCGGAGCAGCTTGAGCCACCTCTGTGCAGGCTGGATGGAGAAGCACAGGCTGTAAGTATCCAGATCTGGCACTGGTGAGTCTGGAGCTCTGCTGGAGCCAACTGACACTGATGCCAGCTCTAAAATCTGCCTCTAATAATGGGAATAATGGGTGAGCTCCACTGGCGCCAAGCTGACACTCATACCACCTCTAAAATGTGCCTCTACCACTCATCATTCCCAATATTTGAGGAACTTTCTGCAAGGCCAGAGCTGACCTGAAAGTGATGGTGACCAGCAAAGGAAAAGGCAGAGGAAGTGGGATATAAGAGGGTTAATTACACCCATCACTACTGTCAGGTTCCTGTAAAATCATGCTTCCATCAGTTCAATCAGGAGTGAAAAATACTGCCTGGCACAAGGGATCAAACCTCAGAAACACAAAACCTACCAAAAGAGAGTGTGGAGAAGATGAGTGTGAGGGCAGGGAAGGAAATTTTATCAGCTAAGGAGGTTCTGCTTCAATTTAAGTCTAATAAAGCATCAATAAACTAAGCGATGTCTTAATTAGCTCCTCTGTAGCAGTAATTCATCAGCAGGCAGTGAGTTTGCCGTTGTCTCCATCAGCACAGACTTCCAGGCTGCTACATAAATCCCATAAATGCTCCTAAATCCACCCACCTGGGCTGGGGGCGCGGGAAGAGCAGCATGAGGAGCAGGGGACACGGGGTAAAGGCACCACCTTAGATGGAGGCGCCTTGGGTTTCTTGTGGCTCCTGCTGGTGGAGGAGCAGCGGAGGGAAGGAGCTGGGCTGGGCAGAACTCGGCGCTGCCGTCCAAGGCAAACAGCGGAGCAGCGGGATGGAATGGGATGTTCCAACAAGGATCCTCTGTCCGGCGCAGCTCTGCCCGTGTCCCCTGGCCAGAAAGGCAGAACAGGCTCCCCTTGTGTGCCCTGGAGGTTCCTGGAGCCCCCTCCGGGCTGGCCGAGCCAGGCTCAGCTCAAGGGGGGCTCCCAGGGCAGGCTGGGCTGGTCCTGCCCTGCTGCACATCCTTCATTCCCAACGGGAACACAGAGGGGAGAGCCCCCCAAACCTGCCCATCCCTGCCCACAGTGCTGCTTCAGCTAGGGAGAAACTGCTGCTGGTTTAATCGTCATAACTATCTTCAATCACGTGATAATAAGTATTTTCAGTCATTGGATAGTAACTATCTTCCTTAAAAATATATATATAGTAATTATATATATATAGTAATTATATATATATATATATATATATATATATATATATATATATAAAATTACTATCTTCCTTAAAAAAATTCCCACATTCCCAACAGGAATACAGTGGGGAGAGCCCCCCATTGCTCACCGTGCTGCTTCAGCTATGGAGAAACTGCTGCTGGTTTAATCATCATAACTATCTTCAATCACTGGATAGTAACTATCTTCCTTAAAAAAAAAAATATATATATATAGTAACTATCTTCCTTAAAAATATATATATAGTATCTTCCTTAAAAAAAATATATATAGTAAGTATCTTCCTTTAAAAAAATTATATATAGTAACTATCTTCCTATATATATATATATGTATATATATATATATATACACACACATATATATACATATATATATACATATATATACACACACACTCATATATATATATATATATATATATATATATATATATATATATATATAGCTACCTTCCTTAAAAATATATATATATGTATATATAAATACTCAGCTCCAATCCTGAGACTGTTTTACAGTAACAAGGTAAAAAGGATTTCAGTTCCTGCCAGCTTTTTCCATGAAAAACAAAAAACACAGGAGGGAAAAACTTATTTCTCCAGTAAATAGCCTTGTAAAATGTGTCCTTTAAATTAGACATTAATGTTTATACTTGAGATACACAAAAAAAGGAAGAGAAATATAAAATATATTATCTCCCCATGTCAAGCTTGGGGAGCAGTCAAGGGAGCAGAGTGAGGGCAGGGCAGGCAGGGATATCTGGGGCTGCTGAGGATGGAGGGATGGAAAGGATGATGGGCAGGGCGATGGACTAAAACTTCTCCTGAGAGCACAGAGCACCACTGTGAACCTGCAGCTGTCCTAGAGGAGGTGTCTGGAGTGTCTGTTTTCCCAACAAGGACCAGGGCCAAGATCATTAAATGATTCAGCAGCCTTGAGACAAACTCCTTGATAGGAGGGTTTTCCCCTTCAGATGCATAAATTGTGCAAATTATCAATACTGGATGTTAAGCCTCAAAATCTAAATTAATTTTTAAAAAGAATTAGGTAAATTCCTAATGAAGGATAGGTCTTGGTATTGAACATGGAAATCCAGGTGATTACTTCTGTTTTCAGTGATGGAATTTACAAGAAATTATTAGTGGAAAAGTCACTCACGATTTCTTCTCCTCTTTCCCTGATTTCTGCTACTGGTCCACACCAGAGCTGGGATCCAGGCCTGGAGGAATTTCTGCTCTTCTTCAGCTCAACATCTGAATGTCACAATCCCAGGGGTTTCACACTGACATTTAATGGGAAGAGCACCTCACCAATTCATGAGAAAAGGGATGTTAAACCAAAACCCTGTGCTCACAGCACTGAGCTCTTTAACCTCAGCAGAGTGCTTTGCAAATCTGAGCTTTCCCCCAAAGCATTTTGTTCCCTTTTTTGAAGGGAATGTAGGGAATACAGCCAGCAAGCTGCTGTTA
Organism: Ammospiza nelsoni; assembly: GCF_027579445.1. Lineage (NCBI taxonomy): Eukaryota > Metazoa > Chordata > Aves > Passeriformes > Passerellidae > Ammospiza > Ammospiza nelsoni. The sequence continues at coordinate 5,948,491 of NC_080644.1, read as the reverse complement.
ACTCCATCCTGGAGGTGACAGAATTTCAGGGTTGAGAAAAACAATCCCTAAATATGTCTCCTTCACTCCCCATCCATGGAGGGATTAATTAGATTGAATTAGTTATCAGCTCCATCTGCAGATGAAAACTGCTTTGCACAGGATGGCTTTGGAGTCCAATCTACAATGGATGTGCAGAGTCCCTTCACCTAGGTCTCCCCTCCAGAGGAACTGCAGTGTCTGAATTTTCTGTTTCAATAGATTAGGAAGTAGTTTGACTCATTAAGTGTTCAGAAAAGATAGAGGCACCTCTGGGTACAGCCAAATATCTTTGTTTTCAGCTCCCAACTTTGTTACATCAAACAGAAGGTGCAGTACTCATTCATTTTTTTTTTGTTTCCTTTTTTCCCTAGCAGAGCTGAGAAAAAGACAGGAACAAATAAGATGAGTTTGTTTTGAAAAGCTGTAAAAAGCTGTTTGTAAATCTTGCCAGGAGTGAGCACGGAGGACACCAGGAGCTGTCACAGCCATCCTTGTCCCTGGCTGCAAAGCTTGCCTTAGTCCTTTGCCTAAATTTTGTCCTCTCAGTGGCATTTGAGGCCTGCATTTCAAGCAGAGAGCTGGAGAAATCTCCCATGCAGGGGAGCAGAGTCTGGCAAGATCAGGTGCAGATTTTTCCTGCTCTGAGCTGCCCATCTGATGGCAGCAGGCTGCAGCCAGCCAGCGCTGCTGCCCCACACACCAAATTTGATTTCACTTAAACAAAAAAAAACCCTAAAAAACTTTAAAAGGATTTCACTGCCAACATCAATGCAATAAAATCCCTTCCCCAGGCCAGCTGTCCTTGCCAGAGAGCAATTCCCCGGGGCAAGTCCTTGTCCCCAGCAAGGTGTGCTCACCTGGGCTGGAGCCCAGAGCTGGGCTGGCAGCAGTGCCCAGCATTGTTTGGGAGCCAGGCCCTCCCTGCTGCTTCTGGAAAAGTTATTTCTATTCCAGTAAAGGTCACAGGCCTCCCCCCGGGCTATTTGTGCTTAACTCATTGGTGCCCAGGCCACAGCAAACACCGGAGGCCACCTGGCATCAACACTTGGAGAAGCACATCAGCGATTCTGGGGGCATCTTGCACGGACATCCTTCATCCACATCAGCCAGGGAATGCTCCTGCAGCCAGTAAAGCCAGCCTGGAGGTTGCTGTGCACCAGGGAAGCACATTGCACCCTGGAGAATCCTGCACTCCTGGGCTGGAGTGGGCAGCAGTGCTCTCAGAGAAAAGTGGAAGATTTATTTCCATCTAGTGGCAGAAAATGAACATGGTATTCAGCAATTTCTCATTACTCAGTTATAAATCTGAGCTGGAGCTCTCCTGTCATTGAGTGTCCTTCATTTTGTTCCAGAAAAACAAATTGGGGTGTTTGAGCAACATGTTGCATATTTCTACAGAAAGGAGAGGCTGCTAACCTGAAGTAATTAAGTGGAAGCCAAAATAGTTTGGTTGGCTTCAAAGTAACAAATGGGGGGATCTTTGTTGTCCTTAAAATTGTAAACAAATACAGCTCAGTCCTGGTTCTCCAGAACAGAACTACAAGGAATAGAACTTCAGCTTGGAAAACAAACAAGAAAACAAACAAACAAAGAAAGAAACAAACAACACTGCAAAATTAAATTCTCCCATGATTGCATTGCTTCGGGACCTGCAGCTTCAATGAAAACACCACCAAGTACTCACCTTCTTTATTAACTAATAAAAGTTTTCATTGGGAAAAAAGAAAACCAACAAAGAAAAAATGACAACAAAAGAAATGCTCTTACACAACAAGACACAGAACTTTGTCACCTCCACTTCCCCATTCCTCAACAAATTCCTCTCTGTTATGCTTTGTGCTCCCTCCCAAGGTCTGGGACCAGCTTAGAGACACACCTTGGTGTGGGCAAGAAGCTTCAGGGAGTTGCAGCAGCCTCAGGTTCCGATTCTATCTCTTCTTGCCAGTCCTGCAGCAACACTGGGCAGCCTGACCTGACTGGTGAAGCCCTATCTGGGCAGATTAGATTTGTAATTCAAGTCCAGTGCATTGAGCTGCTCCCCAAAGGTGACAGCTGATGGCTGGAGTCAATAGGCAATTTGTGAACACAGAATTAAAACAGCAATTCCCTCTTGAATGGTATCAAGCTTCAATGAAACAACAACACACAGAAGAGGTTCTGTAAGGAGGAAAATTCCTCGTTTGACCTTGATCACAACAGCCTTTATATAGGCTGGCACATCAATTTACATATATTAACCATCCATGTCAGCAGAGTAGGGGAAAAAATGTATATCCAAGTGGTTTTTGTTCTAGGTAGTAAAACACCATTCCATTGAAGGCAAGATGAGCAATCCAGTGCAAACTGCTGATACCAATCTCAATCAGAAGTGGTGAATTTTTTTCATAAAAGACACACTCCAAGCTTTCTGCCTTTCCTGGCAGAAGCTGATTTATCTATCGTAAAATTCACCAGCCTCAGCCACGCTGAGCAGCCTCTCTGAGGGAGCACATTTTGGCAGGGCTTATAGGGACAGACAAGAACTGGTTTCCAAAGTGTGCAGAGCTGATAGCACTGGATTTTCCTGCTGGAGCAGCAGTCATGATCCTGGTGAGGTACAACATGACTGTTCTTGGCAGTGCTTGCAGCCAGCCCTGCCAGAGACTCAGTCACTCCCACTCATTCTCAGCAACTGCAAGTACAAGGAGGCTTCTCCTAGGAGATCTTTTCAGAATCTTTTTCATCTCTTCTGGTTTTAGCCAGTTTAAACATTGCCATCAGGGCAGTGTTGGTGAAATTCACATTGGAGGCAAAGCAGCGCTTGAGGATAAATGCAGGGTGGTTTCATCTCACCTAAAGCAAACATCAGTGCCTTGCTCAAAGCAGGAGCTGACCTTTCTTTTCCTGCCTTCCTGAGGAGATGCAGCTCCTTGCTGACAGAGCACAAATGGCTGGAGCTGACACAGCCAGGCAGCCTCTCCTGGCCTCCTGCAAATCCGTGACTGACCAGCAGGAATGATCACACTGCAGGTCTGACAGAGCAGCAGTATTACTGCGCCTGAGTGGGTCGCTGGTGGTGAGAGAGAGACGGTGAATCTTGTTTCTTGATCAGAAGGCTGATTTATTTATATATTATATATAATACATTATGACTATACTAAATAGAATATAGAGAGAGGTTTGCAGAGCTGCTAGGCTAGGCGAAGAATCGATAGAAAGAATCTATAACAAAGTTTTGTCCAAGGACTCAGTCCCCTAGCTTGCACTGGTGATTGGCCCTTAATTATAAACATAGAAAATGAGCCAATCAAGGTGTCCCTGTTGCATTCCACAGCATCTGATAATAATTGTTTACCTTGTCTTCTGAGGCCTCTGGCCTCCAGAAGACACAGAAACCCGAAAGAAAGGATTTCTGTGAAGAAATGTCTGCGACACAGCAGGGTTTACAGCTTCCCTGCAGGATAACACAGATCCATCTTGTTTTCCTCTTGGGATTTTCAGTTTTCACCCCATGGCTGCATCCTGCAAACCTCTGCCAAAGCAGTGGGCAGCTGCAGAGCCTCAGGGGGTCCTTGTGGAGTTTGGAGGGTGATGGTGAAGCTGCTGAGCCCAAACCTGCTGCAGATGGCTGCTGTGGACAAACCTTCTGGAACAGAGGAGAGCAGGAGGAGGGAAAGCAGGACACATCCCCAGTGCCTGCTCCACACCTCAGAGGCCACAAGTGTTTGGTTGTGTGGAGTGAGTGAGCCCAGAGTCACTTCCTGAGCCTGCATTTGCCTTGGAGGACACCTACACAGATCAATAATGGCACTTGCTGCTGGTCTGGGATCAGAGCACAGAGTGGGACATGGCAATGCAGCACTGACCTGTCCTCCCTCAAGGCCAAGCCTTGTGTCTCCTGGTCTCAGTTTTCTGGTCTAGACTCCCCTTTTTCTATCAGCTTTTACTGACTGTGCTCAGTCTGAAATCCAGAACACACATCTCTGCTTCCTTGGTGTTTTGGTTTTAGGTCATTAACTCTGGGTGTTCTGAGAATAAAGGGCCCAAATCCTCTCTCCAGAACCAGCATGTGCTGTTTACTTTCAGTAATCCCATGTGAAAACTTTGCACCCCACATAGCAGCCCTTATAGGAAGAATAGACACAGCCTGTCTGTGGAATAAGAGCAGTGATGTTATCAAACACAAATGGCCTCTTTGGTGTAAAAATCAGTAAAATTACTTCCACACAGCAAGCAGGATTCAGTCCTGCTGACCAAGAACATAATAGAAGATATTTTAAATTTGCACAAAGCCAAGTGTGGTCACCTGGAGTACTCACAAGGCTGTTTGGCTCATGGAGGAAACTGGAATCTGAATGTGGAAGCCCACCACAGCTGAAGGATTTCTCAGAGGACTCTCTTCTTTCAGGAAAACTGCTTTAAAAGTTACCTTTTTCTGCTGTAATTAGTGCCTCTGTAGACAGCTAATAAAAATTTCAGAGTACATAAATTTATCTGCACTTTAATTTCTATTTATAGTTCTCCTTAAGTAAGGAGGCAAACAATGTCTCCAAACTGCTCCTAAGTAAGAGTGAAGTTAGACTGTGAAACTCCAATGAAATACAAAGAAGTTTTTGGCTCTATTAATGTTGGCAGCTTGCTTTCTCCTTTGTTACAGCCAGGGAAGAATATGCCTGACACCAGCACCTGGGATGAAAATTAACTGAAGTGTCCTGAAAAAGGGCTGACCACCATTCTGCTCCAGATCTCTTTGCTTTATTAGAATACTCTTTAAAAGATGACACTGCAGTTCAAGTCCAGAACCACTCTACAGAACAATGAATAGTGTTCACTGAAATCACCATTCCTGTGAACTTCACAAAAAACACAGCAGGAAAATTAAAGATACAGTACTCCAGACTGACCAAGTTTCTGCTGGCATGGAAATGAAAGAGGGTTCTGCAGCTAGAGGCCACTCAGCCATTAGGATCAAACTCTTAATAATGGCAATGGAAATGTTTCTTGATTTCTGTTTAAATCACTGATTGCTCAAACCTTTACCTGGGTCACTGAAATTTACTATTTCAGCCAAAATAAGCTGTGTAGACTGCTACTCTCCAAGAGGACCACTGTATCTTTAAATGTATCCTGGATTAAACAAAGGTTTTATCTACACTTGTTAAATTATTGCACAGACCATTACACTGACAAGTACATTATGAACCCATGGAATGTTACAGTCTGGCCTGGAAAATAAAAGCAGCAGCATTATCCTTGAGGTCTCAACCATGAGGGAGAGCTGGCCAAGCACTTCTTGAATTGTACCAATTATTAACAGGTTTCAATACACAAATCAAACATTTAAAAATAATCCCTAATTCCCAGGATTATGTTTGGAAGCATTCTCCAAGACTTTCACTGTTTTGCAAGTGGCACTTAGTTTGATTTCTTGACATTTTTCTTGTATCAGACTACCTGCAGGAATCCAGCTGTTCTGTATTTTCCAAAGTTGAAGCCATACAGAGAAATAAAAGCTTGGGTCCCCAGGGGATTTGAACCAGCCATTGCAATGTCCAATTGGTGAAGCAATTTCATCTCCTGGCAGTTTGTATGACCTAAACCTGTGACTCAGGGAGTGGGATGAGAGGGAGCAGAGCCCTGCCACCCCACACACTCAGATTCATGGCTGGATCCTCCTCAGTCAGGCAGCCTCAGCTCCAGCAGCCTGCACTCAATGCCTCTGCTCCTTATCAGGCCAAAAGGGGAGGATTTGGGGAGAGTAGGAGGAGGCATTAAAAATTAAAAAAGTCTGATTCATAAACACTTGCTCCGCACATGCAACTTGATGGGATTTTCTTCACAGTGCAGAAACCTCCCAGCCACCTACTCTGAAAGTAAGTAAAATTCAATAAAACAGTTGGTGTGCAAAAAAAGAAAATGCCTTTGTTTTGTTCTCTCCTCTGGAAGGCATGATGACACATTCAGGCTCAGATAAGTCATTAAAAAATGCCCATCAAACTGACCAGCTGGCACACTGGTTTGTGTCTGCAGTTACACCTTCTGCCATTATATTGGTTTATCTGGATCTCCCAGTAACATCTTTCTGTCAGTTGTAGCATTTTGTTGCTTCCCTGCAACACTGCAGAAAGAGAGATGGCAACTGCTCTGTCCCTGTCTCCTCAACTGGAGGAAAAATCCTCACTCAAAGCTTCTGCTTGAGCAGGGCTCTGGCTGTTCGATTTAGAACATAAAAGTTTCAAAAGTTACAAAAATCAAATCAGAAGAACAAACAAATGGCTCATGCCAATCGTGGCTGCAAGTGATACATAAATAAATCACTTTTGTCCCAGGCAAAGCTCACAGCTGAGGAGAACATGCACACACACATCATAACACCACTGATTGAGTGGGCTGAAATAAAGATTCTCCTGCCACAAGCCATTTCAGGAGGTTTATGAAAGAGAAACTGTAATAAACTTATACAAAAGCTGAACCAGCTTCAGACTGGGGAGCAGACACATTGACAAGGAGGCAACAGAGGTGTAAGCATAAAAAACCAAAGTTATGTTTGACATGCAGCTAAGCTATGACAAAGTTATACTTGGAACTGGAGAAAAAGTAGAAAAAATTCCTCGTTTTAGTCAGGCTGTGAACTGCTGCCAATGGTTCCATGAGCAGCATTGCAAACCAAGAGCTCTCGTGCCTTTGGCACTTCCACAGGGTCTGTGGCAGCAGGGACACCCTGGGAATGGCTCAGCCTGGAGCAGCAGTTGGCTCTGAGCAGCTCTGGGTGTGCAGAGGCTCAGAGACCACGAGCTTCAGACCACGCTCTCAGGAGAGGTAAGGGGGCAAAAAGAAATCCCAACTCTCACAGAACAAGGTGAGAGGAGACTGGAAAAAATACTCTGTTCACCATCTGAAAGATCCTGGGAATAGAAATACAGACTCAGGCTGTAAACAGAGCTACTTCTACTCAGACTTAAGCCTTTAAAATCTGCTACTTATGAGGAAATTAATTTTCTTTCCTTTTTAAACTGTTGATATTACTATCTGCTCAAAAACCTCTGTGAGAAGTAAAAGAAGTGGAGTGTTATTTAAGGTAACTTTGACACCTTCAGTTGGTTGTTGAACAAACTAACCAGTTTTAAAAAGAAAAGGCTTTTTAGGATCTACAGGGTTCACAGAAAGAACTCCATGCTGGAAAAGCAGACCACAGAGAACACCATGATTTGAGTTTTCAAGTGAGCTGACTGTTTTCGTGCTGAGGGTACATTCACAACCCATCCCCCAAAATAAAATGGGATACCTATGATACCTCTGATGTTAAAAGTCACAATTCTTCTCCAGAAGTTATGGTTTGTGTCATGCAAAGAGATTTGCTGGGTCAAAACTGACACATAACTGAATCTCCTGTTCCAGTCCTTAATGCTGACAAAGAGGTTCTCATGTTTCCAAAATAGTGTTTCTTTAACAAGATCCAGGAAAAAATGTGGAGAAATACATGACAGAAACAGAGATCCAGCTTGACACACTAAAGAACCGTTTGGAAAACATCTGCTTAAATTAAATTTTACTATTAAATCCAGACATCTACTCATCTTGAAAGGGGCTTGCTGCCAGGCTTTTTCCTCAATGTTGTATTTTCCACCCATTTTTTCTTGCTGGAATCTTCTTTATAATTTTTTTTTTTTTTTTTTTTTTTTTTTTTTTTTGCTGCCAGGTTGCCAAACAGATGTCCAGAAGGACATAAGCAGCAGAAAGACTTCATTTTTTAAACAGCATTAATAAAATACTACACAGGTAGAAGGAAGAAAGAGAAAAAAAGAGTACATAAAAAACTCAAACTGGGGCAAGGATGTAGGTGAGGAAGGAAAACACCCCAGCTTTGCATTTCTGTGTAGCAGAAACTACAATTGAGTGCAAACTCAATCCATTGAGTAAGGTGGGCAAATAAAGCCATTCTGGATATCCCTTGAGAGCTCAGGTCAATCCTTTAAGTTTACACAAATTATTATCTAGCTCTAGATTCCTTCTGAATTCTAAAGGAGAAAAATAAGTTTTCAACTACTAAAAAAACTAATGTCACAATGTTTAAAAACAAAGAAGCTTCAATAAAAAATATGTTAAAGACCATCTTGAATTGCCAGACCTCCTGTAGTCAGAGCAATCCATAAGGCATTAGAACTTGATGTATCCAACTGCAGCTTGCCCAGTTAATGGCTGTCTTTCCAAGTCACACCCAGTCCTTTGTTTGCATTAAACACCCCAAATCTCAGATGAGGACTGGATGAACACCTATTAACCTACACATGCAAGGTTGTGCCATGGAAGTGTCCTTGCACTGGTTTCTCTCCATTAACATTTGTGTTAAGAAAGTTGCTGTAGCCAGCTCCAATAGTGCAAGGAGAATATACTTATTACTATCCTTAAAAAAGGGAGAGCCACTTTTATGTAAGAAAAGATTCAGATGCTACTTTTTTTTTCCCTATACCGGGGTAGAAGGAAGGAGAATGAATGGGAAGCACAAACAGATCAGAAAGGTCAGCCATGATACTCCAGGTGTGTGTAAAACTTCCTCCCCTCCACCAACCAGCACAGCCTCCCTTTCCCAGCTGTGCAGAGCAGAGTTAACAGAGTTCTAAAAGTCATCCCATGCATTTTTTGTTGCCTTAGGAGGTTTTCTGGTCTTGCTCTCCCCTCCTGTGTTCTCCCAGTTGGTCTCCCAGTTTTCCCAGCTGTCGCTGTTACTGTTCTTGTTGGAGACCGTTCCCGAGCCCCACACGTCCCAGCTATCCGAGCTCTTCTTCTCTGTGGAATTGTCCACATAGGTCCAGCTCTCACTGCTTGGAGATTTATGAGCTTTTGGTGCATCTGAGTTGCCAAAGGTATCCCAGAAGCTTTGATCTACAGCATTGTTCTGGTAGCCCTCCCCTCCACTGTTCTGGTAGCTGTCTCCCTCAGCTGGTCTACTGGGGGATGGGGGAGAAAGGAAGGTAGAAATAAATTAGTTATGCCAAATGTAACAGTAAAAATAAATTACCCCAAAGAAAACTGTAATTCTACTGCTCTTTGCTTAAAAAAATCCCTTGATGATAAAGGAAGAACTAAATATTGCTCCAAATGACATAAGCTTGTTGTCTAATTCACAGATTTTGTTAAGAGAATTAACAAGCCCAGGGAAAGGGAATGTGCATGTGGAGCAAGTGTTAATCCAAAATAATGTGCACTGCTTTGTTCTCAGTTTAAAAACAGTTATATGCAAAGTTATAGAATAAGTTCTTAATATTGAAAAATTACCTTTCACTACTACACTACAGAGAATATACAGGAGATAAAATTATGTGTTAAAAGAGATAGAAAGCAAGAACAAATATTACCTGTCAGAATTATCATCTGCTTTGCCTGAAAAGAAAGTGGTGACATCTCTCCATCCCTTACTCCCAACTCCCTGAACCTAAAGAAAAAAAAAAGACACTCCATTCATTTGGACTGAACCAACACCCCTGCCAAGTGCAATAGCAAAAGCCAGACAAATTCCTCCACTTGTTCCCATAAATCAAACACATTTAACTCAGAGCTCATTAATGTTTCTGATGGGCAGTTACATGGTGGATGTAAAGAACGTACATTTGACAGCACTGTGCTGATGGAAGAGGTGGGAATTGTAACACCTTATGAATCCTCTCCTAGACTTCCTTGACAAAAGTACTGGAATTAGTCCTTACATAAAATTAAACTTAATGAAAGCACTGCTGTTTTATGATTAATGTAACTTGTATTTATATTTCTACTGCTCTACACAGCTACTTTCACTCTGTTTCAGCATTATTTCACTGCCCACATAAAACAGGCCTAAAATTGAGTCCTAGAATTGGATTAGAAATACAACTTCTGAAGTGACACCATGGAAGGCACTATTCTGAGACAGAGAAAGGGAGAGTGAATCCCAGAATTCAGCCTGAGTTTCCAGGCTCTAAACAGAACACATAACATTATTTATTTTATTTTATTCAAACAGTACCAAAACCTAAGACACTGAGCTGGTCTATGGGAGAGTTTCCAGTGCTGACTTTCCCAGTGCTAGAAGAGACACACTCCTGGGTAAAACCATGCAAGTTACCCCAGCAGCTGTTAGTTTGTGCAGATTTCTGTGCTTGGCAGCCTCAGCCACACTTACCACGTCACCGAGAGCAGCGGAAGGCAAAGGAGAAAGGTGCAGAGCATTAGCAGCTTTTACTGTACCAGTGGAACACAAGCTGTCTCCATATTCCCTCACACATTTTCTTTGCTGTTTATAACCACCTCAAGTCCTCATTCAAATTATTAAGAGGACACCATTATGCCTGTGCAGCTTTAAACACCCCAACAGAAAATTCCTGCTGAAAAATTCCACTTTCCAAATTTCTCTATTCAGCACAAGCATAGACCAAAACTGCACTTTGGGAGGTTGTATTATTTTTGGGGTTTTGTATTATTTTTATGAGAATATGGAGACTGGCTTGACTTGTTTGGCCTCCTTAAAGCCAGGCAGGCCACCTCATACCTTGCTGGCCAACTGTGATACCCCCGTGGTGACCTCCTCAAATATTTTTCCCTCTTTCACCTATGTGGACCAAAGTATTGGTAATTAGTCATAAAACAAAGTATTAGTGAAACCTTCATACAGCCTCATTTGTGATTAACAGCTAAAATGTCAAGAAACCCAACCCCAAACTGAATCAAAATAGATTTAAGTCAAACTAAGTTAAGAAAATTATATATGAAGTCTGTTATTTATAGTAGAGTGAAGCTCAGTCCTGTGAGTTTGTGGGAATTTTCTGTGGCTAAAAACCCAGTTTGAGGAAGGTATCACACCCAGTTTGAGAAAGGTATCATTTAAACACAGTTCAGGTATCATTACACCACTGCTGAGCAATGAAACACAAGTACAAAAAACATCTGCAAACATGAAGCTTTATCAATATATTCTACTGCATATAAAGATTGTGTTAAGAAACATAGCAGATCCCTTTTATTCTCTTTTATAGATGTTTATTTAAATATTAAAAGGGCTTTGAATTTTGGTGGAACAAAATACAAGAGGTACCTTTCACCACTTAATAAATGGCAGTTGTTCCAAAGCAAGTGATTTTGTATAACCATACAGAGAATAATTATTTCAGAAAGTAACACTTATTTAGAACTAACAGCACAACATCCTAAGGGAAATGGGTCTCTTTTTTTTTAACATAAAATGCATAATTTCTCATTAAACTGTCCTACAAAATAAAAAGCAGCTCAAGGAAATGCACCCTAAAAAATAACCCTGAAAATAATGCATCTAAGCCCTCTGAAATAAGCTGTGGATAATTCCAGGGAATAGAAAACCAATTAGAGTCTTCTCCTGTGGTTTGAAATGCCATGTAAAGAATGGTAAATTAATAAAGGTAATGGGAGAGGAATTAGTTTGCAATATGATTAAAACATTCTCTTCAAATGGCTCAAAGATGTTTGACTGAATTAAAATAAAGCAGGCAGGTAGGTAAAACACTAGGAACTTAACACTCCAAGATACAACTACTAATAGATAGAAATATATATATATTTAAACAACTGATTTTATATCCATTTAGGGTGCATTTTCCCCTTGTTCCATCTTCCATTATTGAAAGCATGAAATCCATAAAATGGTACTTAACAAGAGAGAATGTGACAGACTCTGGTGGACATGAGAGAGGTAGGTGGAGGGAGTTTACCCTCATTAACATTTCTCAGATAACAGCCTAACTTGGAGTCATTTGATGTCTCCCTTTTACAGAAAGACCCCCTGAGAACCTGGGCAGCTGTGGCAGCAGGAATCAACCACTCCCTGAGTGAGCACAAGCATTTTTCTGCGAGCCATTTACTAGGTCCAAAGTTACCTTTTCCTGTGCAGGTTTGAGAACATTTTCATTTAATGTCTGACCTAACTCTGATGCCTATTTAAAAGCAAAACAAAAACAAAGTCAGTTATAATTTCTTTACAAAAAAAAAAAAAAAAAAATAAAAACCCACAGCCAACAACTTCTGCAGGCTCATTTCTCAGCAGTATCTCCAAAAACACAAGAAGGCTTTAGCTTTGATTCATACAAGCAGAATGAAAAGCTGAAAAGCACACACAAAGTGCTGCAGAAGACATTAAAAGACAATAAATTAAAATCAGATACACATGGCAATAGATGCCAAGAGCCCAAGCAAAGTCTGACCTTGCACTGGAAGCAGAAGCAATGGTGCAACCAGCAACAGTTTTGAGGATGGGCCCCTTGCTAATGCCTGCAGCTGAATATTTGGAAGAACTGTCCTCATTCCCCCTTATTTTTCCATACTAATTAAATTACTCATAGAAGTAGATCTTTTTGGCTGATTTTCCCCCAATTTCTCTGTCTTGTAGTGCTTCAATTATCATCTGTTAGTAAGAGCCCAAGTGCTTCTGAGCAATACACAAGAGCCAAAGCTGTGACAGAAGATTTTTGTTATTTTCTTTAAAGCTCCAGGTTTGCAGGGACAAAAACAATGAACTGCAGAAATCTGTTGCAATCCAGAACAAGATGCACAAGGATATTGTACTTCAGAGGCAGCTGACAAAAATGTAAGCCCACAGTCCAAGTCACAAAATTACTTTCCTAAGGCAAAGCTGACAAGGACAGCAGGTTTAGAAGAGTTTGAAATCATTCCTTGCCCTACTACTATGAAAAGCCCTTTACAGATCTAAACTTTCTTCAGAAGTGCCATGTCATACTGAGTGCCTCCAGAATTCTCCTGGTTAATCCAAAAGGGCCAATATGCCAAGAATTAAGTTTGATTTCCTAAGGGTTTATATTTGATTACTACCATTGCTACTCATGTTCTTCTTGGGAATGGAGCACCTTCAACATCTTTCCTCCACAGACTCCCAGGTGTGTAAGAAGCCTCTCCCTAAGCCACAGCATTCCCAGGATCTCCCCTTTTCCCAGCCATTAGCTCCAGTACTTCTACTCCTTACAGGATAAAAATTCTTTGCTAAGCAAAGGCAAAAAGGAAATTCCACTTCCACCTAGTGAGAAACATGAATGCAAATCTCAAAGGGATTGTTACCTTTGGAAGTGAGGCTACAAAGTGTTTAAGAAAACCAAGAAAGGGGTGTTCTCACCTTTGAAAAACCCTCTGGAGTCTACTGAACCCAGCAAAGTGTTTATGTTTGGTAATAAAGAGTGTAACACACCCAGACTAACAGTTCAGGTGTCCAAGTGGAGACACTGCTAGAATTAGGAAGAATTCTTATCTGATCTCTTACTCAGCCACATAATTTTGTAGATGTGGAATGGAAAGATTTGGGTACAACTGTATTTTCATCTAAATCATTTCATCCTTCTTCCTGTTGCTGAATTTAAGACAGCACTCTAACCACCATAACAAACACCTCATTCAAGTGTCTGCCTTCCAGCAACATCCAGCTCTTGGCACATTCCTGGGGCAGACATGCAAACAGAAATCCTGAAATCATCAGAGTGTGGACAGCAGCACGCACAGTCAACTTTCAGACAGTGCACAGCTTGGGTATCTCTATCCAACTTCACAAATTTTAAATAGGTTTGAAGAAATGTTACCATACAAAACACACAACATTATTCTAAACAGGTTTGATGTAAGGCAGAGAAAGAAAAGACAGCTCAGGAGCAAATGCACATATTCAGCACGAACAGACAAGGAGTCCATGCACAAGAACAGATGTGAGGTGTTACCGGCTCTGGCTGCTGCTTGTAGCCCCAAAACTTTACCCAGAGAGCAAAAGAGAAAAGAGCAAGGAAGGTAGAAGCAGCTTTTAGCAAAAAATTGGCAGCATTTTTCCAGGCAAGTTAAGTATCATAAACCTTTTTCAACTTTTAACATCTACTGACAAGAGAAAGAATGAATGTGTTTGGTCACTGGACCCCACATAAACTTTTAACCAATGCAGTGCCTTAAAAATGTGTTAAATCTGTTCTGCAATGGGTCAGAAGGAACAAAATTTAACCTTCAGTAACACAGCTTAGACTGTAGAGCATCATGTTGCTGTAGTCCTTGTCAGTAGATGTGATGAGCTTTTAAACTTAATATTATAGTTATTAGTAATACTAAAGAAAGAGCAGCTTTTATTACAAAAGGAACACTGCTGGAGGGAGTGAAGAGGAAGACCTGGAGAAAAGATAGCTTTTCTTAAGCCAAGCAATTTCAAAGCTTTGAAGTAGGAAGTTTGGGTGCTTTAACAAGACATTTTTGTTGCAAATATGCCCAAGTTTGGCCATTTGAAGGATTAATATCCCAGTGCATAGACCTCTCTGAATACCTATAAATATCTGCATCTCGCTCAGAACTGGGCAAATTAAGAATCACATTCTTTTTTCACTTTTACATTTGAATTTAAAACTTGTCCTTGCAGACAGATCTTGCTATATCAGAGCTCTGTGTAATCAGGTCTGACTGTCTCTGTGTTTTAACCCCAGTTTGACAAATGAAATCCTTTTGTCATTGCTACTTTTTAAAACACACACAAGCAAGCTAGCTGATTTATTAATAATATTGAGCAGTTCACACTTGTAACATCTCATTAGGCTTTAGCCATGGGAAGCTGGCTTGCATTGTATTAGATCACTAAAGAAAACTACTTCAATCTAGACCACATTTAAGATTCACAGAAGTAAATCAGGGGTTTGTTAAGTTTGCAAGCTCTGCAGCCTCTCCAACACATCCAACAGGAACAAACAGCAGAGTATCCCTGTTTATCTCTTGATTAATTTGATCACTGCAGCTGATTGCAATTCCCATGGAATTAAAAGCCAGAACTAAACACTACTGTGCACTAAGAAGGAAAAGCACACTGGTCTGCTGATGATCAAATCTAAGTCAATTGATGCAGGCAAACACATAGCACTTAAAGACAACTAGATGGAGTAAGAGTTAAATCTATAATCACCTTTTGACTTGCTTGAGATCCAAATCTGGTAGCCTGTGAAGAGAAGCAAATACAAGCAGGTTTACCTGGAATAAACCCTTTGATTTTTAAAGACATGCATTTAGAAATGCTGCATGATACTCTCCAAGGTAAAGGAGCTTTAGTAGAATTTCACAGTGAAAAGAGAATACCCATATCACCACCTCTGGCATTCCACTGCTAACTAAACCACATTTTATTTACTTACACCCTCTTTAGCAGCTGAGGCAATTTTGCTTGCTCCAGTTGTAAAACTGCTCCATCCCTTTAAAGAAAGCAAGAAAATTGTGAGCTACATATGAATAATAAGAGCAAATAACCAAGTTTTCATTAAAACAGACTAGTTTAAGTCAAAATACGCTAATACAGCTTGTCCTGTAGTTTTAAGAACTACCTACTACTGAAAGAAAAATTACAGCCTCTCATTTAACTGAAATATAGTGATGAACTTCCAGTATTTGTGTGAATTTGAATGAGCCAGAGTGTTTCAGATGTTACTCTGCTAAAAATATGTACAAGTGTGGGGAAAAAAATCATCCCATGCAGTGGAAGACAAATTGTTTTCCTCTCCAGGATGAACAGCCATGCAAGGAACTCAGCCTCCCAGAAATACAGGGCTTCAGGACACACTGCAATGTGTGTCTGTGCTCACATGAGGGCATTCCAGCCAGGATATTCAGGGAGATCCTGCACTCACAGAATGGCTCACAGGAACAGGAACAATGCTGCCTCTCCTTGGCTGTCTTAGCTCACCTGCAACACACTGCAGATGTGCTTTCTAATCTGAACTCTTTGGCCTAAAACTGTGAGATACCCAGAAAATATTTAGCTGACCTGTGGGATCACCTGGAATATAGTGACCAACCTGTTCAAAGGCTCAGGCATTACTTTTCTCTGGTAAGTTCTAGTGAAATTATTCATTTATTTATTTTTAAATAAACAGTGGGACTTGGTGTATTTAGGTAGTGAGGCTCTACAAAGGGGCTGTTGGCCACTAACCTTGGTAGAATACCTTACTGTATTTCCATATGACTCCAAAGCCCAAATATTGTTCAGCACTGTGACTTTGAGCCTATCAAAGCAGCAGTATGGCCCTGACTGCCTCTGACTTTATTCCCATTTTATTTCAACAATGCATCTTTCACTATCTCTACTTGAATCACGACAACTGTTCAGCCATATGCTGTTATCTCTTCACACCCTGTCACAAGTATTTCAAATGTTTTCATCACTGCTCAGGGCTTCTGGCACCCACATAAACACACATTTCAGTTGTTTTCCTCTGAACATCCCTAATATAGTTAACAGATTTAGAGCTATTCTTTACAGGTAATTACATTTTTTACCTTCAGCCCCCTCGATTATTATTTCTTAATCCATTGCTATATTCTCACTTATTTCTGTGAACTGATACCAGACATAATTAAGTTCTGCTCAAGTTTCTCCATTTTGCCTGTTAAAGTCCACCAGTATCTTCTTCACTCTTTGAGAATACAAACAATACTCTGCATTTCTCCATATCCACCTGCAGTCTTTAGTATCTCCTCTGCATTAATGTTCTCCCATACCAGGGGCTAAACCAGAAGAAAACAGTAATTCAGAAAGCTCCAAGCAATTCCTTACCGAGTACAATGAGGACATGGCATTATTCAGGAAGTCATCCTCTTTTTTTGGAGGGTTTACTGTGTTCCCAAACCCCACATAGCGATTCTCTTGGCCACTGCCACAGGAAGAGGAATAAACAGTCCTTGTATCAGCATGCAGCCATGAAAAACATTAAACAAGAACTGAAAAGCATGAAAGGATGGCAATTGTTTTTGCACCTGGAAAAGAAAGTCCTGTAGCACCCAGCACCCAAAATACAAAACTACTCACTTCATAAAAACACCAAGGATCCACTGAGGAATCCTACCACAATATAATTTCCTCTGTGCATGCTAATGTGGTCTTAATGATTCTCCAGGTTTAACAAATCACTGACATCAGAAAGCTGAGTAAATCCTAATAAAGTGACACATGAAAATGAGAAAAGGAATGAAAGAAGCTTTATAAATGCCTCTGTTTAACTCAAATCACTGTAAGGTACAACATACAAACAGAATTCCCTGGTTTGGAACCCACCACAATACTATTTGAAATTACAAACTTTTTCTTCAATGCTTCAAACATTTTGTTATGCTAAAGAGAGAGGCACTCAGAAAGTCAGTAAATATTGCATTACCCTTGGTAGGAGCTGACATCATCATTTAACCAGTCTTCAAAAGCCTTGTCAGAAGAGGCAGTTGCAGTCTGAGATTGTCCAGCAGAACTGAAATAAAACATTGAAGAATCAAAGCCATGTTAAGCAAAACCCACCAGCTCAGCAGTACAGCTTGATGTATATCACCATAATACAGGTTAGAAATTGATTATTTATTCCATCTATCAAGAAGGGAACTCTAATGCAACCACTAAAAGGCATGAAGCTCTGTTCCTTTGATTTACAACTGCTTTTGCAGTTAACTAGGGTCTTTAGTGCACACAGTAACAAACACTACATGCAAAAGCAGAACAACAGAATTGCTGTGGTACAGAGCTTTGATGCTCCCCTGGTAATTAGCAGCAGAAGGGAAAAGTCTGTTTCTTTTTCCCTGGCATCCAACCCCAAACTGGCACAGCACCACAGTTAAAGTGAGGATGCCACACACTACCTGTGAGTGACACAAATGTCCAATTTCAGGTGCATTACCAGCCAGGATAAAACAAGCATGGCTTCTTCCCTGCTCTCACTCACCTCTCTCTGCCATCATTTAAGGTTAAGGTGCAGGGGGTGAGAACTATTACAAAACCAAAGTCCTGCTACCTCATACTCCATAACTTCAGCTTGTTCAGACACCAGCACCAACAGGGTAAACCCAGCAGACATGAAACCATCAGGTTTTGATGCTGTGTCTGTATCTGATGCTGTATCTGTACCAACAGTAGCAGGGTAAGCAGGGCACGTACCGGTGAGCAGAAGACAGAGACATTTTAGGCTGAGGTGGGGTCCAGTTCCTGGCAGGAGAAGTTTCAATGGACCACTCCTTGCCTTCAGCTACTGTAGCTACCTACAAGAAGCAGAATAATCAAGAATGCCAAGTCAGAGATTTCATACAAGTTATAAACTGCTTCTGTAACACAAGGACAAGTCATTTTTCCAATCTGCTGCTGGATCACTTCTTTTCACAAGAAACCAGATTTTTTTCTGACTCCCAGGCTGTGATGTTGAATTGAACACTGGTTTTATTTCAAGCAACTGAAATAGAAAATTAGACAATTTCCTCAAAGAGGCAGGATTGGTTTGAAGAGGAAAGACTGGATTAATGAAGAGATATAAACACTAATCACAGAGTAATGGAGGAACAGAACTACATTATTGTTGTATGTTACTACATACACTAAAGATTTATCAAATCACTTTGGATAGAACTGTACAGCTGAAGTAGTAAACTGCAGTGAACTGAGGACTGAGACAGCTCCAATGACTAAACAGCTGCAACAAACTGCAGCACTGAAAATCAGAGCTACCTCAGATAAATGCAGAAATGAAAATCTCAATAGAAAACTCTTACAAGACTTGGGAAAAAGCACTCTAAGACCTTTAGGGTCCTAAGAAGGCAGTCCTGGACTGCCAGCTCTGAGGTACCAGACCCTTGGGATACCCTTGGGCTAAATTAGAGAGAGTTACTCAAAATAAGGAAGTTAGTCCAGAAAAGTTCCTGCCTGCCCAAGACACTCTTTCTTAACCCCACCTTATCTCCCTGGCAGGACAACATTCCTTTTCTCTTCTGCCAAATACTTGAGCCATGAACTCACTCAGGTTTACATTAACTCTTCCAGGATTTCACTCTCACATATACCTTTTCAGGAACCACTGCAGAGGTTCAAAAAACTGCAATTTCCTTCCTTTCAAAACCAAGTGTGATATTTTCAGATCACAGGGGTGAGAAAACACCTAAAACTGAGCCTACCTGGTCTCTAAACAGAGCTGCAGCTTTGCTGTTGTATTTCTCTTGCATTGTCCAGCATGGATCATAATCATCTTGAGACTCCAAGAACTGTCGGAATTTGCTGTTACCTCCTGCTTTCATTTTCTCCAGCTCAATGTCCTTCCACTTGTCCATGGTTACAGAACGTACAAAACTGAAAAGCAGGTTTTAAAAAAATTAAATTTAGATCACAGCTTGTTATAATTTCATGCTGTATCAACAGGGACAAAAAAAAAAAGCTTATTACAACCTATCTCTAAAGTTGAGAGTATAAACATCTTAGAGAACACTCTCCAAGT
This sequence comes from Ammospiza nelsoni, assembly GCF_027579445.1. NCBI lineage: Eukaryota > Metazoa > Chordata > Aves > Passeriformes > Passerellidae > Ammospiza > Ammospiza nelsoni. Next base: position 5,929,238 of record NC_080644.1, on the reverse strand, counting down.
ACAGAAAGACAGATCATCATAAGAAGGTGGGCAGATCCTCACTGAAATAAGCCAAAATCATGTCATTTATTGGCATTTAAAGGAGACAGTCAACAGAAGGCAAGTGACTGAAAAAGCAGCTTCCTTCAAAGTCCAGAAATATGTAACAGAAACTTTTCCCATACTTCACTCTGTGATTTTTTTTCCTGTCTATTATCATGTATTTTGACAGTTGGAGTCAATGATCTTAAGAGGTATTTTCCAACCTTGGCAATTTTATGATTCTATGTCCTCATCTCAGAAATTTCATCTTTTCTTCCATGCCACATACAGAACAGTTCAAAGGCTCCTTTCCTATGCAACTTCTACTCACTAACGAGCCTCAAATCACCCCTGGAAAAGCAAAGAATGTACTTTTGAATGGCCTCCTTTCTATCATTTATATTACAAAGAAAAAAGAAATCTCCTGAACAGAATAAAGTTTTACAAGCAACTAGTTACAGACAAGGCACAGAGAGCAAAGCCCACTTTGGAGAGGAGCATGAAGCAGAACTACCAGTGAAATGTTGGATTTGTGACATTCTATACATTCCAAAGCAACACATGCTGTTCACAGCCATAAGGAACTCTGGGGTTCTGCAACTCAGTCCTTGGTGTGTTGGAAAGGCTGACCTGAGGTGAACTCCCAAGCCTCGGTGTTTTCCTGAGCACTCCAGACAGATCCAAATTCCATAGGTCACACTCACCCACTGGGGGTTAAATGCACCACACTCAAAACAAACCTGTGACAGAAAAACAGTTACTTCTGCAATCTGTCATCACTGCCCATGGGAAGTTTTCATAGCTCAAAAAGGCAAATCATTAAAACATCACACACCGAAAATAATTTCAGAAGGAAGGGTTCTTAGTGTTTGGAAACACCTTCCCTGCTATCATAAACTTCTTTCAGATATTTATTTATGCTGCTTGGATTATAAAAATTACTGCACCAACTATCAAAAACCAATGAGGAAATACAGACAAGCAAATGGAAATTACCATACAAAGAATTCATTTTGATTTCATTTCTATTGCCTTGAAAGAAAGTAACCAAACTGAATTCTTGAGGTTTTCTTGGCAAAATAAAAATGCAATATTTAAAGTTTGGAACATTTTTTCAGTCACACTACAGTTTGGCAGTAAATGGTAGCAGATCTAAACAGAATTTTTTCTTTAGAAATAGCTTTATTGCTCACACAGTGCAACAACTTCAGTTTTACGATCGGATTTACCACTCAAGATTTAATGTATTGATATAAAGAAAAGTGAATCTTTCCATGGACTATCACATTTAAGGTATAATCAAGCTACTTGAAAGGGACTATTTTAATTTAATTTGTGCCCCAGACACAACTTGTTGAAAATATCCCAGGGGTTCCAGCATTACTAGAACTTCTGAAATACTTGTGCCAAATATTCAGCAATGTATTGTAATGCATACATGAGATATCCAAATTTCTTTGTTAGTTTTAGTGAGCCACAGCACAAAGACAACAGCAGCTGTAGCAGACCCCAGCATACATGTAGAGTAGGTAAAAAGCAAATTCAATCCTACAAAACTGATCTAAAGATTATAATTTTCTCACATTGTTCTCATCTTGTGCTCTGACTTCCTTGAGGACTTTCCTTGTCCTTGGACTTGCCATGATTCTGCAAAGGGAGAAAAAGAAACGAAGTCATGATGAGGGATTGATGTTGGTAGGACACTCAGTACCTCACAAGCACAGCTCTGTGACAAAGAGCCTGCAATCTAAACCACTGACTCACAACCAGCTGCAGAGGAAAAACAGACAAACCAAACCACCAGAAACCCCACAATCTGGTTTTTCCATTTATTTTGCACTTTTGGAGTGTTTATTCATCTTAACTCCACCAGTGGAAAGGTGTAACTCAGTCATGGTTGAAAAGTGGGCAGGGGGTGATAAACACAGGAATTCTTCTATGACACAAGTGGTATCAAAACAAACTCTGCTGGCTGCTGCTCCCAGGCCCATCCACAACCCTTCCTGAAAGCACTTCCTAACATCCATGATTTCACCAGATCACATGCACACAACTCATCAGACCTATGCAAAAAATAGCAGAAACTCTTACACTTCAGAGTGCAGAACATGTTGCTAAAAGAGCCCTTTACTAGATGATAGAAGAACTTGTAATTTTCCAGAAATATTGAGTTTGTTTGTCAACTGAATTCTAAGAAATTAAGGCAATTCTTGAGACCTTCTACACAAAATAATATTGTAATTCAACAGGCATGTCTTGCTGGCAGACCACATCATCTCACTCTCATTTTCATGATGCAGAAAACAGCAGGGAGTAGTGTCAAGCTATGGATAAAATTCACATTAAGACAAAAAATGTGATTCACACACAGTAGAGAGCCTGGAAAAACCCTAAGTACACAAAGCACTCATGATGTGAAAAACTATAGGGTAGGGTGCAGCATAAGACTGCAATTTAGATCAAAAATAAATAAACAACATCTGTTCTTCCTTTTTACTTCCTCTCCATCTTATCACTTCTACTCCAGAAAACAAACTTCTAAGATGTAATAAAAGACAGAAGTCACCAAGCTGACTAGAAACAGCACCAACTACTAAATGTCAAGCTTATTGGCCAGGCAGATACAAAGCATAAAACAGCAGGTTGATATTTTCACCAAACATTGGTGTGAGAGGAAAAAATGCCTTTATGCAACTGTTTCACTGGGCTATTTGAAAAATAATCAGAACAGCAGATAAAATTAACAATCTCACAATAATTTTAGAAGGTAAATGATTGTTATATACAACAGCCCTAGGGGATGGAGGAAGGATTTATCTTTAATAAATAAAGGAAGGGTGGTTAAAAAGGTAAAATGCTCCAGGTAAGGAAAAATTGCATTTGTATGACTGACATCAAGTTCAACCTCTAAAGCAAAGCAGTACAATAAACAGTTCTGTGCATCACCCACTAAGATACTGTGACTCAGAAAAGAAGAAGCTCAGTGTTGAACCTACGTATTGCCAGTGCTAAAAGCAGAGGGTGTTTGTAGCAGAAGTCACTGCTTTTTATCTAAAGCATTTATTCCTCTGTAAACATCTTGCTGACAATGCTTAATTCTGTGGAATTTAAGGTGAAGTGCTTTCACTGATGTTTAGAATGTGCCACCTTTTCAGCCTGGTTTTATTGGGCAAAACCAGGTAATTGTGATAAAAGTTACTGCAAATAGTGGGGAATAAAATCTTCCTGCCATCCTGTATGAAACTAAAACTGAGCACAGTTATTTTTATCAATAATCTAATTAAAACTGTGTAACTTTAAAAACAGGAGAATGAAAGTGTGTCAAGTGACTCCTCATTTAATGAAACAGACTTTTTCCAACAGCATTCCAATAACATTGAGCCTTCCTTGACTTACTCATATGCATGTGAGCAGGGAGGGAGATAGCACTATATGCATTTGCTCATGTCCTAAATAACAACCATAAACACATTTATATGACTCCCAGTCTCTGTCTTCAATTTCACTATCTGTCCCTGGTGAGATAATGTAGAATTCTTCCTCTGCAGCACAGAAATTAAGTAAATAACTCAGCAGGAATAGCCAGACAACAGTGCAGCCTCTGGGCCCTCCTCTCTGCCATTGTTGCTGCTTGCTCTTTGCATGCCAACATCTCTTCCTCAGGAATGAATTTCCCCAGCATGTTCCTGTACATTACTGACAGCTTCCAAAGCTCCTCTCTTTGCCTGGATGTTCAATCCTCTTACCCCTACCCTCCCTTTAGCACTTTTCCTCCTTTTTTACAGATTTTCAATCAGAATAACCAACAGAGGCAGTCTACATGCAGATATCTTCCAGCCTCAATGGATGAGCACTGAACAGGAAAACCTCTTGCCACTCCAGCTCTGCACGTGCCAGGAATTGTCTACAAAGCAGAAAGTTAAATCCATCCTCCAACAGCCAATATCCAGCCCCCTTCAGGGCTTATACACAAGTTTCAGATCTCCAGCTCCAAGGTGACAGAGGAAGTGATTGCTTTTGGTTCTGCCATCACTACCTTTTTTTAAACAAAAACTGAAAGACTTTGGCCAAATGCAGTCTGAACATACACCCACTCCACATGCACCAAGTTCCCTGCCCAAATCATGTCTGTCTGGTGGGAAGGCAGAGCTTCACCCACACCACAACATCCAAGAAAAGGAGGAGGTAACTAAAGGCACCAGCTTTTCATCTTGTCCTCCTCCAACAAAGCATTTGGAAATAAAAGACAAAGTAAAAATGTCATGTTCTAAGCTTTCTAATAGGCAATATCTTTAGAGGTGCCTAGTTTACTTTTAATGATTTTCCTACAAAGCTTTAAGGGTTCAAATTATCACTGATTACCACCAAAAAATTGAGTCTGGTAACTGACTGGACATATAACCACTGTGCTGTTTAAGTTTCATTACTAAATACCGAAGAAAGAAGCCACCTTAAAGAAATATACATTGTTTTGATCTAGCAGAAATGGACATAAGCAGTGAAGGAAATGTTTAGTTTCTGAGTAAGTTTCCATTGAAGAATATAAATATTCTTGACAAGGATTCTGAAGTGGAAAGAGACAGCTTCACACAGATCAATCTCACACTCTTATTTGCCAACCAGCTCCCAGAGCAGAAACTACATGTACACCATATGAGTTTTCTGGTTATGAAACTAACCAGAAACTTGCTAAATAAGCAAAAAGGAACAAGTGGACTAGAAGTGAAAATAACACCTAACAGGACTTTGCTCCTCTGATACAGCAGCAAATTCAAAGCCAACCTGCAAAGGGCTTTGCAATTCAGCACACGGAGAGTCAGCAGGTGACGTGGCCTGGTGACTTCATGGTCCTGAAGGCTCCCTGCGAGTCCCACCAGTGCAAAAAGGCCACAGAGGCTGAAGAAACCTTTGCAATCTCACACTGCGCCCATCTCCATGGAGCTGGCACGGTTCTCCTCCGCAAATACATCAAAGACTTGCACACTTTTAAAGCCGAGTGGTTTCACACTCACCCGTCTCACCCAGCGCCTCGCAGGGCCGAGAGAAGGGCGATTCCTTCGGGCGCACCTGCGCTACCCGGATCCCAGCGGCGTCCTGCAGCCTCCCTCAGAACATGGCCGGGTTCCGCCGAGCCCTCCGGCCTCTGCTTTCTAGGCAAGAAAATAACGCAGAAACAGCTGAAATAGCGGGCAGAGTGATGCCTCCTGCCCGCCACGCCAGCCTGGCACCCGCACCTCGCCCGCCCTCGGCACCGTCCTGTGTGACAGTGCGGGGGCCGGGCCCGAGCGCCGCCACCTCAGCGCTGCGCTGGGGGACACGGGCGGCCCCGGCACGGCGAGCGCCGGCGCGGGGAGCCACGGGGACGCACCACGACCCTGAGCAACACTGCTGCTCCTGTCTCTGTCTCTGTCTCGGTCCCGGTCCCGATCCTGATCCCGGTCCCGATCCTGATCCCGGTGCCGGTCCTGATCCCGGTCCCGGCCGCGGCCCGGTCCCGCCCGGCGCCGCCGACGTTGCAAGGCGCGAGGGATTGTGGGCCCGCGGCTTAACCCGCTGCGGGCCGGTCCGGGCCAGGAGCGCCCAAAACATTCGGTTCTGTCCAACTCCCGTGCTCCAGAGAGAAGTTTAAGGGATTTGAAGGGATTTGTTTCCACCGAGCAAAGCTGAAATAAAGATTTACAGCCAATTGTGCGGGCGCGCTGCTCTCCGTGCTGTTCCAGGCTGCAATATCGACCCCTGGGGTCTCTGAGGGAAGACTTTATGTGGAATTACGTGTTTTTTCCTCACACAACTATGGATGTGAGCAAAGCAGGGTTTTCAGATGATAGCCCATGTTGCTCCCAAGCTGGGAATAGCAGATGGGGATGGGCTGGTTGGACCCCCAGGCCTCCCCCAGCTTCACATACAGCTCTGCCTGCACTGCTGTGGGATGGTTTGGCGTACCCCGATCAATATATGGAGGAGCTAAAGCTACTAAGGAGCATCCCAAAGAGGCCACAAGGATAAGGAAGGGTCTAGGGAAAGCCATTAGATGAGCAGCTGAGGGTCCTTGGGTTGTTCAGCCTGAAGGAGACTGAGGGGAGACATCATCGAGGTTTGTGTTCCTCATGAAAGGAACAGGAGGAGCATCTCTGCTCTCTGGTGACCAGTGACAGGACACAAGGGAATGGCTGAAACTGTGTCAGAGGAGGTTTAGGTTGGGTATTACGAAAAGTTCTACCCCCAGAGGGTGGTTGGGTGCTGAACAGGCTCTCCAGGGAATGGTCACGGCCCCAAGGCTCCCAGAACTCAAGGAGCTTTTAGGCAATGCTCTCAGGGATGCACGGAGTGGGATTTTGGGGTTTCCTGTGCACCAAAAAGTCCAGGTTGGACTCAATGATCCTTGTGTGTCCCTTCCAGCTAGAACTTTGTCTCGAGATCCTCCCAAAGGTGAGGGTAGATCAAAAGGAAAGAGCACCCAGAGTTGCTTTGTGGTGCTTGTACGCACAGGGCAGGTGAGCACATTTATGCTACTGATAACTTCTTTTTAATCATCAGCTGTAGGCACAGTGCAATGATTTAGTGTTTACATCTGAATCCCACAGAGACAATACGCTGCTCATTTCAGTGCAACTCCTAGTCTGGCCTCTGTACTTAATAAGTAGGCTATTATCTGACTATCAACGCATGGGAGATTAACAGGAGCCATTTTCATTACCATTAATGGTGGCTACACACATAATGCCCTCACATCAATGAGAAGATAATGGGCCCTTAAGTGTGCGTGTGTAAGGCTGACAGAGGAAGGGGTATGAAATATAAAGCAAACTCAGCTTAAATAACTTGCTTTTCCAGTTAAGAAGAAAGTAATCTCTTCTCATAAGCACCATCATTTTCTGGTAAACGTGAACCAACAGGTAATGAGGTTCCCATTACACAAATGCTGTGTTACAAGGTCTAATGAGCATATTAATCTTTGTTTTTCCATATAATTGGGAGATAATCCAGGGATTTGTGTTGGCTCTGCAGTGGTTCTGGGTGAATGTGTGTGCTCACAGCCTGAACCAGGAGTCATCCTCAACCCCAGACACAGAGTGAGTAGAAAAGACTCTACGTGAGGGCTGCAGGATGGGGCTGTCTGGTGTGCAGCAGGAATGAAAAGATGCCACAAACATTTGTCTTTCCCAGCAAGCAAATAAATGTGTGCCATTGCCTGGCAAGTCTGGTTTGCACCGTTCCTGGAATTTGGGATGGGTGCATAGCTCTCTCCCCATCTCTGCAATGTGTGGCAAATGTCTATTCTGAGATAATAGATAATGCCAAGCAAAAACATTTGCAAAGGCAGCCAGCTTTGCCTTCCCTACTTGTTCCCTTTATCTGCTTATGAGCTGTTTCTAGCTTGAAACTAAATGACAAATATTTTTAGCACAATTGCCATTGTTATAATTGTTATGCCCAATGTCAAGAACATATGAAACATGATGATAAGGAACAAATTACAGCATAAAATAATACCAGGCAGGCACAGTATCCTTGAGCTGTTTTCCATGTTGAGATTTTCCAGATACAAATCATTTTGCTTGGCTTCAAAAGGACAATATGCAAACATGTAAAGGTCAGTCTGATTTGAGAGCACAGAAAACAGCTAGAGCCAAATTCTGCAGAGATTTCATGAATAAGTTCACCATAATTGCACTGAAGAAGACTAACAGCAAGTGGAAACTTACTAAGATAAGCTACCCAGTGTGCAATTTTGCTGGTAAATTAATGATTTTGTATGATGGCTTTGAAACTTCTTAGGGGAAAAAGAATCTCTGGAAGAGGATTTATACCAAAGAGCATGCATTTTCACTTTTTCCTGTTTTACAGATTTACTAAACCCTTTTTAATCTATTAATAAGACTAGATTTTGGTTATTAAATATTGAAATCCTTGACATTAGTGAAGTGGCATTATCTCTCGGTTTAAATCACACAAAAATACCTGAAAAATTCTCTTCTAGAATAGCTGACAGCCTGAGCTTCAAATATTAAAGGCAAAAGCCTTTTTGGACTTGTTTACTGATGCCTATGTGGGCTGAATTACAACCCTCACTAGAAGCAGCACTTGTCATGGACTGAGAAACTGTGATTTTTTATTGCCTTTTTCCCTCCCAACACACCTGAGATGAGCCACTATATCAGGATGTCACAACACTTAAATTGAGGGGGAACAAGAAGAAATGCAGATCCCTTCTTAGATAAATCTACTTAATAAATCTGAGGAGCAAGGAGCGAGGAATGGGCCTGTTTGCATGATAAATGTCACCACTGGAGTTCTGCATTATCACTGGGTGTGACTTATGGAACTGTGTGAATAAAGTACAACTGTGGATGTAACACAGAAGTGTGTCTGTAACTCAGAGCTGTGTCTGTAACTGTGTGAATAATAATGCCATCCCAAACTCAGCCCTTCTAGCACCAGGAGAGGTCTGGTTAATTGATAGGGCTGTGCTAACACCCTTTTCCTGCAGGGTTTTTTGGTACTTCTGTGTTGCCTGCTCTGAGTAGCACCCTGGGAACTGCAGGTTGAGCCACCAAAGGCTTCACCTTTTTCAACTTCACTGGCTTGAGAGTTCAGTGACTTTGGTGAGGGTCTTATTTTTGTAAATCTCAACAGAAGATTCCTATTAACATTATATTACACAAAAACATACTAGAAAAATTGTATGTGACATATTTTCTGCCACAGGATGAAACACCAGTTGTTATTAAATGTTTGTTTTTATATTATTATTTATTATGCTGAATGAATAAGGTTTATTTTTATTAATCATAGCACTCGGGGTTATTGATACTCATTGCATTTGGCAGCCACAGTCTAGCAAACCTAGCCAGCTACAATAAGTATTGCCATTAAGCTACAGAAATGTCACATGCACTTAATAAAACAGTCTCTTCCCTTTCCTTGTACAAGGGAACATTAATGTTTTGCTTCCTTTTCAGCTGAGAAACCAGTGTTTTCTGATACATTTCCTCAGTTACTTGACACTGACACAAATGAGTAACTCCATCTAATGACCAGCACAGCCCGGCTCAGGTCAGGCACCAGAAGCCAGAGTTTAGGCAGGGCTTTAGTCCTACAGCTAAATCACAGTCCTGCCTATGCCATGACCACACACCACAGGCTCCAGCACTGAATTTCATGTCCAGCTCTTCAAAGCACAAACAAGATCAGGACAGCAATCAGCCCCCATCCTTCCTCTACATATTTATAGGGAATTCACTCCTGATTGAGCTCCCTGTGCCCACTCCCCCACACAGCTGGGAGGGCATTTTAATGTGTGTATTTCTGCTACCCATCAGGTCATTCAGGCATCCTTTCATTATATTTTTCCACCTCAGAGCTGGAGCTGAAACAAAACTTAAGCAAATGCTTGTATTTAAAACCCCCATCAGTTCTTCTCCCTGTGCACATTTTTTTCATTTCAAAAATTGAACAAAACTTGGAAGGCTTTTACATGAGACCACAGGAAGCTTTACTCTGATATAAGAACAGCAAACAGAAAAGCAAAACCGTTTCTTTTAAAAGCAGCTGTTACTCCATGCAGCCTTAACTTTGTGTTTATGTCACATCCATGTGTGTCACATCACAGTTTGTAGCACTGTCAATCAAAGCTGTCAAAGTGGCCAGTTTAGTCCAGGAGAGGGAAAAAGCCTGGAAGTGCTGCTTGAATCTACTCTGTGGATATTCAGAATGAACTCTGGGAGGCTGGTTCAAGTGGCTTATTTCCAAGGTAATTAAGTCTTTCTTAAGTAAATGTGTGTAAAAAATGCTCCCTCAGCCTGGTGGCACCTGACACTGCTGACTTCTTAATAAGCATTAGCTCTCCCTGGCTGGGATTGGAGAGAATATCACTGAAAACACAGCAGAAAAATAGCTGGGTTTGTGTGTGTATGTTTTGGAAGATCTTTGGCTGCATGTTCCATTCCTCCTCGGGGCAGGACTCCTGACACTGCACACCCACACTGCTGCAGATGCCCTTCAAGAGACATGCTAAAAGAAACTTGTTATTGATTTCTTCTCCATCACATCACTTGAGACTTGTTAAATTGGCTGAGGGAAGTTTGTAATCATGGAAGAAATTATTCCTAAGCAAATGGGGAAGCAGCTTTTCTAAATGAGAGCACCCTAAGCCAATGCCTGAAACCAGAGACTGCTCTCACCCTTCAGGCTCTCTTTTTTGTCATATCATTTGAGAAATGCAACTGTTGCATGGAAACCTTGAATAATCACTTGGTATCAATACCCAGGGACCTTGGCAGCTGCATTGAATTACTCCTTGGTCACAGTGCCTAGTGAAACTGCGGCTGGAAATGTGGCTGCAGTCATGCCAGCTACTCGGATTGCATGGCTGAGGTGCTGGGGTGTCAGCTGTGCTTCTCCTGCAGGGTTTAACCCTTCAGGCACTGCCTCCTCTCTGCTCCAGGCTGTGCCTGTTTTGTCAGGAATGCTGACATAAAATCACAGAATATCATAGGTGGGAAGGTGTAAGGGTCCATCAAGCTCCTGGCCCTGCACAGAACAATTCCTTCATGTGCCTGAGAGCATTGTCCAAACATTCCGTGAGCTCTGCCAGTCTGGGAGGCAAGACCACTTCCCTGGGAAGCTGTTCCAATGCCTAGCCACCCCCTTGGGCAGTATCTGTTCCAAATATCCAACCTAAACCTCTCCTAACACAACTCCATGCTGTTCCCTGGGTCCTATCCCTGCACATGCCATCCCCACAGCTACTACAGCACTAGTTTGAGCAGCCTTTCTCAAGTTCAGTAGTTGTTACATGTTTTTGGTGTCCAGACCAATAAGACAGGTGAGGGATTTCAGTGGATGAGGGAGGATTTTCAGTGCTGCTGTTTGGGTGAGGTGGTCTGTGGCACAAGGCACCATCTCAGGCTAACAAACATGCTGGCAGCCTCCAGGTTGTATCTGTATCAATGTTTTTCCTTTATAGCCATGGAGAAATAGAGCAAAGAAGGCTGTGAGAGGCTGTTTGTGGGATGTTATGGCAGAATTACCACATTAGCAAAGCTATAAATGTGTGAATTTGAACCTTGACTCCAAATGGGTGCTGCTGATGTGTTTGAACCAGTCAGGTTTCCTTCATACAGGCCTTGATCTCACAAACAGGACAGCTGCATCAGCCAGATATGGACAAATTATTCCCCTTGATGTTACTCTGATATATCAGAGAACTTTGGTGAATCTGCATCTACCTCTGCCATCCTCCACCTGCTCATCAAAGAGTGATGAGAATTGGTTGTGCAGCCCAGCAAGTTAATATTAGAGAATTACAAATATGAAATGCAGAGGATGGTGGTGTAAAAATGCCAAAAAGCCCTGATTAGGGCTGCCTCCCCCCAATGTTGGAGACTTCACAGGGATCAGAGAGAAAATGACAGATTTCACACACCAGTTCTGATGAATTTTACAGATCGCCCTGGGCTGCAGGGAAACCATTTCAAAGCGTAAAAATCATTGAGAATTTTTCCTTTCTTGTGCAGTGATGAGAACAATTTCTGAAACATTGTGCTTTGCTGTCACCAGACTGTTTTCCTCAGCAATTAATTCTCCAGGCTGCAAAAGGAAGATCAGTGTGCCATGGCCTGCTGAGGTTGTGCCACTGTGGTGCTGCTCAGCTTGGGCTTCTCTGCCTCTCTGGTCCCTCTGGAGAGAAGAAGGACATGTCTGGGCTATTGCCA